>NC_140952.1:8942500-10312500 GCF_014529385.1 Adiantum capillus-veneris | reverse complement strand
CTACTAGTATGTACAAGAAAATAGGTGAGAGACTCTCAACCTACGCACACTGGATTGCTCAATAGATCTACATGCAGCCGTATTGACTCTAGTGATAGGCGAGCGTACGTTTCCACACTAGAGTCTACATGTAATTCTCATAGACAACTCTGTATGGTCTGCAAAACTCCACTATGCATCATGCTAGTGTCAATCATTGTACGACTGACAATCCTTGCTGTAAATGCTCCCACTGCAGCTGCTAGGTCGGGTCTCAACACTAGTAGGTCATACATGAGATGCCCAAACATTGACTAAATCTGTGCAAACCTGGCTGTACTCACCTCCCCTGTGCTATCTACAATCACTACATCATCCAGACTACCCACCGCAAATGGATGTGTTGACGCCGACACTGGGATGCATACATCCCTCTCATCCATAGGTAGAATTGTGTGTCCTGGCACCAATTCGTTAGCCTCTAGCATGAGCATATTAAAGAAATTCATGTCTGTCATCTCTGCCTGTATCTCTAGGAAGCAAACCCGCTCTACCTCTACCTGCACAGACTCGGACAACACCTGTTGTGTCTCACTAGAGCACTGCCTCTCTACTTCTGTCTCTACAGAATCTACTGGCACGTCTTGCATAGTAAAATTCTTTGTCTTTTGTGAGCATGGTGGATCTCACCTAAAAAGGATACACGTCTCGTCTCTCGCTCAAAGCATGCCAGCAACAAAACTGAGACTATGCCGTCTCGAACCTCAAACACATGCATAGGATATACCAAGCCACTGTGGGCTCCTATGAAAATAATTAATGAACCACAATACATCTAGAAAGAGTGCTCTCTAAGAAATGTCTAACACCCACAATCTACTAAGTGTCTCACTGAGATCAAGCTTTGTGTCAATTGAGGAACATAGCACACATGTTGTTAGGAAATATGACGTAGCTAAATAGATATTTGAGTAGATGTAAGACAAGGGAAGCTAGAGCCTGAGAGTTCACCACCCAACCACCCATTATATAGCAAAGCCCCTGGCCCTTTGCCCTAGTTGGACTCCCTTTCCACACCGCCTAGCCCGGCCCTGCCCTTGTCTAGTCCAACCTTGTCGGTGTCCTGACATTACTCCCCCTTAAGAAGAGTTTTTGTCCTCGAAAACAAAAGTGGGGAACTTCTTCTTAAGAACACTGATGTTTTCCCAAGTGGCACCTTCCTCAGGTCGGTCTTTCCACTTGATTAAGGCTTGTTGACATACGTGATGACGTGTACACAACTCATGATAATCAAGAACACGTTCAGGTTCATGCGGTAAGGTAGGAGGCTCAATGAAATCAACCAAAACCTGTTGGTCAATAACATTGTCATCCCCATGTAACTGTTTATGTAAACGGCTTACATGAAACACCGGATGAATGCGAGAATGTGAAGGTAGTAATAATTTGTAGGCACGATCACCTACTCGCTTGAGTATTTTGAAAGGCCCACAATATCGGGGATATAATTTAGGTGTTGGCCCAGTTTTCAGACTTTCTGAATGTTCTGGTACACGTAAAAATACTTCCTCCCCTTCTTCAAAGGTAACTTGCCGACGTTTCTCATCAGCGTACTTCTTATACCGATCCTGTGCTTGTCGGACATTCTGACGAGCAAGTTTCAACATATCTTATAGAAAATTCTTAACCTGTTGGAGTTTTTCGATTGCCAACCCCACCGTAACTGGTGACCTATGTTGAAACCCGTACATGAGCATGAAAGTACTAAAGCCTGTTGTGACATGCTTAGCAATGTTGTAGGCAAACTCGAGAATAGGTAAGTATTCTTCCCAATCTGACTGTTTTTTGCTGACGTATGCTCTTAGCATATCCTAGCACCTGGTTAACTCATTCCGTCTGACCATCTGTTTCTGGATGATCAGCTGTACTGAGGTTCAATTGTGTACCCAATCGTTTAAATACAGCTCTCCAAAAGTGGCTGTTAAACTTGGGATCACGGTCACTGACAATGTTACTTGGCAAACCATACAGTTTGTATAGATTGTCCACAAATAACTTGGCTAGTTTGGTGTCTTAACCATTGATTTGGTCGAAATAAACTTACATAGTTTAGTCATCCTGTCTACGACCACCCATACCGAGTCATGACCTCGTACAGTGGTTGGTAAACCCACAATAAAATCCATAGAGACGCTTTCCCATTTTCCATTGGGAATCTCCAAAGGATGTAAGAGTCCTCCTGCTTTTAGGCGCTCCGCTTGTTCACTTGACATTTTTGGCAATGCAAGACATAAGCTTGAACAAAGCCTCTATACCTGGCCAGTAAAACTGTCATCGTACGAGAGCATAAGTTTTTCTAATCCCTGGGTGCCCTGCACTTGGACTATCATGACATTCATAAAGAATTTGGCGCCGAATGTCTGTGTTCGTTGGTACACAAACTCTCCCCTTATGGAGTAGGTACCCATTGTCAATGGTGAAATGCTTCCATCGCTGTAGTTCATCACTTGATAAAGGAGAACTAGGTGTGGAGGTTAACTGTACACTACCGTCATTGGAGTGAAAAGGATCCCTCTTTTGAACATGGCTCCACACTTTGGAATATGCTTCATCATGCTCATATTTTCCTTTGAGAGAATCTAAAAATTCACTACAAAGTTCCGTGAACAAGAGCGAATTGATCTCTGGCATTCAACTTAGAGCGTCCGCCACGACATTGTACCACCTTAGCTTGGCGTCATATTCTTGAAGAATCTCGGCCCACCTGGCTTTTCGACCCTTCAAATCCGTTTGTTGTGTAAACCATTTGATGCTTTCATGGTCAAACACAATCTCAAACTGAGCACCATACAGATAATTCCGCCATGTTTTTAAGGCAGGCACTATTGCATAGAGTTCGTGTTCGTAAGCAGAATAGTTCTGATGAGCTTTATCAAGCTTCTTGCTTTCAAATGCAATCGGTCGTCTGTCTTGTAACAGGACTGCTCCAATAGCACGGTCACTGGCATCCGTTTCCAAAACAAATGGTTTCAAAGGATCTACAATAGCCAGTATAGGAGCTGTAGCTAATTTGAGTGTATCGAAACTGTGTTGTTGAGCGCATCCCCACTGAAAAGCTTCACCTTTGCCTTTTAGTTGATCCGTCATAGGAACAACAATTTGAGCATAGTTTTTAACGAACCTTCGGTAAAAACCTGCAAATCCTAAAAATATATGTAATTCTTCCAAATTTTTAGAAGGCCATTTCCGGATGGTATCCACTTTGGATTGATCCATATATAGCCCGTTAGCTGAAATAACATGCCCTAAATAATGAATTTCATCTTTTAGAAAATCACATTTAGATTCCTTGGCATATAATTTGTTTGTGCGTAACAACTCAAACACCGGCCTGAGATGTTGTAAATGTTCTTCTTTAGAAGCACTATAGACTAGGATGTCATCGAGGAAAACAATGACAAATTTGTTGTTTAAAGACACTATCCATAAGTGTCATGAATGTTGCGGGTGCATTGGTTAACCCAAAGGGCATCACCAAGAACTCGTAGTGTCCAACCGTGTTCGGAATGTAGTTTTGGGTATATCGGCAAGTCGAATACGAACTTGGTGATATTTTGACCGCAAGTATATTTTCGTAAAAATGCGAGCATGAGTGAGCTTATCAAACAACGCATCTACTCTAGGCAAAGGGTATTTGTTCTTAACTGTAACTGCATTTAAGCCACGGTAGTCTACGCACATGTGCATACTGCCGTTTTTTTTCTTCACTAAGAGGATAGGCGACGCCCACGGTGAAGAACTGGGTTGTATAAACCCTCTGCTAAGGTAGTTCGCAAGCTGACGTTCCACCTCAGCAGCTTCTGAATAACTCATACGGTAAGGTGGTTTACTAACAGGTTTACAGCCTGCAGCCACGTCAATGCTATATGTTGTACTGATCGTGTCAGAGGTAATCCTGATGGAAAATCATTAGGAAATACATCTTGAAATTCCTTCAATAATTTCTGTAATTGACTAGCAACGTTTGCTTGTTTAGATTTAGCAATTGGTGGAATAGAGGAAAGAGAAGCAAACGGCGTTGAGGAATGTTCAACAGACTCAATGTTAGAAATAAAATGAGACAGTGAGTAACACAAGAAAACCTGATCTATTTCATTATCAGAAACGAGCTGCATAAGCTCAACGGTACAAATCGGTGGTGATGAAGGTATATCTTTTTCTCCTAACAACAACACATGTGGCGCACCATGGGATTCAAACATCAAGATGTTGTACTCATAGCTATGCTTCAGTGATGGTCTTAGGCTTTATCAAAGTCCTCAAGAGAGAGAGAACCCCTGGACCCCTTGGGTTTTTTAGATGCATCTGAATTGGCAACTAGAAATTTTCTTTATTGTGCCCACATTGAGTGCGTGTATTACCATGTATATTAGTAGACACATGACTATTATGTGTTTTTCTTTTCATCAGGATCATCATGAATATGTGCTTTCACTATGACTTTCTCAAGTGTTTTAGGGTCTTGGGTCTTGACATACTTCTTAATCTCGGGTGTCAGACCTCGTATGAACCCTCATACTTGTTGAAAGGTATCTAAGCATTCCAACTTGAGGATAACATCCCGATAGTGAGAGATATCTTCAAGTAGTGATGGGTAGCATGGAACATATATCCCAAGCCATCCAATTCCGATCGGCCTTGTTTGTAGGAAAAAATCCTTGCTAAACATTGCTTCAAAAGCTGCCCAACTCTGTGGTATGATGTTCTTCTCCTTGAGAGACATCCACCATTTGTAGGCCTTGCCTTCCACAGTTAAGATCATTTGCAGAGCTCTGACTGCGTCCGGAGTACGCCGTAAGGCGTGAATTCCATCCCATTTGCTGAGAAAGATATTCACTGCATCCTTATTGCGGTCTCGGTCTTCTCCCTTAAAAATCGGTGGTTTGGTGTTTTTTAACAATTCATCCACCTCTTTTGCAGTGAGAGTATGCAACGTATCAACATTTGGGCCTTGCCCTAGATTAGAAGTGCCTTGCCCTTGTGTAGCAACGTGCTCATGCATGTGCGTGTCAGCAGAACTCTTGGACTGCTGTTGCATTAATTAAATTACTAATGTGGATAGTTTAGTAACATTTTCATTTAAAGCTTTAAAATTTTCATCCATGACTGTCATGCCTGTCTGAAGTGCACGAAATTCTTGAATATCGAGCAATTTGTAAGTATCCTTAACTGCCGTAGCGTCGCGGGTACTCTCCTTGAGAGGATCCCAACCGCGGGCCATCATTGGCAGGATCAAGCGTACTTTGCTCAAAATCCAATGTCATATTGATATCCGAATCCATGGAGACACAGTGTAGTGGAAGGAATAGCAAGAAAAAATACATGTAGATGTAGGATGCACCGCCAAGGCTAATTAAGATCAATTAGCCTTGCTAATTACGACGATTGTCCAAATCGAAAATGATCCAAAATTTCAACCGTGCAGGTACTTGTCTTGAACATGTTACAACGGAATCGAGTGTGAGTGGTATTGCTTTCGACCGCAATCAACGACCGCAATCAATTTGAGAACTACTGTCGCCAATGAATCCGCTTATGAAGCTTTTATCGGCGTGCTGAATTTCTGTAGCCAGCACACAGGGAATTTGTGAAAGCTGTGTACTTGCCGGACCCGTTTCGATTCCACTTGGATGTGCTTGGGTTTGTTGCTCGTGGCGGGGTGTGTATCCCTTGGGGGGGTGTGTATCACCCCTAAGATTTAATTTGAAGTCCTAAGGCCCTTGGCCTTAGGCGTTTAAGTGTGAACTTGAAGCTTCAAAAGGCCATCGCCGTGAGCAGGTAGCGCGCAAAGGCTTGGGAAGCCGGAGGCGGATGATACGTTGTAAGGCGGGCTTCGGCCCTGTGTCGAGAGGTGACCAGCAGGTCCTTGCGTATCGATTGAGCCCGAGCACCGTCAATTTGGTGCTCTTGTACCCGGCGGCTCTCCTTGCCAAGCCCCCTTGCCCACGGTGCTTCCTCCTCGTCAATTTTCTTAGCAAGGGGTGATCTCCACAGTCTTCGACCACGACATGCAAGGCTTTGTGTGGCTAGAAAGCACCACGTCTTCCCCTTTCCCAAAATAGGAACTTAGCTCTAATACCAGTGTAAGACAAGGGAAGCTAGAGCCTGAGAGTCCACCACCCAACCACCCATTATATAGCAAAGCCCTTGGCTCTTTGCCCTAGTTGGACTCCCTTTCCACACCGCCTAGCCCGGCCCTGCCTGCCCTTGTCTAGTCCGGCCTTGCCAGTGTCCTGACAGTAGATTACTTAATGGAAAGAGATAGATTTCACACACAAGAGATTATAGCGTAGAGAGAGAGAGAGAGAGAGAGAGAGAGAGAGAGAGAGAGAGAGAGAGAGAGTACACATGATATACGAAGTTCACCCAATGTGGGTTACGTCCACGGGAAAGCAGCCACTCAATGGATTTAGTACTTCAAAACAAGGAGTAGTTTACAAAGAGATTATACCCTTAATAGAGCTCCCGCTTTGCTTCACTCTCACCACCTCACACCCACCTTGTTGCATCAACTTCACACTATGAAATATGTGTAGAAATGGCCTCCTTTTATAGGCCAAAAGGGTTGTCCTCTCTCATGAGAGGCAGCCATGTGTAGCCGCCCTTGTGTAGATAAGTCCAAATCGGATCCTCCAATCCGCCCATGTGTGGCCGCCCTTGAGAAGACAAGTCCGCTTTTGAATTCGGCCACCGGCCACCGGACATTGACTTCCGGCCAACCGACCAACCGGCCAACTGTGGACCGGTCGTTTTCCGACCACTTTTCGGTCGCCGTCCGGCCATAATATTCCGGTGAAAAAGAATATCCGACGAAGCCAATCTCGAGATTGGCCGTAAAAATTTTGGTTTCCGACGAGTATTTTCCTTCATGCAAGATGGCTTCTCCTCAAATGGGGGCCTTACAAATGTGCGTTTTTACCACATAAAATTACAAGGGGTAAATGAGGCGCCATGCCTCATATGGAAACATTGATTGCAGAGCTTTGGTTGGATATGATAGCCTCTAGCGAGAAAGCATGTGTAAAAGCTTGGCTTTTGACCATACATCTACATAGGTGATCTATTTTTTCTCTTAGCAATACTAGTTTGTTCATGGGTGTATTGTACATTGGTGTTTTATCCCACGAACAAAGACAAATGCATCAAATTCTATTGACATTTACTCCGCTCCTCGATTAGAATATAGGATGCCCACAATAAAATCAGATACATTTTCAATGAATAGCCAAAACGATTTGAAGAACATAAACACTTTGGACTTAGTCTTAAGCGGATATACTCTTGTATGATGTTAGTAATCATCAATGAAAGTTATGAAGTACAAATTATTACTAAAAGGAGTGTGCAAACATCGATGTAAACAAGTTGCAACTTGTGAGTAGCTTGCATTGAACCATCTTTTGAAAACTTCATTGTATTTTTCCCAAAATAAAACCTTTACAAACATGCTTAGATGGTACCTCCAAAGGGTTAATGAAGCAATGGTATCAAATTTCTATAAACGCATCAAATTGGCAAAATTTAGATGCCCAAAACGTGCATATGCCATAAATTAGCATCTAAAATATCTTTTGAATTTGTGAATGCATTTGCAAAATGTTCTAAACACTTTTCATAAAAATTGAGCTTGTATAACCCATGAGACATGGTACCTGATGCCATCATAGTATTACATGAACTAAGATTGTGAATAGTGTATTTGTCATCCACAAATTTTACAACAAAACCAAGTCTTGCTAATGCAAAAACTAACAATCGATTCTTCTTGATCCTAAGCACAAAACATACATCAAAAAGTGTGAAAGAACAAACTCTCATTAACTTAACATCTGTTCAACTCCCTAAACTATATAAGAGACATTGTTGGCACAAGTGGCAATATTCCCATTGGGGGCATCATCAAGAGAAGAAATTTACAAAGCACGCAGATCCAAATTTTAGAAATCAACATCTAATACTAAACTAACTAGAGAGAGAAATTGGTAAAAACTCTCTTCTAAAATACCTTGATGGGACTAGTTTGGGCTAGTGGTCCCATATAATTGTCGATCCATGGATCATTGACCCGACTAGGATATACTCACAATAATTCGCCCGAGAGAAAATTTGTAGATCGTCATTCTTCAACCCACAACTCTTTACTTCTACTAACTCAATCCTACACACAACGATGGTGCAAAAATCTAGTAAATATTACTAGACATTATAAACACACGTGAATGCACACATGGATTTAGTGTATCAAGTATGCACCAATCAAACATGAAGGTCATCACACAAAAGACCTAATCAAATCTTGCATCCTATTCTCTCGTGACACAAGCAAATATTACAATTAAGAGAGAAAATCGATAGTCTAAACCATTAACCAATGATAATATCTTGGTAACCACGTACACATATAAACAAGTGTGAAAATAAGAGAGACAAGTAATGGAAAGAGGTTAGAGCATATCATATGAAAGTCTCCATGAGATTGAAGAAAAATGGGGACTCCATCGTTGTCGCCACATACTCAAGCTAGCTTTCACACAAACAAGACCTACACAATTAAGAATTTTCTACAATGTGTTCCCATTTCACACATTGCCCTATATACCAAGGTTTCACTTATGCATTGTTTGAGCATCCAAGGTCTTTATGGCTCTTTAAAAAAAAAAAAAAAAGCCTAGGCACACTAATTAACATCCACACTATAGCCGCTCTTTGAGTATTGGCCAAACAGAGTTAGAAAATTTAAAATAGGCAACCACAGGAGTTCAAATGTCCATGCACTCCCTAACGCATCAGCACATCTACATTGGCTGTTAGTCTCAAACTTTGACAATATTCATTAACAACGGTAATGGGAGTTATCAAGCAAACATGGGACAACCTTGTGGATCTATTCACAAAGGCTTTTCCTAGAGAAAAGTTTGCATGTCAAAGCTCTAGGCTTACTTTCCTTTGTGGATTAAAGGGTCTAGCACTTAACCTATACTTCATGTGCTACCTCTTGTTCACTAGATCACTCCCTAAGGGGACTTGTTACCATAATTAGGTAGTCGTAAAAGAACACAAAAGATATATTACAATTATACATATGAGATGTCCTCGGGCCAAGTCCATTGACACAATCAAAAAATGTAATCCACTCATTATAACAAGTCTCAATACCAAGATAAGAGTTCATCCTATACCTCTTACTGCACAAGGGAAAAAGACCCAGGCAGCCACAAACGATACTATGACCATATCAACTTGAAATGCATAAGAACATTCTCCTTAAGATGGTCAACAAACAACTAACCCTAAATCCTAAACCCTAAACCCCATTACCCATTGATACTCTCAAATCATGAAATAAATACCTCACAGGGTTGAGTTGCATGTTGCTTACGCTATCTCACAAAGCAAGCCCTACCGAGATGATAAAATAAGTGCATAATATTCAAACCTGCAAACAAATGTCATTACAAAATTTGATCATAAGGTCCTTCCATGATCAAGTTCGCTCATATGCGGAACACATCAAGCAGGAGCTTGAGCACATTCACGTAAGAGCGCTCACAAAGCTCGTCCAGAAACTTAAGCCCCAATGGTAAAACAAGGTCCACCCACGAGGGGGCCTTCTGCTAGAGCAGCTTTCTCCAACAAAACATTGACCGTACAAAGGGAAAATGCTTAATTACACACAAAATTGAAAACAAAGATGTGCAACAAGCGATTCATGACAGTTGCATACGGGATTTGAGCGGCACAATCCACCCTCACCAATTGCAGTACTTGCATTGAAGAAAACTGCCTGAAAGCCAGACTTCAAGCTAGAATTCCTCAGGATAGAATACAAATGTGCAAACATGAACACTGTAACAGAATTTGAAAGAGCCATTTGCACCATGGTCCAGCCGATTCGGGAACAAAGTTAGCAAAATAGCCCACTTGTGTAGCTGCATTGACATCTTAAAATGGATACTTTTTTGAGTAAATAAGACTATTTCACACCAACCACCACCTTCAATAGCTCAGTCTCTGCTTGTGCTCGCTCCAATTCGTCCACTTCCACATCCCATTTGTATGGCTCCATGCCCAAAAACAGGTACAAGGCCGTAATTTGCTCCATGACTGATGCATGAACTTCACCCTCATACCCTACAATTTTCTTGATAGCAAAAATATCCGCCAGAATCCTATGCTCGTCCTGTACCTTGCCCTGCCAATACCCACAAACTCTTACTGATGTTGCTATATTCATAAGGACACATCATCAGGTGCAAATCAAATCCGCCTCTTGCGACTTTGCGACGACAATGTTAAAATAATACCTGGTTTTCAACATGTTCAAATGGTCTTTGAGTGGATGATGGTGCAGAGCTGCTTGCTTCAAATGGTTGATCCCATCCTGGAGAATCTTGCAAATCACTCGCTAACATTCCCTTCTGTGGCAGCGCCTCATCTTGTAGCTCCTTTGCGACGGCCTCTGCTCTCTCACGCTCAAAACCATCCGTTGCACTGCAGCTTGTCTCATCCTCTTCAGCACCCTTCTCCATTGACGACGGCAAGTCGTGCTTTTCCGGCCTGCCTCCAAAGTCTAAAGTTATACAGCTGGAGTGCTTTTGAGATGGTAGGCCAAGGTCTTGTCTGCCCTGTTCTTGCGTATCGAGATGTATGTGAGGAGCGTCCATCTCAAAAATCTCATCGCCTACATCTTTCCAGGGCACCTCCTCGAACTCAACCACAGATTCATGAACACCCGAGTCCACTGCAGGTAGATCTTTCCCAGAATCATCCCCTTGTTCCTGTGCAGGTATGCTGCTACTTGGATGATGAAAGCCATTATGGCCCTCTTCTGATGTGGCCTGCAAGCTTCCTTGATCCTGTGTAGAAGGCAACGGTGTCAAAATCTTATCCTGAAGGCTGGCATCCATCATGTTTTGTTCTTGCACATCACTCTGTTTCTCTAGATCCAATGGCATGCCCTCCACAGGAAAATCTTCCTCTCCCTTTGTGTGCTCAGTGGCACTTTCTGTGCTGGGTGATGCAATAACATGCAAGCCCTCGCGTATGGCATGTTCTCTGTGGGTGTCAGGCAACACTTCTTCTATCCCCTCTATTACATTTCTATCTGCATGCCTTTGCTCTAATTCATCTCTTGCATCAAGCTCTTTGACATCGTCAGGCTCCTCCCCAATGAGACTGCTAGCACTTGATGACATCTGGTGCGAATCTTCCCCATCTCGTACTGAAGAAACAGCCGTACTCTGCAAATTTGAACCATCTAGCTCTTCAGCAGACCCTGGCAAAACCTGCCACCTCCTTCCTTCCTTGTCTATAGATGAAGCTTCAGTCAATCCAGTCAGTTTCCCGGAAGCATCTTTGCTGAGAATGGATGAGCGTCGTCTCGAGCTTATTGAAACCTGCACCTTGTATAACAGAAGAAGAGAGAGGAGCAGGGAAGACAATGGGGCAAGAAAGAGAAGCAAAAATGGCACACAGAGAATTAAGAAGGGGATGAAAAAGGGAACGAGGGTCACCAGCAGAACACAGGATGCTTGCCTATGCGAGCAGAAGGCATTGCCGATGCAAGGAGGTAAGGAGGGAGCCATGGCCTGTGTCCCTTTGAACGTATGCTTGGAAAAACACAGCACAAATGAGCTACTCTGAGGCGTTAGGAGGAGGCCCCATATCACGGAGGATGCTGAAAGGTTGCGGGTAAAGCTTCCATTAAAGCTCCACGAAGGCGCACAGCAGCATCTCAGAAAGAAAGACCCAACAAAACAATATTTTCTTCAAAAGTAGGAAAGATCAGGAAAGACCCATTTCGTGAGGAGCTTGCAAGAGGTATGACTGTTGATGGAGGCGGTTGATGATGAAGACCTTGCAGTGTGCATGTACTTGTGTGAGTGTATGTAGAGAATATAGAGGTTTTGAGTGGGCAAGAGAACCAAAATTAGGCTAGGGACCCACTACTTAGTTCTTCAAATCTTCCACGTGCCGCTCTTTTGCTCGCCAAATATTGGCCCCTGCTCCCACACTATCATATGACACTAGTACGGCCGGTCGCCTTCGGCGGCTTCTCTCTCTCCCCCCTCTTTCTCTCTTTATCGCGTGCAAAGGGGCTTTTTTTAGTTTTGGACTTTAGCCTTCAGGTCGCAGATTGCGACACGTGTAAAGGGCTCCCCCTTCCACCATATTATGTTAGTAGATAATCTTGTTCAATTTGACGGATGAGTGCAAGAATGGTGCAGCAGGGGTGATCCATGAAACCAAGAGTTGGCTTTAAATGAAAAAGGAAAAGGGAAGGCTCTTAAGTTGCTATCTCCTAAACCAACACGTGGAATTGCTTATGGAGTGCACGAAGCTTCGTGACATTTTTGTACCGACTCTTCAATCTCTCCCATGTGGTTGATGCAATCTCTTTCTCTCCCACACTCTGGCTCTTGAAAATTGTAGCAGCATGGTTTTGAGTGTGCAAATCTCTCTCTCTCTCTCTCTCTCTCTCTCTCTCTCTCTCTCTCCCCCCCCCCCATCCATGCATACAAAACACTTCTTTAAAAGAAGAGAAGAAGGTGGGAAGTCAATCGACCATCTGTTCAAGCCCAAGAAAGGGCACAAGCATGTGGTAAATTTGGGAGAAATATAAAGGGCAAGTGTGTTGAGAGTGTCTGTGACTTAACTCTTATAGATAAGTATATGCATTGCAAGAATCTACATGAGCAACCAAATATAGTAAAGATGTTGTGTCATGGTTCTCTTTCATGTATGCCTTCCTTCTTTACCATCAAAGAAGTCTATAGAGGACTCAAGAAATTGGCCATTTTCAAAACATGAGATCGTCAAGGTATCAAGTCCAAAATGCTCAAATGAACAAGCGAGGAAACACATTCTTGGATACATTATATGTTTAACGTTGCACTTCAACATGGCATGTTTCATTGTAGATAGTGGGAACTACCTCTCTACATAGTAGGATTATCAGATTATACCAGTAGTAGTTTCCTCCAGTAACTATGACAATGCACACCATGTACGAGCATCTATGAATAAGACTCACTACTTTCATTTTGGGACCCTATCACTCTGTCGGTCAATCATTTGTCTAGCCCTTTATAGTCGTCGAGTTGTTGCTCTAATTGTAACCAAGGTATCAAGTCCAAAATGCTCAAATGAACAAGCGAGGAAACACATTCTTGGATACATTATATGTTTAACGTTGCACTTCAACATGGCATGTTTCATTGTAGATAGTGGGAACTACCTCTCTACATAGTAGGATTATCAGATTATACCAGTAGTAGTTTCCGCCAGTAACTATGACAATGCACACCATGTACGAGCATCTATGAATAAGACTCACTACTTTCATTTTGGGACCCTATCACTCTGTCGGTCAATCATTTGTCTAGCCCTTTATAGTCGTCGAGTTGTTGCTCTAATTGTAACCAAGCTCTATTGTAATCCATTACTTAGTGCCCAATTGTACTTTTGATTCATTATGTGGATATATTAGGTCCAATGTCTTGTGTCCAACATCTGCTTCTCTATTGTAATCCATCACTTAGTGCCAGTTGTACTTTTGATTCAGTATGTGGATATATCAGTTCCAATGTCTTATGTCCAACATCTGCTGCTTTATTGCAATCCATCACTTAGTGCCCATTTGTACTTTTGATTCATTATGTGGATATATCACTTCCAATGTTTTGTGTCCAACATCTGCTTTGTACTTTCAGTTCAGTTCATTATCGTATCTCCTTATGTTCATTTGTTTCATTCCATTTTGGCAAAAACCAATGATGAGCTTAAACTCTTGACACAAACATATCTCCTAGTTGGAAGTCAGAGTCAACTGAACATTTGTAACATTAAATGCACTAGTAACTTGAGTGTAGCCGAAATTGATAACATAGTGAGCATTTCATTAAGAACAAGTTTCTAATAAGCAAAGAGAGAGTATTTAATTTGAGAAAGCAACATAGCAATTTACATCTAGCTAGTTTGGCATAGACAATACTTGAAAAGAGAGAGAAATAGAACAATTGACAACAGTTGAGGACCGGATTTACATGGAGCCGGTCCCCCCTCCATAAAGGCTTTGTATTATAGCTTCTCCCATCAAAGGAGACTTTTGTACAAGACAATTCTTGTGCCCCTTGACAAAACTCGTTGATGCAATGAAGATGGAAGCTTCATGCAACAAATTATGCTTGAAAAACACACCTAGTGTCCCTAGCCTCAGTCCCAAGACCTCACACACCTTGAAAAGTGGTGAGAGCTAGCAGGGAATGAGAAAAGATTGAGAGGAAGAAGGTGTATCTTACGAGAAATAAGTATTCTCCTCACATAATCACTCTAATAGCATAGCTTAGCTTAGTAACTAGCATGGTAGAGGAGATGAGCATGCCATTGAAGCTTGGCTCTTGGTTGGATTTGCATTCCATAGCCAAGAGTTGTTGGTGTAGGCCTCTACTTCTCAATGCTTAGAGAAGGAGATGGAGTTCTTCTTGCACACATGAGTTGTGTGTGTGTGTGTGTGTGTGTAGCAATGTGTTGGACAAAAATGCAGCCCTCTCTCTCTCTCTCTCTCTCTCTTCTTGGTTGAGCCCTCTTGCCAATTACTCTTCCTTGCTTCCCATTGGCCCTGCAGAGCTTAGCCAATCACAAATTAGAAGCATAATTGATAGCCTTGTGACATGTGTCCCCCTTTTCCCTTTTGTGAGAGATTTAGGCAATTAAAATAATTTATTAAACTCTCATTGGACCTTTTAGTCTTCTGGACAATAGGAATCAGGCAAGCCATTGGGCTGCTTGATGCTCATTGGACCCCTTGGTAGACTGTCCAATAGTCTTCTGGGGAGCTTAATTTCTGGTGGTTCTTTTGTCAAGCATTTTAAGATTTATTAGACTAATTTTACTCTAGCCTAATTCTCATTGGTCCACCTCTATGGCCATCCAATAGGATTTGACGAGAGTTTGGGGGCAATTGGGCTAGGAGCCTGCTATGTGTCCAGTATTCCCTTTGTGTAAAGGGGGAGCTTTGGAGTGTGTGTGTGTGTGTGTGTGTGTTTCTCTCTCCTTCCTTACTCTTAGGGCTTGCCCCCTCCTTCATAGGGATGTGGAAAGACTTTTTGGTCTTCCCATGACCATCCAATATTTCTCAACTTTTGGCCATTGAATTATTTAATTAAATTTTGAAACCTTAGCCTATGGAAGTCTTAATGAAGATAAACCTTAGGTCTTAAGCTCCATTTATACACATTGCTCGTTTGCAGACTGTCCCCCTTTGGATCCCTATTTTCCCTCCTATGGATCCCGGCTGAGACGGGTCTGGCAGCCTTACCAATATTCTATCTTTTACTCCCCTGGTACCTCCCCATATTAAATGATCAGTTTAACATGAGAAAATCATTTGGGAGAATAAGATATTAGTTTTTATGACATTACCTCTCTTTTGAAATCGTAGTTGTCCTTTACTATGAGGTAGAGAAGATAAAACCTAGTCATTAGTCCGTTTGCTAGCGGGTAGAGGATCCCTATTTTACCCTACGACACCATTCCAGAATGTATGACTAGTCCATTTGGTGCTTGAGAGCCATAGTTGCCGAAAGCATGTCTGCACATTAGTCTGTATCAATCTTCCACAGTAGAGTGACAAACTCTACTTGGTGTTCGGGAGACGTTGTCTCCACAAACATGATCCTAAGCATGCATACTTATTAAAGTTTGTGCACAACAAAGAAAAAGAGAGATCAGGGGACTTCTTTGATCTTCCCTCTATTACCTCAAAAGGTGCTTTTCTCGTGGAAGTATGCACAATGTTATTGTAAGCATACTCCACTAAAGGTAATTACTTCTCCCATTGGGACTTTTGATCTACGTCTGTGCCATAAGCTTTTAGTAGATCAAGGATTGTTAGGTTAGCTATTTCACTTTGGCCATCCGTTTGGGGATGATAGGCCAAAGTGAAGTTTAGCCTTCTACCTAAATTCTCAAAGAGACCCTTCCAAAAATTACTGGTCATTCTAGAATCTCTATCCGACACTGGCAAGCCATGGTACTTGAAGATTTGTGATATAAAGAGAGTTGCCATTTGATGGGCCTTTATAGTCTTTTGAACAGGTATAAAATGTGCTTGTTTGCTAAACCTATCTACTATCGTCCATATTCCTGTATTCCCATGGATAGACTTGGGCAATCCAAAGATAAACTCCATGGATATGCTCTCCCATGGTGAATTACGAATTGGCAAAGGTTGAAGCAATCAAGGTTGCTTCCCTCTATCAAAATTCATCTTTTGGCATACCAGACATTTTGAAACGTACTCTTGTATGTTTGCTTTCATGGCAAGCCAATGGAAGTATGTTTCTATCCCTCTTAGGGTAGACTAAATTCCTCTATGCCCCGCATAAGGACGAGCATGAGATTCATACACTACTTTCTCACGTAGTGAGTTAGTAACGCATAGTCTATTGCCATAGAGAAGATAACCATCTTGTAGGGTAAATGGTTCTTCCTTCTTCCCTACTGCAAGGGCTGAAATCACATCTCTAAAATCGGGATCGATAACGTACTCATGTATCATAGAAGATAGATCATTGTGAGTTGCTATGGATACCGCATTCACTCTCGATTGTCTTGAGAGTGCATCGGCCACTTGATTATGCTTGCCATCAATGTGAGCAATATGAACATGAAATTGTGAAAGAAAATTTGCCCACCTCATTTGTTTGTCAGAGATCTTGGTCTGCGTCATGAAGTACTTAAGGCTTTGGTGATCCATTCGCAGAATGAAAGGAGTCCCCAATAAATAGTGCTTCCACGAGTCTAGAGCATGTAGAATTGCTAAGAGTTCCTTCTCATATATCCCTAGAGCTTGCTCATCAGGGTCGAGTCTTCGACTTTCGTAGGCTATGGCTTGCCCTTCTTGAAGCAAAATAGCTCTAAGTCAATCACCATAGGTGTGGTATTGGACCTCAAATGGCGTTGAGAGATCCGACAGTGTAAGCACAGGTTGAGAGATAAGCTTCTCTTTAAGCTTTCGAAAGCATTGTTCTCCTTGGTGGACCATATATACCTAACGTTTTTCTTTGTTAGGTCATGTAACGGTCCCGCGATTTGTGATAACTTTTCTATGAAACGTATATAGTATGCACACATACCTATAAATATTCTTAGTTCATGCAGATTCCTTGGATTAGGGCATCCTTTTATTACCTCTAACTTTGATGTATCCATTTGGATGCCATCTTGGGAGATAATGTGACCTAAATACTGAATCTCTTGTAAGAAAAATTCATTTTTCTTTCAATTAATATAAAGTTTATCCTATCATAATTCTTGAAATATTACCTGGAGGTGTTGCTTGTGTTCATCTAATGAATTAGAGTAGATGATCATATTATCAAAGAACACTCCAGTAAAGGTTCAATGAGGCCTAAATAACTTCTCCATCAGGCGGTTAAATGTGGCTGGTGCATTGGTCAAGCCAAAAGGCATGACAATGTACTCATAAAGACCAAACATAGTGCGAAATGCGGTCTTTACAATGCCTTGATCAACTATCCTTATTTGATGATAGACCCTTTTTAGGTCACTTCTACTAAAGTAGGTCGACCCCTGTAGCTTATCAAATAGGTCTTCTACCCGTGGAACGGGAAACCTATTCTTGATAATGATCCTATTTAGTGCAACACACATACGATATGTGCCATCTTTCTTTTGCACTAATAACATTGGTGAACAAAATGGAGATGAGCTAGGCCTAACCATGCCTTTCTCAACCAACTCATGCACTTGCCGTATAATCTCCTCTTGTTGAGCTTGGGAAACTTGATAAGAAGGTTTATTAGGCGGTGAGCTTCCTGAAAGAAGTTCAATTACATGGTTTTCATCCCCTCGTTTGGGAGGTAGCTCACACGGGATGTCGTCAATAAAAACATCTTGGAATCCCTTGAGGAACTTGGATAACTCTAATTCCTTTTGATTGGTTATATCGTCTTTTGCTAAAACATTAGGTTCATTATGAGAATCTTTAACAAAAATCATGTACACGGAAATAGAGCTCTTTATTGATTTATTGAAAGCTTTCTTATGTACAATGGGTATGGTACTACCCAAATCCTTAGCATCTATGTACATATCTTTTTCCCTGAACCTAAAGTAGATTTTTCTTTTAGGGAATTTAACATTGGCAGCCATGCAATCAAACCATGGTGCCCCTAGGATTACATCCTCATGCTTGAGAGGAGATATGAAGAAATCCTCCTTGTCCACATAGCTTTGGACATGGATCCTCAATTTCCCAATTAAGGGAGTGATTGAGGCTTCTTGCCCCTTGAAAGCACCATCGGCAGGTAGGACATCTCCCATCTCATAGGCTTGGATGCCTAGCTTGGTGGCCAACTCTGTGGATATGAAATTGTGAGTAGAACCAGGGTCAAAGAGAATGAAAGCATCATGTTCTCTTTCCCCAAGCATGACATAGAGGAGATCCTTTGTGATGAGTATCCTCTTCTTGAATTTCGACCAGGGTAGCTCTAGGAGGCTCATTACGTGTATTCTTGTGGGGGCAAACACGATAGGCATGCCCTTACTCCCTGCACTCGAAACAACGGTTATCTTTTCGATAACGCTCTAGCTCTTTACGAGAGAGCTTATTTTTGCCTTTATAAACTCCCTTCTCCTTAGCTTTGTTGTTGTTGGCATTGCCTTTGGGAGATTTTTGGATACTGTCCTTCCCCTTAGGCTCGTTACAATTGTTGTTTTCCATGGGCTTAAGATTTCTCTTAGCCCCTTGTTGGAAGTTGATTCTTGAAGCCACCATGGTATGTGTATGACCACAGATGTGGTGTGTGGCCTTTGGGAGTTAACATACTCCGCCATATCCTCGGATAAACCCGCACAAAATTGTCGTTTTTGCTCTCCAAATCCATCTTTTTGTAGAGAGCGTCTTTGAGATGTAAATCGCAAAACTTTTCTATATATTTGTGAATAGATTCGTAGGAAGAGAGCTTCAAGCTTTTCCATTCGGTGAGTACATTGTCTTTGGCATTGGTAGCCAAAAATTGCTTCATGATGGAAGCTCTTAAAGCTTTCCATGTTCGTGGAGCTTCACCGTTTGCTCGCAGGCTAGACCACCATTGCCTGGCGGACTTTTGAAAATGCATAGATACATGACGTAGCTTAAAGGACTCCGTGAAGCCCTCATCTCCAAAGCCGCATAGAATTGTTGTATAAAGGCCAAGACTTTGTCCGTAGCACCAAAGGTTCCATTGTAGGTAAGGAAAGAGATGTTCTTCCCTCCCTCTTTGGACTTTTTGAGCTTGGACAACCTTTCCAGGCGGCATAGGATTTTCTATGGCCTCTTCTTTTGGGTGTTTTGAGAGTTGCACCATCACTTTCTTGAGAAGAGGAATAGTATGAGGAGGATGGAGAAGACGGTGACCTCTTTCTTGCCTTTTTCTTCCCTTGTTCCTCCTTGTCTGCACCATCACTTTCTTCAGAAGAGAAAGAGGATGAAGAAGAGGAGAAGAGGGTGACCTCTTTCTCGTCTTTTTCTTCTCTTATTTTCTCTCTTCCCTCTTTGAATTATGGTGAAGAGGAGTATGCAATGGTCTTCTCCGCTTAGGGGGTGTTGGAGGGCATTTTGCCCGCCGTCTTCGTGGAGCCATCTTTGCCGAGGTGGCAGGAGACTCACTCTTTTTTCTCGTTCTTTCGGTGGGGGCTCTACCATTGAAACTTGGGTTCTCCTTTGTGAGGGAGATTCCTCATCGAGTAGTAAGTTTTTGGGCCCTTCATAAGGATCCTCCTCTTCTTCCCTTATCGGAGAGAGTCCTCTTTTGGAAGTCTCACCAGGAGCTTTCCTAGGGACTCTCTCATCTTGGTGGGGAGTTTGGAGAATACCATGAGTTCGCAATTTCTATAGCACTTCACCTTGAAGGGATGGATTGCCTAGGGCTTGTTGAAGCCTAGAAACAAGATAGTTTACAAGCATAGGGACATCATTAGTTGCTCTTTCATTAGCAGAATCAAAGCTATCAACATTCATTTCAATCTCTTTTCCCTTGTCAGCCATACTAGCAAATTTTAGGTGTAAATGTTTACTTGTACTTTGGCACTTCAAGCCCTAGTTGCTACTCCTCTTTACCTTCAAAGATAAGCACTCAAGCATCTATACCCGTAGCTTGAATATTACTAACTGCAAGGAATAGAAGAGAGGGTTCAATAGAGCCAAGACAACACCCATTCATGTCAAGCTTCTAATAGCTCAATAATAGTTAAGCCATAGGCAAGCCTTGTAGGACTCCATTATTAAGACCATAGTTCTTGACAGTATCCCCATTAACTACATAAAGCATGCGTGCTTCAAGGATGAAAAATCCCTATTCTACTTACTCTTTTGCAACTAATAACACCAACCGTTTGTAGCTAGCTTGAGGACCTCCCTTCTTGAGCAAGAAAAGAGAAACCAATAACTCTGATACCAATGTAACATTTAATGCACTGGCCCACTTGAGTGTAGCGGAAATTGATAACATAGTGAGCATTTCATTAAGAACAAGTTCCTAATGAGCATAGAGAGAGTAATTAATTTGAGAAAGCAACATAGCAATTTACATCTAGCTAGTTTGGCATATACAATACTTGAAAAGAGAGAGAAATAGAACAAGTGATGCAATGAAGATGGAAGCTTCATGCACCAAGTTATGCTTGAAAAACACACCTAGTGTTCCTAGCCTCAATCCCAAGACCTCACACACCTTCCAAAATGGTGAGAGCTAGCAGTGAATGAGGAAATACTGAAAGGAAGAAGCTGTATCTTACGAGAAAGAAGTATTCCCCGCACATAATCACTCTAATAGCTTAGCTTAGCTTAGTAATTAGCATGGTAGAGGAGATGAGCATGCCATTGAAGCTTGGATCTTGGTTGGATTTGCATTCCATAGCCAAGAGTGTTACCATATACATGTGGTAGTGATGTGTGAGCACACTAGGACCACCGGGGCATTTTTTCCCTCTTTAGGAGGTTTTTCCCCTTGTGCGTTGTATATACGCCCATCACTCTAGGTCTATCTATCCTTCCATTGCACACCAAGTAACACTCTCTATTTTGTGCCTTGAGCTTCCTTCGTCTTCTCCAAGCTGTGTGTGTTTCTGTGCAACCCTAATTCCAACGATTGGTATCAGAGCAGGCTACATCCTCCCAGGCTTAGTCGCCAGCTGCTCCAGCACACACCTGCTCACATTCTCCAATTACAATGAGGTTTGGCGAGCGTTTGCATGTCGACAAATATTTCAGGAAAACTCGTAGAGATTAGTTTTCTCAGATTTCTGATTGGAGCTCATTTCGGCCTCCGTTTCCACTACAAGCAGGTCTCCACATGCAATTTCGTCATTTTGTGCAAAATTTTTGTCAGTGCCATTTTCTGCATAATAGGTGCCTTACAGTCTTCTACGGTTTGTGCTATATAGCACGTGTTGTTCCTGCTCTGTTTCTCCTATTTTTGGGCAGTTTTCACATCAGGTGCAACATTTACCATGGCTGACAACAACACAGATGTATTCAAGATGTTTGCTGCTGAGGACAGGTTGGATGGGGACAATTACCCTATGTGGGCTTATATGATGCAACACGTTCTTGTGTCAAAGGGCGTCTGGAATATTGTGCAGGGCATTGATGTACGTCCTGGTTCTGAGGATGTAGGCGATGTTGCAGGTCTTGCTGCAAGGATTGCTGCTATTAGAGTTGTTTTGCCTACGACAAAACAAGCTCGTTGGGATGTAAAGGATGCGCATGCTTATGCATTGATTGTGTTGTCTGTGAAGCGCACCATTTTTCCTCACATCCGTTCAGCAAAATCTGCAAAACAGGCTTGGGATATTTTGGCTGGTCTTTATGCAAGTCGCAATGAGGCTAAAATTGCTTTGCTGCATAAAGAGTTGGAGTCAAAAGATTATGCATGAGGAAGATGATATAGATATTTTCCTTGCTAGTGTTAAGGATATCAATGAGAAAATTATTTTTGCAGGCGAAGTCATTTCAGACAGTTCCCTTGTGCAGACTGTTCTTGATACCTTACCAGATTCTTACCAGACTTTTGCTAGTACTTGGAGACTTATGACCCAAGGAAATCCAGAAGTTGTCAAGTTTGATGCATTATGCACATTGCTGTTGCAAGAGTCACTTTCCAAAAAAACAAGACTAGACAACGTGCAGTTGAACAGGCTTTTATTGCTTCTCAAAGAAAGGGTGGTAACAGCAATGCATCCACTTCTTATGGTTTTGCTACGAGTGGTAGAACTTCTGTTCCCAATGCTTCTGCTGGCAGCACATCATCTAGCAATTCTGGTGATAAGGGAAAAAAGAAGATGCGTTGCCATTATTGTAAACTAATGATCACTTGATCAAGCACTATCCTAAGTTAAAGGCCAAAGAGGCTAAGAAGAAAGAGGGTGGTTCCACTCCAAATGCTGGTTCCACTACAAATGCAGCCATTGTTCAGTCTTCTGTAAAAGGAGACTGTAATGCTAATGTTGATGCAGAATGGGCTTTTAGTGCAGAGTGCACATACAATCGTGTTGTCCATGATGCATGCATGTCAATTGTTGCAAATTCACATGTGTGGTATTTCGACAGTGGTGCTACAAAGCACATTACCTCACATCATGAATTGTTCACCTCTCTCGAGTTTGTCCCTCATGGGAATTTAGTCACTTGTGCCAACAATGCCTCTTATCTGGTTCAAGGAGTTGGAAAGATTGTGCTTACTGCTGCAAATGGCAATTCTTTCACACTTGTTGATGCACTTTATGTACCTGGGATCAAGAAGAATCTTTTGTATGTATCTGCACTTGCTAGACTTGGACTTGTAGTCAAATTTGTGGATGACAGATGTACAGTTCATGATCTCAGTTTTGCTGATGGAATTGTTGCATCTGGGCTTTTGTGCCGTGGGTTGTATAAGATCACTTTGTATGACAAGTGTGGACAAAACTTTGCAAATGCAGTTGCATATTCAAGGGATATTTTAGATGCAAAACTTTAGCATTCACGTTTTAGTCATCTGAATTTTTCCAGTTTGCAGCGTTTGCAGAAATCTGATATGGTTCCTTCTTTGTCGCCTCTTGAAGCACCTGTCAAACATGTTTGTGAAGGCTGTATTTTGGGTAAGATGCAGCGTTCTAAGTTTCCAAAGGATGGTTCAGTTCGGGCCACATGCAGGTTGCAGCTTGTGCATAGTGATGTTTGTGGGTCCATGCAAACTCCGTCCTTGGGCAACTACCTTTACTTCGTGACTTTCATTGATGCTTACTCCAGGCATGCATGGGTATTTTCGCTTAAAGCGAAGTCCGAAGTTTTTATGTGCTTCAAACAATTTCTGGCTATGGCTGAAAATGTCTCGAAATGTACTACGGGCACCCTCCGTTCCGATCGAGGGGGGGAGCATATGTCTCATGAATTTAATGCATTTCTGGCTAGTCGTGGGATAAAACACCAATGTACAGTGCCTTATACACCTCAGCAAAATGGTGTTGGTGAGAGGAGAAACAGGTCATTGACGGAAATGGCACGATGTATGGTCAAAAGTCAAGCTTTGCCGCATTCTTTTTGGCTTGAGGCCATCATGTGTGCCACTTATGTACTTAACATGTGTCCTACGAAAGCTTTTCAGTCTATTACTCCATATGAAGCATGGCATGATAGAAAGCCTTCTATTTAGCATTGGCAGGCTGTCAAGAGGATTTTTCGCTACCTTAGTGGCACTTTACATCTTGGCTTGTTTTATCCCAAGGGGGGATGATTGCCGCCAGATTTACATGCTTTTTCGGACTCAATTTGGGCTGGTTGTTTTGACACGCAAGTGTCCACAAGTGGTTTTTGTTTCATGCTTGGCGGTTCATGTATATCATGGTTGAGAAAGAAACAACCTACTGTGGCCACTTCGAGTTGTGAGGCTGAGTACAAGGTAGTCTTCACAGCTACGGTTGAGTGTGTATGGTGCAGACGACTTATGGCTAATTTGGGTTGGTGACAGGACACTGCCAACACTATCTACACTGACAGTCAGAGCACATTGGCAGTTGCGAGGAACCCAGTTTTTTATGCTCGCACAAAGCACATTGAGGTGCATTACCACTATGTCAAGGAGAGGCTCTCAGCAGGAGAGGCCAGCTTGGCTTATGTGCCAACACAGGACAACCTTGCAGATCTTTTCACAAAGGCATTGTCTCGTGAGAAGCTCGAAGCTTTCCGCAAAGCTTTGGGCTTACTCCCCTTTGTGGATTGATCATGTCCTCAGGACATGGCACTTCCCTTTACTCATGTTCCAGCTCTCGTTCACCGCATCACTCCAAGGGGGATTTGTTACCATATACATGTGGTAGTGATGTGTGTGAACACACTAGGACCGCCGGGGCAATTTTTCCCTCTTTGGGAGGTTTTTTTCCCAGTGCATTGTATATACGCCCATCACTCTAGGGCTATCTATCTTTCCATTGCACACCAAAGCCTTGAGCTTCCTTCGTCTTCTCCAAGCTGTGTGTGTTTCTCTGCAACCCTAATTCCAACAAAGAGTTGTTGGTGTAGGCCTCTACTTCTGAATGATTGGAGAAGG
This sequence comes from Adiantum capillus-veneris, assembly GCF_014529385.1. Classification (NCBI taxonomy): domain Eukaryota; kingdom Viridiplantae; phylum Streptophyta; class Polypodiopsida; order Polypodiales; family Pteridaceae; genus Adiantum; species Adiantum capillus-veneris. The sequence continues at coordinate 10,287,868 of NC_140952.1, read as the reverse complement.
AGATGGAGTTCTTCTTACACACATGAGTTGTGGTGTGTGTAGGGATGTGTTAGACAAAAATGTAGCCCTCTCTCTCTTCTTAGTTGACCCCTCTTGCCATTTACTCTTCCTGGCTTCCCATTGGCCCCTGTAGAGCTTAGCCAATCACAAATTAGAAGTATGATTGATAGCCTTGTGACATGTGTCCCCCTTTCCCCTTTTGTGAGAGCTTTAGGTGATTAAAATAATTTATTAAACTCTCATTGGACCTTTTAGTCTTCTGGCCAATAGGCATCAGGCAAGCCATTAGGCTGCTTGATGCTCATTGGACCCCTTGGTAGACTGTCCAATACTCTTCTAGGGAGCTTAACCTCTATTGGTTCTTTTCTCAAGAATTTTTAAATTAATTAGACTAGTTTTATTCTAGCCTAATTCTCATTGGTCCACCTCTATGGCCATCCAATAGGATTTGAGGGGAGTTTGGGGGCAATTGGGCTAGGAGCCTGCCATGTGTCCAGTATTCCCTTTGTGTAAAGGGGGAGCTTTGGAGTGCGTGCACGTGTGTGTGTGTGTGTTTCTCTCTCCTCCCCTACTCTTAGGGCTTTCCCCCTCCTTCATAGGGATGTGGGAAGACTTTTGGTCTTCCCATACCATCCAATATTTCTCAACTTTTGGCCATTGAATTATTTAATTAAATTTTGGAACCTTAGCCTATGGAAGTCTTAATGAAGCTAAACCTTAGGTCTTTTTAAGCTCCATTGATACACATTACTCTTTTGCAGACTATCCCCCTTTGGATCCCTATTTTCCCTGCTTTTGACCCCTGCTGAGACCAATTTGGCAGCCTTACCAATACTCTAGCTTTTACTCCCCTGGTACTTTCCCATATTAAATGATCGGTTTAACATGAGAAAATCATTTGGGAGAGTTAGGTATTAGTTTTTATGACAACATTTGTAATGCGCCAAGACGTTAAGCAAGAGGAAAGAGACCTTCTACGGTCTTTGATAAGGATTAGGACCATAGCAACAGGGTAACTGAAGAATTGAAGCAAATCTTTGATAATGGACCTCAATCCCAGAATGAAGAAACAAATGTCAATCTTGGAAGGGGAGGTGCTAAGGGGCTTGGGGACTCTCAACATTCAGCTCAATCGAAGAGAAGGCATTTAGAGAGGGCTGATAGACGTGCTCATTTACATGGGTCTCGCAAGTTGGACCTAAAGGGTAAAGCGAAGGATCAAACTGATGACAGTGATGGTAATACACATAAATATGAGGAACCAGTAAAGGACTCAGAGGAGTACCTGGAAGAAGATGTTTGGCAAGTCAAGGCAAACTTTGCCAAGACTAATTAATCAGATATGGGGCCGAAAATGTTCAAGAAGCAACAATCCAATTCCTCCCAAAAGGATCCATAAGCTAGAAGACGCAAAGGCCAATAGAGGCATGACAGTGCAAGGAAAACTATCCGAAGGAAATATCCTCAAGTTCAGACAATAGTTCAGGGAATGAACATGATCTATTATCACTATCACTACTTTTGGATTTTTAAAATCAAATTTGTTTATATTTTACTCTTCAAAACCATTATAGAACTCTCCTTTATCTACTATTCTTAGAATTTAAGTAAAAAGCAACCACTTCTATTTTTGGTGGGTGCATGCATGAAGAGAGAAAGAGAATCCCAAAATCACGTCTTCACGTGCACACTTCTTTTAGTAGGAATCAACTTCTTGACTCTTCACAAGCAATAGGAGCGCTCCGGGAGCATCCTAATTAGGTGACCAATTGTTTTACTCCCCTTTCAAAGCCAATGGAGCCATCGGAATCTCCATCAGAGCAAAGCTATTGAAGATACACTTTTGCTATTTTTATGCTAATTTTCTCCCTATATCATGGCATGCACTCTCTTGATTGCATAGCTCCTTCTCTCTTTCATATATTTATATTATTGTAATTCATGCTCCATGAGATGAATGTAGAGGCCAAAGGCAAATACTCAATCATTTTGATTTAGGGAGATAATTGGTACTCAGTATGATGTGTTGTGTTTTGATTGTTGTTTATGTTTTTTTTTTTGTGTTGTATTATTAATCAGTGGTTTTGTTGAATTCATTTTTATATAATGAATGAAATTTTTGTTGAAAGTATTGGGAAGATTTTAGGAAGCCAACATTGGAATTAGAGGTTTGAAAAAGCTCCAGATAGTGTACAAAAGCAAAAAAGGGTGCTTGTTATGGGCAAATGAAATAAATTTTGGCATGAAGACTCTAAAAAAGACCACTTTTGGAAGGCCTTTTGTTTCCTAAAGATGCAAGAACAACCAGCTTTTCTTAGTAGGACCATTGCAAAACACAAAATTAATTTTGGTATGCCTTAGAGACATCATTCTAATCAAAAGATTGACTATGATAAGCATATACTCATTGTCAGAAATAATGAAAAATCTTTCACGTGACAAGCTAACCAAAAGCTAGAACTAGAACCTCTTCTTAGTCACACTCAAGCAAACACAAAAGCCAATTGTCTCTCTCTTAAGAATATTTTTCAATGAAATATAAATAAACTTTTGTTGAAGATTTACCTTTAGGATTACCCCATTCTAGAGTGGAATCTGATCACACAATAAAGTTGATTTTAGGGAATGCACCACCTTGTCGAGCACTATATTGTCAAAATCAAATCGAGTAAAGAGAAATTAAACAAAAAAATGAGAAATTATTAAATCATGGTTTAATCAAGCCAAGTAGTACACCTTTGGTATACCAGTTGTTTTAGTCAAAAAGAAAAATGACACTTATCATTTGTGCCTTGACTATAGAGCACTTAATAAAATCACAATAAAGAATTTTTTTTCTATTCCTTGTGTTGATGACTTGATAAATTAAGTTGTGATACATTCATTTTTAATAAGATAGATCTTAAATCTGGATATTATCACGTGTGTATGACAAAAAGTGATATTCATAAAACTACATTTTGAATATAATTTACTCATTATGAATTTCTTTTACTGCCTTTTGGTTTAACAAATGCACCTGTTATATTTTCACGCATTATGAATCATATCTTTTTGAAGCATCAAGATTGTTTTGTGGTTTTCTTTGATGACATTTTGGTTATTAGTAAGAATGCAAAAGACCATTATGCACGTTTGAATTAGGCTTTTAAATTGCTGCATGAAAACTAACTTTAGTTGAATCCTGAGAAAAATTTATTCTTCAAAATTGAGATTGAATATTTAGGTGATATTGTCTCTAGCAAAGGAATCCATGTGGATCCTAAGAAGACTCGATGCATCAAGGTATGTCCTAGACCTCAATCTATTCATGAGATTCATTCTTTTCTTGATTGTGTAGTTACACTTGGAATCAACAACATTAAAAATATTTTGATACACTCAAATATGCACTCACACATGCTCTTGTTTTACAAATTCATGATTTCAAAAGATCCTTCTTTTTTGTTATCCTTGATGCTAGTGGAGGTTGATTCCAAGATAAAAGAACATGGGAACATATATATATCTATCAATAGTAGCAACATGTATTGACATAATTTTGTCTCCAGCTCTCTCGTTGTATGAGAGTGAAATCGGCCTGCAAGGTTTCTTTTATTTTCAGGTACTCCTAGTTCTATTATCAAGGCATATTTCTTTACATTACATAGCATGTTTGTAGCTAGGTATATGTGAATCACAAACTAATTTTCAGTTTGACATGTCGTCCCTTAAAGGTGTGGTGTCTATGGATTATGAAGAAAACCACATACACTCTAAACGAGAACTTCATCAACAAAGAGACATTTGTAGAAATCCAACTATCTTGCCACTTCGCCGTTCTTTTGATCAAAGTATTTAGAGCCATTTTTTCTCATCTAAAAGTTCCTCTCTCTTCAATGAGGTCAGATGCTTGTGATAATTTTTTTAGTAAAATTGGTGTTGAAATTAGGGTTGCAGAGAAACACACACAACTTGGAGAAGATGAAGGAAGCTCAACGCACACAATAGAGAGTGTGTTTCTTAGTATGCAATGGAAAGATAGATAGCCCTAGAGTGATGGGCATATATACAATGCTTGGGGGAAAAAACCTCCTAAAGAGGGAAAAAATGCCCCGGCGGTCCTAGTGTGTTCACACACATCACTACCACATGTATATGGTAACAAATCCCCCCTGGAGTGATGCGAAGAACGATAGATGGCACATGAGTAAAGGGAAGTGCCATGCCCTGAGGACATGATCAGTCCACAAAGGGGAGTAAGGCCAAAGCTTTGCAGAAAGCTTCAAGCTTCTCACGAGACAATGCCTTTGTGAAAAGATCTGCAAGGTTGTCCTATGTTGGCACATAAGCCAAGTTGATCTCTCCTGCTGAGAGCCTCTCCCTGACATAGTGGTAATGCACCTCAATGTGCTTTGTGCGAGCATGAAAAACTGGGTTCCTCGCAACTACCAATGCGCTCTAACTGTTAGTGTAGATAGTGTTGGCAGTGTCCTGTCCAACACCCAAATCAGCCATACACTCAACTGTAGCTGTGAAGACTGTCCTGTACTCAGCCTCACAACTCGAAGTGGCCACAATAGGTTGCTTCTTGCTCAGCCATGGTATACATGAACTGCCAAGCATGAAACAAAAACCACTTGTGGACACTCGCGTGTCAAAACAACTAGCCCAATCTGAGTCCGAAAAAGCATGTAAGTCTGGCGGCAATGATCCCCCCTTGGGATAAAACAAGCCAAGATGTAAAGTGCCACTAAGGTAGCGGAAAATTCTCTTGACAGCCTGCCAATGCTTAGACCTTGGGCTACGCATAAATCTGCTGACCTGTGAGACTGCAAACTGAATATCTGGCCTCGTGTTGCATACATAAATGAGGCAGCCAACAGCAGTTTGGTAAAGAGTGACATCAGCAGGATCATCAGCATCATGTAGACTCAACTTCAAACCTGTTTCCATGGGAGTGGCAATAGGTTGGCAATCCTCAAGTCCAAACTTACATAGCAATGTCTCTATGTAACTTTTCTGACACAAGGCAATGCCACCATCACACTGCTTAAACTGTATACCCAAGTAATGATGCAACAGCCCCAAATCTTTCATCTTGAAATTAGCATTCAAATCAGCCTTAAATTCAGCAATATGTCTCTCATTTTCTCCAGTGATCAGTAAATCATCAACAAAAAGAACCACAATGAGAAGTACATCACCCTCACGCTTTACATACAATGTGATTTCTGTTGGACTGTTACGAAAGCCTCGTTTAACCAAATGAGTGTCAGCTTTCTCATACCAAGCACGAAGAGATTGCTTCAACCCATACAAAGCCTTCTTACATCTGCACACTTTGTCCTCTTGTCCTTTTATCACAAAACCGCGAGGCTACGTTACATAAACTTCCTCAAATATGTCACCATTCAAGAAAGCAGTAACAATGTCTGATTGATGTACATCCCAACCAAAATGAGCTGCCAATGCACATAGAAAATGCACAGTAGTCATACGACAAGTGGGAGTAAAAGTCTCTTCATAATCTATGCCTTTTTGCTATGCATAACCCTTTGCAACAAGTCGAGCCTTATGGCGATCGATCTCACCATCCGGCTTACGTTTCAACTTGTAAACCCACTTCCTACCAATGGCCTTTTTGCCAGGAGGCAAATCACATAAAGTCCATGTGTCATTTTCTATAAGTGCATATTCTGATTGCATGGCAGCCATCCAATTTTCTGAATTCTGTGCTTCATCAAAAGACAGAGACTCCTCAACATCATGTAAGGTAGACACAGCCAAAGCATAACAATCTGATGCATAAGATTCATGGCGAGAGCCTGAACGAGTACGACTAGACAAAGGTGCATCCGATTTACTGTCACGCAAACTGTGCACCAGCCATTTTGGCATACCTCTAGCCTGCTCATTTTCAGACCTTTCCTCATCAAGTACATCATGTACATTTGCATCAGTAATAGGCTGATCTATAACATTTTCAGAAACCCCCATAGGTTGTACATTTGCCTCATTGGAAATTACATTTGTATTTCCACCACTGAAAAGAGACAACAAAGTGTCATAAATGTCCTGTGAGCTTACATTACTGTCTCTAGTACATGACAGCAAGGGCTGAACAGAATCTTCCACAAACACTACATCCCATGATCCAGAATACGCTTTGTTTGCAAATGATATAACCTGTAACCTTTGCTTTCAGCACTTTAACCAACAAAAATACATTTGATAGCCTTATCATCCAATTTTCTGCGTTGTGTTTGTGGCACCATAGCATATTCCAAACAGCCAAAAACACGCATGTGCTCAATAGAAGGCTTTCTATCATGCCATGCTTCAAATGGAGTAATAGACTGCAAAGCTTTTGTAGGACACATGTTAAGTACATAAGTGGCACACATGATGGCCTCAAGCCAAAAAGAATGCGACAAAGCTGGACTTTTGACCATACATCGTCCCATTTTCGTTAGTGACCTGTTTTTCCTCTCAGCAACACCATTTTGCTGAGGTGTATAAGTCACTGTACATTGGTGTTTTATCCCACGACTAGCCAAAAATGCATTAAATTCATGAGACATATACTCCCCCCTCTCGATCGGAACGGAGGGTGCCCATAGTACATTTCGAGTCATTTTCAGCCATAGCCAGAAATTGTTTGAAGCACATAAAAACTTCGGACTTTGCTTTAAGCAAAAATACCCATGCATGCCTAGAGTAATCATCAATGAAAGTCACGAAGTAAAAGTAATTGCCCAAGGACGGAGTTTGCATGGGCCCACAAACATCACTATGCACAAGCTGCAACCTGCATGTGGCCCGAACTGAACCATCCTTCGAAAACTTAGAACGGTGTAGCTTACGCAAAATACAGCCTTCACAAACATGTTTGAGGTGCTTCAAGAGGCGGCAAAGAAGCAACCATATCAGATTTCTGCAAACGCAGCAAACTAGCAGAATTTAGATGACCAGAACGTGCATGCCAAAGTTTTGCATCTGAAATAGCCCTTGAATCTGCAACAACATTTGCAAAATTTTGTCCACACTTGTCATACAAAGTGAGTTTATACAGCCCACGGCACAAAAGGCCAGATGCAACAATTGCATCACCAAAACTGAGATCATGAATTGTACATCTGTCATCCACAAATTTGACTACAAGTCCGAGTCTAGCAAGTGCAGATACAGACAAGAGATTCCCAGATACATAAAGTGCATCGACAAGTGTGAAGGAACTGCCATTTGCAGCAGTAAGCACAATCTTTCCAACTCCATGAACCGGATAAGAGGCATTGTTGGCAGAAGTGACTGAATTCCCATGAGGGACAGACTCGAGAGAGGTTAACAATTCATGATGTGAGGTAATGTGCTTTGTAGCACCACTGTCGAAATACCACACATGTGAATCTGGAGCAACTGACAAGCATGCATCATGGACAGCATGATTGTAAGTGCACTCTGCGCTAAAAGCACATTTTGCATCAACATCAGCATCACAGTCTCCTTTCACAGAAGACTCAACAATGACTGCATTTGTAGTGGAACCAGCATTTGCAGTGGAACCACCCTCTTTCTTCTTAGCCTCTTTGGCCTTCAACTTAGGACACGACTTGATCAAGTGATCATTAGCTTTACAATAATGTCAACGCATCTTCCTTTTGCCCTTATCACCAAAATTTCCAGACAAATTGCTGCCAGCAGAAGAATTAAGAACAGAAGTTTCGCCACTCGCAACAGAACCATAAGAAGTGGCCGCATTGCTGTTACCACCCTTTCTTTGAGAAGCAATAAAAGCCTGTTCAACTGCACGCTGCCTAGTTCTGTTCTTTCTGGAAAGTGACTCTTGCAACAGCAATGTGCATAATGCATCAAACTTGACAACTTCAGGATTTCCTTGGGTCATCAGTCTCCAAGTACTAGCAAAAGTCTGGTAGAAATCTGGTAAGGCATCAAGAACAGTCTGCACAAGGGAACTCTTTGAAATGACTTCACCTGCAGAAATAATTTGCTCATTGATATCCTTGACACCAGCAAGGAAAGTGTCCATATCATCTTCCTCATGCATAATCTTTGACTCCAGCTTTTTACGCAGCAAAGCAATTTCAGCCTCATTGCGGCTTGCATAAAGACCTGCTAGAATATCCCAAGCCTGTTTTGTAGATTTTGTTGAACGAATGTGAGGAACAATGGTGCACTTCACAGACAACAGAATCAATGCATGAGCCTGCGCATCCTTTACATCCCAACGAGCTTGTTGTGTTGTCGGCAAAACAATTCTAATAGCATCAATACATGGTTTTCAAAGAGACGTATAAACGTCATCTCATGATACATATGCTATGACAAAAGGAAACTAATGCTATCTAGCTACGGTAGACTGACGTCGTCTAATCAGACGTCTCATCGCGTCCAAGCGACGTATCTATCGGATTCTGCAAAAAAAAACAATAAGATAGCTTTTTGTAAGTATAAACATATAATTTATAAAGCACTACAACAAATAGAAAAGAGTAAACCCTAATACTAACCATGCCGCCGCGAGAACTCAGAATGTCCATCAGGGCGTTTAAGCCCTTCTTGCCTGCGTGCTCGGGCTCGTACAATGTGGGGTCACGTCCTGTCATCAACCACTGTCAAAACATACAAAGAATCCATTATGTTAGAATTAAAAAACCCCTAAACCCTAAACTATCAAACCTAAAGAGCAATGCAAAAACACTTACAAAATCGGCCTCAAATGATGCCCACCTGCCGCTCCCCAAGTGGTGCGAGCTCCCTGCCTCTACTCGCGCTCTAGTTTCCTCCTTTTGTTGCTTCCACTTGTCAGGATTCTCACGCACTGCTTTCTTCGCATTCTTCCAATCTTCTTTGGCCAGCACATTTGGTCTGTTCCACCCATGCTTAATTGCTTTTTGCACTTCGGAATGCTTGTGCTTGCAGTATTCGCGCATTCGAACCTTCATCATGTCTTCATTGAAGCGATCATTCCGTGTTGGAATGGGAAACTCGTCATGAAGCATGCTGATGACTCTCTCTTTTAAATCACTTGGTACTTCACTCCAGGAGTTTAGTATGTAGTGTCTAAACACCCGAGAGCAAAGACCGCACATGCGCAAGATCACCTTCTTGCCTTCATCATCTAAGATGATGCCACCGCTGAAGTCGACGGAGTAAGACAAGCCCTCTCGCCGCTGACTCGTGAACCTGGGTGTCCCGGCAGGGGTCTCTAGCGGCGTGTCGACAAGGGTACGGACGTCAGGTGTCTCCACTGGAGTCTGGGCCTCGAAGCGAGGAGTGTCGACTGCAGTGATTCCTGGAGGAGTAGCTAGTGGTGTGTAGCCACTAGGAATGGCCGTTCAGCCATGCAAAACCTGGTGTAGATGTTGAAGCCGTGGCTGGTGTCGGGACGGGAAAAGAAGGGGAGGGTAAAGAGCCTCGTCGAACACGAGGCGGTGTCGAGGCATCGACGGTGGCATCCCCACAACAACCACCGCCGCCACCACTAGAGCTCCGGTGCCTAGACGAGTGTGAAGATCGTCTCGTCGACACCGAAGCTTCGGAGCACGCTGAATGCTCTGAAACAGAGGGAGACGCGGCCGGAGTAGGAACGCGTGATGGTGCACCAGAGCAATGACGCTCCAGTACCACCGTCTCTGCTAGGGTGACAAAGAAGAAAGAAACTCCTCATCATCCATACCTGCATTAAACACACGAAAATTTAAACTTAATATTGAATGAATGGATAAGAAAACATGGACAAGTAGAGAGAGAGAGAGAGAGAGAGAGAGAGAGAGAGAGAGAGAGAGAGAGAGAGAGAGAGAGGACTCATAAAGGGGGAGGGATTCCTGTGTAGAGAGATTTCGTTGAATTTCTCTGAATTTGTAAAAGCACTACGCTCCAGGTGTGATGGAGACTGAAGCTGCATCGCGAAGGTCTACTCATAGAAGTTGCTTGCCCCACCACTAAATCTAATTGATCGGGTGAAAGAGACGCTAAGAAGCAGTAGTAGTGCTTCTTATTGTCTCGTTCACTAGATCAACTAGATCTAGTGGTGGGACGAGCAACATCTATGTTGAGCAGACCAGCTACGTGATTGGAGCTTCAGTTTCCATCCCACTCGGAGCACAGTGGCTCGTCGTCCCTACTTGTGAGAACATACCTAGAGCATACGTACTTGGAGTGGATGCAAAGACCATTAAATACAATGACGCAATGACGCATATAGACAGAAATGGACAAAAAGCCACGTAAATACAATATACATTATAAAACGGAGCTAGATTGTTCAAATACAATATTTATGGCTTAAAGAGGTCTCTCTCTCATCCTCGCAAAGCTTAGCATAACTTCCTATATCTATATAGAGCTCTCCGTTTAAACAGATGTCCTCCGTTTCATTTTGTAGATCCTCTGCATGCACCCCATAGAGAGTAGGAGCTTCATGCTCGTCTGGCACCACCTCAGCGGCTTCTGACTAAGCATCTTCTCCGATCTCCTCCATTGATGCCGCTGTGATTGGCACATGGTAGCCTTCATACGTCCGTGCACAACGAGGGGCTACCTCTATGACGTACCACCAGTTTGATGCAGAATTTGTAGGATGAAATGTTACCTGCTAGTGTCACATAACTTACATGAGAGCTTCCAAGCACATAACTTCTAAAATTGGATGTTAACTATTTACATACTTACTTGTTTACAATGCTCGAGTAGTACGAAAGTGTCTTTTAGGTCAATCCATTTCTTAGTTGAATCCACCTCAAGAAAACCAGACTCTCCTCTACGCACAGTAGCGTTGCGACCCTCCATGATTATCTTGAACCATTGCACGTCGAACAAGTCAACAAAAAATCCTCTATAATCGATCCTCAAAATCTCTTGTAGCGTGCCGAAGTAAGTGAGTTTTGCCACCACAGGATCTGCATCAGAGGACCGTCATCGACTAGACTGTTCAAATTTTGCCATGATTCCACAATCTTGAGTAAAACGCTTTTTGTCGATCCGTTCCACCCTAAAATGTCGACCTTTACACCATGCTGCTGTGTATGACTTATACTACAACCAAGAAAGATTATGAGGCCGTTCAAACATCAGAATGTCACTAGTCGTACATTGCAAACTTACCTTGGTCAGGCAACCCCGAGAGTACTCCCACTCCTCCTCAATCACTTCTTCACCGCACTGTTGGGCGCTTTTCAATTGGTTGTGCAACCATCTTAAGCTCATGAATGTTGGTAGGCTCTCTAGACCTGTTGGATAGTGCATCAGTGGTTGTCTTCCCCGTCTCCACTCGATTCGTGCCCTTTGTCGCTCTTGCTTTGCATCCTCATATTGTGAAATCCACTTTTGCATCATTGGATTGTGAAGCATGCAAAATCGGTTGATTTTAGCCCCTAGATCTTCCATCGTCTTCTTCTCAACACCGAGATTGCACATGATAATCCCAGACATGCACTCATCATCTATGGTTCGACATAGCATGTCCCGGGCTTTATCAAATCCGTCTAGCCACTCTCGAATGTACACTAGGGACTCTGATACCAGCCAACCTTCTACCATGCTACCCTCCAGATGTGCCTTCTAACGCACATATCCCTTGAGCGTTTCCATGAAACGTTCTAAAAAGAACATCAATCGGGAATGTACTGTGCCAACTATTTCCACCTCATCAACTATGAGAACAAGAAGATGCACCTGAATGGTTAGCATGGTAGTAGGAAAGTGTTTCTTAAACATGCACATAACCTCCACAGCGTTTAGTTTGGCGAATGGTATGGAATCTACTCTACGTTGATCTCCTTTTGTGAGATCCATTGCACCAACTTCGCAAGTTTGTAAATTGTGTTACGGACGTCAAGAGACAAACATCCCTCAATGGCCACCGGTAAAATAAACTACAAAACACGTGAAACAATGATATTAAAGTCCACACACGAATTTCACTACAACACTAAATGAAGATATCGACGCACCTATATCGACGGCCATGCCTTTCCACGCGTATATCGACGACATTAGCGGGCGTCGCTATACGCGTCGCAATGTGCGTCGATATACGCGTGGAAAGGCTTTATTTGCCACGCGTATAGCGACGCCAAAAAAATTGGGGGAAAAAAGTGAAACCCGCGCGCAGGGGCCATTTTCGCCTGCTCAGGTCTTGGCCGAAACCTGCTGCGCAGGTATTATGTCCATCTCCACCCTCCCCAACCCCTCTCTCTTGCTCTCTCTCTCTCTCTCTCTCTCTCTCTCTCTACCTCTACATCGTGTGTGTGTGTGTGTGTAGGAAAGAGAGAGAGAGAGAGAGAACGGTGTGTGTGTGTGTGTGTAGGAAAGAGAGAGAGAGAGAGAGAGAGAGAGAGAGAGAGAACGGTGTGTGTGTGTGCGTGTAGGAAAGAGAGAGAGAGAGAGAGAGAGAGAGAGAGAGAGAGAGAGAGAGAGAGAGAGAGAGAGAGAGAGGTGTGTAGGAAATAGAGAGAGAGAGAGAGAGCGGTGTGTGTGTGTGTGTAGGAAGAGAGAGAGAGAGAGAGAGAGAGAGAGAGAGAGAGAGAGAGAGAGAGAGAGAGAGAGAGAGAATTAATGTATGCTTAGGAAATTAAAACTAAAGAAAAAAAATTTAAAGAGAGAAATGAAATGAAATGTTATATTAACGTCTTCGAAAGGCCAAAGTGACCTATGAGACATGAGACAAGAAAGTTACAATGTGATGGATATGATACAAAGTCAGAGTAAGAAGATGACAAAATAAAATATTATGGAATCCTAAACTGTTAGGTGTGGACTAAACGGCTAAACGAGCTAGTTGGGATAGGTAGATCTCCTCCATGGTCAGTACTCTGACCAGACGTTGTGCATGTCGAGCCAAAGTGACCTAGCTAGATCCTATGATGCAGCCTCTGTCGATGTTGTGTAGTCCTCCGCAGTCGTGGGCATCTAGATGTCCCTAGATCAGTCGCTCGTTCGATCATTAGAGAGATAGGGAAGTAGAGAGCGAGAGAGAGAGAGAGAGAGAGAGAGAGAGAGAGAGAGAGAGAGAGAGAGAGAGAGAGAGAGAGAGAGAGAGAGAGAGAGATAGGAAATAGAGAGATAGAGAAAGAGAGTTTTATATATATATATATATATATATATATATATATATATATATATATATATATATAGAGAGAGAGAGAGAGAGAGAGAGAGAGAGAGAGAGAGAGAGAGAGAGAGAGAGAGAGAGAGAGAGAGAGAGAGAGAGAGAGAGATAGGGAAGTGGAGCTCCAGGAGTTATGGCAGAGAAATAGGAAATAGAGAAATAGAGAGAGATAGGAAAATAGAGAAAGAGAGATAGCGAGAGTGAGATCGAGAGAGAGAGAGAAAGAGAGATAGCGAGAGCGAGATGGAGAGAGAAAGAGAGATAGCGAGAGCAAGATCGAGAGAGAAAGAACGAGAGATAGGGTACGTAGACAGAGAAGAAACTATGGAACTAAAAGAGGCAAAAGGGTTTTGCCTGCTACATGCATTGCCATGTACACCTGGTAGTGCACATATGTGTCTACCCATATAGGATTTGACCAATAAAGACGAGATTTTGACCCGGTGGTCCTGATCTCCGTACACCTCTGGACCAAGGTGTACGGAGATTGGGAAAGACTAGAGAATGCGAGGTAGTTTACATTGTGAGGAGTATATATATATATATTAAAACAACATTCATAATCATTGTAGATGGCAACGTCATCAACTAACATGGAGGAAAAGATTGCATGCTCGTGCACGCTCTGCAAGTATCAAATCCTGCGCAAGCGTAGGATATGTAATGAGCATGTGCACAAGTACGGAGAGTTTGCTAGAAAAACCGTACAGAATCTGCGATACGACTCCTACGGAACGGGCATTGATTTCCGCGACATAGCACCTACATCTGAGAGAGAGAGAAAAAAGATTATGCGTGAAGGTCCGACCAATATAGAGCCATGGATGGAAGCAGAAAAGGGCTTACAGACAGAAGACGACGGCATGGAGGAGATGTTGGATGCCTTCTTCCAGACAAGCGAGGAGAACGCGAACGAAGCAGCACCAGAAGTCGTGCGCCTATCTTCTGAAGACATGTTGAGAAAGTTGGCACGCCAACCAATCTATGAAGGCGCCAAAATATCTGTGCTTCATACTTGTTTGGCATTTTTGAATCTTCAGTCAATGTACGGGTGGTCAGATGCAAGCGTCACTGCTTTATTTAGGTACGTAATTTACAAAAGAGATTTTCCGATTGCAACGGTGATGTGCTCGGAGAGCTTTAATTTTAATTTAATGTGGCTTAAACAGGTTATTGCGGGAGCAACTTCCCCCGGTTGGCAATGAAATGCCCCCCTCCAGGCCAGACGCAAAGCAACTTCTGACCTCAGCTGGCTTGGATTACAACAAGATTCATGCATGTTCAAATGATTGCATTCTTTTTCGCAATGAATTCGCAGATTGTCTGTCGTGTCCTAAGTGCGGAGCAATGCGCTACAAACAAGATGCAGTTGGCGAGACAGTGCCAGCTAAAGTGTTGCGGCATTTCCCTATTATTCCTAGGATAAAAAGCATGTTTCGTTGTGGTTCCATTGCAAAGTTGATGCGGTGGCATTCTACGAATAGATCCACTGACGCAACATTTAGGGTGCCCGCTGATTCGAAGGCTTGGAGGCACATTGAAGATACCTGGCCACATTTTAAGAGTGAACCATGCAATTTGCGTTTGGGCATGGCAATGGATGGAGTCAATCCGTTTGGCTTGAGAAGCTCGTCATGGAGCACTTGGCCTGTGTGCCTTATCAATTACAACCTCCCGCCGTGGCTTGCTATCAAGAAGGGTCATTTGATTTTAAGCTTGATTGTACCTGGTAAGTTCAAAGCAAAAAACATGGATCTTTATCTAGCTCCAGTAGTTGACGAGCTCCAGGAGGATGAGCGGGGCTGCAGATCAAGGAGGATGAGCGGACAACGGCCACGCGGTTCAGACAGCAGCGTGAGGCCGCGCAGGTACGACAGATGACTAGGGGGACATCTCATCTTGGCAGCGGAGGCTTCGACACCTTTCGCTATGAGTTTGTGAGTTTCTAATCCAATCTTAACTATGGCGTTTTTTAAAACGTGATGAATCATGTATTCTTATTACTTTGATTTTTGTATAAACGCAGAATCTTGCGATGCATCGAGCTCCATCACGCGAGGAGGAGTCAGATGGATATCGCAGATGTATCTATGAAGTACTGAATGATCTTGAAGCTTCAGGAGAGCCTGTAGACTGGGAGGCCTTATAGTCTCACTGATCGCTTGAGGTGAGACGTGAATATGTGTGAGTTGATTTAATTAAGTCAGTATATGTGAAGTAATAACAATACTAATTTTGTGAGTTGTCCTATGTGCAGGTTGCAACGCCTAGTCATTAGTGGACCAGATTTCATCTATATGCTTTGTGAGACACAAACACGCTTCTGTGACTCTTTTTTGTACAAACAGTTAGTGTTCAGACAGTTATTATTTCCCTTATGGTTATGATTATTTTCATTGTCATTGTATAGACAGTTATTGTTTCTCTTTCTGGTTATGCTTATGGTTATTGTTAATTTTGTTTATGGTTATGGTTATCTGCATTATGGTTTTGATCAAAGTGGTTATAGCCGGTTATGGTTTTAAGTTATGGTTATGCTTTTAAGTTATGGTTATGGTTCGTTATGGTTATGCTTTTAAGTTGGTACGGTTGTCTTTCATTGGCCTTAAATCTCATGTGAGATCCAACATGGATAGCATGTAGGAGGCGTATACATGATATGGTTTTTTTTGAAAAGTTTATGTAAAAACAAAGGGAACTCAGCCGAAATTTCTGCGTGCGGGAGCATGGTTGATATTTTGGTGTTACTCGCTTTCTTGGGCAGAGGGCAAGAAGTCTGGTTGTGGCTGTGTCCATCTTTTAACTGGGCACAGGACAGGCTACCTGCCCTCTGCCCAAGAATTTTTTTTTCTGCTATGGTCGTCGCTATGTGCGTCGCTAATAGCGACTGGTTTCATAGCGACGCAGATAGCGACGGGCCGCGTCGATATTTGCGTCGATAACACGTTTTTTTGTTATTGTGTTTGTTACACAATTCCCACTATGATATATTCCACTATGAGCATACCTGACACATTTTATGCCAGTTGTGTGACTTCAAACCGGTAAGCTTTCCTTCTTTAGTAAAACACGTTTGGAGCGAGTGCATTACGCCAGTGGGGGTCCGCAAAGAATGAATGGTCTCTTTTACTTTGCGTTCTTGGGCTCCTGTGAAAATCCATGGCGCTTTAGGGAGTTTTATTGATCCATCGGATGCTGTCTGCAGCCAATATTGCTCCATACAATCCACATTTCTAAGGTCAACCCTGGCTCCCAAAGTATCTTTCTTGCCGGTCAGATGGTCCCATAGTAGATTACCCACATTCTTGAATATGTGCATTGGATCGAGCAAGTGATGATCATGAGTCGGGGCCAATATGGTAACTCGTACCATAGAGAGAGTCTCTTCATCCCTGGGGAAAACCTTCATCACACATCTCCTTCTGCTCTAACCATGCTTGTGCAGACATCCTCGATGGCTCTCTTCCCAAAAAGCCATCGCGGAACACATGATTCTCTGGAAGATACGCTTGATGACCTTCGTAGATTTGCTTCTTCAATGAGGGCGCCTGACGTGCATTTAGTTTAGGTCCACATGTGACACATGCTCTGTATCCGCTTGTTTGAAGCCCTGCATGTATACACATGATAATAGATAAGCTTGAGAAAAACCAAGATTTACAGTGTTTGAGTTTAAGTGTAAATCACCTGAGCATTATGTTAGTCCGGGATAGTCATGCATGGTCCACATTAGAATGCCTTTGATCAAAGCATTCCATTGACTTGTGTGTCGGCTCATATTCACCACTTCTATGCCAATCCACAATTGTTGTAGCTCTTCCAATAGTGGACGAAGATACACATTCATATTCTTCTCTTTATACCGCCCCGGCACAATCAAACTTAGCCATAGGTGCTCCTTCTTTGTAGTCAACCATGGGGGAATGTTGTAGTTAACGATGACAACGGGCCATACACTATAAGATGTTGATCTTTTAACAAATCGATTTACGCCATCCATAGCCAAGCCTAGGCGCAAATTTCGAGCTTCCCTGGCAAAATCCGACCATATTTCATCTATATGTTTCCAGGCTGCGCAATCTGTAGGAATCTGTAGCACACCATCCGAAGATTTATTCTCTTCATGCCTTGATGCTGGCCATGGACTTACATTTGAAGGAATGCTTGATGCGAGGAAGCAGAGGAAAATGTTGCAAAACCTTTTGTGGAATTTTTGCTCCGTGGAGATCTACTCAATATCTCTCGATATCACATTTCAGACACTTCTTCATGTCTATGTGTTCCCCTCTGAAAAGAATGCAGACGTTAGGACAAGCGTGGATCGAATTGTAATCCATCCCCAAAGTTTCGCAAAATCTTTCTTGCTTCGTCTCTGGAATCTGGCATCACATTATCAGCTGGCAGTATGTGCTCTTTGAGCAATCTACACAACGGAAAAAATACGGTACAATTGTGTAAAAATCTATCAGATCATTATACATCTAGAGTTTTTTTATTAAAGTAAACACATTGTAATAGATCACCTGAAAAGCGTGTGATGCTAGTATTACTCCATCCAAATTTTGTCTGCATGTTGAGAAGAACCAGGAGCGCCTTCAATGTAGACACATGTGCTCCATCATACAATGGCGTATCCGATTCACTTTTCATATCATCATAGATAAGCCTTTCTGAATCCATGATCGTCTCAATCATTTCATCGAACTCAAGCTCAAACATTTCCTCGTTGGGAATGTGGTCTGCATGATCATCCCCCGAGCTGTCAGAGGCTAAATCTTGTGGCCTCACATATGCTGCTTGACCAAAAGCGCCTGCGAACACGTTTATTGGGTTGCAAGTTTGTTGCCTGTTGGCCAGCGTCAGAGTCCGACGAGTTATAATTGGCAACAAATCGATCTATAACAGATGGATCGAACTCGCCACATTCGCGAACATGCTGCAAAGAAACGCATCTTGCCTGTTGCACAACATGCTTGCATTGATTAAAGGACATAAGATCCTCGTTGAGAGATAGGTGTTTCGGTTGGACGGCCCCACATCCTCGTCACTACTCATAATGAGAGTAAAAACCTTATAACTTGGACAACAAATTTAATCTTCTATTGGCATTCTTCGTCTTTTATCTCTCTCTCTCTCTCTCTCTCTTTCTCTCTCTCTCTCTCTTTGTTCACATTGTAAACTACCTCACATTCTCTAGTCATGTCCAATCCCTGCACACCTCAGTCTAGAGGTGCACAGAGATCAAAACCACCGGGTTATAATCTCGTCTTTATTGGTCAATGCCTATATTTGTGGGTACAAGAAATCTACACACCCACGTCTACATGATAGTGCATGTAGTGGACAAAACCCCTTTGCCTCTTCTCTAGCTGTATCATTTCACAACATCTTAGCATCTTTTCACAGTAGATCTTTTCACCGTTCGTCTAACTCTAATTCTTTTACCGTAATCTCAAAGGTAGACTCTAATATAAAAACTCAATCCAAAATCTAATCTTAAATCTAACCTAATTGAACATGTGGTGATTCGCTTCATTGAAGGGTAAAAGACATACCAATGGGGCTACTAGCTGCATAGATGTGAATGGGCCTCACATATAGAAATACTTCAATGCAAGAGTTTAATAATCTCATCTCTCCACCCCATCGATCCATGAACCAGGTGATGGGACAAAATCCTCCTCGAAGCTGGCCCAACCGCCGCCACTCCCTAGGTGATGGGATAATCCCGTCTTGATGCGAACTCTTGCTGCGTCCCTCTACTGCCACCACCTGTCTAGGTTGGTCGTCCTCTCCTCCCTGATATCCCTCCACTCCTCTCTTTAAAGCCAGTCACGTCTGGCATTTGTGCATCTACCTCCGATGCTTCATGTAGTTGCACATGCGACTCCTCATCCAAACATCGTCAAATGTATTCTCCAGAGAGGGAACTGGAAACTCCCGATGCAACGTAGCAATAAGATAATCCTTGGAGGATTTATCCTGAGCCCTCGAAGAGACCATGACAGACTACAATGTGTCAAAAAACCTATCTACACAATTATCGTATGCGGCCCATCACCTGCTTCCCCTTAGGGGTCATAATGATCTCAACGAACATACGATTGATGAGGTATGTGTATCCCTTTGGCATGTCCCTCTCGTGAACTATAGCAACCCTGTCTGGTGAATGCTCATCATCTAGGCCTCTAGGCGACCCCGATGCAATGTTCGGGTCACTCCTCAGCATCTCCAACGCAGTGGCCGGGACACCACTCTCAAATGCGTAGGCAGTATAATCCTTCGTTGTAGTCTGAGCAGTCTCACAAGCAGGGACACTCCTCGGTGTGTCCTAGGGACATGCTCCAGAAACCACATGCTCCTCGCCACAACAACCACCACCGCTAGACTGTCGTGGAATTGTTGGTCCACATGGTCCATCGAACATAAATCTAGATCTAATTTAATCTTAAACTCAAAATAAACCTAAATTTAATCTAATCTAACGTAAATCTAAATCTAACGCGCATAAATAAACCTAAACTAATCTAACATAAATCTAACTCAAAATAAACCTAAATCTAATATAATCTAACTTAAATAAACGTAAATCTAATCTAACGTAAATCTAAATCTAACCTAATCTTAAACGATAAAAAGAGGAAAATGGTATAACCTTTCTATCACCCAAGTGTGGTAGATTGGTTATGCCATTTCCCTCTTGAATAACAAGCTTGAGTTCAACTCCTCATCGGCTAGATCTTTAAGGTCTCTTGGGATAGTTTCCTACTATGTTAAAACTTTCTTCTTCTCGGGTGTGTGTGTGGGGGTATGTATGTGCATGCCAAAAAAAGAGGAAAATGGTATAACCTTTCTATCACCCAAGTGTGGTAGATTGGTTATGCCATTTTCCTCTTGAATAACAGGTCTTGAGTTCAACTCCTCGTCGGCTAGATCTTTAAGGTCTCTTGGGATAATTTCCTACGACGTTAAAACTCTCTTCTTCTCGTGTGTGTGTGTGCGCCAATAAAAAGAGGAAAATGGTATAACCGTTCTATCACCCAAGTGTGGTAGATTGGTTATGCCATTTCCCTCTTGAATAACAGGTCTTGAGTTCAACTCCTCGTCGACTAGATCTTTAAGGTCTCTAGGATAGTTTCCTACGACATTAAAACTCTCTTCTTCTTCTTCTTCTTCTTCTTCTCTCTCTCTCTCTCTCTCTCTCTCGCTTTTCCTCTCTCAATGTGTGTGTGTATGCATTCTTTGTTTATGCATATGTGTGTGTGTGTGTGTGTTTTGTTTATGCATGTGCTCTCTCTCATTCACTCTCAAAAACACAACGTGTGTGTGTGTGTGTCTGTGTGTGAGGGAGAGAGAGAGAAAGAGGGGAAGGGAACATGAGAGAGAGGAGAGGGAAGGACCATACCTGGCTCTCCTTCCTCTCCTCGTGTATGTGTGTGTGTGTGTGTGTTGAGAAGAAAGAGAGAGAGAGAGAGGGAGAGCGCGGGTTACCTTTGCTTGCTTGAGTGCTGAAAACTCAGATATGAGATCTGAGTTTTCGAACGCTCTCGGTTATTTTTTTACCCCTGTCGACGTCGCTATAAGCGTTGCTATGGGCATCGCTATGAGCGTCGCTAAGTTACAAGTAAACTAGCGATGCTCATAGCGACGCTGTGGGTTTTCACTTTTGAGCGTCGCACTACGAGCGTTGCTAATGTGAAGTACCTCTTGTAGTGGTGGTAAGTGTGGGAGAGTATACCCCTCAAGAAACCCCCTAGCATGCTTTTGTTGACCCTTGTAGCTCATGCTTGAAGCTCATTGGACCCCTCCATGCCTAGCCAATCACAAACAAGAGTCATACCAAGCAAAAAGGGTCACGTTGGGATAAGTGTCCCCCTTTCCCCTTTGAGAGAGAGGACTTGATAATTGCTAAAACAATTAATCAAATCCACTAAATTATCAAGTCCTCTCCCCTTTCCCCTTTGAGAGAGAGGACTTGATAATTGCTAAAATAATTAATTAAATCCACTAAATTATCATTAGACCCCTTGGAAGTCCTCTCCCCTTTGCACACAAAGTCATCCTCTCCCAAATGAAACCCATCATATTCAACAATCATTCAATAGATGTCATAGATTTATGACAACAATAGACCAGTAGGATGGGCACACAAAGTCATCCTCTGCCAAATCATACCCATCATATTCAACAATCATTTAATAGACCAAGCAAGCAAAGACATCAAAGACCATTAGGAAAAAATATGAACCCTCTAGGGGCCCTTTGGGATTGAAGTTAATTAGAGACCAACCAATGAGAAGAGGGTGGTGGACACACTCTATGCCCTCAAAAAAGTAGGGGGACTCTTAATGGCCTCTTACCTAGTGAGAAGGTGGGGGTGGAGTGTAAGGGGGGGGGGGGGGGGGGGGGGGGGGGGGGGGCACCTAGAACCTCGATTATGAAAAAACCCCAAAATTTTGAAATTTTAAAAAATTTTCAAAACTAAAATCTTATCTTCTTAAAACCCCCCTAAACCTAATTTATGGTCAAAAAAAGCATTTTTTGACCTCCAAAGTCAAAACGTGCACCCAAAAGCCCTAAAATTCATTTTTTTTTCAAAAGCTTTTGAACATCATATTTTACTATCCAAAGCCTCCCTAAAACTATTCCTTAGTCAAAAAATGATTTTCTCTCTCTAGAACCCCTTTTCCAACCCCGCCTTGGTTGCACCATCACACTCACCCTCTACTCCGACACTCTCTCTCTACACCATCTCCATTGCTGCAGCAAGGAATCTCCTCTCTCCTCCCCTCCCACCTCCCATTGCCACACCAAGCAAGGGTTATCCACCTTCTTCTATCTCCATTGCCACAACACTCCTCCCCCCTCTGTCACTACCACCTTCCATTGGCTTAGCAAGCAAAGTCATTCACTTTCTACCACCTACATTGTAGCAACAAGCAAGGTCCTCCTCGTTCTCCTAATTTTCTTTGTTCACTCATGGCTAGCTCTACTCCACAAAGGTGGCCAAAGAATGAGATCACATCACTTGCATGCCACAATACAAGAGGTATAGATGGTCAGTGGGTGCCACAAGAGTTCACCAAAGGTGCTTGGTTACACATGCAACCATCTACTATTGGCCCTCACCGTGTACGAAATCATGCAAACTTGGATCATCATTGGAAAGGAAAGATCCTTGGCTTCAAGAATCGCAAAGACAAGAAGACCGTAGCAATTGTGCAACATGTTTTCTCAATGTCAATCATGCAACTGCAACAACCATCTCGATTTTCAACATATTGTAAGTACATGTTTTGAGAATAGAAAGTTGAGTGTGAAATCATAGTGGAATGTTCTTATGGATTTATACTTATGTTTTGCCATGCATTTATAGTTATACTTCCATCCACATTGGTGGAGGAACAGCCACTACATAGCCTCTCGGGCACATTCAATGTTATACATGCGGATAGTGGACCAACAATTGTTGCACATCTTTGCCCAACCAAACTGGTTCAAAGAAGGCTTTTCTTCTATTCTCACTCCTATATTGTGCCTGCTTTTACACAAGGGTTTGGAAAGCTTGAACCCATCAAAGTATCTTCCTTATTCAGTATGGAGTGGCCAGCTAGATTTGTGGTCGGTAACATCTTTCAAGCAAAAGATAATAATAGATGTCCAAAACTCCTTGAAATATCTAAATCTTCTAGGTCTATGGGTTTGAGTTGGTGTTTGCCTATTCACTGATTTGTGCATATCTTCAAAGAGTTTGGATTTGTGGAGACTACCACAATGCTTGTATGTAAATATGTGCATTATGAGGATTTAGGGAGCTTTTAGAAGAGGACTGGGGTTTTGTGGAGGGTATGTACAATGGGGATATGCATTGTTGTAAGGTTGGAGCTTCAGGTATTGGGATGCGCTATTTAAAATCCCGCACCTCCTTGTACATACAATTTCACTATGATCGTTGGATGTGCAAGCTTGGAGTTGGGACTCCCTTTTGGAGTGTAGATGGAGCTATTGCAAGCTTTGGCATTGCAATGAGGATGCCCAATGATGCTTTGGAGGCTACCCAAATGAACAAGAATTGGACTCTCAGTAATGTGTGAGAGAATTTGGCTATTATGGGTCTTGAGGACCTTCAACAAGCGCAATTTTGTTTGCAAGGTCACAAGGTGAGAATCCTTCCACCAAATTTTCACTCCATTAAAGTTTGACAATCGTTGCCTACTTATTGTAATAAATGTCCGCAGATTGGGAAGAGAATGGAAGACAAAATGAAGGTCCATGAGGACTGGGGTGTGGATGGAACTATGGTATTACTGTTATAGCTTTGTAGCTGTTGCATTTTTGGAAACAATCATGTATGTAACCGATATGCTTTGCGTCAACAAATTTAAGACTTTGAATATAAATTTCACTCTACAATGGCCGTCTTACAACTTGTTTTAGAACCATCTTTAATTATTATTGAAATCTAACTGTCACATTGAGACATAAGTTCATTTTTTGTGAGAGTTCCTTTAAAAAATATATATATATTTTGGAAACAGTGCATTCTTTAAAAAAGGGACCATTATAAAAGGAGGACTGATTAACTCGTTCAAACCTTTCACTTTTGCAACCCTTGAGCTCCTCCACTCTTTGTCTATACCACATGCTAGATATGAACGCCTCCACAGTCTTTGCATCTGCACCCACATCCACCCCTTTGTCATGCTTCACCCTCTTCCTCGAGGACACCAACTAGAAGGGGAAGTTGGATCCCCACACCTTCTTTACTCGTCTCCCTGATCTTGACACCACAGTTGCCCTCCACATGGATGCATTTGCCAAGATTTCAACGTTCATGGAGGAGCACATCATAAAATATTCTGTATGTATCTCCCCACATGTAGGTATCTAGGTGCCTTGCGATCTCTTGTGCTACATACACAAAGATGATCACCCATTCTCCAAGCGATTGAGACGGTCCCAAGAAATTGCCACCGATGCAGGCCATTTCTTGGACTAGCAAGCCTAGGGGTGCCACCGTGTAAAGAGGGGGGAGATGTAGAGAGATGGCACTTGGCGGCTAGAGAGAGAGAGAGAGCAAGAACGTCAGGAGAGCGAGCGAGCGAGAGAGAGAGAGAGAGAGAGAGAGAGAGAGAGATACACAAGACAAGAATAGACTTGCAACTTCCTCATTCCATTCATTCACATGATTGATTCATTCTCCATTTACAACAAGGCTCCACATTTATAACTTGCTCATGCCTCTTGGCACTTCCCTCAAGGTGACTCTTCATGGCTCCCATAAACCTTACTGTAAAGCCTAGGGAGTGGTGCACTTTACGATTCAACACCTGGCACAGTCCGGTGGTAAAAAAAAATTTCAAAGACAAAAACTATTGACTCGATACCCACAAATTCCTTGTCCCAAAAACTCAGTGCTCATAGAATATCATGATGCAACATGTAGTGCCTGGAGTCTACTCCAAGGTACACATATACACCACAATAAACCATGAAACACCGCCCTTTTACCCCCCAAGCATTTAGAAAATGCAAAGCACGGTCCCTGGAACTTAATCCAAGATGCACAAATACATTCCCTAAAGCTATATATTTCATTACAATCACCAAACCAGGTATAGTGTGCCTTCCCACCAAAAGTGTGAATACAAGTGCACCATTTATTAGCAACATGCCAGGGCTGGGAACCCATCAAGTAAATCAACATCCATGAGAGCTCATACAAAACAAACTTGTAGAACCATAAAGTAATGAGAAAATCTCCACTCCATTGAGTAGATTCCTCCTTTGAGCCAATCACTTCAAAATAAGCTTCGTTGTTTTGCAAACAAGGATCAAAATTCTTCAACAAAAAATCCTTTGCTTTTACAAACACTTCTTCAAAAAGATTGTAAGCTTTGGTTGTAATTTGTAAAGCTATGCTTTCAACAAGCACATTGAAATCCAAAAACATTAGCTCCATGTTATTTAAGCAGAGATAAACTCCATTCCTTGATGAAATTTGGACTTCAAGACACCAAACATGATCTCCTTCTAGGCTTACAATGAGAAAAACCATAAGACTTTTGCATCATCATGCACAGAAAAAAACATTAGTTTGCCCAAAATCGCAACATCATCACCTTTCCTAGCATGGATAAGCATACAAGCCCCATCATGCTTTACATAGGCACTAATTGTGTGGATAAATACACATATCCCATCACACAACATTGCCTCAAGCAAACAATCATTTAGCATACCCTCAGTTTGTGAAATATGTTGCTTCACACACATCACAATTTGTTTCTCTATAAAAATATGCCAAGCGTGCGTAGCACTTGAATTTATGTACAAGGTAAAGAGGTTTAGGATGGGGCTATATTAAAGGTTGAGAGGGGAACCAAACGCGTTTCGCTCCGTGAGGAGCTCATTGGTGGTATGAGGTGGTAGTAGGTTTTAAAAGGAGTTCAAAAGAGGGAGGGAGAGTTTATATAGGAGGTGGGTTGGGGAATGACAATAGGGGGGGGGGGGAGTTTGTTTGGGAAATTGTGTCTAAAGGGGTTTGTAATTTAGAATATTTGTAGAGAGGTTCAAGGGAGGGGGGTGAGGATAGAGGCTAGTATTAAGGGAGAGGTCTCCCGTCAAAAAAAAAGGGGGGGGGGGTGTGGTGTTCTAGGAAGGGTTATCAAGGGGTATAAAGGGGAAAGGGGAGGTTAGTAAAAGGTAGTTTACCGTTATTCTTAAAGGCAGCTTGGTTTGAGTGTATTGCAACTAGATCTAGTGAGAGAATGTATTGAAACCAAAGCAAGTGAGATAGGGGGAGACTGCTTAGTTAAAGGCAGCGAGGTTTTTAAAGGGTTCAAGTGTATTGCAACTAGAGCAAAGGAGAGAGAGAGTGGGAAACTGCGATGGTGGGGATGGATGGGGTTTGCGAGAGCGCGATAGATAGATAGATAGAGAGAGAGAGAGAGAGAGAGAGAGAGAGAGAGAGAGAGAGAGAGAGAGAGAGAGAGAGAGAGAGAGAGAGAGAGAGAGGAGGAGGAGAGAGAGTGGGAAACTGCGAGGGTGGGGATGGATGGGGGTTTACGAGAGAGAGAGAGAGAGAGAGGGAGAGAGGGAGAGAGATGGGACAATATAATCATAGCAAAATTTTGGGCAGAAGAAACTTAAAGTGGAATGCAGTTAGGTGGTAAGGATTCCAACATCAAGGGAGGGTTAGGGGTTTTCTTACATCAACAAGTTATAGCAAAAAACTATTACTAGTAAAGGGTAAAGTGTAGTTGGTGGTATGGGGGTTTTCTTTACATCGTGAGATCAATGCAAAGAAGGGAGTACAATGAACCGAGGTATGCCGAGGTACCTTGTTGAGGGAGACTCAAAATATTAAGGAAAAAAGGAGATGGTCAAAGTAGGGGTGGCTCAAGTATGTGAAGTTTTGAGCGTATTCCTGCAAAACGCAAAAATGGGTGTTAGGGTAGGATAAAATATAAAGGGAAAGAGATGTCCTTCAATGCGGTTCTAAGGCTTTAGTTAGGATAGAGCTTAAATTAGGACCATTAGTCCAACATCGAGATGTGCAAGGGTGGGGGAAAGGCTGCATGCTAGCTGGAGAGGTTTTCCAATGGTTAGGGAAGGATTTAGTTTCCGAGTTTCTGGTGAAAAAGGAAGTTTAAAGATAATGGGGGGAACTTTTTTGGTTTTTGGATTTTTGCTTAAAAGAGAAGGTCTCTCCTGGTAAGAGATTGAGTACCCATTTTCGCCTAATTCTTCTTATTTTCTTCATGTACTCATGGATAGGGGTGGGGGGGATTTGTGTGGGAGATGGTAAGGAAGAGAGGGAGAAGCCAGTCCAAAGGTTTGGGAGGAGGGGGGGCTTGCTAAAAAGCAAGTGAATCCAAGACAAAGGATGTGAAAGCCCTAATCCCTCCTCCTTCTCCCTTTTTCCGACTCCTTGCCATTGCGGTTGTCATCACAGTTGCCATCAAGGTTGTCATTGCGGTTGCCATCATTAAAGCCATTGCGGTTGCCATCATTGTAGCCATCTCGGTTGCGAACGCCAAAACGGTTGTTATCACGATTGAGGTTTAGGTTTAGGTTGGTGGGTTTGTTGTATTTTGAAAGTTTGGTAAACTTGTTGTAGGGGAAAGGTTTGGCGATGGAAGGAGGAGGGATTTTAGGTGAGAATAGGTTGTGAATGTGATTGAGAGGATATTTAGGGGCTATAGTAGGCTCTTTGGGCGTGGGGTGCTTGAAAGGTTTTTTAGAAGGTGGGGAGCATAGTGGAGAGGGGAATTGTGGGTTTTTGGAAGATTGATTAAGAGATTTGGTAGGGGATAAAAAGGAGTGTGTAGGATGGGAGGAATGGGAGAGATCCTTGGATGGTTTGTGGGTATGGTGGGAGGATCTAGGGGGGCAAAAAGGGGCTTTGGGGGGAGGATGGTGACTTGAAGTTTTGGAGTAGCGGGGATTGGTGGAAGTTACAATAGTAGGGGGTTTGGCAAATGGGAAAGATTTTAAATGTTTATGGACTTCAAGTTCCACAAGCTCTTTGATAGTTTGCTCCTTAGGGAGGTGTAGGATTCCCTCCTTCATGGTAGCAATAGAGCGTTTCCTAGATTTGTAAGCTTCTTCTTCTTTTGAGGAGGCCAAGTGAGAGTTAACGATAAAGGATTGCATTAGGGAGAGAAATTGTTGAAGCGAGGATTCCTTCCAAACCTTTAGGTATTGGTGCCAATCGCAAGAGGCTAAGCGGGGCAAGGTGACACAAGAGAGTTTTTTCACAAGATCGGTGAGGCGGCTTTCTACTTGGAGGTGATATCCTTCGACTTTAGTTTGTAGGTTTTGCACTAGAAGCTTTTGCGCTTGGGTAAGGGCTAGAGTACAATCCATTTGATATTTGATTGTAAGGGCGGTGAACTTGGCATTAAGGAGAGCTTGGGCTTGGGTATCTTCCAAATGTAAGCGTGGTGGTTTCATGTTGAGGCTATTGGGATTGGCATTGTTTTTATGAAGTTCTACCAAGTGAGTGGCGTATAAGGAGGCTTTGGTTAGCTTTACATGTAACTTCTTGAATTCAACTAGTGAGAGGTTGATGATGTCTGCAAACTCTTTGGGTTTTGTAGGGGAAAGGGGGTGTGAAATCAACATCCCTGAGAGCTCATACAAAACAAACTTGTAGAACCATAAAGTAATGAGAAAATATCCACTCCATTGAGTAGATTCCTCCTTTGAGCCAATCACTTCAAAATAAGCTTCATTGTTTTGCAAACAAGGATCAAAATTCTTCAACAAAAAATCCTTTGCTTTTACAAACACTTCTTCAAAAAGATTGTAAGCTTTGGCTGCAATTTGTAAAGCTATGCTTTCAACAAGCACATTGAAATACAAAAACATTAGCTCCATGTTATTTATGCAGAGATAAACTCCATTCCTTGATGAAATTTGGACTTCAAGACACCAAACATGATCTCCTTCTAGGCTTACAATGAGAAAAATCCATAAGATTTTTGCATCATCATGCACAGAAAAAAGCATTAGTTTGCCCAAAATTGCAACATCATCACCTTTCCTAGCATGGATAAGCATACAAGCCCCATCATGCTTTACATAAGCACTAATTGTGTGGATAAATACACATATCCCATCACACAACATTGCCTCAAGCAAACAATCATTTAGCATACCCTCAGTTTGTGAAATATGTTGCTTCACACACATCACAATTTGTTTCTCATGTTTGGACATTTCAGCAAGAAGAACTTCATTATGGTTAGTTGCCATTTCAACATCATGAGCAACACAAAAATCTTCTCCTAGTGCAAGAGAATTCACAAAAGCATTGATCACATCATTTTCTTCGTGAACAAAAAGTAAAAGTTCATCATTTTCATCATGAGTCATCTTCAATGTTTCATCAAAAAGCTCATCAAAGCATTCAATTACTTTAGAGTTGCAACCATTTATTTCCAAATTCATCTCATGAAAATCGACAAAAAAATCTTTGTCGTCGTCATCATCTTTTAAGACATCAAAATTATGCAATTCTCCATCAAAAATCGATGGAATTTGACCCACAATGCTTTGGTGGATGGTGCAAAATGTGAGTTTAGAGCTACTCAAGGACTCTCCCTAGCTCTCTTGGCTCATAGCGTCCTCTCTCTTCACTCCAATCTCCATCATTTGCCCACCAATCCCATGTTCATCATGGTCATCATCATCATCAAATACCCCCTCATCTGCTACAATGTGCCATGCGCTCAACACTTTTTAAGAATTCCCCTCTCCTCAAGGCACTCATGCAAATTTTGAGTGTTCTCTTGCAACTCTTTGATGAGATTCAAATGCAGATATGTATTGTGTCTGTTCCCTCCATGCTTGCAAAACCATGTATATGGTTTTTGGACTGCATTGACAAAATCTGCTACCCATGCCTTGGGTTTATGCAAATTGTTTTGTGCAATGTCATGCTCTAAAATGTAAAACTACTCTAATAATGTCAATGAGCAATGTCGGGCTTTGTGATCACCATGAGCGCATTGCGAAGATGGCTTATTGCCACATTTTCTCCATCTGTGGTCATTTTTTCCACAAAAAACACAAGATTTCTTACATTTTCTCCACATGCTGCCTTCATTTTATGTCCACGATGTTTTTAAATCATGTGGTACCCACATTGAAATTTCTATCATTGCGTCCATTAACCATAATTTTTTATTTTCTTTGCAAATGCAAAAAACATCTCCATCTAGATCTGTTTGTGAACAAACTCTTTGTAACATTTGCATCCCACCAAATTAACGAGAAAATAATGTTCCTTATTTTATATATATATATATATATATATATATATATAAATATAAATTATAAGCACACTGCATTACTAGAACTGTTGCTGTGAATGCATCATCGCCAGACCCAGTGTGTTAGCCCCGTCTTCTGCCTATAAGAGGCCGTCTGTTTGCCATCAACAACACAAAAGGATAATTTTTAATGAAGCACAATTCTAACTGGTCATTCCAAGTGGTTGCACCTTGCTCCTGCAGACTCAAACCCGGCAGCGCAAGCGTGAGTAACAGAGATGGCATACCCGTCTTTTGCTCATTTGCTTAGTGGTTGCAGTTCTTGTTGCAAAAATCTGTCATGGGTTCAATATTCTCAGAGCGCGAAATTGTGAAGTAGGGCACAAGTAGTGATAAGCTTGGCCCCTCGAGAATCCACCACAGTTAACGTTCCTGTCCAGGTGCACAAAAAAAGCCTGCAACCTTACTTGACTCTTACGCTGCAGAAAAGCAAACTTAATATTTTCTTTTAATCAAGTCTATTGTAACAGGTGTTGTTACCTAAGTGGTTGGAGTGTTTCCATGATGCTCGTTGTCGTATGTGCATTTTGTGTGCCTTCAAGCATTGAAGCAAAATAGAGCTGCCGAGAAAGCGTTTTGATCTCTGGCAATCCGTCGCTTTGAACTCCCCGCTACACCACCACCTCATATTGCAAGCAAGTTTGTTTCGCCTATAAAAACAGACGCCACTACAGGATCGCCATGTGTTGAAGGAGGGGCTGGAGAGAGGTGGTACTTGGCGGTTAGAGCACGAGCATGAGAGAGAGATGACGAGAGAGAGAGAGAGAGAGAGAGAGAGAGAGAGAGAGAGAGATAACTTCCCATTCATTTATTGATATTGATTGATTAAAA
This sequence comes from Adiantum capillus-veneris, assembly GCF_014529385.1. NCBI lineage: Eukaryota > Viridiplantae > Streptophyta > Polypodiopsida > Polypodiales > Pteridaceae > Adiantum > Adiantum capillus-veneris. Next base: position 10,257,085 of record NC_140952.1, on the reverse strand, counting down.
CATAAGGACTCTCTTTTATAACTTTCTCATGCCCCTTGGTACTTCCCTCAAGGTGCCTCTTCATTCCTCCCATAGACCTTAATCTAAAGCCTAGGGAATAGTGTGTTGTATATTAGGGTTTAACACAACACTCAAGAAGAGCGAATTGGGGGTGGAGTACCTTTCTTAGATGGCAACATTCATCTTCTTTGTGAGCGAGGAACCTAATTTAGATGATCTCTACCTACCACACCTTCAGGTTGGGTCCTTTATCAAGGACGCCAAGGAGCAAGAGGGTGTCCCATGAACCCTACAATGGAAGGCCGGGAACTTCCGCTTGATTACCCTAGGGGGCTTGAGGAGGTGGTTGAAAAATCTACATTGTGGCTGGCACTAGCGACACTATAGAGTATGCACCACTGACGGATGAGGCTATACTAGAGGTAGAAATCATCCGCGCCTCCTCAATGGTAGTGGATGGGGAGAAGTATGTCTTTATGCATGACTTGGAGAAAGCATTTGTTCTGCACATGGATGAGTGCCTGAGTGTGCTATGCACCAACGCCCAATTTCCCTTAGATAGTGTGCCGGATGTCCTTGAAACCAAGCCCTTGCCATTTGGGGACTCTGTTACTGACACTATTGCAGTTGTGTGTACGGAGGTCCTGGAAGCAGAGCAGTTTCATGTGGCTGAGAAAGAATTTTAGGCCACGTAAGTGAAGGTTTTGGCTGCTAAGATGCCTACTCCAGTGCAGAACCCCCCTCTGATGATCCAGAGCTCGTGGATGTGATGAAATCAAGCGTCCACTTGGGTGGAAAGGGAAATAGGGAGAAGGAGGACAAGGAGTAGGAGGTAAACTCTATCCTAATTTCCATGTTGTTTTTACTACCCTTCATTGTCTTTTCTTACCCTTGATTAGTTTATGACAGTTCGTCCTGACGTTGATGAGTTTGGAGCAAGGACGACGGACGGCCTTTAGACCTCAGTCTTCCCTTGCACATTACATAAGACAACTCCCCCTCAGCGATGTTGCCATTGTACACAATGAATTTACTCCCCAAGGCAATTTCATGACATGGTCTTTGAAAGGAGCAAGGTTTTGTGTTTGTGCACCATTGCTCAAACTGCGCATCTTGTGTTCCTAGTGCGTAGATCCCTTGATGGCACAACATTTGGCACTGGCTTCCGTTGGCAAAGTGCTTGCCCAAATAGGGATGCACACTTCCATTGGCTCAACTAACCCTCAGGCGATAGCGCACTCTCTCCTGGTCAAGGAGTTGCCTTACGCTCAAGAGAGGTGCCAGGAAATGACAAAGAAAATTATGAGCTCCTCAGATGTATGATGTAAATTCAAAATTTTCAAAAGTAATAAAATATATATTGAATTGCCTCTCTATCTTGTACATTCTTTTCAATGTGATATCTCAATCTTGTAAATTATTGAAATTAATTTTGTGTTTTAATGAGCGGTGTCCTTTTTGCTTTAAGCAACAACTCAATATAAGTGGGACCAGCGCCAAGGGGGTAAGGATGGGTCGTTGGGGTTGAAATGATGCTTCAAAATTTGAATTGAAGATGCACTTGTGCTTTTCTAGTGTTTAGAGCTACAGATCGGCCCAGATAGGGCCAAAAGGGGGTTTTACACAGTGTTGTTGCATAAACACTTGATTTCATAGAATATATCACTGTTTTAGGGGTCCAAGAGTGCAAACAAGGCCAAAAAATGCCAAAAAAGGGGGTGTCCTCAAGGGCACGCAATTGGGCTAAACAGGGGTCCTGTCTGGCCCATCTGCGCGCCCTTGTGGCCACATCCTTTTTGGCATTGTTTTGCCTTGTTTGCACACCATGACACCAAAAATAGTCATATAAAACTTAAATTTAATTGTTAATGCACATGATCACTCCCTCCCACTTAACTAAATACATTAAGAAGCCAAAAAGGCAAATCCTTTTGGGGATGATAGATACAAAACTCTCATTCATTTTATCATTGAAAAATCACCAAGAAGTTGTGAAATTTACAATGTACTGTCGCATAAACATCAAATTTAAACTAAATACTAACATTTTCTGGTGTCCTGGAGTGCATACAAGGCCAAAAAGGGGGTGGCCACAAGGGCGCGCAAATGGGCCAAACAGAAGTCCCAGATTCACTTAACTTAAAACACATTAAGAAGCAAAAAAGGCAAGGTGGGAAATACAAAAAGGTAGGTGTAACTTTGGCTAATGCTCAAAGTCTCACTGCAATCGGCATGCAAGCTACATGTCCTTTGGTTGTATCGTCGCTCTCTTTGCATGTATGGTGCATAGGTTGGTATCTTCCTACATAGAGATGATGTGGGCCTCTGCAACTTCTTGAATAGCCTCTAACGCCATTGCTTCATCCTGTATTCATTGCCATAACTGTGCAGCACCTCCTTCACCGTGCGAGCCAAGGGGGCTCGTCAAATTAGAAGCTCGGTTGTCTTTTGGTAGTGCCAGATTTCTGTGCATGCCCTTGCTATTTTACGGCACCGATGAGGTTGTCTGGGGGCACTTGCACGTTTGTTGGTGGGTGGCATTTGGGCTTCTTGAAAAATTTTGATTTGTGTTTGTTTACATGCTTTGGAGATGGATCTTCCACATCTTTTGACTCATCCTATCCCCTTGCCTCTCGATCTTTTTTTTCTATGGGGAGAGCTGCCTGGCCACGGGGCAGGGCACCCGGTGTGTGTGCGCGATACCTGAGCACGCTGCCATGGTGGCTTTGTCTTTGACTCAGTATCTGTATGGACTACCCAAGCTCTATATGGTCTTGCTTGTGATTGGTGGCGTGGTGGCTACTCCCTGTCAGACTCTGATGTTTGATGGCCCTCCTCTTCTCACTAGCACTCGACGTGTTGCTTAACTCTAAGTCATGGTGTTTTTTGTTGTGCACGTAAGAATCTTCTGCCCGCGATGACTCTTGGATCCGACTACCATGGACATTGCTTGAAGAGTGCCTAGAACGGCCAAGTTTTCGTGGCCGTTTCCTTGTGTCTTTAAGCCACATCGGCTTCTCACATCCTTGGAGAGTGTTTTTGTTGGCAGGCGGATGCTCTTTGGTGGTTTGTTTGGGGCGCGCCATTGGGTATGGTAAGAGCTCACCTGTGCTGAAGAAATAAGTGGTTTATGAGTGAATCCAATATTAAAGGGCCCATTTTAAAAGAGCCCAATTTAAAAGGGCCCTGTTCACACTAATTTTTACAAAAAACTATTATTTTTTAAAAGGGTGCAACAAACTTTATTAAAATAATATGTAAAGAAGAGTTGGACCCTGTGTTTACATGTAGTCACTCGCGCAAAATCCACCTTGATCCTTGTCGCACTCTGCATTGGCACCATGAAACATGCTTGGCAAGGCCTTGTGACATTCGCCACTTGTTGTTGTGCTCTTGACGACTCAATTTGTGCACTTTTCTAGAAATCTTGGATTGTCGCGCACGCTTTTTAAAGTACACCCCCGTTGCTCGATAATGGGACTTCTCCATGCCTTGAGTGCTAAAAATCTCAAGTGAACCATATTTGTGCATAAAAAATGCACCATGTGCAAACAAGATATGCTGTTCACATGAGAAGATGATGCACATTATTTAATGAAAAAAATCTCATGTAAAAGTTCACTATGTTACATGGTTTACCATGTAATGTGTGATGTTATTTTCACCCCAAGAAAGGGTGAAGACCTTGGTGAAATCCTCCAAGGCTTCTTGAAATGATTGGCGTTATTCCTCTTTTGTGCTTGTAAGGCCCATAAGCTTGACCAATTTATCAAAAGTTTCCAAAACTTGCTTGCGCTTGTTTGCAAGCTCACCATTTGAATAATTGTCAGTAGTAACTTGCATAATTCCTTCCAGAGTTCCCAAAGGTTACCTGCCTTGTGGTTGGAGCTGAGCATCATATGGACCTGGCTTTCCTTGGGTTACTTTCTTCGAAAAGTGTGTGGCTTTTTGTCCACTCATTAACACTTGTTGGGTAGTTTCATGGGCCTCTCCTGTGTTATTTGTTTTTTTTTTTTTTGCAACAACAATTGACACATTTCCACCGTGACAACCAATCAAATTCAAGAGTGCCTCCACCCTTTTGATTGCTTCCTAGGACTTTTCCAATGGCTTCAATATGAAATCATAGTCAATGTGGAGCTTCAATAGCCTATAAAAAATATGCATGAATACGTGAAATGTACGAAAATGTACATTTGATAGAGGAAAGGGAAAGATTGGATTCCAAGCCTGGTCCTTTTGTGCACGATATGGGGCATTGAGCATGGGACATCTCAAAATAGACGCTTCCCATTCTCTTCCTTCATCTCCGACATCAATATTGTCCAACCCTTCGTCTCCATACCCTTGCCATGGAAGCATTGAACCGCCCTTTGCAGAGTTCTTGCGTGCTTTTTGTCTGTTAGGTTTGTATTCTCAAGTGCAAAATGGACAAGGAAAGAGAGAAGAAGCCCCTTATTTGCAACTAAGCAAAAACTTTATGGTCTTCAAGTCCCCACCTAGGTGCCACTTCACATCAAAATTACCAAAACACTCAACCTCCAACTTCTCACCTTCAAGTTGGGAGTGTACTACTTACGTGATCCATGGAGTTCTCTCAAAATTCCATAAAAGTATTCCATTGGTCTCTTTGGGCACCTCAATAGCACCCAACCACCAAATGTCTTCTGTGATTGCACACTAAAAGACGAGGTGGGAGATGGATCATCTGAATCCCTTTGCTTGGTTTGCAAGCGAAGGGAAGCATTCATTAGAGTGATATCCTCTCTAACCTTCGGCCTTTTACTATTTGACACTCATCGAGTTTCAGCACAAAAGCGACCTTTGTGCCAGGCATTGCAAAATAACTAGTGGCAATACCTTAGACTTCAAAGTCTATGATAAGAAGAACACAACCAAAAGAAAGAAGTATAGTGTGTCATCTTCTTCAGGTAACTCGTAGAATCTAAGAATGGCTTGTTGAAACCTTCTAAGGTCCACAAAAATATTGTTCCACATTCTATAAGGGAAGCCCTTCTCCAAAGGTTATATGGAGTGTTTCCTACCTTTTCCCCTTGCCTTTGGTGTGAACAAGTCATAAAGCGAAGCTGGCATTGTGTCCTCAATGTGTAGGTATGCACCAACGCGGGAGAACACATCTTCGTTTGTGGCTTTTTTTGCAAGGTTGACCTTGTGCGGAACAGAAAATAGGTTTTCCACAATGCCATGCTCTTTGAGGGCATCCTTTAGCAATTGAAAAATATCATGGTAGGCTTTTATGCTGATCCTAGTCTCATCACAAGCTTGTTACACGCCATCTTCACTAACCACATTTCTCAATTTTTGCATAAGGTCCTTGGTGACTGCATTGCTAAAATGCTTTCCCCCAGGTGATTGTAAGATAGAAATCACATCATGGGTATTGAGACAATTAGTGAGAAGGTTGACTGGATCATCTTGGCTTGTTCGACCGCATGCCTCCTGGATGAAGTTTCTAGCAACCAATAAGATAAATTTTAGCACATAGTCTGAAGTAAAAATGTACCTTGAGTAAAGAACAAATCACCATGTGGCTGTCACTCGTTGTTTGCGTGCTCCACCCGGATGTGCAAGGGTTTCAATGGATGAAAACATGCGCTTGCACTCCCTTGCACCAAGGGGTGTTTGTTTCAAATATGTGATGGTGTTGGCAAGCTTCCTAATGTGGACATCCTTTTCCTGCATTTGTTGTTAGAGAGTTTCAACATCCCTCTTCGAAGAGGCAATACTTTCTCGTAATGCCACTGTCTTGAGCTGAAGAGCTTGACATTTGTGCATCCATGAATACAAAGAAGCACCTGCACCCATACACAAACGCTTGCAAAGCCTGCTTCTCTCCTCCCAAGATATTGAAGAAATATTGAAAGGCTATTAAAGGATGGATGGAAGCGGCTTATAGGATCGTAAGGGTACAAATGGCAGTCCACCCAAATGTCAACATTCATCTCATTGGTGACATGACGTTCTTGTGATGACCTTTGATCACCCTCACATGCGACCGTCGATGTGAACGTCGTGGGCAAGAGAATATGTACGCTTTTGATGTGCGGAGTAAGAGAGAAGGGGGGAGGAGGAGAGAACAAAGTTTTTTTTTTTTTTTTTAGGCTTTCCAATCAACAAGCAAAAAAATTTGAGCAAAGCCAATTTTCGAGCAAATATGAGCAACAGCCTTGACAAATTGACGTGAGCGTAAGGTATATTGAAGAAAATACTCATGTCATTTTAAATTTGACCAGCTTCTCCAAACAAATGGTACATTCAAAATTACCAAAAGGAAGATGCCCTAATAAAATCCCACGTCATAGAAGTACTTATAAAGCGGTTAATTGCGGATGCATCAAAAACAACAAAAAAGGTTAGAACTAGCAAACTTCCAGTAAGTCTATAAGAAGTAGACAAAATAACCTTGTAAAAATGAGAAACCTCATGATCAAGAGCATAAACATGCTCTCCTATATTATTTTCTTTGGAGCTCAAGCTTTACATGCTCTATGACAATGTGAGAGGATGCAGAGAGAAATCTCGACCATCAACGCTAAAACGTTGCTTAACATTGTCAACTTTGATCTTCTGCATGTGACCAAAAAATAAATAAGCACTAGTCTCTAACATCATTGAGTGCCATACACATTAATGTGTGCTCAAACACAATAGATGTTGAGCATAAAGCTGCAAACACAAGTTTATGTTCTAGGAGGAAATTGTTCTTAATTTTGGTAATATCAAACAAGTATTATAGATATGGGCATGGATAGGGCATTATGCACAAAATATATTTTGATAGTCATTGCACAACCAAAACATCAAAGAAATATTTGTCCACCACATAACATAAAAGATGTTTAAGATTTATAGTGACAATTAAATCAAAACAGTAAAAAGCGATAAAACCCATGAAGCCAACAAACTCGTCAAGGAGAAAAATCCCTTATGAAATCACCATCAAATCCATAATTTAGGATCAAATCAAACCTAACATTCGTTTGATTTTTTTCAAGTAAACTCTTAAGCTCATCTAGCTGTCACGTGTGAATGTGTTGCAAAGGTAGGGTTTTATTCTCAGACAAGCACTCTTTGTGTAGACCTCTCTTGTCAGGTGCAACGAACTTTGCTCAGGATGAGTGCTCTGAACTATGCTCAAGGCTCCTTTTGTTCTTATGGAAGGGAGAGTCTTCCATTCTTAATGGGAGAGTGCAATGATCATAAACAAAGTGAATGGACACTGTGCGTGCAAGTGTATGAGACTGAGAGATAGAGAGAGAAGAGAATGCGACACCAGAGACGTGTAAAACCCTCCTCTGAAGGCCCCACTCTCGTCAACAAGAGTGGTCTACTATTAATTGCACAAACTGGTACAAACTGAATGCATGTGATTGATGCAAGTCTATGCTAGATCGATGTTGACGACGGGGATGTCGAGACCAATCTAAGGGCTGAAATCTGCTACTCTTTACCAGCTATCCAAAAACGCTAATAGGCTGAATTTTGCTGCGGCTGAAAACACAAGAGAAAATGCTGCCTTTGCTGGTCTTTATGGCTGAAAAACTACGGGTACTTGGGGCTGAAATCTGATGGCCTTTAGGGCTGAAAACTGTTGATCTTTAGGGCTGAAAATTGTTGATCTTTACCTGCTGAAAATCGCCATGCCAATGGAGGGCGATTTGGGGATTTTGCTAACGCTAGGGCCTGAGGAGGAAAAACGCTAGCACTGAGGACTTCTTGGCGATGAGCATCTGCTAAGGAAACGCTAGCCCAGAGGGAAAACTGTGGCGAGGGATCTTGATGAAAAACGCTAGGGAAGGTCTTCTTTGCTTGGAGGGAAACCACCAAGGGTGCTTGCATGAGAAGTTGCTTGTTGAGCGATGGAGCTCTTGCTGCCTCTTCTGCCAAATAGTGCTAGTCTAGGTTTGCTTATATACAAACTTACTAAATTTGCCCTACCTACTTTTCAACAAATTCACTTGAAAATAATAAGTGAAAAATGTTAAAAATAGGGAAAATAGGCTAAATGCACTGGAAAATTCCCCTGAAGGATTCTGATGGGAATGCTTATGATCATTCTATGTGTAACCGGAGGATATGCATCTACACTAAGTGTCTAGACATGCACGGTCTGCGAACAGACTCACAAAAGTGCCAGATCACTTCTAAATCTAGACTGACTGGACTGACTGAACCCTTGTCGTGTTGTAGCTTGTCCACGGACACATAGGGTTTGATGTGTCACGTGACATCCCCTCCTTTTCAAAGTGAGGTACTGGTACCAAACCATATGGCGTCGAGGGAGATTGCCAATAGCATCCGGAATCCTGGAAGGGACTCTTCGCCGCCCCACTCTAATGTGTGGGTCATGCGGTACTTGAACTTCATAAAGGTCTGCAACGCTTGCTTCTTTGGGCCGCACCAAAAGAGACACAAAGTCTTATGTGGCTCCTTCAATGCTTCAACTTCGTCTAGAGGCCTACTTCTTTCTTCTTCAAGAATCTCCACGGCTGAAAATTCCTGAAACCACTTCCAACACAAAAACATGAACATATCCATTCCATGTAAAGTGAGTGGAAAAAATCTTGTCTTCCTCAAAGACTGTGCATGCAATGTAGATTAACAAAGAGACGGAATGCCAAACCGTTCACCACACATTCGCAAACAATGAGATCGAATCTTTCTCTTAAGATCTAGAGCAATCAACTTTGGTAATTCACAATGGAAATGCCCATGCTTGGTGCTCATAATTTCATGTGCTCTTTCTACGAATGTGTCATGCCAAGGAAGAGACATGGAATGTGACTTCCTTGAATGCATACTTTTCAGCTTTTCATCAACAATCCGCATACGTTCGTGCTCATTCATGAGTGAAACGTGCTCAACGTACAATATGTCATGCCTAGTAAAAGGGATCATATAAAGACGCTGACTAAAATACAGGAAACGATCATGAATGAAACACTCGAACAATGCCTGCTAACTAATCATGCAAACACATAGTACTTCCTGTAAAGTTTCTTTGAACCTAGGCTCGAGAGCCAAGATCGGTTCTTCCTGAGAGGGTTCTTTGGACCTAGGCTCGTGAGCCAAGATCGGTTCTTCGTGACTGATCAAATCTACAATGAGGTTAGCTTCACTAGAGAAAGTATCAACTAACACATCATCCTTGTGAACAATCACATCATCTTTATACAACTCATCACGCTTGTGAGAAATCACATCTTGATCATGCAAATCATCATGCTTGTCATTGTCATCCAAATCAGCATGCTCATCATTATCATTCAAATCATCATGCAAATCATCATCATGCAAATCATCTGTGTCATGGTTTGGAGAAGAAGGGACTGAGAGAGTCTCCTTCTCCTGATCCTGTGCAAAGTGCACCTGTACTTGAGAAAAAAGTCCCCACAACTCTTTCATGTGTTGGTCGCTGTTTTCTTTGATGGCTTTGTTCTCGCGATCAAATTCTGCTTGTCTTGCTTTGTTCTGTGCTTGTCTTTCTGCACGCTCACAATCCAATTTGGCTTGTCATTCTTTGGCTTCCAAGCGTGCTTGCTCGCACTCACATGCTATGGTTGCCATTATTTCGTGGTGTTCGCGCTCCATTTCTGCTTTTCTTTCTGCTCTTCTTATTTCGCGTTCTAACTTCATGTCCATCACCATCTTCTCAAAAGCCTCCATAGGAGTTAGTGCAATCCTTGACATAGATGGGGAAGGGGGACGATCGGAAAAACCTCCTGGTGGGGAAAATTCTTCTTCGCCTCTCTCATGCTCATCACCTCTAAGCGAAGTATCCATTCCGCTTTGAGTGATGACCATCCACTGAAGTCGTGGGTTCTTGTGGATTCTTGTGTTCTTGGGTTCTTAAGTTCACGAGGAACTTGGATTCTTGAGAGTCTTGAGGGTCTTGAGGTTCTTGAGGGTTTTCTTTCACTTGCAATCTGTGTTTGAGAAGGATCTTCTCTTCACCCGAGTTTTGCTCTTTTCTGCGGGTGCACCCCTTGGCGGCCTTGCGCTTACACCAAGGTTGATTTTTTCCACCTCACATCGATTGGCCGGCCGCTAAGTGTACGGTCCACTCTCAATGAGTGATAAGAGGCACAAGGGGAGGCTGGACAAGCGCTTCTTTCCTGGGATTTCTGTCACTCTTCAAAAACATGATTAGGAATCGACACGCCCAAGAAGTCTTGGGTTCGTGTGAGCGCAACAAGCAAAAAAAATTCCTATGGTTCTTATGGTTCTTTCCTTGAGTGATACATAACACTGCCAAAGCTCTGAACCAATGTAAGGTGCAGCGGAATGAATGTTTGAACTTTGCTCAAGATGAGTGCTCCGAACTGTGCTCAAGGTTCCTTTTGTTCTTATGGAAGGGAGAGCCTTCCGTTCTTAATGGGAGAGTGCAATGATCATAAACAAAGTCAATAGACACTATGCGTGCAAGTGTATGAGACTGAGAGATAGAGAGAGAAGAGAATACGACACCAGAGACGTGTAAAACCCTCCTCCGAAGGCCCCACTCTCATCAACGAGACTCGGTCTACTATTGATTGCACAAATTGGTACAAACTAAATGCATGTGACTGATGCAAATCTAGGCTAGATCGATGTCAACGACGGGGATGTCGAGACCGATCTAAGGGCTAAAATCTGCTACTCTTTACTTGACGTCCAAAACCGCTGATAGGTTGAATCCTGCTGCAACTGAAAACACAAGAGAAAACGCTACCTTTGCTGGTCTTTATGGCTGAAAAACGACGGGTACTTGGGGCTGAAATCTGATGGTCTTTAGGGCTGAAAACTGTTGATCTTTAGGGCTGAAAACTGTTGATCTTTACCTGCTGAAAATCGCCTTGCCAATGGAGGGCGATTTGGGGATTTCTCTAACGCTAGGGGCTGAGGAGGAAAAACGCTAGCACGGAGGACTTCTTGGCAATGAGCATCTGCTGAGGAAACGCTAGCCAAGAGGGAAAACTGTGGCGAGGGATCTTGATGAAAAATGCTAGGGAAGGTCTTCTTTGCTATTGGGTATGCAAGCCCGGTAACGGTGTCTAGCCTATGGAAAACTCCCTTTATGATGCATGCAGGGAGGATCAGTTAAACTTGGAGTCCAAGTTATGCATGGCAAGCCTAAAAGGCTATATTTACAGATGATTACAATAAAAATAATGTAGCGTGTTTTCGTTTTCTGGCTTGTAGTCTCTCTCTTTCTCTCTCTCTCTCTCTCTCTCTCTCTCTCTCTCTCTCTCTCTCTCTCTCTCTCTCTCTCTCTCTCTCTCTCTCTCGTTTTCCTGCATGCCATCCTCCAGGCCATGGCAACCCTTCGACTGCATCCTCCATAGACCTGCCCCAACAGATGGTATCAGAGCTCCCAGGAGAGTGGGTATCTCTCAAGATGCTGTTGGACTGTGCTGCCCGATTGTGGCTGCAACAAAGGAGGTGCCAGCTTTAAGGGTGGTGCTGCAGAGCCGTCGAGAGCATTGGAGAGGGTGCCGCCTTGAGGTGAGCAAGGCTTGGTGAGAAGCAGATTGAAGCAGGCCATAAAGAGCAGCGCCAAGGTGCAACCATCAACACTATAGCGAGTTCGAGCCTCTCTCACCCCACCAATCTGCGTTGTCGGCGTCTGCAAACACAGAGCTCGTTTGATTTTGTTTATTTTACACTTTAATAAGTGTGGCCAACCTCAATTAACTCTTAAGAGGGATTCACACCCACACGAGCATCGGCAATTCAAATACAACAAGAGACACAAAAGAGCTGGAGTTACATGCTTCGAAATTGGTTACAAGCTTTACCAAACCTAAAACGGAAGATAGTTTCCAAATTGCCAAGAGCTTCGATAGTATCGGCAATCAAGCATAGATCCATTACATGCTTGTTGGCTGCATGCACAAAGGTAAATGAGGCAAAGTGATGCAAAACATGAAGATATGCTTCAAGCACTCGATACATCAACAACTGCAATACATCACATGAGTATCTGCTTTGCGACTACAATACAAGTTTTTCAAAACCAGCTAAGTGTCATAGGTTTATTTCAAATTTGGTATGTTGTCAATATCAATTTCAAAGCCTTGTTTTAGCCTCTCAGTTGTCGGTTACTGTCATGCTAAAATTTTGTACAGGAGGGTTATAGACACTGCCACAAATACAGGTGGTAAGACCGCCCTTTGTTATTTGGTCACGTTCTGGTATGTCTCACACTGATGGTTGTTTAAGGGAAGTAGACACACACACCTATGCTATTGTCAAGGGGGGGCTTCTACTCATGGTTTCAGGTGAATTAACTCTACCATGGTATGTCTCGAGTCCATTGTCAGTAGTTTGGGCTTGAGGGGGGGGTTGTTGGGTATGCAAGCCCGGTAATGGTGTCTAGCCTATGGGAAACTCCCTTTATGATGCATGCAGGGAGGATCAGATAAACTTGGAGTCCAAGTTATGCATGGCAAGCCTAAAAGGCTATATTTACACATGATTACAATAAAAATAATGTAGCGTGTTTTTGTTCTTTGGCTTGTAGTGTCGATCTCTCTCTCTCTCTCCTCTCTCGTTTTCCTGCACGCCATCCTCCACGCCATGGCAACCCTTCGACTGCATCCTCCATAGACCTGCCCCAATATTTGCTTGGAGGGAAACCACCAAGGGTGCTTGCATGAGAAGTTGCATGTTGAGCGATGGAGCTCCTGCTGCCTCTTCTGCCAAATAGTGCTAGTTTAGGTTTGCTTTTATACAAACTTACTCAATTTGCCCTACCTACTTTTCAACAAAAGTCACTTAAAAATAATAAGTGAAAAAATGTCAAAAATAGGGAAAATAGGCTAAATGCACTGGAAAATTCCCCTGAAGGATTCTCATGGATTCTAATGGGAATGCTTGTGATCATGCTGTGTGCAACCGGAGGATATGCATCTACACTAAGTGTCTGGACATGCACGGTTTGCGAACAGACTCACAAAAGTGCCAGATCGCTTCTAAATCTAGACTGACCAGACTGACTGAACCCTTGTCGTGTTGTAGCTTGTCCACAAACACATAGGGTTTGATGTGTCACGTGACATCTCTATTCAAATTACTCTCTTTGTCTACCTCTCTGTTCAATGCTTCTCTCCTATCTGGTTTTGCTTGTCTTCATCTCACCTAGCTCACCAGGTCTTCTCTAATTATAGCTCTCAACTCTACAATAGCGTTGCTCGGCCCATCATACCCCAATCCCGCTTAGCTCTACCTATCGTAGCTTAGTGCCGCTAAACTCGGTCCCTCTCAACCGGATTCCTCTCAAAATAGGTTTAACCTATAAGGCTAATCATGATTTGTAGAGGCCATAAGTTTTTAAAGAGTTTTTGTATGTTCTCCATTAGGCAAAATCTCTTAAGATTATTGTTGGAGCCATCCAAGAGTGAATTGAAATTGGTGTGTAGAGTCTAGTGCTTGATCTTATTGTTAGCTCATTTTGAAAACAAATGTTTGCCTTGAACCAATGGGGCATGTGCTCTTTCTTGCAGACAAACACACTACTTGCATTTAAAAAAAAAAAAACGTGTTTTGTGTCTCTTGATCATCGCACGACACTTGGTCTCCCCTTTGCACTTTCATTTTCTCTCCCTCTCTAGCTTGCCTCATGATGTGCCCCCCTGCCTGAGATCTATGTGCCCTTGGGTGACTCCAACAAGAATCTTAAAAGATTTTTCCTAATGGAGAACATCCAAAAACACCTAGTGACATGACAACGTATGAGGAGATTGAGCCTTGATCTATAAAAGGACATCCAAGGGAATTGGGCACACAGATGATGCCAATGGGCGTGGATGCCATGCAAGAGTTGATGAAATAACAAATAAATATCCTAGCTTCATGCCTCGTGATCCCAAAGGGTACGAGCACCCGCTCAAATCATCCTATCCCAACCTATATAACAACCCCATGTAATCGCTCCAATCATTTCATCGCTCTCTCTCTCTCTCTCTCTCTCTCTCTCTCTTCCTCATCTTCTTTCTCTGTGTACCACACACACACAGTAATGTAATCTCTCACACAATGCATTGCCTCTGCGTCTCTAATAGTGGACGCCTCCTGGGCGATCCTGTCAACATGGTATCATTTACAAGCCGTTACCAATCCAAGACCTACAACCACATCCATCGAAGAGCCCAAAGCCCTGCATGGGGGTACCCCTCATGTTGCTGCTATTAAACTAACTCTTGCTACCCCAATTAATGCCGCAAGTACTACTCCTGCAACATCTGCTGCTCACGCTGCTGATATCGATGATGTCTTGCTGTATCGCCATGTTCTCATGATGGCAGCCGAAATCCAATAACGACATGTTTACATTGCTCTACAGGCTATCGTAATGTTATCCTGAGTTGCTCCACTGCATCTTATTTGTATAGCCACACTTGAAGCCCTGCCTAATTCCAATACACTGCTGGTTGTCGACGGGCTGGTGATGCCCCATTGTGTTGCTACCATTGTGCAACGATTGTTGAGCCGATGAAACCTTTTGGCATTGGCCTGTCTTGTAAGATCCTTCACCAAGAGCATCCTATTGCTGCAGACGACAGCAAGGCCTCCTACTCCTACCATGCAGTCGAAACTAGTTTTGCATCACCTGCTGATGTGGCCAAGAATGTCGCTAATGCTACCTGCACAACTTCTGCAGCCCAATCTACTGTCTCTCTTGCAAATTATTCACATGCTATCCACGCTGCTGCTGAAAAGGTAGAACAAAGCCTTGCTGACGCCAATGCTGCTACAACACTTGATGTGGCTAATTTCTCATATGCAGGTCGTGCAACCTTCAATTCTTCAGCCATCACAGTAGCCAAAGTTCGATCCAACCTTGCCACCAGTACTGCCATATACAACCTTGATGAAGCCAGAGATGTCGCCACTCCCAAGAATGGTGATGTCAATCATGAAGATGAAGTTTTTCCTCCGCCTTATATTGTAAGCTAACAAAACCAGTCCGCGCCGGTGCGGACTGGTTCTAGCAGTGTTCGCTCAAGCCAACAAATTTTGCCACAATTTCAGTGCCCCTATTGCCGCCGGCCAGGTGTTGCCTCCGCCTTAACCTTGTGTGTAAGATGTCAAAACCAGTCCGTGCTGGCATGGACTGGTTCCAGCAGTCTTTGCAAGTAGAACTAATGCCCTTTAATAGGGTATACTAATGAGGTTTTCAGATTTTTTTTAAAAATCAAATCATTGCATTTGAATCTACCTAATATCGAGTAGCATTGCTCACACAATGTCCTCATGGATTGTGTCAACACCAATAGCGGCAAAAGTGAGGAATCAAATGGGCAGAGACAATCGCTAGGTCTGACCTGAGGTCTACTCGCTTTTTGCAGCTATAGGAGCAGCCCTTGGACTTTTCGGTTTTGCGATGGCTCGTAATCTCTTTGCAAATCCAAATGTCAAAATTAACAAGGTTGACCGAGTAGCTGGCTGTCTCGAGAAATTTAAATAAGGAGAACATTGTCATCAACATGGCTTGCAAAATATGGTGGAACATAGCCCCTCCACATATATTTGCTGGCGTCAATAAAAACTTCAGTACTCCCAATGAGTGAAAAGACCCTGGTTTGCGAAGGACTTGTTTTGACATTGCAAATAGGAAATTGCAAAAAAACAACTTCTTTAAGGGTTGGATTAAAATATTGTTCAAAAGCTTAAGCAATTTTAATGGATTCAATGTTGTGTGGGTTATTAACAAGTCAATAAAATATGGTTCTTGATACTCGGAGAGAGAGAGAGAGAGAGAGAGAGAGAGAGAGGCCCAGACTATAGCCTATCATGGTTTTCTTCAATAATAACCTGCAGAGAGAAAAAGAATGTTTCAATAATGTGCATCATAGCAAAGAGGTAGAACACCCTTCCATGTAGCCTTCATATGTGTGTGTGTGTGTGTGTGTGTGTGTGTGTGTGTGTGTGTGTGTCTGAGAGAGAGAGAGAGAGAGAGAGAGAGTCCTAACCTTCACCACACACTTGTTGCATGCGCATGTGCCACCATCTAGCGGTCAGCATGACCATCCAATTGGAGCTCGACCATTTTACACAGACAGCATCAGGAGAATCTTTGTTGATTCTCCTCTTCTTTTTATTTTCAAAAACTGTATCACATACTCCAAACTAGTCTTCGTCGATGCATACGCGTTCTAGCTAAAGATGATGAGAGCTATTTTAGAGGGATAGAAAGGTCGTCACTCTATTTTTACTGCTATTGATGACAAGTCCAATTTCTTTTGTAGAGCTCGGTCAAGGTGAGAGCTGACTCACTTCTAGAGAGCACGACTATATAATCGGCTATATATATGCATACGAGGCAAGATCTGATTGGCAATGGTGATAAGCGTTGGTGAAAGGGGCTAATCATATAGTGGTAGATTTCCAACGCATGTAGCAATTGATTTTCATAGGAGTAGCTAATTGATGGGGAGAATTACATATGTTGGTTGGTTCGCTCATAGCAGACAAGCTATTTAGCCTTATACACGTGCAAAGAGGAAGTGAGCACATCATTTTTGTTCTCTTACAACGTAGCACTGGTGGGAGGAGTAGAAAGATTGTGTTGTTTAAGTGGGGCATGAAAGGATCACTCTATTGGTTGTCGGGGTGATTTCAACTAGAATATGTGCAGGCTATACATGGCTCTAAATAAACTTTAACAAAAGCACAAATGATTGAAAGACCCAAAATAACGCGATAAATTGTACACAATGATAATTTGACTATAAATTAATACTCATTATCCACGTTAAATCATAGCGACTATAATACCACTTGGGGTTGTCATAAAAAATATAGCGGTCTAAGTTTAGATGAAGAAATTAGGTTCACAAAGGGTGGACGTAGGTGCATAGAAAGATCTAACCCAAACTTTCCTATCACTTGTTTTGTCTGCTACATCTTCATTTTCTAATTGCTTGAAGCTCTTTGTTTGCACTTCCTGCACAAATGCAAGATGGAAGACCATGCCATTCTAAGGGAACCCAACAATTGGTAGGCCTGACAACCAACATAAACTTGCTTTTCCAATCAAAGCAAGAGACATAGAGGAAACACCCCTAAACGTAGCTTTAGGATGTGATAGCAAAGAAATAATCCTTCTCTCTCATTGTTTAGAGTTGTCCTACCAGCACCCCATGGATACGTAGGCTATTTTCGAGGCCCATTCTCACATTGGACCACAATTCCCTTATCCTATCACAATTGTCATGGCTCTTGTGTACTATATTTTTTGAAAAGGAATTGTCATGTCACTTAATCTCCATTCATTTGTGTGTAAGTGTCTTTTGGTTTGTGGTTTATAAATGTGTTGTGGAATATCTCTTTAATTATGTCTTTGTTATACTCTAGGATCATTTCTTTTCCCTTATCACTTTTGCAAATCTCTCTTATTCACACAAAACTTATTGAAGGACTCACTCGTTTTTTTTGTTGCTAAAAAAAACTCGCTCACCATCTCTTTTTTTGGGGAAAAGATTTTGAAAAAACGGGCTTTCAATGCTTGCAGGTAAAAACTGGTGGGGGGGGGGGGGGTTTCAAGTTTTTTTTAAAAGTAAAAATGACTATTTTGAAAAAAAGTCAAATTTTGGCTCTTAGTGGCCCATGTTTTTGTTGATGTGGCCACACCTCTTTATTCCCTTTACTTTCAAAAATCTAGAGAGAGAAAGTGACCTCCTAGGACCACATCCTACATGTGTCTTAAAAAAAGGCTAGAAAAGCCTACTCAAATTTAACTTCTTGAATGCACTTGTCACCTTAACCCTACACAACGTTATCCTTGATCCCTAAAAATTAGGATTCCTTACAAGGTCCATGCAAAGTCCATATTTCTCCAAATGTTTCTATAGCAACGGTTTTGAGCGAATAAGGCTCTGACACTACTTAAAATCTTTAGAGGAGCTGCAAGTTTGTAGTAAAGAGCTCAACAAAATAAACTCATGCCTCAAAGGTGGACACTAAATCCCTGATGGGGGCCTGGTGCTCCCATTAGTGGACTCTCTATATGTAATGTTCCTAACATAGTGCGGGTTCGGATGGAGGGTTACAAACACCAAAATTTTGCTCCACTTGAGATTTATGTAGGAACCTTCCCATAGTTTTAAAATTTCCTATGACTTTTGGAAAATTTATAAGGGTACCAAGTGATGTGGGCAGTTGTTATGCAAGAGGGGTAAACTCAAAGTACCGCCCTACACGAGTCCACTATTCCACTATCTGGAATTTACCCTGCATGGTGGGTGCGAGAATAAAAACCTCTTTCAGGTCCACCACCTCTCCCACCCCTCCCACTCGCTTACCGCCACAGTTCTAACTTCTTTCAAATATGGCATATATTCTCTTGCATAGAGCACCTTCAATTTTATATGAAGGTGTCAGGACAAGGGTCCTGTACCCTAAGAACTAGGCTAGGCAAGGACTACGGCCAAGGGCCGGGCTAGGCAGTGTGGATAGGGGATCCGTCTAGGGCAAGGGGGTAGGAGCCCACCTATAAAGGGAGGTTGGGAGGAGGATCCAGGAGAGCCTAGTTGCCTAGTTTCTTACATTGGTATCAAAGCTTGGGACTCTCTTCCACCCTCTCTCTAGGCGTGGTCACCTTTGGCTCCTAAAAAACAGGGCCTTTAGGTGAGAACCGTAGCCTTATAAGGCCTTTTCCCAAAATAGTCGGATTTTTTGCCTAAATCAGGAAAGCTTCCCGTTTTGGAAGCGTATGTGTGGTGCATGAATGCACGCTCTCTTGGGCTAGGAAGGAGTGCCCTCCGGAGATAGGACCTGAGCCAACTCCCTGCGGCCGAAGCCGATCTGTGCAAGCCACCACATCTCCTTCATCCTCTTCGTCAAAACCTGCTCGCTGCCTACGCTTCAAAAGCTTGGGAGTTCACATTTAAATGGCCTTGGGCCATTGAATTGAGGCTTGGCCATAAGTCTACGGCTCTTCCCACCAAGGGGGCGACATAAGCAAGTGCCGGCAAGCTTCCGGTGAAGCAAGCCGAGCAGTTCGACCAAGCTAATCTCACTATGACCTTCCCAAGGTCCGCCTGCAGAAATTACAGTATCTACTGCATCTTCCCAATGACTTCAAAGCACCATCCGTTTGACCATCCACGGTAACCATAACTTCGCTGTTAACCCTCACGGCACACGGACACCCTATGATCTATAAACGTTGTATTATTTAGAGTCAGGTACCGGGCTTGTCGGACCAATAGGAACAGGGTAAGGGTGATCGCTGATGACAAGCGCACTCTAACTGGAATATTCAAGGAGTTAGTTGGCTAAGTATGGGCACCCAAGTGTGAATGGGGTGAGCTCTTATAAAAGCCACTAAACCTAATTTCTACTCATTCTCTCATTGTGCAATAGAAGCTGCTCTTGCTCCATCTCCACCTTCTCCTTCACCATCTCCTTGTGTGTGTGTGTGTACGTGTGAGAGAGAGGGAGTGTGAGAGTGTGTGTGTGATCGAGCGTTGCGGCGGCACGACGGCGGCGAGGCGGTTGAGCGCGGCATAGCGGCGTCTCCCTCTTCTTCGCGGCGCGGGAATCCTTCATTCGCAACTACGCAGGAAGGTGAGTGACACACCATTCTTCCTTGTGAGCTTGTCTGCTGTATGATTGTGTGCTAGGAGCCTTTGTGGCTCGCACACGACGCGTAGCAAGTCCCTAGCCTTGACATTTTTGGCGCCGCTGCCGGGGAGCTGCTGCGCGTGAAGCTCCAATGGCGACCTGTAAATTGTATTGAAGCTATTTTTTATGTAGGAAAGGTGCGGCTTAAGTTTGATTATTGTTGTTATGCAAAAGCAATAGAGAAAGACAGAATGTTGTCGACTGCATTCAAGTTTTCTGTGTTCTGTTAAGCTCTGTTTTGCTAGTTCTATTAAGCTCAGATTTCAGCTTACACAGTTAGCATTTCTTGCGTTTCTGCGTTTTCTGCATTTTCTGGTTTGCACTGCACAGTTCTGTCAAGTTTCAATTTTCTGCATTTTCTGTGTTTTCTGGTTTGTGCACAGTTAGGCGCACAGTTAGTTAATTAAGCAGGTTAGTAATTAGGTGAACCACTGATTAGCAGGTCAGTAGGTAGGTGGGACAGTAAATAGTTAGGTGAGGTCAACGCGCACCAAAACGCGTACCAAATAATATCCAAAAATAATAATTTAAAAAAAAGAAAAAAAATAAAAAAAAGTAAAAAGAAAAGTTTTTAAAAAAATCTTTTTCGAAAAAAAAAATCGAACACTTGCACCCTTAGACTTGCTATTTGGAGCCTACTTCCCCAGCTAGGAAAAGACTGTTTCGGGCTTTTCTGGAGCAAAATAGAACCAAACGGTGGGCTCTAAAGCACAGCGCGTCCCTCCTAGCGATACGCTCGTTTCGAGCTATCACACGGCCCATTCCACAACACGCTCTAAAAAATCTAGCAAAAAAACAAACAAAAAACACGCAAAAAACTAGTCACAAGGCCTCCTAGAGCAGCTTTTTGACACCTTAGGGTATCAAAAGCACATGCACTTACGCTCTGGGCGGGTGCTAGAACACGAGCATATTGAGGGTGCCTCTTTTCATACGGACACCCATTACCCATCCACGATAGGCTCTAGACCCTCAGCGGGGACACAAGGTAGCACCACCCAAGACCCTAAAATAGCCGCTAGTGATTCCTCCTCCGACTCAGAAGTCATGGAAGCATACCCTACCCAAAACACTGAGAGAGAAGGCCATGCACCTCCCGAAGCTCCACATCCTAGTACTAGTATGTTTAGCCGTTTCATGGAAACATTAGGTAGAGCTACTCGCTCGGAACCTGATGCAAATGAAGCACACGAAGGGGGTGGGGAAGTGGACTCTCCTTTCACATCGCACGTGGACCCCACACCCCCAAAGAGTGTCCATGTGGATATCCTGCCAACTTCTTACCAAGAAGGCCCTGTTGAGCTGCCTCCTTCAGAAGTTCCCTCTAGAGTACCGTTGGTGACAAGTAAAACCACGGGGAGCAACATTGCTTCTACCTCACAAGAAACCGTTAACACGTCGACTCTAGAAGGATTGTTCATTAATGATCATTGGACATACGACCTCCACACTGAGGTGTTGACGGATCTACACTCTGGCCACGCCTACCATGTAGGATGGATAGAGATTGTACAATCCACCTCTAGTGCCACGAGCATCGAAGATCAACAGAAAATGATCTGTAATGTTATCCATGGCATTATTCAATCAGAAAGGCAAAACCGAGGGGTAAATATACTCTCAACTGGCCCCATGAGATTTCTGGATACGAGCAAGGCTCAACAGCCTACTCTATCACAAATGGAGACTCCTCTAATGAGCCCCATGGACCCATCTTACGTCATTTCACCTGGGGTCTCTATGCAATCTGAGCCTCCGAGTGAAAACTTTAGCTTCCCTAACTTGGCTCAACCCTCTATCAAGGAAAACATAGTGCTCACTCCAGGGATAAGCCTGACAGAGAATGTACCGATGATATCTACGGTTAGCGCAGTGCCACTACCTAGTGTCGTAGTACCTAATATGGGGCCTCGACCATATGTGCCTCTAGCCCCTTATGCACACATGGCCCCCACACCTCCAATTGTACCACTTGTTCATGCTCCTCAAGTGCCACTCCCTAGCCCTTATCCGAGTGGACCTATGCCCGGTTATGTTCCATATCCTGCATCATCCACACATATACCAAGACCTGTACTTGTCCCTCTCCCACATATGATTCCAAGAGTACCTCCACCGGCCCTGCCTCCTCACATAGGTGACTTGGCAGCGCTTGCTCAAACCATAGGTCGATCTATCACGGAAAATATGCGTCATGCATCTGATAGAGAGCCTAGAAGTAAGGCAGTACAAATTGCCAAACTCACGCAAAAATTCAATGGGGACGAAGATGCTAGAAAACACATTGAAGTGTTTGAACAAGTATGTGATTCCTTAGGGGAACGCAACGAACTACATAAGTGCAATGCCTTAAGCTTGACATTAAGTGGGAAGGCTGGAGATTGGTATAGAACCCTAAGGGTGGACGAGAAAACAATCTACCCTACCCTTCGAAGGTTGTTTCTAAAGGAGTACATACGAGAAGGTGTGCTTTGGGGTGTAGCATCTCAGCTACAGAAGGCCGAACGTAAGGAAGGAGAGTCAGTAAGGGACTTCATTAGTCGTCTAAAGCACTTAAACTCTCGCTGCCTTGTAAATGAGAGCTTCAACAATAACCAACTGCTTGATCGATTCATTCGAGGGTTGAGGAATGAAGGAATCTATAATGGACTCGTGATTAGAGGTATCACAACCTGGGAAGATGTCTCTGCCAATGCAATCCAATTAGAGGACAACTTGATGATAGCAGGCATGAGGGTGTCTACTGACACGAGATCCACTAGCTCACAAGCCATTGAGTATGAACCCATGACTGCAAAGCCCATTGCCAATGAGCCTAAGGTATTTGAGACATTCTTGACAGACCTCACCAACGCAATCCAAGAGTCTCTTAAGGATAATCGACCCCCTCAAAATAGTCACATGTATCCAAGAAGGGAGCAACAATGGTGTTCCATTTTCTTAGGTCCACATAGCACTAGTGAGTGCCCTACGTTTAGAGTAAAATTTAATGGAACTTGCAACGCATGTGGTAGGTATGGTCACCAAGCTAAGGATTGTTTAATGATCAAACATATGATGGCAAGTATACCACCTGTAGCCTGGACGGATGCACCTCGATCTCCTGTATTGATGCCTGCTCCACCTGTTGAGCAACTACCGCAACACATGGTCCCTAGATCTCAAAATGTTGTACAAGCTACACCGCTACCACCTACTGTGCTAGGACCGCAGCCCGCGCATCCAAGAGTCGCCCCTATGAACCAAGTGGGTTGCGAGCCATCTAATGCTTATGCAGATGGCTGTGAGGAGGAAATAGACACTAGTACTGCCTACGGACTTGATATATTGGAAGACTGTCCTATATACTACATGGAAGATTGTTGGGGGCAAGTCAAGCCGGTTTATCAAGCTGCTGCTCTCGCATCCAGAGGTCAAAATATCAACACCCAGGCTAGGAGGCCACCTCTTCAATGCTACGAGTGTGGTGGACCACATCGGGCAGCGGAGTGCCCTATTAGGCTGCAAAAGAATGCTGCACAGATGAAAATGAATCAAGGGAGCACGTCTGCAATGCCAATACTCACATGTAATTGTTGTGGCATAGATCACTTGATTGCCCAATGCCCCTATAACCCAAATGCACCTAAAATCACACCCCTAAATTTGGTTGAAATTGCTAGTGTGACATCGCCAATACCACCCGTCGCACCCGCTTATGCGATTACACGGTCCATGCTTCAAGGGCCAGGCCATATCCTTGAAGAGAGAGATACCGCGTCAGTTATCCAAGCAAAGAAAAAGAAGACACGAAGGAAGAGGTCGCAGAATACGGGAAATTCAAAGCCAAGTTCCAAAACAAACATAGGAACAGGAGATGACCCCGTGTATATGAATGACCTCGAGGATGATTCAGATTCAATCGAGACAATGGAGACTAGAACCAATACCACAAAGGGAAAGATCGACAAAGAAAACCGTAACATGGAACCAAATGAAAACTGAATAAGAGAAAACCATAAAGAGCCTCTGAAAACACCACAAGTGTTTCCAAATCCAATCCAAGACCCCCAAGATAAACCACAGGGGCAAAAAGGGAAGAATCGTAAAAAGAAGATTGGGACGTACCCAAACCCAGTAGACGAGATTGAGCAGGTGAAACATCTAAGAGGTTTAGTGGAGGAGACTCAAAGGAAACTAGAACCAGAACCCATGCATGTCAAAATTCATGACACAGTGTTTCCCATGCAAGTTCATCCACCCCACATGAACCATAGACCGTTAGCCATATCTAGTATCATCCAAGAAGGGAGTGAGGACGGGACATCAGAAAGTGAGCATACACCTTTCTTGTTGGAAAGGATGTTTAACGAAGGAATACCTGATCCCATTGAGGAATATGAGATTCCATCCTCACCAGTTCCTAGTCAAGGACCTACACCCTGCAAAATGCCAATGAATGTTGCCAAACTAGTGGACTTCATGTCTTCTGAGGTCCGAACCATGATCATAGCAAAGCTGTATGGAGATCCTGAGTTATTCCTTGCACTTCGAGCATTCCTTAACGGAGAGCTACGAACGGGATTACCGCAGTTTGCGCAACCAAATAGGCCTGACTCGATTATGATTGATGAGGAAAATCATGTGCAATCACTTGACTTAGATGGACACGAGTCTGTGATCGAGGTACCCATTAACGAATTAGGGCAGTATTTTGAAGGCGACGAGTCTAATGCGACCCTACCCATCACTACCAAGGGATTAACTATAAAGGGAATTCTTGATGGTGGTGCGGGAGTTAGCATTGTTACAAAAGATTGTTGGGAATCCATGGGAAAACCCCGCCTCAGTGTTACTAACATTGTGGTAAAGATGGCAAATGGTACCATAGCCAAACCTATGGGGATGCTCAAGGATCTTAGGATCAAAGTTCTAGGACACAAGGTACGACATACGTTCATTGTAATGGATTTCTCTAAACACCTTATATCATATGAAATGATTTTAGGACGACCATTCATGAGGGAAGCACAAATGGTTCATGATTGGTCTAAAAATCATGTCTATTTGCAATTCCAAGACTCTGTCCTTAGAGTGGATTTGGTGACTGGTAAGGTACACCCCTTAGGGAGTAAAACCATTATTGATCATCGCTCTGACACCACAGTTCACTCGGCCCCACTACAATATTGTTACACTTGTAAGAAGGATACAGACATTGGCCAAGATTCTCCTTACATGGATGTGTTACCGGGTATGACGGAATCAGACAACGTAGACTGGGTACACCTAGATGCAACCATAGATACCTGGGGAAATAGAGGAACCACTTGGGTCACACTAGAGGGGGAAAAGGTACCACAAATTGCACCTCTAAACATGATAAGTGCCATACATGCATCTTCTAAGGGCAAGGCAATTGTAGACCAATCTGACAGTGACACCGATAGCTCAATAGAAGACTTTGACCAACACGACTCAGACACGGACTCCTAGAGTGAAACGGATCCTGAATCTCATGAATTAGAGAGTGGATCAAGTTCAAAGTCAAAACATTCGGAAGGACCGAGCACATCAACCGATGATAGCTCCTCTGAGAGTGAAGAGGACACCAACGAGGACTCCTTTAGTGAGCCAGATCTAAATGCAAATCAAAAGCAGGTCTCAAATAAGAAAAAGAAAAACTTTAAGAGGCGTCGATATCGAGCCAATGTACGTGCTAGGATAAAAAAGAAGAGATCCTCAGCAGAATGGCTCAGTTATATAGGAGCATGTGATGCTCATCGTAAATTGGTAGATGATTGGGGTGAATATCTCCAAAATGTTATGTGGTGTAGACCACGACCCCATGACATAGCCCAATTAGAGATCATAGACAAGACAAAGTTGAGCCGCACTGCAAGGAGGCGTCAAAACCAAGAGTTAGCTCGACAACACAAGAAAGCAGAAATGGAAGCACAGACCAAAGCACAACCAGAATCCACAAACTTGCATCCTGCACCAGAACATTTCAAATCTTACACCACAGGGGAAGCAAAGGTTGTGTACACAAAAGCCCAAATAATACATATCGATGGGAATAATGGAATCTATGATGGTCCGGCAATAATTAAAGAAATAGAATTAGCCGACCCCGGTGAAGAATCAAAACCTGTTTTTATTGCCCAAGACCTCACAGAAGTTGAAGAGGCGGTCCTCAAAGAGCTTCTCAAGGAATTCAAGGACATATTTGCTTGGACATACCATGATATGAAAGGTGTTCCACCTTCTGTGGTCCAACATACAATCCCTATGATTAGCACTGCGAAGCCCGTACAACAAAGATTCTACCCGATGAATCCTAAGTACGCAAGGATCATTCAAGAAGAACTAGAAAATCTTATCAAATGTGGGTTCATATAGCCTATTGAACACTCTGAATGGGTGTCTCCAATAGTTATCGTGCCAAAAAAGAATGGGAAACTCAGGGTGTGCGTGGACCTCAAAAAAGTTAATGCAGCTACTAGAAGAGACCATTACCCCCTACCATATTCCGAACATGTACTTGAAAGAGTTGCAGGCAAGGAAGCTTATAGCTTTCTAGATGGGTACTCAGGCTACAACCAAATCACGATAGCGCTAGAGGACCAAGCTAAAACTGCCTTCATCACAGAATTTGGCGTGTTTGCATTTCGTGTGATGGCTTTTGGCTTAACAAATGCCCCTGCTACATTCCAACGATTAATAAACACTGCTTTTAAAGAATATTTGAGAGAGTTTTGTGAAGCTTTCTTAGACGACCTTTGTGTTTACTCTTCTTGGAAAGAACATCTATCATGTTTGCGGAAGGTGTTTGAAAAGTGTAGGTTATATCGTATCTCATTGAACCCGTTCAAATGCCAATTTTGGGTCAAGCATGGAGTTATTTTAGGGCATATAGTATCTAAGAATGGTATCTCAACCGATGAGAGCTAAATTAAAGTGATTCTAGAGTTACCACCACCAACCAATTACAAGGGAGTTCAAAGGTTCATGGGACACGTGGGTTATTATCGACGGTTTATTTTATTTTTCGCTAAGATAGCACGTCCTTTGTACAAGCTTCTCATTGAATTTAAATGGACTGAAGAGTGTGACCAGGCCTATGAACAATTGAAGAAAACACTAGCAAGTGCTCCGATTTTAAGGACACCTAACTAGGATGTCATTTTCCATGTGCATATTGATGCATCAAACTTTGCTATTGGGTGTGTTCTCACTCAACCAGGAGAACATAAATTGGACTATCCCATTAGCTTTGCAAGCCGTCAATTGAACGATGCTGAAAGGAACTACACCACTACAGAGCGAGAAGGTTTGGCAATGGTTTATGTAGTAAAGAAATTTCGCTACTACCTTCTGGCAAACAAGTTTGTATTTTATGTGGATCATCAAGCGTTGCTGTATCTGGTAAACAAGCCATGCTCCACAGGAAGAATCACACAATGGTTGTTAATTCTTCTGGAGTTTGATTTCACGATTGTAGTGAGACCCGGTAAAAGGCACGTCATGGCTGATCATTTGTCTCGCATACCCAATGGTGAAGCCCCTACAAGCGTTGATGATGAATTACCCGATACTTCCCTATTCATAGTTGAGACTATTCCTGAATGGAGTGAGAACAATGTTAACTTTTTAGTTAATGGTTTTCCACCCAAGGAACTTCGTAAGGATATCGCTCGAAGGCTAGTAAAAGAATGTGAACCCTATTGTTTGATTGCCAAAACTCTGTATAGACTAGGCAAGGACGATATTCTTAGGCGTTGTGCCCGCGAGGATGAATATTTGTATATCTTGCAAGAAGCACATATGGGCATAGCAGGAGGACATTTTTCAGGAGACCTGACTGCTAGAAAGGTGCTACAATCAGGCTATTTGTAGCCAAATTTATTTAAGGATGCATCACTTTTTACAAAAGGGTGTGATGAGTGCCAACGTTACAAGACCACACAGCGCAAAGACAGAATGCCCTTACATCCTATTAAAGTAACCCAACCATTTGAAAAATGGGGCTTAGACTTTGTAGGTCCAATTAGTCCCGCAGCTCGCAACACTCAATCTCGATATATTCTAGTTGCTACGGACTATGTAACAAAGTGGGCTGAAGCTAAGGCTTCACAAAAAGCTGACGCGAGGACAACAGCTAAGTTTCTTTTTGAGAACATTATCACAAGATTTGGTTGCCCTTTGAAATTGTTAG
Source organism: Adiantum capillus-veneris (assembly GCF_014529385.1). NCBI lineage: Eukaryota > Viridiplantae > Streptophyta > Polypodiopsida > Polypodiales > Pteridaceae > Adiantum > Adiantum capillus-veneris. The sequence goes on along the minus strand of NC_140952.1, from coordinate 10,229,259 downwards.
TGATAATGATACCCATTTTATAAATGAGGTAGTAAGAGAGCTTACCACGACCTTTATGATATCCCACCATAAGTCTACACCTTATTACCCGCAAGCTAATGGACAAGCCGAGAGCACCAACAAGACTCTAATCTCTATTTTAACCAAGACGGTAGAAGCTCATCGCACTGATTGGGATTTGAAGTTGACATCTGCTCTATGGGCTTATCGTACTGCTTATAAAGTGGCTATTAATTGTACACCATTCAAAATGGTATACGGCCAAGAAGCGGTTATGCCTTGGGAGTTTGTCATCCCTAGTCTTAGGGTAGCTTCGCAAGAAGGATGGAATGGTAACCCCTTAACCGAGCGTTTGTATATCTTAGAAAAACTAGATGAAGAGAGACAGTTGGCTGTGCAAAATGCTCTTGTGGAAAAGGATAGGAGAAAGAAGTGGTTTGATCGCCCTGTGAAGGACAAGGACATCAAAGTTGGTGATAAAGTCCTTATGTATGGAGTACGTAAAGAGAAGAAAAAGTTGAAATATGCTGGTAAAGGACCATATAGAGTATGTGAAATTACCCCACAAGGTACCCTTCGTGTGGAAACTATTGATGGAGTTGAAACCATTGAATTCCTCAATGGGAGTAAATTCAAAAGATATTATGATCCTTTAAGCCAAGAAGAACTACGGGCCATTCATCAAAAGAAGGCTGCCAAAGCACAAACCGAGTTAAACAAGATACAAGCTCAAGCTGAGGCTAAGGAGCGACAACAACGTATAAGACAAAAACGAGAGGCTAACCTTGGAGTCACAAATGCATTCCACGTGGAAATCGAAGAGGATTGGTTGGACTCTGACACACCTCTACGATACCCTATTGAGTTAAATAGTGCCTATGGAAAAGTGCTATATAACGCCTTATTGGACACGGGTGCTAAATATAATCTGCTATCCTATGGGGTGTGGTGTCAGTTAGGGAAGCCACCTCTATCTGAGAGTATTATCCAAGTCAAGGGTGTCAACAAGAAAAAAACTACGGTTTTTGGAATCTGGCACACTTCTGTCAGTTATGACAATGGAATTGTAGCTCAAGACTTTTTGGTCATGCCTACTGGAACTATGGAGGGTAATATAAACCTAGGACGCACGTGGATGATAGCCACCAAATGCACTATTGATTGGGGGACTGGGGGTGTCACAACGCAAAAACCAACTCTTATCCCTACCACTCAAGCCATAGTCCCTGAGATATTGCCTAAGGAAATAAAACCCAAGACATTGCATATCCAGGAGGTTAAACCATACGTCCCCATAGCCAACTCTCTAGATCTTCAACTGATGTAGTTGAAAGAAATCTTGAGACACACAAGAACCATCCTAATATAACAAAGAAAGCATACAAGTGGGTCCCTAAAGCTTCTTTAGTAACCATGGCTGATGCTAAAAAATGGAAGCCTCGTAAGAAACATCCCAATCGCTCCAAGAAATGTAAGAAAACGTGGCGCTGGATTCCTAAACGACTATTAAAAGCCCAAGGATACGATGATGGAAATGAGAAAATTTGGGTACCTAAACGTAAAATGTGTCATTCCCTATCGACAACAAACCCATATGAGTCAAATAGTGTAACGCTAAAGCCAATGGCAGACCGTGGGAAGGGAAAGATCACAGAATGCTACACACCTAGTCCAGAGCTAGTTTGGGCTCCAAGGCAAACCCAATTTATTCCACCTAGCTCAGGAAGGGGGGAGTTCCATGAAGCTTCTAGCTCCTCATGTAATACATCCATAGAGGTAAAAGCTTCTACATAGCCTCCATCTATAGTAATGGACCTCAATGAAGCTACAAAAGAATCCACACCTCCCAGTATTCAAGAATCACCTGATAAACCACTTCAAGTTCGATCCTGGGAGAGTACCTTACCACCCTTGCAACTTGACGAGGCACCTAGGGTAATAGAAAACTACTGGCAAAAATCCTCACCTATTACCAACTGGAACAATTGGTTTCAAAGGGTGACAAGCTCATTTCAAATGGTATGATCTACCCAAGGAAGGGGGGGAGTGTTTGTGGACATCCATCATTCACTTGCTTCCCTCTCAACCTTTCTCCCTGACCTCTTAATCTCCGATCTTAGGGAATGTATATATAAAGCCTTATATTCACAAAAACAAGATAAAAAAGTAAAAGAGCAAGAGCCATCACACAAATCATAAAAACAAATTATGCACAAAAACACGACCCTTGTAATATTTGCACTCTAACCATCATCTATTTGCGTGTACAGATATGGCTAGTACGCTAGAGTCATCCACTCCTGCCTTGGGTGAGAGGTACCCCCGTTACTTTTCACAAATATTTCACATGGTCTTTCCAGTGTTTGCATGTGAATGGGATTTGATAGGTACGCTAGCATGTGAGAGGAATTTTGAGGAGTTAGAATGGCTGATACGTCTCTTGACCACATCTGATCCATACTTAGTAGAGAGCGTTTCTCCCATTGCACAAGCCTACCCTTTTGACCAAGATGACTATAGGCGTCTAGTGACCTTTTTAGTAAACATGGGCACCTATGATGAAGAAGAAAATTTACATGACTACACGGATGGCACATATGGTCTCATGGATGATGACTTTGTTTATCTCGACGACAAGGATAGGGATTTAGCTTTAGGGTTTCCCCCCAACCTCTACAATATCCTATTCCCTTGACTCTTTAGGGGGAGTGCAAATAATTAGGTTAGGGTTCCTTATGTTTTTTGTTGTGTTCAATAAGTGTTGGTACCTTTTCCCACTAATGTGCCTTCTGGAGGTATTCCTTTTGTTTCCTAGTGTGTACAGGAGCGTGTTGCTATTGATAGGATTTGGACCTTCATGGAACCTTTCTCTCGTTCACACTTCAAATCAAGCGCGACCATCAACACAAACAGGTGTTTTATGTCAATTAGCATTGCCCTTATCTTTTTGCATCCATGTTTGTCTGCTTTGATTGTGATTGGTAGCATAATATTCAGTGCATTTGCTTAGTATCAAACATTTAATTCAATGTAATGTTTTGTCATAATCACTTGTCTAGGTTTAAAAATCAAGCAGTCCGACTAAGCTAGTTTGACCAAGCTAGGTATTAGAAATCTTCTCTTAATACCATGGGGAATGCCTTCCTAATAAGCAATGGTTACTTAGGTTCTTAATCCGATTTAGGCAGCATTGTGTGAAATGTACTAGGGCTTTCTAGTGGGCTTAACCCTATTGACCTTTAGCTTAAGTATTATAAAGGGAGTTTACTAATGTGATGAGCCTGGAGAGGGTAACAGTGTTATATGACCCCCCAAAGTTACAAAATTAAAATGCTGAAAATGAACAAACAAAAAATCAAAGTGCCACAATGTAAAATTTTAAGCTGGAAGAGAAATCCCTGCTTAAATTGGTACGTCACTCACATGTATCGCCTATGGTACTAGAGCCCTAGAGGTTCCCAGTGTGGGCGCTTTTCCTTGAAAAGCAAAAAACCCAAGGCATACAAAATAAGCACACACATCAAAATTGAATCAATGTGAAAAGACTTTGGGGGGTCAAAGAAAAGGTAATCAGTCAGGCGATGATTTCATGAGAAATTCCTTTTATCGTAGCTTAACTACAAGGTCTTCTAGGTATAGCCTCTAGTCAGCCCTTGAACATCAAATACTTAGCTCTCACGATTAAACAACTTAATTGACCAGAAAAAATTGAGAAGTTACCCATGGTATTAATAGTCGAGCTCTAGTGCCTTTTGACCGTTAAATTAGCGACCCCGGACTTGTTTAATTTTTTACCTTTACATCTGTTTATGCATTTGATTATATTGCAATTTAATGTTTATTGCTGACAAATTGTCTAAAATTCTGTTACCAATCACTTTGTCTGTCTATTGCATATGATTTTTAATTGTATATGAGAATGAAATTACTGTGGCAATGTTGTTTGATTTTGCAGTGATTGAAGAAGGCTACGCACATCCATGTCGACTACTCTTCCATCTCGACGAACGAGCTTCAACTGGATAGCTTCCGAGGATGGAATCTACATCAGGAAGGGGGGCATGTTAACCCTCACGGCACACGGACACCCTATGATCTATAAACGTTGTATTATTTAGAGTTAGGTACCGGACTTGTCGGACCAATAGGAACAGGGTAAGGGTGATCGCCGATGACAGGCGCACTCTAACTGGAATATTCAAGGAGTTAGTTGGCTAAGTATGGGCGCCCAAGTGTGAATGGGGTGAGCTCATATAAAAGCCACTAAACCTAATTTTTACTCATTCTCTCATTGTGCAATAGAAGCTGCTCTTGCTCCATCTCCACCTTCTCCTTCACCATCTCCTTGTGTGTGTGTGTGTACGTGTGAGAGAGAGGGAGTGTGAGAGTGTGTGTGATCGAGCGTTGCGGTGGCACGACGGCGGAGAGGCGGTTGAGCGCGGCGTAGCGGCGTCTCCCACTTCTTCGCGGCGCGGGAATCCTTCATTCGTAACTACGCAGGAAGGTGAGTGACACACCATTCTTCCTTGGGAGCTTGTCTGTTGTATGACTGTGTGCTAGGAGCCTTTGTGGCTCGCACACGACGCGTAGCAAGTCCCTAGCCTTGACATTCGCCGAAGCATACAAAGCATACATCGGTGTTTGCAAGGGCATCCTCGGTTGCAAATCAAGTGTTGATTTCGTGGTGGCTTGGGATGTACAATCCGATTTCAACTTAGACGTTCAATTCAGTTGAAGACATAATTACCCAGTTAATTATTGCGACCTGCTACGAGCTAGTGCTGAAGTTCCTCGGTGATTTCACCTCTTTGCCAATTCTACCGGGATTGGAAATTCACCTTCTTTACGATCGCCGGCGAGGTTAGCATGGCTAACTACCTTTGTGTTCGATACGGTTACGAGTTTTTGTTGCATTCCAAGGTACTGTTTTCTCTTTTGTTCGCACAACACAGATTCGCCATGAGTGCCGAAATTGATGATCAACACATGTTTGACTTTGAATATATCGAATGGACTCCACCTGTGGATGTCATGGGGCCTGATACTCTCACGGAGAGTACCCTCGTGGCAACAGGGATGGATGGTGCAAACCCATGTGATCAATCTCTGTCTCCTCGTTTACAAGCCCCTCCTCCACAAAGCATGTTGGATATTCTAGAGGATGACAGTCAATTGCCAGATGCCAGGGAGTTTGTCACTCGACAGGACTGGAAAACTTTTGATGCCCGATTTCGCAAGCTCGCTGTCAGGGTTCAAATCTTGGTTACACAAGTAGAAAATCTTACACAACTAATTTACACAATGCTACCAGAATCAGCTCTCCACTTGCCAGCAACCCAGGGGGTTGCCAATTTACCAGTTATGAACAAAGAGGTCCAACATGTCCACAATACTTAGGTTGTCGGAACAAATTAGGGCACGACCAACGTGGTCAAGAAGCGCCTATCACCATCCGAATTTCAACGTGCAAAAACTCAAAAATTATGCTTTATTTGCTTAGGAACACATCAAAAAAAGCAGTGCCCACATGTCGGAAAACTTAAGCATGATGCATGAGTTTGTGCTTTGACATAAAACTCCAGTTTTGGTGCACGTCACAGTAGTTATATGGATTTTTGAATATGTTATGCATAGCCATTTTCTCATACTTCAATATGGAATTTTCAGCGTATTGTAAGTTTTTTTGCATTGGGTAATGTTAAACCCCAATTGTTTTCTGCCACAGTCATTTTTGGTACGACCGGTCACATCATCTCGGCTTATATGATCTGCTGAAAACATTCTGAGATGCATGCAAGATCACTGCATTAGGGTGTATATGATACATGTGTCCTACAACTCACGTTTTGCATTTACTTTGGACAGTATTATGAAAAACCAAATGCTTGGCCCATTTTACAGGACATAAGGCTTCTAATTCGTACTCCAATTAGAGCAGTTGGCAACCAAGTTTGGGGCAACCGATGCAAGGCACTTAGGGTGTTGACTTCAACAGTTATCACGGTAGCCACGGGCTTTCATTTTTGTATGCAAGGCATGCTACCCAGCTGATATACAGTACGCTATCACAAATCACTCTGTCAAGGACACTATTAGTTATGCATTGTTTCCCATAATTTTCGGTTGCTATCTAGGCACACAAAACAACCTAAAATCTCCTACTGGATTCACAACCCATACACGGTAGACAGTCAAGATCTGACTTGTGTTCCCTCTTGTGATGCGAGCATCATACAGACAGATTGTGGAATGCTTTTAGGATAAGCTGCAACTCGGGCATAAGATGTCTAAGAGCACACATTCTACAAATTTAAGGAAAGTTCCTGAGCCCAGCATGCTCTTGTTCTCTTTTTCTCTCTCTCTGTAAGGGAATAATGAAAATCTTCTAAGAAGCTTTTGCTACATGTTTCACTAGTGAGTCCTCCTGAGCCAAGATGCTCTAACTCTCAGCTAGACATTTGGGCAAGATGCCATCCATATTAGTTTTCATCGGTTTATCGATTGAACACTCATTGCCATACAGGCTATGAACCACGCACGCTGGCTACGGGCCATTGCTAAATCTAGGATCAGATCCACTTGTTGGTATTCCTTGGATGATTGTTATCAAGATCGACCAGCTCTACCCAGTGGTGTACACATTGACGTTAATTGACAAGCAAGCGTCTTGTCATTACAGATATCATTACGGATGTTTAGGGTGTCATTTTTTTCACTACATGTTTTCAGTGCGACACTCAAGTTGAGTTTTTGATAATCTTCAACTCATAGTAGCTGATCTCTACAAGGAAGTATAGATGCAGCAATCAGTTGCGACAACATGGTTGTCCATAAGAGCTCGGCAGTTCACTTGTGTGGATTTCCTGCTCTCTCTATAGCACTACGGGCTGTCTATGGACATACTGTTTTGGGGTAAGACCCGGCGGGTGATTACTACATCACCCCATAGGCAATAAGGATCACAGTTTGATCTGCATTGAGGATCACAGTTGATCTCCCAGTTATACTTTCAAGGAAAGAATTCTGCAATCTACCACGCGGTAGCGAACGAATACACTTTTCAAGTTGATTCCAATCATTCTGTACATGGTTGCCTATGTTGGTTACCGTTATCTTCTAGTTGAGCAGTTTCTACAAAGTGTCTTACCAAGGGGTTTGACTACGCAGATTCTAATCCAAGGGCTTGGATTGCAAAGGCAACACCCAGAGTTCCCAGTGCAATGATGTTTGTTTTTTTTAGGTAGGGGACATACTCCTCTCCATTTGAATACGGGTAAGTGAACGTTACGTTCAAATCTCTAGGTACGCATCTATTGATTTGGTATTATTCCATTTTTCGTATGCTTTGCTCGGTTTTTCAAGACGTTTAAGTACGCTTGAATGTTACAGAGCCATGCCAAGGGCATGTCGGCACAAAGTATTTTGGGCCAAGTGTCCAATCTCTCTTTCTGCCTTATGCTGTTATGAATCCACTTGTAGGATTCAATATGGCACATGTTGTCACATGGGATACAACATGGTCTAGGAACTCAAGGAGTTCGGTTTAGCTAGTGTGGAGCAATGAATGAGGGTCCCTCTCACTCTCGTCGTAGAGTGTCTGTAGTTACCTCCACACACAAGTACATCTTGTACTTGAAGGATGTTCTTTTTCACACATCCTTACATGAGACATATTCCACATGTGGAGAATATGAGTCTCTGGACTGACACTGGCGCCATTATTTCAATTATGTGTCACGACAAAGTCCCTAGGTGATGGTCACATCTGTTTTCTGGACCATTTTTAGCACGACGTATCAGGAGCAATTTCGTGGCCAGAAATTGTCGGATGCTTAGAATGACTATTTAAGGTACAAGTACGGCTAAACAACATTACAGATGGTTGTTTATACATATAGCAAGGCTATAAGTTGTTAATGAAAAAGTTTCATTGTCTGTATCTAGAAGTGAAAAATGTTTCACCTTCTGTTGTAATTCAGACGTTTCAGCAAGGCTTGCAAAAGATTGCAACTGAAAGTATTTAGTTTCTCTTCAGAACTATTTCCATTCCTTTTTAATGTGTGCTAGGCGCATCACATTTGCCATAAATGTTAGCAAGGATCACCATGGAAATACAGGTTCGGATCTATTTTTTGCTAAATGCATGCACACTAGGTGTTATGGGCCCTAGTGTCTAGCCAAGGCTGATTTGGAACGGCATGCATATTCCTCAGGTTGTTGCTTATGAAGCATTTTGCACTCTATGTGCACTATCTCTATGAGATTACTTTTAAATCCACTAATCACCAGTAGAGGTCATGGCTCGGTTTGGGTGTTTCTGGATTTTTTCTCAAGTTAACCACGATGGTTATTTTGGACATTGTTGATTCTTCACCACTGTTAAACACTACTGTGATTTCCCGTTTACCAGTCATCTGGGACGACTGTCTATAAGCCGTGAGGAAAACACACCTCAGCACTGTCAGTTATCCAAGGGGATATGCAGATTACAAGGATTACAAAGAGTAATCTTGTGCTACAGGATTTGCTAAGAGCATACGTTAACACAACGCATTTCTAAATAGATGATTTTCTCCCTATTCTAGAATTTGCTTAAGTACGATTTTCGACTTTGAACACCTCTTGTGGTGGGGTTGGAGATTGTGTCAATACTTTCATGCGTCAAGGACTTACCAGGTGTGCTGACAGAGTATGTTGGCAAGTAACCTTCATTAGGGATGAACATGTAATAGACTTTTCAAGATACTCAGGTGAGTAGGAAATTTGGCTCACAACTGCATGGAAAGTTACACCAAGGTTTCCTTGCATTATTCCAGTACCTTCAGAAGATCTGAAAACTGGTTATGCCATTGGACAACTCTTAGTTGTGGTTATTCCTTTACAGTACTCAAGTGAGTTATAAATGGAGTTCCATTTAAACCCAAGTGACTCTTAGTTGTGGTTACTCCTTTACAGCACTCAAGTGAGTTATATATGGAGTTACCATTTAGACCCACGTGGTTGCAAACGGACAACAATGTTGAAAATCAAGATCTTCCTCTTGGTTTCATTGAACCTCCTCACTGTACCAATTATCGGTCATACTGGCTCACTTATGGGACGTCAATAAAGAGAACATCGGTATTCTTAAGAAGATATTACTACTTGTGTTTTCGAGGACGAAAACTCTTCCTTAAGGGGGAAGTAATGTCAGGACAAGGGTCCTGTACCCTAAGAACTAGGCTAGGCAAGGACTACGGCCAAGGGCCGGGTTAGGCAGTGTGGACAGGGGATCCGTCTAGGGCAAGGGGTTAGGAGCCCACCTATAAAGGGAGGTTGGGAGGAGGATCTAGGAGAGCCTAGTTGCCTAGTTTCTTACAGAAGGTGGTGGTATTTGATCCTGAGGCTCTCAGCTTGCAGAACTTCCTCATTGGGCCTTACAACACCAACCAATTTTACATGGATCTCCCTACTCAAGTTTAAGACAAAACACGATTAATTTTTTTGTTATTTGTGTTGTGTTTAGCATATAGTGGACATTGATAACAAGTGCCCCATTTACAAGACATAAGCAGTCTATGAGGGAAGTACTAACTTGTTATTTTTCTCATAATGGATGTAGTTATCATTTGTGGAGATTTCTATATTTTACACCCAAATACCTCTAAAAGCACTATATTGTAACTAGCAACCTTAGTGGAAGTATCTTTTTTTGGCCTGCCCCAAAGGGGGGATGCCTTAGTGATGGTTTCCCTTTTTGCTAATGAAAACGAGAAAATTACTATTTTTTAAATATAACATTTTATTTTTAGATGTTTTAAAAAACACTATATGTCATGATTAGATTTTTGGCTCGAGTGGAAACTGGGTCCGTTCTTGAATGCAAGTAGTGGGCACTGGGCACCGGGCACTCGGGCAGGTGAAGCAGTCAATGATCATTGTGGGTGTGGGTTATCATGAACTCGAGTAAAGTTGGATGCTCTAATTAAGGGTGTGTTCTGACTGTATGAGCTCGAGAAACCAGGGATTTACATATCACGCCAAATGCTTGCAAGAACCCTCTTTTTGTTACCTACTGCAGCTTGCAGCCCGATTGGCATTTAATGAAGCCTTTCTCTAGTTATTTTTATCTTTAGCAAAGGCAATAGAGGAGCAGAGTGTTTCTTCTCTGCTTTGGGGAGCCATCCAAGATACGCGGCTTGGCTCTCCTCTTTCAGAGACCCCTGGGCGGCGGACATCCACAAGATGAGGACCTCCTTCGATATTGCATGATCTCTAAATATGCCCAATGCTGCAGACGACGAGTGCGTCATCATCCTCTCAACTTCCTCAAGATCTTTTATCTTGTTGTTTACGCCTTCGAAGATCCCCATGATGGCATGCTAGCTCATCCCATCGGCGACCAACTCATTTTTCACCCACACAATCTTTGAGTATGGCCTCTAGCTGATGGAGCCCATGCAATATGAGACGCTGCTGCTCCTCGTAGCAGTGGGGCTAGAATGGTTGGAGAGCATGCAACAAAGCTGCACCTCGCCTTCCCAAACAATGGCGAGCTTCAAATTTCAGTTGAACGAGGTGGCACTCAAAGAGAGACATATGCACAACAACAAGCTCCCAAGGGTGGAAATCTTCCAGCTTTTTGCAGATGACAGCCATGGTGAAGTACGATATGGGCATACAGTTGTACGGTATGGGCATATAGTTGGAGGAGGATAAGCTTCTAAACCCGGAACTGAGGGAGTTACACAATGACATAGCCGACCACGGTACATGCATCATCGACATCCTGTCTTTTCTACTGCCTGAAATGGAGTGGCTGAATCTACAACCTGTGCTGTATGCGCAACGATGTGATCAATGCAGCTCATGATCAGGGTTGATCCGCAAGAGAAATGTCATTTTTTGAGGTGGTTTTTGAAGCATGGTGCATGCTTGAGGCGTGAGACATCCACAAGATGGTGCATGCTCCTCAACCCTCGAGTGTGATGGAAATGGATGAGATGAAGAAGGCTATTTTAGATGCATGGACAACTTATCAATCCACTTACAAGGCAGGATTTAAGAAACCTTTACCTCCTAAACGTCGCTAGACATTACCACTACATAGGAAATCACTTCCGGAGCAACTTATTGATCTCTGAGCTTGTTTAAGAGAATGGATTTGTAAGCCTTGGGCTTTGGATCTTCATAGATTCATGGAGGCGGCTACACATATCAATGATGCATTTTGTTGTTTGTATAGATGAGGGGTTTACTTTTACCATTGTCAATGTACCCATTTATAAACTGGCTAATGGCTTTTTGTATGTAGGCGATCCCTTCTTTTAAGTATTGGTCGCTTCTAATGGGACCGTGCGTGTGTTCTATGATTTTGAGTGTAAAAAAGGAATTATTATGTAATGAACTCGTCATTCGTAATTGTAAAGGAGGTAAAAGGTCAAGTTTTCTTGGATTGATTAAAAAAGGAAAAACTACCAAAATACCCCTCTGATTTGTGGAAATTCCCAAAATCCCCCTCAAATTTCAAAAATTCCCAAATACCCTTGTATCTATTTTGGCTGGATTGTTCAAATTTTTTTAATCTTATTCCTTTTTTACAATTGAGATCAGTTTTTGAGTGTTTAGCACGTAATTTTTCACAAATTACCTCACAAAAGAAGGCAATTATGTCTAAAAGTAAAGAAGAAATTCATCTCCAAAGCCTACAAATCCAATTCAATTTCTAGTTGTAACATCTTACATTGATAAGACAATCAAGTCTTCTTATGAAAATCCACAAAAAAATATTATCTTTTGAGATATTTAAGCTCACAACCAAGGGTATTTTGGGAATTTTGGAAAATTTGAAGGGCATTTTGGGAATTTTTGGCCAAATATTGGGGGGGGAAGGGGGGGAGTTTTGAAATTTGAGGGTTATTTTGGCAATTTCCACAAATTAGAGTATTTTGGTAATTTTCTCATTAAAGAGAGAGAGAGAGAGAGAGAGAGAGAGAGAGAGAGAGAGAGAGAGAGAGAGAGAGAGAGAGAGAGAGAGAGAGAGAGAGAAGGAGAGAGAGAAGCTAACAAAGGGGGCAGAGCGATGTATTGCCAAATTAAAACCAGTTGGGAAATCTGCATGGATTTTGCATTCACAATTGTGGTGTGTCGCTTTCTTATCCTTGCTACCTCAAAAGGGCAGGCCTCGAGATTTATCACTTGTTTTTTAAAGAATCTTTGTAGTGTACTTGTATTAAGTTGATGTCTTTGGCTCCCTTCATTGAAAGCTACCCACACACACACACACACACACACACACACACACACACACACACACACACACACACACACACGATACCTAAGAACCTGGTTAATATGCTGGTAACTTGCTACTCATGCAGAAAGCTACCCACACACACACACATTACACGATACCTAAGAACCTGGTTAATATGCTGGTAACTTGCTACTCATGCAGAAATCGGTCGGACATACACTATCAGGCAAAGGCAGCAGTGGAGAAACAATGTGAATGCCCCGAAGAGCTTTTGGAGAACATCTTATGCCATACTCGTGGAAATTGTTTTGCATATGGTTGTATTCAAATTTCGTTTGGAATAGAACATTCTATTTGATGCCAAAAAATAAATGGACTCGATGTCTTCTCACGTGAATAGGACCTAATGGATTCAGGGCACATAACAAATTTAAAGCAATCTCACATGCTAGGAATAAAGTAAATGGTATTACTGCTAAACATAGTCTCTAAGCCGAGGCAGGAGCATGGCTGTCTTTAAAGCACCGAAATCGGGTAGAGCTGCTGAGGGGCTTATAAACGCAGCGCGAACCACAGCAGGCACCTCATTTGCACCATTGCCCAATCGAGCACACACACACCACACCACACCACACCTGCACCATTGCCCTTCCCGCACACATAGGCATCAGCGCCCAAAAGCTGGACCGAACCTAAGGGAGTGGAGGAGACTCCGCGCATTGACATTCCCTGCAGAGGCATCTCCTAACACTGAGAGAGGCAATGACGAATTCACAGGTAGATCTCCACCTTGATCTACTGAGCTTAACACACCATACATACACATACGGTGCACTGTCTTAATGCGAAAAGCTGAGGTACAAACTCAGGTATAAGTATGGGGTCAATAAGGATGAATTTGTATGAATAATTCTACATAAATTTAGCATATTTAACAGCTAGAGAGCATGCACTAATCCGCATAGGAAAAAAGGCATAAAACGTTTTTCAAAGCATGCAACAATGTACTGACCCTTTACTCGGGAATTCTGGTCTTTAAAAGCATAAACTGTACTGATCTTTACTGGTGCATGTGATTAAACAAAACTATGGAACTCTGTATATCATTTTCAATAGAGCTTGCGTACTGGGCATGAGCTGATGTGATTAGCTGGAGTACTCGATTATTGAGTATATTCATGCAGGATAAAATGCCTAATTGAGGAATAGGGAAACTAAGACTTCGGGAACCTACAACAGGAATATTGAGGAGATAATGCATGCTTGATCAACTAATATAATGTCTGGGTACTTAGACCGCTTTTTCAGTTTTTTAAAACACCCACTTAATCACACAGATGCATGCAGATGAATGTTGTCTGGTTGTTGATAACACTCAGTTATGCATACCTGACCATATGCATGTGTACATGAAGTAGTTCTGGAAGAGAATTAATATGGAAGTGGTTGCTTGTCGAGAAAAAATGGTATAATAACTGAGGTTTTTGAGCGATTGTTGAATCACATATATTGTTGGACTTAAAGAATCCTTTCACGAATTTACTCTCTGATCTGGAAACATATCATAGTGAATGAGCAGGCTGGCTTTGCTGGTCCGAGCGAAAATTTAGGAGTAACTTGGTGGTTACAGACTTAATCTGAATAAGGAAATGCTTCTTGTGATTGAGACTGGATTATGCGTAACCAATCATTTGCAGGTATTGATAGTTTTTTTAAAAGACATGCATATTAAGGTGTTTTTGGAAGGCAACTGGTTGCTTGTCAAGATAAATGACGGGTTTTTTTGAGAGCAAGTTTTGAATCACATTCAGGAAGTTAATTGGAATGTTTGAAACCTTAATACGGTTATGGTTTTTTTTTTTAATTGTTTAGAAAAACAAACAAAACTCTAGCAAAATTTTTAAATAGCGAGTAACAATGATTGCCAACACTCATGAAATGAATGTTTGTCTGATACAGGAACCAAACAAAGTAAGGTTGACTGCACGAATTAGGGTGAATAGTAACCCAGAGAACATAAAGGCAATTAATAAAAAGCTACAAATGGCCAGATTGGAGCTTAAATCACCTACAGTAGAGCCCTATAGGACTAGGGAATACTTACCTAGGAAAGCAAAAGCGGTTTTTGAACCGACCAATGTAAAAAATCAAAATTCAGGATAATAGTAGGAGGTTGTTCTAGGGGTGTGACAGCAATAACAAGTGGCAGAGGTCACTTGGTACCTGTCTACCCATTCATTGTAGCCTATTCTAATAAGCTTTGATGTTTGGATGGTGGCAGGTACCGATCTCTCCTTCACTTACCAGCGGACGTCCTACTCCTCCTGAGTGACATATTGTACTTCATTCTTGAAAAATTAATTCAGTAATTTATGATCATGTTCTCTGAGTGTATAAATATGATTGTATCATGTCTTGAAGTCTACTAGTTGTGTTCAATGGTGCAATTCACTATATAGTTCTGTATAGTTGGAAAAATAATAGTAAACACACACAATATATTCCAGGCAGTCTTTGGTTGGACTGTCACTATATAGTGAATTGCACTATACTAATAGCATATCCTTATCTTGATGTCCGTGTTAACAGGCTGGATGGATTTCATCCCTGACAAAACTCGCCTACGCCGACATTAAGGACCTTCCAATTCCACCGTTGGGGACTCAATGCATACTATCATGCTTTAAAGGCCCAGATTTTCATAAAAAGCTTTTTGAGAAAGAGGCAATTTCCAACCACTCCTTGTCTGCTCTTTGTATAGCCTCAGTCAATGATTGGATCTCCCTTCTAGCAGTAGCAAGAAAATATCTTCCTAAGCTTCTTTCCTCTCTAGATAATTTTCTTCTTTCTCTTTGCTTCATTGATTTCCAGGATCGTACGGACTTGGAGTTCTATTTTAATTCCCTCCCCACTATTGTTAACAGACTTTACCTCATTAACAATCTCCCGGCAGCCCCCTTAGAAATCAAACATCGCGAGAAAGTGGTTAACCCATTACTCGATCTTGATCTCCTTGACCCTGAAGAAAGAGAAGCCATTGCATCTCTAGCTATCTCAAATTCTGAGAAGGGCGAAAAATCCATCTCTAAAGTCTTCTCGGAAGCTATTCCTCTTCTTCCTCCCAGACAGGTAGAGCTTGATTCCATTCGTCTAGATAATAAACAATGGGATTTTGAGCTAATTAACCACTGCGCCCCTTTTTCTATCTCTGCTATAGCTCTCTTATGTAGCCTTGCCCCTGAAGTAGTAGATCAATGCCAAACTCTAGCTCTTCAAGCCAAACACCTACTTTCTTCCGACTTATCTTTTGATCTTCCCCAAGTTAAACTTTCAGATGTGGACTCGAACAAATGCCCTAACTCGAAGCTCATCGCTAGGACCAAAGGATTGGCACTCACAGACAAACTCAAAGACCATGAAAGATTCTTGAGAAGCTGCTGGAACACTTATAGACCTTTTGTCAAATGCCAATGCAGGAAATTGGATGCTAACTCAACTTGCTCGTCGGCCTCGATCATATGGTTTGACCAACTACTCTGGATCATATGGTTTGACCAACTACTCATCAAAGAGAGAGAGAGAGAGAGAAGGAGAGAGAGAAGCAAACAAAGGGGGGAGAGCGATGTAGTGCCAAATTAAAACTAGTTGGGAAATCTGCATGTATTTTGCATTCACAATTGTGGTGTGTCGCTTTCTTATCCTTGCTACCTCAAAAGGGCAGGCCTCGTGATTTATCACTTGTTTTTTAAAGAATCTTTGTAGTGTACTTGTATTAAGTTGATGTCTTTGGCTCCCTTCATTGAAAGCTACCTACACACACACACACACACACACACACACAAACACACCATGAATGCTTCACTTATTTATCCACCTTAATATCTACGTTTGGGCCTACTAGAATCATGAAGGGAGTATGCGTGTTTAGCTTGTGTAAAAATAGTGTATACTGATTAGTCTCCATGCAAGGTATTTTTTTCATAAGGTTGACACATTTCTTAATAACAAAGTAAATAATATGGATAAGGTTGACACATTTTTTCATAAGGTTGACACATTTCTTAATAACAAAGTAAATAATATGGATATGATGTGTATGAGCCATTGGTGGTGATGTTTTGGGCCTTCATGCAATGTACTTTGTGTAAGAAATACTTATTTCTCAGATACAAGGTAAGTATTCTGATGCTTTTATGTGTTCTCCTTTGGCCTCAAGTGTGTTGTCTATACACAAATTTAGACTAATTGAATAACCTTCATCTTATATAAACATTATGTAAGGTGGAAACCTTCCACAAATGCATATGTATTCAATTGTTGAATATGGTGTCATGTATATGGTTGAGTTTTCTTAATATATGACTTTTTTTTGCTCCTCCTTTTTTACAAAAAAGGCTTCAGGCAGGAGGAGTTTGAAAGGCATGGACATTAAAGAGATTGAAGAGACAAGTGATGAAAGATTGGTGAAGTCAAACAATTATCAAAGTTTGCCTATGTCCCGGGGCGGTCACTTTTTAGAATATGTATGATATCACGTGAGTTAACCGGAGAGGATTATTAAAAGACCAAAATGTATAAAAATGTATACATACAGAGGGGGGTGGCGGTTTTTTAAATAGGCTCACAGTGTAAGTATAGTATGTATATTGGGGTATTATTAATTACCTCTTGAACGCACGTGATATAGGGGTCTTTTGATAAGTGACTGCCCCGGGGCCTATGTTAGGAAAATATTTAATGCTCCCTTCCAAGTTGAGGGCTTTCTTGAAGGATTCCATGATGAGACTTCAAACTTCCCCGCTTCATACTTTCAAAAGGTCTTTATTGACCTTACAAAGGAGCACAAGGTTAGCAACAAAGTCATAAACTATACACGTTTATGATATTTTCAAAGCAAGAACCTTAACAAGAGCACGAGGACCAAGAAGTTGGCATTACTCCAAGATGAATGGAAGAAGGTCCATAACCCTTGTGAGTGGCATGTAAATCATGGTTGTAAACTTATGCTTGAAAGGAAACTGCATGTTTGTTATATTTAAGTTTCATTCTAGTAGAGGAGGAAGAGTTCAAGCCCCTGGAGATAATAGCAGACGTGAATGACATAGATATTAAACAGTCACAGAATAACAAAGATTCAAAGAAAAGAAGTTTTGGATGTGGTAAAGATCAAGGGAAGGAACATCACAGAAGTAGAGGATTCCATTCATATTCTAGAGTACAAGCTTGACCCCTTGCTGTGCACAAAAATTATGCCCAATAAGCACTAAGGAGTGTGTGCTACTACATGATATACAAACTCTCTTTGATCTAAGAGAGGACTATTGTCTTGCTATTCTGGCAATGTGGTAGATCACAATAAAGGTTTTGTGGATTACAACACACCATGTCCATTATCATTGCTTGATACAAAATTTGAAAAGTTCATCGATTATTCTCATGTTGGAAAGCATACACTAAATGTTGTCCAAAAGTATGAAGAGCAAGGGCTTCTCACAAAGGAAGAGCTCCATCAAATTAACAAAAGATTGAAGATAGATCACATGGGCAAAGAAGTTTCACGATAAAGCAAAGAGTCAAAACCAAGATTTTCCATTGGCATCTAGAAAGAGGACCTTTTTGAAGATGATGAAAATCCTAAGGTAAGACATACATTTTGCAATTGTTTAGGCCAATGAAATTTTGTTTCCCTTCAACAAATTTGAAGTTTTTTAACACATATTGACATTGTGGACCCTATTAAGTTTTTAGGGAGCCAAAAGAGATCTGAGACTTTGGATTTGAAGAGGGACCAAATTTTGGTCCATTACATCAGGAATGTCAATAAGGAGACAATAGATATCTACTATAGAAAGATTTCCCAACCACCCATTCCCCATATTTCTAGTATTGGCTCTATTAAGGGTGGTAGGTTCACATCCAATACAACTTGGAGTGGACCAAAAAAGGATCTATTAGAGTTTTTAGACTTGCTCTTAGATTTATGGGCTCAAGAAGTGCATACGATAGCACTATGGTTGGTTATGTCCTTGCCTCTTCTGGTGAGATAGGCAAGCTTTTGTAGGGTTACAAGAAGGAGTAGTACTTAAATTAGAAGAAACAAAATGAAAAGCACGATGTTGGATCAAATAGACACAATTGATCCTTGTATTATTTCCAATTTTCTTACTTGTCTCTCTCTAGTGAAAAGCTATTGTAAAAACTTTTCACTTGCAGATGACCTAATATAAGTATCTTTATTTTTTTGTATACACCTTTGTCACTAGCTATAGAAATCTTAGAATTGTTTATAAATTTTTTGGCTTCTCTTGATCTTGCTCTATGCCACATTTGTCTATATAACCACTAGAATACTTCAAGAAAGCTATTAGCCTTTTGAGATCCTCCACCATGTCTAGTGTGTTTGAAAACCTTTTTTTCTTGGTAGTGGGACTTCTCCATACCTTAAGTAGACGAGATTGACAAGATTCCATATTTCTTTATAAACTAAGGAGTGTGATTGTAGATGATATGATGCACACAAATGAGAATTCCTTTAGCCACCTTTTCAAGTGTTGAAGCAGATTAGTAGAATCAAAGTTCATAATTTATAATACCATGTAGTGAGTGGAGTGCTCTGAGCTCCAAGCATTTGTCATGGATTTCCTAAATCTATTGAGCTCTTTCTGGAAGTTGGAGAGGTCATTCTTTTTCAATGACTTTTATCACAATAAGAGTAGATTGCATCCAAGGCTTCCCACACTTCTGCCTTATGATTTCTTTCTCTACCATCAACTCCGTGGTCCTTTACAGCATTGTGTAGAGCCTTCCATTGGTTGTACTGGAATTTTGATGCATCCTTACCTAGTTTTCCATGGAATCCTAAGAAGGTCTTGGCCTTCACTAGACCATTAAATGCTTTCCTAGGAACATTATCTCCACTAGATGACCTCTTGGGGTCTAACTCAATCACCACATCCCCCCTCATGAAGTCCAATATTAGACAATGCCCTTTTGATACTTTTATGAAAGTTTCTTTGTATAATAAAGGTTGTAGTTTCCATGAAAACTCTACATAAATGTGCACAATCTTCTCAATGACTCTACACTGGTGCATGCAATGTGCATAAGTGAATATTTGAAAGGGAAATATCTAAAACGGGATTGAAAGTTTGGATCTTTAGAGTGTCTATCTGGGGCTTTGTTCCAATTAGCAAGATTCAGCTCCTTTGTTGCACCCATGCAATAGATACAAGGGCTTTTGACATTTGCACCCTTTGACACATTGTACATAAAATTTAGTGTCTTTAGGTCTTCCACCATATGTCATTCCACTTTGTACCTACTAAAGCCCTCAACGTCTGACTCCTCCCCACTAACTCCTTAGTGTGTTGGGCCTTGATTACTGCAGGGGTACTAGTATGGTAGAGCACCCAATTTAGCACATTCAAATCCTCAATATCAACCTCAAAAGAATCCAACCACGATTTTCTTCTTTGATTGTACACTAAAATGTTTAGGGTTTTTTTCCCTCTATGGTATCAAGAGCTCTATTCATGAGGGTTATTGATACTTTGAAGTTTTTCACCCTTCACAAATTTACTTTCATCTAATTTCATTAAAGATAAACACAAACACATGAAGAGACATAAACCATGTTGTTACGGTGGCTTTGTGGGAACCATAGGTGCACTTCATTGCTTCTTTCACATCCACCTTGATTCTCCTTTTGGTTGTTGCAATCAAGGCACAATTTGGCTTAGGCCATTCCAAACTCTCTAAGGTTGGCGAGTGAGCCAGAAAAAGATTACCATACCCATTTTGCCTAGGTGTGACATAAGTATGATTATAAAAAAAATGTCACGTGAGGCAAGCTCATAGGATGGACAACCAGCATAGAGAAACTTACCAAGCTCAGTGTGGATGGCCTCAAAAGTTCCTGTGAAGGACTCTATTGGCTCCCACTCTACAAAATTGAATGGAAAACATCTGCAAACATGAACAAGCAATGAAAATATTACAATCATTAAAAGAAATATACAAGGAAAAAATACTAAATAGAAAACCTAATAACTTGAAAGATGATAAAATTATAGTTTGCAAGAACCCTCGATGGAGCCAATGTTGTCTCTAGCTTCAGTTATTGCTATAGTCGGGAGCGCGGAAGGCCTGCAAAATACGTAATATCACACGCTACAGACAATAAAGCGGTAGATCTACATACCTGACGCATCCACGAGCACATAATCAACAATAAAAACGAACAGAGAGAGATAGAGAGCGGGAGAGAGCCAGAGAGCGTGTGCAGGCGCACCTCCTAGAGCGGAGTGCTACGCCGGCACAGCGAGAGAGAAGGGAGGAGAGGAGAGAAGAATACACAGACACTGGGTGCAATCTCCCCCCGTGCAAGAGTGACATTTCCCTCTTGCACGTATTTGTTATATAGATTTCTTGAATGGTCAAATTGGTTACAAACTGGCCGGCCGGTCATAAATGGCCAAAGCTCATAAAAGAGCACTTGAATAATAAAATGTACATGATATACATATCCATTCACATAGGCCAAGCTGGGTCTAGTCTTTTCCACCTGTGAGCAATAAATAATAAAATATCAATTCTATAACATACATGTCTGTTGGAAAGCAACTGTCCTCAGTTGCGAAGATAAAAATCTGCAAACAATACTTGTCAAAAACAATGATTAGAAATTTGTATCAAATAGTAAAGAGAATCCATAAAATTACACAACATTGCTTATGCCTGTCGTCATCCACATACTACCTATTCTAGTGTCCCATACCACGAGAATAAGTAGTATATGTCATACCCTGATGAATCAGGATATCATTGGTCACACTCATCATCAATCTCATAATGTCAAATCTCATCACATAAACACTGCCATAATAATCACCAGATACCAATTCCCAATCCAATTCCAATTCCACAGTATAAGTCCAAATCCAAATCACTTTCATTAAGTACCCAGGTAACAAAATCATACCAGTTACAGTGGTGGCCAGCCACTGCAGCATGATTTTGTGATTGGTGTTGCCTAAATCGGCGAATCTACACCAATAGGACATGCTGCCTAAATCGGCGAATCTGCACTAATGCTGCCTAAATCGGCAAATCTGCATTTGTATTGCAAAAATCGTGAATCTGTAGTTTGTTGGTGTGCTGCCTAAATCGACGAATCTGCACCAGATGAGAATTGACACACTGCCTAAATCGGCGGATCTGTGTGCATGTGACCAATGGACTAGACAAGACATAAAAAGATAAAACATGTACTACATGTGTGACATCACATTGGAGTGTAGTTGAGTAGCAGAGTACTTACAAATTTTTATTCACTAACTCAAAACACCGCAACTCATATGAGTAGCTGCATAGCTTAATGCCGAATCCTCTCAATAGAAATTACATGCAGTGTAAGCACAAGCCAGAACTTTATGGATTCTTAATTTCATATGCAAGGAAGTAAAAGATCTTTTTGCTTTCAAATTGTCCAGTGGTATTATCCTTAATGCAAACTGCTTGACGTTGTGTCCTTAAATATATGCACCAACAATATAAACTTCCAAGCAAGTAGAGAAAGTGAGTATTATTGTAGGAATATGTTAAGGGATGTCATTGCAGTATAGGCAGACAAGATATGTTGCGTAAGTGATGTGATCTTAAGAAATATGATAGCCATAGATATATGTAGGAATGGATTCATTAAGGAGAAAAATACCGTGGAAAACAACGAGGAATTACGTACCTGGAGGTAATTTGCAGAAGTGACTAGTATCTAAATCGGCAAATGCTAAACAATTTCTTGAAAACAAAGGTCAACAGGAAAATTCATCATGTGAGAAATGTTATGCAAGTTAGAACAAACCAAAATTCAAGTCGTACAGATAGATGTCAGATATCGGTGAGGTGGACTGTATGTGAGTAAGTGTTTAAACCATTGATTTTTGTCTCAAGAAAATAGTAAAATTTCACCAGTGTTATTGCAAGTAGTTAAAATAGAAAAACATCGGCTAGATTCCATGCTTTCCTTCCCGTAAATCGGAAAAGTTTTATAAGTTTTAGTGTGAATACTTGAAAACCTTTAAGTTGTGACCTTAAAAAAAAAAAAGCTTTAGGTGTGCCCTTATTGTCTTTAGTTAGAAAAATTGTTTTTGGCAAGCCCTAACTCAATCAACAAACATTGCTATGAGTACTCTGATCCAAAGAGAATTTCTCATGAAAACTTTTGTAGGAACTACTTTCGATGGTCATCTTTGAATGGATACAACAAACACAAAAATACCAAGAGACATAGCAGTGCTTATCGCCACCTTAAACATAGACGCACAAATCTCACACCGCATAGCCACAAACATTAGCTTCAAGTTATGAAAGACCTTATAGTATGTGTGTGTGTGTGGGTGTGTTTGTGTGAGTGTGTATGCGTATTATCATCGGAATTGACGATGAGTGTGTGTGGAGGACAAGAGGTCATCGACTTGTGAGCTTGGGGGTAATCGAACACAAAGGTAGGGTGCGTAGTTTGGTTGAAGGGGGCAAGAGAGGGAGAAAATGAAATGAAATGTTATATTAACCGTCTTTAAAATGCAAAAATTACCTACAAAAACAAAGTGAGACAATCCTTGGGCATCTAGTACAATGTCTGGGTACGAAAATAGACTAAAAGCATCGCCGCCGTCGTCAAGTCCCGTGAATGCCCGGCCTTGGACGTCGTTGCAGAAAGTATTGCATTAGTCATGAAAGAGTGTAGTGGATGTCCAATGTTGTAAGTAGTCTCGGGCAGGGGGGGGGACGGGGAAACACTATGGTGGAGGTGTCAGAAGCGGGGAAAGAGCGAGAAATGAAATGAAATAAAATGTTACATTAAATGCCTACAATAGCCAAATTGACATTTGAGTCAAAACTAATACAATTACTGTGACTAAAATAAAATGAAGTAAAGTGAAAGAGTAAAACTAAAAGTTTGAAATCATCGTAGGAAGTGCAGCAACATCATCCTGAATGCCCCAGGATGCCCGACATCGGGTGTCGTCTGAGAAAGTATTGCAGCGGCCGTTGCAGAGCTTCATCATTTCCCGCCATTGTAAGTAGCCGTATTGGGGAAGGGGGAAGAGAGAAAGGGAGGGTGGTCGGGAGTTTGTTACAGGCAAAGAGAGAGAGAGAGAGAGAGAGAGAGAGAGAGAGAGAGAGAGAGAGGGAAATGAACTTATACTAACAATTTTCAAAAGGCCAAAATTGTACATGAGGCCAAACAGATGATACCATCCGTGTGAATTTGATCCAATGCCTAGGAGCCAAAAAATAAATAAATTTGAAGTAAAGTGAGAACCAAAATGAAAATGAACTTTAAAAAAAATAATAATAATCAACGTCATCCGCGTCGGGTGTTTGCCAAAGCAGCGAGCTCTGCAGAGCTTGGTCAGTGTCCGCTTCTGTACGCCATCGTACTCGAGGAGTCGGGGAGAGGGAGATAGAGCGAGACTTTGATACATCCACTGAGGTTGTTCTCGACAGAGAGTTGGCTCATCATGGATACGCCCTCAGCTTTCGACGACGGAGAGAGAGAGAGAGAGAGAGAGAGAGAGAGAGAGAGAGAGAGAGAGAGAGAGAGAGAGAGAGAGAGAGAGAGAGAGAGAGAGAGAGAGAGAGAGAGAGACAGAGAGAGAGGGAGATCCTTGGAGTATTGGAAGAGGGATATAAAGCGAGGTGAGGGAAACAGACTCGTTAGCCAACCTCAACCAACCAGATAGTTTCTCTCTCTCTGTCTCTCATCAACTAGCTGCCCCTTGCGCCTCTCATCCCATGCATCTACCTGCATTGACATCGCCGAACTCTCCTCACACCATCACCCGCGTTCCACCACAGAGATCTTACAACCGTAATTAATGAGGTGGCCGTTTCTCCTTGTGGGGGTATCAGAATAGGGGCTGACGGCTCTGAGAGAGAGAAGTCAAGAGATGAGCACCTCGCGCATGGAAATCTTGTGGTGGTAAGTGGGTGGCCACAGGGTAGATGGGTGATGGTTGCACGGTGGGCGCCACTGAAAGAAGGAAGAAAACGCTAATTGCTTGGGCAGAGAAAGAGGGAGAGAAAACAGCCAGTGGAGTCTGCATGGTGAGGAGTTGGTGATTTGGGAAGTGGTCTCAACCAGCTTGCATGAGAGTGGATGGTAGTCCTGGTAAGAAAAGAGAAAGGCAGTGGAACCGGCGGTAAGGAGTGATAGAGGGAGACCGAGGGTGGTTGGCGATTTTGATGCTAGGGAGCGAGAGTCTTGGTGTAATGTGGGTGCCACTGCTGCATGCAGCTTATACGCCATGCAAGAACAAGAAAGAGAGAGAGAGATTCTATTTTTTTTATATACTGGTGGTTGGCAGCAAGAGTCGAGAGAAACTAATTGTGTTTGAGTATGCCGCCATTTGGTCAGAGAGAGAGAGAGAGAGAGAGAGAGAGAGAGAGAGAGAGAGAGAGAGAGAGAGAGAGAGAGAGAGAGAGAGAGAGAGAGAGAGAGAGTTGAGTGGTTGATCTGAACGGCCGCCAAAAGGTTCAGTATGTGCATGTAGATGTGGTGAGTGCATGTGCTAGTGGAGTGCGACACCACTGGTGGACGAAGGGTTGGGTGACGGCACTGCAGGATGAAGTGGGTGAGGGTTGGCACCCTGGTGGTCGGGCTGCAGTTTGATTGGAGAGGGAGAGAAAAGAGAGGTCACGCAACTGTAGATAACTGCATGGAGATTGGCAGTTGAGAGCGATACTGGTTGAGTGGCTGGCAAAAGTGAACGAGGGAGAGGGTGATAAGCGAGTTTCGAAACTGGCTGCTGAAATTTTAAAAAAAAGTGAGAGGGTGAGAATATGCGCCATGCCATGTGTGTGTGTGTTATTAGTTGGCAAAAACTGCATGGCGGCTAGTGGGAGAGAGAGCTCGAGTGTAGTTCTGAATGGTCGAGAGGGAATGGCAATCAGCAATTCAGTGACAAGATGACCGGAATTGCAAAGGAGTGGGGCCACTTACCACGGTGAGTTGCGCCATAAACGGCCATGAAAAATAGGGTGTTGCATGATAGCTCGATCTTCATAGAGAGTTGATTGGGGGCTGTTTCTAAAGCCTCTTATGGTGGGGGGCCGACGGACCTATCTGGAGCCGCAAGTGAATCAACACCCGAGTTGGGAAGTAACGCTTGCATCGTCTTCCACGAGCAATGTCAACAGTCCACCCTATCGCTCGCAAGCTCCATCATGCTAATCATGTGTGATGTGATGCCTCTCGTCATCACAATGGATTTCCTTCATATTAGTCTAAATAATAATAATATTATTATTCCTGATTTCGGAGCTAACTATTGTGCTTATCTCCTCGTCATCATCCACTCCACGATCAAGTTTAAGCACAGCTCAAAGGTTCACTCGGGATCGTTAATCTTCCTTTGTCTCTATTCTTGTCTACGTTCAACTTTTCTACGACCTTAAAATTTCTCCTCGTAATCCTATAATTTTCGAGCAAGATTTTGCTCTTCTTAATATCCTACTAAATGCTATGTACTATTCCTCTTTTTTTTCTTGTAACTAATTATCTCTACATGATTTTTAGTTTAATCCATTTTATTATTATGTTTAATCAGCACAATATTCACATTATCAAGCACTTAATTATGGCGATAAAGAAGGGACTCTCTTAAATTTCATTAAAAAAAACACTAATTGCATCATGCAATCAACATTAATTGAAGCAATTAGCAAAATCTACAAACATAAGAAAGAAAAACCACTTGGTTGTTGCTTCTCAGATTGTTCAGTCTGGGAGCGTAGCCTTCGCTCTGATACCACTGCTACAGTCGGGAGCGCGGAAGGCCTGCAAAATACGTAATATCACACGCTACAGACAATAAAGCGGCAGATCTACATACCTGACGCATCCACGAGCACATAATCGACGATAAACACGAACAGAGAGAGATAGAGAGCGAGAGAGAGCCAGAGAGCGTGCGCAGGCGCACCTCCTAGAGCGGAGTGCTATGACGGCATAGCGAGAGAGAAGGGAGGAGAGGAGAGAAGAATACACAGACACTGGGTGCAATCTCCCCCCGTGCAAGAGTGACACTTCCCTCTTGCACGTATTTGTTATATAGATTTCTTGAATGGTCAAATTGGTTACAAACTGGCCGGCCGGTCATAAATGGCCAAAGCTCATAAAAGAGCACTTGAATAATAAAATGTACATGATATACATATCCATTCACATAGGCCAAGCTGGGTCTAGTCTTTTCCACCTGTGAGCAATAAATAATAAAATATCAATTCTATAACAGTTATGAAGCAACATACACATGCTACACCTTTGCAAGACTCTTGCCGTCTTGTGTTTGCTTGAACTCCATGATTCTTCCCTTCCAATGGTGTGCTTGAGAATCCATGTGTCTCCTTGAGGCCTTGTGTGCACCTCTTGAGCTGGGTTGCATTGTCACCCGGATCATTCATTTGAATTCCATCATCACCCAATATCCATTGTCGTCTTGTACATTGCTGCATGAAATGGAGTCAACGAAACTTCTAGGCCATCGAGTACTTGATGATTCCATGGGGAATAGTGGCACAACCTACAAACAAACACTTATGATTAGACATTGCACATCCATGTTCTCCACTATATAAAGAGCAAGATTCTTGATGGTACACAAAGGTGAAGGATGCCACTTATTCTGCTATATTGCTCCACCTGCTTGTTGGCTTAATGGGGAAGATAATCTTGCAAAGCTTGAGAGGGAAGTAGATCCTCTTTGGAGAGATTAATGGATAAGGAGCTAGAAACCTGTTGAGGAAAGAAAGAGGGTTGATCTAGCAGAAGGATATGTTGTAGATCTTCAGCTTTAGGTAGAGGTGTTTAGTGAGGCTCATGGAGAAATGGAGAACTTCAGCTTGAGGAGAATGCAGCAATCTTGAGGAGAATACATCCCTCAAGAATACAATAAGCTTGAGGAGGAAAAGGAGGTTCAAACTTCTGCTATAGAGCTTTTGGGAGGGAAAACTGAAAGGAAGAAAAGAGAAGCAGCTTGCAAGGTGAAGTGAGGAGAAGTGAGAGATGGTACAGTAGAGAGAGAGGGAGGGAATGATCAACACATTTTTGGAGGGACCCCCCTTTAGGAGAGAGGGGGGGAGAAATTGGCAGCCACTAGAGAGACAAAGGATTGGTTTTTACTCAACTATTTAGAGAACAGTTCAGTTTTTTGAATTTATAAGAGATTTTCTCTTTATATTTTATAAAAGAGTACAAGTTTGACCACTTACTCTTAGACCCTTCCATACCCACCATTTCAATCCACATGGCATCCACCAATTTGTCCCTTTCATAATCTCCTTTTTAATCCTGCTGACCACCACGGCACACGGCTCGGCCTGCAGTGTTGACATGCACAGAACCTCGAACATGCAGCGACCCATTGGTTGGGGGCACATCTTGATGATTGTTTAATGAAATCGGGCAATAGGGAGGGGCGTACTAGGACAATAAGAGCACCAATGACCGCGGTGTCACCTGGTGGGATCAAACGGTGCAAGAAAAGGCCCTTTGCACCACGGTGCATAGGGGGCAGATATATCCACTATGAGCACGGCGGGGTCGAACATTAGAAAAAAATCCCCTGTACATCATGGCACACAAGGTCTATTTTTGCATCGTCTGACCTAGTCGTGCGGGGGCATGCTTATTGGTGGTCTTGTTGACCCCGTACACCCCCCCCCCCCCGTCTTCCTTTAAAAAATCACCGAGATGTGCCCCCCGGCCGACGTGTCGCTACATGTTGGATGTTTTGTGCATGTGTCGTGGAAATGAAATTTATTGGACAATATGAATCAGAAAAAAAACAAGTACAGAATGTTGACAAAAATCATTAACAAAAATAATTATTGTGTATCATGGTTGATAGTTTTTACTACAAATTACATATGTGGGTATGGGGCAAATGGCTGACTTGACGCCAAGAGATTTTACAATTTCCTATGGGTTTGTCAACCCTTGACCTAGGCTCAAGGTACAGTGGGAGAGGACTGAGCCTAGGTTCTTGCTTGTAAAGGCATACAATGCTGCCTCTCGGTCCACCAATATACATTTGTGAGCATTTAAGATAAGGGAATCTTCAGCGAGTATGGCACTTAATGCTTTTCACTTGAGTAGCTCCGCAAAACCATTCTTGGAGAACTCTGTGTGAGCAACTCAAAGAATCGATGGCCCCAGGTGGCTCAGGTAGTGCCAAAGAGAGCTATGCCTATCCATGGGCATGTTGCGTGAACCTCCAGTACGCATTGCGAGCTTATCAACATGGTATGCCATCTGCAAAGCATTTCAAACGACTTTAACACTTGTTGTAAGGAGAAATAGAAAAATTGACCAGGTTAAGGTTTTTTTACCTTAGTTTCCTCACCGTTCTCTTCAAGATTTTTCTTTGCTGAGATCAATGCTAGATCGATCATATCTACCAATCATGATTAGTGGTTTGTGTGGATGAGAAGCACTTTTTGATATGCTTTCGCAAAATGAGGCACATGATTTGATTTCCACAAGTGTACTTGCTACTGTTTGCACCAACTTCTATTCATTTTCATTGGGGAGGAAAGAGAGGCTTTCTAGGAGACCTTGGTCTTCAAAGTCAATTTGAAATTTGACTTTCTCTTCCTTTCCACTGGGATCCTTCATGCCCGCATAGATAGCAAGCACTGTGAGTGACTCATCTTCTCTAAGTCCTAATGTTTTGGCAATGTTTTCAAGGAACAAAAAGTGATGATCATCCACCACCACTGCATGCAAAGTGAGAATTTGGAGGTCTGCAACTTCCTCTAGCACCTCATCTCCCTCTATCATCCAATCTTCCTCCTCAATGGAGCTGGGATCTTGCAAGAGGACGAGTGCCATAGATGCTTCAATCTGCTCATCAATCTCTTTGATAAATTCATTTGATTCCTCCACAATGGTCACAGGTAGTCTTTGGTTGACCTTTTCCTTTGATTTTCCCTTATCCATGCCCTCAAGCACAAGTAAGGCCAGAACCATGTCCCAAGAAATGAGATCATCCTCATCCTTAGTCATATAGTCCAGTTCCATGAGGCCTTTAATAAACCTCGACAAGCGAAAGCAAAAGTTTTTGTCGATCACATAGAGATCTTGAGGAAATCCACTGGCAACCATGCTTTGTAGGATCCCTCAAAGACTATGGTATATTCTTCCATGTGTTGCACCATGTAGTCAAGAAAGCTTTTGAATGCCTCTGCATGAAGGTTGGTAGTGGCCTGCATGTCAATTGTCCCCTCGACTAATGATTCCATGGAAAATAGTGGCACAATTTGCAGACAAACACTTATGATTAGACATTGCACATCCATGTTCTCAGTTGTATAAAGAGCAAGATTCTTGATGGTACACAAAGGTGAAGGATGCCACTTATTGTTATACTGCTCCACTTACTTGTTGGCTTAATGGGGAAGATAATCTTGCAAATCTTGAGAGGGAAGTAGATCCTTTCTAGAGAGCTTACTGGGGCAGGAAACCTATTGAGCAAAGAAAGAGGGATGATCGAGCACAAGGATATGTTGCAGATCTTCAGCTTTAGGTAGAGGTGTTTAGTGAGGCTCATGGAGAAATGGAGAACTTCAGCTTGAGGAGAATGCAACTCTCAAGAATGCAGTAAGCTTGAGGAGGGAAAGGAGTTCAAACTTCTGCTGCAGAGCTTTTGGGAGGAAAAATTGAAAGGAAGGAAAGTGAAGAAACTTGCAAGGTGAAGTGAGGAGAAGTGAGAGATGGTACAATAGAGAGAGAGAGAGGGAGGAAATGATCAACATGTTTTTGGAGGGACCCCCTTTTAGGAGAGAAGGGGGGAGGAATTGGCAGCCACTAGAGAGAGAAAGGATTGGTTTTTACTCAACTATTTAGAGAAAAGTTCTGTTTTTTGAATTTATAAGAGATATTCTCTTTGTATTTTATAAAAGATTACAAGTTTGACCACTTACTTTTAGGACCTTCCATACCCACCATTTCAGTCCACATGGCATCCACCCATTTTTTCCCTTTCATAATCTCCTTTTTAATCCCATGGAAAATAAAGAGGCCTCCTTAGACCCCATTCCCTTCCTAATGTGTACTTTCAATAGGGAAGTGAGGTGTTCCATGAGTTTCCCCCAAAATCCTGGACCTCTATTTGAAATGATAACCATGGATATACCGAATCCACAACAGATATTATTATAAAAGAAAGTAGCCACCTTGTTAGTTGTAACCTCTTTCAGAGCCTTTGCCTCCACCCATCTGGTGAGATAATTAACAACAATAATAATAAACCGCTTCCCATTGTTAGTTTTGGAACTGGTCCAATTTTGTCCATACAGCACTCCATAAAAAGAGAGAATAGATTTTTGAGGTTAAAAAATAAGCCTCCTATTTGCATAGACCTGACATTTTGCAAGTTCTAAACCAGTAATGAGCATCCCTTACTAGTGAGGGCCAACAGAAGCCTGCTCTAAGATTCTGAAAATGATTTGAGCTTTTTCTTAATGCCCTACCTCCTCATGACTTTGTGGTAGGATATTCTAATCTCCTCCTTGAAGGATATCCTCCTTAAAATTCCATCTTTCCGTACGTCATCAAGTCCTCTCCCAAGAGAGTATACATTCTGGCTTTGTTCACTAGCATCTTCTTCTGTAAGGTGGGTATGTGGTTGGGGCACCGGACTTCTCTTAAAAAAATTAGAGAGAAGAGAGAGAGAGAGAGAGAGAGAGAGAGAGAGTCTACCTTCATACAATGCCTCTTTAATCTGCAAAGAGGATACCAGAGCTTCTAGTTTGCTACGGGCGATTTCATCTGCTTCTTTGTTCAGATCTCTTGTCGCATGTTTAAATTATATTACCTGTGAAAGCTTCTTGATATCATAAAATCATTTTTTTAAGTTCTCCTTCTTGGCCTGCCACAGTCCCATAAGTTGCTTGATCACCAATAAGGCATCACCCCTCACAATCAAGCGGTCAATTCCAAATTCAATACATCGCTTGATTCTTAGAAGAAGAGTAAGATACTCTACTTCATTGTTACTCCCAACTTCATCAAGGCTATAAGCTTTAGAAAATATTACCTTACGCTTGGGAGAATTGATGATGATCCCTCCACTGGCTTTTTGCATGATTCTTTTGTAGGCACCACCATTGAAAAATAGGGTAAATTCATCAAAGATATCTAGTTCTTCTTCTCGGGGAGACGTGTCTAGACTGGGAAAAGAGGGGAGAGACCCTCCCTTATACGCCACATAAAAGTGGGTTTCAATATGTCCTCGATCGCAATGAAAATTTGAAAGTAGCCCGAGAACCCATCCATGATGGAGTACCTTTCATGCCATGCCACTTGATTAAGAATCTCTTCTTGAAAGGGTAGGGGATAGTGGTCTCTTTGAATTACTACATTAAGAGGCCTAAAATCTACACAGATTTGAAACCTTCCAATTTTGTTAGGTACGATTACTATCGGAGAGACCCATTCGGAGTCCTTGATAGGAAAAATAAAATTTGCTTCAAGGAGCTTAGTTACCTCTTCAAGAAAAGCTTTCTCCTTAATTGTTCCCCAACTACGAAGATTTTGTGCATGAGGTCAAGCCCCTTCCTTGAGATTTCTTTTATGCTCTACACTTTTGGCTCCTCGTAGATTTCCATACTTTGTAGTAAAAAAATTTGAGAATCTAGAAAAAATAGCAACATAATCCTCCTTCTCTTTGTCAGATAGATCCTCACCAAGAATATCTTTAAGATTAATAAAAGAGGATGTGATATAGATACTCTCCAAGATACCATTATTTTTAGGGGGAGGCATATCTTCTTCTATGGAGATTCCAAAAACGTCAAGGCATACCTTGAGAAGATCATCATCTAGACTCTCATATGTAGACGATATAGAAGGGCCCTAGTGGAGTCAGATGAATAGCTGTCTATGGACTCATGGCTATGCTTGTACTCAAAAGCTTGAGAGGAGGTTTCCCTGGTCTTCATATTGAGGGTGGTGGTCTTTCCTTGGGCTTTATTGGGCACCGAAATAAGACCCAACCCCAAATCTTGCATTGCTCCAATGGCAATAAGCCAAGGTCGCCCCATAATTATAGGATAAGCCCTTTCTCTTGCTTCCATAAAGTAGAAGTCTATAAGACATTCAATATCAAGCACTTTAACCTTTACATTTTCAGCAATACCCAAACATTCAGCCCGGTGATTAGCCATACAAATGTGGATAGAGGCCTTCGCAGAAACATAAATTCCTACTTCTCCCATAGTGGAATTTGTTATAACAGTTATCACACATACCTTGGCCCCTCCATAAATATAGGAATCCATTGGAGTCTTCCTCTCAAGAGTACCTTTAATAAGAGGGGCCATATCCATGCGGCGGCCCATCTTAATGGTAGATACTACAACATGTGGCATCTTATTCTTAGGAGGGAACCAAGTGCTTACACCTTTTGACCATTGTCTTCTCAGTCTAGAGTTTAAAGCAAGCATCTGGCCAAAGGTTATGTTGGATTTTAATATCTTTAGTAAGATCATACTCATCCATACCTTGACCCAGTAGGTAATCTTGCTGTTGAATTTGCCTCTTTGTTTGTCTACTGCTCTCAAGCTTATCTTCTACTTTAGCCTTACCCTTTTTCCTTTGCATTTCTTGCTCTTACTTAGACTCTTGGCCTTTGTCTCTTCTAGCTCTTTTATTAGCTAAGATCTCATTCTTCTCTTTTAAAGAGATTATACCTACGCTTCTTCCCTCTTCATTTAGGGGCACTAGTGGAGGATTGTGTATTGGAATACTTTCTCTTGTCGCTTGGGGTAAGGGATCACCTCTTCCCCTTCCTCTTCCATAAAGAGGGTAAATACCCCCTCTTTCTTTGGGTGACTCGGGACATTAAGGAGAAAAATGTCCCTCCTCCCCACAATTATAGCACCTTCCTCTCCTTCCTTTTTCCCTTCCATTCGCCCTCTCAGGAAGTGGGTGCCCTTCCATGGTTCCAATGCGAAGCTCTTGCAATTGAGTTGAGAGGTTTCGGAAGATGTTGGAAGTCATCGTATCAAGGTCTATTGGTGTCCTCTCAAGCCTTTCCTCTTGACAGGGAGCCCCATTATAAGGCAGCACAAAAGTGGTGATTGCTTGTTCAAGCTTTCTCCTAATTTTCCTTCTCTATTCTGGCCACTGTTACTGCTCCATTAAAGGTAGCCATGTCTTCTTCTTACACCTTATTCTTCACAATGGGATGTAAGCAAGGCAAGAATTGATGCAGCTTATAGAGCTAACATGGTGCAACTTCCACTATCGGCTCCAATTGCTACCATAACTTGGTGAAGGACTGTAGAAAAACATCAAAGTCTTTTGTACCATAAATCCTGAAGTTTGACGATCACCTCCTTAACCATCACCCTCTTGTCATACTTGCCCAAGAGAGCGCGCTTGATTTGATCAGTTGTACTTCCTCTCCTCCTCTAGAGTTTTGAACCACTCACTATCCTTACCTATCAAAGCAAGAGGGAAAACTAGGAGTCGATCCTATTCAGTTATGACATGCATGACAATGGTTTGCCATTTAAAATCTATGATAAAGTTCTTGACATCCTCCTTCCCAATAAAGCCTTTGGTCGATTGATTGTCGTCATTTTGCAAGATAAACTGCAAAACACTCATATAAACCAATACTAGCGTTGCGGGCAGTAGACTAATATCTGAAGCTTAAAATGCAGTCGATCCTATTCAGCTATGACATGCATGACAATGGTTTGCCATTTAAAATCTATGATAAAGTTCTTGACATCCTCCTCCCCAATAAAGCCTTCGGTCAATTGATTGTCGTCATTTTGCAAGCTTAACTACAAAACACTCATATAAACCGATACTAATGTTGTGGGTAGTAGACTAATATCTAAAGCTTAACACTAGAATGGTAACCTAACAGGACATAAAAGTGTCCTTTCAGGGTTTTGGGAAAATTTTTCAAAACCATAATAGATCCACTCATTTTGAAAAATCCTTTCATGAGCTTATAGTTCAATAACTGCTACATATGGAAAATAAGAGAAACTTGTAATTTTTCTCATCCCTTGGTCACTACAAGCCTCCAAAGTTGATGGACCAGTGCTTTTTGCCCAAAACAACAATTTTTCTTACGGTTGATTGCATATAAATAAGAGTGGATATTTTTGTAGGACATGAGATAAAATGCCCCGTTAACTTCAATGGGTTGGTGACCAAAACATATGGTTGCTTTTACCTCACTATTTTTTTTTTGGGCAAAAAAAATAGGTACAAAAAAGTTGCATTTTTGCCATTCTACGGACCTATCATCAAAGTTTCCATAGTCACGCTCAATATAGATACTATATACATGTTTTCTTAGTTCCATTTGGGCCTCTAGATTCAAAATGAGTCATGGAGCATGTCAAAAGGATAATGGATCTCTTACAATTGGAACCTTGGGGGCAATGATAAAGTGCTAAATACAGCAAACATGAAAAACTGGGTTTAGCATTATGACCTCTAGAAACCCATAGAAACTACTCAATATCTAGCCAATTTTGTAGTCTATGATTAGATATGGTTACTACCTACAAAATACACACAATTGGCCTAAGAAACTAGCAATATTGAGAAAGTTATACTTGCTACTCTAAAATGTATCGTATTCTTCAGCAATCAAAAAACTCAACCATCATCATATACTATGCTATATAGCATATTAGGTCCCCCAAAACTCAAGGAAGATTAGCTTTATGTTATACATTACACTTACACAATCAAAATTGAATTTGGATATCAAGAAATCCACCAAAAAAATCATAAAAGTGCTAATTTTGGCCAAAAAACAAGATTATGCAATTCTTGTAAATTGGTCATAACTTTCAATTTTAACACTTAGCTCTCCCTACAAGCATCAAAACATGTTGAGAACTATGAAGGCCTAACCTCTAGCCATCTAAACCTCACAAACATGAAGTTTAGAGTGGTACAGTTGCCAAAAATTGAAAAAAAACCAAAAACAGGACCCGTTTTCTCACACAGTTTAGGTTCAAAAATGTTGTGCAAGAGTAAGGTTAATGGTGGTCAGATTGATACTCAAAAAAAAATGCTAAGTTTTTTCCAGCTCATAAGGAAACTTTGTGGATATATAGCACCTAAAAATTCATTTTCATACTCTTCAAATAATTCAAGCAAAATGGTCACTTAACAGGACACAAAAGTGTCCAAGGACATAAAAGTGTCCTGTTACCATTCTAGGGTTAAAATGGGTGCCTTTAAAAAAATTAAAAATTAAAACCACGCTCGGTTCCCTGGTGGAATTTCTAGAAGATGATGAGGCTTAGGCAAACACACTTAGACCCAATCCTCACACTCTTTCTCGTAGCCCAAACACACACACTAGCCAGCTCTTTAGAAGAAACCCCTTCAGCAAAGAGACTCTCACTCTATAATCAAACTTGAGATATCTACATTAATTACATACACACCACACTTGAGAACAATTGAACTTAAACAATCAGTGCTCGCCAACACCATATAGTGCCATATGAGAAAGCAGGATTACATGAGAAGCAAGCCTTTAAGAAAATAAGAAAACACATAGCTAAATTATCACAGAATCGGCTGCTACCACCTCTTGGCTTCTCTCTTGAAGTACTATTCTTCAAGCACTCCCTCGGTCCAAGCATGCCCAACCGGCCCTCTTCTTCAACAATTTTTGAGCGTCCCCTTCTAGGCTTGATCCTTCCTTCTTATCCCTCTTAGACAATATATTTTTCCATTCAAGTCAAGTGACGCTCGTCGCCTTTTTGCTTTGTCGCTATCCAAAACACAAGTCGGATGGTGAGATTAATCACTATAAGGCTTGACTTGTTGCAAAGGGTTATGCACAACAAAAAGGCATTGTTGGACGGGAGAGACTCACACACCCATGAAGTGCATGCAAACACTACCTAGATCAACATAATGTCAATTGAGGACACAGATGACACGATAGGCACATGGAGGAAATCTCTTTAGCTTGTCAGGCTGAGACCATCCTACACAAACAACACTCAGGAAGGCCAACTAAACCACAATCAAGAACCTCACTACCCTCAACTACACCACCTAGCCACATACACACATACAGAAGGTAACTCACCTAATCATGCCAGATTCGTACGAAACTTAAGGAACATCATCCCCTCACTAGGATACACCTGTCCCTAAGCTTCTACACTCAAAACCCTCACTCTAAACCCATCTATGGAAAACGTGTAGGATGACAGAACAGAATTTTGAAAGTGCCCGAAACTGAAATTTATGAGTACGTATGCGTAGCTTATGTCGCCACGATTCTATAGACTACTAGCACACTGAAAACAGACATCGTTTGATACACTTACAACCACAAATAGCTCATAGATACGTCGGCGTGTGCGCTTCGTCTCGCGTGGAATGCTTGGCGTTGTCACGTAGCTCTCCTCGAGCCTACAGCAATGGTGCAGTCGGATCTCCAATGTGTTGAGCGAGCCGAGCATAGCGAGAGGATGAAGCTCATGCTCACTCTCTTTCTCTCTCACACACAGTAGACGGCAGCGCTAAGTTTTGATTATGATAAAAAGTCTTTTTTTACAAAATGACCTAGGTACCTTATATACTAAGGCTACCTTAGGTTTAACCAAAAATGGGGTTGAAAGGGTCAAATGGCTTTGTATTTACAATCTAGAAGTGCCATTGCACCCGGGCTTCTGAAACTAGAATAACTACTCATTACAAATGACGTTTATAGCCATAATCCACAGCATTTCATAACTCGCAAAAGATAAGACTTTGGTACAAAACTTGAGTTATGTTGTGTTGTTGACCCAGTGGTCAACATTCCCCCCTTCCGCGTTCATGTCGTCCCCGACATGACCTGATTGTCGATGGCGATGTGGTCTTTGCTGTCGTTTTGTTGTTGGAAAGAAAGCAGAGACTATAGCCTTTGCATCAGCTTGTCTTGTTCGTCCAATCCGATGTACATAGTCTTCACATGATTCAGGAAAATCATAATTGATGACGAACTTTATGTCTTTCACATCCACACTCCGAGCTGCAGCATCTATTTCTGTCATTATAGGTCTACTGCCAGATCTAAATTCAAAAAGAACCCAATGTCATTGAACTTGACTCTTATCATCATGGATAGAGAAATCTCCATCCATCACTTGCTCCAACAAATCTGTGAATTTGGAGTATTTGTGATTCTCAGAAACAACTTCTACAATCTGTAGAATTGAGTGATTGGCTTTCTGTTCTTGTGAGCCAATGACAACTTTGTAAGGATTTTGTAGAAATTGTATGGCTAAACCCTTACAAAGATCCTCTGATTACTTTTAGAGATCCTCTGATTACTCTTATGTCTACTCTTTTTCATTGAGGACTTCTTTGTTCTTGTGCAATCATGTTGTTAGTGTTGTCTGCAGCGTTGTCATTGTAGGCCATTCTTCGACTCGCCATTGAGGAGAAGTATGCTATGATCTGAAATTGGTGCTCCAATTCATTTGTCAATTGATTTGAGTAGCATTTCCTTATTGTTGATGTAGAAGGAATATGAACAAGAGGATGGTGATAGGTGTCTTTAGATTAGGGTCTAAAACCTGGATGACCAAAGGAAAAAAACTCGGTGGGAAAAAAATGCCTTTGGTATACGCTCTTATTGGAGTTGAGCAGTTGAATTTGAAGTACATGTTCATGAAAGGTGAGTGCTTGGGTGAAACACGGAAAGAGTGCCTGATGCAAGTGCCAATTATGGGCCACTCTATATGCATATGAGAAATTTGTCAACAAAAGCATGCAATGTGAAAGAAGGAGATGATGGGTGTTTCGAGGAATAAATGTAGCACATGTGACATCAAAAGATGTCTCAATAGCTTCCACCTTTCCAAGAAGGGTTTTCGATGTAGAAGTTTCTCCACTCGTATCTCACTGTGCTCAGTACGTGAGTGTCTTTTGGACCTTCTCCTTCACTTCACCAGACTTAAGTACTTAGACTTCGACTCTTTTGCTCACCTATACCAACATGAGCAACACAACGTAAATATGCTCAACTCTTCCAGCTTGAGCAGTACCTAGAATAGCTAAGACGCTTAGACCACAGAGAATATTACTTGAAGCTTTGGGACTAACACCTCACTCATTTTGTGGCTTAGCTACTCGACTCTGACTTGTATGACTTGTCGATTGCATGTTGACACTGCTTTGTGACAAGTTCTTCGGCTGTTGTAGTGGCTGCTGAAACATACTTCGTGAAGTTTCCTCGTTTCCCTGTACCTTCTTCTCTTTGTAGTGCTCAGGCCTCTCGTCAGTCTTTTCTTCATGTGGATTATGGATTTTTTTTTATTTTTTTCTTAATAATAAACAAAGAAAATCTTTAAAAAAACTTAACAAAAGAAAAATCGTTCAAATAGAAATCTAAATGCTATGTACACTATACACATGTCCCTAGGGGCTCATATATGGATTTTGTCCCCATACTCCTCTATAACACTACTATGAGGGCATATACTCTAAATTTCGTCAAAAATTTATCACAATAAAACGCAAAAATTCAATGCATCTCACAAAACATTGCCCTCTAATAGTCATAATATTAGGTCCGCATTCAGAATGCCTCCCCCCTTCCTATTTGGAGTCATCCTTTACGACAGGGTATCGCAAAGGGTATGTGTTGTGCTTGGGCAATTAAAAGTTGTGCCTATGCAGGCCTTGTAATGTAGCCCTATTATGCATACACAGTCAATGCATGGAAAAGATTTATGTTGTGCAAGATGTCGGTATAAGAAATTTGCTTATTGGCATTTGTTGGCGAGGCTTCCTATTCTAAGCAATGTAATGGTCTTTGAAGCTCCTGTATCGTTGCTTGATTGAAGCGACTTGCTCTCTTCTAAACTGTACTGTAATCGTAGGAAGAATTGTAAGAATTCAAGCGGCGATGCATTGATAGCAGTTTTGTTGTTCTAATTTGGGACCCATTTCTTTGCGTTTATTGGTTGTTTTGTTGTTGTTGACGCTCGTTTGGGAACCCATACTTGCCCGTGCTTTGTTTGTGTTTGAAGAGACTTCTTTGGATCCACCTTTTGGTTGTGTGAGGCGACAGTGGTCTTTGCTTTATCCCTTGTATGCTGGGTTGGTGACGGGATTTAGTCTTTGAAAGTTGATATTGTGGTTGTTTTGGAATCCAAATGAATTCCTGACTTTTTTGTGCTTGAATCAACTTCTTTGGAGCCCAAACCTGAGTTGTGAAAGCTTGCGATTTTGTGATATTCTTACCCGTTCGTGCACGCTTCCTTGTTTTTGTTTTGGTGTTGGATCTTGTGATTTGTCATTAGAGATCTTTGTCTTCTTGATCCATATCTGTTTTTGGCTGATCTGGCTTTTTGGTATCCAGATTTGTCGAGCTTTTTCGCTTTGACTTGTTGTCCTGTTCTTTTGACCTGTCATGGTTGTTGCTGAAGGGGTTGGTGATAGTGATAGCCTGAGTTGATGATAGGGGATGTCGTAAGATTCATCACTATCGCTACTATCCTCAGCAAGGTTGACTTCTTGTACTTTCCCTAGATTTTTTGGATGGTAGTGGAAAGTTACTGTCTGTTTGCTCGTGGGTGGTAGTTTCTTGGAGGACTTTTCTAGCCCATTGATTAGAGCATTGTTAGCTCGTTGCTCTAGTCGTATTCCTCCTAGCTGAGTCTTTTCATCCTTATTAGGAGCCATGTATGAGGATGCTTGTGGTGCCTGTGTCTTCACCGAGGACTTTGGAATCCACTTTTGATGCACTTTATTCGTGTAGCAATGACATTGATTCCCGGGTCGTTGATCTTCTTGAAGTTCGAAGTGTTCTACAGAGACATAGAACTCGTCGTCTTCTTCATCTTTTGATTCTCCACATTTCTTTGTTTGCTCCTTATGTCGAGAGCTTGTTGATGTCTGGTTCTCTTCGTTTTCTTGGATTAGACTCACTGCAAAATAAGGAACAACATCATAGCCATTTTCATCACAAAACTTTGTTGTGGGAGCATCCTCCATGGCGCACACGTCCAGAGTAGCCAAGATGTGTTCCCATCCAAAAGTCTCTAACTCTTCTTCAGGAAATGGTTCTGGGATATAGTCCATATCCTCTATAACCCGTTCTAGGATACATTCCTCACGTTTCAAGCTACCACATTGTGAAGCTCCACACATCCACGGTTCTTTAGGCTTACCTAACCAAGCTGGAAGTTCTGATCCTGCTACTGTGGCGGAATCAAACTCCTCAACCGGTGTTCTCGTTACATCCCTATAGCTATGGTCCCTCAAGTTTATCTTTGTTATGGTTTCCATATGTCTCAGGTATATATGGTCATAACCCCAATCTTGGACCATTTTCAATTGTCGCATGAATGGTCTTCCTAGAATGATTTCATAGTTGTTCTTCTTGCCAAAGTCAACAATAGCAAAAGTGTGTTCATATTCAATGCCACAAGAAGTAACAAGTAATTTTTCTAGTAGTCCTAGGGGCTTTGCCTTGTGTCCGTCTGCAAGCTGCAGGGTCATTCGTGTGGATCTCAAGGCAGTTTTTCCCATTTTTTCCAAACCTCTTTGGTTGCAATGGCCACACCAACTCCACTGTCAAGGATTGCCATGGTTTTTACACCATTGAATTCCACAGGAAGGGTGGTGTTTCCATCTTCTCCCTCGTAATACTCGCCTACCTTGTTTAATGGCACTGGCCTAGTATTTAGTTGAGGCACTTCAAGCTCTTTGATGCCTTCCTCGATTTGAGTCATTGGGGTTTTTACACCAAATTTCTCTAGACATTTACCCACATTAGCCCACATGTTTGGTCTTATTTTGAGCAACTCGGCTAACATTATTGTACAGGTGACTTGGGTAGATAGAATATCTACTAGCCCCTTTGAATCAATGGCCTTGTTGGGAGACAGTCTCTATGATGGGACTGCAACCACATCTGACTTGGTTTCGTACTCTCCCATGTAGGACGGTAGTGTTCTTAGCGAATGGGGTTGAGTATCCATAGATTGTACAGATCCTTTGTCGCCCCAACACGATTGCACGTCTAGATTCATTTGAGATCCAGTCTCAAATTCCTCTATTGGTGGTAGAAACACTCCTCGTTCATCACCAGTCTTGTATACTCGTCTTCTTAGGTCATCGGCTTCATTGGCCTCTCTTACTTGTTTCCACAATTCGTCAAGACCATCTATCTCTTTACAATCCTCAGGTATAGCTTGGTGAAATCCCTCGGAAGAGTTATCCGTGGTATTCAGTACTATCCTTGGTTCTAATGCTGGGTCTTTGAGGTTTGGTCTGCGCTTATGACTAGAATCTGGCTCTTTTAGTTCCTGGTTTGGTGGGATTACGTGTGTAGGCATGACACGGATCAGATCCTCAGGTTTTGCAACTGGTGGTTCTAGTAAAGCTTGGGCTGTTTGAATCATTTTCTTGCACATTTCAAATCTTTGCTTTTCTAGTTCCGTATAGGGATATGTCATCCACCTTTGTTCTTGGGTTTGGTTGTTTTTGAGCCTCGCATCATAGGCTTTCAAGAGTGCATCTAATGTCTCATTAACCTTCTCTACCAACACAGATCCTTCTGAACTAGCGCTTCTCGGTTTCTCATCCGTGGATGGTTCTTCTAGAGGTTTAACCATCTGTGTAAGAGAAGGTTCCTCCTTTTCCTCATGTTGTTTTATCTTCTCCTCAGCTTCGGTAAGCTTCTCAGCTAGGGATTTTTGCTCTCGTTCCCTACGTGCTTTCATCCTAGTCTTTATAGCTTTCCAACTATTTTGTTTGCTCTTGGTTTTCTGACTAGGTGCGTCTGTCTTTGGTCCATCATCTGTCTTTGGACTCGTGTCACTTTCCGTGTTCTTTGTCTCTGAATTCTCATCAGGTTTCTTTTGAGCTTGTGCTCTCGTAACCACTTGAACTTGTACGACATTTTCATTTTCTTAGCTACTAGGTAGCTGAACAATCCCTAATACATTTGTCGTGATTTTCCTGATTTGGTTTGGTTTTTTTGGGAAATCGGGGATCAAGTGAGTGATGCCACACTCAAGACAATAGGCATTTACTTCAGTGATCTCCGTATGAGGACATTGTTTGACCAAGTGGTTGTCACGACTTTTGTGACACTCTGTCTCTGGTTGAGGAGATTCTTTTAACATTTCCTCTTGGCTATAAGCAATCTTTGACCTAGATAAGCCGCTATTTGCAATGAATCGCAATGTCCTTTCGTCCATTTCATACCTTCTTTCTTTCGACTGAAACCCAGGAGGTGGAGGTTGTACCGGCCTCACCACTCCATGTGTTTCTCTCACATTTTGTTGCTTCGAAGGGTAGTACTCACTTTGGTTGCTATACCACATTATAGCTGGTACTGACGTTGGTTTATTTGATGCTTCCATCATTGGCATGTATCTCATGTCTACCTGCATTCTAGCACCTGGCAGCAGCGGAGGTTGTTGTCCTAAGACAAGTTGTGGCCTTAAAACTCCTACTGGTCCTGGCGCATTCCCCGTAATGTATCTAGGTGGAGTAGGTGCTTCTGGAACAGGTTGTACATACCTCTCCCTAGCATTTTCCATGCTATAATAGCACTCTTCCCCCGTATGGTTCGTCCATTTTCTCTCAATTTCACACCACTTTGGCTCTCCCGAATCAGACCTTACAAGAGGAATCAACCTCTTGACCAAGTCGTCGATAAGCTTTTCTTGATCAATAGGTGCCGTTGGCTTGGCAATGGACTCACTTATCTGTGAAACACTGTGCAGAGAGGATGTGTCATCTCCTTGACTCTTTAAGTCCTTTTCTTTGTATGCCTCATAGTTATCCACTAGATAAAGAGCTTCTTTGATCAACTTGTTTAGCGTCATCCTCCTTATCGTATGCAGATCCTTCTGAAGGCCCTCATCTCTCATTCCCTGGATAAAGATCAGCATTAGTCGTGCTTGCGTAGGTAATTCCGCTCTCGGACAGAGCTTAACATATCTCTTGAGCCGTAATGATTCTTTGCGTACTGATTCATTCTCCTTTTGTTTGAATCTATGGATTTGCGAGACCGTGTTGTGAGCAATGCCTTTTGGCGAGAATTCTTCAATAAACTCCTCAAACAGCTCATCTAGGGTCTCAAAATCCCATTTTTCCACCGAGTCGAACCATGTAGCTGCATCATCTTCTAGAGTCAATCCAAATCCCGCAAACTATGTCGCAAAATCTGAAACTTCCTCTGCTCTAATCACTCTTCTAAAAGCTGTTACGTGATCTCTAGGATCTTTATCTCCGGAGTATTTTCTGTTTACCCATTTCTGGACTTGGGATGGTCTAACCAGAGACTCTCCCAATCCTTCTCTCTTTATCGCTCTTGAAGGGAATCCTGGTGGCTCTCTTCTTGGAATTCCTATAGGAATTCTCGTGTTTAGTGGAGGCAATTGTGGTCCTTCATTGACCAAATGTCCACCTCTTTCTAGTACAGTCTGTGGATTTGTGCTTTCTACAACTCTGTATTCTCGTCCATACTTGTCGACAACTATAGATCTCCATTGACAGTCGACTCCGTATGTGTAGACATACAAGAGCTTGTAATCCGTTATCTCTTCTAGGTATGGATCTGAGCACCTATAAAGATTAACCTCATTGTCGTCAATGTATCTATATAGTCCTTCACTCTCATGACCAATCATCCAAACTCTCTCAACAAGATGGGTCTTTATCAATTACAAGTTTGGAAGATCCATTATGGGAGGATATTCCTCTATCGTCGGGATCTCCAAGCTTGTGTAAGCTGCGTTTGAATCTAGGGTAGACATGATTTCTAGGCTTAAGAGCTTTTGCTTGGTTCAAGTAGACTTAGTCCACTGTGTTCAAATTCTTTGGTAAGGGAAAAGTCGAAACTATGTCCAAAACTGCAACCGTTTCGTCACAATTCTCGCAAATTGTCGCTTTTAGACACCCCTAACTTGCGGATGAATTTTGAGGCCTCAAACGATGTTTTTTTTCAAAGTTGAACTAAATGGTGCACTCATGCTATGTTTTGATATAAAAACTTTTCCGATCCGATACCGTTTGTGAAAGTTATGGCCAAAACAGTGAAATGCAGTTTAGAATGGTCAAAATGAGTCCAAATTCAAATTTAAAAGAAGATTTGGGATCTCTGTGACACTGTGAACACTTCTGTATGGTCAAAATTTCAGTTGGACCCTAAAACTAGCCTAGAGACATCCTACGCGTAGGATGTCTTTTTGCTCAGAATTTAACAAAATCTGGTCCAGAGACTCCCCTTAAGTCCAGCAGCACAATGGTATGCTCAGAATTTCATTTGGACCTAGAAATGGCCTTGAGACATCCTACGCGTAGGATGTCTTTTTGCTCAGAATGACTTGAAATTTTCACCCCAGTTTCTCCTTGATATCCT
This sequence comes from Adiantum capillus-veneris, assembly GCF_014529385.1. Classification (NCBI taxonomy): domain Eukaryota; kingdom Viridiplantae; phylum Streptophyta; class Polypodiopsida; order Polypodiales; family Pteridaceae; genus Adiantum; species Adiantum capillus-veneris. Next base: position 10,184,583 of record NC_140952.1, on the reverse strand, counting down.
GATCACACTGGTGTGCTCATAGGTTGGTTTGGAGTCCTAAATCAAGCTAGAGACATCCTACGCGTAGGATGTCTTTTTGCTCTGTTTCAGCTCAAACTTGCACCCTAGCTTCCCCTTGATGTGGTTAACTCACATCTATTTTTACTTTTTGATTCTGACACCTATAGGTTGGTCAAATGATCAAGAATCTGTTCCAAAAGCCTGATGTCCGTTCTGATGAATTTCCAAGTCAAATCAGCTCCAAATTGGACCAAATTTGCCTAGGAGGCTTGCCTAAGGCTATACGACAGCATGGTATGGTCACAGTAGATTTTTGGTTTCAGAATTATGCAGTAGACATCCTATGCGTAGGATGTTTTTTTGCTCAGAAAGAACCCAAACTTGGACCAAATATTCCCCTAGTCTTCAGCAACTCGCTGGTATGCTCAGAGGTTGATTTGGAGTGCTAAATCATGGTGAAGACATCCTACGCGTAGGATGTCTTTTTGGCCTGTTTGACCCCATACTTGTCCCACAGCTTCCCCTTGATGTCACTAACCCAGTGGTATGCTTAGATTTTGGTTTGGATGTCAAAAGACCCCAAAACTAGCTATTCTTGCCTTTTTCAATCAAAAATGCTAAAGTCTGTTCAATCTTCACTTTCATCGACCCAAATGAGATGAAATTTATCACATGCACTCAATACAACATTTAGAACATGCCTATGGAATCATCCTATGGTTTGGTCTCCAAAAATTATGCCTTGGGCACAATTTGGGTAGGATGTCTGGCAATTCTCGTCTTTTGGCTTTGATCTGTCAAAATTTGGTCAAATTTTCACTTTCCAGATGAAAATAGGGTAAAACCTACCTTCTAAACACACTGGTAACCTCAGATTTTCAAAATTTCCACCATATCACCCTGTAGACATCCTACGCATAGGATGTCTACTGCTGATTTTTTGAGACTGAAGTGTCCCTAATGCTTCCTTATGCTCTCAGCAAGTGCAAGTATGCTTCACAATTGCAAAAACATGCAAAAATCACTCAATTAATCCTTTGCTGAAATTTTACGTTTTCTGACTCCGTCTTTGGTCTTTTGGGTGTCAAGAGTTGGTCAAAACTCTAGTTTCAATGTATACTTAGGGTAAAACCCCCCCTTCTGAACACACTGGTGCAGTCAAAATTTTCAAATTTGGTCTCCAGAACCCCCTTGAGACATCCTACGCGTAGGATGTCTATGTTTACAGAATTGCAGGTTTTCTTTACAGAACCCTTGCAAATGCTCTTTTATATGCACAGCATCCGTCAGTCATAAAAAAAATATCCACAAAAGCTTGTTTAATGCATTTTTATCCTCAAAATCACACTTTTCTGTGATTTCAAATGCAATCAAGCACTTTAGCAAATAATTCAATACTGAATAGCTCTAGATCAGAATCGGATCACTTACCTAAAGCTACTCCTACAAATAATATGGGGTTTTGCATCTATGAGTAGAAAAACGCTTCACTGCCACACACAGACTAGTAAACACTTTTATCACCTCACAAATCACTCGACCACCAACAACTACTCTAATCCACAGATCCTAACTAAACCTATCTAGTCGCAGACCCTCGGCAAGACACACGCTTCCTGGCTATCCACTTGATCACGGAATATCCTCTTCCGGATCCACTTAAGAAAAACGCTTTCTTTAGCCGAAACTAAATCAAGCAACCATCACACGAGTGTTAGTAGGAAACCTACTTAGGTCCTTGTGTCCCCGGCAATGGTGCCAATGTTGGACAGGAGAGACTCACACACCCATGAAGTGCATGCAAACACTACCTAGATCAACATAATGTCAATCGAGGACACAGATGACACGATAGGCACACGGAGGAAATCTCTTTAGCTTGTCAGGCTGAGACCATCCTACACATACAACACTCAGGAAGGCCAACTAAACCACAATCAAGAACCTCACTACCCTCAACTACACCACCTAGCCACATACCCACATACGGAAGGTAACTCACCTAATCATGCCAGATTCGTACGAAACTTAAGGAACATCATCCCGTCACTAGGATACACCTGTCCCTAAGCTTCTACACTCAAAACCCTCACTCTAAACCCATCTGCGGAAAACACGTAGGATGACAGAACAGAATTTTGAAAGTGCCCGAAAATGAAATTTATGAGTACCTATGTGTAGCTTATGTCGCCACGATTCTATAGACTACTAGCACGCAGAAAACAGACATCGTTTGATACACTTACGACCACAAATAGCTCGTAGATGCGTCGGCATGTGCGCTTCGTCTCGCATGGAATGCTTGGCGTTGTCGCGTAGCTCTCCTCGAGCCTACATCAATGGTGCAGTCGGATCTCCAATGTGTTGAGCGAGCCGGGCGTAGCGAGAGGATGAAGCTCACGATCACTCTCTTTCTCTCTCACACACAGTAGACGGTAGCGCTAAGTTTTGATTATGATAAAAAGTCTTTTTTTACAAAATGACCTAGGTACCTTATATACTAAGGCTACCTTAGGTTTAACCAAAAATGGAGTTGAAAGGGTCAAATGGCTTTGTATTTACAATCTGGAAGTGCCATAGCACCCCGGCTTCTGAAACTAGAATAACTACTCATTACAAATGACGTTTATAGCCATAATCCACAGCATTTCATAACTCGCAAAAGATAAGACTTTGGTACGAAACTTGAGTTATGTTGTGTTGTTGACCCAGCGGTCAACATGCATAGATTATGAAGATATTTTTGCTCCCACTTGTTGTGTGAATACTATACATTTTCTATGTACATTGGCAGCTCATTTTGGTTGGGATGTACATCAATCCGACATTGTTACTGCTTTCTTGAATGGTGACTATTTGAGAAAGTTTATGTAACGCAACCTTGCGGTTTTGTCAAGAAAGGACAAGACAATAAACTTTGCATATGTAAGAAATATTTGTATGGGTTGAAGAAATCTCCTTGTGCTTGGTATGAGAAGACACTCATTTGGTCAAACGAGGCTTTTGCTACAGTCCAACAGAAAGCACATTGTGTGTAAAGCGTGAGGGTGATGTACTTCTCATTGTGGTTCTTTATGTAGACGATTTCCTAATCACTAGACCAAATGAAATACATATTGATGAATTCAAGGCTGATTTGAATGTTAATTTCAAGATGAAAGATCTGGGGCTATTGAATCATTACTTGGATATACAGTTTAAGCAGTGTGATGGTGGTTTTGCTTTATGTTAGACAAGTTATATATAGACATTTCTATGTAAGTTTGGACTTGAGGATTGCAAACCTATTGCCACTCCCATGGAAACAAGTTTTAAATTGAGTCTTCATGATGTTGGTGATCCTGCAAATGTCACTCTTTACCAAACTACTACTGGATGCAACACAAGGTCAGATATTTAGTTTGCAGTCTCACATGTCAGTAGATTTATGCATAGCCCAGGGTCTAAGCATTGGTAGGCTCTCAAGAGGATTTTTTGCTACTTGAGTGGAACTTTACATCTTGGATTGTTTTATCCCAAGGGCGGATCATTGCCTCCAGACTTACATGCTTTTTCGGACTCAGATTGGGCTGGTTGTTTTGACACGCAAGTGAACACAAGTGGTTTTTGTTTCATGCTTTGGAGTTCATGTATATCATGGTTGAGCAAGAAGCAACCTACTATGGCCACTTCTAGTTGTGAGGCTGAGTACAGGGTAGTCTCTTCACAGCTATGGTTGAGTGTGTATGGCTCAGACGCCTTATGGCTAATTTGGGTGTTGGGGACAAGACACTGCCAAGACTATCTACACTAGCAGTCAAAGCGCATTGGCAGTTGTGAGGAACCCAGTTTTTCATGCTCACACAAAGCACATTGAGGTGCATTACCCCTATGTCAGGGAGATGCTCGAGCAGGAGAGATCAGCTTGGCTTATGTGCCAACATAGGACAACCTTGCAGATCTTTTTGCAAAGGCAATGTCTCATGAGAAGTTTGAAGCTTTCCGCAAAGCTTTGGGCTTACTCCCCTTGTGGACTGATCATGTCCTTAGGGCAGGGCACTTCCCTTTACTCTATCTGCCAACTCTCATTCACTGCAGCACTCCAGGGGGGGTTTGTTACCATGTACATGTGGTAGTGAGGTGTGAAAACACACTTAGGACCGCCAAAGCATTTTTCCCTCACTAGGAGGATTTTTCCCCCGTGCATTGTATATACGCCCATCATTCTAGGGCTATCTATCTTTCCGTCGCACACTAAGTAATACACTCTCTGTTGTGTTCCTTGAGATTCCTTCATCTTCTCCAACCTGTGTGTGTTTTCCTGCAACCCTAATTCCAACATGGGCATGAAGATAAGGACATATATCATAGAACTCACAATATTTGGTCTCAAGCACTCTTTTATTTCTTGATGAAGCTTTAGTATGAAACACTCAAAGGTTCAGAGGTAGGGACATGCCACTCTAGACTCTCCCTTGGAGGAAGTGGGAGCCAAATCCAAGCGCATAATGAGGAGCATTGTCAAAGTGGTATAGAAGAATACCCCCCTTTTAGCCAGCTCTCTTCTAGTGCTAGTATTATAGAGGAACTCACCCACACCAGAAGATGCCCATAATATACTCCATCGGCTACTAGTCTTCTTTGTCCGAGGGATAGATATATGCAACGGTCAAGCTAATCATACATTACATGAGTGAAGACAACAATATTTTATGGAGGTGAGATAACTCACACTTTGGTCGGTTAACTAGAAACCCTATCGGTGTAGCTTGCAGACGTAGCTCAGAGTGCGTATATCCATGTTCAATGAGCACCTCTTTGATTGTTTTGCCCGTTTGTGACAAGCAAAAATCTTTTACCCTGCTTGTAACTCTTCAAAAACTCATTTCCCGTGTTCTTCTCCTCCTTGTTTGGAGGAGAACACAAGCTCAAGTGGTAATGGTGGTGGAAAGCCATCGACCATTGTTCAAATCAAAGCTGTTGAATATTTCCACAGACTTAATACCTGTAGGTGGTCGTGGAGGTCTTCTGTTACCCATTAGTGCTTCTTCTGCGGCTTGAAGACGCACAACACCAAAGAGAGAGAGAGAGAGAGAGAGAGAGAGAGAGAGAGAGAGAGAGAGAGAGAGAGAGAGAGAGAGAGAGAGAGTTTAGTCACAAAGAGCATGCAGTTGAATCTAAGCAAAATAGTTAGTTGAGCGTACCTGAATGGAAATGAAAGGGAGAACGATGAAATCTCCCATATCAAAAAAGTGTGCACAACTACATTGAGTGTGAGTTATACCACATTGTCCTATATTTGGTCCTGACAGAAGAGAGATGTGAGCAATTAAAATTTAATATTATTATTTAGGTTTTTAAAACAACTAGAAGCTGTTTTTGAAAATACAAAAAATTGAGATAAAAAGAAGGAAAATCCAAGCTACCATTACGACAGCCCACCATCCATTGGTAGTATAACATTCTCTCTCTAGCGCTAAAAAGGACCAAATTTGAGTCCAAACTTTACCTAATGGCACTTATACAACAACGATTTAGTGGCCAGGCTTACATGGGTTTGTTTAAAACTATATCTTGCATTGTTAAAAATATCAAGTTAATAAAACAAAGTTCTTGAGGGTAGAGGCCTTCTGAGTGCACTGTGTGGAGCGTGTGAGTGCGTGGGTGCAGTGGGGTGAGGAAGAGGAGAGACTGTGTGGATTAATGGAGAACTCACATCCAAGACAATGAGTGAGTCTCCCTTATTCATTATTTATGAAAGAATAGGGTTAGTAAGTTAGTGGGTTGCTAGATCATAGGTGTCCAACTTTGGGGTTCAAGTACATCCCGGCTTTACCCCAACAATCTCCCATTTAAAGGCCAATGTGCCGATAAGTGGACCTACTAGCTAACTACTAGTATATACAAAAGATATAAGTGAGAGACTCTCTCAACCTACACCCATTGTCTCACTCACTCTCTCTGTGAGGAGTAATATGGTGTAAAGCATTGCTTTTTAGTTGCCAATTGTGAGACAAAGTCCACGCATGTCTGGGTGAACATTCAAAAGTAGGAGTGTCTACCACACTCATACTCTCAACAAAAACCAATGGAATCCTCCATTGTCTCCAATGCCTGAAATAGAATCTCCTCATGTGCCCTGATCTGCCACAATGCCAGCAAACCATATGTATGCACCTCTGAGATCAGCCTGATACACCAACATGTGTATCCAATGACAAACTATCACTACAATATTCCATCACTAAGCACAAAACGAGTCTATAGAATAGCCCACACAATTTGTAAATGCACTATCCACAAGAGTATAACCGCTCAACACAATGCAAAAGAAAACCAGATGATCAAATAGCTGCCACCAAAATTATGGAAAATATGGCATAAAGCGCATAACCCTCTTCCAAAACCAAGAACCAGTCATGCATAAATTGTGACCATTCGCAATGAGAGTGCAAGCAAAATGACTTTCCGCATCGGCACAAGCTAAACTTGGCTAAAACAACTCTCTAGCACCTATCACAAAGCGCATAGAACCTGACCAAAAACCGGCAAAATTGCCTCTATAACTGGAAGAAAATGTCACCAAAAAATGGGGAAATAAATAATGTCAAAACACTATGGCACAATGCCAAACACAAGGGAAAACAATATGGGAATCCCTCGATCAAAATCAATCAGCGTAAAGCTCTTGCAATGTCGATACATGAGTTGTACCTATTGCACAAGATATTGTAAACTTGTGAGCTAATTTCCAAGCTCACCTAGTGCGATATTGAGGCATACACACACTAATCTCCCACCTACAGAGAATATTGCACAAAAGCTTTGAGTGCAACTTGCAATCACGACCTGGATAGCATCAAATCATGCGCATAAATTTTTTGGGAAAATTTGCAAGGGTTTCAATAATAAAATGGATATTAATACTTAAATAACCAACAACAAATGCTCGCTCAAAATCATGAGCAACAAAATGTACGTCAAACTGCACAAAATCTATGCAAACTTTGTGCGGCAAATTCTCATGAAGAGGTCCACATTTGACCATACATACCAACGATAACGGAAATGGCCTAAGAACTTTGAGATTATCGGAATTAAGAACATTAGAGTGAGCATTTTCATGAGACTACTTTGAGAACATAGAGGGTGAACTTAATTAGCGGTAGGAACATAACCATTATACTTAATTACCTTGTCATGAACAATACTTTTGCAAGAGAAAGAGAATTAGAGAACATGACAACATTTGAGGACCGGATTTATGTGGAGCCCGTCCCCCCTCCAATAGGCTTTTGTATTATAGATTCTCCCATCAAGAGAGACTTGGTACAATACAATCGTTGTGTTCCTTGTGACCTAGGTGATGCAATGAAGATGGAAAGCTTCATGCATCACGAGCATAACGTAAAGTTTGTAAAAAGCATTAACCATCCCCATCCTCAGTTCCAAGGCCTCAAACACCTTCAAAGGTGGAGAGAGATAGTAGGGAAGAGGAAGAAGAAACATTCATAGGAGAAAGAAATAGTTTCTCACTTATCATCACTCTTTTTGCTTAGCATGCATAATAGCATAGTAATGAGGATGGAGAAGATGGCAAGCTTAAGCATTGAAGCATGGATCTTGGTTGGATTTGTATTCCATAGCGAAGAGTGTTGGTGTAGGCTCTCAACTTCTCAACAAGCTTGGAGAAAGAGATGGAGCTCTTGCATTTTGCACTTCACACAATATGAGAGAGAGAGAGAGAGACAGAGAGAGAGAGAGAGAGAGAGAGAGAGAGAGTATAGCCCCCAAGCTAGCCCTCTCCTTGCTTTGGTCGACCCCCTCTTCTAGCTCATGGTGGAAGCTCATTGGACCCCTTCAAGCCTGGCCAATCCTCGGGGGCTTCATTGTTCAGTTACCCCTATATAATATGCGTTTGCGGAGTATTAAAAAACCCCTTCTTTTAACATGTCTAAATGATTAAAATGACCCCTTATTTTAGGAATTCTTTCCATAACTGAATATAAAAACCCCTTAGTTTAATGTATCTCTAATCAATTGCCTAAAATTTTTGCATTTTAAAACCCCTCCTTTCGAACTCACGTTATACATTAACATGATTGCATACTGCACCCCCGAAGGGCCAATCACATGCAGAGTGCATATCAAGCAAGCATGCTAGCCTTGGGACAAGTGTCCCCTTTCCCCTTTGAGAGAGAGAACTTGATAAATTCATACACAATTAATTAAATTAGCTAAATCATCATTGGACCCCTTGAGAGGCCAACTAATAGGCTTTAGGCACACCATGAGGGCAACATGAAGAGGAACTTGACAAGTGTCCTAGTTACTTCTTTTAGACAATGCTTGACTTGTGTGAGGGTGTCTCTCTCTAGCTCCTACAATGATGGCTCTCTCCCCCTTGAGTAGGGATCATGTTGACTTTTGAAAACACCTTGAACCCTTCAAGCTTGGGAAAGGTTCTCACCTTAAGCTCAACTCTATCAAGCTTGGAGAAGGTTCCCACGTCAAGCTCAGCCCTAGCACGTCAAGCACTACAAGCACCTCAAGCACCTTAGTCATCAAGCACGACAAGCACCTCAAGCACCTTAGTCAGCAAGCATGAGAAACACCTCAAGCATCTTAGTCAGCAAGCACGACAAGCACCTCAAGCTTGGGCCGGGTTTCCACCTCAAGCACAACCCTAGCTTGCTTAAGGTCAAAGGACTTTTAACACTAACCTTTGGAGATCTTTAATGAAGCTAACCCTAAGGTCTTTAAGTTCCATTAAGTAGGCTTCCTCTTTGACAGACCCTCTCTCATTTGGACCCCTTTAACCTTGGCCCCGTGTTGAGATAGATACATAAGCACATGTCTATATTCTAACCCTTGTTTCCGTTTATTCTCCCCCATTAAATGATCAGTTTAGTATGAGAAAATCATTTGGGTTGGTTAGATATTAAATTTTATGACATTACCTCTGTCTTGAAATCATAGTTGTCCTTGACTATGAGGCAAAAGAGATAAAGCCTTAGTCATTAGTCTATGTTTCTTAGTGGATAGAGGATTCCTTTTTACCCTACGACATCATTCCAAGATGGATGACTAATTCATTTGGTGCTTGGAAGACGTAGTTGCCATAAGCATGTGTTCTCTTTAGTCCATTTCATTCTCCCAAAGTACAGTGACAAATTCTACTTGGTGTTTGAGAGACATCGTCATCACAAACATGATTTTAAGCGTGCATACTATTTAAATTTGTGCACAATAAAAAGACAATTAGTCTTATAAGACAAAAACTTTGGTCATTTAAAAGAAACATGCACATTTGCATACTCTACAGGGGCATGTACTTTTCCCATTGTGAGTGTTGATCTACTTCTATAACATAAGTCTTTAGTAGATTGAGAATCGTAAGATTGGCTATCTCACTTTGGCCATCCGTTTGTGGGTGATAGGTTGAAGAGAAATTCAAATCTTGTACTTAATTTTCAAAGAGATCTTTCCATAAATTATTGATCATTCTAGGATCTCTATTTGACACAATGGATGTTGGCAATCCATGGAGTTTAAAAATCTGAGATATGAAGGGGTTGCCATTTGGTGTGCCTTAATAGTCTTTTTGACGGGAATAAAGTGTGCTTGTTTGCCAAACCTGTCGACTATTGTCCATATTCCCGTATTTCCATGGATGGGTAATCCAAAGATAAAATCCATGGATATACTCTCCCATGGTGAATTAGGGATTGGCAATGGCTGGAGTAATCTAGGTTGCTTCCCTCTATCATACTTGATCTTTTGGCATACCACACGTTTTGAAACATACCCTTGTATGTCTACTTTCATGGTAGGCCAATAGAAGTACTTATCTACTTTTCAAAGAGTAGATTGAATGCCTCTATGCCCCACATTGGGAGGAGCATTGGATTCATACATGGCTTTCTCATGAAGGGAATGGGTAACACATAGCCTATTTCCATGGACAAGATAACCATCCTACAAGGTGAATGGTTCTTCTTTCTTCCCGAGTGCAAGGGCTGACATTATGTCTCTAAAGTCGGGGTCAATAGCATTCTCATCTATCTAAGAAAATAGATCATTGTGAGTTACTATAGACACCGCATTAACTCTTGGTCGTCGTGAAAGTGCATCGGCCACTTGATTGTGCTTACCAGCAATGTGAGCAATATGAAAATAAAATTGCAAAAGAAAATTTTCCCACCTCATTTGTCTGTCGGAAAGCTTGGTTTGCGTCACAAAGTACTTGAGACTTTGATGGTCTGTTCGCAAAATAAATGGAGTCCCCAATAGATAATGCTTCCATGTGTCTAGGGCATGTAGAAAAACTAAAAGCTCTTTTTTTAATATGCCCAAGACCCGTTCATCGGCATTGAGCCTTTGGATCTCATATGCTATGGCATGCCCTTCTTGAAGAAAAAATGCTCCAAGGCAATCACCACAAGTATCACATTGGACCTCAAATGGCTTTGAGAGATCCGAAAGCATAAGGACTGGTTGGGAGGTAAGATTCTCTTTGAGCTTGTCAAAATCATTTTGCTCTTTAGCAGTCCAAGAGTACTTAATGTTCTTCTTTGTTAAGTCATGCAATGGTCTTACTATTTGAGAGAATTTGGCTATGAAGCGTCTATAGTATGCACACATACCAATAAAGCTTCTCAGCTCATGTAGATTCCTTGGATTAGGCCATGATTTATTACCTCCAACTTTGATGGATCCATACAGATACCATCTTGAGAGATAATATGACCTAAGTATTGAATCTCTTGAAGGAAAAATTCGCTCTTCTTTTGATTGATAAAAAGCTTGTTCTCCCTCAAAGCTTGAAAAATCACCTAGAGATGTTGCTTATGCTCCTCCGAGAACTTGGAGTAGATGATGATTTCATCAAAGAACACTCCAGTGAATTTGCGATAGGGTCTAAATATTTTCTCCATTAACAATTGAATGTGGCCGGTGCATTAGTCAAGCCAAAAGTCATGACTAAATATTCATAAAGACCATTGTACGAAACATGATCTTTAGGATATGTTCATTCACTATCCTTATTTGATGATAGCCACTTTTAAGGTCAATCCTACTGAAGTAGGTCAAACCTTGCTTATCAAGCAGATCTTCTACCCGTGGTACAGGAAATCTGTTTTTGATAGTGATATGGTTTAGCACTTGATAGTCCACACACATGCGGTATGTACCATCTTTTTTTTTGCACTAAAAGGACTGGAGAACAAAAAGAGAGGAGCTAGGACTCACCATCCTTTTGTCTCTACCAATTTTTGTACTTGCCTCATGGTCTCCTCTTGTTGAGCTTGGGAAACTCGATAAGGAGGCTTGTTAGGCGGTGAACTTCCTGGTAGGAGCTCAATTTGATGGTCACCATCCCCTTATTTTGGAGGTAAGTCCATAGGGATATCATCATTGAGCACATCTTGGAATCCATTTAGAAAATTAGACAAGTCTAACTCTTCTTGGTTCTTGCCATTTACATTTGATGAAACATCAGGACCTTTTAGGGACTCTTTGAAAAAAATCATGTACGCAAAAACTAAGCTTTTCATTGATTTATCAAAAGCAGGAGAATTTACAATTAGTATAGTACGACCGGACTCACTAGCATCTATATACATGCTCTTTTCCCTGCATGTGAAGTAGATTCTCCTTTCAGGGAACTTCATGTTGGCAGCCATGCGGTTGAACCATGGTGACCCTAGGATAACATCCTCATGTTGGACAAGAGATGTGAAAAAGTCTTCTTTATCGACGTAGATTTGGACATGAAGCCTCAACTTCCCAATCAAGGGAGTAACGGAGGCTTGATGTCCCTATAAAGCTCCATCGGAAGTTACAGTATCTCCCATCTCGAAAGCTTGAATGCCCAACTTAGTGGCCAACTCCATTGATATGAAGTTGTGAGTAGAGACAGTGTCAAAAAACATGAAGGCATCATGCTCCCTTACCTTTCCCCAAGCATAGGAGAGAGGTGATTCTTTGCAATGAGCATTCTCTTTTGGAGATTCGATCGTTGAAGCTCTAGAAGTCTCATTGTGGGCATTTCTTTTAAAAACGCTTCTAGATCTTCAAGAGAGAGTTTATTTTTCCCTTTGTAAACTCCCTTCTCCTTGGACCGATTGTTGTTGTTGTTGGAATTTCCTTGAGAAGAATTTTGGGCATTTCACTTTTGTCTTTGCTTTCCATGGGCTTAGTATTCCTTTTAGCCCCTTGTTGGAAATTGATGTGTGAATCAACCATAATATGGTGGATTAATCTAGTAATAATAGCATAGTAATGAAGATAGCAAGCTTAAGCATTGAAGCATGGCTCTTGGTTGGGTTTGAATTCCATAGCCAAGAGTATTGGTGTAGGATCTTAACTTCTCCACAAGATTGGAGAAGGAGATGGAGCTCTTGCACTCTGCACTTCAATGAGAGAGAGAGTGTGTGTGTGAGAGAGAGTATACCCCCCAAGCTAGCCCTCTCCTCACTTTGGTCGACCTCCTCTTCTAGCTCATGGTGAAAGCTCATTGGACCCCTTCAAGCCTGGCCAATCACATGCATAGTGCATATCAAGCAAGCATGCTAGCCTTGGGACAAGTGTCCCTCTTTCCCCTTTGAGAGAGAGGACTTGATAAATGCATACACAATTAATTAAATTAGCTAAATTATCATTGGACCCCTTGAGAGGCCAACCAATAGGCTTTAGGCACACCATGAGGGCAACATGAAGAGGAACTTGACAAGTGTCCTAGTTACTTCTTTTAGACAATGCTTGACTTGTGTGAGGTTGTGTGTGTTCTCTCTCGAGCTCCTATAATGAGGGCTCGCCCCCCCTTGAGTAGGGATCATGTTGACTTTTGGGAACACCTTGAACCCTTCAAGCTTGGGAAATGTTCTCACCTCAAGCTCAACTCTATCAAGCCTGGAGAAGGTTCCCACATCAAGCTCAGCCCTAGCACCTCAAGCACGACAAGCACCTTAGTCAGCAAGCACGACAAGCACCTCAAGCTTGGGCCGGGTTCCCACCTAAAGCACAACCCTAGCTTGCCTAAGGTCAAAGGGCTTTTAACACTAACCTTTGGAGGTCTTTAATGAAGCTAACCCTAAGGTCTTTAAGCTCCATTAGGTAGCCTTGCTCTTTGACAGACCCTCTCTCATTTGGACCCCTTTAACCTTGACCCCGTGTTGAGATAGATCCATAAACACATGTCTATATTCTAACCCTTGTTCTCGTTTATTCTCCCACATAAAATGATCAATTTAATATGAGAAAATCATTTAGGTTGGTTAGATATTAGATTTTATGACATCAACCATACCCGCATGAGACCAAAACAATCTCCAACTAAGAGTAAACCTACTGCCAATACCACTCTAACACCCGAGGGCAAACCTTGTGCGGAATTCTTGCACAACAAATAGAATCCGACTTTAAAAATGGTCTGAAGAGAACTCCTACAGAGACAAGAATCTGTCAACTATAGCCAACTAGGCTATAGATCTCTCTAGCTCGTACAACATATCCCTCAATTGGCATACATAAAGGGGTCATATCCCAGCACAAAAGACTACCCAACGTGCTTTGTGGAGGCCAGGCGGCTTCACATACAGTAGCCTGATGAGGGCAGCTACGCGACATCACACCGGATATCGAACTACTCAGTAACTTGCCATCACAAACCAGGTAATATGTCAGATAGATGATTTTTTGGAATACCATTTGCCAAGACCATGCTAAGAAGCTTGAAGAAAATTATGCTCCATGAGCAAAACAGGAAAACTTAGATTCAAGAAAGGATGTTAGAACGAGCGGTACTTATTCATTCGAGCACCTCAAGAGAGCCCTTAGCTTAAGCGAGGAAAGTGTGTCGGAACACAAACCTTTCAAAAACTATAGTGAATTTGATGAGCTTCTATGAAAAATTTGAAATGAATCTCAATCTGGAACTGTAGCGGAAGCATGTAGTGCATGCTTGTGCATGCAAGCAAAATCTACGTCAAAGAGCTCTCAACACTGAGATGATGAAGCACACAAAAGATGGAAGCGATATCATATCTCAAATTTAAGCCAATTTGGTGAAAGGCAAGCTTAGTCCAAGTGGTGACTTCTATAACATGTGATGAATTATAGAAATTAACCGCTAACGTACCGTGTTGACAAGACTTCACGACTCGTTTTTTGACTTTTTTTCTTTGCTGAAAAGTCTTCATTGTGCTAGTGGGAGGACAAGTGGGGATAAGCCTTTATAGTAGGATGGCCAAAAGAAAAGGCCACAAGTAACTAACCACAAGGGCCGCCCACATGTAAAGAAGAAGCTTCACAACCAAGCTTTCATGGTGCACAGATTGCGAGCAAGGAAGATGAAGACACTCACCCCATTGTGAGTCGTGAGGACTCACAACATGAAGCGACATCTCCATATCTTGTGCTTGTACAAAGATTTGACACCAACAACACTCCGTTCTATGCAGGCTTGCCTTCCCCCTTGGTGTGTGCTAGGGTGCTTTCCCGCCCGTTGCTTCCTTGAATGGCTTCACGAACTTGAGCTCCTTCCTCCCCAGAAGAGTGTGCATGCAAGCCCATGAAAAAATCATCCATGACCCCACCTTTCCCTTAGAGTCTCTCACGTGCTCTGATACTATTGAAAGAACAAGGGAGGGATTGACATATTGATCTCCACCCAACTGCATCATCTTAGAGGTCCGTAGCGCCTCTTTAGGATCCCCCTGAACATGCACACTTAGCTAGCCTTGCCTAGGGACCGTGCATGCTCTGGTCTTACCCTTGTTCTGACAACTCTAGAAATAACTTGTATTCGCATGCTTAGTAACACATTCTCTATTGTGTGCCTTGAGATTCTTCGTCGTCTCGGAGTTGTGTGTGCATTCCTGTAACCCTAACTCCAATAGAATAAATCTGGAAGACATTGAGCTCTTTCCTTGAATTTTAGCGTGGAATGTTGGTTAGAACAATACTCCCATGTCCATATTTGTTTACTTTTGTTGCTGTACGATGGAGTTTGGAACATCATTAACCTTTTTACCTTTTTAGTTATATGAAGTTCCCATTAGATACCCACCTTTGGTTGGGTAGTTTACTTTTCATTCTTTAAGTGAGGGGCATTTGATTTCCACACTATCTTTGTCCTTCTAGTTCCTTCTTTTTCTGTGGGGTTAAGATATCGCTACTTCTTTGAATTACGTTCCATTAGGTCTCCCCAATGTGGGAAAAATAAAAATTATTTCAAAACATATTAAGTGCTTAAGTGCGGGGTGAGCTTAAGAAATGAAAGGACACATGAAGGTGAAAAGTCAAAAGATAAATGAGGTGAAAAGTCAAAAGATCTTGTATGTCCATATATAAAGAGGTGTTTCTTTTATCCTTCATTCTTTAGTGTTTTTTTTCCTTCTCTTTAGCGTTTTTCTTGCACTTTTTCTTCTCTCTCTCTCTCTCTCTCTCTCTCAATGTTGTATCCGTCCTTCCAAGCTAATATTATTGCAAATCTACGTGCTTAGTTATTGCCCATGGCTATGTGCTACACATTAGCGCTTCGTTTTTTTATTGAGAGAATCTTTGAATTAAAAATACCTTTTAATTTTTTTGAAGCCATTAAGAATACCTTTTAACTTTTTTTGAAGCCATTATTGTATCCTTGTGCGCAAAAGAGATCCTTGGGTATTTGCTATTCTACTATGGGCGTTTGAGGGTGGTGGTAGGCTATTGAAGCAACCCGACTAGTGTTGCTATTGGTTGTATGCTTGCATCACTTCCCTCTAGATGAGCATAACTTTGGTCTATTTTTAGCTTTTAGCTACCTCTTTGTCATGGTGGTCTTGGACTGCCAATTGTAACTTGTGACTTGTGGATTTCTTTGATCTTTGTGCACTCAACGACTTTTAATTAGTCAAACATCCTTTTGAAAGATCTATAAATTATACTCAGTCTTTATAATTTTGTTATAAAATTAGAAGCAATACCTAAGCAATTTTTAATCTCTCTTATGATTTTTGTGTTAGATGATTGTGTGGGACGTGAAACATCACGATAGCAACAAGCTAGTATACTGTATACTGGCATCACTAATTAGCATGTCCATGCACGTCACCATTCAAAATCAATCTTAATGAGTAGGATTTGAACACACCACATATATAGTATGAAACTCAACCTTAACCACTAGGCTATGTGCTTACGCTGGTCCTTGAGCCCCTTTGAGCCATAAAAAAAAGAATACAACCCCCCCAAAAAAAACTAATTAATTAATGGCTTTTGAAAAAGTCGTTTTGGCTGCCTAGTGGCTCTTCTTTGATTTTATTATCCAAAATCTTCAAAGATGCTTTCAAAGACCCTCATTTCTATATCTCCTTAGCTTACAACATGTTTCTGTGTCCATAGCTCCGCTTTGAATTTCTTTACTTACTTAAACCTTGCTTTAGGATCTTGCTAGATTCTCGCAAATGGGAATTTCTCAAAATTGTGATTAGAAATTAGTTAAAAGCAAGCCATCATATTTTTTATGAAAGTAAGACCTCTCTCTCTCTCTCTCCCTCACAAGTGTGGCTAAAAGCAAGCCAACATTCTTTGATGAAAGGAAGACTTCTCTCTCTCTCTCTCTCTCTCTCTTAAGTGTGGCTAAAAGCAAGCCAACATTCTTTGATGAAAGGAAGACTTCTCTCTCTCTCTCTCTCTCTAAGGTCTCTTGGGATAGTTTCCTATGACATTAAAGTTCTCTTCTTCTTCTTCTTCTCTCTCTCTCTCTCTCTCTCTAAACCGAGGCCAACACTCTTTGATGAAACTCTCTCTCTCTCTCTCTCTCTCTCTCTCTCTCTGAGGGTGTGCACATGCACTCAAAAGGATCGTCCGATGGGTGGAGATTCTGTGGTGGTCCACCCTTTTTTTGGACTTTTGCCCACCCTTTACCATCGGAGCTTCGTCGTTTTTAACGGAACTGCACTCTGCTCCCCTAGCCGTTTGCTGCGATGGCGAGACGATCAACTACTAAGTTTAGTGAATGCTTCTTCACGTTCTTGTCATGTAGTGCCTGCGAACGTCTGTGGCCTACCTCAAGCTACCGGTCGGCAACTTGCTGTATGCATGTGCATTGAATACCGACAGCTGAACTACACCACAGTTGCACCACCGTTTGTGCATGTGCGCAGAGCTGGGTGGTCCACTGGAGTCAGATTTGTGGACTTGCACACCGGCTGGAGAGTCGCATGTGCGCAGTCTCTCTCTCTCTCTCTCTCTCTCTCTCTCTCTCACAGAATTGTGTTTACTTTTGGAAATTGGGTACGTTCGGTTCTGGTATGGCGGTGTGAAACGGACTCTTAAGGAGTCCTGGCTCCTCCCTCATTCGTGTTTGTCCAGCTATCTCCTCTTCTTTCATCAGCGTCCTCTTCCGCTCTGTGCTGCAGCAGCCATGGCGGGGGCTCTTTCTGCAGCAGCTTTGCTGCCCGTAAATGTGGCTGCACGCGACCAGACTCAGAGCAGCCTCAACAAACCACCTTATCTACCCAGCATCTCCAAGGTCTGCGCTCGCCAATCTCTTCTTGTCCAGGTAAGCCCTTTCTCTGGTCTTCGCCGCTCCCTGTTATTTACCAGAAACCCTAGCCGTGGCAGCTTCCATTCCGTTATCTCAAAGGCCCTTGCGGCTCCCTCTGGTAAGGGCACCCGTGCAGTTGTTGTCGCCATGTTTGAACGGTTCACTGAAAAAGCCATCAAGGTGATCATGCTTGCACAAGAAGAAGCACGACGCCTGGGGCACAACTTTGTTGGGACTGAACAAATCCTGCTCGGCTTGATTGGTGAGGGAACCGGGATTGCGGCCAAAGTGCTGAAATCCATGGGTGTTAACCTCAAAGAAGCACGCATAGAGGTGGAGAAGATCATTGGCCGGGGCAGTGGGTTTGTTGCTGTTGAAATTCCCTTTACCCCAAGGGCTAAGCGTGTACTTGAGCTCTCTCTGGAGGAAGCTCGTCAACTAGGTCACAATTACATTGGATCTGAGCATCTGTTGCTAGGTTTGCTAAGAGAAGGTGAAGGGGTGGCTGCACGTGTACTTGAAAACCTTGGTGCAGATCCTAGCAATATTAGAACTCAGGTTATTCGAATGGTTGGAGAGAGCACAGAAGCTGTTGGAGCTGGTGTTGGAGGTGGGAGCAGCAATGCAAAGATGCCCACTTTAGAGGAGTTTGGCACTAATTTAACCAAGCTTGCAGAGGATGGGAAGCTTGACCCAGTTGTGGGAAGGCAGCCACAAATAGAGCGTGTAACTCAGATTCTTGGTCGTCGCACCAAGAATAATCCTTGCCTTATTGGGGAGCCTGGTGTTGGTAAGACAGCAATCGCAGAGGGGCTTGCACAACGCATTTCTGCTGGTGATGTCCCTGAGACTATCGAAGGTAAAAAAGTTATTACACTTGATATGGGGCTACTAGTTGCTGGTACCAAGTACAGAGGAGAGTTTGAGGAAAGACTGAAGAAGCTAATGGAGGAGATTAAGCAGGCGGACGATATAATTCTATTTATTGATGAAGTGCACACTTTGATTGGAGCGGGTGCAGCTGAGGGAGCAATTGATGCAGCTAACATTTTGAAGCCTGCTTTGGCCAGAGGTGAACTTCAGTGCATTGGAGCCACCACTCTTGATGAGTACAGGAAGCACATTGAGAAGGATCCTGCCTTAGAGAGGCGTTTCCAACCTGTGCAAGTTCCAGAGCCAACTGTAGATGAGACAATACAGATTTTACAAGGTCTAAGGGAACGGTACGAGATACATCATAAACTGCGCTACACAGATGAGGCCCTAGTTGCTGCTGCTCAGCTCTCATACCAATATATCAGTGACCGGTTTCTTCCAGATAAAGCTATTGACCTGATTGATGAAGCTGGATCTCGTGTTCGTCTTCGTCATGCCCAACTCCCTGAAGAAGCGAAGGAGCTTGATAAGGAGTTGAGGCAGATCACAAAGGAGAAGAACGAGGCAGTGAGAGGTCAAGATTTTGAGAAGGCAGGAGAACTTCGTGACCGGGAAATGGAATTGAAGGCACAGATATCCGCAATTACAGAAAAAGGGAAAGAGAAGTTGAAAGCTGAGAGTGAAGCTGGTGATGTAGGGCCTCTAGTTACTGAAGCAGACATCCAACAGATAGTGTCAGCCTGGACTGGAATCCCAGTTGAGAAAGTTTCGATAGACGAGTCAAGCCGGCTGCTGAAGATGGAAGAAACATTGCATAAGAGAGTAATTGGCCAAGATGAAGCTGTGAAAGCCATTAGCCGTGCCATCCGACGAGCCAGAGTGGGCCTAAAGAACCCTAACAGACCCATAGCCAGTTTCATATTCTCTGGCCCTACTGGTGTTGGAAAGTCCGAGCTAGCGAAGGCACTGGCAGCATATTATTTTGGTTCAGAAGAGGCAATGGTAAGGCTTGATATGAGTGAATTTATGGAGAGGCATACTGTGTCTAAGCTCATAGGATCGCCACCCGGATATGTTGGCTACAGTGAAGGTGGGCAACTGACAGAAGCTGTTCGGCGCCGTCCTTACACTGTTGTGCTGTTTGATGAGATCGAGAAAGCTCATCCAGATGTCTTCAACATGATGCTTCAGATACTGGAGGATGGTAGGCTTACAGATAGCAAGGGCAGGACTGTGGATTTCAAGAATACGTTATTGATTATGACCTCAAATGTTGGAAGTAGTGTGATTGAAAAGGGTGGAGGAGGAATTGGTTTCCAGCTTGACTATGGTGAGAAGGATAGTAGCTACAACAGGATAAAGACTCTTGTGAATGAGGAGCTAAAACAGTACTTCAGACCAGAGTTTTTGAATCGTCTTGATGAGATCATTGTGTTTAGGCAGCTTACAAAGACAGAAGTGAAGGAGATAGCTGACATTATGCTCAAAGAGGTCTTTGACCGCGTGAAAAAGAAATCTATTGATCTCCAGGTGACTGAAAGATTTAGAGACAGAATAGTGGATGAAGGCTACAGTCCTAGCTATGGTGCAAGGCCTTTACGTAGGGCTATTATGCGTCTTCTGGAGGACAGCATGGCTGAGAGAATGCTTGGAGGAGAGATCAAAGAAGGTGATTCAGCTATCATTGATGTTGATACTGAAGGAAATGTGACAATCTTGAATGGCACAACTGGAACTGCTTCAACTTCAGCAGTTGAGGCTCCTGCTGGCATTGCCTGAAGTGCCTAGCACAATGAGTGTCTTGCCTAATAAGAGATATGCTTGGTGCTTTGGACTCAACGATGATCGGGAGGGGGAGGGGGGCAGGGCAGGGGTTGTTACTTCCCCTCGGCCCCCTTGTAGCTTTATCGGCATGATGTAAATTCAATTGATTAACCCCCCCCTTATTGTTGATGATGGCATAAAGCTATTGTAGATTCAGTTTCTAGCCATCAAATGGACTGCTCTCCCTTCCACGTCATATAATGTGTTGATAGCTGTGATGAATGGATATAATATTTGTAGCAAATCTCTGCTTATGTAATGGGTTCTACCCTTGTTGAGCATGTGTGCTAGTTTATGGGGCACGTGTATGTGCTATTAATAATAATTCTCTTTTATAGCACAGTTATGGGGCAGGGCTTGTTATTTGTGGTAGTATATGGAGTGCGTGTATGTGCTATTAATGATAATTCTCTTTTATAGCACAGTTATGGGGCAGGGCTTGTTATTTGTAGTCGAGTTACTAATTGAATGGCTTGGCTCGAAAACCAAACAAGCATAGTCAAATGGCTTGCCATGCAAACTGCAGTCATGGTGCCTTCAAACATTTGTCTCATGCTTGAAGTGGCACTCTTGTTCTGCTGAAGAAGGCTTGCAGAGACGAACGTGGGCTTGTCCACGTTTACAAGTGGCTCGACGAAAGAATATAAAATCAGATAAGTATAGAGATATACTGCAGAGCTGGTTGTAAACATTGTGCAGGCTAAAATATTCTAGAAAAGCACTTTGGTTCTTGAGCAAAGGTCTTAACTTTCTTGCTTTTTTATTTGAATTGTGTGATGTTAAGTTCTGCCTGATTCAGTTTCTGATTGCTTATTACTATAACAAGTCTGTTAAGCAAGCCTGGGGTAGTTCTTTTGCTCAACCATGAATGAGTCGAGGCTGATTAGAGCTTGTTCAGGAGAAGGCATGGGATGTCCTTCCTGCAGCCTCTGAAGGGACTTTGTGAAACAGGATGATTTCCGGGCTGGTTGGGGCGAAGTATAAATGCTGGATGAAAAAGATAGGGCTATCGATTGGGCACTTTGATCTTCGGGGGGGAGAGAGAGAGAGAGAGAGAGAGAGAGAGAGAGAGAGTCTTTAACTGTCTTTCTATTTCTCATTCAGAAAGACTTACATTCATTATAGTTCATGAAGCTATCACCTGTGCACAGTGAATTTGCCACAACTGGCATGGCATGGCAAGGCCCTTCTACATGAGCCTGGGATCACTTGGGTTGTGATTAATTGGTTGTGCGTGTGAATGCTCATTGCATTGCAGCAGGGAGTATTGAAGAGTCGATGACTTATTTAGATAAGGGACACCAGGGTGAGCAATTTGCTTGCAAGTCAAATTGGGCAGAGTTCTATTTTAAAGATAGCGATGTCACCATGCTTTTGATTACATTCTTGGGCGAAATTCTTATTTACAGTCCTTCCAAAGTAACGCCAGGGAGCACTCTCTTAAATTGATCACAAGAATAAATTCTATGAGAGAAAAATATGAGTTTTAACATTAAATATACATTATTTTGGACATCTAGAGTAGGGTCTTAGGATGGATCAAGCTAAGTTGAGGCCACTCTGAAGTGGTCGCCGTCCATGAGTTTGGACAACTTACAAATTCTCCTCGAGACAGTCGGATACTATCACAACTTTATTAAGGCTTATGCGAAGACGGCAACATTTATGAAGGGACCAATTAAATGCACAAAGATGTCCTTTCAGTGGGGGCAATGACCAACATCATAGCTTTGACAAGCTTAAAGTAGCTTCAAATATAATTCATATGCTAATCTCAAGAACAAAGCCATTGGTGCAAAATTACGCCAAGAAGACATAGTTGCTTTTGAGAGCAAGAAATTGGATACAACAACATAATTCTTTTGCCTATCAAAGAGAGATTTATTCTATTATTCACTATTTTCAGGTATGTACTTTGAGATTGTGTTTGAAAGGGTAGAAGGACTAGATGGGAAAATATCTTGTATGGGCATGATTGTATGTTATAATATTGTGAAGGACAACATAATGTGGTAGTAGGTGCTCTGCCGTTTGCTTCTCACCAAATTTGATATGAATAGTCTACTTGATATGCTCAACTCTGTGGTATATTCAATTGTGCAAAAATTCTCAATTCTGGGATAGATGTAAATAATCGTGATTATTTACTTTGGATTTTTTAGCAACTTTTTGCCAAAATGTTAATACAGGCAGGTAAAGAAACTCAACTTAAGCTCCCTAGCAAAGTTTCACCAAGCTTGGATAAACTCTGCTCAATTTGTCAACAATTTTTGTCTGCAGTCTGTCTTTACAAAACTGGTCACAATTTTTATTTTACAGATCCAAATCTTACCAAATTTGATATGAAGCTCAATACAACATGATAGAACTTTTGGTATGCTTGATTGACCAATTTTTTTAAAAATTAGACAAAAATAAATAATCGCAATTATTTACTTTTGGAAATTTTTTTTCATATTTTTTAATCATGTGGGCATACACACATGTTCTACACTTTAAACTAAGCCTCTGAGTCAAGTTTCACAAAATTTGAATGAGCTATTAGAATCTCTTATGAGTAAATTTGAGCATGATCCATCATACTCGCATGTAGAAAGATCTTTCTTCTGTCTCCCTTCAAAGGAAGAGTAAATAATAACTCCACATGATTTTTTTTAATAAATGAGTCTTGCAAACTTAGACATTAGGCCGCAAGCGCAGGTTAGTCAAAGATGAATGACATATTCACTCGTAAGACCACGATATATTGACCAAAATTGCATTAACATATCTAACAACACGTCTTACATTGTTCCAAATAGCTACTAAACAAGTTAAGCATTTGAAAGCAGGAGGAGATCGAAATTGGGAAGAGAAAAAGTATCTCTATCGATTTTATTGTAGGTTTCCCACCAAAAAGTGTGAACATGATTCCATTTGTGTAGTGGTGGCCCGATTGACAAAGATTTGTTGGTCTATTCGTGTCAAGTCAAAGATGAATAACTTTATTCCTACTATGAGGACAAGGGTCTAGGCATAATGGCAAGGGGACTCAATAACAAGAACTATATACGTAATGGAGGAGTGGGGACTCTTATGCCATAACCCAAGTCTTACATTGGTATCAGAGTTATGGAAGAGGAAGGAGGAGAAGTTGTACTTTGTAGATTCTATCAGAACGTTAAATGAAGTGTTTTCTGGTTTTAGGATAGCTACATACAAAAGTAATTTTTCAACATTCTGGTCGTGCACCTTACTAGAATTACCAAGGTCTCCAACTATGTAAAACAATGTTTTTTTGGATTTGAAACTGATTTTACGTTAATCTGCATAGATTGACACGTGATCAAAAGAGGTAGTTTTGGTCTTTCATAGTTTTGGCACATAAAATTAATGTTGCCATAGTGCATACAAGTGCGTGCTACCAAGCGGTGGAATTACTTCAAGTCATGAAAAAGCTCCATGTCACAACCCCATGTGTACGGAAAGCTTTCAGTGTTGAAGCTATGGTGCTAATTTTTTTTGCAACTTCAAGTTTGTGCATGTATATGGATGGCATGATGCAAGTTATGTTTGATGCATGCTATGGCCTATAATGCAAGCTTCTTGCATACAAGGCATGCATGCATGCTGGCCAAGGAAGACACACATGCAAGGCATGCAATCATGCTTGTATGTCGACATGAAAGACATGCATGAACTCTTTGGCTAGGAGCCAAGTACTTCACTTTTGATGCTATGACATGGCCATAGAAACTCTATCAGGTGATATTTTTGAGATTGTGACCTTTTGACACAAGCAATTGTCACATGCACATGGCTTTGTGTGCCAATGGACATGCTTCATCGACTTCGAGAGCCAACTTTCCACCTATCCCTAGATAGAAGTGTCTAGAATCCTAAGAGGATTAGTACTGGCAGTGTCGCAGGACCTCTATGTCCGGACAAGTCCATTAGATTAGGTATTTCTACTTTGGAACCCTCTTGCATAAGTGGATTGTAGAAGTGTTTTGATAGATGTTGCCACATTAAATGGGCATCTGACATGACGTGCGTATGATTTAGGTTAAAGGAATCCAACAAGCCATTCCCCACATCGATCGGATTCACGGGTGGGCATATCCACGACAATTTCATCTAGAAACTAACCCTCGGTCAAACTTTTTAATAAATCATCTTAATGGTTATTTTTTAAGGAATATGAAAGGGGTTTCTCCCTACCTAGACCTTAACTGGTTTATAACCATTTATTTGGGGAGCTCCTAGCGTTTTAAGCAAATTGTAGGACACTCAAGATCACTAGTGTTTTTCTCAAATCAGCTCCAACATTCTTTGCAATAGATCAACTAGCATTTTTGGCTAGTTCAGCTAGCGCTTGCTAAAATCAACAGATTAGTCCTAGCGGTTTCAATTTTCAGCCACTCCCTCCCCGGAGACGTGCAAGATCTATTAATGCTAGCCTCTCAAATGCGGTCCGGTACATCAACAGCCCATTGAGCTTCTCCTCATCCATTCCCTCACTGCATCGAGTGCTCCCATCGTTGCCCATCATCGGCATCATCGAGATCTACATTTTTTAGCCCTTCATTCCTCTCACATCGAGAGTGCAAATCAACCCTAGATCTACCCTTGGTGGCCATCAACAATCCCACATCAAGAAGGATCCAAAGTGCATTAAATCAGCCCCCCAGAGGTGCATCATCTTAAAGAGTTACCAAGGTGGCATTCTCCATTCGAGTCAATACAGTCTGCACTCGAGGTATTGCATGCATGTACGTTCCATTTTCACAATCTAAAGCAAATACCACATCGGCAACAGAGTGGGGGGCCCTTGAGAGGGTTGGTTGGGATCCCATCGGGTGTCAATTGTCCTCTTCTCTCTCCCTCTCTCCCCCTCTAAACATCTCTACCACTATTTCTCATTTCCTCTCGGGGAAAGTAAAAGGAACCATCATCAAGCTAAAGCAATTGCTAACACAAGGAACTAAGTTAAATATTTGTGAAAGTTTTAACCTAGATCTTCACCATTTCAATTCCGCTCCACTTGACATCAATCTACCATCTTTTACATCTATGCAAAGTGGGTTCTAATTATTAAGGATTGCTTAACTATTCTTAGCTTCACTAGATTTCTCAAGAGAACTGGTTTTCACGCAAGGCATTGGTTGCCAACAAAGCGAGTGACAAATCAAAAAGGTTTTTAAACATCAAGTTGACCTCTATAGTTGCTATAAGTCATTACAGATTGTATCTATGGCTACAACTAGCTGTTGCTACATCTGCTAAAGATGCATGCAAGATTAAGATACGGTGATGGAAGTTTTGAGAATTTCTATAAAGATACATCTTCGACGTGAAGATAGAGTTTCCAGAGAATAAGGATATTTTCTCTACAATGGGGACATGGTCCAATGTCTACAAGTCTTAGGAGATCAGAATTTTATTGTACGAGAATGATTTGTGAAGTAATATCTCCATGAGAGAAGTCATTTCAACAAGTACTACCTCATTTTGGGTAAAAATTTGTTTAAGTTCATGATGGGGCATACAATCCCTATGACTTTTATTAAGTGCACCCTTTTCTGGATGGAAAAATACCTCTATAGCTATCAGAAAGAAAATTACATTCTTTAACAATATGGAATCTCTTGTTTGTGTTCAATAAATCAGCCTTACAATCTCCCTTGGACACAAGCGGAAAGACGATCAAGAGTTTACATGGTTATGCACAAAGTTATGCATCTGTTCTACAGTTCATGTAACAGAGGCATGCACAAGGGTGCATAGGTGTACATGTGTCATAATAACTAATATCTAATTCTCCTAAATGATTTTCTCATGTTAAACTGATCATTTAATATGGGGAAGTTCCAGGGGAGAAAAAGCTAGAATATTGGTTAAGCTAGCAGACCGACCACAGTAGGGATCCAAAGGAGAAAAAATAAGGATCCAAAGGGGTGGCAATCTGCAACAGAGCAATGTGCAAAAATGGGCTTTAAAGACCCTAAGGTTCAGCCCATTAAAACTTCCAAAATGCTAAGGTTCCAAAATTCAAAGGTTGTGCCCAACAGTCAAGCTTAGTAAAATTGGATGCTTTGTGAGTGTGCCAAAAAAGTCTTCAAGGCTCCTACATAGGAGGGGGCGAGCCCTGTAAGTAGGGGATGAGAGAGAAACACACGCACACACACACACACACACACACAGACTCTTTTTTTACACAAAGGGAATGAGGGACACATGTCAGCTCCCTAGCCCAATTGCCCATAAGGTGCACTCAAATCCTATTGGATGGCCATAGAGGTGGACCAATGAGAATTAGGCTAGAGTAAATCTAGTTTAATTCATTTAAAAACACTTAATAAAATAACCAATAAGAAATAAGCTCTCAAGAAGACTATTGGACAGTTTCCCAAGGGTCCAATGAGTATTTAGCAGCCCGATGGCTTGCTTGCTTCCTATTGGCCAGAAGACAAAGGGGTCCAATGAGAGTTTAGTTGCATTATTTAATTACCTAAAGCTCTCACTAAAGGGGAAAGGGGGACACATGTCACAAGACTCACTTATGCTTCTTAAATCCTATTGGCTAAGCCTAGAGGGGTCCAATGGGAAGCCATCAAGAGGAATTAGCAAGAGGGGTCGACCAAGAGAGAGAGGGGGCTGATTTTTCAAAGGCATTATTCCACACAAACTCACACAAGCTCATGTGTGAAGCAAGAAGACTCTCTCTCTCTCCTTCTCAAGATTTAATGGAAAGCTCATCATCTACTCCAAGCTTGTGAGAAGGGAGGCCTACACCAACAACTCTTGGCTTTGTGATGCAAATCCAACCAAGAGCCAAGCTTCAATGCATGCTCATCTCCTCTACCATGCTAATTACTATGATATGCTATGGTAATATGAGTGAATATGTGATGAGATATACATCTTTTCCGTAAGATTACTCCTTCTTCCTCTCAATCTACTCTCATACTCCGCTAGCTCTCACCATCTTCGAAGGTGTGTGAGGTCTTGGGTCTCAGATCGTGAGGGAATTGATGTTGTGTTTTATAAGTGTTTGTTTAGTGCTTGAAGCTTCCATCTTCATTGCACTAGCTAGTTATTGAAGGAACACAAGAATTGTATTGTAAAATGTCTCCCTTGATGGGGGAAACCTATAATGCAAAGCCTTTTGGAGGGGGGACCGGCTCCATGTAAATCTGGTCCTCACCTGTTGTCAATACATTGATTTCTCTCTCTTTTGATGCATTGTTCATGCCTATCTAACTAGGTGTTATGCTTTTTGTTGCTCTCTCCACCCAAGCACTCTTGTTATGCTCATTAGGAATTTGTTCTAATGAAATGCTCACTATGTTCATGTTACTTTCCGCTACACACAAGCTACTAGGCCATTAAATGTTACATTGGTATCAGAGCACAAGGTTTCTCTTTCCTTGCTCAAGAAGGGAGGTCCTCAAGCTAGCTATGAATGGTTTGTATTATTAATTGCAATTGAGTAAGTAGAATAGGGATTTTTTAGCCTTGCAATGTGCTTGCCTTCGTGCAGATAACGGGCCATCACCGTCGAGAGCTATGGTCTTAATAGTGGAGTCCTATGGCTCAACTACTATTGAGATATTAGAAGCTTGACAGGAGCCGATGATGTTTTGGTGTTGAAAGACTCTCTCTTCTATTTTTGCAATTAATGATATTTGAGCCACGGGTACAGTAGCTTGAGTGCTTTTCTAAAGGGGTAAAGAGGAGTAGCAACTAGTGCTTGAAGTGCCAAAGTACACCTAAAAAAAAGTTTACACCTAAAAGTTATTAGAATGGCTGACAATAGTAAAAAGAGTGAAATTAATGTTGATAGCTTTGATTTTGCTAATAAGCAGGCTACTAATGATGCCCCTATGCTTGTTAACTACCTTGTTTCTAGGCTTCAACAAGCTATGGGCAATCCATCCCTCCAAAATGAAGTGCAACGGCACCTTCGTGCTTATGGGATTCTCCAAGCTGCCTACCATGACAAGAGAGTACCTAGGAAGTCTCCTAGTGAGACTTCCAAAAGAGGCCTCTCTCCGATTCGGGAAGAAGAAGAGGATCCATACGAAGGGCTCAAAAATTTTCTTCTTGATGACGCTCCTTCTCAAAAGAGAACTCAAGAGCCCCCACCAAAGGAACGAGAAAGGAGTGAGTCTCCTGCCACCTCGGTGGAGATGGCTCCATGAAGACGGCGGGCAAAACTCTCTCCATCACCTCCTAAACGGAGAAGACCATCTCACACTTCTCCACACCATAATTCAAAGAGGGATGACAAAAAGCAAGAGAAGAAAAAGGCAAGAGAGGTCACCCTCTTCTTCATCTTCTTCATCCTCTTCCTCTTATGAAGAAAGTGATGGTGCCGACAAGGAATACCAAGGCAAGAAAAAGGCGAGAAAGAGGTCACCCTCTTCTCCATCTTCCTCAAATTCTTCATCTTCTGAAGAAAGCAATGGTGCAACTTTTGAACCATCAAAAAGAAGAGGCCATAGGAAATCCTATGCTGCGTGGAAGAGGTCAACCAAGCTCAAGAAGTTTAAAGAGGGAGGAAAGAGCATCTCTTTCCTTACCTACACTGGCACTTTTGGTGCTACGGAGAAAGTCTTGGCCTTTATCCAACAATTCGATGCGGCGTTTCGAGATGAGGGCTTCATGGAGTCCTCTAAGCTACACCATGTAGCCATGCACTTTCAAAAGTCCGCCAGGCAATGGTGGTCTAGCGTATGGGCCAACAGTGAAGCTCCGCGAACATGGAAAGCTTTAAGAGCTTCCATCATGAAGCACTTTTTGGCCACCGATGCCAAAGACAAAGTACTCACCGAATGGCGAAGCTTGAAGCTCTCTCCCTACGAATCCATTTATAAATATGTAGACAAGTTTTGGGACTTACATCTCAAAGCCACTGTCTTCAAAAAGAGGGATTTTGGAGAGAAAAAACAACAATTTTGTGTGGGCTTAACTGAAGAAATGGTAGAGTATGTCAACTCCCAAAGGCCACGCACCATATCTGTGGTTATACACCATACTATGGTGGCTTCTTGAATCAATTTCCAAACAGGGGCTAAGAGAAATCCTAAGCCCACGGAAAACAAGGGTTCCAATGAACAAAGGCAAAAATAAACTCTCTCCTGAAGAGCTTGAGCGTTATCGCAAGGATAACCATTGTTTCAAGTGCGGCGAGC
This sequence comes from Adiantum capillus-veneris, assembly GCF_014529385.1. Lineage (NCBI taxonomy): Eukaryota > Viridiplantae > Streptophyta > Polypodiopsida > Polypodiales > Pteridaceae > Adiantum > Adiantum capillus-veneris. Next base: position 10,155,192 of record NC_140952.1, on the reverse strand, counting down.
AAGGGCATGTGTACCATGCTTGTCCCCAAAAGAACACCCGCCATGAGCCTCCTAGAGCTACCTTGGTCGAAATCCAAGAAGAGGAAGCTCACCACAAATGATCTCCTCTATGCCATGCTTGGGGAAAGGTAAGAGAACATGATGTTGTTATTCTCTTTGACCCTGGTTCTACTCACAATTTCGTATCCGCAAAGTTGGCCACCAAGCTAGGCATCCAAGCCTATGAGATGGGATATGTCCTACCCACAGATGGTGCTTTCAAGGGGCAAGAAGCTTCAATGACTCCCTTAATTGGGAAATTGAGGCTCCATGTCCAAAGCTATGTGGACAAAGAGGACTTCTTTATCTCTCCTCTCAAGCACGAGGATGTAATCCTAGGGGCACCATGGTTTGATTGCATGGCTGCCAATGTTAAATCCTTGAAAGCCAAATCTACTTTAAGTACGGGGAAAAGGATATGTACATAGATGCCAAAGAGATGGGTAACACCATACCTATTGTACACACGCAAGCTTTCAATAAGTCAATAAAGAGCTCTTTTTCCATGTACATGATTTTTGTTAAAGATTCTCAAAATGAACCTAATGCTTTAGCAAAAGAAAATATAAACAATCACAAGGAACTAGAGTTATCCAATTTTCTCAAGGGATTTTGAGATGTTTTTATTGACGACATCCCTTGTGAACTACCTCCTAAACGAGGCAATGATGACCATGCAATTGAACTTCTTCCAAGAAGTTCACCGCCTAATAAACCTCCTTATAGGTTTTCTCAAGCTCAACAAGAGGAGATTATGCGGCAAGTGCATGAGTTAGTTGAAAAGGGCATGGTTACGCCTAGCTCATCTCCATTTTTCTCACTTGTGTTATTAGTGCAAAAGAAAGACGGCACATATCGTATGTTTGTCGACTATAGAGCACTAAATAGGATCACTATCAAAAATAGGTTTCTCGTTCCACAGGTAGAAGACCTATTTGATAAGCTACAAGGATCGACCTACTTCAATAGAATTGACCTAAAAAGTGGCTACCATCAAATAAGGATAGGTGATCAAGACATTGTAAAGACCGCATTTCGTACTACGCTTTTGGCTTGACCATTGCACCAACCACATTCAACCGCTTGATGGAGAAGCTATTCAGGCCTCACCGAACTTTACTGGAGTGTTATTTAATGACATTATCATCTACTCTAATTCACTAGACGAACACAAGCAACACCTCCAGGTAATATTTCAAGTCTTAAGAGAGAATAAACTTTATGTTAATCGAAAGAAAAGTGAATTCAGATTCAGTATTTAGTTCACATTATCTCTCAAGATGGCCTCCAAATGGATCCATCAAAGTTAGAGGTAATAAAAGGATGGCCTAATCCAAGGAATCTTCATGAACTAAGAAGCTTTATAGGTATGTGTGCATACTATAGATCTTCATACAAAAGTTCTCACTAATAGCAGGACCATTACATGACCTAACAAAGAAAAATGTTAGGTATACATGGTCTGCCAAGGAGAACAATGCTTTCGAAAAGCTTATCTTTGGATTGCCTAAGTCTATCCATAGGAATATGGGAATATGGACGATAGTAGACAGTTTTAGTAAACAAGCTCATTTTATACCTGTCAAAAAGACTATCAAAGCCCATCAAATGGCAACCCTCTTCATTTCACAAATCTTCAAGTACTATGGCTTGCCAATGTCCATAGTGTCGGATAGAGATCCTAGAATGACCAGTAATTTCTGGAAGGGTCTCTTTGAGAATTCAGGGACAAGGCTAAACTTCTCGTCGGCATATCATCCGCAAACGGATGGCCAAAGTGAAATAGCTAATGTAACAATTCTTGATCTACTAAAAGCCTATGTAACAGAAGTAGATCAAAGGTCCCACTGGGAGAAGTACTTACCCTTAGTAGAGTATGCCTACAATAACACTCTACATACTTCCACGGGAAAAGCACCTTTCGAGGTAATTGAGGGAAGATAAAAAATTCTCCTGCTACTTAAGGTACACGAGAAGATCTTCACTACAGATGAGTATAGCCGAGACCTACAAGAATCTTTCCAAAAGATTAAGGATGCTATCTCTATCTCACAGCAAAGGCAAAAGGTTGCTGCTGATAAGCAGAGAAGAGCCCAAGCCTTTAAAGAAAATGATTGGGTCTTACTTAAATTTCCCAAGGCTTGATTAAGGCACACGGCGGGCAAGAATCCTACGGGACACCAAAAGTACTATGCTAAGTTAGCAAAAAGGTACTATGGTCCCTTCCAGATTCTTACACCAATTAATGAGGTGGCCTATCAACTCAAGTTGCCCAACCATTGGCTCATACACAATGCTTTTCATGTGAGCTTGCTAAAGCCTTACAAAGGAGAGCCACCTTGAGAACCAACTATTGAAGACCCACCGGAGATCGAGGACCAAGAAGAGGTGTTGCAGCCCGAGTCCATTCTGTGACATGAAGACAAGGTATTAAGAGGCAATAAGACTATCCGACGGTATTTTATTAAGTTTAAAAATTATCCTTTTGACGATGCTAGATGGATGAAAGGCATGCAATTAAAGGATAACCTAAACCTTGTCAATGCTTACAATGCTTCCCTAGAGTAAGAAAATGTACAAATGTTTAAAATGAACAAAGTTGTCTTATAAGACTCTCTTTTTATTTATTGTGCACAAATGTGAAGTATTATGCATGCTTAGAACCAAGTTTGCGGAGACGATGTCTCCCAAACACCAAGTAGAGTTTGTCACTCTACTATGGAAGATTGATAGGACTAATGTGCAGACATGCTTGCAGCAGACTTAGGCTCTCAAGCGCCAAATAGATTAGTCAACCATTCTGGAACAATGTCGTAGGGTAAGATAGGGATCCTCTACCCGCTAGAAAAAGGACTAATGAGTAGGCTTTATCTTCCCTACCCCATAGTCGAGGACGACTATGGTTTCAAGAGAGAGGTAATGTCATAATAACTAATACTAATTCTCGTAAATGGTTTTCTCATGTTAAACTGATCATTTAATATGGGGAAGTGCCAGGGGAGAAAAAGCTAGAATATTGGTTAAGCTGGCAGACCAGCCACAGTAGGGATCCAAAGGAGGGAAAATAGGGATCCAAATGGGGGTCCATCTGCAAAAGAGCAATGTGCAACACTGGGCTTTAAAGACCCTAAGGTTCAGCCCATTAAAAATTCCAAAATGCTAAGGTTCCAAAATTCAAAGATTGTGTCCAATGGTCAAGCTTAGTAAAATTGGATGCTTTGTGAGTGTGCCAAAAAAGTCTTCAAGGCTCCTACATAGCAGGGGGCGAGCCCTGTAAGTAGAGGATGAGAGAGAAAAAAAAAAACACACACACACACACACACACACACTCACAGGCTCCCTTTACACAAAGGGAATGAGGGACACATGTCAGCTCCCTAGGCCAATTGCTCATAAGGTGCACTCAAATCCTATTGGATGGCCATAGAGATGGACCAATGAGAATTAGGCTAGGTTAAATCTAGTTTAATTCATTTAAAAACACTTAATAAAATAACTAATAGGAATTAAGCTCTCTAGAATACTATTGGACAGTCTCCCAAGGGGTCCAATGAGCATTCAACAGCCCAATGGCTTGCCTGCTTCCTATTGGCCAGAAGACAAAGGGGTCCAATGAGAGTTTAGTTGCATTATTTAATTACCTAAAGCTCTCACTAAAGGGGAAAGGGGGACACATGTCACAAGACTCACTTATGCTTCTTAAATCCTATTGGCTAATTCTAGAGGGGTCCAATGGGAAGCCATCAAGAGGAATTAGCAAGAGGGGTCGACCAAGAGAGAGAGAGGGGGCTGATTTTTCAAAGGCATTATTCCACCACACTCACACAAGCTCATGTGTGAAGCAAGAAGACTCTCTCTCTCCTTCTTAATCTTTAATGGAAATCTCATCATCTACTCCAAGCTTGTGAGAAGGGAGGCCTACACCAACAACTCTTGGCTTTGTGATGCAAATCCAACAAAGAGTCAAGCTTCAATGCATGCTCATCTCCTCTACCATGCTAATTACTAAGCTCTGCTATGCTAAGATGAGTGATTATGTGAGGAGATATACATCTTTCTGGTAAGACTACTCCTTCTTCGTCTCAATCTACTCTCATACCCCACTAGCTCTCACCATCTTCAAAGGTGTGTGAGGTCTTCGGTATGAGACCGTGAGGGAATTGATGTTATGTCTTATAAGTGTTTGCTTAGTGCTTGAATATTCCATCTTCATTGCAGTATTTAGTTATGAAGGAACACAAAGAATTGTATTGTAAAATGTCTCCCTTGATGGGGGAAACCTATAATACAAAGCCTTTTGGAGGGGGGACCGGCTCCATGTAAACCCGGTCCTCAACTGTAGCTTAATTTCTCTCCCTTTTGAAGTATTGTTCATGCCTATCTAACTAGGTGTTATGCTTTTTGTTGCTCTCTCCACCCAAGCACTCTTGTTATGCTCATTAGGAATTTATTCTAATGAAATGCTCACTATGTTCATGCTATTTTCCGCTACACACAAGTTACTAGGCCATTAAATGTTACAACATGTGTATTTAAGTGCCCAAAAATACCTATTTCTACACACCTACACAACTTCGGTATTAATTTTTGCAGGAGGGTCCACATATGTTACATGCACGACATGTACTCAAATACACATCTCACAAGTTATGTTTTGATTGGCATTTATTTTTTCTTGAATGCATTTTTATTATGGACACAAACTTTCTTCTAGGCATTTAATTTGCCTTTATGAATGAAAAACAATACATTTAAATTGAGCCTTTTCATTCTTATATGCACACAACATATGATGTCACTTTCTTATCAATAAGTGTGGTTATGAACCATAGCAAATTAATTCACATGAAATCTATTTTGCCAAAAATTTTAATCATTTTTTAGTAAACATTTCGATGCTATGCTCTATGTTACATGCATGTTATGTATCCCATTAAATGATCAATGCAACAACATAACCAATGTCAACATATTAAGACATACATGATGATTTATGCTTCAGACAAGAGTCTTGGACAAAGAGCCCATATGATTCTACCCCATGAAAAAAGATTCTAAGCTGGCTTAACCTATGGACTAGAGTCACACCGTGGTGCTATAGGTTGTCTGTACCATTCATGCTCCCTTAACTATATGCATGGTAAATTTTCTTTTGAGTTATCCAAGTGCCTCGCAATAAAATCTTGAGGTAAGCCTAAACTATGAGAGAAGGATTCTACGTATTGTGGGCACCATCGTAGCATAGCTCCAATAATTGTCAATCTGGAGGGATGAGCTACGGACTAGGGTATGGAAACACTCAACGATTAGTGAACTAATCATGGAAACAAGAATGACAACTCTATGGAGTGAGCTTTTCGGCCTATGGAGGAGCTAAGCCACAAAGAATGGCAATCTCCACATCCACTTCATTAGGAAAAATATGAACCCTCTAAGGGCCCTTTGGGATTAAGGTTAATTAGAGGCCATCCAATAGGAAGAGGGTGGTGGACACACTCTATACCCTCAAAAACGTAGGGGGACAAGGTAGCCTTACACCTCTTTATGGCCTCTTACCTAGTGAGAAGGTAAGGGAGGTGGCTAGGGGAAAGGGGGAAGGGGGGGGGGGGACCACTTTGACTTTTTTCCCCCCACTTTTTGGTTCGGATTTAAAAATACACTAAAAAATTCAAAATTTCAAAAAAATTCAAATTTCAAGTTTTCCCTCTTTAAAAGGTCCCCAAACTTATTTTATGGTCAAAAAAGTATTTTTGACCTCCAAAAGTAAAAAATGTGCATTAAAAAAAACAAAAAATTGAATTTTTTTCAAAAAAGTTAAAAACATCATTTTCCACCCTCCAAAGTCTTTCCAAACCTATTTTGTAGCTAAAAAGTGATTTTCTCTCTTTACAAACTCTTTTCTAAGATCTCCATTGTTGCAACAACCACATGCACCCTCTATAGTGTAACACTATCTCTCTGCTAGCTTTCTCCCACCTCCATTGTAGCACCAAGCAAGCTCCTCCCCCATCTCTTCCCCTTGGCCACCACATAGTTTCACACCAAGCTAGCTCCTCTTCCTTCTCTCACCTCCATTACACCCTGAAACAAAATTCTACTCATTCTAACCTCCATTACACCATGAAACAAGATTCTGCTCCTTCTAATTTTATTCACTCACACTACATGAAAACCTCTACTCCCGAAGATGGAAAAAATATGAGCTCACATGACTTGAATACCACAACAATAGGAGGTGTGAATAGTGTGTGGGCTTTGCAAGGGTTCATCTCCAATCTAAAGATAAAATGGTAAGAAAACTACCCTTGTAGCTTACATTCAGAGATTAACATCATGTCCATCTTTAAGTTTAACATGCTAGAGAGAATAAACCTCTTTATGGCTTTCAATGTTTAAGCTTCATACCTCATAACACTGGGTGGTGCTATTTTGTTGATGACTTTGGCACGCCATCTATAGTTGTGTAGCATGTGATTGAGTCTCACAATGCAAGTAAGTTGTGTTATCTATGGAGAGTCATCAAATATTTTTCTTATAATTTATTCTTTGTATAGTTGTCATTAGATTATCATTTTCTACTTTATAACTTTGTGCTCACATAATCTGTTGTTTACTTACAGAGTCAACTTCTTTTCAGAGGACATGAGCAAGCAACCATGTGCAGAGATGGAAATCACTCTATTTTTGTTCCATGAGGAACCTTTCACTACGATCTTAAAGGATTTTGATAAGAATAGTGGAATTTTTGTAGAATCTTGAACCAATAGGTACTCTCTAGGAGCTCTTAGAAAAGCCATCCATATAGTACTACTATCTTCCCTAGTGTCATAGACACACAAATACTCAAGTGTATATGAATCTCTAGATGAAGAAGACAAATACTTGTAAGAGAAACCTAATAACAACAACATTGCCTGCGTTTGTAATTATTTTCATGAGGCTGGATTCTTCTATAAATGCAATATAAATGTGTTTTTTTGTTAAATGGTGTCGCATCGAGTGAGAGTATTTAATTTAGATTATTGGAGTTTCATACAGATTTGAGAATTATTGTTGAACTTTGTGGATATTTTTATTTGCCTGTAAGATATTTCAAGTCTCAAGTCTTAATTAGAAATTCAAGCAATATTTTGATTTCAGTTTAATCATTAATGGTTATTCTTATTAAAGTGGATCATAACCTTTGTCATTTGGGGATGTTAAATATATATCATTAACAACGTCTCACAAGTTGAGAAAGCTAAATTCTTGCTTTCCAACATGTTATTGTTTCCATACTATGCCTATGCCAGGCTTGACTTAGAGAAATAACAACTTGAGATGGGGTGTCAATGTATAAGGGTGACTTATTATTGACTCATGTTTCATCATGCATATATTGTAAAGACTTTGAGTTTCCACCTTTTTGAGTAGTGTTGATAAGTTTTTGGTATCAAATTTTCTTAAATATCCCTATTCATGAGCTATTGGTAGCTATTTCTTTGGTATTGCTAAAGATGATACCAATAGCTATTACCTTGTGAACTTAACTGTTAAATTGCGGATTTGATTTTTAATATGTAGCTCATTTGGATAGAGAAAGCGTAACATAAATTATAGATACATGCATTATTAACATAGAAGATATGTACTAATCGAGCCTATGTAACTACTTATCAAGAAACCTTTGGTTGGATACTATAACAATAGGGGTCACATGTGGTTTCAAATACCAAAGAAATGGCTTAACCAAAACATTCCCAAGAACACGAGGTGGACACAAGGAAGTAAAAATTGGCTCCTTGTTTTGTCAATTTCTAGTGTGAATGTTTAGTGCACATGATTTGTGAGGCCTTTGACCTGGGGAGTTCACTAAAGTATATGTAACATAGCACACGTGTTCAGCATAAGGGATTTTGTATTCTTGTAAAGTTACAGAAACATGTGTAGATAAGGTCTATAAGGGGTACTTTTAATCCATTCTGCTGAACGCACATGATATAGGAAAATTTTACATAGTGAATGTTCCAGACCTTTGAACACATAGAAAAAGGGACCGGCCGGGGGGGGGGGTGCTCTGATTACACCAAGCGCTACACCTCTATCTCGTGGCCATGCATTAAAAAAGCCCCTATTTGTCATTATAAGAACCCAAGGGGGGAGCTCTTGCTCTCTGTACATCTATTTTACATCCTTTTCTCATACTTATACACAATAGTGCTACAAAATTTTTTCCATGTAAAGGTCCCAAGGCCCTCAACAAGAGTGGCCACAAGGGCGCGCAAAATGGCCATCCAAAAGTCCCTGATGGCCATTTCGTGCGTCCTTGCGGCCACTTTTTTTAATTTTTTTTTAAATTTTTTATTTAGTGTTGAACTTCTAGACCGTGATGCAAAAAAATCATATCTTGCTCGGATTCTCCAAAAATCAACGTGCAAGTTGACAATTTCTTTAAAAATGATATAAAACATACATTTCTTACTTTTTCCTTAATCTACGGGCTCCAACGAGCATTAAAACCATGGAATCCGAAAATACTCAAAGAACTAATGTTTTTTATTGTGTTAAGGACTGTATTTCCTACATACAATACTTTCCCAAAATCTTGCTCTAACACCTTCAAAGGCCCCAGGGGGTGAGCTCTTGCTCTCTGTACATCTTACTTATAGCCTTATCTCATACTTATACACAATACTTTTGTAAATTTTTGCCATGTAAAAGCTTCCAGGGCCCTCAACAAGAGTGGCCACAAGGGCGCGCAAAATGGCCATCCAAAAGTCTCGGATGGCCATTTCGTGTGCCCTTGCGGCCACTTTTTATTTTTATTTTTTTAGTGTTGAACGTGTAGACTTTGATGCAAAAAAAACATACCTTGCTCGGATTCTCTAAAAAACAACGTGCAAGTTGGCAATCTCTTTAAAAATAATGTAAAACAAACATTTCTTACTTTTTCCTTAATCTACGGGCTCCAACGAGCATTAAAACCATGGAATCTGAAAATACTCAAAGAACCAATGTTTTTTATTGTGTTAAGGGCTGTATTTTCTACATAGCAAACTTTCCCAAAATCCCGCCCTAACACCTTCAAAAGTGGCTTCCAAGGAGTGCCCTCGGTCAAAATTTGAAACTGAAGGAAAATAATCAGAATGAACTCCTAAACTCTGTTCAAACTTTAAAATAATCAAAATTTCTTTCAAAAAAAGTTATTACTAAAAATTTGAAAATAGACTTCCCTTAAACTTCCCACGAAGATAGAAATCAAAGGGTTTAAGGAGAGATGTGGCATCGAGGTTTATTCCGTCAAGATCTCTTCTACTTTATCATGTCTTCTCATGTACAATCTTACCAAACAAAAACAAATTTACACTTTAAAGGACTACAAATCTTATTTAACTTATCAAACAATCTAAAATATGGTAGACCTACAGTGCTCTTATATATTAACAAACAAAAAAGTCCAAATTTCTTCTCATTAACTTTGATAAACATACATTTGTGAACAACTTCCAAGGAGTAGTGCAGTCATAGTTCTTACATCCATTCCATGATATGGCATGGTATAGGGTGACCTATCACATAAAAATATCTTTGGTAGGACTGCCCTAATCTTAGGAAAGGGTGTGTTGTTGCTGATGAAAAGATGTTGCATTGTCCTACTAGGGATCTCTCCATGTTAGCATATTGATTTTTGGTGTAGTGGGAGCCACATTGCCATTGAGGAGAGCTTTGTGCCACCGTAAAAGCTTCATGTTATGCCAGTTCCTTGAGCCATTCTTGCAAACAACACCACTCAACTAGCATAGTAAGAGGTCACCTTGTAACAAAAACATGTATGAATTCAACATTTGCAAGCTGTATAATAAAGACACTTGTTAAGTATAAGTTGTACAAATGTGCAAGTATTTCCATCCAACTGGGAATAAACAATCCTAAAATATACATTATGATGAGATTGCCCACCTCTAATAATCATGGATTTGAAGCACCTACCTGCAAGATGTAATAAAGAAGACTGTTTTAGAGGAAAAGTGGTGACACTTGGCCTCTCTAACCTGCAACCTTTCACTATTTGTGCACAAAAGCAACCTTTGTGCCAAGCACTACAAAACAAGTAGAGGCAACACCTTATACTTCAAAGTTTATGATAAGAAAAACACAACCAAAAGAAAGAAGTATATTGTTACCTTGCACAAAGAGGTGTTTTATTCAAATATGTGATGGTATTGGCAAGATATTGAAGAACCATCAACATTCATCTCACTGACGGTACGACGTTCTTGGGATGACCTCTGCTCACCCTCAAGTGTGGCCTTCGGTGCAAACACCACGGACAAGAAAACATGTATGCATATGATTTCTAATGTCCGTGAGCACCATGGCAGCTGTTACGTGAGGAAGCAAAAGATGAAAAGAGAGAGGGGGGAGGGAGAGGGAAGAACATGGGAGGAGAAAAAGGGGGGAGAGGGGGAGAGAGAGGGGAGGAGGAGGAGGAGGAGAGAAGGGAGCAGGGAGGGAGAGGAGAGGGAGAAATGAGGGAGGGAGAGGACAAAGGTTTTTTTTTTTGGAGGGGGCTTTTTTTTTTTGAAAATTTAGACTTTTAGTGCTTGTAGATTTTAAAAAAGGTCAAAAAATGATTTTTTGATATGTATATATATGGGGGGAAAGCTTTAAGTAAAAAAGAAGTAAAAATAATTTTTTTGAAAAAAAAACAAATTTTGGCTCTTAGTGACCCACGTTTTTGCTGATGTGGCCACACCTCTTTACTCCCTTTACTTTCAAAAAGCTAAAGAGAGAAGGTGACCTCCTAGGTCCACATCTTACATGTGTCTTAAAAAAAAGGTTTGAAAAGCCTACTCAAAACTAACTTCTTGAATGCCCTTGTCCCCTTAACCCTACACAACATTAACCTTAATCCCTAAAAATTAGGATTCCTTACAAGGTCCATGCAAGGTCCATATTTCTCCTAATGTCTCATCACCTCAAATCAACCCATTCACACACACTAACAATTGCAAAGACGCACACATCACTAATTCCATAATGCAACATACTAATCACAAGCTAACACACAGAGCACTCCAATCAAACCTACATACACACACAAAGAATAGAGGGAAATCACACAAGATTAGAGCAGTGTTAACCACTAATTAGTTACAATCTAGCTAATCAAAGCATCAATCATAGAAAGTATGAGAGAAGCATAGTGAAAGAGAATTAAGCCTTGATTACTGTAAATCAAGTCACATGAGCAAGGAGAAGCTCAAGGACTCCATAGCCACACACCTCATGAGCTCTCGCCAAAGAGTGGTCTCAACAAGGCTGAGAACCCTAATTCCAGTTACACACTGCCTTATATACCTAGGGTATAAATATGCAATGTCCGGGCGGCCAAGGCCTTTAGGGCTCCACAACTTACTGAATCTAAAACATAGACACACTAACTGACCTATTCTTTACAGCTTGGGACTCCCATTGATCATGTAACACATTATAAACATTACAATGGCTTGAAATAAATCAAGAAATTACAATGCATGGTCATTTTGAAAAATGTGAAAAACTATGTAACTCCAATCTTCACTGCTTTTTCGTATTCATCTTCGATGTGCTTCATAAGGCTTGGGCCTTTAGCAGCTTTTGTTAGCTGAGATTGGCTCAATTAACATTTTTCATTCCGATTTTAGTGCCCGTCCTTGGGCACTGTTGAAAAGTGTCGGTGGAGATTGTGAAAGGTTTTTGATTAGTTGTTAATGGGTTGTCTTCAATTGTCAATGAATTTGTTGATGAGGTTCATTCCGTTGTGGTATCTTGATTGGTCCAAACTTGTTTCTGATGTGAGAGATGATATTGCATTTGTCCATTGTAGCAGCATATGATGAGGTTTCAATTTATTTATTAAGAGTATGTACAAGGGAAGTTAAATGGTGAGGATCTAAATTAGGATATAATACCTAGATGACCAAAGGAAAAAAACCCGATGGGAAAGAAGTTCCTTTGGGATACGCGCATTATTGGAGTACTTATTAGCACGAAAAATATTAATAAAGTATTGAAGGAATTATTTGTTGATGGATATGAAAATAAAAGGTTAGCAAATAAAAGGGTAGCATGACGGAACATTGGTTTGTCTATTATAGTCCACTCAAGGTGCATACGTGGAAGCAAAAAAGAGTGTCTAATGTATATGTCCAATGATGGGACATCCTATATATGCATACACAAAAATGCATAGAAAATAATATGCTATGCAAGAAAGATGTTTGAAGGGTTCTTCAGAAAGAAGGTGTAGCTATAAAAGCATATGACATGGATTTACAAGCTGGCACCCCTTTAAGAAGGGTTTTCGCTGTCGAGGATATGTGCTCTTATCTTATTGTGCAATGTGCGTGAGTGTTGGACTACACACCACTCCACCTTGATTAAGTTGATAGACTTTGACTCTTATGCTCATCTCATCCAGCATGAGTGACACGACTTAAATATGCTCAACTTTTCCAACTTGAGTGTAAGCCTAATAACTATGACTCGTAGCACAAAGTTTATTATGACTTGAAGCTTTGGAACTAATGCTTTGCTCATTTTTTGGCTCAGCAGTCCGACTCTGACTATACCAAAGAGTGTTTTTTGCTTACTGTGCACTGTGCGTGAGTGTTGGGCTTTACATCACTCCACCTTGATTAATGAATAGACTTTGACTCTTATGCTCATCTCATCCAGCATGAGCGGCATGACTTAGATATGCTCAACTCTTCCAGCTTGAGTGTAAGCCTAATAACTATGACTCATAGCAAAAAGTTTATTTTGACTTGAAGCTTTGGGACTAATGCTTTGCTAATTTTTTGGCTCAATAGTTCGACTCTGACTATGCCAAAGAGTGTATTTTGCACCCTGGCGACTTGACTTTCACATTCTTTCGCTTACTACAAACATTTCTTCTGGTAAAAGTAAGCTTGAATTCTCAAAGAGAGGATTATTGAAGGACCAAGTTGGCATTGAAGGTTTTTTTTTTCCATACCTATTTTATCTTTTGAATTTGCAGCTATGTCGGTTGAATTGTCCTCCTTCGACTTTGAAGACAAACTACTAACTTTTTTTTTCAAAAATAATGATACAAACAACCAATCTAGAGCATGCATTACAAGTTGGTGAATTGTCACAAACTTTTTGATCACTTTTGGTGTTTTTTGGAGACTTGAGAAAAATTTCAAAAGTTTTTTTCATGTCTATATATTTTTCAAAAACATAATAAAAAACCACCCTCACAGTTGCCCATCTCTTTTTTTTCTTCTTTTGGTTTTCTTAATTATGTTTTTCCTAATTTCTTATGTTTTTGCAATTTCTTATATATTTTTTAAAAGAAATTAAAAAGCTCTGTCACATGTACATCGTGCGTGCATGCACACACGCACATGCCCCCACGCGCGCGCACGTGCGCGTGCACATTTCCATGACCATGCATAATTGAGGTTTGCAAATTGACATGTGTGGTATTTTGAAATTAGTGAGACAAAGCACATTACATCTCATTTCCAACCAAAATTTATCGCATTTCTCATTACGCTTTAATACATAGACCAAAATTATCGAGAAAATAAGAACATTTTGAAGGCTATCTTCTTGGCAATCCTAATGACCATGGTGTACACCATAGTTATGCGGTCCATACATGGCTTAGTACTAACTATAAATACATGGCTTGATACCACTATAGATACATGGAAAGATTATTGTCATTGTCATAGAACCTATAGTGACACTTTACATGAGTAGAATTAAATTATACCTTTCCTCCTTTAAGGTTACAATGCTTGTGAGATGGTGGCCATAAATAGAAGTGTCTTTCCAACTCTTCTTGTCTATCTTACATTTACTAGTTTTGATTCATAAATAGCTTTGAATTTATTTTTGAGTAGATTATGGAGTGCCTGATCTTATTTCCTATTACACAAGTGACTCCTTTCTTCTCATGCATGTAAGTAGTACAATTAGAAAAGAAATTGCTAGGGGTGCATCTCTAGGCATAATTTTATTGCCATTTCATCATGTATTGAGCAAAGATTGAAGCACACAATGTACATGTCTTCAAACAATTTTTTATTTATTTTTTGCAAAACTCACAATTGTGAGTGGATAGTATTAAGAACATCAGCAATATACAACAATCTTGAGCTCAGACCGAGCCTCAAGGGTCCCAGGATTGCACATTGTCTGCTTGGCCTAAAAGCCACTACCAATCCTAGGCTTTCCCTATTACAAGATGTTATGTATTGTTCTAGACCAATCCTCTGAGGCTTGTTTGCCTCCGATCCTATGAATCGTCACTCTGCTCTCTTGTATGATTTCACAAAAGCTTGCCGCAGCCATATCCCCCTCAAACACACGGTTGTTCCTTGCCTGCCAAATATGGTGCAAGAAGTAGTACCTGATTATTTGAGTGCAGACCAGAAGAGCAAGACTTCCCAACCTATTACTACCCAAAAACAGATCATTCTTGAAGAACTTAATTTGCCATGTCCTTTGAATCCACTTGCATAATTTCCCAGGCATGCCCTTGATTGCCTGGCATCCCATGAAAAGGTGGGCTAGGTCTTCACTAGCTATTCCACACCCTTAGCAACGATCGGACCCGATGCCTCTTTCTTGTACCTTTACTCCCGTCAGCAGAGCACCCCACATCACTTTCCACAAAAATATCTTCATATAATGAGGCCACCTTGGCTTCCAGATGTTCTCCATGACTTCCTCCCAGCGCTTTTCCGTCCATTGCCTCCATAATTTGTTGAGGGGGCTACACCAATTAGCCTCGTGCATTATGCATGGTAAATGCCTTTAGAGTGTGGTTTCCAAAAGAGGCTACTCTTGGGCCATCTCCAAGCGTCCCATTCAAAGTTGGATTCACAAATTGGCATCACCATCTTATCAAGCTTTTTCATCACTCTGTGGACTAGTAAGATCTCAAAGCCATTCAGTTGAAACTGGATGGCCATAGAGTTAGCAGTTTTCCAGCACTTCATATTGACATCCCAGAATTGCTCTAGTCGAGTGAGCCCCTTATTATTCACATTCTTGGCCATTTCTATCCAATAGAGGCTTTGTGGCGGCCCCAATATGTTAGAGAGCCAATGGGACCAGTGCAAAATGGAGTTCTTAAAGTATCTGGTTACTTCCCCCCATTCCAAAACCGCTATTGTACTTTTGCACTTCCTCACCAGCTCCTCTGAGAGTCCACCAAATCTAAGATAAGACCACTTCAGGGCGAGAAGTTTGTCATGCATCACAACCCCCTTCCACTTTCCCCCTTTCGAACCCAGTCTTCAAACATTTCCTTGGTCATGATAGCCCAAGCTTGGTCCTGTTTAGCCAATGAGACCAAAAATTTGGCACAAAAAAGGGCCTCAGCATGGGATACAGGGTTAATAATGCCGAGCCCTCCTTGGTCTACCAGGCGAGCAACTACCTCCCATCTAGCCCACTGCCATGGCCGGGATGTTTTCGTGTTGTTCTTCCAAAGAAACCTTTTCACTGGTTTTAAGAATTCCTTCCACTTACATTTAGCCATCTTGAGCACGGGGCTGAGGAAAGCAATATACAGGATCATAAAAGCATTGATCACTCTAATCCGGCTTTGGAAGGGGAGGAGAACAAACTCCCATCTTCTCAACTTTGAGTTTATTTTTTCAAGGACCCATTGAAATCTTTGACTGTGGTTACGTCCATCCCTACGGGGGCTCCCAGATGTCTAAATATACTCCCTTTTGAGATGATCTCTCCTGTCCAGATTGCAGGGTCAAAAGAGTCGTTCTCCGATAGGGATATTAGTCTTGACTTCTCTATATTGCACTTGGATCCCGAGGCCACTGCAAAAGTTTGCACAATCTCCAGCGCTCTCCTGACAACTTGAGGGCACGCCTTCAAGAATAGGAGTGAATCATTTGTGAAATTTTTTGCTAGTAGCTGGTCGTTGCCCGGTAATGCTAGACCTTGGATCTCTCCCCGCACAGCCCTGGCTTCAAGCATCGTAATGAGAGGATCGAGGGACTTTTCATTGCCAAGAGCTTTTAGTGCCACTGAGCATTCCTCCTCAGAGAAGGCCTTTTCCATCCGGTTGGCTTCCTCCTGGGGAACCTTCTTCTCAACACTCCCAAGTAAAGATGCTCGGGCTTCTTCCACTTCCTGAGATTAGAAGCCACTTCCTAAGATTGGGTCTCTAGCTGGTCGATAATCTGGCTGAGGTACTTGAGCATAAGTGCAGCCATCTCATCTTGGTTTTGAATTGTATTCCCTTTCTCGTCATCGAGTACTTGCACACGGCCTTGACTTTTCCTCACTTTCAGAGCTCTAAAAAAATGTGCTTGGTTAGAAGGCTCTGGTTGAAGGAAAGTTTCCCTAGATAGCAATCTTGCCTTCTTGATTTCCTCCAGCTGTTCATTGGCCAGGTAAGATTTATCTTCAAGCCATCGCTTGTGCTCATCCTCGGTAGCCAGTCCAGCAGCCTTCCTAGAGGCTAACTGTGCTACCTCCTCTATGAGATGTTTGATATGTGCCTCATTGGATTTTTTCACCCGCGGGCCTGAATTTTTGATAGCTTTTTGAACACTCCGAACAAATATCTTCCAAGCACTAGGTTTATTCATCCCCACATATTTCTTGAGCTTCCCCAATGCCTTCTTCCTGATGCTTCTGAAGAGAGGGTCTTTGAACAGGTGTGTCCCTGTAACAAGAAGCTTTTTCTCCCCTCTCATGGATTGCCCCCCCCCCCCCCCCCCCCCTTTATCTTTCTTGAGCTGTAAGTGTAATGGCATGTGATCAGAGAGGCTTTTTTTTGAGATTAACTTCATCTCTAACGATGATGGGACCCAGTCAGCTTGATGAGAGCAGTAGCATCTGTCCAACCAGGAGGCAGTGCGGGCATAATGAAGGCTTGTGTAGGTGAATCCAAGCATGTTGTTCCAAGGGCCCACTTCCAACAAGTCAATCATAGCCCACTTCTCACATAAGCTCAGCCATTTAGACTTTTTTGAGCCAGCCAGGAGACTGGCGGAGGCTGTTCTATCCTTGCTTTTCTCGACCATATTGAAGTCTCCTACCATCAGCCACTCTCCTTCGATCGGAGTATCCCTGAGCTGCATCCAAAGTTTGGCTCTATCCTTTGCGTTGCAAGGGCCATAAACATTTACTATGGTGATAGTTTGATTGTCCCATTAGATTCTAAGACCAAGGACTCTTTCGGAGGGGTGGTTTAGAACTACCTTTGGCTCCAAATCTCTGTCAGCAATGCACAAGACACCACTGAAACCGTCGCTTCCTTCCTCAGGAAAGATAATTTTTTTCCCTACAGCCTGTTTTCTCTTGCAACGAGCATCCAAATGGTGTTCTTGGATGGTCCAGCAATTGACTGCCTTCTCTTTCTTCACTTCTTCCCAGAAGAGAGTGCCCTTCTTCCGGGTTTCTAATCCCTTCATGTTCCAAGATTGAATAGAGAGAGTATCCATCATTGGGAAAGGGGGACAAATTATTCTGCCTCCAGGAGCTCTCCAATAGAGTTCCCATTCACGTTGTCCTCTTCCATTGGCTCCTTCTCAACTGGAACCTGCACGGTATCTAGCTTGGAAATGAGAAGGTCCTCTTGATTCATCTTCCCCAACACTTCGAATATGTTGTCATATATGACAGGAGGCTTTGGGAAATCCGGCGGGAGATCTTCAAGGCCCTAGCCTTTGCTTTAAACCATTTACATGATATATGAGATACTTGTTGCCATCCCTCATCTTTTGATCTAAGAGTTGGAGACATCACGGTTTTCTACATTACTGGGTTGGCCGTTCTTTGCTGAGCGGTGGATGAAAAGCAGTAGCTTTGGGTGGTCTATAATCGCGATGCATGCACAAATCAAAAAGACGATTATTAAGGCAGTTAATAATCGTTGCCCAACAGCCGAAGGGGAGCTCGGCGAAAGCAGGCCGCGTTTGCCGACGGGCTAGAGGGGATGCTTAGGGAGTATGAGCGGATTGCAGGCGAAAAGCCTCTTGCTCAAAGCAGCGTAGCCAGGGCTAGTGAATACACCAGTAGACCTTCACTCACAGCTCGTCTCCAGCTTAGCTCACAGCACAATAGTCTTCGCTCACAGACCTCAAGCAAAGTCTTTAGCTCTCGCAGCCCGGCGATTATCAATAGAGTTCATCACGAACCCTTCATCTGCAAGTGCATCTTCAAGCAAGTTAAGCTTGCGTGGGTTGGGAAGGTACAGAGGGAGAGAACAAGAGTGAGTGATACAAATGACTATGTCATTAAGTAAAATCATAAACTCCTTTTTTCTAGAGACTATGTTCACGTTCTTATCTTTTATGTCAAGAAGAGGACTTGCCATAGCTATTCTTAGGGAATTTGATTTTCAATTTTCTACATGATATGCTATATGAGTGCGCCCCCCCCCCCCCCCCCCCCCCCCCCCCCCCCCCCCCCACAAAAACCAAACAACAAACATTTTCCTTTGGCAATTCTTTGGAAATGGTGACAATAGCCTAGGTACTGTGAGCTGGTTTCTCCACATAGTATCTCTTGTGTGTATTTGTTAGCTTTATTGTCTACAATTAGAGCAATGAGGGAAAGATTTCTTGTATGGATGGTTCCAAACGTATCAATAGGTTGTACAATCAAAATGTTCTAAATAAAGGTGGGCCAGTGGAGTTTCCCTAATATTTGAAGGATTCTTCTTAGTTCAATTCAATAACTCAAAAATAGTATGCAAGGACTTTCCCAAAATCCCACTCTTCTTCAACCACTCGGTAGTATGTGTGCTTCCCTCGATCCCTCCTTTGAATTCCCCAACACCTTCAAGCATGTATACCTAGTGTGGGTGGAGTTTGTCAACCTCCCTCTCTGGAGCAAAGATCATTTGAAAGATTTGGTGGCCTCCTTGGGGGCCCCACTATTCATACCATTGAATAGAAAAGTAGACATCACAACAAATGTGGTGTGCATTTGGCAAGACATCATAAAATCCCAACCCAAGAAACTAGTAGTAAATATTGGGATCAATTTGAAGGCAATCCACTTAACTTTGGCACATTCTTTTGGGAATCCTTTAAATGTGGTGGTTCCAAATATGGTTGTTGATACCAAGAATGAAGAGAATTCATTGATAAAATATCCTCTAGCTAGTATGGAAGTTGTAAAACTAGCTTAAAACAAGAGCTTGTAGCTAGAGAAAGATAGGCAAGAAAATTGTTGGGAATAGAGGAAATCGAATATACGCTCTGCTCTTAGCACTTTCTTAAAGCTAGCTAAGTGGTCGTATGGATCCCCCAATCCAGTGTATTTTCTGACCCATTTCTG
The DNA here is from genome assembly GCF_014529385.1 of Adiantum capillus-veneris. Lineage (NCBI taxonomy): Eukaryota > Viridiplantae > Streptophyta > Polypodiopsida > Polypodiales > Pteridaceae > Adiantum > Adiantum capillus-veneris. The sequence continues at coordinate 10,135,836 of NC_140952.1, read as the reverse complement.
AAAATTAGCTGGTTTGATGACTTTGTTTGATTCAACTCCCGGTCTCCTGGCAGTTGGTCGTGTTTCGAGTCCTTCAAACCAATCGGTTGGAAATAGTGACTCATGTAGCCCTGGACTAGCCTTAGTGTCACCCGGTTTTCTACGTGATGAGGTGGTTTCTGGTTTCTTCACATTACTCTCAGATGATCTCTCACAGTGTTCATCTCTTGGAATTGTTTCTGGTCCGTGTCCCAATATCCAATCCCATATGGAATACCCCTGGTATTTGGTTTGTTCTACCTCCTCAGGAGTCATCATAACAAAGTTGTTGTTATAACAATCCCTAAGCAAGTAGGTTGGTAGGTCCACTGATCCCTTATCTTTAATCTTGAAGATATAGATGATCTTCATGGCCGTTATTTGTCCTGGTTTGGCATGCGAAGTCCACAGAAGATCTTTTATGTTTCTATCTTCCCAATAATAGACTCCGATCCTAGGATTATCCGTACTAAGACGTTTCGAAGGCTCCAAGTCTACTTGATTGTATCCCTCAAATTCTAAATTTGGTGGTTCCTTTGCTGACATATCTGGGATTATGGTGTTTACTTCTAACCCCCATTTGTCTATCATGTCAGGGTTTTTGACTTGTAAATACTGAGTTTCGTTTCAATCCATGTACATTTTTCCTTGTTTGTTTGCCATAATCTCTTCTTCGAACTCAATCCCATGGTGATCAATGCGAATAGCATACTCCTCGTTAGGGTCCAAGTAAACCTGGGCTCCATGACAGTTAGTCTTGTAAAAAGATAGTATATGCTTATAGCGCACTGTCGTTCTGGTTTCTGAGTGAGTCGAGTAAGAAGACATTTTGGATGTTGAATCTAAAATAGTGTCTGAGACTTCTTCAAGAATTTTGTGCAAGTAATTGCCTTGATTCACGCTATTTTCGGTGGATACTCTACTGGAGGTTTCTCCGAGTATGCCCTGATTTCCTAATACACGACCATATCTAAGGTTCATATAGACTTATAAAGCCCTGGCTAGAGTACTCACCTTTGGGTTGATACTCACCTTTGGGTTGACTTGTCGTCAATTTCCACTTGATTCAATTGCAACTTTCTGACAAGCCACTGATTCCTCGTCTGCAACCTGATTCCTGTATTTGATCGATTTAGCTATTCTTCTATAAAGATAGTAGAGTTTTTGCTACTCTCGTGATTGGTCTCTATGTATCACTTCAAATCGAGCTATGGGAGTCAAAATTTGACTTTCAGATTCGACTTTAGCAAAAATTCAAAGAGTTGATCTACAACCTGGAAACTGAGTGAACATGTACCAATTTTGATTCGATTGAACCCAAAATTGCCCTGTGAATTATATTGTGTTGATTTAACACTATATAAGTTCAAAAGTAAAAATTGATGTCTCTGGATAGCAAAAGTAAATAATCACGATTATTTACTTTTGTCAGTTTTTTGCACTTTTTTGATTGGTTTTGCAAGTATACAACTTGTTAAAGTCTCTGGACAAGTTTCAACAAGTTTGGAAACAATCTGATCAAGTTTATCAACTGTTTTGTGTCCGTAGATTCTGATTTCTAGAATCTGGGTTAAGTCTCACTTTTGGATCCAAATTTCACCGAAATTGATTTGTGAGGTCTACTTAATATGCTTGACCTTGTGGTATACTCAAACTTGCAAATTTCTCAAGTTTTGAAGCAGATGTAAATAATGATAATTATTTTCTCCAGCTATATTTTTGCAACTTTTTGTCCCAACTTTGACACAGATCTGTTAAGCGCCTTAAGTTAAGGTTACTAGCCAAGTTTCATTAAGTTTGGACAATTTTTTATCAAATGGTCATCAATTATTTGTCCGCACACTAACTTTGTAAATTTGGTCACAATATTCAATTCAGTGATACAATTCTTACCAAATTTGGTTTGTGGGCTTATTACAACATGTTAAAACTAGTGGTATACTGACTTGGTCAAAAAAGTTGAAAAATGGGATAGATGTAAATAATCGCGATTATTTACTACTGACAAATTTTTGCATCTTTTGGTCAACTGAGCATGTAGACATGTTTATCACATCAATATAAGCCTATGAATCAATTTTCAACAAGTTTGGACAATTTTTTTCCAAATTTACACTCAAGATTCAAAAAGTCAGTACAAACTTTAGTTTTTATCCAATTTTTAGTCAGTTTAGTGATCCAAATCTCTTGGGCCTTCACAAACGTTGATTGTACATATGCAATGAGTCAATGGTATGAACCTTGGTCAATTTAGAGTAAAAAGTTAATAATCGCGATTATTAACTTCACACTTGAAATGAACATTTTTTTACAAATTTTTCAAAGACAGTCCTTATATGAGCTATTTTAAGCTTATGAATCAAGTCAAAACTTAATTTCGCATAAAATATCAAGAAAAAGTAAATAATCTGAGTTTTGACCAACTCTTAAAATTTTTACCTCGAAGTGTCTTTGAGCTTACCAACCGGTTCAGACAACTTTCAGCCAAATATGGGACGCATGTCTAACCTCACCATCCTATCTTATTGCAGTATTAGCGAGAACCACAATTAATTTGTCAAACCATGGGACGAAGCTGACTCAACTAGTACATAGAGGCTACAATCGGTTGTCAATCTCTCAGAAAACAACTAACAACTCGCATCTAACTCAAGCTACACTCAAGTGACTGAAATCACCAAAAGCCAATCGCTCATCGGCAAACAAATCACATCCGTTACAGCATCAAATGACATCCAAACATAACGAAACTTCTAAGACATGTTTATAAGACCTAAACACACACGCTTATGGTCTCAAACACCACTTTAGGTCAAGTTTCAAAATCGTGATTATTAACAACAGTGGATTTTTGACCTAGCCGTTTTCGACCCAGAATGCATCTAAATGCTTAGCAATGATGCCCCAATACCCCGCCTATGCTTAGTTTTCGATTTGAAAGTGTAAATTTTTAATTATGATGAAATTAGGCCGTGGTTCGGCGATGCCAAAAGCTACGAAATACTGTGATGTGTTTACGTCAATGCATAGAGCTCTTACCTGCGGTTGCAATGAAACAAACGCAATTGCAATGTGACAATCGGGGAGAGACTAGGAAGCGCGAGGAGAGGAGTGAGTGCCGTTAGCTCACGCTCTGTATTTCTTATCCAAAAAACCTCTAAAAAACTTATAAAAATTGGCTTTTATACCTTAGCCAAGGTTTTTGGGTGGTCAAAACTAATAATCTAGAGTTCTACCAAAGCTGGGTAATGACTGGCTAATACAATCTGGAAGCTTATAGCCCCGGCTCATTAATTACAGAGTTTATCCGAGAAAATAGGAGTTACAATATTCCCGATTTATCAAAATAATAAATGTTTTACAAAGAGAACTCCAAAAAATGGTGTATGTGTTAGCTTGCTGCTAACACTTGACGATCAGTGATGACGTTAATTCTAACTATGAAGCACCATAGCAAAGTCAAAAGCGGCAATCGGTTGAACAAGTCAGATGCAAGCAGATTGAAATTTTTGGCATCCAAATTTGTATGTCCCAATGAAAGATGTCAATTGGCAAAGAAAAATTTAACATCCGTGATGTGTTTGGGATAGTAGAGTCAGCTTCCATTTTCTTGGCTGGTTTACAGCCGGCCCTTGAAGGTTGATTTGGAAGAACGTTTGAGAGGTTATTGCGAGCTAGCTAGTGGTTACATGATGTGCATGAACTTTTAAATATTGAATGAACTTGGTTTAGATGGTAAATGAGCTTGGTGGGTGGTCAAAAACGAGTTTAAGATGGGGCAACCAAAGCTTCTAAAATTTGGGTGGCCAATCGGTGGAATCACTTGGGGTCAATTTATTGCCAAAATCACCCCTCAAATATCATACACATATGATGTCTGCTGATGAATTTTTGGACATAATTCATTCACAGGCATCTCTGAGTCTCTAGCACTGGTTTTCAAGCACTTCTACCAATTTTCATGCAAAAATGTGCTCAGAATCACAAGTTTTTCTATTTTCCGTTTCAAACACTTTGTCTTTTGCTTTTTGGGTGTCAAGAGTTGGTCAAAACTCTAGTCTCGATGTGTACTTGAGGTAAAAACCCCTTTTGAACACTGGTGTGCAGTCAAATTTTTCAAATTTGGTCTCTAGATGCCCCTTGAGACATCATACGCATATGATGTCCAAGTTTACACAATTTTAATTTTTGTACACAAAACTCTTGCACATGCCCTCTTCTATGCACCAATAAATCATGCAAAAATGTCAACAAAAAGTTGTTTATTGCATTTTTTCCTCAAAAGTAGGCTTTCAAAGAGTCTTAATGCAAACAAGCACTTCAGAAAATAAATCCATGATGAATAGCTCTAGATCAAAATCAGCTCACTTATCTAAAGCTACTCCTACTAATCATATGGGGTTTTGAATTTATGAGTAGAAAAACGCTTCAATGCCACACACGGACTAGAAAATGCTTTTATTACCTCACAAATCACTTGACCACCAACAACTACTCTAATCTACAACTAATACTACAAATCCTAACTAAATCTACCTAGTCATAGACGCTCGGCAAGACACAAGCTTCTTGGCTATCCACTTGATCTCACAATAAATTCTTCTGGATCCACTTAAGAAAATTGCTTTCTTTAGCCAAAACTAAAGCAAGCAACCATCACACAAGTGTTAGTAGGATTACCTACCTAAGTCCTTGTGTTGCCAACAACGGCGCCAATGTTGTAGGAGTGAATCACACCACCCATAAAGTGCACGCAACACAACCTAGATCAACATAATGTCAATTGAGGACACAGATGACACGATAGGTGCACGGAGGAAATCTCTTTAGCTTGTCAGGCTGAGACCATCCCACGCATACAACACTTTGGAAGGCCAGCTAAACCACAATCTAGAATCTCACTGCTCTCAAGTACACTACCCAACCCACATGACAAACGGAAAGGAAAATCACCAAACCATACCAAAATCGTATAAAACTTTAGGAACACCATCCCCTCCCTAGGGTACACATGTCGCAAAGACTCTACACTCAAAATCCTCACTCTAGACCCATATGTGGGAAATGCGTATGAAGACAAAGCAATACTTTGGAAGTGCCCAAAATTGAAATCAATGAGTACCTATGCATAGCTTATGTCACCACAATTCTAATGACTACTTGCAAGAAAACAATAGACATCATTTGATATACTTACAGCCACAAATAGCTCGTAGATGCACAAGCGTATTCACTCCATTCCATGAGGAATGCTTGGCGTTGTTGCATAGGTCTCACTGAGCCTAGCACGATGGTGAAGTCGGATCTACAATGTGACAAATGAATGGAGAGTAGCACCAGGATGAAGCTCACACTCTCTCTCTTCCTCTCTCACACACAGTTGACGACAGCTTAAACTTAGATTATGATAAAAGTTCTCTTTACAAAATGACCTAAGGTACCTTATATACTAAGGCTACCATAGGTTAAGCCTTACATAGAGTTCAAGGGGTCAAATGGATTTGTATTTACAATCTAGAAGTATCATTGCACCCCAGCTAGACTAGCTATTTATTACAAATAATGTTTCTAGCCATAATTGGCAGCAATTCATAACTCTCAGAGAATAAGGCTTTGTTGAGTTATGTTGTGTTGTTGACCCAACGGTCAACACCTACACCCATGCACTACAAGAGGCTCTTCATATTAGCGACGCTCACACAGCGACGCTTATAGCGACGCTCATAGCGACGCCGGCTAGGGTAAAAAAATAACCGAGCGCGCCCAAAAACTCAGATCTCATATCTGAGTTTTTCGGCGCCCTCAAGCAAGGAGCAGGTAACGCTCTCCCTCACTCTCTCTCTCTCTCTCTCTCTCTCTCTCTCTCTCTCTCTTTTTCTTCTCCACACACACACACACACAAACACACACACGAGGAGAGGAAGGAGAGCCAGGTATGCTCCTTCCCTCTCCTCATTCTCATGTTCCCTTCTCCTCTTTCTCTCTCCCTCTCTCTCTCTCTCACACACACACATACACACACACACACACACACACATAGTGTTTTTGAGAGAGAGAGAGAGAGAGAGAGAGAGAGAGTACAAACAAAAACAAAAACGCACACACACATACATAAACAAAGAATGCACACACACATTGAGAGAGAAAAAGAGAGAGAGAGCATGCATAAACAAAAAACGCACGCATTGAGAGAGGAAAAGAGAGAGAGAACATGCATAAACAAAAAACGCACACATTGAGAGAGGAAAAGAGAGAGAAAACATGCATACGATCCAAAAAAACGCACACACATTGAGAGAGAAAGAGAGAGAAACTAATTTAACGTCGTAGGAAACTAATTAAAATTAAAAGACCTAAAGATCTAGCCGACGAGGAGTTGAACTCAAGACCTATTATTCAAGAGGGAAATGGCATAATCAATCTATCATACTTGGCATGGGTGATAGAAAGGTTATACCATTTATCTCTTTTTATTGGCACACACATCCACACACGCGCACACACACAAGAAGAAGAGAGTTATAACGTCGTAGGAAACTATCTTAAAAGACGTTAAAGATTAGGTTATATGTAGACTTACATTAAATTAGATTTAGGTTTATTTTTAACTAGATTTACATTTATTTAAGCTAGATTTAGATTTACGTTATATTAGATTAAGATTTAGGTCTCCATAGACTGCGATGCCTGCATGAAGCGGGTGAAGAAAGCCCTCAATGGAATATAGGGTATTGCTGCCTTCACTCATGGTGGGCTCCGTCGATCCAAAAGTACTGGTGAAATGTCTTCAGAAGATAGGGAAGAAGGTGGATCTTCAGGGTGGCAAGAGTCACTACATCCCCGACACAATGACCATCTAGACAACCTCTAGTCATTAGACTTACGTTAAATTAGATTTAGCTTTATTTTTAGTTAGATTTACGTTTATTTAGATTTACGCTTATTTACGTTAGATCGAGTCCACGCAAGAATTACTTACGGTTTAGGGTTTAGAGTTAGACGAACAGTGAAAAGAACTACTGTGAAAAGATGTTAAGATGAAGTGAAGTGCTACAGCTAGAGAAGAGGCAAAGGGGTTTTGTCCACTACATGCAGTATCATGTAGACGTGGGTGTGTAGATTTCTTGTACCCACAAATATAGGTATTGACCAATAAAGACGAGATTATAACCCGGTGGTTCTGATCTCCGTGCACCTCTAGACCGAGGTGTGCGGGGATTGGACATGACTAGAGAATGTGAGGAGAGAGAGAGAGAGAGAGAGAGAGAGAGAGAGAGAGAGAGAGAGATAAGACGAAGAATGCCAATAGAATATTAAATTTGTTGTCCAGGTTATAAGTTTTTTATCCTCATTATGAGTAGCGACGAGGATGTGGGACCGTCCAACCGAAACACCTATCTCTCAACGAGGGTCTTATGTCCTTGTAATCAATGCAAGCATGCTGTGCGACGGACAAGACGTGTTTCTTTGCAGCACGTTCGCGAATTTGGCGAGTTCGATCCATCTATTATAGATCGAGTTGTTGCCAATTATAACTCGTCGGACTCTGACGCTGGCCAACAAGCAGCAATCTTGCAACCCAATAGACGTGTTCGTAGGCGCTTTGGTCAAGCAGCATATGTGAGGCCACAAGATGTAGCCTCTGACAGCTCGGGGGATGATCATGCAGAGCACATTTCCAACGAGGCAATGTTTGAGCCCGAGATTGATGAAATGATCGAGATGATCATGGATTCAGAAAGGCTTATCTATGATGATATGAAAAGTGAAGCCGATACGCCATTGTATAATGGAGCACGTATGTCTAGATTGAAAGCACTCCTGGTTCTTCTCAACATGCAGGCAAAGTTTGGATGGAGTGACACTAGCGTCACAGCGCTTTTCAGGTGATCTATTACAATTAGTTTACTTTAATAGAACTCTAAATGTATAATGATCTGATAGATTTTTACACGACTGTATCATATTTTTATGTTGTGTAGATTGCTGAAAGAGCACATACTACCAGCTGACAATGTGATGCCAGATTCCCGAGATGAAGCAAGAAAGATTTTGCGAAACTTGGGGATGGATTACAATTCTATCCACGCTTGTCCTAATGACTGCATTCTTTTCAGAGGGGAATACATAGACATGGAGAAGTGTCCGAAATGTGATTCCGAAAGATATCGAGTAGATCTCCACGGGACAAAAATTTCACAAAAGGTTTTGCGACATTTCCCTCTGCTTCCTCGCATCAAGCATTTCTTCGAATGTAAGTCCATGGCCGCCCTAGCATCATGGCATGAGGAGAATAAATCTTCGGATGGTGTGCTACGAATTCCTGCAGATTGCGTAGCGTGGAAACATATAGATGGAACATGGCCGGATTTTGCCAGGGAAGCTCGAAATTTGCGCTTAGGCCTGGCTATGGATGGCGTAAATCCATTTGGTCAAAGATCAACATCTTACAGTGTATGGCCCGTTGTCATCGTCAACTACAACATTCCCCCGTGGTTGACTACGAAGAAGGGGCACCTATGGCTAAGCTTGATTGTGCCAGGGCGATATAAAGTGGGGAATATGGATGTGTATCTTCGTCCACTATTGGAAGAGCTACAACAATTGTGGATTGGCATAGAGGTGGTGGATATGAGCCGACACACAGGACGACGGAATGCTTTGATCAGAGGCATTCTAATGTGGACCATGCATGACTATCCCGGGCTAACAGAATGCTCAGGTGATCTATTGACACTCCTCACTCAGACACTGTAAATCTTTTTTTTTCCCATAGTTGATCTATTATCATGTGTATACATGCAGGGCTTCAAACAAGCGGATACAGAGCATGTGTCACATGTGGACCTAGACTGAATGCACGTAGGGCACCCTCACTGAAGAAGCAAATCTACGAAGGTCATCAAGCGTATCTTCCAGAGAATCATGTGTTACGCAATGGCTTTTTGGGAAGAGAGCCACCAAGGATGTCTGCACAAGCATGGTTAGAGCAGAAGGAGATGTGCGATGACGGATTGCCTCCAGGGATGAAGAGACTATCTCTATGGTACGAGTTACCATACTGGCCCCGACTCATGATCAATCACTTGCTCGATCCAATGCACATATTCAAGAATGTGGGTAATCTACTATGGGACCATTTGACCGGCAAGAAAGATACTTTGGGAGCCAGAGTTGACCTTAGAAATGTGGATCGTATGGAGCAATATTGGCCGCAAACAGCGTTTGATGGATCGATAAAACTCCCTAAAGCACCATGGATTTTCACAGGAGCCCAAGAACGCAAAGTAAAAGAGACCATTCGATCTTTGCGGACCCCCACTGGCGTAATGCACTCGCTCCGAACGTGTTTTACTAAAGAAGGAAAGCTTACCGGTTTGAAGTCACACGATTGGCATAAAATGTGTCAGGTACGTTCATAGTGGACTTTAATATCATTGCATAAAATGTGGACTTTAATATCATTGTTGCACATACTTTACAGTTTATTTTACCGGTTGCCATTGAGGGATGTTTGTTTCTCGACATCCGTAACACAATCTACAAACTTGCAAAGCTGGTGCAATGGATCTCACAAAAGGAGATCAACGTAGACTCCATACCATTCGCCAAACTAAATGCTGCGGAGCTTGTGTGCATGTTTGAGAAACATTTTCCTACTACAATGCTAACCATTCAGGTGCATCTTCTTGTTCACATAGTTGATGAGGTGGAAATAGCTGGCACAGTTCATTCCAGATGGATGTTCTTCTTAGAGCGTTTCATGAAAACGCTTAAGGGATATGTGCGTCAAAAGGCACGTCCGGAGGGTAGCATGGCAGAAGGTTGGTTGGTATCAGAGTCCCTAGTGTACATTGGAGAGTGGCTAGATGGATTTGATAAATCCCGGGACACGCTATGGCGAACCATAGATGATGAGCGCATATCTGGGATTGTCATGTGCAATCTCGGTGTTGAGAAGAAGATGACGGAAGATCTAGAGGCTAAAATCAACCGATTTTGCATGCTTCACAATCCAGTGATGCAAAAGTGGATTTCACAATATGAGGATGCAAAGCAAGAGCGACAAAGGGCACGAATCGAGTGGAGACGGGGAAGACGACCACCGATGCACTATCCAGCGGTTCTGGAGAGCCTACCAACCTTCATGAGCTTAAGATGGTTGCACAACCAATTGAAAAGCGCACAACAATGCGGTGACGAAGTGACTGAAGAAGAGTGGGAGTACTCTCGGGGTTGCGCGACCAAGGTAAGTTTGCAATGTACGACTAGCAAGTGACTTTATTTATAAACGTTTGAACGGCCACTCATAATCTTTGTTCGTTGTAGTATAAGTCATACACAGCAGCATGGTGTAAAGGTCGACATTTTAGGGTGGAACGAATCGACAAAAAGCGTTTTACTCAAGATTGTGGAATCATGGCAAAATTTGAACAGTCTAGTCGACGACGTTCCTCTGATGCAGATCCTGTGGTGGCGGAACTCACTTACTTCGGCACGCTGCAAGAGATTTTGAGGATCGATTACAGAGGATTTTTTGTCGACTTGTTCGACGTGCAATGATTCAAGATAATCATGGAGGGTCGCAACGCTACTGTGCGTAGAGGAGAGTCTGGTTTTCTTGAGGTGGATTCTACTAAGAAATGGACTGACCTAAGAGACACTTTCGTACTACCCGAGCATTGTGAACAAGTAAGTATGTAAATAGTTAACATCCCCCTTTTACAAGTTATGTGCTTGAAAGCTCTCATGTAAGTTATGTGGCTCTGGCAAGTAATATTTCATCCTACAAAGTCTACATCAAACTGGTGGTACGTCATAGAGGTAGCCCCTCGTAGTGCAAGGACGTATGAAGGCTACCATGTGCCAATCACAACGACATCAACGGAGGAGATCAGAGAAGATGCTCAATCAGAAGCCACCGCGGTGGTGCCAGACGAGCATCAAGATGCTACTACTCTATATGGGGTGCATGCAGAGGAGCTACAAAATGAAACAGAGGATATGTGTTTAAACGGAGAGCTCTATATAGATATAGGAAGTTATGTTGAGTTATGCGAGGATGAGAGAGAGATCTCTTAAAGCCACAAATATTGTATTTGAACAATTTTGCTCCGTGTTGTAAAAGCTCTGGCTCTCTAAGTACCTTCCATGGTGTATAACGCTCTTTTCTACTCGCGCTCACATCTTTTGATTGAAAATTCTGAGTTTTCGACTTGCCTCTTCTATCACTCAATTCATTGCGTCATTGTATTTATATGCGTCATTACGTCATTGTATTTAATGGTCTTTGCGTCATTGTCTACTCTATTCATTCAATATTAAGTTTAAATATTCGTGTGTTTAATGCAGGTATGGATGATGAGGAGTTTCTTTCTTCTTTGTCACCACAGCAGAGACAGTGGTACGTGGAGCGTCATCGCTTTGGCGCATCATCGCGCGTTCCTACTCCATCCGCATCTCCCTCTCTTTCGGAGCATTCGGCGCGCTCCGAAGCTTCGGCGTCGACGAGATGAGCTTCACACTCGTCTAGACACCGGCGCTCTAGTGGTGGCGGTGGCGGTTGTTGTGGGGATTCCGCCACCGATGCCTCCACACCGCCTCGTGTTCGACGAGGCTCTTTACCCTCCCCTTCTTTGCCCGCCCCCACACCAGCCACAGCATCGCCATCTACGCCAGGTTTTGCACGGCTGACTGTTCCTAGAAGCTACACACCTCTACCTACTCCTCCAGGAGCCACCCCACTCGACACTCCTCGCTTTGGGGCCCAGACGCCGGTGGAGACACCCGACGTCCGTACCCCCATCGACACGCCGCTAGAGACCCCTGCCAGGACACCCAGGTTCACGTGTCACCGGCCAGAGGGCTTGCCTTACTCCGTCGACATCAGCGGCGGCATCATCATGGATGATGACGGCAAGAAGGTGATCTCGCGCATGCGTGGTCTTTGCTCTCAGCTGTTTAGACACTACATACTAAACAAATGGAGTGAAGTACCAAGTGATTTAAAAAACAGAGTCATCAACATACTTCATGATGAGTTTTCCGTTCCAACACGGGATCAGCGCTTCAACGAAGACCTGATGAAGATTCGAATGCGCGAATACTGCAAACACAAGCGTTCCGAAGTGCAAAAAGCAATCAAGAATGGGTGGAACAGGCCAGATTGGCGGGCCAAAGAAGATTGGAAGAATGCGAAGAAAGCAGCGCGCGAGAATCCCGACAAGTGGAAGCAACAAAAGGATGCAGCCAGAGCACGAGTAGAGGCAGGGAGCTCGCACCACTTGGGGAGCGGTGGATGGGCATCATTTGAGGCCGATTTTGTAAGTGTTTTCACATTGCTCTTTATGCATGTTCGATAGTTTAGGGTTTATGATTTTTTTAGTTCTAACATAATGAAATCTTTGTATGTTTTGACAGTGGTCGATGACAGGACGTGATCCCACACCGTACGAGCGCGAGTACGCAGGCAGGAAGGGCTTAAATGCCCTGATGGACATTCTCAGTTCTCGCGGCGGCATGGTTAGTATTAGGGTTTACTCTTTTTTATTTTTTGTATTGTTTTATAAATGTCGTTATATGTTTATACTTACTGAAAGCTGTCTTATTGTCTTTTTTTGCAGAATCCGACAGATACGCCGCTTGGACGCGATGAGACGTCTGACTAGACGACGTCAGTTTAGCCGTAGCTAGATAGCATTAGTTTAGGGTTTCTCATAGCTTATGTATCATGAGACGGATTTTATACGTCTTTTTGAACCATGTATATTATTACATTTGTCACCGCAGTTCCTTTTGCCAATCAATTTTTTATGCCTATGATGTTGTACAATTGTCATTATTACATTTGCCAATCAATTCATTTTGCCTATGATGTGTACAATTGTCAATTTTGCAAACAATGCGTCTTGTGGGTGACTATTTTGGGTCTATTATCTACCTTTGCACTTTTTTTAAAAAGTGAATCAAGTACAATATGGTTGATGCGCTCATAGCGACGCATATAGAGACGCTCTCGTAGCGACGGTTTTAGCGACGCCGGGGGTTATAAAAACCCAGTGTATTTTCGTCGCTAACAGCGTCACAAGAGCACACAACCTCTTGTAGTGATGGAGGACCCCCAAGCTTTGTTACTCAAAATTTGCCTACCTATACCCTAGAGCCACTGAAACCTATGCAATTTCTTTTTGCATCAAGCAACTATGTGATTGGTGTAAAGATTTTTCAGAGCCTTACAGCATGCCTTGGTAAAAAACAGAAGCAAATTGACCGAGGCATGATTGGCAATATAATCCGCAATTTTCTTTTAAGAAACCATCTAGGCAAAGAAAGACTTTGCAAAATATGAGTGACCATTTGGATATGTTAGAGGTCAACTTAGAAGTGTGTTTGTGGCCGCTTAGTGAGATGATGCCTATATTCTAGTTTATTTTGCTCACTTTTGTAGACAATGATCTTGTATGTTTTGCTCATGGAAATTATCTGATCGGATCTGTAAACATTGGACTTGTAAATGGAATTTTTTGTATATTAAATTCAATGGATTTAAATTCTATATCTCTCACTTGTACACTCTCTCTAATTACTTATGGATTTAAATTGTATCTCTCTCACTTGTACACTCTCTCTTATTACTTATGGACCATGGTGCAAAGTGATTCAATATTATAGTATGTGGTGTGTTGTGAAAATATAAATCAATTTCTAGACACTAAATTTGCATATGGAATTTTTTGTACTAGTGGTGAACCATGGTGCAAAGTGTTTCAATACAATATGTGGTTTTTTGTACAAAATTTATATCAACGGACCATGGTGCAAAGTGATCACTATAGTATGTGCTGTGCTGTGAAAATTTAGATTGATTTCTAGACACCAAGATCACAAATGAAATTTTTTTATAGTGATAGCCCATGGTGCAAAGTGATATAATACAATATGTGGTGTGTTATGAAAATAAATCAATTTATAGACATGGAATTCACAATGCAATTTTTGTTGCTGTAACTTAAGTTTCTATCACTCATTGAAGACATTGTAAATGTGTTTTTGTGAGTCATGGATGAACACGAGAAATCCAAAAAAGCATTCGACCGCTTATGCGCACTTGCACATGCAACTAGCCCAAACAACCAAGCAAGAATTGTTATGCGGACCAGTGAGTGGCATCGACCAATGGCAAGAAATGGGAATACATCCATAGAGATGTCACCACAGAGATGATCAAGGAAGCATGGATGACTATGTCTGAGCTCTCCATCTGCAAGGAGAGATTGAAGTTGGACAAATGCATTGTGCCAAAAATTTGCATGCACGTCAAGGCCATATAAATTTCATGCACATGGAGTACACTAAACCACATGGATTATGGTTTGCAAAGATTCTATACATATAATATGTTCAAAATGGGCTAGTGGAATTCAACAACAGGTCCCCCATTAAGAGCATAATGGATATCTATAGTGAGACGGTTACAATATCACGAGAGGAGTTGAGATATGAATTGGCTAGCATTGTTATGCAAACATATGATGCTATGGAGGAGTTGCACACATAGATTTGTACCTCCACATAAACGACGTGGACCAGTGATAGAAGTAATATCAAAGAGTTGCAGAGAAACATCAAGCTCCTTAAGTGTGAGCATCTATGAAATGGAGGAGTGGTGCCAACAAGAAAGCGAGCACTTCTTACACAGTTGGAGTGGTCACTACAAAATAGTTTGCGGCCATATGTATCATTTTCAATGTCTCATGCAGAACATGGTGAATAAAAAGAAGTGCCATATATGCAAAGCTTCCATTGACAAGCTTGTGTATTCTATGTTCAAAATGGAGAAAGATCCTCTCTCTATAATGCCCCTAGTGGGAGTGCCTTAGAATGAGCCTCCAAACCTCCCTTTAAATAGCCCTCTGGGCCTCATTCCCTATCCACACTCGTAGCTGGCCCCTTGGGCCTGGTCCTTGACCATCGGGCTTTGCCCTTGGCATGACATTACTCCCCCTTGTAGAGTGTTTTGTCCTCAAAAACAAGAATGGTGATACACTAATGTTTTCCACTGTGGCATCCTTCATGGATCCATCTGTTTTCCTGACCGGAACATGGTTCAGTAGGAGGTTCAATGAAACCAAGAGTAACATCTTGATTTTCCACATTGTTGTCCATTTGCAACCATCTTGTACTATCGGTTTCTATCCAATCATAGTGTGAAGACTCCATTTAGAACGCACCTGAGCATGCTAAACGAGTTAGCACAACAAAGATGTACCCAAAAGAGTACCTCTTTTCACCTTCCATGAAAGTAACTTGCTGACATAACTAATCAGCCAAGTTTAATTTCTTGACTTGTTCCCAAATTTCATCAGTAAACAACCCCACCATAACTATTGTTCAAGGTTGACAACCAAACTTAAACATGAAGGGACTAAATTGAGTCACAAACATGCTTTACCTTATTGTAAGCAGCACCAACTAGAGCGATACATTCTTGCTAGTTGGATTTCTTGGTGCTAATGTACGCGCTTTGCATATCCTTCAGCACAAGAGTATACTTGTTACTTGTAATCTGCCTATCCTCTTTGGATTCTGACAATATTGAGATGTATTATTTTTTAAAATTGCCTATCCTGTTTGGATTCTGACAGTATTGAGATGTGTTTTTCCCACACGGTTTATAGATAGTCATCTCAAAGGACCGATAAACGGGGATCACAATATCATACAACATTGTTGAGAAAACAACAATGTTCTGAATACCCATCTTGGGTAACTTGAAAATCCACCCAAACCGAGCCATGACCTCTATTGGTGACTAGTAGACCCAAAAGTAATCTCAGAGAGATACTGCACATAGAGTGCAAAATGCTTCATAGCACTAATGTGATGAATATGCATGCTTCTCAAAATTAGCATCTGCTAAACACTAGGGCCCATAACACCTAGTGTGCATGCATTTAGCAAAAAATAGATCCGAACCTGTATATTCGTGACCATCCTTGCCAATATTGATGACGAATGTGATGCTGCGAGCACACATTAAAGAGGAGTGTAAATAGTTTTGAAAAGAAACTAAATACTTGATGCTACAATCATTTGCAAGCCTTCCGTAAAATTTTGAACCATAATAGAAGGTGAAACATTAATCACTTCTAGGTACAAACAATGAAACTTTTTCATTAACAACTCATAGCCTTGCTATATGTATAAACAACCATCTGTAATGTTTAACAACACTTATACCTGAACAAGTCATTCTAAGAATCCGACAATTTTTGTCCAACGAAATTGCTCCTGATACATTGTGCTGAAAATGGTCTAGAAAATAGATTTGACCAGCACCTAGGGAATTTGTCGTGACACATACTTGAAATAGTGGGCACCGATGTCAGTCCTAGAGACTCAAATTCTCCACATGTGAAATATGTCTCATGTAAGGGTGTCTAAAAAAGAACACCCTTCAAGTACGAGATGTACATGTGTGTGGAGGTAACTACAAACACTCTACGACAGGAGTGATAGGGACCCTCATTAGCCTTGCTCCACACTGGCTAAACCAAACTCCTGGAGTTCCTAGACCATGTTGCATCCCATGTGCCACATAAACCCTACAAATGGGTCTATAAGTGCATAATGAAAAACCTTATTTTGGACACTACGGCCCTAAAGTCTTGGCTCTTACATGACCTTGTCGTCTCTCTGAAGAGCAAAAAATGGATGACAACAAATTTTATGTATCCTACGTAGAAAAAGCAAACCAAAAAATATAAAACCAAATCAAATGCGTACCTAGAGGGTGAACATAGTGTTCACTTATTTGTAGGCATCTGTCTAAATTTCCCACCTGCAAAGGCCTAGGAACACTAATTGAAAATTAGTAAAATGCAAGTAGTATTGCACATGATTGCACATGTAACCTTGGGTGTTGCTTTTGCAATCCAGACCCCTTGGTGAAAGCAACATTGTCAAACCCCTTGGGTTAAACGTTGCATGAAACTGCTCAACGAGCAGTTGACCCGTGGCCTTTGTTGATCACCCCCCTTGGGTTTGCCCGTGGCATTTAATTACTTTGGAAGTTGAAATATTCCCACTACCCCTTGGAAATTTGTAAATTGCAAGTGTTAATGTTCCAAGAATAGACCATCAACCCTTACTAAGTGATTAATAATCACGCTCTGGGTCTTACTCCAAATTGTACTCATATAGGCACTCTTAGTGCTAATAGGAGATCCACTGAAATTGGACACCCAAAAATCCATAATCGTGGTTTTGTGTGAACAGTCGTGCTGTCAAAATTCTGGTTTCATCCATACACCATGGTAGAGATAAGCCCTTACGAGTTTTAAGACGTTTCAAAAAAACGCATTTTGAATGTCACACGTAAAATACGATGTGCCCAAAAACTCACGAATGGCAAGACCCTAGCCTTTGGGAAGACAGCTCGTAGCCATTTCAAAATAAGTGGCAATAGAGGACTCTTAACCCTTCTTGTGATCTTTGCATCCGTCCTGTTACCTTTGACATAGAAAGATGTCAATGAAGGCATCCCTAGTTTCATTTCACCTTCCCCACAAAGAAGTTGGAGAGAGAGAGAGAGAGAGAGAGAGAGAGAGAGAGAGAGAGAGAGAGTGTGTGTGCTAGGCTGAGGAAAACCCCTTATTGGATTGGGTTGTATGCTCCTTGCATAGGATCCCGTATAGATTGTATCTTAAATTGGTACCACGCCCTTGTAGAGAAAGGTACTTTCCCTGTGAATAACATTAAAAAAATAAAAAAATAAAAAATGATATCAGTTACGTACCTTGTCCTTGACAGAGTATTGAGTGTTATGGCGGAAGCGTATGCAATGATGGGTGGCGTACATCCATCATACTAGTATGCCATGCATACATATCAAAAAATTGAATGATAAAACCTTGGCTTCAATGACAGTCTCAACCATGTGAGCCACTGGTATACGTGCCTTGCACGATGACACTGGCATGGAGACATCACAATGCACCGTTGCGTAAACTGTGAGCTTATATCCAGACAGTGCCAAAGATGTGTGCCATTATCATTGATTTCAAGTCAATCGATAATACCTTGGCACATAAGAGAAGCCGTGCTTCCTTTTCTTTGTACAATAGCTTCTTATGTAGTCTACCCAAGCACTTTGCTTTGCACAAAAGATAGATCTTTTCCAAATGAAAAATAAAACATAGACAAGAACAATCCTAACTTGAAAATTGACTAACCTTGTCACCCACTTGTGGTGAGGTTTCTGGTAGTTTCCTTGAATCTGGCGCATAGCCATATGTACTCCATGAGTTAGGTAGCATATGTAGCATATACATCCTCGTGTATGTAAAAAACCTACAAACCACTTGGCAAGGTTTCCCATGTTCAGATGCTAAGAACATATTCCAAACGTTGGAAGTGATCATGTAATATGTCTTGAGCTGAAGCCTTGCTTCAAATTCTCATTGAAAGGTGAGATATAGCACAACTTTAATGCTCATAGCTAGCAAGTGCTTTGGTTGACACAAAAATATCAAAGCAAAAGAAAAGCGACCTTGTCAAACTGGCAGAGAGAATTGGCCTTGCCGAACCATGTAACTTATGTATCTCAAACGTCAAACGTTACCCAACCAAAGCAATGAGTTTTTGGCAATCTAGCATTGTAGAGAATCCTATTTACCGGCACATTGACAAGTGACAATATCTTTGAAGTGTATATGCATCCAATGCAGACACCAATATGGAGCCTTGCTCCTGCAAGCGGTGCTTTTCCTTGCAATAAATAATGTTTAACAAAGCCATCTCTGGCCATCAAAAAATGCAAGCCTTGCTCCTTAATTGGGACATAACGACATACCTAGCATGGATGATACACCCTTATAGTATCGTGTGTTGAGACTCAAAGTCGAGACAGAGTTACCCCGCCTATGTGCAATCGTGTAGGGTAGGATATCATATTCAAAGCATAAAAATATCGGCAATGATTTCACAGACAAGCCATACCTGTGTTGGCCCATATCCATTTTCGATGATCATTGAATCATGTTGAATCATGTGCGCATGTTGAACAAGGCCGGAGTCAACGACTCCTGCTGAATCTGTGGATTCAAGATTTTTAGCATCCAATCTTGCATGTCACAATCGGCTGCAGATTGCGTGGGCTACCGCCCGTATATGAGGATGCAGTCTAGAAGCCCGTGGCCACTGGCCCTTATTGAAAAAAAGATCCTTTGCCCTAAGGCCAAAGCCTTTGGGCGCTTAAGTGTGAAAAAAAAAGCTCAAGGCATGGTGATGGCGTAGCAAAGTGCCACGAGAGAGAGAGAGAGAGAGAGAGAGAGAGAGAGAGAGAGAGAGAGAGAGAGAGAGAGAGAGAGAGAGAGAGAGAGAGAGAGAGAGAGAGAATTTTTTCTTGTTGTGGTGCCGCCATGAGCCGCTCAAGATGAGCCCACCATCGTGGTATTTGGTAGTGGTCTCTATTCTCTCCCCCCTCGCCGCAAGCGGCCCTGCCTGAGTAGAGCTCTTCTCATGCCTTCCTTTGGTGCATGCACATGCAAACATTCCAAAGATGAGGTCCATGACCCCTTGGTCCAGATTATCCCTAGCTCTAATACCAGTATAATGCCCCTGGTGGGATTGCCTTAAAATGAGCCTCCCAACCTCCCTTTAAAAAGACCCCTGGGCCTCATTCCCTATCCACACTCGCATTCGGCCCCTTGGGCCTGTTCCTTGACCATCGGGCTTTGACCTTCCCATGACACTATCTCCAATTTTCTAGATTGCTTCATCAATTTATTATATACTATATGCTTGATTACTAATATGCACATGTGTTCTGTCAGTTTAGAATATGTGTGCAATCTAGGAAAGTGCTCCTCCAAGAGACACCACAACTGCGTTGCAATTTTTGCATTGTCCATGATCACCCGTACTACATTGGGGATAGCTATTTGATGAATTGTATGTGTTATGATATCATCTATATAGCTCCTTGACTTAATCTCACCCAAGCTATCCATTTCCTTAATGAAGCACTCCCCTCAAGGACTGAATAGCATCACATTAATTCGTGTTTGACTATCCATCACTGAATTTAGTGCATCTTGTTTTATCAATTCAATTCAAGATTAATCTATCAACTTCCATTTGGGTGTCTACAAAGCGTTTATCTAAGAACATTGTGCACATTTGATGATATGATGGATGGAAAATACCAAAACCAGACTCAAAGAATCTTCTTCCACGCATGCTTCCATGGCTCTTGTGTGACCATGAACATAGAACCACCTGTAAACTAGATAGCTTGTGCAAGAGCAGATTGTGCCTCTTCACAGGGATAATTGGTCAAAATCTATGCTCTAGACTTACTTGCCTCATTCTATGCATTCCAAACTGGTATTTAGAAGACTCATCTTGAGTACTAGCTCTCTATGTGTGTAGTGGTCTACATGGAGGGTGCACCACTATGTTGTCTGCCTTGTGTTGAGGCAACACTTCATTGAATCTTTGAGGCGAACTGTCTTGGAATTGGTATTCTGGGTTGCTTTGCATTGGCTACATCTCCTAATAATTATCTCTAGTATTTTGTAGCATCTCATGACCTATCTGATTACATCTACCTCCATTTTCCCTATTAGTTGTTCCACTCCTTGATCCAAAGAAGTGCTCCCTAATACGAGGTACACCTCTTGATTTTTATTTGCCACATAATTTGCAATGCCAATCTATAAATGATGTAATTTGCTCTACAAATTGCCACTTAGGCCTTGGCACCCTTACGAGCCATGCACTTCCCTTCATTGGAAGCTCCATTGTTTGATCCTTTGCCACCAATTAATAGTCAACTAGAAGTAGCTACATTGATGTTCTGGGAGCATTAGCGTCCATGATAAGTTCACAATCCACCTATGCATTCATACAAGCACAAAAAAATGCTAGGTTTTTAAATAATTGAATTTAATTGAACATTTAAATAATAAACTACATGCAAGCATAGGCAATAGATTTTTGCCAGAAGGCATTCCCTTCGCATTCGGTTAGAAGATCCAAAGCTTCCTGGCCATAGACATAATGGCATTTTCAACAATCAACATGTTCTAGTAGACGTCAATCTACATTGAAAGCTCCTCAATAAATCTACATGCTTTTGTAAGGGCACCACATTTGACATACATAACTTCCAAATCATTGCATAGAACATCATGTGCATCTCCATTAGTCGTCCGACATACAATTGAATTAAAGCACTACCAAGCATGACATCCTTTTTTGGCATTCCTCACCATAAAAAGGATGCTCCTCAAGAACTCATAGACCTATTAAGTACACTATATTCCAGAACCTAGTCAAGCACAATAACTCTAAGATGGAACATTGATCAAGGCAACTAACCTAGCACACAACTGGCCCTTGATGAAACTTTAACGGGCAGTATCTTGGCAACCAGAGCTCTAATTGCCAATTTAAAAAGACTGACATGCTCCACAAGACGAGCACTTTAGGTCCATGCATTCACTTCATCCCCGATCCTTCATCTTTAGTTGCCCAATCTGGTACAAATCTACAATCAATCCCAACTTTAGACTGCCATGACTTCCTCACCATAGCTCCAATTGACAAGCTGTAAAGACAAGCCTATAGAGCACTTTGAGTACTACAGTGCTAGTCAATATTCTTCCATTTGTGCTCGCTTCAAACATCTTCTTTTTTAACATCATTAAGGCATATGTTAGCCCTTTAAATCCACATCTGGCATACATTTAGCATTTAACCTGATTGTTATCAAGCCCTTCTAATTGTTGAATAATCATATATACTTAAATTAGGCTTAACATGTATCCTTTTGCTATTTTTCCCATCATGGAGGCAAAGATGCATGACAACGGTAGGGAATTTTCCAGGACCGATAGGGATTGAAAGATCACTATCAATTTTGGGGCAATAAACATCACTCCCAGGAGCAGGACCTATAGGTGTGAGGTATACACCCACTGTGGAAGAACTGAAGGAACAAGCCTTAGTGCTTGCAGCTGTATATTATGAAGAGCCAAGTGGACATATGGATTGTCCTCCATATTACCCACCTGAAGAGCTGAGAGCACAAGAACCATGGAGCATGATTGGCCATGTTGGATCACCAACCGTGGCACATGCTGCAAGACAAGATAGATATAGTTTGGACTAGAGAACATTGTTGCTCATAGCCAATGTAGCCTTAGGTGGAACGAGGCAACGAGGCCTGCTTACCAACAAAGGGGAGCTCCATGAGCACCACAACAACCATTGGACCATGCTACAAGTGTGGAGGCGACCACCTCATGAAAGACTGTCCTCATACAAAAATTGTCCGAGTGAATGCATATTTTCCAGACTATGGCATCAACCATTTGATCATCGATTGTCCAAAAAATCCAAACAAAGTGGTTAAAACAACTTTTAACATCTTGGAGGCAATCCCTTCATGTAGTGGTTTGGAAAATGAAATGAGGATACCTATACATGTTATCACACGATCACAAGCTCAAAAAGAGAGAGAGGAACTCATAATCAAAGATCCAAGAATGAAAGCGCCCAGCATTGAACAAAAAAGCGAGAAAAACACATGGAAGGCTAGGAAAGCATGGGTGGAAGCTAATAAGAGCAAGAATAGATGGCCCTCGCGAAAGAATTAAAATTAACCAAAGACATATTAAAAAGGCTTGAGAGTCAAACTATTCAGAAACCAAAAACTCCAGCAGTCGTAGAGCCTGAGAGGAATAGGGAACCAAAAAGTTTTAGATTGGGAGGATCTATATTAGTTGAGAAAGTAAACAGACCTCTAGAAGCTCTCTTGAAGGCCTACGAAGCAAGGATTAAAATTAACCAAACGCAAGAACAAAGGTGGATGACATACCCATATGCAGAGCTAGAAAAACAAAGACTGGAAATGTGTCAAAAGCTAATCCAAATAGCCCAAGCCTTGCTAGAGCCAATGACAAGAAATCCAGAGAAGTGGGTAGAACTTCCATTATCAATACTTAAAACCTCTCCAACACATGAATCTAAAAAGACAGCTGTTAGTCAAAAAATCAAATTGGAACTGGAGAAATTGATCGAAAGACCTCAATAGTGATGAATACTACAGATCATGAGTCTGAAGGTTTTCAATCTATCATACCAAAAATGTATAGAGGAGACAATGGCTTGAATGAGCTTTGGAAGCAGATAAGGGAAGCCAATGAGAACAATGAATTGAGCCAAAGGGTTAACCAAACCAGTATGGGAAGAAATGTATTTCTTCCTCCTAGTGAAGAATTTGAGGTAGGACCTCAAGCAGACTAGGAGATGCACTCGTACTGGGGGGAGATCTTCGGATAGTCAGCCTATATCTTTGAGAACTTTACCCTCTTATATGGGGGAGCATGAAGAAAAGTCAGATGTGAAAGAAGTACCATCACAGAGACTCTCCCCACAAGGAAAGTGATGGACTCCCAAGGGTTGATAACCATATTGTCTACTCCACTGGCTTGCACCATTACTCTCTCCGAGCTTCTCCAAATAAGACCTTACATGTGGACTACATTAGGAAAATGTCTAGAAAAATTTGGGGTAAAGGATCCAACTTCACGGATGTAGGAAGGGGTCAGAGAATTAGAAATCCCTCAAATAAACATGCAACCAGTACCCTTAAACAAGGTAGGAGAATACTGGGAAGGAGAAGATGTCAATACCACGCTTCCAAGCGAGTTTGAAGGTGTCACAACCATGGAAATTCTTGAGCTAGTGTAGCCATTGCAACCAAGGATGTATGGAAGAAATGGGGAAAACCCACTTTGAGAGCCACCAAAATGAAGTTGCAGCTTGCAGATGGTTATAGGGAGAGACACATAGGGCTCCTAGAAAAGGTAGCTTTTACCTCTTGCGGCATTGAGTATGAGCATACCTTTGCAATAGTGGATTTTGGCAAGGAGAATAACTACGACATAATACTTGGATGCCCATTTATGTGAAAATGAAAGATGGTCCAAGACTGGGGCTATAATCATGTATACCTTACGCACATGGAAACCACTACGTGAATAAACCTTAAAGACCATAGTTACAAAGATGTGAACCGAACCTTGATAGAGAAATTTGATTTTGCTGCATTAGTAGGATCTGAGCTTCTAGCCTGGTTAGGTAAACCAAAGGAACTATGGATGTGTGGGGCATCCCATTGTGGAAGATTGAAGTGAGAAGAGTGTGTTCTAGAAAGAGGTATTGAGGATAAGGAATACATTTCAGAACTCTTCCCATAGGAGGCCCTAGAACCCTTAGAATGGATGCACATTCTAGCAACATTAGATGTGTGTGCTATTATGGAGGAACTGATGACGAAGTTTTGTGGCAAGGACGATTATGATGTGGTTCCATACTATATGGTTGATGCAATAGACGATGATGGTGAAGGGGGAGTTGTTCTACAACTTTCCAGAGCATCTTGAACGATACAACAATGCAGATAATGAGTGCTCTAACAAACTTAGTAGCGACAACAAGAAATGATAGGGGGGGGGGGGGGTGAGGTTTTACAATTTTCCAAATGGAAAACCTAGACATCAAGCACGCTACAAGAAAAAGAAGGAGGCACCCAAAGCAAGAGATAACCAAATGCCTAAAATGAGGAACAAAACATAATTTTTATATCTGGTGAAAGTCGAAGATTGCATCAAAAATAAGATTTCAGGCCAAGTCTGTCAGGATCAAGACTCTAGGACACGAGACAGAGCAAGAGATGGGAGAAAACAAACTGAGAAGTTGAAAACAAAAACTAAACCCAAGAAAGCAAAAACATATCCGAATGAAATGGGAGAACCAAAATGGACCAAAGTTGAATTCAAAAAGAAGTACCGAGAGCTCAAGAAAACTCTAAGGCAAGTATGGAGTCATGGACAACTCAACTGGAAAGTGGAGGAGATAAAAAATACAAAAATGACAACAATATGAGCGTACCTTTCCACTACAGGAAATTCACTATTCAAGGTCAAAAGATAGTATTGACACAGCCCAGACCTTGATGACCATAGCTCCCACAGGCATTGCAATTCCCATTGAATTTTACTCTAAAAGTAGGGCATTCATTTGTACTATGTGGACCATAGCATACTGATCACCATTGTTGTTCCCTTCTTGGATACATGTGATTGTTTTGCGGAGCACGATTGTCTCTAAGACTCTCTTGAATGGCCTTGGTGAGATCTGCTAAAGTTATTTCAGATATCTTTGGCTCCTTAGCAATAGGCTTTAGGGTCATTGGTTGATGCCCCGATGCTTGCGAGCTAGTAGATTTAGGCTCAACAAACACTCTCTTTCTCCTTGAATCATTAAATTATCCTCCAATTGGATTGCATTGGTGGTGACTACTTCCCATGTGGTGATACTTCTAATGACTAGGCCATTGTAGATATCCTCATGTCGTAATCCTCTAATGAATCTATCAAGAAATTGATTATTATTGAAGCGCTCATTTGAATTACAACGAGAATTCAAATGCTTTAAGTGACTAATAAAGTCTCTCACCGACTCTCCTTTCGCTTGTTGGGCTTTCTGGAGTTGAGAGGCTACACCCCAAAGCACTCCCTCTCGTATTTATTCTTTCAAGAACAGTCTCCTCGGAGTAGGGTAACTCGTTTTTTCTTCCACCCTTAGTGTTCTATACCAATCCCCTACCTTCCCACTTAAGGTTAGGCTTAAAGCATTACTCTTATGCAAGTCATTGTGTTCTCCTAGAAAATCACATATTTGTTCAAACACTTTGATATACTTTCTGACATCCCCGTCTCCACTAAATTTTTGTGTGAGCTTGGCTATTTGTATTGCCTTACTTCTAGGTTCTCTATTAGGCGTGTTACACATATTCTTAGCAATAGATCGACCGATAGCTTGAGCAAATGTTGCCAGGTCACCTAAGTGAGCAGGCACCGTGGGTGAAGGCGCTCCAGAGACTACATGTGGAGTAGGTATTGGCGTTGGGCTTGGCGATAAGAAGCCCTTGGGTTCCACGTTTGGTACGGTGTTGTGCCATGTGGTGGTCCAAAGTTCATATGTGTGGCCCTAGGCATAGAATGCATCAGATGGGACATGCTAATGCTAGCCAGTATGGTCCCATGGAAATAAGAGCTTGGATGTTGTGGTTGTGGAGCATAAGTTGTTGAAACAATGTGAGGGGTAGGAGGTACATGAGCATGAGGACCCATAGGTGCATATGAATGATACACACTTTGAGGGGCTATTATCGCCATTGAGCTACCATGTAGCGGTGATTTACTAACAAATGACGTCCATGGCATGTTTCTTGGCATGCCCATCATTGGGGTAGGCATGGTAGCCGTGGTTTTATCAAGGGAAAGATGAGCTAGACTTGGAAAAATAAAGCTATCACTTGTGGGCTCAGATTTCACTGAGAACCCTGGCAAAACAGCATATGGAGGATCCATCGGACTTACCAAGGGAGTCTCCATTTTCGATAAGGTTGGTTTTTTAGCCTTCCCTGTATCCAAGAATCTCATGAGACCCCTTGAAGGCATGTGGATCCCCTTATTCTGTCTCTCTAGCTCAATAACCCTATGGATGACCTTGTTGATCGTCCACACTAGTAGCACCCGTTGTGGATTGTAGGACATCTAACCAACCCACATGATAGGTGTGACCTGTGTATAGGTCGGTTAGAGTTTTCGTTTGTAGTTTTTACTCCTAGTTCTCATTTGAGAACACTCCATCTAGGATTGAGATGCTAGGGGTGTCCTTTGAACTAGATGCAATGTGGCTCTCTATGGGTTGACCCTTAGCGGTCGCTAATTCAAGAGCACTCGATTGCTCTTCTAGAAATGATATTGACATAGGGGCTTTCACTTTTAACTCTCTTCATTTCTCTGCCTTGCATAAGCTCTTGATTTCCTTTTCCCCAGCCGCAATGATATACCGCTCAACTTCTTGCACTTTGGCAAGGCTTCTACCATCAGGTAATATAACCTCAGAGGGGAATAGCTCTGAAGAGTCAGGGGAAGTAGTGAATGGAGTATTCATGTGTACACTCTCTAGGAGCATAGGGTCTACGTTGTTTATGAATGGTAAATTTACTTCCCCACCCCCTCTTTTACATCATTAGCCCCATGTTCGGAGCGAGTGGATCTACTAAAGGTTTCCTTCAAGAGACTAAGCACACTCGATCCAAACCGCGGGACCATGGCATGCATGTCTTGGATTGAGATATTGGGATTAGGCATCAAGTAACCCTCCATGATGTCGCAGTCAGAGGAAGAATCACTAGATGCAATATGTGGGTCCTGAGTGGTACTACCTTGGGCTCCCGCTGAGCACCTAGAGCCTAAGGTAGAGGAATAATGAGTGCCCACGTCCTTGATGTTCTCGTCCTCTAGCACACGGCCAAAGCGTAGGTTCATGTGACCTTGACACTCTAGAGGTGTTGGTGAGTGCCCATGAAGGCCACTCACCTAGTTTTTTAGGTGTTTACAACCCAATTTTTTGTATTTTTAGTCCCTTTTAACCAAGCCACATAATATGGCGTGCAATAGCTCAAAACGAGCGTCTTGGCTAGAGGACGTGCCATGCTTTACAGCCCTCGATTTGGTTACGTACATCCCTCTTGAATCCTAAAACTAGTCTTTTCCTAGGTGGGGAGAGGACTAGAATTAGTAAGTCCAAAGGGTGAGTGTGAAGGGGATGGTGGACAACTTCAAGAACTTGTCCCACATGCCCTCCCTTCACTTGAGATCTTAGTCTTTATATATAAGGTAGTGTAAGTAGTATATCATAAGACTGAGGACTAAGGCCTGGTCCTGGGCTTGGGCTTGGGCTTGGGGAATGATCTTGATACCTTCCTTTTAGGATAATAAATTTTTTATTTTAATTCTCGAATTTCTTTTTGGTCATTAAAAAAACTGTGCAAATAAAAAAAAACTCTGTAAAAGCAGACATTGGCAAAAAACAAGCTATTCACTAACTATGTAAAGACTGTGTGCAAGCAGACATTGGCAAAAAACAAGCTATCTGTCTTATCTACTTACTCATTCACTACTAGCACACTAACTACTAACTGTGCAAAAGATTATGTGCAAGCAGACATAAGCAGAAAACAAAGATTATGCAGGAAATAAAAACTTGCAGAAAATAACTTCTTCTTTTTCCTCTTCCTTCCTAACATAAACACTTACAGAAGAAGCACAGAGTGCCTCTTAAGCTTAGTGCACGGTGATTTCCCGGCAGCGATGCCAAAAATGTGGGCCTCTACCGCACGTATCGAAGCAAGTGACTTGCATAACACTACATGCCAGCCACAGATGGCTCCAAGCACGCAACTAACATAAACTAGTAAGCTCAAAGATGACAATGGTGTGTCACTCACCGCTCTACGCTTGTTGTTGTGGAGGATTCCTTGCCGCAAATAAGAGGGATCCACTATTGCTCCACGCTCAATGACCTCGCCGTCGTCGTGCCGCCGCAATGCTCGATCGCTCTCTCTCTCTCTCTCTCTCTCTCTCTCTCTCTCTCTCACACACACACACACACAGCCGTTTTTTTACCTAGTAGGCAGCAGTTCACTCTTTTGACCATAACTTGCTCATCCGAACTCCGATTTAGGTGATCTATAGCCTCAATCGAAGAGCACGAAGCCCTCTACGCATTGATGTAAAGACATAATTTTTCTGTGTAATGAAAGGCTTTGCTGTAACAGCATCTCAGAACTGAAAAAACTGTCAAAACTTTGCGTTTTTGTTGCCGACTTGAAGGCAATGTCAGACAAAACTCGCAAGGGTGGAAAAGCCACACTCGCCATGGAGAATGATGCAAAATCTCCAAGGAATTTGGATGCTAAATCCAACCACATCGTCTACAACAACGGAAGCAATGATCATGGCTTACTTGATCTCGTTACAAGAAACCGTCAACAAGCAAGGTGAAGAGTTGCGCGCACTTGCAATGGAGAATGGTACTTTAAGAGTTCTCGTTGTGGAGAATGAGCACCTCAAGAAGGTTCTTGAAATGCAAACAACACGCTTGATGCATCTTGAGAATGAAGTTCAAGAATGTAAACGCTCTCTTGTGGACATGAATGTAGTGAAAGAGCGCTTGAGCAAAGTTGAGAGTGATCATGTATTGAAAGAGGAAACGATAGATACAATACGACATGATGTATGTGAGATGAGAAATGCATCCAAATCATGGGCTGATATATGTAAGGATAATGTGGTTTCTACATCTCCTATCACGCAAGCCGTTGTCCAAGCAAAGAATGTAGAGAATGTGGACACTCAAGAATTACAAGAACGACAAAAACGCTCAAAGAACATCATCATTCGTGGAATCAAGGAGGAAAGCATGGAAACACCCCAATCTCTTGCGGTTGCTATTGAAGAATTTTTTGCTACACACTTTGGCATGTCAGGAATCATGGCTTATGGTGCACATCGAGTTGGAAAACAAGGAGTCCCTCGCTCGGGAGAAAGACCTATTGTATGTACCATGGCTGATGAGGTAAAGAGAAAGATCATCCTTGACAATGGTTGGATCTACCTCAAAGGAACGGGTTGTAATGTATATGAGGATCGCACTCTTATGCAACAAAATGTACGTCGCAAAGCATACGAGGAAAGAAGCAAGAAGGTTAAGGTATCATCTCAAGAAGAAAAGTCACTTGAGGAGGATGCAAGTCCACCCAACAAATAGGGACACATGATCTATGAGACCAACTCACGCTTGCGAATAAGCTTTTGGAATTGTAACGGGTATCCATGGAATGCGGGAATTGGCATTAATGAGCTTACCAATGACTCCGATGTGATACTTCTTGTCGAAACATGGGAGCATGATGCGCAACGAATTCTTGGATTTGACAAATACGATGTACATTCTTTGATGTGGGCCAAAAATGCAAAGCAACGAAGAGGCCAAGGAGGCGTAGCATGTATGACCAAAAAGGGTTTGAAAGATGTTTCCATTGTCAAAGAAAATAAGTATAAACGCTACTTATGGCTGAAAATCAGCCCACCAAATGGTCAAGTCATGTTTGTGGCCGGCTGCTACATTCCTCACTATGACTCCAACTTTTATGCTCGCTTGAATATGGATAGAGATCAGCCCTTTGTTGAACTAGAGGAAGACATTGCTCATTACAAGGATCAAGGTGAAGTCATTGTTTTTGGAGACATGAATGCTCGCACAAATATGTTACAACACGACACACAACAAGTCGACATGCCGCATGTATCAAGAAGAGTGGATGACTCATACATGTATAATCGAAGTTCTAATGATGCAAAAGAAGTGGATCACTATGGAAAGTCACTTCTACATATGTGCAATAGTACCGGAATGCTCATTGCAAATGGTGTATCTCTATGGCAAGGCACCAATGACTTTACATGTAGAAAGCACAATGGTGCTAGCGTGATTGACTATATGTTGTTCTCAGAAGCCACTCTAGAATGCATACAAAGCTTTACACTTGGTGAATGAAATCCGGAATCGGATCATAGGATGTTATGTATTGACCTCAAGTGTGGTAAACGGCCCGAGCATGTAGCCTCCAATCATGATGTGAATCATTTGTACCTACGTCTAGACTTCAAACGAGCACTTATATATGCTGATATGGTGGACCAAATGTTAAGCATGATAGAGCATCAAGGGAGCCCAACATTAGAATGCAAGTGGAAAGTTTTCAAAGAAGTAATTTTCTCTTGTGCGAAGGAATGCTTTTCGGTGAAACACATGTCTTGCAAAAGGTCTAAGAAGGGTAGCACCAAGAAGAAATGGTTTGACATGGAATGTAGTCAAGCCCGAAAACACTTGCTAAGATTGGATGCAATCAAAGACAAAGAAGTTTACTTGGAATGTTCACACACATACAAAGCACTTGTTCAAAAGAAGAGGAGAAGGTGGGAAGTCGAAAAACAACTTCTTTTAGCACAAGAGAAAGCACATGCATGTGGCAAGTTTTGGCAAAATCTAAAAGGCAAGCGCGTTGAGAGCTTTGGTGACTTGACTCTTGAGGATATGTATATGCATTGTAAGAACCTCTATGAGCAACCCAATGTTGATAAGATGGAGGGTTGTAGCTCCCTTCCATTTATGTCTCCCTTCTTTACCATTGAAGATGTATGCCGCGCGCTTGAGAAACTTGCTACTCGCAAGGCAGGTGACCTTCAAGGTGTCAAGGCTGAAATGATTAAATGGACAAGCAAGAAAACACGATATTGGATATGCGATATGTTTAACCTTGCACTTCAGTATGGCATGCCTCATGATTGGAGTGCAAATTGGATCAAACCTTTGCACAAAGGAGGAGATGTAAACAATGTGAACAACTATCGCACTATAATGGTTGGTTCTTTGATGGCAAAGTTATTTGGATGTATCATGGAGATGAAGATAAGTGAATGGGCTGAAAAGAATGGCAAACGTGCGCTTGGCCAAGCAGGTTTTCAAAAGCATCATAGCACTATTGATCACCTTGTCACTCTTCGAGTTCTTATGGAAGCGTCTCGATTGAAAGGAAAAAAGTTGTATTGTTGCTTTGTGGATTTCAAGAAAGCTTTTGACATGGTACCGCGAGGAAATCTTTGGAGACGTATGCAAAGCCTTCAAGTGCCGAGAGAATTTATGCATGCAGTCTTTCGCATCTACCAAAAAGTGATATGTCGATTACGTATGGGAGATGGAATTTCAGAATTTTTTGCAAGCACTATTGGTGTCAAACAAGGATGCCCACTTTCCCCAACCCTCTTTGGGCTACTCATTGATGAATTGGAATACATGGTTCTTGATTTTATGCAGCAAGAAGGCATAGAAGAGGTTAAGATTGGAAATGCGGTGATCATGCTTTTGCTTTATGCCGATGATGTAGTGCTCTTGGCACATACCTTAGAAGATGCACAAAAGCTTATGAGTGTCTTGGAACGCTTTTGCCTACATAGCGGGCTGATCATGAATGGATCCAAAACCAAGGTTATGCTTGTAAAGACCCTCAATGACGAAAATCCATGCATTGTATACAACAATGAGAAACTTGAAGTGGTAGATCACTTCAAGTACCTTGGCCTTGAGGTTCCATCCAATCATAAATGGAAGGATTGTGCAATGCGTCGCTTGGAAGCCGGAAAGAGGGCTTATTATGCATTTGAGAACATGTGCAATGCAGGAGAGATCAAGTGTTGGGCTCTCAAAAAGTACCTCTTTGACACATTGGTGACACCGGTGCTTCTTTATGGAGTGGAGGTGTGGGGTGGAAGCATCGGGAAGTCTACTTGGAAAGAGTTTGAGAATGTCCAAAAGCGTTTTCTCACCAACTTTCTCCAAGTCAAGACACAAACACCCTACATGCTCTTACTTCTTGAGTCCGGATCGCTTCCCATTGAGGTCTTGGGCATGGAAAGGGTTGTGGAGTACATGCGTAAGACACAACGTAGCCCTTTGCATCGACTTCCTAGAATCGCATATGAAGCAAGTCAAAAGGTTCAAAAGACATGCAAGAGCAAAATACTAAGTTCGGGGTGGATGCTTGATATCAAGAAATGGTTTGGAAGATGGGATGCATGTCACTTGGTCAAGGATGCGTCGATCGACTCCCAAGTTAATGAGGCCTTCTTACAACGTCAATGTATCATGGCTTGGGAGAAATCCGGAGGTTCTCGCTTCAGCCATTACACCACACACGTTGCCCCAAACTACAAATCTCTCTTCTTCTCGGAACGAGGTAACCGAACCCATTCCTACATCCTTGAGCCCATCCCGTTGAGTGCGATCCGCACCATTGCCTCCATTCGTCTTAGCTCCCATTCTCTACGCTGCGAGACAGGACGTTGGGGCACTGGCGAGGAGTGTCATCGACTTTGCACCTTATGCCCTCGTCAAGTGCGAGAGAGTGAGTACCACACACTACTTGAGTGCTCAGCTTTTGACCACATTAGGTCCTCTTTTCCCCATATATTCAGCCATGAGCTCTCCCTACATACCTTCCTCTCCCAACCACGATGTGGACTCTCTATTGCTACGCTCATTTCAACCATTTTTGAGCATTGAGAGTCACTTATGAACTCCACTCACACCACGTGACATGTTCATTTGGTCCCATAGGTCATATTTGACCTCCCAGGACGATAATAGAACTATCTATCTCTCTCTCTCTCTCTCTCTCTCTCTCTCTCTCTCTCTCTCTCTCTCTCTCTCTCTCTCTCTCTCTCTCTCTCTCTCTCTCTCTCTCTCTCTCTCTCTCTCTGTTTAGGCAGTTACGCCGCTAGCGGAAGCTAAATAGCGAGAACTCAACCAACAACAGAATTTGTCAGACGAGGACAGAGCTTGACCCACAGGCGCATGGAAACAACTAGGTGGGTGTCAAATCACCTACTCGACCTTCTAATGACAATCACTACTAAGGAAATCAAATCTAAGTTCTAAAATACTCAAGTGACTGAAATCCGTACTACGAACGAATGCTATACGAAACAGGATCTAGAATCATTGAATCGATCTCAAACTCAAGGGGAAGTCTATACACTAGGTAAGAACAACACCTTAAAGACTTGAACTGCAAAATCAACCTATAATCACTCCGTGCGGTAAATGCGTATGAAGACAGGCCGAAAAATACAGGTGATCGAAACTTGACCCCGATGGTACTAATGCGTAGCTCTACTCGTTGTGGTTCTATAGATATGCTGCACGCTCCATTCCGACACACGAGTTGGAAGAAAACTCACACCAAAGCTCGTAGGAACTTACCACACATAGAAGCCGATAGCGCGCACTCTTGGTATCTGTGCGTAGCTCTCGCCGTTGCTAACACAATGGCGGTGTCGCTTCTCCAATGGCGGCTCCGTAGCTCGCGTAGCAAGTAGATAAAACTCTCTCTCTCTCTCTCTCTCTCTCTCTCTCTCTCTCTCTCTCTCTCTCTCTCTCTCTCTCTCTCTCTCTCTCTCTCTCTCTCTCTCTCTCTCAGACAGAGTCACGGCGCTCCAAAAACTCACTTTGATTAATAAAACTGAATCCTCTAGGTTACAAAAACTTTGGCTTATATACCTCAGCCTTGGAGGTGAGAACATCTCTAACTAATTACATCAGCAAGTGAAATTACTTCGGGATTACAAGCTGGAAACTCAATTGAGTCCCGTTACTTAATGAATGGCTCAATTCAAAATCAATGTCGGAAAGACATTTATTACAATCAATGGTTACAAAAATGATGAGTGTGAGCAAAAATGTGGTTGTGATCCTCTGCTGGCTCAACACTCCCCCCCTCCGCGTTCATGTCGTCCCTGACATGACCTTTATGCTTGGTCAATAAAGTCCTGTCGTCTTGAGCATCTGCAAATGGGATTCGTATCGCAGGTTGCCGATGGTCAAGGTTGGGCCGAATATTTTGCTTTCGTGGGTGAAAAAGCCGGTGTAGAAAGCTTCTTCGAATGTTTGCATGTGGAAGCTAGGCAAAAACATAAT
The DNA here is from genome assembly GCF_014529385.1 of Adiantum capillus-veneris. Lineage (NCBI taxonomy): Eukaryota > Viridiplantae > Streptophyta > Polypodiopsida > Polypodiales > Pteridaceae > Adiantum > Adiantum capillus-veneris. The sequence goes on along the minus strand of NC_140952.1, from coordinate 10,101,354 downwards.
CCTCTGGTATAGGAGGTGAAACACTTTTGGAGAAGGCTGCAATGAAAGGTCATACATCATATCAGACACTGTGTCAGCCGTCGATAGTAGACTCGAGGTCGTGGCTTTATCTGGCGCGAACACTTCTATGCAAGCTAAGAGAGTCCTGCAAATTTTCTTGAGCATCTGACACGAAAGGTCAGGAGAGCCAGTAAAGAGCTTGATGGTGCCCGTTAGGGTTTTCACCATGTAGGCTTTACCTATTCTCTCTCCTGCCTTTGGTCCTGGCATCCTGGGGTAATTAAGCCAAGTTGGCTTCTTTTCTGCAATCCTGCCATGCTCTTTCCAGCTTCTGACTCTTGGCACCGGGCAGAAGGTTGCATCCTCCCGAATCTCCTTTGGTGCCTCAACCAAGTAGATGAGGTAGGCTGGGTATTTGTTCAGCCAACCTTTCCTCCATCTAGGCTGCGAATCTACAATCTTCTTTGATTGTTCCTCTTTTGTGATGTCGCCTTCGTAAAGAGCGACATACTGCTCCTCCTCTATTCTCTTTTTCGTTTTTATCACTTCAAACTTCATCAAAGGGAAAGGCAGGCTGGGTTGCATCCACTCTTCATGGAGCACTTTTGTGTCTAATCCCTGAAGTCTAATGGAGATTAGGAGTCTCCTCTCCCATTCCATTTCCGCCTTGGCACTCTCCTCTGTTGACTTTTCTATTTGGTCATGGAGCCTTTGTTCTTCTTCTTCAGAGATTCCTGACGTTGAGGCCACCTCTTGAACTGGGGTTGGATCTTCAATTGTGGTTGCCTCTCCAGTTTCTGGTAGCTCTATGGCTGCTCCACCTGATCCTTCTTGTGGTGTCTCTGTCTCTTTTCTTTGTTGCTCTTGTAGATCTTGGAGCTGTTTGCGGAGGGTCTCATTCTCTGTTCTTAGTGTTTGATTTTCTAAAGTGAGCCTCTCCTCTGCTGCCAATGATCCCTCCGCAATGTGCAACCTTTGCACTTGCTCTAATCTTAGCTCTCTTTGTAAGCTTCGGACCGGGTCTTCTAGAGCTGGTACAAGAGCTCCCTCTTGTTCGGTTCCTGCTCTGCTAGCTCTAGGGGTAGTCCTGAGTCTAGTGATTGTTCTTTCTTGGAGCTCGACTCTTTCCCTTAGCTCAATGATCTCATCTTTAGCCGCCTCCAAGTCGTCTTCCATCCGCTCCCTTGCTTCCTGTGCACTTGTTACTTCTCTTGAAGCCTCGGCTAGCTGGAGTATCAAGCCATCTCTCTCGTTTTCCGCATCGTAGAGTGATGCTTTATGACTTTCAGATTCAGTCATAGCATCCTCTAATTTCCTCTGCAACTCGGCTTCCCTTTGTTTGGATGTCTCAATCTCCACTTCCTTTGCCTTGGATCTTTCTTTGATCTTGTTGAGCAGTTCATGCACCATGTGCATGTCTTTTTCATCTTCATCTGTCAACTCTAAAGCTTTTTTGGCCACCACCTCCACTGACTTTGGCTCTTCTAGTACATTTTGCTCGTCCAGTTTTTCATCACTTTCTTTTGTACTCTTTGTATTTTCCTCTGTCCCTCTCCGATCATCTCGTTTTTGTAGGGTGATCCCATAAACCGCCTCAAGGGCCTCTTCTTCAGTGTACCCTATCGCTACCAGATCTTCATAATCGTTTTTCTTTTGCTGAATTGGATCTATCTCCTTTTCCTTGGTCCCAGCCTCCGGCTTTTCCATACCAGCCGTGTCCACCTCTACTGTGGTCTCTTCCATAATGATTTTCGTCTTCTTCGGGCTGGGTACATCAGTAAAGGAGGGCTGATTGTCCTCAATCATCTTGGCTTTCCCTTTGTTTGCTTGCCCGTCTTTCTCTTGAGGTTCAGTAGACTCATCTACTTTCTTCTTCCCCTTGTCGTCCTTTTTCAGCTCAGCTTTTAAAAGCTGTACTTCCTCTTCAGTGTATGGCTCGACAGGTTGCTGCTCCAGTATAGCCTCTGACTCCTCATAAGCTCTAATATATTGATCATATTGATCAACATGTGGCCTGGCTGAGCTAGTTCCGACTTTAGTGGGGTCTGGCACCCACTTTTCTTCAAAGTCCCCCTTTAGAGCTCTTTCCGCTCTAAACTGCTCCACCAGTCTTTCCATTCTTGCCGCTTTCTGACTTTTGGTTTGCTTGGGAGCAACCTTCTTCTTTGCTTTCTTCATAAGCGGCTCATCCACACTCTCTTCAGGTTCTGAAACTATTTCTAGTTTCCTGCGTGCTCTTGTGGACGCCCTCTTGGATACTTCAGGCTGTTCTTCCTCCTCATCGGCTTCTCTAAGCCACTCATTCTGGGAGGGAACCTTTGGCCATTGATCTCTGGCTCCAATAGCTTCATAAGCTATTCTTGTCAGAACTTCAGCTCCTCCTATATACTTTGGCTTCTCGTTGTGCATGGCAATTACTTGCTCGTGGATGTGTTGAGCGTAATTCACCTCTTTTGGCATATTGCTCTTCAATGCCCATGTGATGGTAGTTGCAATGGCATGGGGTGGTGTCGTATACTTTTGCGGTCTTTTACTGCAAATATGGAGAAACTGGTTGTACAGTCGGCAAAGGGTTGCCGCTCTTTGGTCTGTCATATCTCCATAGGTTGCATTCTGTTTCTTGGACCCATAAACCTCTATAGCCTCCCTTCTTTCCCTGACAAAGCTCCCTTGGTTGTGCAGCTTCAATGCATCTGCAATGAGCTGTGGAGTGATCTGTACCTCTACTTTCTCTCCATCTATTGCTGTCAATGTGGCTTTCCCATCCTTCTGAATGGAGGTTGCTAACTCATACACTCTTCTTGTATCTACACCTGATGGTCTCGAGGTGAAGAATCTGTGCAAGTCTGCCCTTTCCAGGTACCTGCTGATGTTCTCTGACCTGCTATAATCCACCAATTCTTGTGGGATCATCGGTATATCCACCGCTTGCCCTTGAGGATCTCTGAAAGTCCCCTGGTAGATCTTTATTCCCTCTTTCTCCAATACTGCTTCCTCCACCCAAGTTTTTGTTGGCTTGAGGGTTTCTTCTGGAATGTCAAAGGGTTCTGCTTCTGCAAGAGCATCCTTGATTGTCGGTCTTTTTCTCTTCGTTGCTGATAACTTGGTGGAATCCATGGATCCTGTAACTCCAATTTCAGAAGTTAGCGTCTTTTTTAGTACTGAAAGCCGAAATGAAGCTTTTAACTATTCAAATGACTTGAAAATTGAAACACGAGCTATTCAGGGCCTAAGGATGCAGGGTAGGTGAAAAAATATGCAAACTGGGCTCAAAATCATGCTGGAGACATCATACGCGTATGATGTCTTTTGTGTCAAAATGACTTCATATTGGTTGTGCTTGTAGCTGATAGTGTATACATGAGTATCATATGCTTGGATTTGAGTTTGGATACCATTTGATCAAGTTTTGGCTAGTTTAGTCCAGTTCAGGATCTTGGCAAAATTTTAAAAGGGAATTGGATTTTATGATCCAAATTGGATAAAACTTGGTGGTTCACCTTCAAATGGCATGTAGATCACTTCTGTTTGGTGGTTGAAGCCCTGAGGTGCCAAAATCACATAGTGAGACATCATACGCGTATGATGTCTTTTAGTGTATTTTTGGACCAAATTTCTCTATAAGCTTGGATTTGGCTTTAGATAGGCTTATTCAGTGGGTTTATGAAGTTTGGATAGATTTTGGGTTAAAAATGGCTCTGGAGACATCATACGCGTATGATGTCTTTTTCATCAATTTTTCATGGGATTGGTTCTGTGGACTCCCCATGTACTAGTGAAGGACTGTCCCTACTCAAATCTTGGTTTGGACTTGAGTATGTTGGATTTGGGCTAAAATAGGCTTTGGATGAAGGATTTTTCCTCAATTGGGCTAATGGGGTGATCCTCTTGACCAAATGGTTCCAAACTTCATATGTAGCATGTATTAGATATATATAATGGATGTATGATGTCAAATGAGCAGTTTTGGCTCTGTAAGTGCAAATAGACATCATACGCGTATGATGTCTTTTGTGTCAAAATGGTACTTTTTGGTTCCAGATAGCTTGTAGATGTGGTAATCAACAATCCTACAAAGTTTCAATGAGTTTGGAGTTATTTTGACAAAATTAGGACCCAAAATCAATTTTATGGCCTACTTTGCGTCTTTTTGGTTTTCCTTGGGTTTTCTAACTCCAATTCTCATGATACTTGGTTCATAGGATGTGATCAACATGTGGAATGAGGCTATGCACTCAAATTTTGAAATGGATGTGAAAATCATGCTGTGAGACATCATACGCGTATGATGTCTTTTCTTGAAATGTTGGTCTTTTTGTGCAAAGAATGCTTTGTGCTAGTGCCCTAAGCCCTGGTAACTAGTTTTCAACTTAAAAAGTCATTAGTTTAGCTAAAAAGCCCCCTTATAGGCATTTCAGTCTCCGAAGTCGTCTTTTTGCCTTGGAGTTGAATTTGTTCAACTTTTCTTCTCAAGAGTTGCATTTCCAGCTCATTGGATATGTTGTGAAGCCACCTATTTGGTTGAACTTGACTTTGGCTTCCCATTCTCCATCTTTCTCCATTTGGTTGCCCGAAAGCGTCTTTTTCACCATCGGTAAGTGAATCAGCTTTCTTTTGGGTTTTGCTTGCAAACATAAGTCATCCATGTATATTTGAAGCTGCTTGTGAAGTTTCATGTCATTTGGTCGTCAATTTTAGCCGTTATGCCAAAATGACGCTTTGTGTGTCCGCAGCCGAATCGGTTGTTCCGACCTACTTTTGGTGATCCAAACCCGGAGATACTCCATGGTTGCATTGCCCTCGATGTTGTTAAACTTCCTGAGAAGTTTTGTGTCATTTCGACAACTTTTTCCTGTTTGCCTCTTGCAGGCTCTGTTGACCTAGGGTTTTTCAAGTCGTTCTTTCTCGAGCTTTGAGTGTTAGAAACCCATCTTCTATGCTAGGGTAACCCACCTCTAAGTTCTTGCAAGGTTTGGTTAGGGCGGTTGTGCCCCTACCTAGCGTTCTTCCCCATTCCCCGTCTGCTCTTGTTTCTTGGTTTTGGTCAGTTTTCGCGACAAAAGTTAACGATAAGCATCAAAAGCTTATGGCAACGAGTCTACCTCTCATGTCTGGTGTCCTCTGAGCTCTCGTAGCAGTCGTAGAAGGCGGTAGAAGGTCGGATGCTCCTGTGTGCTCTTTGCTCTCTCCAAGAAGGTAATAGTGGAAATGAGCTTGAAAGTGATGTGAAAAATACTTAACTTCGGGCTTCCCGGATCACTTGTTACCAAATTTGACATGTGCTCCTATCTCGTCGTGAAATGCACTTTAGGATTTGAAATTTCTCAATTTGGACTCCGTTTGACCTGTTTCTGAGAAATCTGTCCACTTTGCCAAAATTCTGTCATTTCGGGCTTTCCGCAACTTTTTCAGGATTGTATCCAATTTTTACCATGGGTTGCCCTTGTCATTAGGACCATCACCATCTATTCTTTTCTTTTTTCCGATCTCATTTCACCTGCTTTTTTTTTATTTTTCTTTTACTTTTATTAAGAAAATCATAAAAATAAAAGAAAATAGCAAATTTAAGCCAAAAAATTCCAAACATACACGATAAATAGTTGGTAACCCTGTGTATATGAATATACACTTATTTGTGATTTCTGGATTTGAATTACCACTTTTTAGCTCCAAAAGCACTCTTATTTAGTGATATTTACACGTCTAGAAACCCAAATTCATCATTTGATCTCTTCTTATTGCAAAACAAGGTATATAAGGGCATAAATATTATCAATATCCGCAATCAAACATAAAAATTGCAAAATCATGTAAGACACTGCCCTTGTAATATAATTTTTGTTTTTCTTTGTTTTTGGTGCTTGTAGCTGCTTTGTAACTTCTGTATACCTGTATACCTCCCCCCCTCCTAGTCTGAGTCCTCCCGCACTATGAAGTGTCTGTGGGCGAAGCATTGTAGTTGTTTTGGTCATAAGTTCCCAATGCAATTGTAGAGCGATGATACAACAGTCTTTCCAATAAAGCTGCTCTTTGTTTGATTGAAGGATTGGTGGTCGGGTTTTGGGTTGGTTTTGGCACTTCGGTAGTAGAATCAGTAGATGGATTCTTCTTTACTTTGTTGTTCTTTTTCATAATCCAAATCTGCTTCCGCTTTGCTTGTGCTTGCCACAAACTCTTTGCTTGTGCTTGCCACAAACTCTTTGTGACCCAAACCTGCTTTGTTCTGTGTGTTGATTTCCTCGCCTTGAAATACCTAGGAGTTTTTGTTGATTGTACTGAAGGGGGTTCCTGTTTACAAATCTTTGGGATCCAAATTTGCTTGCTATAGCTTTGTGCCGTCATGAACTTCTTTGGAATCCAGATCTGTTTCACTGTCCTTGATTGTCTGGAATCACTCTGTTGTCTGGTATTGAAGACTCTGTTTTCCACCTTTGTGTTCTCTGGCACAACCTTTTTTGGTCTCCATACCAACTTTGACTCCGTTTTTTCCCAAGGTTGAGCTGTTATATTATTGCTTGTCTTCCTTATCCACTGTTGAGAATTCCTCGTCGAAGAGTAATCCGGTTGTATAGAGACTTTTGGGTGCCATTGCTTCTTCTTTTTCTCTGGTTGTTGTTTGCCCTTGTTCGTGGATTCTTCCTTTGGAGTTGGCTCTCCTCCTTTGGTGAACTTAACTGATTGACTTTCACCTTCGTATTTGATAAGCATTGATTCAGAACTCCAGTCAATCATTGCATTGTATTGCTTCTGCCATGGTTGTCCTAGCAATAATGGATGTTGTGTAGCTTGGTCTTCAACCACGTAAAACATATGAGGATACACATACTGGTTAATCTGTATATGTAAAACTGTACATCCGACAGTTTTGATTGAATTCTCAGAGTAACTCTTTAACTCTTGCTTGGCAGTTTGTAGTTTAGTGTCATTTGTCAATTGTCTATACAAACTAAGTGAAAGTAGGTTAGCTTGAGCTCCTGAATCCAATAGTGCTCTGGCTTTGATTTGGTTGGTTCCTACTTTGCATTCAATGATGGGTTCTTCTTTGTCATTATCCATTTCTGTTATACTGACTGCGTTTATTCGTATTGCTCCTTCATTGCGCTGTTTCTGACGCAGTAGTCTTCTTTTCTCCATTCTTTCCTTCGCCTCGGCTTGCGCTTCCTCCACAATCTTTTTCTTTTTCTAGACACGCAGCTTTTCTTGATGTATTTTGAGAAGCATGTCTTGGGTTAGCGGCAAAAGATACTTTTTCACTCTGCATCCACTAATCCAATTGGGCATTTCTTCTCCGTCTAATGTAGCAAGCTTGACGGATCCACTTGGTGATAGATCTTTAATCACCAGAGGTCCCATCCCTCGCTTTTTAAGCTTCTTAGCATGTTGTTTCAGAGTGTAAACTAGGACATAGTCCCCAACCTTAAACTCTTTAGTCCGCACATGCTTATCAAAAAATTCTTTTTGTCGCCTTTTTTGAGCGTAGATAGAAGCTACTGCTTTTAGGCGAAGCTCATCTAGCTTTTCCAGGTCATCTATTCTATCAGAAAGCTCGTGCCCTGTCCACTCTAGATCCTTAGCCACCCTTAAGGTTGAAATCAAGAATTCTATTGGTAAGATAGCATTTAGCCCAAAAACCATGTTATATGGGGTCGTTCCTATTGATGTTTTATATGCTACCCTATATGCCCATAATGTTGAATGCAACTTCTGGTCCCAGTCAGTTCTCGACTCAGATACAATCTTCTTGAGGACCGTGCATATGGTTTTGTTTGTTGCTTCAGCTTGTCTGTTTGCTTGTGGATGATACGGGGCTGATTTCCTATGGATTACCATAAATTCATCTAGAAGGATCTTTATCACTTCATTTATAAAATGTGTGCCTCGATCACTCACAATTTCTATTGGCAATCCATATCGTACAAAGACGTATTCATATAGAAATTGTGCCGTGGTCCTGGCATCTGCTTTTTGAGTTGCCTTTGCTTCGACCCACTTTGTTAGATAGTTTGTAGCCACAATGATGTATTGTGCATGAGTCTTATATGCAGGAGGTGAAATGGGTCCGACATAATCAATCCCCCATTTTGCAAAAGCTCTTGCCCCCATCATTGGTCTAAGCGGCATATCATCTCTTTTAAGTGGTACTTTGGTCCGCTGACAGTCATCACACCGTTTAACGTATTCCTCAGCGTCCATATGTAATGTTGGCCACCATATTCCTGCGGCTAAGACAAGTTTTGTTGTCTTATCACCTGAGAAATGGCCTCCACCTACTCCTCCATGAGCTTGCTCCAGGATTATCACATACTCAGACTCTAATACACAAATCCTAAGCTGGTTGTCTTTACCTCTCTTATAGAGTTGATCTCCTATTAAAGCGTAATCTCTAGCTTCTGTCTCTACAGATTTCTGACGAGCTTTTGACGTTCCTTCTGGGAAAGTTCTATTTGTGAGATATTCAACAATATACTGACTCCATTTTGGAGCGATCATTATCTGATATAATGTCGAATACTCTGCTGGCGGTTTTGATGAACATACAATACATACAGTGACATATTCATGTATGCTTTCTTTCATTCCTGGCCAATAGACTCCCAATTGTAACAAATTCCTATATGTGTTCCTTCTTGAACAATGAAATGCACATTCTTGAACATGTGCTTCGCGCAGATATATATTATATTCCTCAGGATTGATGCATAGTCTTAAAACATGATCATTTCCCAATTGATACAACCTTCCTGCAACCAATTAAAGATTCTTGGATTGCTGAATAGCAATATGTTTCTGGTTGTATTCTCTTCTATCGAACTCTCCTCCATAGGTTAATAGGTTAACGACATTTTGAGACCACTTCAGTATCATTTCTATGTTGAACAAGTACGCATCTGGCATGTCGTCATCTACTCCTATAGGGTCTTCTCCATTCGTCAATCGCGAAAGATGATCAGCTCTAAGATGTGTTTTTCCCTTCTTTACTGCTACCGTGAAGTCAAATTCCAGTAAGATAATGAACCATCTCACTATTCTCCCGGTATTGCATGGTTTATTCACTAGGTAGAGCAAGGCTTGGTGATCCGTAAAAAACACAAACTTGTTGGCTAGAAGATAATGCCGAAATTTCTTCACAGCATATATCATTCCTAATCCTTCTCGCTCTGTTGTGGTGTAATTCTTCTCTGCATTGTTGAGCTATCGACTGGCATAACAGATAGGAAAATCCATGTTTCCTTCTTCTGGCTGAGCCAGAATGCATCCTATTGCATATGCCGAAGCATCTATATGCACATGGAATATCTTTTCCCAATTTGGTGATTTCAAGACCGGAGCAGTAATGAGTGCCTCTTTCAATTTCTTGAATGATTCCTCACACTCCTCTGTCCATTCAAAGTTCACTATTAGCCTGTAAAGTGGTTGGCCTATTATAGCGTACATGTAAATGAATCGTCTATAATATCCGCAATGTCCCATAAAGCTCTGTACTTGTTTCGCATTGGTTGGTCTAGGCATATCCACTATAACTTTTATCTTCTCTAAATCCGTGGATATTCCGTTTTGAGAGACAATATGTCCCAGAATTCTGCCCTGTCGGACCATAAACACACATTTCTCAGGATTGAGACAAATGCGATATGTCCTACATTTCTCAAATACTTTTCTTAGGTGTTCTAGATGCTCATCTCTCAGAAGAGAATGTACACATAAGTCATCCATGTATATTTCTAGAAACAACCTTAAGTATTCTTTGAAAGCATGTTTCATCAGCCTCTGGAAGGTTGCGGGAGCATTGGTTAGACCAAAAGGCATAACCCGATAAGCATAAATTCCCCACTCCGCTGCAAAAGCTGTTTTATGTTGATCCTCCAGTGCTATGGCTAGCTGGTTATATCCTGAAAAACCATCAAGAAAGGAGTATGTTGTTTTCCCTGATACACGCTCTAGAACATGATCAGTTATCGGCAGGGGATAATTGTCCCTGATTGTTGCAGCATTCACTCTCTTTAAGTTGACACACACTCGGAGTTTTCCGTTCTTCTTGGGTACTACCACAATCGGAGATACCCAATCGGTGTGTTCAATCTCGTATATGAATTCAGCTTCCATTAGCTTATCTATCTCTTCTTTGATTCGCTTAGCAAACATATCATTATATGTGTATGGTCTCTTTCTGCTAGGCTTTGCGTCTTGTTTTAGGGGGATTGTGTGTTGGCATATCGATGGGTCAACTCCCTTTAAGTCCTTATAAGACCATGCAAACACATCCCTATACTCTCTGAGAAGACTCAAAAGTCTCTCTTCCTCGCCTGGAGACAAATCTATGGCTATGTACACCGGTCTAGGTGGTTCACCTGGAGCTGCTAAATCAACTTTTTTTGCATCCTCCGGTCCGTCATAAGATTCGTTCTCCTTCCTCTCTCGAATAGGTGGGGTTAATACCACCTTCCTATCCTCTATTGTGAATTTCCTATAGTGAGAGGGAACATCCATGTTTTCCTTGATTTTGGCGTTTTCGTCCTCTTCACTCTCAATTTCTGTCATCCAAACTTCTTTCAGAGTTTTCTTGAGCTCTCTGTACTTATTTCTACGTTCTAACTTGGACTCCGTGTGTTCTCTGTTGCGTTTGTTCTTTTCTGATTTTTCAGTTTCAGTTTTCGTTCCATTCCTTTGAACTCGATTTCTTGAGCCTCTTTTGTTTTTTTGTAAGCTCTTTTGATCATTGCCTCTCATTCTTCCAGAAACCTTGTCCTTAACACAATCTTCCGCCTTTACTAGCATTAGGAATTGATTTTTTCCTCTTATTCTAGGCATCGGGTTGGTTCTAACCCCCTTTGTTTTTTTCTTTGCTCTATAGCGTTTCTGGCGTTGTTTAGTTTGGTTCGAAAAATCATAAAATCGGACATCCATTATAGTTTCTTCGTTTCCGCTTGAATTGTCCGTTGACTCGTTGTCTGCTTCATTTCCCCACTCTGGATGATCGGGAATGTTGTGAAACACCTCCTCTTCATCTTCCTTTTCCAGTGTATCGTTCTTTTCAGTTTCTTTTTCGAGTACAGTTCTCAACATGAAGTACGGAACCACGTCGTACCCGTCCTTGTCGCAAAATTTCGTTGTGGGACCATCCGGAATTGCACAAACATCTAGGGTTGCTAGAATGTGTGTCCATTCTAATGGTTCAAGCGTGTCCTCTGGAAAGGGTTCTCCTATATAAGCTTCGTCTTCGATAGCCCTTTCTAAAACATATTCTTCTCGTTTCAGACTTCCACATTTCGAAGCTCCACACATCCATAACTCCTTGGGTTTACCTAACCAAGCGGGAAATTCGGATCCCGCCAAAGTAGCTGAATCAAACTCCTCCACCGGTGTTCGGTTCACATCTTTGTAGCTATGGTCTTTCAGGTTCACACGTGTAGTGGTTTCCATATTTCTCAGGTATATGTGATCGTAGCCCCAATCCTGGACCATTTTCAACTGTCTCATGAATGGTCTTCCCAGTATGATATCATAGTTATTCTCCTTGCCAAAATCAACAATAGCAAAAGTATGTTCGTATTCAATGCCGCAAGAAGTCACTACAACTTTCTATAATAACCCCATAGGTTTCTCCATGTGTCCATCTGCTAATTGGAGTTTCAACCTAGTCTTCCTTATTGCTGGTTTCCCCCATTTTTTCCAGATTTCTTTTGTAGCAATGGCTACCCCAGCTCCGCTGTCTAGTATTGCCATCGTGTTTACTCCTTGGAATTCAACTGGTAAGGTTGTATTCCCCTCTTCACCTTCACAATACTCTCTGACCTTGTTTAAGGGTACAGGCTTAGCATTCTTTTGTGTTTTGCTCAGCTCTTGTATACCCTCTTTCAGTTTCGATGTTGGGTCTTTTATCCCGAATTTCTCCAAGCAATTTCCTACAGTGGTCCACACATGTGGTCTTAGCCTCAAAAGCTCAGCTAGAGTGATAGTGCATGTCACTGGTGTTGACAAGATCTCTATCAATCCTTGCGAGTCCATGACTTTTTCTGATGAGATTCTTCGTGAGGGAAGTGCTCTAATCTTGGATTTTGCTTCATACTCTCCTAAGTATGAAGGTAAGGTTTTTAGTGAGTGAGGTTTGCTCTCCATTGTTCTAACAGAGCCCCCATCTCCCCAGTAAGATTGCAGATCCAAGTCCACTTGAGATCCTGCCTCAAATTCCACTATGGGAGGATTCCTGATGTCCTTTTCCCAATTTGTCTGATTAGCTTGGTAACTTAGCTCGTTTGCAAAGTTTGCCTCTCTCACTTGTTTCCAAAATTCATTGTAATCCTCATCTTTTCCGTAAGACCTCTGTATGACTAGATGAAAACTCTCTATCTCTTGATCGGTTGTGTTCAACACTATGCGGTCATCCTTGTGTGTATTTTCAGGCTTTTGTGCACTGGGAGTCCTTTCAGCTACCCGTGAAATGATAGTCTCCTGCTGAATTGGGTTTTCCGTTCCACCATTTATTGTTTCTCTTGGTGGTTCTAATAAGGCTTGTGCAGTCTTGATCATTCTCTGGCACATTTCAAGTCTCTGCTTTTCCAATTCCGCGTTTGGGTATGTCATCCACCTCTGTTCTTGTGTTTGGTTGTTCTTTAACCTAGCTTCGTAAGCTTTCATCAGGGCGTCCAATGGTTCGTGTACTTTGTCGACTAGCACTGATCCTCCTGAGCTTAAGCTCGTTGTTTCTTTGATACTCTTTTGTTTCGTTCTTTCCGAGCTCATCTCTCGTTTCCCGTTTTGACTCTCAAGTTTTTCTAATCTATCTTTCGTTCGCTTTAGTTCCTCAGCTAAAATAGCGTCTTCACGTTCTTTTCTCAACTTCATGCGTGCTTTTCTAGCTTTCCATGTGTTTTTCTGACTCTGCGGTCCTTGACTAACCATTTCAGTCGCTAACTTTCCATTCTCAGGTTCTCTAGTGGTTTTCTTAGCTTGAGCTCTAGTAACAACTTGCGTTGGTATCAGAGTTTCATTTTCAAACCCACTGCTGGTAGGAATAGTTTCTAGCATATTCGATGTCGTCTTTTGCACTTTGTTTGGATTCTTTGAACAATCCTCAATGAAGTGAGTAACCCCACACTCAGTGCAATAAGCGTTAATTCTAATGATTTCCGTATGTGGACAAACGTTCATCAGATGGTCATCTCCACACTTGTAACAAGGTCCTAGTGCTGGTCTTGGTCCCATTTGATTCGTCCTTTGTGGATAGGATAGTCTTTGTCCTGTTAACCCTCCATGAGCTATGAACATCAATGTTCTTGCGTCCAAATTGTATCTCTCTTCATCAGAAGCACTTGTAACTGTTGGTATTCCAACATTCCCAATCATGCCCCATGGTTCTGGTTGTTTGGGTTCTTCTGGTGGGTAATACACAGTTGGAGACATGTGTGCACCAGATTCTTCATAATAGGCTTGAACAGGCACTAAGGCTTGTTCTTCCTGATTCTCTAAGGTTGGTGCATATCTAATGCCCACTGGTCTTGCTCCTGGTAAAGGTGGTTGTTGTCTTAATACCGGTTGCGGTCTTTCTATCCCCATAGGTCCTGGTACATTTCCCGTTGGGTATCGAGGTACTGGATGTACCTAAGGTGGTGCTAATTGAGCAGGAGGTGCATATTGACGCTCCCTTACATACCCTTTGTTGTAATAGCACTCCTCTGTTGGATGATTTGTCCATTTTTGCTCAATAGCACACCATTTCAGCGGTTTTGGCAATGGTTTTTGGTATGGTGCCATCCTTTTTAGAGCATCTTCTATCATTTGCTCTACATTTGGCATGGTTTTTGTTTGAACATTCTTTTTAGTGGTAGTCTCGCTCGCTACGGAGGAGGAGCTACTGGATGCAAAATCTGTATCCGCTAACACCTCTCCATAAACCGTACAGTTATCCACTAAGTACAATGCTTCTCTCGTCACTTGCTCGAAACTTGTACAAGCTTTCAAGTGCAAGTCCTTGAGAGTGTCGTTTCTCAGTCCCTCAATAAAGAGAACAGATAGTCTGTCATCTTGTGGTCGTTCACATACTGGACGTCTCTCAATGTATTGTTTGAAGCGAAGTGAAGCTTCCTTCACTTTTTTGTGTTCTCTCTGTTTAAAAGCATATATTTGTGAGACCGTATTGTGCTTAATCCCTCGTTTTGAGAATTCCTCAGCAAACTCTCTTAGCAAATGGTCAATGTCATGGAATCCCCCTATGTTCAGTGGTTGAAACCATGTCAATGCCGTACCTTCTAGAGTAAGACCAAATCCCTCGTATTGTGTATGGAAATCTGTTATCTGCTCAGCTCTTAAGACTTGCTTAAAGAGTGACACATGTGCATACGGATCTCCTGATCCACCATACTTCTTTGGCATACACTTCGCTACTTGAGATGGTCTCATACGTCTATGGTCTGCTACCAATCTCATTGCTCCTGTGTCCCGGCTAAAGCTTTCTCTAGCTTCATGGACTTCATGGGTTACCCTTGTTGGTTCCCCTGCCCTGAATCTAGTACTAGGAGGTAAATGTGATGGTTCCGCTTCGAACCTTGGACCTGGAGTGGTATATGTGGGGATTGGAACTGCACTACCTCGATTCGTATCCATTGACTCTCTGGAATGTAATGATCCCATTGGTCCGGGCTTCGAGTACTGAGGTTGACTGAAAGAGTCAGCAGCCTGAGTTCTTTGTCCTCCTGTCGTCATTGGGTTTTGCCCTCCATTTGTTGGTGCTGGTCTTTGTGAGCTAGAAGTAACATAATACTGATGTAGTGGTCCCCCAAAGTATGTATATCCTTCTAATTCTTTCTTGCCCATTGTTGAGTATTGCCTCCCATACTTGTCGTAAGCGGCAATTTTCACTTCCGATCCCTCTGTGTAGGTAAAGACATAAAGTCTTTTTTGGTCTGTCAACTCTCCGGTGTAGGGTTCTTCACATCTATAATAGAGATCTTGCTCCCCATTATTATATTTGTATAGCTCCACATAGATGTTATCAATGTTGATCCTTGTAGTTTCATTCTCTCTTCTTAACCTCGCATCAGGGAAGTTCATTATTGGTGCTTTCTCCTCGAGTTCTTCATCTGCTTTGGCTCTGGTGCCCATCAATCCCCACTTGTCCACAATGTTAGGGTTTAGGACTACCAAGTACATGGTACCCTCGTCATCTAGATATCTATCTCCGTTATAGCTCACAGGCACTAAGTCCTTGAACTCACTAGGTCTCTCTTCTATCTTTACACAATAGCGGTCCATTCCATCCTTGTAGATCTTGGCACCTTGCTCATTGTCGTACTGGTATTTTATGAACAATAGCTTCTTTGTGGCGGAAGGGTTTGATGATCCTGCTGCCATATTTTCTCTGTTGTTCAGGTTCAAGTGTTCCAAGCATTCGGTGAAAATCTCGTAAGATCTCTCCGAAGAAGTATCAGAGACACTTCCTTCAAAGATCGGCTCTAATGGTTGCACCCAACTTTGGTTTACACTTCCCTCGGTTGATATGACACTTGCTGGTTCCCCTTGTTTTGGTTGGTTATTCTGGAGGTTCCTGCCCGATCTCAAATTTATCAATTTCCCTAAAGGACTTTAACTTTTCCGTCTCGGCAATTTGTTTTCCCCAAGTTTTTGTGGTCAGAATTGATCCAAACTGATTGATACTTGGTCAATTGTTTAATCTTGTCAGTTGGACAACTTCTATTTCATCAAGTGAGAATTTTGTTGCAGTTATGCTGAAAAAGACATTATACGCGTATGATGTCTTTTTTCACAGATTTAGACTATTTTGGTTATGCTCACTCTCAGTAGCACCCTTATGCTCTTTCCACTCACAAAATTCAGTTTGAACTCTGTTTGAGCAAGTTATGGCTAATTTAGGCTTTTCTTGGCAATTTTCCGCTTTTGACTTGTTTTTTGGGTCAATTGTGATCCAAATGAGATGAAACTTGAAATATAACCTCTAGACAGCTATTACAATGGATCTGTGTTGGCAAAGTATCAAAATATGTCCAAAATTAGGTCAAAGACATCATACGCGTATGATGTCTTTTTCATCAGTTTGGGTCAAGACTTGATATTTTGGCTTTCGACAGTGTTTGTAACAATCTTGTCAGATCAGATATCAAAAATAAGCAGTGGATGTGCTAAAAGACATTATACGCGTATGATGTCTTTTGTCCCAGATTTTGACTATTCTTGGTTTTAAGCCTTCTCCAATGTTTATAATTGAGTTTCAAGTGTTTTTGTCAGGTTTGAATGTAAAAACAAGATCTGAATCCAAAATTTCCTATTCTTTGCGTTTCTTGGACTCCAACTTGTCTTTTTGGGTTTCCTCGAGTGTTAATGTTCTTGTTTTAAGTTGAAATTAGGGTATAACTCCCCTTTTGAACACTCTGGTAAAGTCAAAATATTTGTTTTGGTCTCTGTTAGGTCATTTAGACATCATACGCGTATGATGTCTAAAGTTGCAGATTTCCAATTTTTTGGCACAGAATCCTTCCTAAAGCGTTCTCAAGTGCTCGGCAACTCCCAGATACACAGAAAATTTCTCTGACTTTTGTTTATTGCAAGTTTCACTACTAACTCGACGGTTTAGTGATCTAACATGCAATCAACCATATCAAGCAAATACTCCAATGATTACTAGCTCTAGATCAGGATCAAATGAAGTCCTACCTAAGCTATTCCTAATCATAAAATGGGTTTGGTAATTGTGATTTTAAAGAGATCCACTGCCACTCACGGACTAGCAAATTCCTCTTCTATCAACAACTACTCAACACCAACAAAACAACAAACAAATCTAAGCTAAGCTAAAAATACTGTCAACACGGAAGACCCAGGAATACCCCACTTCCTAGTATCTCTCGAGATCTTCGGAGTCCACCACTCCTAGATCTTTTCTAACTAAAGTATACAAAGTAGTTTATACGACTCACCTCGTAGGATTAGTCTAAGGTCACCTACTTAGGGCTCTCGTCCCCGGCAGCGGCGCCAAATGTTTAGGCGGTTACGCCGCTAGCGGAAGCTAAATAGCGAGAACTCAACCAACAACAGAATTTGTCAGATGAGGACGGAGCTTGACCCACAGGCGTATGGAAAGAACTAGGTGGGTGTCAAATCACCTACTCGACCTTCTAATGACAATCACTACTAAGGAAATCAAATCTAAGTTCTAAAATACGCAAGTGACTAAAATCCGTACTACGAACGAATGCTATACGAAACAGGATCTAGAATCATTGAATCGATCTCAAACTCAAGGGGAAGTCTATACACTAGGTAAGAACAACACCTTAAAGACTTGAACTGCAAAATCAACCTATAATCACTCCGTGCGGTAAATGCGTATGAAGACAGGACGAAAAATACAGGTGACCAAAACTTGACCCCGATGGTACTAATGCGTAGCTCTACTCGTTGTGGTTCTATAGATATGCTGCACGCTCCATTCCGACACACGAGTTGGAAGAAAACTCACATCGAAGCTCGTAGAAACTTACCACACATAGGAGTTTGATAGCGCGCACTCTTGGTATCTGTGCGTAGCTCTCGCCGTTGCTAACACAATGGCGGTGTCGCTTCTCCAATGGTGGCTCCGTAGCTCGCGTAGCAAGTAGATAAAACTCTCTCTCTCTCTCTCTCTCTCTCTCTCTCTCTCTCTCTCTCTCTCTCTCTCTCTCTCTCTCTCTCTCTCAGACACAGTCACGGCGCTCCAAAAACTCACTTTGATTAATAAAACTGAATCCTCTAGGTTACAAAAACTTTGGCTTATATACCTCAGCCTTGGAGGTGAGAACATCTCTAACTAATTACATCAGCAAGTGAAATTACTTCGGGATTACAAGCTGGAAACTCAATTGAGTCCCGTTACTTAATGAATGGCTCAATTCAAAATCAATGTCGGAAAGACATTTATTACAATCAATGGTTACAAAAATGATGAGTGTCAGCAAAAATGTGGTTGTGATCCTCTGCTGGCTCAACACTCTCTCTCTCTCTCTCTCTCTCTCTCTCTCTCTCTCTCTCTCTCTCTCTCTCAAGCACACACACACACACACACACTAGTACACAAAGGAGATGGAGCAAGAGCACTCTTCTTGCATTGCACAAATGAGAGAATGATCTATTTTAGGTTTAGATTGACTTTAATATGGGCTTATCCGTTCATATTTGGGTGCCCACACTTAGCCAATTTTACCCAAACATTATAGGTTCCAGTTTTAGAGTGCACCTCTCATTGGAAATCACTCTTAACCATTCCTACTTGACCAACAACCCCGGCCAATAACATAATACACTACTAGCGGGTCCAAAAAGCCCGGCCCTTGGCTACATAAAAGGTGGTCGCTTGGTGGTAACAAATCTTCAGGGAAGTTTCCTCCCTTTTTGCAACATTGTATGCAATAAGCTTCAACTGGCTTAAGGTTCTTGTCAGGCTCTAGGAATTCATTTTTCCAATGATCATCTGCACCACAGTTATGACAGTTTCTAGTTCTTGGCTTAATCATGCGTCTTACCATAGAAGGTCTAACACCTTGATTAGCTACATAGTACGTCGATGCAAGCTCTGGTGTAGTATAAGTCACAGGTTCTTCCATTGGTGGTGGATGTGAGTTATACCAATCTCCTTCTATCATTACTGTAGATGGACTAGGCTCAGTATATAGGATGTAACAGACACTAGTGCTTTTTCATCTATGACTCCCTCCGGATGCATGTACTTTATAGGTACTACATTATGTCCCAGATATGTAGGTTGTTGACCCAACACGGATTGAGGTCTTTCCATACCCATCGATGGTCTTTGAGATGGGGCTATATTAGGTTGATATATGTACATGGGTTGTCCTTATGGCCTCATAGGCACGTATTGAACATTCCCATCATACTTTGGTCGGTAATAGCACTCATTGGTCTCATGGTTGGTCCATTTACCTTTGTTTGCACACCATTTTTGTGGCCTAATTGGTTGTCCCTGTTGAGGTATCCCTTGCCCTGGTCCCCTCATAGGTGCTTTTTCCATGTTATTCATCATGTCATTCATCCTTTTGAGCATGTCTTCTATGGTTGAAAGCGGTGTTGCAGCAGTCGTTCCCACTTGTGCTGGTTTGGTGGATGTTGTTTTCTCACTTTGGTTATCCTTAGGGACATCTATTGTCTCCTAAGTCAATAGCATTTGACACAAACTCTTCTAGGGTCATATGCTTCTTGCTATACAGTATAGCATGAAGTCCTTTGTTTAACAGTCCCTCTAGAAACAATGATACTAGTCTTTCCTCTGCAAGTATCTCTAACTCTGGGCATCTTGCAATGTATTGCTTCATTCAAGTTGCACAATCCGTAACAGACTCACCTTGTTTCTGTTTGAAAATATAGATTTGAGCTACCGTATTATGTTTGATCCCTGTTTTGAAACAAGCAGCTACAAATCCTTGAGCTAATGTATTTAAGTCCATGATTGACCTTGGTGGAATGTTTTGGAAACCATGTCAGTGCTTTTCCTTCTAATGTCATTCCAAATTCCTTGAATTGAGTATGGAAGTCAAATATGCATTTTGCTCTTAGCACTTGCTTAAAGCTTGCTAAGTGGTCATATGGATCCCCAAATCCACTGTATTTTTTGACCCATTTCTAAAAATCAGTTGGTCTGACACGTCTATTTGGTTCAACTCTCGATCTTCTGGCAGTTGGTTTTGTTTCAAGTCCTTCAAACCAGTCTGTTGGAAATAGTGACTCATATAGCTCTGGACTGCCTTTAGTGTCACCCGGTTTTCTTAGTGATGAGGTGGTTTCCAATTTCTTAACATTACTCTCAAAAGATCTCTCGTGGAGTTCTTCTCATGGAATAATTTCTGGTCTTTGGCCCAATATCCAATCCCTTATGGAGTACCCTTGATATTTGGTATGTTCCACCTCCTCAGGAGTCATCATAACAAAGTTATTATTATAACGATCCTTAAACAGGTAGGTCAGTAGATTTGTTGAACCCTTGTCTTTGATTTTGAAGATATAAATGATCTTCATGGGCGTTAGCTGTCTTGATTTAGCATGAGAAGTCCACAAAAGAACTTTGACATTTCTATCCTCCCAACAATAGACTCCGATCCTAGGATTATTCATGCTAAGTCGTTTCAAAGACTTCAACCCCTATTTGCTTCTATGTAAGGTCTCTGACCCCGATCAAAAGAGCACCATTGTACCATGAAATGAACATAATGAAAAAAGTTACTATTTTTAGCAGTTTTTTAAATTCTGTCAGTGCCATGATGTTTAGAATGTTTTAAAGCTTCGAAATGTGAATTAAAATAATTTTTGTTAAAAAATTCCAAATATAGCAAGTTTTTGGTCACCCGACCCGTCCAGTTTTGATCGTCTTGAAAAACTGCACCCGTACCCCGAATTTCAAAAAAATGCATTTTCGGACCTCGGGGGCTGCTAAATATGGCAGGTACTCGGGCCAGTCAGTCTTAGTTAGAGATTCGTATAGCAATTTTCGGCATCAAAATCCGACTCGTATGACCCGTTTTAGCCTAGAACCAATTTTCCTAAAAATTGTCCGGGGAGGTACCGGGGACCCGAGGCTGTGTGGGAACAGGTTCCAGGCCACTCCAGACCAGCTTTTAGCAGCTAGGGGGCGCCCTCTTGCCTTGTGGGAGTCTTTGGGAAGTTTCCAAGCCAGTAACTAAGTCTCAGAGCTAGTTAACCAAGCCAACCTGACACTTGGTAGGTAGGGGAACTGGACTTGCCAATGTGTTAGGAAATAAGACGTAGCTAAATAGATAATTGAGTAGATTACTTAATGGAGAGAGACATATACACGAGATTATAGAGAGAGAGAGAGAGAGAGAGAGAGAGAGAGAGAGAGAGAGAGAGAGAGAGAGAGTACACATGATATACGTGGTTCACCCAATGTGGGCTACGTCCACGGGTAAGCAGCCACTCAATGGCTTTAGTACTTCAAAACAAGAAGTAGTTTACAAAGGGATTATACCCTTAATGGAGCTCCCACCTTGCTTCACTCTCACCACCTCACACTCACCTTGTTGCATCAACTTCACACTATGAAATATGTGTAGTAATGGCCTCCTTTCATAGGCCAAAAGGGCTGCCCTCTCTTATGAGAGACAGCCATGTGTAGCCGCCCTTGTGCGAATAAGTCCAAATCGGACCCTCCAATCCACCCATGTGTGGCCGCCCTTGAGAAGACAAGTCCACTTTTGAATTCGGCCACCGGCCATTGAATTCGGCCACCGGCCACCGGCCATTGACTTCCGACCACCGGCCATCGGCCATTGACTACCGGCCAACCGACCGGTTGTTTTCCGATCACTTTCCGGCCGCCGTCCGACCATAATATTCCGGCGAAAAAGAATATTCCTGCGGAAAAAAAAGTCTCGGGGGCGGGCCTTTAAAGTTGCCCCTGATTCTTGTCCGTGAAAATTTTGGTTTCCGGTGAGTGATTTTCCTTCACGCACGATGGCTTCTCCTCATAATGGGGGCCTTACAAATGTGCGCTTTTACCACAGAAAATTACAAGGGTAAATCAGGCTCCATACTTAACAATCTCCCACTTGGAGACTGATCTCCAAACCAAACCTGTGACCGTTTTCCATTCTGGCTTCTTATCCTTGAATGCCGATTGAAGATGAGCAAAAGCTCAACTTCTCCTTGTTGACCACCTTTGTAAACATGTCTGCAGGATTTTCACTTGTATGCACCTTTTCTAGCTTTAGTTGTCCCTCTTCCAAAAGAGTGCGTATGAAGTGATATCTCACCTCAATGTGCTTTGTCCTTGAATGAAAGGCTGAGTTCTTCGCAAGATGGATAGCGCTTTGGCTATCACTGTACAAGACACAATTGTCTTGTTTGAATCCAAGCTCTTCTAAGAATCTGTGAAGCCACAGAATTTCTTTGCTTGCCTCCGTCATTGCTACATACTCTGCTTCCGTGGTAGAAAGTGAAACCACTTTCTGCAGCTTTGAAGCCCAGCTTACTGCTGTGCCTCCAACCGTGAACACATAGCCAGTAGTGCTCCTTCGAGTATCTTTGTCACCTGCCATATCTGCATCAGCATACCCTTCTAGAAAAATATCAGTTCCTCCAAAATACAAAGCATTTGTTGTTGTCCCTTTTAGGGATACCTAAGTATCCACTTCACAGCTTGCCAATGCTCTTTACCTGGGTTTTCCATGAACCTACTCACAACTCCCACTGCATGTGCAATGTCTAGCCTTGTCCAGACCATAGCATACATTAGAGAACCTACCGCTGCAGCATATGGAACTTTAGACATATAGGCTATCTCCTCTTGTGTCTTTGGACACATATCCTTCGTTAGTTTAAAATGACCAGCCAAAGGTGTAGAAACTGGTTTTACATTTTGCATTGCAAACCTTTCTAGTACCTTCTTGATGTAATCTTCTTGAGATAGCTTTATTGTCTTCTTCGTCCTGTCCCTTGATATTTTCATACCAAGTATCCTCTTTGCAGCACCTAAATCTTTCATTGAAAAAGATTTGGACAGCTCCTCTTTTAGGTCTTTGATGTCCTGCATGTTAGCACTTGCAATCAACATGTCATCAACATACAACATTAGGATGATGAATTTCCCATCTCCCAAATTCTCCGTGTAGACGCAGTGATCCGAGTTGCATCTTGTGAATCCATGATCCAACATCCATCGATCAAACTTCAAGTACCATTGTCTTGATGCTTGCTTTAAACCATACAAGATCTTCTTTAATCTGCAAACCATTTTCTCCTTACCTTTTACTTCATACCCCTTTGGTTGAAGCATGTAGATTTCCTCCTCTAAGTCACCGTGAGGGAATGCCGTATTTACATCCATTTGCTCGAGATTTAGATCATGAGCAGCCACAAAGCTTAAGACAAGCCTAATTGAGTTCATTTTTACAACAGGAGAAAATATTTCATTGAAGTCAATACCTTTCTTTTGAGAAAAACCTTTTACCACAAGCCTAGACTCGTACCTTTTCTTCCCACCTTCTTCTTCCTTTAGCTTGTACACCCATTTGTTTTGAAGTGCCCGCTTACCTTTAGGCAACTCAACCAACTCCCATGTTTGGTTGCGATGTAGTGAGTCCATCTCCACTTGCATGCTCTTCGTCCATTCTTCTTTGGATTCATGTTGCATAGCTTCTTCATATGATTCCGGCTCTCCAGAATCTGAGATCAAGAGATGGTTGAAGGAAGAAACAAACCTTTCTGGAGGTCTACTTGCTCTTGTAGATCTTCGGGGAATAGGTTGAGGCTCCTCATTTGGTTGACGTTGTTGCACATTGTCACCGTTTGCAGTCCTTGATTCTTCACCGTCCTCAAGCTCCATGTACTCATCACCTGTTTCTTTTGTTTGTTTTCTTTCCAAGTAATCTTTGTACATATTTTGTTCGTTAAAAATTACATCCCTACTCCTTAAGATTTTACCATCTTCAGGATTCCATAGGCGATACCCAAAGTCTCCTTCTCCATAGCCAATGAAGAAACACTTTTTGGACTTTGCATCTAACTTTGATCTTAGGCTTCTATCTATGTGCATGAAAGCCTCACACCCAAACACTTTGAGAAATGCATAATTCACCGGTTTACCTGTCCATGCCTCTTCTGGAACTCCCCCATCCAATGTCGTTGAGGGTGACCGATTGATTAAGTACACAGACGTACTTACAGCTTTCGCCCAAAGCTCAAGCGGTAGGCCTGCATGTAGCCGCATGCTTCGTGCTCGTTCCATGATTGTCCTGTTCATCCTTTCCGAAATCCCATTTTGTTGAGGTGTCCTTGGGGTTGTCCTTTGCCTCCGAATGCCATTGCTAGCACAAAAGCTTTCAAAAGCTTGGCTGCAATATTCGCCTCCATTGTCGGATCTGAGGCATTTAACCTTGGTACCTGTTTCATTCTCCACAAAGGCTTTCCAGCTTTGAAATATGAAAAATAAATCGGATTTATTCTTCATGACATAAACCCATGTTTTTCTAGTCGCATCGTTTATGAATGTTACATAGTACAATGAGCCACAAAGTGATGGTGTACTTGCAGGACCCCAAACATCAGAATGAACCAACTCAAGTTTTTTATTTTTTCTTTCATTTCCTGATTTTTGAAATTTTACCATCTTTTGTTTACCATAAACACAATCTTCACAGAACTCTAAGTCGACTTCTTTCAAACCTGGTACAAGCTTCTTTGTTTGAAGGATTTGCATTCCTTTGGCACTCATATGCCCAAGTCGGTAGTGCCACACCGCACTGTCAACTTCTGTAGTTGCTGCACAAGCTGAAGGTTGCGTGCTAACAGTACACAAGTAAAGTGTACCGACTTTTTCACCCTTGGCAACCACCAAAGATCCCTTTGAGATCTTCCACCGTTTGTTTCCGAATGCAATGTTGTGACCTTCATCGTCCAATTGTCCTGTAGAGATCAAATTTTTGCGAAGAGAAGAAACATGCCTAACATCTTTAAGCTTCCATTCATTTCCATTAGCAGTTTTGACAGAAACTGTACCTTTGCCGACAATCTCGCAAGCTTCATCATCTCCCAAGTATACATACCCAAAATTACCTTTGGTGTAGTCTTGGAAATGTTGCTTGTGTGGTGTCGCATGGAATGAAGCCCCGGAATCTACTATCTAGGAATTAGACACATTGTCTAATGAGAGAATTAGAGCATCTTGCTCTACTTTACCTGCCACATTGGCCTCCGATGTTGGCTTGTTGTCTTGAGACTCTTTCTCCTTCTTCTTCTTGGACCAGCAATCCTTCTTGACGTGGCCCTTCTTGCCGCAGTTCCAACATTCAAGAACTAACTTTGTGCGTGACTTGCTCCGCCTTGAGCGATCATGACCCTTTTGGTTTTTGAACCTCTCCTTAAGCCTTCCTCTTGTTTCCACTGATAGTGCAGCACTTGATGATTCTCCTGTGCTTCTCCTTCGCATTTCCTCGCTTAGGAGAACACCCACAACATCATCAAACTTAAGAGAATTTGTGCCAGAGATAGAATTACTTACTGCCATCACAAGGCTGTCCCAACTATCCGGTAGAGATGATAGTATAAGGAGAGCTCGCACTTTGTCATCGAAATTAATTTTCACTGATCGAAGTTGACTTATGTTTGTGTCAAATTCATTTAGGTGTTTTGCAACAGAACCATTCTCTGCCATCTTTAGATTGAACAAGCGCTTCATGAGAAATACCTTATTGGATGCCGATGGTTTCTCATAGAAGTCGTCAAGTGACTTCATCAAGTCCTCCGTGGTCTTCATCTCCGAAACATTGAAGGCCACCGTTGACGCCAAGCTTAACCGGATTGTTCCCAGTGCCTTTCGATCAAGGACAATCCATGCTTCATCTGCCATTGTTGCGGGCTTCTTTGCAAGACCGCCTAGTGGAAAATAGAGGTCCTTCTGGTAGAGATAGTCTTCAATCTGCATCTTCCAATTTTGGTAGTTTTTGCCATTGAACTTCTCGATCTTGAGCTTCCCTTCCTCTGCCATAACTCCCACTCAATTCAAGGAATCCTTTCCTTGAGATAATTTAGCTACGAGCAAACCTTACTCTGATACCAGTTGTTAGGAAATAAGACGTAGCTAAATAGATAATTGAGTAGATTACTTAATGGAGAGAGACATATTTATATACACGAGATTATAGAGTAGAGAGAGAGAGAGAGAGAGAGTACACACGATATACGTGGTTCACCCAATGTGGGCTACGTCCACGGGAAAACAGCCACTTTATGGCTTTAGTACTTCAAAACAAGAAGTAGTTTACAAAGGGATTATACCCTTAATGGAGCTCCCGCCTTGCTTCACTCTCACCACCTCACACTCACCTTGTTGCATCAACATCACACTATGAAATATGTGTAGAAATGGCCTCCTTTTATAGGCCAAAAGGGCTGCCCTCTCTTATGAGAGACAGCCATGTGTAGCCGCCCTTGTGCGAATAAGTCAAAATCGGACCCTCCAATCCGCCCATGTGTGGCCGCCCTTGAGAAGACAAGTCCGCTTTTGAATTCGGCCACCGGCCACCGGCCATTGACTTCCGACCACCGACCATCGGCCATTGACTACCGGCCACCGGCCAACCGACCGGTTGTTTTCCGACCACTTTCCGGCCGCTAGCCGGCCATAATATTCTGGAGAATAAGAATATTTCGGCAAAAAAAAAAGTATCAGGGGCCTCCGCCCCCTAGGCCTTTAAAGTTGCCCCTGATTCTTGTCCGTGAAAATTTTGGTTTCCGGTGAGTGATTTTCCTTCACGCACGATGGCTTCTCCTCATAATGGGGGCCTTACAAATATGCGCTTTTACCACAGAAAATTACAAGGGTAAATCAGGCTCCATACTTAACACAATGCAGAGACTGAGTGCTCCTGCAGTTGCATTTAGCAAGGCTGGTCGATTTTCAGTCTGTAGGGGCCTATTTAAAGACCAGCACACACACACACACATATGCTCACACACACACCTACACATACTCTGGGAAGGTGCTGCCGGAACACACACCTTTTGAAGGAGAAGCAAGGAGGGAGGTGTTGTCGAATTCTCGCCTCAAGAAGTTCGATTAGATCAGAGAATCGAGAGGATTATCAGCCCTTAATCACGGTAACCACGGTTGAATTAATGCTTTCTGCAAACCCTTTTCATTACCATCTAAATTTCTCGTCTATTATGCTTATTCCTAGTCGTAATTCTCTATAATTACTCTCTAAATTCTCCTTAACCATATTCTATTATGTAATCATTATCCCATAGCTGAATTATCAGCCATTCATCACTCTTAATTAATGATTAGTGCACGATTATTAGAATTTTCTCCTCTAGGTAGCATAGAAATTAATCGATAAGCTGGTAATTGTGTAGATTGATGAGAATCACTCTTTTTATCACGCATTAATATTGTAGCTGATTTAGATTCATCTCTGTTATGCATTAAGATATAATTAAGGTAAGATTAATTTGTCATTAAGTCTCTAGGAGGTGGTTTTTCTCACACCTATGCATGCGGTGATTCTGCACCCTCTAATTGCTAGGAAAGATATTAATCGTGCTTAATTCATCTCTCTGGTAATTCCATTAGTGAAATCCTACTATTCTTAATCACATAAGTCGAGTAATTATCTTTAGAGCAGGTTCCCATAGGAATATGCATCATCCATAATGATTGCTATATGGAAAAATCTAAACCTCTCATGTAGCAGGCATTGTTTGATGTTGCTAATCTATCATTTGGCTTGTTATGACGCTTGCGGACATTAGCTCTTTTCTCCAAGTTAATTATTTAAAGTAGTGAGTTTAAAATGGCCCCGGTTAAGAGGACTCGCTTTGGTGGAGCCCACGACCCCGAGGCAGGAACAAGCAAGGTGAACGTGAAGGGAAAAGCTCCCATGGAGGAACAAATACCGGCCATCTCACGGGCCATCGACGAAGAAATGGAAGAGGTAGGTCATAACTTCATTCAAGCTGTTTAAGTGAACATTGCACACGTTTAGTTAGGAATGAAAATATCCCAAACATGTTGGAGAAATCCGACGGAAACCTCGGCATTGAATTCATTGTACATTAAGTTCTAAAATAGGAAGGAAATGATTGATGGGTATGCTGGTTGCAATTAGGAAAGAATGTCTGCTAGGGAAAATTTAGCTCGGCATGTTCATTTTATTTCCAATGTTGAATCAGTCCTGAATCCCCCTACTAATCACAGGGGGCAGAGTTCCTCGTTAAGGGCTCTGGAATCCACGACTTGCTTTTTATGCGGTGGATACCCACGACTTGCTTTCTATGCGGTGGGAACCCACGTCTTGCTTTCTATGCGGTGGGAGTGTCCATGACGTGCTTTCTATGCGGTGGACATACCTAGTTGTATGGGCAGCTAGGCGACAACGGGAGGAGTGAACTCTCGCTGGAGGGGGGATGTTGTACCTCTATAACATTGGAACTTTTATGAAT
This sequence comes from Adiantum capillus-veneris, assembly GCF_014529385.1. Classification (NCBI taxonomy): domain Eukaryota; kingdom Viridiplantae; phylum Streptophyta; class Polypodiopsida; order Polypodiales; family Pteridaceae; genus Adiantum; species Adiantum capillus-veneris. The sequence goes on along the minus strand of NC_140952.1, from coordinate 10,073,400 downwards.
AAGTTTGAGTAGAATTTTTACGAGAATTCTGTCTTGGTGTTGTTTGCAATACTGGTTGAAGGGTTGTTTTAACGAACAATGTGATTCAGAATTAAACAAGGAATCTTTATGTTGAACAACCTTTGTGGTAGTAATTAGGTCACACAAGGAAGTGTGAGTATGGGGGTGGAAAGTGGGGGCTTGGCTCAGGTTGCCAATGCCTACGAGATGGGTGGTCCCGATTGGTCAGGAACTCTCTGTCCCCATTGTGCTTACTCGATATTAGCAATGCTCATTGCCCCTAGAGTGGGGAATTCTCGAGAGTACGTGCCTCTAAAACATGGGAAAAAAGGCACTCGGGTTTTCTCTCCTCTTGATGGTATCAGATCCTAGGATAGGCTGGGAAATAAAGTCGTTTTGTTTGAACATTTAAAAGGAACTGAATGTATATAGGTAGTTGATCCGAATTCCTTGCATTGGTGTTGCAGGAAGACCCCGTGCTCGAATATCGGAGGTTCCAAGTGTTTGAGCTTATTTATGAGCAAGCTCGAAGATCCCCAGTTTACCAGTTCAGGCGAGATGTCATGGAGATACTGTTGAAGGCTTATACGCCACACTCCACTCGCATTGATAGAGGATGGGAACTTGATTGGACATTTCCAGGAGGGGTTTACTACATCAACGCTCGGAAGCTAGGATGCCTGGCTACCGATTTGAAGAAGAGACGTTGGGGAGAAGAGTTGAGGGTAATAGAGATATTCTACTTGGTGCCTACACGATTGGACCAGACTGTTTCAGAAAACTCCGATCAAACCATCAACAACTGGCTCTTGGAGAAGGTCACTAATGTGATCCCAGCGAACCGAATCAAAAACTTTGGATTACTGAAAGCGGAGCTCCGGCTTGATATCTTAGTCTATTATCCACTCAAGAATTAGTATAGAAACTATTACACGAATGAAGTAGTGCATCATGTGAATACCATCTCCTAAGCGTATTTTATATGCAATCCATAAAGCCATGTAATAAGCTGATCATCAGTTATCCTAAACCTTGAGGAGTTTCAATTGTAATAAATTTTCATCAATAAAGTGATTTTTGTCTCTGAATCTCTGTCTCTTGATAAAGTAGAATCTTGAATTTTATTTAAAGTCTCGTGTCTATTTTGAAATCCAAGTAATGTATCAAGAATTCGTATAATCCATGTAGGTACCGCATGTTTCTCTGTACTCGGCAGCGCAAGAGAAGAAGCTTCTCCTTAAGCAAGCCCAACCTCCGATCTTTAAGGGCAAGGGGGAAAATGTGGAGAGAGATGCGGAAGTATGGATGGAAGCCATGGACGACTACTTTGAAGCTGCGGGGACCCAACCCGTAAATCAGACCATGCTTGCGATGTTCCACTTGACTGGCGATGCCAAGATATGGTGGAAACAACATTGCAGGGACATGGATATTAAGGGATCTTCCCGGTCCTGGGAAGACATCAAAGCTGCAATAATGGGACGTTATTTACCACCTGCCTATAGAACCTTGAGGATGAATGAATTCTTTTCACTTCGGCAATTGAATTTATCTGTCGAAGAATACTATGCAAAGTTTGTCACTCTTCGGAGATATGCTCCTAAAATGACCTTGGAACAACAGGTGGCAAGGTTCTGCCAAGGACTAATCGATTCCATGAATACTCGGTTGGAAGCTCTCAGGCCGACGACGCTATAGGATGCCTTGTTAAGGGCCAAACCTCTAGCTCTCGAAGTACAAAGGGATAATCAGAACACGAGGAATCATTGGGCAAAGAGGGCAAGGACAACTGCTTGGAATAACAGACCAGCCAACCAAGCATATAACCAGCGCCCTATTGTGGCTACCACCACAACCATGGAGTTCCCTGATGTCCGATGCTATGGCTGCGGCGAGCATGGGCATTACAGATCCAATTGCCCCAGGAACATTCAGGCAACCAACGCCAATGCCATACCCTTGAATACCCGTGGGCGTGGCCAAGCTAATGGAAGAGGAGGACGAGGAAGGATGAACAGAGGGCGAGGGCGTGGAGATACCGCCAGAGTGAATGCCGCAGTGGTACAACCAACTGTGGGTGACGAAGCAGTGGAGAGAGCAAACCTACATGCTGCAATTGACAATCTCAATGGTTGCGAGAAATACGCAGTCATTCATACGCCAGGATCTCTCAGAGGTGAACGAGTTAACTTCCTTATAGATTGTGGTTGAACTCTTTCGTTTCTTTCACCCCGATGCATGAGGAAGCGAAAGCTAGATAAGTATCCAACAAGCAAGCTAGTTGTAGAGTTAGCAAACGGCAAGGAGGTAGTATCTCAACACTTTGCAGGCAAAATTGACTTTGACTTAGGGGGACACCCAACTTCTGCCCAATTTCGAACCTTACCCTTAGGATTCTTTGATGAGATACTAGGGATAGACTGGCAAAAGCAAAATAGGGCCCACATACATTGTGCACAAGGGAACTTTACCTTTACAGATAACTTGGGTAATGAAGCCTTAATCCAGGGGGAAAATGGGAGACCTAAGGCTACTTTAGTTAAGGCCAGCAGACTTTTGAAGGGACTAAGGAAGGGTCAGCAAATTTATGCGGTTAAACTCAACAAAGTGGACCAATCAGATACCTCACTTCGACCAAACTGGTTGAGGGAGTATGATGATGTATTCCCTGAAGACCTTACGAATCTTCCGCCACATAGAGAGGTAGATCATGAGATTGAGACTATCCCTAGATGTGAACCTATCTCAAAAAAACCTTATAAGATGTCACTTCCAGAGGCCATCGAACTCAAGGAACAACTTAGGCAACTCATTGAGCAAGGATTCATTCGAACCAGTACTTCTCCAGGTAACTGTCAAGAACAAGTACCCAATTCCAAGGATTGAAGAACTCTTGGACAGACTCCACGGTGCCAAAATATTTACAAAGATAGATCTAAGTTCAGGATATTACCAAATCATAATCAAGGAATCAGATATTCCAAAGACAGCTTTCAATACTAGGTATGGGCACTACGAGTTCACAGTAATGTCTTTTGGTCTAACAAATGCTCCTGCAAGCTTCAATCGACTTATGCAGGATATTTTCAGACCTTACCTGGATGATTTTGTCTTGGTTTTCTTTGATGACATTTTGATCTACTCTAATAACGAGGCAGATCATGAAGAACATGTTCGCAAAGCACTTGATCTTCTTCGAAAACACCAACTTTACGCTAAAGAGAGTAAGTGCACTTTTTGCTCACCAAAAGTCAATTATCTTGGATTTGTCATATCGGTTGAGGGGATTTCAGTGGACCCAGACAAGGTCAAGGACATCGTTGATTGGCCTCAACCATCCACCGTCAGCGAAATAAGAGGATTTCTTGGAATAACGGGATGGTACAAGATTTTTGTCAAGGACTATGCATGTATTGCTGCACCTTTGACGGAACTCCTAAAGAAAGGGATGAGGATCGAATGGAAGACCGAGCACAAGTCTAGCTTTGCTAAACTAAAAGAGTTCTTGGTCTCAGCTCCTATTTTAAAGCTTCCAGATTTCAGTAAGGAATTTGAAGTAGCAACCGATGCTAGTAAATTTGCTCTAGGTGGAGTTCTTACTCAAGAAGGAAAGCCAGTGGCATATACTTCACGAAAGCTGAGGGATCACGAGAAGAATTATCCTACTCATGATTTGGAGCTTTTAGCAGTTATTCACACACTGAAGTTATGGAGACATTATCTTCTCGGATGCAAGTTTCAGCTGGTTACAGACCACAAGAGCTTAAAATGGATTTTTACTCAACCTATTCTCAATATGCGACAACGGCGATGGATAGAGCTATTACAGGAATATGACCTTGACATAAAGTATAGACCAGGGAAGGAAAATGCAGTTGCAGATGGTCTTAGCCGAAAATCCTTTCTCGGAGCTATCTCTATTCCAAATAACCCTATCTGGGATAGAATCAAAGAAGCATCTTTAGTAAATCCAGAATACCAGCGTATAGTATCTCTAGTCCAGCAGAATAAGATGCCTGAAGCTAAAGATTACTCTCTTATGGGGGGGATGTCTTTACTACAGACATAGACTTTGTGTACCGAGAGATCCAGCCTTAAAGAAGGCCATTTTGTATGAAGCACACGATAGCCCTACATCCGGACATCCAGGCTATGCTAAGACTCTTCATGCTGTCAGGAGGAGTTATTTTTGGTCTGTAATGAAAGGAGACATACTTCGCTATGTGAGGCAATGTCTTTCTTGTCAGCGGATAAAGGCCGAAAGAATCAAGTTACCAGGGCAACTTCAACCTCTTGACATACCCCAGATGAAATGGGAATGCATCAGTATGGACTTTGTTACAGGATTACCTTCTACAAGAGGTTATGATTCTATTTTCGTGGTTGTTGATATGCTCACAAAAGTGGCTCATCTAATACCCGTAAAGACAACCTTTACTGCTTCATATGTTAGTCGGGTATTCATCAAAGAGATTTTTAGGTTGCATGGGCTGCCCAAGCGTATCGTTAGTGATAGAGATGCCAAGTTTACATCAAAATTTTGGACTTCTCTTTTCCAATCTATTGGGTCACAATTAGCTGTCAGTACAGCATATCATCCCCATACAAATGGGCAAACTGAAAGAGTTAATCAAGTCATCGAGGACATTCTCAGAGCCTATTGTTTGCAAGAGCCAAAGAAGTGGTTACAGTATCTACCTTTGGTGGAGTATGCTTATAACTCTTCCGAACACAGAAGCATTGGAATGTCACCTTTCAAAGCTCTTTATGGACAGGACTGTTTAGCACAGACTAGAGCTATTCACCAGGATATTCAGGCAGCTCAGGATAGACAAAAGCACTATGCAGATAAGAACCGTTCGGAAAGAACTTTCAAAGAAGGAGATAAGGTTTTTTTGCGAGTCCGACCAAAGAAAAGCAACTTATCACTAGGCAGATATAAGAAGCTAAGCCCAAGGTACTGTGGGCCATTCGAGATCGTTAAGGTTGTGAGTGACCAAGCCTACAAGCTAAAGTTACCTGCAAACTTGAAGGTTCATGATGTATTCCACGTTAGCTTACTCAAACCCTATATTCCTAACCCTGATCAATTCTTGGACTCAGATCAGATAATCATGCCAGCACAAGGAGTTCTCGAGCTCCAACCTGACTACGTACTGGAAACAAGGGAAAGGAAGTTACGCAACAGAACTATCACGGAGCATCTGGTAAAGTGGAAGGATTACCCTGAAGAAGATGCAACTTGGGAGGACGAACCAACGCTCATAAAAGATTACCCAAACACATTCTTGAGATGAGGACATCTCAAATTTTTCACGTTGGGGAGGTTGTAAGGTCTCTGACCCCGATCAAAAGAGCACCATTGTACCATGAAATGAACATAATGGAAAAAGTTACTATTTTTAGCAGTTTTTCAAATTCTGTCAGTGCCATGATATTTAGAATGTTTTAAAGCTTCGAAATGTGAATTAAAATAATTTTTGTAAAAGAATTCCAAATATAGCAAGTTTTTGGTCACCCATCCCGTCCAGTTTTGATCGTCTCGAAAAACTGCACCCGTACCCCGAATTTCAAAAAAATGCATTTTCGGATCGCGGGGGCTGCTAAATATGGCAGGTACTCGGGCCAGTACGTCTTAGTTAGAGATTCGTATAGCAATTTTCGGCATCAAAATCCGACTCGTATGACCCGTTTTAGCCTAGAACCAATTTTCCTAAAAATTGTCCAGGGAGGTACCGGGGGCCCGAGGCTGTGTGGGAACAGGTTCCAGGCCACTCCAGACCCGCTTTAGCAGCTAGGGGGCGCCCTCTTGCCTTGTGGGAGTCTTTGGGAAGTTTCCAAGCCAGTAACTAAGTCTTAGAGCCAGTTAACCAAGCCAACCTGACACTTGGTAGGTAGGGGAATTGGACTTGCCAATGCAGAGACTGAGTGCTCCTGCAGTTGCATTTAGCAAGGCTGGTCGATTTTCAGCCTGTAGGGGCCTATTTAAAGACCTGCACACACACACACACACACACACACACACACACACACACACATATGCTGACACACACACAGTGCACACACACACCTACACATACTTTGGGAAGGTGCTGCCGGAACACACACCTTTTGAAGGAGAAGCAAGGAGGGAGGAGCTGTCAAATTCTCGCCTCAAGAATCTCGATTAGATCAGAGAATCGAGAGGATTATCAGCCCTTAATCACGGTAACCACGGTTGAATTAATGCTTTTTGCAAACCCTTTTCATTACCATCTAAATTTCTCGTCTATTATGCTTATTCCTAGTCGTAATTCTCTATAATTACTCTCTAAATTCTCCTTAACCATATTCTATTATGTAATCATCATCCCATAGCTGAATTATCAGTCATTCATCACTCTTAATTAATGATTAGTGCACGATTATTAGAATTTTCTCTCTCTAGGTAGCATAGAAATTAATCGGTAAGCTGGTAATTGTGTAGATTGATGAGAATCACTCTTTTTGTCACGCATTAATATTGTAGCTGATTTAGATTCATCTCTGTTATGCATTAAGATATAATTAAGGTAAGATTAATCTGTCATTAACTCTCTAAGAGGTGGTTTTTCTCACACCTATGCATGCGGTGATTCTGCACCCTCTAATTGCTAGGAAAGAGATTAATCGTGCTTAATTCATCTCTCTGGTAATTCCATTAGTGAAATCCTAATATTCTTAATCACATAAATCGAGTAATTATCTTTAGAGCAGGTTCCCATAGGAATATGCATCATCCATAATGATTGCTATATGAAAAATCTAAACCTCTCATGTAGCAGGCATTGTTTGATGTTGCTAAACTATCATTTGGCTTGTTATGACGCTTGCGGACATTAGCTCTTTTCTCCAAGTTAATTATTTAAAGTAGTGAGTTTAAAATGGCCCCGGTTAAGAGGACTCGCTTTGGTGGAGCCCACGACCCCGAGGCAGGAACAAGCAAGGTGAACGGGAAGGGAAAAGCTCCCTTGGAGGAACAAATACCGGCCATCTCACGGGCCATCGACGAAGAAATGGAAGAGGTAGGTCATAACTTCATTCAAGCTATTTAAGTTAACATTGCACACGTTTAGTTAGGAATGAAAATACCCCAAACATGTTGGAGAAATCCGACGGAAACCTCGGCATTGAATTCATTGTACATTAAGTTCTAAAATAGAAAGGAAATGATTGATGGGTATGCTGGTTGCAATTAGGAAAGAATGTCTGCTAGGGAAAATTTAGCTCGACATGTTCATTTTATTTCCAATGTTGTTGAACCCCCCTAATGATCACAGGGGGCAGATTTCCTCGTTAAGGGCTCTGGAATCCACGACTTGCTTTTTATGCGGTGGATACCCACGACTTGCTTTCTATGCGGTGGGAACCCACGTCTTGCTTTCTATGCGGTGGGAGTGTCCATGACGTGCTTTCTATGCGGTGGACATACCTAGTTGTATGGGCAACTAGGCGACAACGGGAGGAGTGAACTCTCGCTGGAGGGGGAATGTTGTACCTCCAGAACATTGAAACTTTTATGAATAAGTTTGAGTATAATTTTTACTAGAATTCTGTCTTGGTGTTGTTTGCAATACTGGTTGAAGGGTTGTTTTAACGAACAATGTGATTCACAATTAAACAAGGAATCTTTATGTTGAACAACCTTTGTGGTAGTAATTAGGTCACACAAGGAAGTGTGAGTATGGGGGTGGAAAGTGGGGGCTTGGCTCAGGTTGCCAATGCCTACGAGATGGGTGGTCCCGATTGGTCGGGAACTCTCTGTCCCCATTGTGCTTACTCGATATTAGCAATGCTCATTGCCCCTAGAGTGGGGAATTCTCGAGAGTACGTGCCTCTAAAACATGGGGAAAAAGGCACTCGGGTTTTCTCTTCTCTTGGAAGGTGAGTCTTAGAATCTCTAGATAATTTAAGTACGCTTCCCCTACGAGGTGGAGCTAGATCTCCTTACTAGTAGGCTCGAACTCGACTCACTTCGTGATGAGAGATCGTCCGCTAGCCGAACCCTGAACCATTTGTTTGCTTCCGCAATAGATCTAGTGGCCACCAGGTTCACCATCAGATCCGCCATTGGAAACGGTGGGGTGGGGACCTCACATTCTAACCCCTATTTGTCAATCACGTTAGGGTTTTCAACTTGTAATTACTGAGTTCCGTTTCTATCCATGTATATTTTTCCTTGTTTGTTTGCCCTGATTTCCTCCTCAAACTCTATACCATGGTCATCAATGCGAATAGCATACTCTTCATTAGGATCCAGGTAAACCTGAGCTCCATGGCGATTAGTCTGATAAAAAGAGAGTATATGCTTATAGCACCATGTCATTCCGGTTTCTGAATGAGTCGAATAGGAAGATATTTCAGATGTTGATTCTAAAAATGTGTATGAGACTTCTTCAAGGATAATGTGCAAGGGATTTCCTTGATTCACACTCTCTTCGATGGATACTCTACTAGCGATCTCTCCAAATATTCCTTGATTTACTAGTATACGACCAGATCTAAGGTTCATATAGACTTGTGAAGCCCTGGATAGAGTACTTATCGTTGGATTGACTTGTTGTCAATTTTTTCCACTTGACTTGATTGCAACTTCTGTCAAGCTTTCAATTCCTTGTCTACAACCTGATTTCTGTATCAATTTTGATCAAGTTAGCTATTCTTTCATAAAGACTATACAATTCTTGCTAACTATTGTGACTGGTCTATGTGTATCACTTCAAATCGAGCTAAGTGAGTCAATAGTTGAGACTTTCAGATTCCACTTTTGCAAAAAGCCAAAGGACTAATCTGCAACCTGGAAACTGAGTGAAAATGTACTAATTTGGATCTGATTGAACCCAAATTGCCCAGTGGCCTTGTATTATGTTGGTCTAACACTGTACAAGTTCAAAAGTCAAAAATGGTGTCTTTGTGTAGCAGTAGTAAATATTTTTGATTATTTACTTTTCTCAATTTTTTACACTTTTTGGCTTGATTTGCCAAGTATACAACTTGTTAAGGTCTCTGGACAAGTTTCACTAAGTTTGAACAAAATTTGTTCAAGTTATCAACTGTTTCGTATCCGCAGACTCGGTTTTTAAGAATCTAGCTTAGTCTGACTTTTGTGATCCAAATTTCACCAAAATTGATTTGTGTGGTTTACTTGATATGCTTGACCTTGTGAATACTCTAATGTACAAGAATATCAATCTTTGTAGCAGATGTAAATAATTGCAATTATTTACTCCATCTATTTTTTTGCAAGTTTTTGTGACAATCTTGACAGAGATCTGTTAAGCAGCTTAACTTAAGCTCCCTAGCCAAGTTTCATCAAGTTTGGATAATTTCTGTTCAAATGGTCATCAGTTTTGTATCTGCAAACTGACTTTGCAATTTTGGCCACAATTTTCAATCCAGTGATCCAAATCTTACCAAATTTGATTTGTGGGCTTAATACAACATGCTAAAGCTAGTGGTATGCAAACTTGGTCAAAAAAGTTGAAAAATGAGACAACAGTAAATAATCACGATTATTTACTTCTAACAAATTTTTGCATCTTTTTTGTCAATTGAGCATGTACACTTGTCTATCACATCAATATAAGCCTATAAGTCAAGTTTCACTTGGTTTAAACAAAAGTTTCCCAATTTTCACTCAAGTTCTTGAAAGTTAGTACAGAATTTAGTTTTTTTTTTGCTTTTGGTCAATTTGGTGATCCAAATTCTATGGGCCTTTACAAAACTTGTTTGTACACATGCATAGAGTCTCTGGTATCAACCTTGGTCACTTTTAAGCTAGAAGTAAATAATCGCGATTATCTATATTTATGAACACTTTTTTGAACTTTTCCTTGGACAGTCTTTTCATGAGCTATTTTAAGCCTTTGAGTCGTCAAAACTTAATTTGGCCTGAAATGTCAAGAAAAAGTAAATAATCTGAGTTTTTGCAAACTCTTGAAGTTTTTATCTCAATGTGTCCTTGAGCTTACCCACTGGTTCATAAAACGTTTACGCATACTCTTCAGTCAGATTGAGTGATTGACAGTCTTCTGGTGCTATTTCTAGCCGTAGACCTGAAATTTTGCAACTTCACATAACAACTCACAATTGATTCTTTTAGAGAGAGCAATGTTCTAAAATCCACCTCAGATTCTACTTACCCTACTACTAGGTTCTATTGCAATGGGGTTGTGGAAAGTGTCCACAAACACTTGTTTTTCTGCTTTTTAAGGTTTTTTTAGCCTTGATCTTAATTCTTGTCAGAATCCTAATCCAATTCTACAATCCTACAATCCTAAAGGTACTTAGCAATTACGACTTACTTCCAAGCTGCCTCTACATAGCAAAAGACGACAATCTTAAGCTATGCGGTTTTAAAAAGAAAGTTTCTACTCTAGGAGATCCTAGGAAGTTAAAGGATAACTTCACAAGACGCTCGTGTTTTTTTCTAGTTTAGGTCTCTTCGATCCCCGACAGCGGTGCCAAATGTGGGAGGAGTGTCTAACCTCACTCCTATCTTATTGCAGACATAGTAAGAACCACGAATAAATTGTCAATCCATGGGACAAAGCTGATTTGACTAGGGCATAGAGGCTACAAGAGGTTGTCAAGCTCTTGGAAAACAACAAACAAATCGCATCTAACTCAGGCTACACTCAAATGACAGAAATCACCAAAGAACAATCGCTCATCGACAAACAAATCACATCCGTTGCAGCATCAAACGACATACAAACGTAACAAAACTTCTAGGACATGTTTATAAGACCTAAGCACACATGCTTATGGTTTCAAATCTCACTTTTGGTCAAGTGCCAAAATTGTGATTATTAACAGTAATTTTTTACCTAGTCATTTTCGACCCAAAATGTATCTAAATGCTTGGCAATGATGCCCCAATATACCGCCTATACTTAGTTTTTGATTTTGAAGTGTAAATTCCTACTTAGATGAAATTAGGCCGCGTGTTGCGACGCCAAAAGCTACGAAATACCGTGAAATGCTTATGTCAATGCATAGAGCTCTTACCTGTTGTTGCAACGCAACAGACGCGACTGCAATGTGATAATCGGGGAGGGAGTAGGAAGTGCGAGAAGGAGAGAAGTGAGCACCGTTAGCTTACGCTGTGTTTCTATTATCCAAAACTTGTAAATAATTTACAAAAATTGGCTTTTATACCTTAGCCAAGGTTTTGGTGGTCAAAACTAATAATCTGGGAGCTCTAACTAAAGACAGGTTGATACAATCTGGAAGCCTGTAGCCCCGGCTATCAATTACAAAGTTTATCTGGAAAGTAGTAGTTACAATATTTTCGATTCATCAAAATAATAAATGTTTTTACAATGAGAGCTCCGAAAAATGGTATTCGAGTTAACTTCTTGCTAACATTTTGATAGAGAAGAAAAAAGGGGTGCAAAAGCTCCGCCCCAATCATCCACGTACACATGGATGATGGGGAAGATCTTATCCCCCTTTTTTCTTCTCAATTATGAGCGTTAATGGTTGAACAAGTCATGACCTACATTTTTCACTGAGAGCTTTCAATAGTAGACAAGAAAAATGGGTGCAAGAGCTCCCCTATCATCCGCATGCATGTGGATGATAGGGAGTCTTACAAGATGGCGAGCTAGTTTTTTTGAGCGACAAAAGAAACGAACGAGTCCTTCAATAAAGTTGGTTGTGAATTAGAGAGATTTTCAAAAGTGATAAGGAAAAGGAGATGGTAGTAGAGTATGACAAAGAAGTAGAGATGGTCTCTACGTAGAGATGGTCATAGAGATCGTCCTCTGTCCACATGTAAGTGGCTATCATCCGCCTCATCCACACATGGAGCCACCTTGGACACTATGTCAAAGGCACAAGCTCCAAAGGACCCTTGAAGTTTGTGGAAATTCTTAAAATACCCCTCAAATTTTAGAAATTCCCAATATATACTTGCATCATTTTGGGATGTATATGCCCCAATTTTTACATAGTCTAATGTTTATGACAATGTAGATCTATTTTAGTGTCTTAGACAAAAATATTTACCAATAGAGGCATCTGCGTCCAGAAAGGATGAACGATTTCATCTGAAGAGGCCTCATTACCATTTAAAATCCTAAAGCTATCATCTTTTATTGAGGAGAATCAATTGTCCTATGAAGTGTTGCAAAAAAAAAAAAAGATGTTTGCGATTAATAAGTGCTATTTTGGAAATTTTGGTAAAACTAAAGGGCATTTTGGGAATTTCCTGCCAACTGTGAGGAATTCATTGGGACTTTTGAGGGGTATTTTGGGTTTTTATCCCCTAAAAACAAAAGGCTCCTAGGCATGTTGTAAATCCTACAGAAGCTCATTTGAGAGAGAGAGAGAGAGAGAGAGAGAGAGAGAGAGATAGAGAGAGAGAGAGAGAGAGAGAGAGAGAGAGCGATCCAGCTCCTCTTCATGCCCCACCTTCAGACCTATGTTCTCCTTTGGGGACTCCAGCACAGACACATAAAATGCCATCATGAGTACCATAGCCAACATCTATGCAGAAGCCACTACACCAAGCTTCCTTACGGCATCACCTACTACAAGTGAAAAGAGATAGATAGATAGATAGATAGATTTTATCATCGTCCTTGAAGGTCAAATATGACCTATGGGACCAAAGTTACATGTGATGTAGTATGTGTATGGCTGATGAGTGACTCTTGATGCTCCAAAATTGTGGTGATGAGAGTCGCAATGGAGAGCCCACACTGTGGCTAGGAGAGGAAAGTGTGTAGGTCTAAGTCATGGGGCTGAAAATGTGAGAGAAGCAAGTTCGGATGTGACCAAAAGATGAGCACTCTAATAGTGTATGGTACTCAAATATCAAACTTGCAATGAGCAAAATGTGCATAGTCGATTTCACTCTTCTCCATTGCCCCAATGCCCTGTCTCGCATCGAAGGGAATGGGAGCTAAGCCGAATGGCTGCAATAGTGCGTATCACCGACAAGGGGATAGGCTCAAGAATGTAAGTTTAAGTATGGTTTCCTCTTTCATCGAAGAACATGGTTTTGTAGTTGGGGGAAATATGGGTGGTGTAATGTATAAAGCGTGATCCATCGGATTTCTCCCAAGCCGTAATACATTGGCGTTGTAGAAAAGCTTCATTCACATGGATATGTCTTTTGAACTTTTTTTCTTACTTCCCATGCAACTATAGGAAGTCGATGTGAGGGGTTTTGACGCATCTTTATAATGTACTCCACAACCCTTTCCATGGCCATAACCTCAATTGGAAGAGATCCTGACTCAAGAAGTAAGAGCATATATGGTTTTTGTGTCTTAACTTGGAGAATGTTTGTAAGAAAACTCTTTTGGACATTCTCAAACTCTTTCCAAGTAGACTTTGAGATGCTCCCGCCCAACACTTCAAGAAGAACCGGTGTCACCAATGCATCAAAAAGGTACTTTTTGAGAACCCAACACTTGATGTTTTCTACATTACACATGTTCTTAAATGCATAATATGCTCTCTTTCTTGCTTCCAAATGACGCATAGCACATTTATGCCACTTATGACTAGATGGAACCTCAAGGCCAAGGTACTTAAAGCTCTCAACAACTTCAAGTGTCTCATTGTTGTACACAATTCATGACTTCTCCTTATGGTTGGTTTTCACAAGCATAACCTTTGTTTTGGATTCATTCACAATCAGTCCACTATGCAAGCAAAATTTCTCGAGGACAACCATAAGCTTTTGTGAATCTTCTAAAGTGTGTGCTAGAAACACTACATCATCTGTGTACAACAAAAGCATGATTACCGCATTGCAAATAGTGACCTCTTTAATGCTTCTCCTTGCATAAATTCAAGTATCATTTGTTTCAATCGATCGATGCATAGACCAAAGAGAGTTGGTAACAACAGACATCCTTGTTTAACCCCAATAGTGCTTACAAAAAATTTTGAAATTCCTCTTCCCATGCGGAATTGACACATCACCTTCTCATAGATTTGAGAAACCGCAAGCATAAACTCACTTGGCACGTGGAGACCTTCCATCCTTCTCCACAAATTGTTTTGTGGAATCATATCAAAGGCTTTCTTAAAGTCCACAAAACAACAATACAATCGCTTGCCTTTCAACCGACTTTCCTACATGAGAACACAAAGAGTGACAAGATGATCAGTGGTGCAATGGCATCGACAAAAACCCACTTGTCCTTTTGCAGGCTTGTCATTCTCTTCATACCAATCACTCAATTTCATCTCCATTATGCATCCAAATAACTTTGCCACAAGAGACCCAATCATTATATTTCGGTAGTTCTTTACATTCTTTACATCTCCTCCTTTATGCAAAGGCTTGACCCAATTAGTACTCCAATCATAAGGCATACCATGTTGAAGTGCAAGGTTGAACATATCACACATCCATTCATGGGTAAAATCACCCATCCATTTGATCATCTCCGGCTTGATACCTTGAAAATCTCTCGCTTTGCGAGTGGTCAACTTTTCAAGCCCACCGCATACATCCTCAATAGTAAAAAAAAGAGGGCATACATGGGAGTGAACCATTAAATGACATTTTTTCAACATTTGGTTGCTCATAAAATTTCCTACAATGTGTGTATATATCCACAAGACTCAAATTACCAAAATTCTCAACCCGCTTGTCCCTCAAGTTTCTCCAAAATCTTCCACATACACATGCCTTTCCTTGGACTTGAAAAAGTTGTTGCTTTACTTCCCATCTTCTTCTCTTCTTTTGAATCAATGCATTGTATGTATGCAAATGACTTTGATAGTTGTATTTGTCCATAGTTTCATCAAGCTTTATCAAGGACTTTTGAGCATCTTGACATTCTTTATCAAACCACATTTTGCGTGATCTATCTTTGTTGATATCATGGAGATGCTTTATGGCAAAGAATTTTTTGGCATAAGAACAACTAACTCTCTTGAAAGCTTTCCATTTAATTTCCCATGGTGCGTTATATTGAAACTTTTTCATTCATAATTTTTGCTCAACCATTTTAATGTACATTGGTGCGCATTTGAAATCCATACATAGTGATAACTTCTCTTTCCTTTGACTGACATCATCATGCTTAGTTGCTTCTCCATATGCAAGGTCAATACATAAGGTTTGTTGGTTTGATTCCGGGTCATTGGCCAAACATAAAACTCTTTATGCGATACATGATGGCTTCGGAGAGTAGCATATAGTCAATCACACTATCCCCATTATGTTTTCTACATGAAAATCCATTGGTTCCACTCCACAAAGATACACCATTGGCAATGAGCATATCCATGCTATTACACATGTGTAAAAGTAACTTTCCATAGTGATCCAGTTGTTTCTCATCCATTGAAGTATGATCATACGAGTGAACTTCCTCCAACTCCCTTGAAATGTATGGCATATCAAATTGTTGAGTATCATGTTGCAATGTTTTTGTGCGAGCATTCATATCCCGAAATACAATAACATCACCTTAGCCTTTGAAATAAGAAATGTCCTATTCTAAATCAAAAAATGGATGATCTCTATCCATGCAAGCATAAAAGGGGGGAATCGTAATGAGGAATGTAGCAACCAGCTACAAAAATGGGTGCTCTTTTTTGTGTCATAATTTTCAGCCATACATAACGTTTGTACATGTCATCTTTCCTTTCTTAAGCATACATAATACCCCTCCTTGCCCTTTTTGTTGCTTGAGATTCTTTGACCACATCAATGAATGATTGTAACCCTCCAAGCCGTTAATCCTTTGTGTATCATGCTCCCAAGTTTCAACAATAAGTACACATCGGCTTTGCTCGTTAGTTCATCAATGCCAACCCCCGCATTCCATGGGTATCCATTGAAATTCCAAAAGCATATTATCAATTGTAACTCGGCCTCATACATCATGCATCCCTATTTTCTCGAGGGACTTGCCTCCTCCTTGGGCACATTTTCTTCGTGAGAGATCTCCTTGTTTTTCTTATTCTTTTCCTCAAATGCCTTGCGATGCATATTTTGTTGCTTAATAGTGCTATTTTCACATAAAAAACATTTTGTATCTCTCAATAAATCCAGCTATTATTAAGGATAATCTTTTGTTTGGTCTCATCGAGCATGGTGTATACAATTGGCCGTTCTCCTGAGCGAGGAGCTCCTTGCTCATCCACTCTATGTGCTCCATAGACCATAACTCATGACATGCCAAAGTGGGTTTTGAAGAAATATTCGATAACAATAGCAAGAGAAGGAAGCTCTCTAACTTCTCTTTGGGAATTTCTCGAATAAAAATGTTCTTGGAACATCGCCCCCGTTCCATCAACTCCTCAACATTCTTTGTTTGAGCCATAGCTTGCATGAGAGAGGAATTAGGAATCACATTGCTACCACATATATCAGCCCAAGACTTGTTTGTGCATATGTTTTTCATGTCACATACATCCCGGCTCATGGTGTCAAATTTCTCCTCTTTCAATACATGGTCATGCTCTACTTTGCTCATGCGCTTCTTCAAAGCATTCAAGTCCACAAGAGAGAGTTTACATTTCTTGACTTCTTCTTCAAGTTGCATCAAATTTGTTGTTTGCATCTCAAGTGTCCTCTTGAGATTCTCATTCTCAACCACAAGAACCCTTAGCCTGCCATTCTCCATTGCAAGTGCCCGTAAGTCTTCACCTTGTTTGTTTACGGTCTCTTGCAACGATACCGAGTATGCCATGATCATGGTTTTTGATAGTGTTGGTTGAGTGGTTGTGTTGCTATCTTAACCTTCTTAGCATAGTTAGGGTTTATTATGTACCTTTGTAACGTGATTGGCCTGGCATCCGAATGCAATGTTGGCATACTTCGAAATCTATGCCTTTCAGGTCCACATGTTCCCTTGCAAATACATCATTGTATTCTTGGAACAGTGCCTTTGCCTTCTCTTTGATCTCCGATTTCACGTGCTTGTTGATCTTAATCATTCTAGGATTATGTTTTGAGCCAAGATTCCCTCCTCAACCTCTTGATCATCTGGGATAATCAATTTGAGCCTCCTCCCTTTTGTTTCGCCATTGACTCTACTTCCTTCTTAGTTCGATTGCCAGTAGCATAATCATTAAAAGGATTTCTTATTTCCAGAAGATCATTCTAACTTTTTGGTGCCAATGCCACTAAATCCTTCATCAACATTTTTTGAATTGGTCTCCCTTTTAGGCCTAAAATCAAACTTATTTGATGCTGGTTGTTTTGGCAGATGCCCATCTAGTTGAACTAGTTGTTCTTCAGAGTTCAATTTAGTATACTACTCTAGATACTGCGGCCTTTGCCTTTTAGTTTGTTCTTTATCCATAAGTAACAGCACTCAAATCAATCTCTGTAAAAGGGAAAACATTCATCAAAGCAAGCATTCTTTCAATCTTCTTTGTGCCATACTTCTTACATAATTCCTTTGGTCTTAGAGCCTTCT
This sequence comes from Adiantum capillus-veneris, assembly GCF_014529385.1. NCBI lineage: Eukaryota > Viridiplantae > Streptophyta > Polypodiopsida > Polypodiales > Pteridaceae > Adiantum > Adiantum capillus-veneris. Next base: position 10,055,980 of record NC_140952.1, on the reverse strand, counting down.
TCCATCTTCTGGTATTATCAGTTTTGATCTGAATTCTTCTGTTAGAGCCCCAAATGGTCAAAATTTGGTTTGCATAATCATGGATGTCTTCAACAGTTTTGAGCCAAGGTCTTTCTAACAACATTTCATAAGCTCCTTGCACATCTAATACCAGAAAACTAGTTTTGAACTTCTTTTTTCCTAGCCTAATCTGCATATTCTCAACGAGTCCATCAGCTTGGACTAACTCTGAATGTGTATGGTTTCATCTCAGTTATCCCTAGCTTTTGCCTCAGATGCTTTCCAAGGATGTTTATCTAGCTCCCTCATCCAGGATTACTCTTAACAATGGTTCACATTGCTTCCTGAGTTTGTAGTCTATCTGAATCACTGGAACATCGTCGTCGTGAATGGCTACCATGTCCACTGCTCTGGCTTCAGCTTCATCTTTTTTCTTCTGTTTGATGAATTTTGCAACTGTTGGTAACGTTCAACTAATATCATCTAACTCGACTATCAACTTTTTCCTTTTGCAGACTTTGATATAATTCTCGTCTTGCTCATTACCAAAAGTGTTGTTTGAACTAGAATATTTGTCTTCAGAATCTTCACAATTCCATTCTGCCTCATGGCTGGCTACTTGTTAAACCTGAGACAAACCCTCCGATTGGCCCTCCTTTAGTGTAATTGACCCAGCTTCAATCAAGTCTATCCTAACTTGTTGTACCTCATTGGCTAGGCTTTGCATTGCAATTATCACAGACTCGTCCACCCTAGCTAGCACGATCTTATTCCCATCAAGTGGTATCAGAGCTCCACGTTATGCTAGCTAAGTTCGTTGTTATGCTTTTGTGTTAGTGATTAGCATTCTTCAATTAGAATTCACTAATCTTATTTTGCATTAGCTTAATAATCTCAATCTCCAATCACCATTCGGGCACGAGCCCTTGGTGATTAGGTGAAGAGGAATTTTGCATTTAGCATTGCATGTGTGTGTGTTTGGGTGTTCATTTTTTAGCTTGCTTCATTGCACTGTTATTCTCAGTATAGACATCTTTGACTTGTGCAATTCATGTGTGTGAGCTTCGCAATGCATTAATCCACATTTGATTTGGATTAGTAATGAGATATTAATGCCTTGATTAAAATCATCGATTTATCATTAAAGAGTTCTATAGTTTTTCTGCCTGTTGAAACCTGAAACATTGCTAAAATTAGGTGTGTGTGCAAAACCGTATTGAGCTTGTTGAAGCATTATTCAAATAGGGTGTGTGTGGAGGAGTTTTTATCAAACCCGTGTGTGAATCCCCTAAATAGAGGAATCAAAAGGAATTTCTTTTAAAGGAGGAGGGCCACACCCAAATTGAGCGCCCACTGGGCGGATTTCAAATCGGTAGCAAACCATATTACAGGTTTTTTTGTCAGATCTGTGTGCTTTAATGTTCATAGTGGTACGTAGTACATCAAGCTATGCTACGCACACTAGCAGGACTGACCCTAAGCTCGCCAAAAAACTATGTTGATTGTGGCCTCATCAAGTTGTGGCACGTCCATTGCGAGCACTAGCAAAGAAATTCTTTCCAACGTCAGCACCCTGCATGTAGCCTTCTACCCGCCACCCACTTGCTTCACTCATTGTTGTCGAGCCAAGTGCAGGGCATCTCATGTGCTCGCTTTGCTTTGGTGGCCCAGCTTGTCATCATCTCCTTGAGACTCCCTTGTCATCCGCTACACGACAAACGCGGTCTGCAACCAGTTACTTTTTTTATATTATTATTCAACTTGAAAGCTCAATGTTTGTTTTCCATGCTCTTACCTCATCTTCAACTCGGCAAGCCCCTATTCCCATAACCACAGAGCACCAAGTTTCAACAATAGCCCCTGCTAAGGAGTTCCCCCACTACTTGCAAAGGCCAAGTAAAAGACACATAAAACCATCATCATCAAGACATTTAAAGGCAGTTCTTCAAACAAAAACAAAACTTCAGAAGCTTCCTACGGGCATCAAACAAGAACTTCAAGGTATCAAAACAAGAGGATTTTAGAGGGCCTTCCAAAGCTATCAAGAGCTCCAAGTGCCTCCGACCTTCAATTCTCCCAAGCTTCAAAGGAGAGCTACATTGAGCACATCAAAAGCAATAAAGAAGACAATTTTTTGAGAAGGGTGACTTCACTTATGTGAAGAGGTACTTCACATTGAAGGAAAATTTTAAAGTACGTAATCAAATTAAAAATCTTGCAGCCAAGCACAATTTCTTGCAATGTATGTCACTACATCTATTGTTAAGGAAAATAATGTCATTTTGCTCATGTACGGAGTTCCAGACACTGGTCTTGGAGAGTCTTGACTCTCCAAGTGCAAAGACTGCTCCAAGGTACCATGGGGAAATTCAAAAATTCACTTTGAGGGGAGGGAATTTGGAAGCAATAGCATTCGCATCTGCGTTAGTAGTTTTTGCATTAGTATTTTTGCATTGCACTTGTTTTTCAATAAAGCTCAAGACAAAGCTATGTCAACATTGATATCATTGGCACTAACAAAGTGCGTCTAGAAGACAAAGACCATGAAGTGGTTAAGCATTGAAGAAGATGAAGGTGCTCTTGGATTAGAGCGAAGCAAACATTTTTCAGGATTTTGCTATTGGATTAGAGCGTTGTTTTTTCTCTTGTATTGGAGTGTGGCACCTGGATTGGAGTGTTTGTCTCCTAGATTGGGGATGTATGTTGTATGTGCTCCTAGATTGGAATGTTGTCTTTCTTCATCAAGTTGTAACCCAAGATTCAAGGGGAGGATTTCTCTTGTATTGAAATCCTTAGTGGATACCATGTGTCATCCTTAGTAGACAAATAACCTTCATTGTATTGTCCTAGTCCAAACCTCAAGGAGAGGATTGTAAGGTGTGAGCTTTGTCCTAGAGTAATAGAGCATGAATCAAGGAGAGAAAAGGTGGAATTATCCCACATGTATTGGTGCAAAGTTGTAGAGCTACTTAAAGACCATTTCATAAATAAGCAAACTCAAGTCTGTTTTGCATTGCATCTCTCTTGTTTATGGTGAGCTTGTGATGGCTTAGCAAATACTCAAGATCGTGTTTATGAGTCCAAGTTGATTGATCTTGACACCGCCTTTTGCTTTACAACTATCATTCGGGAGATATTGGGGAGCTTAAGAATAGGACTACTAACAAGGTTTCTTTCAATTTCACAAACCTAGATGAGTCAACTAGGTCCAACGAAAATACCTTAGCCTCCTTAAGAATAGTAGTGACTACAGAAACTATTGCAATGTATCCCTCTACTGCAAGGTTTCTTTCAATTTCTCAAACCTAGATGAGTCTCCTAGGTCCAAAGAAAATACCTTAGCCTTCTTAAGAATAGTAGTGACTACAGAAGCTATTGCAATGTATCCCTCGGTGTGATACTATTTTTTGGTGAAGTGGCCAAGGAAGCCTTGCACATCATAAAAGGACTTTTGTTGAGGCCATGCAACAATAGCTTGGATTTTGGCTAGATCTATGGAAACACCATCCTTGGTAACAATAAATCCAAGGTAGTCCTTCCTTTTTTGGAAGAAGATACACTTGCTTAATTTAGCATAAAGTTTGATGCTCCCCAAGTAGCTAAAGCACATGCTAGCAAGTATTTGACCACCTCCTATACTCTTGGATTTTCCATTTAAAAAAAGACTAACCATAAAATTGTCAACATGTTTTTAGAGCATTAGTGAGCTTAACGGGCATAATTGTACTCATAATGGCCAAACAACATTAAAACCTGTTTTGGGAATATCTTCATCCATGACATGTATTTGATAGTATTCAAACTTGAGATCGACCTTCAAATTTATTGTGATTGACCACGTCATCAAAGCAAGATGAGTTAGCATGCACTTTGACTTTGACTTAAGCCATCCATAGTGAAGGAAAAGCCAAAACTTGCCACCTTTCTTCCAATTGAAGAGTACAAGAGTGCTCAAAAGTGAAAACATTGTTTCCAAAATACAACCCTATTGAAGGAGTTAGGCGAGGTATTCCTTGAGCTTTGTGGCTTGGAGTAAAGAAATTGTATAAGGTCTCCAATCTACATGTTGGGCTCTAGGAGTGAGCTTGATGGCATGGTCAATCTCTCACTTGACTAAAAATTCATGAAGCTCTTTAAGGAGAAAATTAGTTTACTCATTTCGGTTTTGTGCCTTAGGCTTCTATTCTCTAGGGTTTAGCTTAAGTACATAAAGGATGTTCTTTTCTTCTACGGGACCCAAGGAGTTTGTCATAAGTTATCTTTGGAAAGCATGAGGCCATTTCTTTGTTTGATAAGATTGCTTAAGTTATCATTAGGGCTAGAATATAGTGATCTACTCTCCTTCACAATGTCAACATATATGTCCCAAGATGTGATGATTTGAGATGACAAAAGTCCTTTGCGATACAATTTAACACGCCAATATAACGAATGTCGGAAGCACGTTCATTTCCTAGCAAGCGAATTGTTTTTGCTAGCAAAAACAATTATATTAAAACCTATTTTTGGGAGTCCTTGAGCTTTTGCTACTACAGTAAAAGACTCAACCATCATCTCTCTTAGAGAAGTGATAAAAGACACTTATTTCATTTTTTGAGTTAGTATTTATAAACTTAACTTTAACTCTAACCTAAGATACTCACTCTAGAATGACAAAATCAACAATCACAAACTCTTGGGCTTATTATAGTGTTCCATAGGCTCAAGCACATCAATATGTGAAGATTTTACAATGAAGCCCTAATAAAATAATGATTACAACTAATACAATTTGTCAAAAAGTTATTCAAAATTATGGAATCTTTTCGGGGTCTTAGAAATTTTTTGCTTTCTTATAGCAATATTTTGGTAGCTTTCGACTTAGAATTTTTTTATTAGTAAGTAGTTCAATTTTGTTACTAGCAGATAATGGCACCATACTTTAAAAGCATGGATAACAACCCTCAATTTAAGATCATGAGTAATGTCATCGCTCAATTCATTTAGGTGAAACTTCCTTCAAAAATAATCGATAGGCCTTTACTCATGTGTCATGACACCGCCTTTTGCTTTACAACTATCATTTGGGAGATATTGGGGAGCTTAAGAATAGGACTACTAACAAGGTTTCCTTCAATTTCACAAACCTAGATGAGTCAACTAGGTCCAAAGAAAATACCTTAGCCTCCTTAAGAATAGTAGTGACTGCATAAGCTATTGCAATGTATCCCTCTATTGCAAGGTTTCTTTCAATTTCTCAAACCTAGATGAGTCTACTAGGTCCAAAGCAAATACCTTAGTCTTCTTAAGAATAGTAGTGACTACAGAAGCTATTGCAATGTATCCCTCGGTGTGATACTATTTTTTGGTGAAGTGGCCAAGGAAGCCTTGCACATCATAAAAGGACTTTTGTTGAGGCCATGCAACAATAGCTTGGATTTTGGCTAGATCTATGGAAACACAATCCTTGGTAACAATAAATCCAAGGTAGTCCTTCCTTTTTTGGAAGAAGATACACTTGTTTAATTTAGATAAAGTTTGATGCTCCCCAAGTAGCTAAAGCACATGCTAGCAAGTATTTGACCACCTCCTATACTCTTGGATTTTCCATTTAAAAAAAGACTAACCATAAAATTGTCAACATGTTTTTAGAGCATTAGTGAGCTTAACGGGCATAATTGTACTCATAATGACCAAAGAACATTAAAACCTGTTTTGGGAATATCTTCATCCATGACAGATATTTGATAGTATTCAAACTTGAGATCGACCTTCAAATTTATTGGGTACAATGGAGGTGATTGACCACGTCATCAAAGCAAGATGAGTTAGCATGACTTTGACTTAAGTCATCCATAGTGAAGGAAAAGCCAAAAAGTGCCACCTTTCTTCCAATTGAAGAGTACAAGAGTGCTCAAAGTTGAAAACATTGTTTCCAATACAACCCTATTGAAGGAGTTAAGCAAGGTATTCCTTGAACTTTGTGGTTTGGAGTAAAGAAATTGTATAAGGTCTCCAAGCTACATGTTGAGCTCTAAGAGTGAGTTTGATGGCATGGTCAATCTCTCACGTGACTAAAAATTCCTGAAGCTCTAGGAGAATATTAATTTACTCATTTCAGTTTTGGGCCTTAGGCTTCTATTCTATAGGGTTTAGCTTAAGTACATAAATGATGTTCTTTTCTTCTACGAGACTCAAGGAGTTTGTCATAAGTTATGTTTGGCAAGCATGAGGCCATTTCTTTGTTTGATAAGATTGCTTAAGTTATCATTAGGGCTAGAATATGGTGATCTACTCTCCTTCACAATGTCAACATATATGTCTCAAGATGTGATGATTTGAGATGACAAAAGTCCTTTGCGATACAATTTAACACGCCACTATGACAAACGCTGGAAGCACGTTCATTTCCTAACGAACAAATTGTTTTTTCTAGCCCTTTTGAGAAATATAATAGAGAAAAATTGCTTTATCTTACAAATTGGATTTACCTTGAGAACGCAAAATGACTAGTTTGTTGATCTGTTGCAATATGTGATTTGAAGTATTTTTCCCATATTCATTTTTCATGTTTTGTACTCAAATCAATTTCTACATTCCTCTTACAAAGTAGTGGTCATGACACATTACAAATAAAACAAAATCAATGAAGATCACGTGACCACATTTTTTAAACAGTAATCAATAAACCTACCAAAGTGATGTTTTTGTCACAGCCTTAAAACCAAGTTAAAACTACATTAAGGTATGAAGCTTTTTTCGTATTGAATCAAACCTTTTTAAGGATGCAAATAAAGCAATGGGAGTATTCCCCCATACTCCCAGAGAGACCATGCTTTGTCATTTTTTTATGTTTCATCAAAATCCCTACAGCTTCGCAATGTGTCAATTGCTCAAAGTTAACTTCCACATAGGTACACATCTACACAGGTTCATCGTAATAGGGTAGGGTAGGGTAGGGTAGGGTAGGTTTTTAACATCCCGGGAACTATCCCAAGAGACCTCAAAGATCTATCCAACAAGTGCTGAACACAAGACCTGTTACACTGAGAGCAATGGCTTAAAAGACCATCACTATCTTTTTTGGGTGAACGGTTTCCTCTTCTTATTCACACACACCAAGAAGTTCTTTACGTCGTAGGAACAATCCCAAGTCCCTTTTTTTTTTTTTGGAGAGAGAGAGAGAGAGAGAGAGAGAGAGAGAGAATTGAAATGACAACACTGAGAGCAATGGCTTAAAAGACCATCACTATCTTAAACACCAGATGGAAAATTCCTCCAGATGCCAAAATGATGTTCCATAAACACCACCTCGGTTTCGACGTGTTGCACAGTTATCTGACCCAAGCAAGAATCAATGCCAAATCCTCTTGCTCACTTGAGAGCATTTGGGATGATGAATCAATTAAATAATTTATCTTTGCACTACATTCAGCTGTATGGCTCTGCTCCTTCATTGTATGACATCTAATATCAAGTGGAGCTAAGGTAATATTCGCCGCATGACATTAATTGATAAGCCAGCCCAAAAACAGTTGAGCATATCTACTCTGCAACTTTTCCAGATTGCTAAAATAGAAAAACAATCTCCTCACGGTTCCTGCAATTGATCCTCAGGTGACCTCCAAAAACTCTTTTGGCAGAGCAATAACTGTTCACTATCTGTTAAAGGCTTCTCAACTTCATACTTCTGGCACTTCCATCGCATGGCTTCTCCAATCGCTTGAGCATTGTCGACGAAATTGGCTGCGTCACGCAAAATGACATAACCCTCTGGTCTTAAGATACGGTCCATTTCAAGCAGCACCACCTTCATCTCACACCTGTCCAATGAAAGAAAGATGTAAGAGGACTCACCATGGAGATCGGAAAAAAATCCCATCACTGGTCAGCCCCTTGCTTCCTTGGAGGTCAAAAACAGAAGCAATCAGAGAGCATAAAGCCCCCCCCCCCCCCCCCCCCCCCCCACCCCCCCCACTGCCAGAAAACACACGCTCCACAAACATTGAACTTTTCTTCTTTTTTTTCACGACAAGCAGTTTCAACTACAACATGGCGACTGAGGTAAACAGCTCAGTTATGTTAATAAGGGTCTAAGTTCAAAGTCTGAACTGCTTCAATATGAAGGCAAATAGCTAAAGAACCTGACCTTCAAAGAATCCAAACAAAGGAAAACATGCGCAACTTTTTCTTCAACAATAAGGGAAAAAAACATGCAAGGCTCCATATTTGGCAAGACAAGAAGACAAAAATACCTGTGACTCTCTGCTGTAAACAGGCCCTCCACATGCAGCAGATCATAAGTTCTGGGATAAGTAGAAAAGGCTTCGCACCTGCATAATCAAGCACAAACATATTAAGCAATCTCCACACAGATAAAGCTCTTCAGGAAAAATCTGAAACGATGTACTGACCAGTCGCTAACTGTGCCAATCAATCCTCGGTCGAACACTGCCCCTAAAGAATTTGCAGCATATGATGACACCACATTCATGACCCAAACAGGATCATCAATGAATGCTGCAGCTAGACCACCATACCGAGTGTTCATGTCCATAACATTCCGTATTTTTGAAGTACCCAGATCAGAAAGTAGACTCTTGTAGTGTCTTAGAATGCCTTCCCACACCCGTGTATCCTTTTTAAAGGCTCCCTCACTACCTCCAGAAAATGAATGAGATCTTTCAGGAGCCTCTTTCAGCCGTTCTGGCCACTTTGGAGTTTGGCCTACACCTATGTGTGTAAGAGGAGCAGGCAGCTTCACAATACAAGGTCGCATTGGGACATACCTGACAAAGTTGTGTTAATAGTCAAGACAACTAGAAGATGCCAAGCACTTAATCCACATCCATTTTAACCAACCGACATAGAAGTGAGCAATTTAAAAGTGGCTCAAAAGCTTTGATAATGGGTCAGCAACAATCAATGATGAAAAACAGTTTTAGTAATGAGATGACTAACGATGACGCAAGGCAAGACAAGTGTGATGATGGGCCACCAGCAATTAAAAGATTGAAGTAGATATTGCATTGAAAGTAATGAAGATGCTGCAAGGCATAACATGAGGAATCTTACCATGCTGCATCTGGGTTGATGCTGTCATCACAAAGAGGTGGTACCGTCTCCTCTGCACGTTCATTGAAGCATGTGTCATCAATCGGTTTTTGCCAGACAGCAATGTCGCCTTTCATTGCATACTGTTTGTAGCACATACGCTCTAGAAGATCTTGGATTTTCTCAAGATCAGCTTTCTGCTTTTCCTCAGTTGATTCCCATCCCTTCCAGTGAGTTTGATAATTAATCGGTGGACCTGACAAAACCCAAAAGCCCCCTGGTCGGAGAACCCTGTCTACTTCCAGCAAGTTCACGCCACCTGTGCACAACAAAATCTCAATCTCTCTCTCTCTCTCTCTCTCTCTCTCTCTCTCTCTCTCTCTAATAAGAAGAGGAAAATGGTATAACCTTTCTATCACCCAAGTGTGGTAGATTGGTTATGCCATTTCCCTCTTGAATAACAGGTCTTGAGTTCAACTCTCCTCGTCGGATAGATCTTTAAGGTCACTTGGGATAGTTTCCTACGACGTTAAAATTCTTTTCTTCTCTCTCTCTCTCTCTCTCTCTCTCTCTCTCTCTCTCTCTCTCTCTCTCTCTCTCTCTCTCTCTCTCCCCCTGCGCGCTGCCTCCCCTGCGCGCTGCCAGCCCTCGCCTCCCCTCTCTCTCCCTGCGCGCTGCCTCCCCTGCGCGCTGCTCCCTGCGTGTGGCTCCCTCCTGCGCGTGGCTCCCTCCTGCGCGCTGCCTCCCCTGCGCGCTGCCCCACCCCTGTGTGCTGCTCCCTCCTGCGCGCTGCCCCCCCCCCCCCCCCCCCCCCCCCCCCCCCCCCCCGTGCGCTGCTCCCTGCACGCCAAGACGACCAGCCCATCCACTGAACACACACACCCCATCCCCATCCCCTGCCCGCTGCCCCCTGCATACACACAAGCCGAGTGTTCTCTTCCCCTTCTCCCCTCTTCTTCACAATATGAAGAGAGGGTAGCTACGAAGACAACCATGTCTTCCCCCATCATCAAGACGCCGACACCGACAACGAAGACAACGTCCTTCATGCTCACGAATAAGAGGCTTGCACAATTGGAGAAGGACATGAAGGAATGGCGGATGGAGAGAGAAATATGGAAGGAGGAGAAAGCCAACTCCATCAAGCTATGGAACGAAGAGAAGGAGGACATGAGAGCGGAAATCCAAAATCTCAAAGAGGAGAAGGAGAGAAGGGAACGGGAGAACGAGAAGGAGAGGGAGAGATGGAGGAAAGAGCAAGAAGAGATGAAGGCACAAATCGATCTCCTTCATGCTTCCCTCACATCCCTCACCCCCGAGGAAGGAGAGATTAAAGGGGAGGCTAAGGAAGCCCTCAAGGAGGAGATCACCAAAGCCCTCACCGCAAGCATTGAGGACAAATTAGAGGCCACCAAAGAAGGATGGGTCGAAGTGGTCAAAAAGAACATCAAGAAGGTAGCAAGAGAGGAAGCCCAAAAAGATGAGGTACTCATCGTACACACAACCATCGAAGAGGAGAAGATGCGACAAGCTCGCCGTCTCAATGTGCGAGTGACCGGCATCAAAGAAGAAGAAGGGTCTACACCCGAAAGCGATGGGAAAGCTTTATGCAAGAAAGTGGGATACAAGGAAGAAGAGATCCCTTTCTCCAAAGTTTGGAGAGCCGGCAAAGATCCAAAGAAAAGAGCTCTCATCCTCCAATTCGCCTCCGAGGAGTCTCAAACTTCCTTCCTCCGAAAGAGGGTCATCTTGAGAGGGATAGACGGCCCCCGATCTATCTTGATGATGACCTCACAAAGATGCAACAAGATCACCGTCGCGCGTGCATGCCTCGAGTCCACCAAGCCCGCAAAGAAGGGAAGAAGGCAGTATATCGGGATGGTAGGGTTATCATTGATGGCAAGACCATCGCATAGGGACTCGCGGCCTGTGGGACACACGAGGAGATTCATGTCACGGTTTGGAATTGCAATGGAGACCTATGGACACACCCAGAGAGACTTGAGGAGGTGATGAGAGGTCGAGACATCATTCTACTTACAGAGACACACGAGAGCCCGGAGAGAGGGTTACCACGGATACATGGATTCCAGTGGGAGTCTCTACATCGAGGATGTATGCGCCGGCACACCACTCGCGGCTCAGGAGGAGTGGCCATACTCTTTAGACAGGGGCTTCACACCAGACTACAGATTGTTGCCCGGGACCCACAGGCCCGCTACATGTGGATTCGCCTCGTGCTCTCACGAGACAGGATCATCTACATTGCCCTTTGCTACTTTGCTCCCACAGGCTCCAAATTCGCCCCTATTGAGCAGGAGTCACCGTACGCATGCCTCACGGAGGCGATTATGGAGTACTCCACACTGGGTGAAGTCTTCCTTATGGGAGACTTCAATGCTCGTACACGCAGTGAGCAGTGTGAGACATATGACCATGAGGACCCAGAGACACTACACACTCTAGATGAGGAGGCTACTATGAGAGACACAGCAGACAGAGCTCCAGTCACAGCTTACGGACAACATCTACTTCGACTTGGCTCCCAGCACCGTCTTGTTATTTATAACGGGATGGTCCAGTGGCCCACCTCAGGGGGCCTGACTTGTATGCCACATGGAGTTGCAGAAGGAGGGGGGAGTACAGTTGACTATATTCTGGGACCCAGGGAGGCTACACACCTTATCACATCCTTCACCATTCCACCCATACCCATCGGAGCCGACCACACATACCTCTCTTTCTCCATCACCGGAGATACCATCACACACAGCTCCACTACACACACTCCACACACCACCATCCATTTCACACATGAGCTAGCCTCTATTTACTCGGCCAAGGTCGAACATGGCCTATGTCTCCTCCACCCATCCACACCACTCTCAGTTCTCACATCACATATCTCTTCCGTTCTCCACACTTCAGCTATTAGCTCTTTTCCACACACCACTCACACAGGACGCACTCCTCCCCCCGGGGCTATGCCTCAGAACCGCTGGTATGATGATGAGTGCAGAGAGCTATACCGACGCCTCCATGCACGGCGAGCCTTAGGAGAGATCACAGAGAGAGAGGCCAGACGGCATATGAAGACGCTGACACGCCAAAAGCGGCGAGCATTCGAAGAGGCACAGGAGCTTGAGCTATACCGCCTATTCATGAGCATGGATAGCGCGGCGGCATGGCGCACCCTGCGCGAGCCACGTCCGACTACAGCTATTGAGGATCCACAGATATGGCATGATTATGCAGAGCGACTTTATGAAGTGCCAGGGCAGCCTCCTATTCCACAACCACACGAGCCTCGCCCCACGTGCTCCTCCTTCTTTACAGCAGAGATGGTAGACAGGGCCACACGCCGCATGCAGCACAGACGATCAGCTGACCATACTGGATTACAGAGTGAGCACATCATTTATGCGGCCTCCACTATAGCCCCGTTGATTGCACATGTCTTCAACCGGGCTATAGGGGAGGGCTTCCCAGAGGAGTGGACACAGCACACCATAGTGCCTATCCACAAATCTGGCGACACCCTAGACCCAGGGAACTACAGGACTATCATGATTGGCCACACGATGGCCAAGCTATATGGAGCAGTACTTGAGGCACAGCTCAGCTGCTACGCAGAGATCGAGGGTTTACGAGCTCCAGGCCAGGCAGGTTTCAGACGAGCTTTCTCCACCATTGACCACATCTTCGTTCTGCGTTGCCTCATTGATGGGGCAAAGGCGCGGAAGAAGAGGCTTTACTGCTGCTTTGTGGACTTCCGCAAGGCCTTTGACACAGTCCCACGCGAGAGACTCTTCCAGCGCCTTCACAGCATTGGGGTACCAACAGAGATGATTTGGGCCATATATGCTCTCTATGAGAGGGTGACGGGTCGGGTTCGTTGCCCAGGCGGTTTTTCAGAGACCATTGCTAGCACCATTGGTGTTAAGCAAGGATGCCCACTCTCCCCGACACTCTTTGGGCTATACATCGACGAGATCTCCGACTACATACTGCGAGCAGGGGGAGAGGGGAGCGACTTGGCAGGTACTCCGGTCCACATCATGTTATATGCTGATGATATTGTGTTGATTTCAGAGTCACCCGAGGGCTTGCAACGCCATCTTGAGGCCTTGGACGAATTCAGCACACACAGGGGGTTGACTGTGAACCTTGGCAAAACCAAGGTTATGATCTTTCACACATCCAGTGCAGTGAGGAGCGCCGCCACCTTCACAGCAGCAGGAGGACAGGTTGATGTAGTCACCTCCTATGTCTACCTTGGCATCACATTCACCAGCCTACCAGGACCCTTCACTATGAGGCAGGCTGCTGTTGACAAGCTCACCCGAGGATATGCAGCTCTGGCCATGCTAGAGCGGAGGTGCCACCAGGCACACTTTCAGGAGCCCCGCACGAAGGGGTGGCTTTTCGACACCTTAGTCACCCCGGCCTTGATGTACTCGGCGGCAGTATGGGCACCAGGATTGACAGCTGACCAGTGGACACAACTTGAGAGACCACAGGTATATATGATCTCACGCTTGCTCCGCAGCAAGAAGACAGTGCCACGTGACATTATTAGAGCCGAGCTCGCCACACCACCTATGGTTGTAGAGGCACTATTCCAGACAGTTTGCTTCATCCAGAGGATGAGAGAGCTACCTACTGACAGACTTACCCGTAGAGCATTTGAGGCAGCTATACAGCTATCAGAGAGTGGGCATGAGAGAGCATGGTACTCACAGGTCAGAGCATGGTTTGAGGGACACGGTCTTGACATGGAGAGCCTACCACCATTCCAGTACGACCCCCACTCACCATATGTTCACCTCTCTCGCAGTGAGAGGAACTTGGTATTGAGACAGGATCTGTGGCAGCTATACACTAGGAGAGTCTGGGAGGCACCTAGGTTGGGGACGAGGAGGATGTCAGACTACAGAGACCAGTTTCTCACCATATTGTCTGGGGGGTTCATACAGAGACCACGCTACATGGACACATATATGCCACATAGCTCACGGGTGGCGATTGGTCAGTTGAGAGTGGCTTCACACAGGTTAGAGATTGAGATCGGGAGACATACTGGTGTTCCCAGGGGGGAGCGAATCTGCAGAGCCTGCACAGAGGAGGTGGAGAGTGAGGAGCACTTTGTATGTAGATGCAGAGCATACACTGAGATCAGAGGCAGATATGAGGCCCTATTTAGAGGACAGCCCACTCTCCGAGAGATCATGGAATCTCGAGATCAGAGACAGCTCGGACGTTTCTTACTAGAGATACAGAGCCATCGGGACACACTACTACAGCCACACACAGCTACACAGACAGAGGGGAGACAGTCGCAGCTCACAGACTTCTTTCAGAGGATTTCCGCCCCCCCCTCACCAAACACTCAGAGGGGAGTGACACTCCCACAGGCGGAGGTGAACCGAGCTAGACGACGACCACGAGTCACAGGCTACAGGGGCGCGAGCTCCCACCACCGACAGATCGAGGAGATCCGAGCCCGGGAGCGCCGTGCCACTGAGGAGCGAGTGGCTCAGATGAGGGCTGACCCGACAGCTTTCATCCGGGTAGCCTTGGCACCAGACCCAACCATGTACCACATCTTACATCCCCCCATTAGTACAGGATGGGGCTAGATAGCTTGATGCATTCTCATGATTGTACTACCTTGAGCATACAGACATGCATATACCCCTAGAGATAGAGCTCCATCCCTCCTCAGATACTCCACTACCTACATTCAGTTCAGTTTTGTATCAATTTTGTTTCATTTGTCTTTCCGATAGACGGATGACATACACACAATGTACATTTGATTTGTCTCATAGGCCGATTTCGGCCTGACATAGACGTTAAAAATCTTTCTTTCTTTCTTTCTTTCTTTCTCTCTCTCTCTCTCTCTCACACACACACACAAAAGGAAGCACATCGCTTTATTACTTTGACCCCCTATAGGCGCCCAGAAGGTACCTACCTGCAGGGAGGTAAATCTATTACAACCGCCCGAATGCAAAGTACAAGGTTGCCCGTAGGCATAGAGCCTGTGAATAGCTGAGGGACAACGATCCAAAACAGAGAATTACAGCCTGCTGTGTTTATTTGCAGGTTTAGGGTTTTGCACCTAAACTGCAAGATAAAACCAAGGAAGCCTCGGGGAAGCCTTGGGGTGGTTATACAGGGGGTTGGGCATCTGACAATGACCGAAACAAGAAATTACAGCATGCTGGAATTGACCTACAGCTCATCAGAAAGCTTCTAAAATGCAAGGGAGTCCGTCCTAGACGTGTACTTTTGACCTTTAGGGGTTTTGGCACCATTATACTGCCGAAATTGGGTCGAAAACTTGCAATTTCATCCCTTGACAGGTTTGGATAGCTTGGTGAGAGTTTGGTGTAAGTACCGAGTGTTCGGGTCGTTTCTTTGCAATTGAATAAAACATACCGAAAGCGCTAGTCTTTGGGGCCAACAAGGTGTCATTCGATGTCTACTTGGGAGCTACCAAGTTGTGGATTGTTTTGAAGTTGTGAATTTTAGTTGCAGGCTCATTTGTGAAGTCTCTTTGTGTCATAAAGTGCAGGGAAATTAGACGACATAGCTTTGAGTAAAAGCTGAAGTTTTACCGCCCTTTAGTAAGGCTGCACGCCGGTTTCAGCGGACTAGGCACACTATTGTGCCAATCCACAAGTCCGGGGACATTCTCGACCAGGGAACTATGGACCATCTTTATTGGCCACACCTTTGGGGAAACATGCATATAAAGTTTATGAGGGGTCTTGAAACCTTAAACTATGGTAATTTGCTCTTAATGAGACGGCATGTGTTTCACTTGACGAGTGAAACATTTCAAGGTTCAAAGCGTTCCACCTGTCTAGACCTGCCAAAACGCATTTCATGGTGACTACGACTCAGCCCGTCACTTGCTCATGAAGTGTAGATTCACCAAGTATTTGCAAGCATCGGAAGACTTTGTCTTGTGGGATTGTGTTCAAGGTTTGGGGAAATCCAAAAAGCAGCACCATAGTCGCCCCTTCAATACAATCCCACACAACAAACTCTACTAACACTTGCAGACACTTGGTGTGTTTTGGGGAGTCTACTGTCACAAGACAAGCACCATGTGCCAATGGAAAAGAACAGACTGAATAGACTTTTAGCACTTCAATAATAACTGAACTGAGAGAGAGAGAGAGAGCACACGCAACACGGAGTTCTATTGTCACAAGACAAGCACCACGTGCCAACGGAAAAGAACAAACTGAACAGACTTTTAGCACTTCAATAACAATTGAACTGAGAGAGAGAGAGAGAGAGAGAGAGAGAGAGCACACGCGACACGGAGTGGCGGAATTCCACCCCACGAGAGTATTGGCCCCAAACCTTGGCGCCCCTTTCGGTATTTCTTTATATTACTTGAACTCAGTACAATGCCGGTACTCGCGCTGTCACAAAACGGGAGCGTACACGAGCACTTAGAAAATCTGAAAATTATAATTCTTTGAAAACATGAGAGAAGGGAGAAGATCGACAC
The DNA here is from genome assembly GCF_014529385.1 of Adiantum capillus-veneris. NCBI lineage: Eukaryota > Viridiplantae > Streptophyta > Polypodiopsida > Polypodiales > Pteridaceae > Adiantum > Adiantum capillus-veneris. The sequence goes on along the minus strand of NC_140952.1, from coordinate 10,039,416 downwards.
AGTATTGGGGACCAAAAGATGGGCTGGTCCCCCCCCCCCCCCGTTAAGAGTATTCTTTTATTCAGGGAGAATTCTTATACAAGCACGAGAACCCGAGGAAACCCCTCCGTTCTGTAATCTTAGACCCGAAGGTCGTGCTTTCCTGTAAAGGACTTGGGCACATGGTCGTTCCTTCCCGTAAGGGACTTAGGCACGAAGCCGTACTTTCCCGTAAGGGACTTAGGCGTGAAGCCGTACTTTCCCGTAAGGGACTTAGGCGTGAAGCCGTACTTCCCGTGAAGGGTCTTCCCGTGAGACAGGAGATTCCTGCAAAACAAACCACACAAAGCAACAATTCTCAAAGCGTATCAACACCTTATACCTGTCGCTTCTTGCTCGGAGAATCGACCTCTATACTCAATCGCCACGCGAATACTTGCAATTTCCATCGCCAAACTCTCCTCCAAAACCCTAGCGCTGGTGCTTTTCTGCTGCTTCCGGCCCTCCCAAACTGAAACGCTGGCTACCCTTGTATAGGGTCTGACACCCGGCAGGAATAGGGGTCCAAAAAGCAGAGCTTGGCGCTCCTAGAGAGAGGAGAGAGAAAATCGCGTTTTCTAGAGAGAGGAGAGAGAGATCTCAATTCAGCCCCGTGCCTTAGTTTTAGCGCTGGCTTTTTTTATTAAGAGCCTTGCTTGCTTTATTTTATTAATAAAAGTGACCGGTCACTTTATAAAATAAAGTGTGAACCTGTTCAAACTTTAAAACTCACTCAGTTAGTGAAAACAATGCTACACGGACACATTCCAGGCGTCCCCGGGTGCAGGACACGACACAGATGCAATGCAGACACAGACTCCTCGCGGGAAAACATCTGTCCTCCCGCGACTGTTCCTACTTTTCGTAAAAAGTGTCATTGAACCCATGTTTATTCTTGTGCTTGCGTTCTTACGCGTACTTTCTTACTAAGTTCGGATTTCCTCCTTAGCCTACGGGATGCCCCCTTACTGATGCACCCGTCACCCATCATGTGACGCATCAGGGGCACTCGTAACCAGGCCCTTTCCACCGAACTTACGGAAACTCCTTCGCGATGTTTACCGTCACCCATCAAATGACACATCAGAGTTGTCCGTTCCTGATAGCAATTCCTGTAGCTACAATCTTTAAACAGTTCTTAGTGCACATAATAAAATATCTTTAAAAAAAGATTAATCATTTAAAATAAGAAAATAGTCCAATTAGCAACATCCCTCTGGCTTCTAAACAGTTGACCTCAACTGTAGTGCTTGGACATATACCTCCAGTATCTCGGGATAAGCTGCTAATTCCTCCTGCGTCATCCACTGAGCATATAGATTCGAATAGTTCTTAAACTTAACCAAATACTTCCGTGTTATCTTTCCGGATTTGAGAGACCGCTCCTGATGACTTACTATCTGCTCCGGTTGGAGTATTTCTTCTGTTTCCTCAACCTCAGGAGGTTCCTCAGCACTAGGCTGGCTTGGAGGCGGTCCCACATACGGCCGGAGTAAACTGACATGGAAAGCATTATGGATCTTCCAATTAGGCGGTAGCTCTAATCGAAAAGCGACATCATTCACTCGCTGAGTGATCTTTAACGGCCCATAATAACGGGTAGAAAGTTTTACCACTTTCCCCTTATGAGACGCTTGTTTCTTAAGTCTTGCCTTCTCAAATTTGAGTAAGACTAACTGTCCGACTGTTAAGTCGAGATTCCTTCTGTGCTTGTCTGCAGCTTCCTTATGTTTTTCCTGAGAGCGTAGAATAGCTCTCCTAACTTGCCCGTAGGCGGTGTCCAGATCCCGGACAAATTCATCTGCTACAAAGATCTTATCCTTAGTTAAAAGGATGGGTGGAAGCAAAGGCTTACCATAGAGAATCTCAAAAGGTGCTTTCCCCGTCAATGAGTGTATGGTATTGTTATACGCATACTCGACAAGAGGCAAATATTTCTCCCAGTCAGATTGCCGGTCTGACACATCAACTTTTAACATATCCAATACTGTGGAATTGGCTATCTCACTTTGACCGTCCGTTTGAGGATGGTAGGCAGATGAAAAATTCAGCTTTGTACCAAGATTATCCATCAAGGCACGCCAAAAATTTCCTGTCATGCGAGGATCTCGATCGCTCACAATAGACTTAGGCATTCCATGATGCTTGAAGATCTGTGCTAGAAAGACCCTAGCCATATGATCTGCTTTGATCGTTTTCTTGACTGGTATAAAGTGTGCTGGCTTGCTAAACCTGTCCACAATGGTCCAAATAACGTCATTTCCAGTCTGAGTTCTAGGGAGGTCCATGATGAAGTCCATGGCAATACTTTCCCAAGGTTCATTAGGCACAGGCAAAGGTTGTAGCAACCCAGGCGTCTTATGCCGATCATACTTCATTTTTTGGCAAACCAAGCATTCCCTGACATACTTATCAATGTTTGCTTTAAGGCAAAGCCAAAAGAAATATCTTTCCATTGCTAAGGTTGTAGGGAGAATACCCTGATGACCCGCATAAGGCGAAGCATTGCTTCACCCATAATCTTCTTTCTTAATGGTTCCGCCACACATATGGCCTGGTGGTGGTAGAGATAACCGTCCCGGATGGAATAGGGAAACTCATTCTATCCACGATGTAGCTTTCCCCAGATGGTGGAGAAGTCTGGATCATTCGAATACAAATCCGGTAGTGCTTCTAATTCTTGGTGATACACCGAAGTGATAGCATTCACCCTTGGCCGCCTAGACAATGCGTGTGCGACCACATTCTTACTCCCAGCCGTGTGAAGGATCTGGAAGTGAAACATAGACAAAAAGTTTGCCCACCTCATCTGCTTCTCAGATAGTTTCCTTTGCGTAAGAAAATACCGCAAACTCTGGTGATCAGTCTTGATCACAAAATCCGCTCCTAGAAGATAGTGCTTCCAGTTGGATAAGGCGTGAATCACAGCCGAGAGTTCCTTTTCGTAGATTGATGCATGCAACTCTGAATCCTTAAGCCGTCTCCTTTCATAAGCCATTGCATGGCCTTCTTGGTTTAACACTGCTCCGATGCAATCACCTGAAGCATCCCAGTGAACCTCAAATGGTTTCCTTAAGTCAGGCACTATCAGAATAGGTCCATGGCTTAGCAAGTACTTGAGCCGATCAAAAACTCCTTGTTGTCTCGATCCCCATCTGAAAGGAATCTTCTTCTTTGTCAAATCATGAAGTGGTCTTGCTACATGAGCAAATCCTCGGACAAACCTTCGATAGTATGAACATAATCCCAGAAAGCTACGTACATCATGTACCGTAGTGGGAATAGGCCAATCTTCTACCACTCGGATCTTGGCAGGATCCATACTCACTTGATTGTGAGAGACTATATGGCCGAGATAGTGTATCTCAGAGAGAAAGAACTCGCTCTTCTTTGCATTCACATGCAACTCATGCTTTCGTAATTCTTGAAACACTAAGTCCAAGTGCTTCCGATGTTCCTCTTCTGACTTAGAGAAGATGAGTATGTCGTCAAAGAATACTCCCGTAAAAGCTCGATATCGGCTGAAAATGCGGTCAATCATGCGATTGAAGGTCACAGGAGCATTGGTCAAGCCGAAAGGCATTACCAAAAATTCATATAGTCCAAAGGTTGTGCGGAAAGCAGTCTTATGGACATCCTCAGGGGCGATCCGTATCTGATGATACCCACTCTTTAAGTCTATGCGACTAAAGACACTTGCACCCTGCAACTTGTCAAGTATATCATCAATCCGAGGGATCGGAAAGCCATTCTTGATTGTGATCTTGTTTAAAGACCGATAGTCTATGCACATTCGAAACGTGCCATCTTTCTTCTGCACCAGTAGAACTGGAGAGCAGTAGGGTGAAGCACTTGGCCGTACTAACCCTTTCTCTAGAAGCTCGTTGACTTGCTTCAAAATTTCCTCTTGCTGAGCAAGACTCACCCGATAAGGGGGTTGATTGGGAGGCGAGCTACCCGGTATGAGATCTATGCGGTGATCTTCCGGGCGTACCGGAGGGAGTTCATCAGGAAGTGTTTCCGTGAAACAATCCTTGTACTTTTCAATAAATTGAAGACGCTTAATTTCCAGACTAGAGAGAGAGTCCCTACTAGTTTTATCCTTTGCAAAAATCAAGTAAGCAGAAACACACTTCTTCATTTCTTTCTTAATGGAGATATGGCTTACAATTGGGAACTGCCAATCTCCTGCATCAGCTTGAATCTTTATTTTCTTACCCCCATGATCAAAAGTGAGGGTCTTTTCCACATAATCGGGAATAGGTGTCATGTGAAAGTGCCATGGCATACCCAAGATGCTATCACATCCCTCGATGGGTGCCATCAAAAATGAGTCGCGGTCCTTGTACTCGCCAATCCAAAGATTGAGCTGTCCTTACACGGGAGTTGCATTGGTTGTCAACCCCTCGAATGCCGATCCGGATGTAACCGGTGTGCCAAGCTGAGCCGGTGTGAGGCACAATCGTTCCGCAGTATCCAAGGAGATGAAGTTATCCGTGGATCCTGGATCATAAAGAATCAGTACTCGCTGGTTGTTCAAAGACCCCCAGCCCTTCAGAAGTTGACGCTTCCCTTTCTCAGATTCTGTGTTTCCTTGAACATCTGGGATTGAGTTCGAACTTGGTGGTGCGGGTTCCTTCCTTGCTTTCTCTTGCCTCGTAGAGGCTTGCTTGCTCTTGCCGTTGCTGCTTTAGAGGGCAGTCCGATTTCATATGTCCTTTCTCGCCACAGTAGAAGCATCTTCCTTCCTCTCTGAAAGTTTGAAGTTGAGTAGGAGAAAGATACTTAGTTCGCTTGCCAGTGCCCTCTGGCTTCTTAGAATGATCATCGTCTCTAGATGGAGGACGTTTTCTTCCTTGGCTCCCATGGTCATCGTAGACCCCTCTTTGTCTTGCACGGTAAGTGCTATGCTCCATCCTTCTGGGCGTCCCAGTTGAGTGCAAATCTTCAGCAATGATTGCTGACTCCATCATCCTCTGAAGAGTATCATGCGGATGCACTTTCATACTCTTTCGAAGCTGCGGTTGGAGACCCGCTTCGAACTTTCTTTTCTTTTCCTCGTCGGCAATCTTCATGAAGGGAGTGACCTTCAGAAGAACCGACCAATACTTGTCCACATAAGTCGTTACTCTTTCATGTTCCTTCTGGGCAAGCCAGTCCCATTCCTTCCGTATGTCCTGCTCGAAGTCAGGTGGAAGAAATTGTTCATAAAATTCAGATTTGAAGCTCTCCCAAGTTTTGGCTTGAGAACCTTCCAGAATCTTGGCTAACCACCAATTACTTGCCGTTTCCTTGAGGTGCATCCCCACATGGCGTAATTTGGATCTTTCTGTGAAGTGCCCATTGGTAAAAGCAACTTCAAACTGTCTGATGAAGGACAGTGCTTTGGAGATGTCTCTCCGTCCGTTGTAGGTTTCGAACTTGATGTCCTTGTCACAGGATTTGAAGACTCTCATGCGATGTTGAGACTTGCGACCATGCTTCTTGAATCGAGGCTTATCTTTAGGTTGATGTAGGGTAGTGGTAGTAGTAGCTGCTTCCTTCTTCTGACGAGATGATCGAGAAGTAGAAGTATAATCAGGAGAGTAGGATGGAGATGAGATAGAGATGTCCTTGCTCTCGTCTAGCAAAGAGAGCGCTTTTTCCTGGCCTTTCCTTGAAGTAGGCCGTTCATTCCGCTCCGAAGATCCTTTGTGCACATCGGCACGTTCTTCTTCTCTTGCCTCCTGGGGTCTCACGCCAACAGTGTTGTCTGGATGCTTGGCTGCATCAGTTCCATTCGTTTTCTTCATTCCACCCAAGAGCTTTTGGATGTCTGGCAACAATAAGATTTGTTGCAACTCCGCAAGCTGAGCTTGCACTTGTTGAAGCTCCTCTTCAACGTTTCTCCCTTGGCTCGACATGGTTCTTCCCGGAATCGTCCTTCTTTGCAAAGAAAGAGAGGAGTCCGAGCTCTGATACCACTGTCACAAAACGGGAGCGTACACGAGCACTTAGAAAATCTGAAAGTTATAATTCTTTGAAAACATGAGGGAAGGGAGAAGATCGACACAGTATTGGGGACCAGAAGATGGGCTAGTCCCCCCCCCCCGTTAAGAGTATTCTTTTATTCAGGGAGAATTCTTATACAAGCACGAGAACCCGAGGAAACCCCTCCGTTCTGTAATCTTAGACCCGAAGGTCGTGCTTTCCCGTAAAGGACTTGGGCACATGGCCGTTCCTTCCCGTAAGGGACTTAGGCGCGAAGCCGTACTTTCCCGTAAGGGACTTAGACGTGAAGCCGTACTTCCCGTGAAGGGTCTTCCCGTGAGACGGGAGATTCCTGCAAAACAAACCACACAAAGCAACAATTCTCAAAGCGTATCAACACCTTATACCTGTCGCTTCTTGCTCGGAGAATCGACCTCCGTACTCAGTCGCCACGCGAATACTTGCAGTTTCCGTCGCCAGACTCTGCTCCAAAACCCTAGCGCTGGTGCTTTTCTGCTGCTTCCGGCCCTCCCAAACTGAAACGTTGGCTACCCTTTTATAGGGTCTGACACCCGGCAAGAATAGGGGTCCAAAAAGCAGAGCTTGGCGCTCCTAGAGAGAGGAGAGAGAAAATCGTGTTTTCTAGAGAGAGGAGAGAGAGAGAGAGAGAGAGAGAGAGAGAGAGAGATCGCAATTCAGCCCCCTGCCTTAGTTTTAGCGCTGGCTTTTTTTATTAAGAGCCTTGCTTGCTTTATTTTATTAATAAAAGTGACCGATCACTTTATAAAATAAAGTGTGAACCTGTTCAAACTTTAAAACTCACTCAGTTAGTGTAAACAATGCTACACGAACACATTCCAAGCGTCCCCGGGTGCAGGACACGACACAGATGCAATGCAGACACAGACTCCTCGCGGGAAAACATCTGTCCTCCCGCGACTGTTCCTGCTTTTCGTAAAAAGCGTCATTGAACCCATCTTTATTCTTGTGCTTGCGTTCTTACGCGTACTTTCTTACTCAGTTCGGATTTCCTCCTTAGCCTACGGGATGCCCCCTTACTGATGCACCCGTCACCCATCATGTGATGCATCAGGGGCACTCGTAACCCGGCCCTTTCCACCGAACTCACGGAAACTCCTTCGCGATGTTTACCGTCACCCATCAAATGACACATCAGAGTTGTCCGTTCCTAATGGCAGTTCCTGTAGCTACAATCTTTTAACAGTTCTTAGTGCACATAATAAAATATCTTTAAAAAAAGATTAATCATAAAAAATAAGAAAATAGTCCAATTAGCAACACGCGCTCTGTACCTTCTCACTGAAGCGTGCCAAAGACTAAGCCCTCTGCACATATTTAAAGGTCCTTGGCCTTAACAAGCAATTACATGAAAAGCAATCAAACTCAAAAGCAATTGGTCCCAAAAGCGGGCGTTGAAAACTGCCCAACATAAATCACGGAAATCCATACACGCTGCCACGTCAGCAAGCCATCGTAAAATCCGGAAATCCGTACAGGCTGCCACGTCAACAGTCAACTCAAATTTCAAAAATCCGGATTGTTGCCACGTTAGCAGGCAGCGCAAAATCCGGAATTGTGTACATGATGCCACTCATCAACTGGTGAGGGTCCAGCTTTATTTTAATGCCTTTATGTCCTCTAGGCCCCATCGGACAAGGTCCCAAAAGTTAGTGGAACTTCTTTTTCTTTAAAAATGGGCCACTTGGCAAGACTTTGTAAGTCGGTAAAACTTCCATTGCTGCTTCAAATTCTTCACTTAGGGTTTAGGCCCCTCCGCCGGGACCTGCAAGTCGGCTCCGTTCTTCAGTGGCTTGACACGTCAGCAATTTGTGTGTAAGGTGCAACGGAAGTGAATGTTGAACTTTGCTCAAGATGAGTGCTCCGAACTGTGCTCAAGGGTTCCTTTTACTTACGGAAGGGAGAGCCTTCCGTTCTTTAATGAGAGAGTGCAATGCACACAAACAAAGTGAATGGACACTATGAGTGAAGGTGCATGAGACAGAGAGAAAGAGAGAGAGAGAGAAGAGAATACGACACCGAGAAGTTGTCAAAACCTCCTCCAAGGGCCCCACTCTCGCCATCGAGAGTGGTCTACTATTGATTGCACAATCTGGTACAAGATGCTGATGCAAATCTAAATGGTTCTATGTCGAGGCCGACGGTGTAGCCGACGATGACGAGACTATGGCTGAAAACTGAATGCTTCGATGACGACGGCGACGATGATGACGACGCTATCTGCTACTGTGACTTTGTTTGCAACAAACGTTGTCCTTCTTGCTTAGAATCGCTGGATTTGCTGCTCTTCTATTTGCTGAATTTGTTGCCCTAAAACATTGATGTTGTACTTGTCAAAAACGCTGGTCCATGGGCTGCAAAAACGCTATGATGCAGGTGCTGAAATGCTGGTGGAAAACGCTAGGATGCTGGCTGAAATGCTGTATTAGGAAACGTCAACTGCAGGGCTGGAAAAACGCTGAGTAGGCTGGCCTAAAAACGCTAATTGGCTGGTTCAAAAACACTGAAAGGCGACACAAAGGCTTCTATAGCTCCTTCAATGCTTCAACTTCGTCTAGAGTCATGCTTCTTCCTTCTTCAAGAATCTCCATGGCTGAAAATTCCTGAAACCACTTCCAACACAAACCATGAACATACCTATTCACTGTAAAGTGATTGGAAAAAATCTCGTCTTCTCAAAAGACTGTGCATGCAATGTAGATGAACAAAGAGACGGAGTGCCAACCCGTTCATCCAAGACATGCAAACAATGAAATAGAATCTTTTCTTTCTGATCTGAATCAATCAACTGTGGCAAAACACCATGGAAATGCCTATGCTTGATGCTCATACTTTCTTGTGCTCTGTCTACAACTGTGTCGTGCCAAGGAAAAGACACGGAAGAGACATGGAATGTGAATTCCTTGAATGCAAACATTTCAACTTTTCATGAGTAATCCGCATACATCCGTGCTCATTCATGAGTGAATCGTGTTCATCGTACCATATGTCATGCCTAGGAAAAGGGATCACATAAAGACGCTGACTAAAATACAAGAAACGATCACGAATGAAACACTCGATCAATGCGTGCTGACTTATCATGCAAACACATAATACTTCCTGTGAGGGTTCGTTGGACCTAGGCTCGAGAGCCAAGATCGGTTCTTCCTGACGGGGTTCTGTAGACCTCGACTTGAGAGCCAAGATCCGTTCTTCGTGATTGGTCGAATCTGCAATGAGGTTAGCTTCACTAGAGAAAGTAGCAACTAACATATCATCCTTGTGAACAATCACATCATCTTCACGCAAATCATCATGCTTGTGAGAAATCACATCTTGGTCATGCAAATCATCATGCTTGTCATGGTCATGCAATTCTTCATACTTATCATTATCATACAAATCATCATTCATGCAAATCATGTGTGTCATGCTTTGAAGAAAAAGAGACTCAGAGAGTCTCTGTCTCCTGAATCTTTTCAATCTTTGCCTGCACATTAGAAATGAGAGAGGAAGAATGATTAACTTTCTTGCGATCCAAGTCTGTTTTTCTTTCTGCGTACTTGCGATCAAATTTTTTGGCATGCAAGCGTAATTGCTCGCGCTTACGCTCCATGGTTGCCATTCTTGCTTCGTGCCACGTTGTCATCATGTCCATCATCGTCTTGCACCAAGCCTCCATAGGATCTGGTGCAATCCTTGATGTAGATGGGAAAGGGGGAGGGTCAAAAAAACCTCCTGGTGGGGACAATTCTTCTTCGCTACTCCCATGCTCACCACCTCCATGCAAAGTATCCATTCTGCTTCGGATGATGAACATCCACTGAAGTCTTGGGTTCTTAAGTTCATGAGGAACTTGGGTTCTTGTGGGTCTTGGGATCTTGGGTTCTTGGGGGTCTTGAGTTCTTGAGGTTCTTGAGGTTCTTCTTTCGCTTGCAATCTGTGTTAGGGAAGGATCTTCTCTTCACCCAAGTTCTGCTCTTTTCCACGAGCGCACCCCTTGGCGGCCTTGCGCTCACACCAAGGTTGCTTATTCCCACCTCACGTCAATTGGCCAGCCGCTAAGTGCACGGTCCGCTCTCAATGAGTGAAAGAGGCACAAGGGGAGGCTGGACAAGCCCTTCTTTCTTGGGTTTCCTGTCACTCTTCAAAAACACGATTAGGAATCGACACGACCAAGTGAACTTGGGTTCGTGCGACCTCAACAAGCAAAAAAATTTATGTGGTTCTTTCCTTGAGTGATACAGAACACTGCCAAAGCTCTGATACCAATGTTAGGTGCAGCGGAATGAATGTTGAACTTTGCTCAAGATGAGTACTCTGAACGTGCTCAAGGGTTCCTTTTACTAACGGAAGGGAGAGCCTTCCGTTCTTTAATAAGAGAGTGCAATGGACACAAACAAAGTGAATGGACACTATGAGTGAAGGTGCATGAGACTGAGAGATAGAGAGAGAAGAGAATACGACACCGGGAAGTTGTCAAACCCTCCTCCAAGGGCCCCACTCTCGATGGCGAGAGTGGTCTACTATTGATTGCACAATCTGGTACAAGATGCTGATGCAAATCTAAATGGTTCTATGTCGAGGCCGACGGTGTAGCCGACGATGACGAGACTATGGCTGAAAACTTAATGTTTCGATGACGACGGCGACGATGACGGCGATGCTATCTGCTACTGAGGCGTTGTTTGCAACAAACGTTGTCCTTCTTGCTTGGAATCGTTGGATCTGCTGCTCTTCTATCTGCTGAATTTGCTGCCCTAAAACGTTGATGTTGTCCTTGTCAAAAACGTCGGTCCATGGACTGCAAAAACGCTATGATGCAGGTGCTGAAATGCTGGTGGAAAACGCTAGGATTCTGGCTGAAATGCTGTTGTAGGAAACGCCAACTGCAGGGCTGGAAAAACACTGAGTAGGCTGGCCTAAAAACGCTAATTGGCTCGTTCAAAAACGCTAAAAGGCTGAGTCTTTTGCTGGCTGAAAACCCTTGCTGAAAACGCCAAGGATCAGGGCTGAAAACGCTGAAGTGGCCTTGTGGAAAACGCCAGGCTGCTGGGTTTTTGTTCTTGCTAAGAGTGGGCCTGTTGAGCAATGCTCCTGTTGCCTCCTCTGCCAGAAAGTGCTAACTCTGGTTTGCTTTCATATTATCTTAGCAAAATTGCCCTACCTAGTTCCCAACAAAAGTCACTTAATAAATAAGTGAAAAATGTCAAAAATAGGGAAAACGGGTCTTAATGCACTGGAAAATTTCCCTGATGGATTCTGATGGGAATGCTTATGATCATGCTGTGTGCAACCGGAGGATATGCATCTAATCCAAGTGTCTGGGCATGCACGGTCTGCGAACAGACTGACAAAAGTGCCATATCACTTTCTAATCTAGGCTGATTGAACTGAACTGAACCCTGGTCATGTTGTAGCTTGTCCACGGACACATAGGGTTGGATGTGTCACGTGACATTGTGACATCTACACTCTACGAGCAAGTGACAGGCTAAGTCATAGTCACCATGAAATGCATTTAGTGGCCCAGACATATGAAATGTTTTGAGCCTTGAAAACGTTTCATTTATCAAATGAAACACATGTTGTTTCGTTAACAAGTTACCATAGTTTGAGGTTTTAGGACTCCTCATAATCTATTTATGCACGTTTGAATCCCAAGTTTCATTGTAATTTGTGCTCCATCATTAGACTGAAATTTCATGGTGAAACATCACGTTTCGAGGGTGAAACCTTTCCGCCCTGAAACATTTCGCAATGACACTGCTGAGTACGCTACACATGAGGGACCTCTAAGCACATTTCTAGCACTATTGGTGTAACTCAAAGAGAGGGAGCAAAGCAAAGCACACAGACGATATGCCAAAATCGTCTATCTGCCAAAATCGTCTATCTAACCTTGCATGAGCATAAGGTATACTAACTTGTACAACTTGTCTATACAATTGAGAAGCAAATAACATACAGGGAACAAAATGAGAGGGTTGGCTAGGACCCCATCACCATGTCGTCCTCGCTCAATTTCTCTCTATCTTCCCTAAGATGACTTCCACCTCTCTTGACGCCCTCTCTACTCCAGAAGGGCGAAGGAACAACCACGAAGTAATAAGTAACCAACTAGGAAGGTGGTCAACTGTTGCTACAATAACTAATCTTCTGCAATGGATGGCGGCTAAATTGCTAATTTTCTGGCAGGTCTCTGCCATTCGTTGCAGATGACAGCAACCACATCTTTCCAATCAAATTCACATTAGGGTCGACGGAAACTTGGTGATAACATCTAATCAAATACGTCCGTCACCATAGAACATGCAAGTTGTAAAATCACAGACTATAGAACCACCTGCTCCAACATACAAAATTTAATGGTTCATTTCTTCGTCAAAAATCAAGACACGTACTTTATCCTTAATTTGTAAGACCATGGTATCAGTCAACAAGAAAAAGGTAATAAACATAGTCGTTAATTTGCTTCTTTATTCTTCCAAACTTGCTTATACGGTATATATAACACAGTTAAATATTAGAACAAAATATTTCTGCCCGAAAATTTATTGTTATTACAAGTACAAACAAAACGTTTACCATGGTCAGTCCAAGGAATCAAACACCGTGAGCAATGTGCAATGTCAAAGGCAGCTGCTGGAAAAGGCAGGCGCTGGGTAGCAATAACCCCAAGGATTGCGGGGATCCCTCTTTCTAAAGCAAATTGCACTTGAGCTTCATGATTGTCCCTAGGTGCCAGAGACATAGTTAAGATGCCACGGTCCAGCAAAGCCCCACCCCAGCTGGCAACCTGAAAGGAGGAGACATTTTCACCCATACGGTCAAAATAAATCTAATATTCTTGAAACAGATTCTGCAAGCTTGGAAGTCTTAGGAGCAATGCCAAGAAAACCAACCCCACAGCCTGTATCAAGTGCTGTCCTAACAGTTCCATCCTTCATTCCCGGGATAAGTTCTTCCATCTGATCTAAATATTCTCCCACGCCATTAGGAAACATGGTACCTCCACCAGGAAAAATAAACTTTTCTCCTTTTTTCTGCATCCATCTCTGATTTGCCTTTGCGGTATTAATCCAGTCATAAGGGACATTTCTACATTGAATAAGAATGTATCATCTTGGGTTAAGAAAGGATTTACCGAGCATAGAAAGAGGCCCAGCCGTATGTGAAAAAGGAACCTCACCTGTACCAGCATTCATCCCTACTCCGAGGCCAACGAACAGGAACCTTATAGCCTTCTGGTGGAGGAATCAAACACTCCACTCTCTCAGAAGGGGGTGGACAATGACGCTCCCTGAATGCCATTCGATGCCGGTCATATTTGCGCCACCTCTGAGACAAAAACAACCATGGATAAAAATATACAGCATCAGTGTGATCGTCAGAAGTAAAGCAGAGAGGAGACAAAATCACCGCAAGTAGATTGCATGTTGACACAAAGAGAATAAGGAAAAACTATGCAAGTTACCCCTGGATCCATGCATGGAGTTAAATCCTGGAAGGTTATGTTGCATTCTTTGAAATTGGAGATTTTCGATTGAGGCTGGCAGCCAGCGACCTTCAGATCTGCTCCATTCGAACTCAACTGCAGAAGCAGCTCGTCTTTGTTCGAGCAGAAGATACCTCCCAAGTAAAATGAGATTGCACACAATGACAGTAATACAAGAGCTGGGGGTAAGATCTTTGACTTTTTATCTGGAGATGAACTGAAGAATCCCTCAAGCTCTTTCATGTTGGTGGAACAGGTCTACTGCTCATTGCAACCCAAACAGACAGCTGAGATCAGATCTTCTAGCAAAACGTCAGCCGTACTTACAATGAGCAGAAGAACCAGAGTGCAAAACAAAAACTTGAGCCATACAAAGATACAGGGCAAGAAAGTGGAGGCAATGAAATGTATCTTTCGGCCATTCCAAATGGTAATTCAAGATCTAAATGCATAAATTCTGAGCTGACCTTCAAAGCCTTTCATAAAATTATAATCAATCAATTGCAACACATTTTCAATAAAAAGCTTCCCACTGAAACAATACTGGCTTGATTATTCTTGTCCTTCCATCACCAGAGTATAGCTCTTAACTTCAAACGAAAACGGAAATCAAGTCCCTTCAAGCAGGCGTGAAAAAATTGAAACCCACTCCTCAACATAGAAAACAACAAATTTCCCAGAAGAATAACAAACAGGGACTGCTTTGTAAATTCACTATATAACTCTTCTAACTCTTCTCACAGCTAGTGAAATAGATCTGACCTAAAAGATATCTGCACATAAACAACAGAACCTGATAAGCAACCTCTCTTATCAAACACGTCACAATCAAAGTGCAAGCTCACCAAGATCCCACTGCAGCACTGCCTCAAATCATAGAGGCCTTTTCGCACCTACACAGCATTCAATTATCTACACGTTGAATAGCCCAGATCACTAATCATGAGAAAAGACACAGAATTGGGCACCTCACTCAGAGAGACTCTTTTAAAGAGTGCAATACGCTGCAAAACTGGATACTACATAGATTGACTTTCAAGGTAATAGATCCGAAAGAGCTGTAAAATTCAATTATATTGATCACATCTGCGAAAAATAATGGCGGCATTGTTGCACCCCGAGATCGACGTAGAAAAAAAAATGACGTTGCTATGGAGCCTGCATTTCCCCTGTCTTACGCTAACTCATGAGCAGATAACAAAATGCGAAACGCAAGATAAAAATTGTACGCAGCAGAGCAGAGAAAAATACAAGAAGAGATCTGCAGAAGAATGACAGCAACAAAGGAAAACGTTACGTGGAGAGGTGACAGACAATACCTGAGGCCTCGCAAAATGCGAAGCGAAGAGCAGCAAAGAACCCTCTTGAGGTTCAAAAGAGGAGCAGACCTTCAGGAAAATGGGCACCTTCCCTAGGGCGAGAAGGAGAAGACAGCGAGAGAGGAGGGTCAGAAGAGGATGGCATGAGTATGCCGGCAGGGGAGTGCAATTGAGAAAAGAGAGATGGGTCGGGCGGTGCCAGTTCTCTACAGACAAGCTTGCACTGTGCAGTGTGATCGTGGTGGGGATACGCTGGGCAACAAAAAGTACTTCAGCTCGTGAATAAAATACCTGCTTTTTGAGGAATATGTTGCATGTAGCGACTCCCATAACATGTGCAATCTTGATGGGTCGTGACAAGGGTATTGTGAGCCCCCCCATAAGAAGTGAGATCTTCTAGTTGAGATTCTTTTTTTCGTCTCACCTCCTCACTTTCTAAGGGGGCAGTGCCGACTTGGCAACTCTAAACACTTTCAAGGAGTGCTTAGAGGGCTCCCCCATAAGCGTTGTAAAGGTGCCTTTCGGTGGCCCTCAAGCTATTCAGTCAGCGCCTCATACCTAGAGTCAAAGCAGTCCAAATTAGTTACGTGAGCGGTTGTGACGAGGAATGATGTGCTGCTTTTTTGTTGGGGGGTGTCTCCACCACCTTGTACGGGTTGTAGTAAGTGAGTCAAGAAGGAGGTATCGGTTGTCAACGCACGAGGAGAATGGGCCCTTTGAACTGCAGGGCCCTTTAAAGGTTGTATGGGTGGGCGCTCTTACAAAAAAATCCTTGAGGGTGTTTACACATTGATCTCCTATTGGTGCACGTGTGTGTGCCAAGTTCGACGGCAAGTGCCCAAATATGGTTGGCTTCACCCTACCCTTGCTCGAATACAAACAGCAATGCCTGATTGCTCCAACCATGCTCCCAATGGTTCAAGCCATATGTTGTTATATTACACATGCAACTTTGGGTCCCTTTCACAAATCACAAATATAAGAATAGCAAGATGTTTGTGTGTGCTACCACATTATAGTAGTGATGTGTGTGAACACACTTAGGAAGACTAAGGGATTTTTCCCTCACTTGGAGGTTTTATTTTTCATCCCCTACTTGTATATATGCTCATCATCCTAAGGCAAGCCTTAGCTTTCTAGTGAGCTTCTCCATCATCACACGCATTCCTATAGCCATATTTCCATCAATGTGTAAAAGCTTCCTAACCTTTTGGCTTATGCAATGGAGAGCGATGCTTTGGTGTGTAAACACCCACAGATGGTATTTGTACATGCTATGCTTTGAGAAATTTGCAAAAGAAAAATCTTTTCGTTCGGCATTCCTTCTTAAAACTTAGAAGCAAAGTATGGTATTTTTGGCCTACATAAGGGCTTATAGCTCCAAAAATCTTGAGAGCGGTTAAAATTTGGATTGGACTTGTTAATTAGTGCCACGTGTGCAATTAACAATGGCAAATAATATTTTTTCTATCATTGATGAGTGTTTAAGAGGAGCATTAAATAGGGGCCACACACTTGTTCTCATCATCCTATCATATAGGCCATTGTGACGCATGGTTAAAAAGGTCAGTTTTTTATTTTATCAAACTGTTTCTATTGTTGTTGTGAAGTTTCCCTTGGAAAAGTAGGTGCTTGGATTGGATTGAAAAAAGATTTTTTTGAGAGCACTATTTTGTAGTCCTCTCCATGTGAGTTAGATATTTTGATTGGATTGAAACAAGGTAAAATATTCACTATGACCTACAACCTACTACTGAAGGGAGGGTTAAGAGAAAAAGATACTTGGGTATGGAAAAGAATATTAGTAAAGGATTCTTGATGTGGAAAAATTGAGCTTATGGTGCCTTCTCCACCACCATACTAATGGCATTTGTTCCACATCGGAGACCTCAATAAGAAAACTGTGCGGCCAAAGTAGTATAGTGTCGCACCAACCAACTCAGTATGTAAATCTAATGGACTTAGAAGTTGACCCTAACTTAGAGTGTGAAAACTATATAAACGCACCAAGTCTGCTTTGTGCATTTGCACACTCTCTCTTGATTAAGCTTGTGCTACTCTTAATCATATGTATTAAGCCATGAATGCTTCATTGACATATCCACCATAATTGTAGGATCAAGGTGGATCATTGAGACTAACATTCATGGTGTTAACATACTATGACAAAGTTAATTACACAATAGAGATAGAGTAGAATGTAGATGTAAAACTAGATTGATTGATTCAACATAAAAGTGTGTACAAAGTACTCATTATATAGAGCTGGTTAGGGCATTTCATCTGGCATCAGTGATGACATCATACAAAGGCTCCAGATCATCCCACACAAGTTGCAAATTCGTGGGTGACCTTTCAGCCCACTTTAGGAGTTCATTAACTAATTGTAGGTGAGTCCACACCCTCTAGTAATAACCCCCATAGGTTCCCACACCCTTAAGTACCCTTTCCACATGGTACCACATGGTTTTGTGCCACATATGCATCCCAATAGGATAGAGAAGATACACACCATCATAGAACAAAGCCCACAATTCCCAACAATCCTCCCCTTGGGGTTTGGACTATGACAATAGAAAATAGCTACGCCAATCCAGGCTGACCATCATCCTCGATCTAGAGGACCATCTCCAATCCAATAGACAATTGATGATAAACACTCCAATCCAGGAGTCCAACACACAGCTCTAGTCCAAGAGTCTACAAAAACTTTCATTGCCATAGTGTCATCGTGTGTCCTCCTCCACTAATACTTCTTCTTCTTCTAACTCTGCTGCTCGCACCATCTTGGTGTTGTTGTTGCCATGGTTGTTGCCATAGCCTACTCATGAGCTTTATTGAATGGAAATAAAAATCTAAGTAGCACTAATGCAAAATAGAAAATTGATGCTAATTCTCCTCCACTTGAAGAAGGATTTTTCTTCTCTCTCATAGTGCCTTGGAGTGGTCTTAGCGCTTGGTTTTTATACCAAGGCCAGTGTCTAAACTCCGTACAATTGCACATGCTCATATCCTACGAATGTGGCATACATTGCTTTGTAATGTGCCATGGGTGCAAGATTTCAATTTTGAATTACAATAATTTAGTGAGAGAAAATTTCCTCCTTAGCTTGAATTCTCAAAAATCGAGGCCTTTGAATGTTTTTCTTTGATTCCTTTTAAGTTTTCCTTAAAAAAATTCCTTTGAACTCCTCCTGAATGCTTGATGCTCGAGAGTATTGAAAGTCTCTTCTCTTGAAGCTCCAGTGAAGAATGTTTGAATTTTAATGCAGTCTTCAAATGCCTTAGTGAAGCTCAAGGTTTCTTTGAAGTTCCCTTTTGAAGATTTAGCTAACTTCAATGCTGCAGGCAGTTATAGCTCGGTGGGAGCGGACCCTTAAAGGGGCTTTGGAGCTTGAGGCAGTAAGCCCTAGTGGGAATCGGCCCTCACTTGGGTGGTGGCATGCCCGTGGGAGGCCCCCTTAAAAGGGGTAGTGGGCTAGAATGTGTTGCACAAGAAGGTGGACGGGCGGACCCGATCAAAAGCAACACGGCGTTTGCGCACGCGAGAACTTAGCCCTGCGGACCCGCCAAGTGGATTTGCAATCCAATTGAGCGCCAGGTTTTGGAGTCTGCCCGCCTTCCCCTCATGAAAAGAGGTGCTTGAACCTGTGAGCCTCGGTGGATTGACCCCAAATTGGGTGAGCTAAGCCAACCGACCCCCACGTGACTTCGTTGTGGAGTTTCCCTAAAATAGAATGTTTTGAGATGGCCTCGATTGAGAGAAACCACACACAAGGTAGCACTTGTGGGGCTAATCAAGTCAAATTGCATAGGTCAAGGGGTCTATGTAAAGCTCTTTCAAAGGCCTTCCAATGCACACATAAAAAAATCACATACACCCAAATATAGCATAAATAAGGTGATGAGCTTGAGGGAGCTCCCAGCCTCGGAATGGAGCACTTAAGAGCTCTATGGGAAGCACTTGTCTAATCATGCCAAGTCCATCAAGAAGGGTCGCGGCTCTATGGAATGGCAATGAACGTGCCCAAACTTGATGGATTGGACAATAATTAGAGTATTAATTAGAGATATGAAATTAGGAAGATTAATTAGAGAATGATAATCACACCGAAGCTCTAATACCACTCACAATCAAGATGGATCATTGAGACTAGCATTCATGGTTTTAGCGTACCAATGACAAAGTTAATTACACAATAGAGATAGAGTAGAATGTAGGTGCAAAACTAGATTGATTGATCATAAAAGTGTGTACAAAGTGCTCATTATATAGAGAAGGATAGGGCAACTCATCTGGCAACACTAGTGACATCATACAAAGGCTCCAAATCAGCCCATACAAGTTGTAAACTCGTGGGTGACCTTTCACACCACTTTAGGAGTCCATTAATTAACTCTAGGTGAGTCCACACCCTCTAGTAACGACCCCCATGGGTACCCACACCCTTAGGTACCTTTTCTACATGCTACCACATGGTTTTGTGACACATATGCATCCAACTAATATAGAGGAGATACACACCATCATAGGACAAAGCCCACAATTCCCAACAATAACCATATCGATTGGTATGTCATAAAATCTAATATCTAACCAACCCAAATGATTTTCTCATATTAAAATGATCATTTAATGTGGGAGAATAAATGGGAACAAGGGTTAGAATATAGACATGTGCTTATAGATCTATCTCAACATGGGACTAAGGTTAAAGGGGTCCAAATGAGAGATGATATGTCAAAGAGCAAGGCTAGCTAATGGAGCTTAAAGACCTTAGGATTAGCTTCATGAAAGACCTCAAATGGTTAGTGTTAAAAGTTCTTTGACCTTAGACAAGCTAGGGTTGTGTTTGAGGTGGGAACCCGACCCAAGCTTTAGGTGTTTGTCGTGCTTGTTGAATAAGGTGCTTGAGGTGCTCCATGACTAAGGTGCTTGAGGGGTTAAGGGTTCAAAAATTCAAAGCACATCCCTACTCATGAGAGGGAGAGCCCTCTTTGTAGGAGCTAGAGGGAGAACACACACACCCTCATACAAGGCAACCTTGGTACAAAGTAAGCCCTCTTCATGTTGCCCTCATAGTGTGCTTAAAGCCTATTGGTTGGTCTCCCAAGGGGTCCAATGACAATTTAGTTTATTTAAATAATTGTTTATGCATTTATCAAGTCCTCTCTCTCAAAGGGGAAAGGGGGACACTTGTCCCAAGTATAGCATGCTTGCTTGATATGCACTCTGCATGTGATTGGCCAGGCTTGCAGGGGTCCAATGAGCTTCTATCTTGAGATAGAAGAGGGGTTTGATTAAATCAGGGAGGGGGCTAGCTTGGGGCGTATACTCTCTCTCTCTCTCTCTCTCTCTCTCTCTCTCTCTCTCTCTCTCTCTCTCATAGTGTGGGTTACAAAGTTCAAGAGCTCCATCTCCCTCTCCAAGCTTGTAGAGAAGTTGAGAGCCTACACCAACACTCTTGGCTATGGAATGCAAATCCAACCAAGATCCATGCTCCAATGCTTAAGCTTGCCATCTTCTCCATCTTCATTACTATGCTATTATGCTATACTAAGCAAGAAGAGTGATGATAAGTGATGAGGAACTATTTCTTTCTCCTATGAATGTTTCTTCTTCCTCTTCCCTACCCTCATTCCCTGCTAGCTCTCTCCACCTTTGAAGGTGTTTGAGACCTTGGGGACTGAGGCCGAGGATGGCTAATGCTTTTACAAAGATTATTTTATGTTCTTGATGCATGAAGCTTTCCATCTTCATTGCATCACCTAGGTCACAAGGAACACAAAGATTTTATTGTACCAAGTCTCTCTTGATGGGAGAATCTATAATACAAAAGCCTATTGGAGTGGGGACCGGCTCCACATAAATCCGGACCTCAAGTGTTGTCAAGTTTTCTAAACTCTCTCTCTTGCAAAAGTATTGTTCATGCCAAGTTAATTAAGTACTATGGTTATGTTGCTACCGCTAATTAAGTTCACCGTCTATGTTCTCAAAGTAGTCTCACAAAAATGCTAACTCTAATTCTCTCAATTCTGCTATTCTCAAAGTTCATAGGCCATTTCCATTACATTGGTGTGAAAGCTATTGATTTCTCTTTTCTTGCTTAAGAAGAGAGGTCCTTATGTTGTCCATGAAAGGTTGGGCATGTTCATTGCAATAGGGTAAGTGGGACAGGGATCTATTATCTTGGTTGAGAAGGACTTAGTTCAAGGTACACCGTTGAGACCTATAGTCTTAATAATGGAGCCTCTCGGGGCTTGCCTTTGGCTTAACCATTATTGAGCTACAAGCAAGCTCAGCAAGAACCATAATCAACCGAGCAATGTTACATCCTCTCCACTAGTCTTTGCAATCAACAGTGCCTAAACCGCTGGTGTGGCTGCTTGAGGACTGGTTTTCAAAGGTAAAGAAGAGTAGCAATTGTTACCATATACATGTGGTAGTGATGTGTGTGAACACACTAGTACCGTCGGGCTATTTTTTCCCTCTTTAGGAGGTTTTTTTCCCCGTGCATTGTATATATGCCCATCACTCTAAGGCTATCTATCTTTCCATTGCACACTAAGTAAAACACTCTCTATTGTGTTCCTTGAGATTCCTTTGTCTTCTCCAAGCTGTGTGTGTTTTCCTACAACCCTAATTCCAACAATTGGTAGCAGAGCAGGTTGCATCCTCCCGGGTGTCACCAGTAGCTCCAGCACACGTTTGGTCACTTCTCAAAAAATTTGGCTAGATTTTTTATTCGGGCTCATTTTGGTCTCCGTTTCCACTACAGGCAGTACTGCATAGGCTATTTTGTCATTTTGTGCAGAATTTTTGTCAATGCCGTTTTCTGCATAACAGGTCCCTTACAATCTTCTATGGTTTGTGCTATATAGCACGTGTTGTTTTTGCTTCGTTTCTGCTCTTTTTGGGTTGTTTTCACAAGAGGTGCAACATTTACCATTGCTGACAACAACACAGATGTGTTCAAGATGTTTGTTGTTGAGGACAAATTGGATGGGAACAATTACCCTATGGGGCTTACATGATCATGAAGTGCACGTGCGAGAGCATGTGTGTGTGTGTGTGTGTGTGTGTGCAACAATGGAGAAGAGAGAAGAAGAGATGAGACATAGGTTTGGGTCGACTCCAAACACAATAGTGTTAGGGTTATGAGTCCTTATTCTTTTATGTAGAATGAATGGTCAGTGCTAGTTCCCGGTTAGTCTCTGGCCGCCCAACACTCAGGCGCGGCACATTGGGCTTTACCACCCCAACAGATCAAACATGTTCTTGTGTCAAAGGGCGTCTAGAATATTGTGCCAGACATTGATGTACGTCCTGGTTCTGAGGATGTAGACGATGTTGCAGATCTTGCTACAAGAATTGCTACTATTAGAGCCGTTTTGCTTATGGCAGAACAAGCTTGTTGGGATGTAAAGGATGCACAGGCTCATGCGTTAATTGCATTGTTTGTGAAGCGCACCATTACTCCTCACATTCGTTTGCAAAACAGGCTTGGGATATTCTAGATGGTCTTTATGCAAGCTGCAATGAGGCAACAATTGCAATGTTGCGTAAACAGCTGGAGTCAAAGATTATTCATGAGGAAGATGATATGGACACTCTCCTTGCTAGTGTCAAGGATATCAATGAGCAACTTATTTTTGCAGGTGAAGTCATTTCAGATAGTTCCCTTGTGCAGACTGTTCTTGATGCCTTGCCAGACTCTTACGAGACTTTTGCTAGTACTTGGAGACTCATGACCCAAGGAAATTGTGAAGTTGTCAAGTCTGATGCATTGTGCACATTACTGTTGCAAGAGTCACTTTTCAAAAAAAAAAAGGGACTAGACAGCGTGCAGTTGAACAGGCTTTTATTGCTGCTCAAAGAAAAGGTAGTAACAATGCAACCACTTCTTATGGTGAGTGGAAAATCATATGTATCCTAATGCTTTTGCTTGGAGCAATTCGTCTGGAATTTCTGGTGATAAAGGCAAAAAGAAGATGCGTTGCCATTATTGTAAAGCTAACGATCACTTGATCAAATAGTGTCATAAGTTGAAGTCCAAAGAGGGTAAGAAGAAAGAGGGTGGTTCCACTGCAAATGTTGGTTCCACTACAAGTGCAGCTATTGTTGAGTCTTCTGTGAAAGGAGATTGTGATGCTGATGTTGATGCAGAATGGGCTTTTAGTGCAAAGTGTATCTATAATCATGTTGTCCATGATACATGCATGTCAATTGTGTTATAGAATTGATATTTTATTATCTATTGCAGCTGGCAGGTGGCAAAAGCATCAACAGATAATGGATTATGCAGAAGGATATCACATTTTATGTATATTTGATTATTCAAGTGCTCTTTATGAGCTTTGGCTATTTATGTCCGGCCGGCCAGTTTGTACTCATTTTTGGGCATTCAAGAAATCTATAAATAAATACGTGCGAGAGGGAAATGCTCACTCTTGCACGGGGGGAGCTTGCACCCAGTGTCTGCGTTATTCTTCTCCTCTCCTCTCCTATCTCTCTCGCCGTGTCGGCGTAGCACTCCGCTCTAGGAGGTGCGCCTGCACGTGCCCTCTTGATCTCTCCCGCTCTTTGCTTTTCTTTGTCATGTGCAATCTCGATTATGATTATTTTGCAGGGAACTCCACGCCTCTGACTGTAGCAGTGGTATCAGAGCGTAGGCTACGCTCCAAAGATTAAAGATAATCAACAGCTAAGTACCTTGTTTTTTTTCCTATGTTTGTAGAGTTTGTTATTTGCTTTCATTTGTAGTAATTAGTGTGATTGAACAAGACAGTTAGGGTCTTTGGAATGAAAGATAATCCCTTCTTTTTTGTCGTAATATCGTGATTAGCAATATAATTATGATAATTAAACATAATAACATATTAAAGCTTAATCTTATGAGAATACTCATAAAAA
This sequence comes from Adiantum capillus-veneris, assembly GCF_014529385.1. Taxonomy (NCBI): domain Eukaryota; kingdom Viridiplantae; phylum Streptophyta; class Polypodiopsida; order Polypodiales; family Pteridaceae; genus Adiantum; species Adiantum capillus-veneris. Next base: position 10,015,676 of record NC_140952.1, on the reverse strand, counting down.
GAAGAGCTTGGAGATGTTTTCCATAGCTATATAGGGAAGAAATAGGGAGTACTTTATTCAGGGGATTAATATAGAGTAACCATGATTTTCTTGTGAAAGCGTAGTGAGATGATGATTTATGAGGGCAAGACGATCAAGGTAGGGTAGCAATTTGGATATTAAGCCCGTTAGGAATGGAGATCTCCAAAGAAGGTGGAGGAGTAATGGGATTTTCCCTGATGGTCGTAGGAAACAACACCAAGACCTATAAAATCATTAAACTTCTTTCTTTATTTATTTTTAAAGAAGAAAAAAAAACCCAGTTATGACAAAACCCCTTGCGCTGCTACCTGTTGCGGCAGACTGCAACCGCCAGAGCTTGATGGAGGGAGGGTAGCCTTTTGCAAGGGTGCTTGAAATGCGACATCGGCATTGATAGGTCTTCCCCGTCCCTACGCTATAGCATAGCTACTTGTCATCAGCACCACAACAACCAATGATACATCGACAGTGGGGACGATAGACCCCTAGCCAATACAAAATGGCCAATACCACCCTTACTCTCAACCCTCACTTTTGCTCGTTGACTCTAGATGTATGAGCCATCAACCGTGCATGCTCACAGCCAATACTTCCCCCACCATCAGCGCCGCAGTCGCATTTCTCTATCTCTTCAACCATCACCCCACTCTCTCTTTCTCTCTCTCTCTCTCTCTCTCTCTCTATCTCTCTCTCATGGTGTGGCGCACAATCAGCAGACTTCCTCATTCTCTCTCTCTCTCTCTCTCTCTCTCTCTCTCTCTCTCTCTCTCTCTCTCTCTCTCTCTCTCTCTCTCTCTCTCTCTCTCTCTCTCTCTCTCTCTCTCTCTCTCTCTCTCTCTCTCTCTCCCCCCCCCCCAGTCTCTAGTAGGGTTAGGTCTGCGCATGTGGAGCTGGATAACCCTGAAGAAGACAGCTACATGTGAGGTCGACCGTCTTGCTTGCTTTCCCCATCACACCCACTCTTTTTTTGTGTGGTGTGCATGGCGTTGCCAACCACACACCACCTGTCTTTCTAAACTACCCATCATCAGCCTCGTGCCCTTTTCTCTCTCTTTCGCCATCACAACCACCCAACCTTGCATGGATCCCCCAATAACATTGTGTGGCGCCAACCTTTTCTGACCAAGTTTGGTGCTTGCAGACAGTTGCTATCTAATAACACGGCTCGTGGCATTCCTTGCCAACCAACACATCACTTAGGTACTGCTCCTGCGAGGCTACCTTGGATGCCACTCTAGTTGTATCGCAGACACACGAATGCCAATAACTTTGACTTGGGTGATAGTGCTTGAGCACTCCTACTATACTTTGCCTCTACTACTCCTTTGCTGTGCACTACACACCCGCCTACTTTGCATGACCTGACAGGTGTAAAGCCATGGCCGCCAATTGTTGGCAACCACAAAGCTCACAACTAACACGCTCCACCTGCCAGGCTCGCTCGCCATTCGTATCCTACAACCATATCATACTCTCTCTTTCATTCTGACTGTAGCAATCGTACGCCATTATTAACATCTACCATCAAATTTCAAATAGAATTTCCCTTGCTCAATCTCAGGATCTTGGATATGAGACGTGCACCGTCCCCTTGAGCTTCCAAGGGAACCGCCAGCAGACTCACTCTCTCCCTCTTCCAATACCACCATCTACAAAAGCAGACACTGTCGAATCTCTTCAATGAATCATTACGACCACCCCCCATCTCTTCCGCGCTCTCTCTCTCTCTCTCTTCCCCGGGATGACTAGGTATAGAAGCAGACATTGTCGGCGCTCTATAGCGACCGTTCTACTACTTTATGAGACAGCGCCAACGACAGCCATAATGTTTACCGTTTATTTTGTACCCAGACATAGTAATTCAATCCACCGAGATTTTATCATTTTGATATCATCTGTAATTTGGGCTTTGAATGCGTTTAGTGTAACATTTTTTTCATTCTCTCTCTCTCTCTCTTTCCCACTCCTCCCACTCACCATGCGGCCATCAGTGGGCTACGGCAAAGTCTATGCTACCATAATCTTCTGTAACTATTGTTCACTGCAGCTAGTCCATCTCATGCTGTAGACACTAGGTGCTCTGTTAGGGTTACCCTTCCTTGGATGATGGTGTCGATGTCATGGTTGTTGTAGTGTTTGTACTTCATTTGTATGGCATTGATTGGCGAGCACTGCCTCCCAGATGGAATTTGTTGCTTATTCTACAGGGTGGCATTGGGATAGGTGATTGGTGGGATGATTGGCATTGCCAGTGGAGGACCCACTATGGTGATGGACGAATTGGTGGTCAACATTGGGGTGGTAGGTGCACTAGCTGTTGTGATTATTGTTGGTGGACCAGTCATCTTTCCTTTAGACATTGCGGTTTGGGAATACTAGTACGGCCTTTGTAATAATGCTTCTAGAGATGCTTGATAAAGGCTGGTGGCCTATCTTCGGGAATGGATTGAGTAGAAGTTTGATCTTATTGTCGGGGCTTCCTTTAATAGGATTGCATTAGGCACAAGAAACCCCTTTCCTCGCTCTGCACCCTTTTCACCGTATTCATGTGTTTCAAGATGAAGACATCAAATTTCTTTCTTTTAAAGTTTTAATTTTGGTCGGTGTTATGGCCTTCATTTGACTTCAGCTATGGAAATTCCTCATGTTCTCGCTTCAAAGTAGCACATAGATATGGTGGTAACTAAGTAAAGTTTAATCATGTTTAGACACACTTTTAGATATATATGACGACCTTTTTTGGAAAAAGCTCCATATCTCATCCATGAGTCCTTCAATCTTACTGACTTGCATAGTGTAACAACCTCTATCAAAACATGATTGATGTCTAAATATAGTATCAGTGTTGTCATGAGTCACTAGTTCTTCTTGCTATGCTTCTACATGCACATTGTGACTTTTTTTTCTCATGTATGTATCGTCACATTAAAAAAAAAAATGTTCCTCAATCTAGCAACCTCATCATTCATATTAAAGACATAACAAGAAGATGAAAGTTTAACTGGAACTCCCTATCATAACTAGAGACTTCTTGAAAAGAACAACTAAAATCGAATTAATTTTTCATTGGTTATTCTCTGGACCACTCTACTGTCTGTTGACTGGCCTTTACATGATGTATGCTCGTGATATTATGACTAAACACTAGTCAATGCCATTTAAACAATTTTATTAAAAGAAAAAAAAACACACACACACAATTTCAAACACTCATCATAGTCGACCTCAATAAGTACTCAACGTAATTTTGTCATTCTCTAATGAATTTGTTACTATATACATGTGGTAGTGATGTGTGTGAACACACTAGGACTGCCGGGGCATTTTTTCCCTCTTTAGGAGGTTTTTTCCCCCGTGCATTGTAAATACGCCCATCACTCTAGGGCTATCAATCTTTCCATTGCACACTAAGTAACACTCTCTCTATTGTGTGCCTTGAGCTTCCTTCATCTTCTCCAAGCTGTGTGTGTTTCTCTGCAACCCTAATTCCAACAATTGGTATCAGAGCAGGTCACGTCCTCCCGGGCTTAGTCGCCAGCTGCTCCAGCACACGCCTGCTCACTTTCTCCGATTTCAGTGAGCTTTGGCAGGCGTTCGCAAGTCGACAAAATTTCGGCTCATTTCGGCCTCCGTTTCCACTACAAGCAGTACTGCACAGGCTATTTCGTCATTTTGTGCAGAATTTCTGTCAGTGCCGTTTTCTCCATAACAGGTGCGTCTAGTGATTCTTCCTCTGACTACGAAGTCATGGAGGGGTATCCTACACCAAACCCTGATAGTTCAAGTCAAGACATGCATGCCATGGGCCCACGGCCCGGGTCCAGCGTGTTTAGCCGCTTAAAAGAGACACTTAGTAGAGCTACTCGCTCCGAACATGCGGTTAATGAAATAAATGAAGGGAGTGGGGAAGTAAATTCGTCATTCATGCCTAAAATGGACCCTATGCTTCTTCAGAGTGTGCATGTGAATGTTCCATCCACTGCACCTCCTGATCCTTTAGGACTATCTCCCTCTAAGGTTTTACTACCCGATGGTAGGAGTCTTGCCGAAGTACAAGAGATTGAACGCTATATGCAAGCAACAAGGGAGAGGGAAATTGAGAACCTACGAGGGCTAGAACAAAGTCGAGCCCTGAAAGCAAAGGCTCCTATGACAACAATCATGCCAGCCGAGCAACCGAGTGCTCCCAAGGTAGCAGTCATGGAGGGGCAAGCTATGGGGAGCAATAATGCTTCCACTTCAAGGGAAACCTCTAGCACGCCAGGCCTAGATGGGATATTCCTAAACGAAAATTGGGAGTATGACCTACAAGCAGAAGCTTTAACTGACCAGTACACAGGACACACCTATCATGTGGGTTGGTTAGATGTTCTACAATCCACATCGGGTGCTACTAGCATAGATGAGCAACAACAGAAAGTCTGTGATGTCCTCCATAGGATTGTCGAGTTAGAAAGACAGAACACAGGGATCAACATTCCTTCAACAGGCCTAATGAGATTCTTGGATACAGGAAAGGCCAACCAAACAACCCTATCACAAATGGAGACTCCCTCAGTGAGCCCCACTGATCCTCCATATGTTGTTTTGCCAGGAGCCTCAGTACAATTTGAGCCCACAAGTGGCAGCTTTACCTTTCCAGATCTAGCTCATCTTTCTCTTAATGACACTACGGCTACCATGCATATCCCAGTGGTGAGCATGACAAGAAGTACACCATGGAGTTCATTTGTTAATACTGCGCCGATGCCTAGTAGCACAGTGCCCCCAACTATACCTACATGTATGTATCAATCATGTGCACCTGTCGTACCTCAGCCTCATGTAGCTCCTACACCTCCGATTATTCCAAGAGCTTACAATCCACAATGGAATTATCCAAGCTCTTATACAAGTGGAGCCATGCCATTTAATAATAACATGCCATATCAGGCACCCCCTCTGCCTAGGGCCACGCCTGTAAACTTTGGACCACCGTCTGGTACACCATTATACGAAATTTGGGACCCAAGAGCCGTGCGTATGCCAAGGCCAAGGCCAACTCCCATCTCACATGTGGTTCCAGGAGCACATACACCCATTATACCTGCTCAAATAGGAGATTTGGAAGCATTTGCTCAAACTATCGGTCGCTCTATTGCAGAAAACATGCGTAGTGCACCTGATAGAGAGCCTAGGAGCAAGGCAGTTCAAGTAGCTAAGCTCACACAGAAATTCAATGGAGACGGAGATGCTAGAAAGCATATGGAAGTCTTTGCGATTCCTTGGAAGAGCACAATGAGCTACATAAGTGTAAGGCTTTGAATTTGACCCTAAGCAAAAAGGCTGGAGATTGGTATAGAACCTTAAGAGTAGAAGAGAAAACGATCTACTCTACTCTTAGGAGACTGTTCTTAAAAGAATACATACGAGAGGGAGTACTTTGGGGTGTAGCCTCTCAGCTCCAGAAAGCCCAACAAGAAGAAGGTGAATCCGTGAGAGAATTCATTAGTCGCCTAAAGAATTTGAATTCTCGATGCAATCCAAACGAGCGATTCAACAACAACCAATTGCTCGATAGATTCATTAGGGGACCACGACATGAAAGTATCTATAATGGCCTAGTCATTAGAGGTATCACTACTTGGGAAGCAGTCACCATGAATGCAATCCAATTGGAGGATAATTTAATGATTGCAGGAGAAAGAGTGTCTGCCGAGCCGAAGTCTAGTAGCTCGCAAGCATCAGGGCATGAGCCAATGAAGATAAAGCCAATCGTGAAAGAGCAAACGATATCTGAGATGACTTTGGCAGATCTCACAAAGGCTATCCAAGAAAGCCTTAGGGGTAATCGTGCTCCACAAAACACTCACATGTATCCAAGAAGGGAGCAACAATGGTGCTCAATTTGCTTGGGCCCACATACTACGAGTGAATGCCCTACTTTCAGAGTAAAGTTTAACGGGACTTGTAACGCGTGTGGTAGGTATGGCCATCAAGCGAAGGATTGCCTAATGCTTAAACGCATCATGGAAAATAGACCGCCTATAGCTTGGGCAGACTCACCTCGAGTTCCTGCATTGATGCCTACCCCACCCATGGAGCAACAGTTGCCATTACAACACATGGTCCCTAGAACCCAAAATGTGGTCCAAACCACACCGTTGCCACCTCCAGTGCTAGGACCGCAACCCCCTCATCCAAGAGTTACACCTATGAACCAAATAGGTTGCGAGTCATCTAGTACTTATGTAGATTGCGAAGCGGACATAGACTCTAGTATCACCTATGGAGTCGACATGCTTGAGGAGTGTCCCATGTACTATATGGAAGACCATTGGGGACAAATCAAACCAGTATATCAAGCTACTGCGCTAGCAGCAAGAGGCCAAAACATTAATAGTTTTACCAAGAGACCACCTCTTCAGTGCTACGAATGTGGTGGACCACATCGAGTAGCTGAGTGCCCCTTTAGAATGCAAAAGAATGCCGCACTAATGCAAACAAGTCAAGGGAGTGCATTGGCAATGCCAATACTCACTTGTAATCGTTGTGGCATAGATCATTTGATCGCACAATGTCCTAACAATCCAAACGCACCGAAAATCACACCATTGAACATAATAGAGATTGTTGATGGGACACCACCAACTATAAACATAGCACCACTGAATGCACTCACACGGTCGATGCTCCAAAAGCAAAATTACATCCTCGAAGAGAGAGATGCTGCATCCATTGGCCGAGCGAGAAAGAAGAAAACACGAAGAAAGAAATCCCTTAATGCTTCTAGCTCAAAACCTAGTTCAAAGACTAACATAGGGACAGAAAAGGATCCCGTGTATATGAATGACCCTGAGGATGACTCAGATTCGATAGAGACCACGGAGACCAAAACTGTTACTACAAAGGAAAAAGCCAGTGAGGAGGATCACGAGAGGGAATTACGATGAACATCAAAAGAGTATTCAAAGTTAAACTACCCAGTTGCGAACCCCCAAGATAACCCACGAGAGACGAAAAATGAGGATTGCAAGAGAAATATTGGAACCTATCCAAACCCAACAGTGGAAATTGAACGAGTCCAACAATTGAGGGGTTTGGTGGAAGAAACTCAACGAACATTAGAACTTGAACCCAAACATATCCAGATGTCGGACACAGTGTTTCCCACACAAGTTCAACCTCACAAGAACTACAGGCCGTTAGCTATACCCAGTATCATTCGGGAAGAGAGTGAGGGTAGGACATCTGAAAGTGGACACACACCTTTCCTACTAGAGAGAATGTTTGGTGAGGGAATGCCCGACCCCCTTGAGGAAGTGGAGATTCCATCTTCACCATTCTCTTGTCAAGGTCCTACGTCCCACAAGATGCCATTAAATGTTGCCAAATTGATGGATTTCATGTCTTCAGAAGTTAGAACCACCATCATGTCCAAACTATATACAGACCCCAAGCTAGTCTCAGCTCTTCGAGCCTTCCTCAATGGAGAATTACAGGCCGGATTACCACATTTTGCACATATGAACAAACCTGACTCGATAATGAATGATGAGGAACATTTAGCACCACCATCTGACCTAGCGGGACATGAATCTGTAATTGAAGTACCCGTTAACAAGTTGGGGCAATACTTTGAAGGTAATGAATCTAATTCTACTCTGCCAATCACTACTAAAGGATTAACTGTAAAGGGAGTCCTTGACGGTGGTGCAGGAGTCAGCATGGTGACAAAGAGTTGTTGGGAGTCTATGGGGCGACCTCACCTTGAAGCCACAAGTGTAGTGGTAAAAATGGCTAATGGATCTATTGTTACGCCTATTGGAATGCTTAAGGATCTCAGGATCAAGGTCTTGGGACACAAGGTAAGGCAGACTTTCATTGTTATGGATTTTTCCAAGCATCCTATGTCATTTGAGATGATCTTAGGGCGTCCATTCATGAGGGAAGCAAAAATGGTGCATGACTGGTCCAAAAACCACGTCTACTTACAGTTCCAAGACTCTGTCATTCGAGCTGATCTTTTAAGTGGTCGAACGCATCCTTTAGGAAATATATTCATCATTGATAATCGATCAGACACAACAATTCACTCAGCTCCATTACAGTATTGTTACACGTGTAACGAAGACACGGATATTGGGGAGAACTCTCCCTATATGGATATCCTACCCGGAATGGCTGAGTCAGACAATGTCGATTGGGTACACCTAGCGGCAACTAGAGATACATGGGGAGCTAGAGGAACAACCTGGGTAACACCAGATGGGGAGGAGATACTACACATTGCACCAGTAAACATGTTAGGTGTAGCGCATGTAACATCCGATGATAAGAAAGAGGCACACCTACCTGAGAGTGAAACCGATGATTCCTCAAAGGCTTCAGGCCAATACACATCAGAAACGGAATCTCAGGGAGAAATGGATTCAGAACCTAAGGAAACATCGAGTGAGCCAAGTATAGAAACTAAACACTCAAGGTCTAGTACGACCATCTATGGTAATTTATATGAGAGTGAAGAAGATACAAGCGAAGACCTATCAAGCGAGTCGAGTTCAAACATTTACCAAAATCAAAAACTTAACAAGAAACAAAGGTCATATAAGAGATGACGATATCGAGCAAATGTGAGAGCTAGGATAAACAAGGAAAGATCTACTGTAGAATGGCTTAGCTATCTAGGGGCATGTGATGCTCATCGAAAGCTAGTAGACAATTGGGGTGAACATCTCCAGAATGTCATGTGGTGCAGCCCGCGGCCCATTGACCTCGCTCAATTGGAGGTTACAATGCCGAAATTGAGTCGAACTATAAGAAGACGTCAAAACCGAGAGTTAGCACAACAACAAAAGGAGGCAGAACTAAAAGAAAGGTCTCCGTCATGACAAGAGCCTGCTGACTTACATACGGCTCCTGAACATTTTAAATCTTATACCATGGGGGAGCGAAAGGTTGTGTATGCCAAGGCCCAACGAATACCTACCAATGAAAGCAGTGGAGTCTATGATGGTCTAGCGGTAGTTAAAGAGATAGAATTAGCAGAACCAGGTGAGGAGTCTAAATCAGTCTTTATTGCTCAAGACCTTACCGAAACTGAAGAGGCTGTACTTAAGGAGCTCCTCAAGGAATACAAGGATATCTTTGCTTTGACATATCATGACATGAAGGGCGTTCCACCTTCTGTGGTGCAACATACGATTCCCATGATCAACACTGCTAAACCCGTCCAGCAACGACCCTATCCAATGAATCCTAAGTACGCCAAAATTGTACAAGAGGAGATTGAAAAACTTATCCAATGTGGATTCATATACCCTATTGAGCACTCAGAATGGGTTTCTCCAATAGTCATTGTGCCAAAAAAGAATGGGAAACTAAGAGTGTGCGTGAACGTCAAGAAAGTTAATGCAACCACTAGGAGAGATCATTATCCCTTGCCATATTCAGAACATGTGCTTGAAAGAGTTGCGGGCAAGGAAGCTTATAGCTTTTTAGATGGGTACTCTGGTTACAATCAAATCACAATTGCATTAGAGGACCAAGCTAAAACTGCTTTTATCACAGAGTTTGGAGTGTTTGCATTTCGTGTTATGGCTTTTGGCTTAACAAATGCCCCTGCTACATTCCAACGATTAATAAACACTGCGTTTAAAGAATTTCTAAGGGAGTTTTGTGAAGCTTTCCTAGACGACCTTTGTGTTTATTCTTCTTGGGAGAAGCATTTGTTATATCTACGAAAAATATTTGAAAGGTGCAGATTTTATTGCATCTCATTGAACCCTTTCAAATGCCAATTTCGGGTTAAGCATGGAGTCATTCTAGGGCATATAGTGTCCAAGAACGGGATATCCACAGATGAGAGTAAGATTAAAGCCATTGCCGATTTGCCACCACCTACGAACGATAAAGGAGTTCAAAGATTTATGGGCCATGTTGGTTATTATCGAAGATTTATTTTAAACTTTGCCGAGATAGCGCGTCCATTGTACAAGCTTCTTATCGAGTTTCACTGGACGGAAGAATGTCATCAATCTTATGAGTTATTAAAGAAGGCCCTAACAAGTGCTCCAATCCTGCAAACACCTGATTGGAATGTACCTTTTCATGTGCATATTGATGCATCAAATTTTGCTATTGGGTGTGTTCTAACTCAACCAGGAGAACATAAATTGGACTACCCTATTAGCTTTGCAAGTCGCCAATTAAATGATGCCGAGATGAACTACACTACTACAGAGCGCGAAGGTCTAGCTATGATTTACGCAGTAAAGAAATTTCGCTATTACCTTCTTGCTACCAAGTTTGTGTTTTATGTTGATCATCAAGCATTGCTATATTTGGTAAACAAGCCGTGTTCCACAGGTCGAATTACACGATGGTTGTTAATTCTTCTTGAGTTTGACTTCACCGTTGTTGTGTGAGGCCTGGGAGGAAACATGTCATGGCGGATCATTTATCTCGTATCCCTAATGGCGAAGCTCCTACGGGGGTTGATGATGAATTGCCTGATACTCCTTTGTTCATTGTTGAGACAATGCTTGAATGGAGTGAAAAGATTGTTAACTTCTTAGTTAATGGTTTTCCACCCAAAGAACTGCGAAAAGATATATCTCGAAAATTAATCAAGGAATGCGAACCCTATTGCTTACTGGCTGGAACTCTCTATAAGAGAGGAAAAGATGATGTTCTTAGACGCTGTGCCCAGGAGGATGAGTATTTATATATTCTACAAGAGGCACACATGGGTGTAGCTGGTGGTCACTTTTCGGGAAACTTGACTGCCATAAAGATCTTACAGTCAGGCTATTGGTGGCCCACTCTGTTTAAGGATGCATCACTTTTTGCAAAGGGATGTGATGAATGCCAACGCTTCAATAAGCCACAAAGAAGGGATAGGATGCCTCTACATCCCATCAAGGCAACCCAAGCATTTGAAAACTGGGGCTTAGACTTTGTAGGACCGATTAGTCCGGCTGCACGTAACATGCAATCACGATATATCATTGTGGCTATCGACTATGTAACCAAATGGGCTGAAGAAAAAGCAACACGAAAGGCGGATGCAAAAACAAGTACAGCTAAGTTCCTGTTTGAGAACATTATCACACGTTTTGGATGCCCCTTTGAACTTGTAAGTGACAATGGAACTCATTTTATAAATGAAGTAATAAAAGAACTTACATCAAACTTCATGATATCTCACCACAAGTCTACACCCTATTATCTCCAAGCAAATGGACAAGCTGAGAGTACCAACAAAACTCTCATCTCCATTTTGACAAAGACAGTCGAGGCTCATCGCACTGATTGGGACCTAAAGCTTACATTAGCTTTATGGGCTTATCGTACTGCGTATAAAGTTGCTATTAATTGCACACTGTTTAAGATGGTGTATGGTCAAGAAGCAGTTATGCCTTGGGAGTTTGTCATTCCTAGTCTTCAAGTAGCTTCTCAAGAAGGTTGGGATGGTAACCCCTTAGTGGAGCGATTATATATCTTGGAAAGGCTAGATGAAGAAAGGCAATTAGCTGTGCGAAATGCTCTAGGGGAGAAGGATAGGAGAAAGAAGTGGTTTGATAGCCATTTAAAGGATAAAGACATCAAGGTTGGTGATAAAGTTCTTATGTACGGGGTACGTAATGAAAAGAAGAAATTGAAATACGCTGGTAAGGGACCATATCAAGTGTGTGAAATTACTCCGCGAGGTACCATTCGTGTGGAGACTCTAGATGGAGTTGAAACCATTGGATTCCTTAATGGGAGTAAATTCAAAAGATATTATGATCCTCTAAGCCAGGAAGAGTTGCAAGCCATCCATCAAAAGAAGGCTGCCAAGGAACAAGCAGAGCTTAAAAAAATCCAAGCAAGACTTGAGGCTCGAGAACGACAACAACGTCTTAGACGCCAACGAGAGGCTAATCTGGGAATCACGCAAGCATTTTTCGAGGACACAGATGACTACTCATTAGAATCTGAGCCACCCCTACGATACCCAATTGAGCTAAATAGCCCCTATGGGAAAGTACTATACGATGCCTTATTAGATACGGGAGCTAAACACAATTTGTTATCCTATGGAGTTTGGTGTCAATTAGGGAAACCGACCCTATCCCCGAGTACGATGCAAGTCAAGGGCATTAATAAAAAGAAAACTGCTATTCTTGGAGTCCTTCAGACCCCTGTTGTCTATGACAATGGAAGCATAGTGCAAAAGTTTCTAGTCATGCCCGCAGGAGCTATGGAAGGCAACGTAAACCTGGGACGCACGTGGATGTTTGCAACCAAATGCACTATTGATTGGGATACTAGTAGTGTCACGACGCGACCACCGACTCTTACCCCTATCATTCAAGCAAAGTCACCTACGTCGCAAACTCTAGCAAAGTTGAAGGATAGCCAACATTCACAAGCCAAGGTGGTTAATTCGTCTTTACCGGCTACCCATGAACCTAGCACTTCAACAATTGTAGTTGCAGCAAGCAGTAATATTGCAAGTACTCATCCACGACCTAAGAGTACATATCAATGGGTCCCCAAGGCCTTACTTCCAACTACCTCAACCCTCCCATCCATTCCAAGAAAAAATTTCATGGGAAAACCAAGAGCGCGCCCTAGGAGAGTCAAGACCAAATCACGATGGATTCCAAAACAAATATTAGAAGCCCAAGGCTACTATGATGGAAATGAGCAAATTTGGGTAGCTAAACGTAAAATGTGTCCTTCCCTATCGACAACAAACCCATATGAGTCAAACAGTGTAACGCTAAAGCCAATGGCAGACCGTGGGAAGGGAAAGATCACAGAATGCTACACACCTAGTCCAGAGCTAGTTTGGGCTCCAAGGCAAAACCAATTTATTCCACCTAGCTCAGGAAGGGGGGCATTATACTCACAAAAACAAGATAAAAAAGTAAAAGAGCAAGAGCCATAACACAAATCATAAAAACAAATTATGCACAAGAACACGACCCTTGTAATATTTGCACTCTAACCATCATCTATTTGCGTGTACAGATATGGCTAGTACGCTAGAGTCATCCACTCCTGCCTTGGGTGAGAGGTACCCTCGTTACTTTTCACAAATATTTCACATGGTCTTTCCAGTGCTTGCATGTGAATGGGATTTGATAGGTACGCTAGCATGTGAGAGGAATTTTGAGGAGTTAGAATGGCTGATACGTCTCTTGACCACGTCCGATCCATACTTAGTAGAGAGCGTTTCTCCCATTGCACAAGCCTACCCTTTTGACCAAGATGACTATAGGCGTCTAGTGACCTTCTTAGTAAACATGGGCACCTATGATGAAGAAGAAAATTTACACGACTACACGGATGGCACATATGGTCTCATGGATGATGACTTTGTTTATCTTGACGACGAAGATAGGGGTTTAGCCTTAGGGTTTCCCCCCAACCTCTACAATATCCTATTCCCTTGACTCTCTAGGGGGAGTGCAAATAATTAGGTTAGGGTTCCTTATGTTTTTTGTTGTGTTCAATAAGTGTTGGTACCTTTTTCCACTAATGTGCCTCCTGGAGGTATTCCTTTTGTTTCCTAGTGTGTACAGGAGCGTGTTGCTATTGGTAGGATTTGGACCTTCATGGAATCTTTATCTCGACTCACTCTTCAAATCAAGCGCGACCATCGACACAAACAGGTGTTTCTTGTCCATTAGCATTGCCCCTTATCTTTTTTGCATCTATGATTGTCAGCTTTAATTGTGATTGGTAGCCTAATATTCACTGCATTTTCTTAGTATAAAACATTTAATTCAATGTAATTTTTTGTCATAATCACTTGTCTAAGTTTAAAAATCAAGCAGTCCGACTAAGCTAGTTTGACCAAGTTAGGTGTTAGAAATCTTCTCTTAATACCATGGGGAATGCCTTCCTAATAATCAATGGTTACTTAGGTTCTTAATCCGATTTAGGCAGCATTGTGTGAAATGTACTAGGGCTTTCTAGTGGGCTTGACCCTATTGACCTTTCGCTTAAGTATTATAAAGGGAGTTTACTAGTGTGATGAGCCTGGGGAGGTGTATCAGTGTTATATGACCCCCCAAAGTTACGAAATTAAAATGATGAAAATGAACAAACAAAAAATCAAAGTGCCACACTGTATCATCTTAAGCTTGAAGAGAAATCTCAGCTTGATTTGGTACTTCACTCACATGTATTGCCTATGGTACTAGAGCCCTAGAGGTTCCCAGTGTGGGCGCTTTTCCTTGAAAAGCAAAAAACCCAAGGCATACAAAATAAGCACACACATCAAAATTGAATCACTGTGAAAGGACTTTGGGGGGTCAAAGGAAAAGTAATCAGTCAGGCGATGATTTCATGAAAAATTACTTTTATGGTAGCTTAAGTACAAGGTCTTCTAGATATAGCCTCTAGTCAGCCCTCGAACATGAATACTTGGCTCTCGCGATTAAACAACTTAATTGACCACAGAAAATTCAGAAGCTTACCCATGGTATTAATATTCGATCTCTAGTGCCTTTCGACCGTCAAATTAGCGACCCCTGACTTGTTTAATTTTTTACCTTTACATTTGTTTATGCATTTGATTACATTTCAATTTAATGTTCATTGCTGACAAATTGTTTGAAATTCTTTTACCAATCAAATTGTCTACCTAAAACTGCATATGATTTTTAATCACTTATGAGAATGCAATTACTGTGCCAATGTTGTTTGATTTTGCAGTGACTGAAGAAGGCAAAGGACATTCATCTCAAATGCTCTTCCACCTCGACGAACGAGCTTCAACTCAATAGCTTCCGAGGACGGAATCTACATTAGGAAGGGGGGCATGTTAACTCTCACAGCTCACGGACACCCCATCACCTACGACGGACGTGTATTATGTATTTGGTAGAGTCAGGTACCGGGCTTGTCGGACCAATAGGAAAAGGGTAAGAGTGATCGCCGATGAGAGGCGCACTCTAACTGGGACATTCAAGGGATTAGTTGGCTAAGCATGGGCGCCCAAGTGTGAATGGGGTGAGCTCATATAAAAGCCAACTAAACCTAAAATTGAGGCATTCTCTCATTTGTGCAATAGAAGAGTGCTCTTGCTCCATCTCCATCTCCATCTTCTTCTTTTTCACCTCCTCGTGTGTGTGTGTATGTGTGTGTGTGAGAGAGGGAGAGTGTGTGTGCGATCGAGCATTACGAAGGCACGACGACGGCGAAGCGGTTGAGCGCGGCACGACTGCAGCTTCTTCTTCATCGCAGCGAGGAATCCTCCACGGCAGGAGCATAGAGCGGTGAGTGACACACCATTGCCCTCTTTTGAGCTTGCTAGATTAGTCTTGTTGTGTGCTTGGAGCCATTTGTGGCTCACACACTGTGTATCGGCAAGTCCCTTGCTTCGACAGTGCGGCAAGGAGTACACAACTGCAAATGCTGGTTCCACTACAAATGCAGCCATTGTTGAGTCTTCTGTGAAAGGAGACTGTGTTGCTGATGTTGGCAGAATGGGCGTTTACCGCAGAGTGTACTTACAATCCTGCTGTCCATGATGCATGCTTGTCAGTTGCTACAGATTCACATGTGTGGTATTTCGACAGTGGTGCTACAAAGCACATTACCTCACATCGTGAATTGTTTACCTCTCTCGAGTCTGTCCCTCATGGGAATTCAGTCACTTGTGCCAACAACGCCTCTTATCCAGTTCAGGGAGTATGAAAGATTGTGCTCACTGCTGCTAATGGCAGTTCCTTCACACTTGTTGATGCACTGTATGTACCTGGGATCAAGAAGAATCTCTTGTCTGTATCCGCACTTGCTAGACTTGGACTTGTAGTCAAATTTGTGGATGACAGATGTACAGTTCATGATCTCAGTTTTGGTGATGAAATTGTTGCATCTGGCCTTTTGTGCCGTGGGCTGTATAAGCTCACTTTGTATGACAAGTGTTGAAATTTTTTTGCAAATGCTGTTGCAGATTCAAGGGCTATTTCAGATGCAAAACTTTGGCATGCACGTTTTGGTCATCTGAATTTTGCCAGTTTGCTGCGTTTGCAAAAATCTGATATGGTTGCTTCTTTGCCGCCTCTTGAAGCACTTGTCAAACACGTTTGTGAAGGCTGTATTTTGGGTAAGATACAGCGTTCTAAGTTTCTGAAGGATGGTTCAGTTCGGGCCACATGCAGGTTGCAGCCCTTGCATAGTGATGTTTGTGGGCCCATGCAAACTCCGTCCTTGGGCAATTACTTGTACTTCGTGACTTTCATTGATGATTACTCTAGGCATGCATGGGTATTTCCGCTTAAAGCGAAGTCCGAAGTTTTTATGTGCTTCAAACAATTTCTGGCTATGGCTGAAAATGTCTCGAAATGTACTATGGGCACCCTCCGTTCCGATCGAGGGGGGGAGTATATGTCTCATGAATTTAATGCATTTCTGGCTAGTCGTGGGATAAAACACCAATGTACAGTGCCTTATACGCCTCAACAAAATGGTGTTGCTGAGAGGAAAAACAGGTCACTGACGGAAATGGCACGATGTATGGTCAAAAGTCAAGCTTTACCGCATTCTTTTTGGCTTGAGGCCATCATGTGTGCCACTTATGTACTTAACAGGTGTCCTACAAAAGCTTTGCAGTCTATTACTCCATATGAAGCATGGCATGATAGAAAGCCTTCTATTGAGCACATGCGTGTTTTTGGCTGTTTGGCATATGCTTTGGTGCCACAAGTGCAGCGCAGAAAATTGGATGATAAGGCTGCCAAATGTATTTTTGTTGGTTATAGTGCTGAAAGCAAAGGTTACAGGTTGTATCATTCGCAAACAAAACGTATTCTGGTTTCTCAGGATATAGTGTTTGTGGAAGCTTCTATTCAGCCCTTGCTGTCATGTACTAGAGACAGTAATGTAAGCTCACAGGACATTTATGACACTTTGTTGCCTCTTTTCAGTGGTGGAAATACGAATGTAAGCTCCAATGAGGCAAATGTACAGCCTATGCGGGTTTTTGAAAATGTTTTAGATCAACCTATTACTGATGCAGATGTACATGATGTACTTGATGAGGAAAGGGCTGAAAATGAGCAGGCTAGAGGTATGCCAAAATGGCTGGTGCACACTTTGCGTGACAGTAAATTGGATGCACCTTTGTCTGGTCGTACTCGTTCAGGCTCTCGCCATGCATCCTATGCATCAGATTGTTATTCTTTGGCTGTGTCTAGTTTACATGATGTTTAGGAGCCTCTATCTTTTGATGAAGCACAGAATTCAGAAAATTGGATGGCTGCCATGCAATCAGAATATGATGCACTTATAGAAAATGACACATGGACTTTATGTGATTTGCCTCCTGGCAAAAAGGCCATTGGTACGAAGTGGGTTTACAAGTTGAAACGCAAGCCGGATGGTGAGATTGATCGCCATAAGGCTCGACTTGTTGCAAAGGGTTATGCACAGCAAAAAGGCATAGATTATGAAGAGACTTTTGCTCCCACTTGTCGTATGACTACTGTGCGTTTTCTATGTGCATTGGCATCTCATTTTGGTTGGGATGTACATCAATCAGACATTGTTACTGATTTCTTGAATGGTGACATATTTTAGGAAGTTTATGTAACACAACCTCGCGGTTTTGTCATAAAAGGACAAGAGGACAAAGTGTGCAAATGTAACAAGGCTTTGTAGTTGAAGCAATCTCCTAGTGCTTGATATGAGAAAGCTGACACTCATTTGGTCAAACAAGGCTTTCGTAACAGTCCAACAGAAAGCACATTGTATGTAAAGCGTGAGGGTGATGTATTTCTCATTGTGGTTCTTTATGTTGATGATTTGCTGATCACTGGACCAAATGAGAGACATATTGCAGAATTTAAGGCTGATTTGAATGCTACTTTCAAGATGAAAGATTTGGGGTTGTTGCATCATTACTTGGGTATACAGTTTAAGCAGTGTGATGGTGGTATTGCCTTGTGTCAGAAAAGTTACATAGAGACATTGCTATGTAAGTTTGGACTTGAGGATTGCAAACCTATTGCCACTCCCATGAAAACAGGTTTGAAGTTAATTCTACATGATGCTAGCGATCCTGTTGATGTCACTCTTTACCAAACTGCTGTTGGCTGCCTCATTTATGTATGCAACACGAGGACGGATATTTAGTTTGCAGTCTCACAGGTCAGCAGATTTATGCATAGCCCAGGGTCTAAGCATTGGCAGGCTGTCAAGAGGATTTTCCGCTACCTTAGTGGCACTTTACATCTTGGCTTGTTTTATCCCAAGGGGGGATCATTGCCGCCAGACTTACATGCTTTTTTGGACTCAAATTGGGCTGGTTGTTTTGACACGCGAGTGTCCACAAGTGGTTTTTGTTTCATGCTTGGCAGTTCATGTATATCATGGTTGAGCAAGAAGCAACCTACTGTGGCCACTTCGAGTTGTGAGGCTGAGTATAGGGCAGTCTTCACAGCTACGGTTGAGTGTGTATGGCTCAGACGCCTTATGGCTGATTTGGGTGTTGGACAGGACACTGCCAACACTATCTACAATGACAGTCAGAGTGCATTGGCAGTTGTGAGGAACCCAGTTTTTCATGCTCGCACAAAGCACATTGAGGTGCATTACCACTATGTCAGGGAGAGGCTCTCAGCAGGAGAGATCAGCTTGGCTTATGTGCCAACACAGGACAACCTTGCAGATCTTTTCACAAAGGCATTGTCTTGAGAGAAGCTTGAAGCTTTCCGCAAAGCTTTGGGCTTACTCCCCTTTGTGGACTGATCCTGTCCTCAGGGCACGGCACTTCCCTTTACTCATGTGCCAACTCTCGTTCATCGCATCACCCCAGGGGGGATTTGTTACCATATACATGTGGTAGTGATGTGTGTGAACACACTAGGACCGCTGGGGCATTTTTTCCCTCTTTAGGATGTTTTTTCCCCTGTGCATTGTATATACGCCCATCACTCTAGGGCTATCAATCTTTCCATTGCACACTAAGTAACACACTCTCTATTGTGTGCCTTGATCTTCCTTCGTCTTCTCCAAGCTGTGTGTGTTTCTCTGCAACCCTAATTCCAACAGAATTGTCCTATTCATGTAATGTGTCCATCAGAATGTCATCCTTACATCTTTTACTTTGGCCAACTGCAACAACTCGCAGCTTCATTCTTGTAATTTTTTTGGTTAGTGGAACTAGTTGATCTATGCTATTACATTAGAATTGCAAAATTTTTCTTTTCACTCGATTGTGTCACATTTGTCTCAGTTGTATACAAATCCCCTTTATAGTTTTCATTGCAAGCTTATGACTAATTATTAACCCCACACTCACACATTTTAAATGTATTGAAAAGAATTTTTTGAGATGATTTGTCTATAAGCTATGCAGCTCCTCATGTGAGGTAAGGTGCTCTAGGATACTGAACAACAATCTGTAAGTACTTTGTTATACTGCACTGTGGTGTCAAACACATAGTAAATATTTTTCTCCTTTATGTCTTGTCTAGTCCATTGGTCACATGCACACAGATTCGCCGATCTAGGCAGTGTGTAGATACTCATCTTGGTGCAGATCCGTCGATTTAGGCAGCACATTGAGAAACTTCAGATTTATGATTTTTAAACAATATCCAATGCAGATCCGTCGATTTAGACATCATTAGTGCAGATTCGCCGATTTAGGCAGCACGCCTTATTGGTGTAGATTCCCCGGTTGAGGCAACACCGATCACAAAATCATGCTGCAGTGGCTGGCCACCACTGCAACTGGTATGATTTTGTTACTCGGGTATAAAAAATGAAGGATTTTGGATTTGGATATTTGGATTTTGAATTTGAAACAGATATTTATTGGTAGATATTTGGACTTGAATTTTTGTGGGTTGTCACGACAGTATTTATGGAATTGGATTTCAGATTGATGAGGATTGATTATGATGAATGTGACCAATGATATCCTGATTCATCAGAGTATGACATATACTACTTATTTTAGTGGTATGGGACACTAGAATAGGTAGTATGTGGATGACGGCAGGCATAACCAATGTGTCTAATTTTATGGATTTTTCTTTTACTATTTGATACAGATTCCTAATCATTGTTTTTGACAAGTATTGTTTACAGATTTTTATCTTCGCAACTGAGGACAGTTGCTTTCAACGTAGAGATATGTTATAGAATTGATATTTTATTATCTATTGCAGCTCGCAGGTGGCAAAAGCATCAACAAATAATGGATTATGCAGAAGGATATTACATTCTATGTATATTTGATTATTCAAGTGCTCTTTATGAGCTTTGGCCATTTATGTCCGGCCGGCCAGTTTGTACTCATTTTTGGGCATTCAAGAAATTTATAAATACATACGTGCAAGAGGGAAATGTTCACTCTTGCACGGGGGGAGATTGCACCTAGTGTCTGCGTTATTCTTCTCCTCTCCTCTCCTCTCTCTCTCGTCGTGCCGGCGTAGCACTCCGCTCTAGGAGGTGCACCTGCATGTGCCCTCTTGATCTCTTCCGCTCTTTGCCTCTCTTTGTCGTGTGCAATCTCGATTATGGTTATTTTGCAGGGAGCTCCATGCCTCCAACTGTAGCAAATTGTTGCTGCAGATTCACATGTGTGGTATTTTGATAGTGGTGCTACAAAGAACATTACCTCACATCGTGATTTGTTCACCTCTCTTGAGTTTGTCCCTCATGGGAATTCAGCTACTTGTGCCAACAATGCCTCTTATCTGGTTCAGGAAGTTGGAAAGATTGTGCTTACTGCTACAAATGGCAGTTCTTTCATACTTGTTGATGCACTTTATGTACCTGGGATCAAGAAGAATGTTTTGTTTGTATCTGCACTTGCCAGACTTGGTCTTGTAGCCAAATTTGTGGATGACATATGTACAATACATGATCTCAGTTTCAGTGATGAAATTGTTGAATTGAGCATTTTCTGTTGTGGGTTGTATAAGCTCACTTTGTATGACAAGTGTGGGCAAAATTTTGCAAATGCAATTTTGGATTCAAAGGCTATTTCATATGCAAAACTTTGGGATGCACGTTTTGGTCATCCGAATTTTGCAAGTTTGCTGCATTTGTGAAAATCTGATATGGTTGCTTCTTTGCCACCTCTTGATGCACCTGTCAAACACGTTTGTGAAGGCTATATTTTGGGTAAGATGCAGCGTTCTAAGTTTCCAAAGGATGGTTTAGTTAGGGCCACATGCAAGTTGTAGCTTGTGCATAGTGATGTTTGTGGGCCCATGCAAACTTTGTCCTTGGGCAATTACCTTTACTTCGTGACTTTTTGATGATTAATCTAGGCATGCATGGGTATTTCCGCTTAAAGTGAAGTCCAAAGTATTTATGTGCTTCAAACAATTTCTGGCTATGGGTTGAAAATGTCTTGAAATGTACTATGGGCACCCTCCAATCCAATCGAGGGGGGGAGTATATGTCTCATGAATTTAATGCATTTCTGGCTACTCGTGGAATAAGACACCCATGTACAGTGCCGTATACGCCTCACCAAAATGGTGTTATTGAGAGGAAAAACAGGTGTATTACACAAATGGCATGATGTATGGTCAAAAGTCAAGCCTTGCCGCATTCTTTTTGGCTTAAGGCCATCATGTGTGCCACTTATGTACTAAACAGGTGTCCTACGAAAGCTTTGCAATCTATTACTCCATATGAAGCATGGCATGATAGAAAGCCTTCAGGCACCTTTTGAGATCATAGAGGGAAGTCTTAAAAGTCCCTTGCTACTTAAAGTACATGGGAAGATTTGGCTGCTGATGAGTGTAGCCGTGACCTACAAGAATTTTTCCAAAAGATTAAGGAGGCTATATCCATCTCTCAAAAAAGGCAAAAGACTGATGCTGATAAGCATAGAAGTGCATTAACATTAAAAAATGGGCACAAATCCTACGGGCCATCAAAAGTATTATGTTAAACTTGCAAAAAGAGACTATGGTCCTTTTCAAATCTTGAAGCCAATCAATGACATGTATTATCAACTCAAGCTGCCCAACCATTGGCTCATACACAATGATTTCCATGTGAGCCTACTTAAGCCCTACAAAGGAGAGCCACCAAGTGAACCAATCATTGAAGACCCCCCAAAAATCAAAGACCAAGAAGAGGTGCTACAACCCGAAGCTATCCTTCGGCATAAAGACAAGTTACTATGACATGGTAAGATTATCAGATGATATCTTATTAAATTCAAAAATCATCCTTTTGAAGATGCTAGATGGATGCAAGGAATACAGCTTAAGGATAGTATGAACCTTGTTAATGCTTACAATGCTACAATTAGAGTAAGCAAATGTACATGTTTCTTTAAAATGATCAATGTTTTTGTCTTATAAGACTAATTCTCTTTTTATTATGCACAAATTTAAGTAGTATGCACGCTTAGAATCATGTTTGTGATGACGACGTCTCTCAAACACCAAGTAAGTTGTCACTCTACTTTGGGAGAATGAAATGGACTCAAGAGTAGACATGCTTGCGGCAATTAAGTATCCCAAGTACCAAATGGATTAGTCATCCATCTTGGAATGACATCCTAGGGTAAAAAGGGATCCTCTATCCGCTAGGAAAGAGTAATCCTCTATCCGCTAGGTAAAAAGGGATCCTCTATCCGCTAGGAAACATCGACTAATGACTAAGGCTTTATCTCTTCTACCTCATAGTCGAGGACGACTATGGTTTCAAGAGAGAGGTAATGTCATAAAATCTAATATTTAACCAACACAAATGATTTTGTCATATTAAACTGATCATTTAATGTGGGAGAATAAACGGGAACAAGGTCAGAATATAGACATGTGATTATGGATCTATCTTGACACGGGGCCAAGGTTAAAGGGTCCAAATGAGAGATGGTCTGTCAAAAAGAAATTCTAGCTAATGGACCTTAAAGACCTTAGGGTTAGCTTCATTAAAGACCTCCAAAGGTTATTGTTAAAAGTCCTTAGACCATAGACAAGGGGGGTTGTGCATACGGTGGGAACCCGGCCCAAGCTTGAGGTGCTTGTTGTGCTTGCTGACTAAGGTTCTTAGTGCTTAATAACTAAGGTGCTAAGGTTCTCCATGACTAAGGTGCTTGAGGGGCTTAAGGTGTTCCCAAAGTCAACCACAATCCCTACTCATGGGGGGGCGAGCCATTATTGTAGGGGCATGAGAGACAACACACACACCCTCACACAAGGCAAGCTCAGTCTAAAGAAGCAACAAGGACACATGTCAAGTTCCTCTCTATGTTGCCCTCATGGTGTGCCTAAAGCCTATTGGTTGGCCTCTCAAGGGGTCCAATGATAATTTAGCGTGCTAATTAAATTAATTTTGTATGCATTTATCAAGTCCTCTCTCTCAAAGGGGGAAGGGGGACACTTGTCCCAAAGCTAGCATGGTTGCTTGATACACACTATGCATGTGATTGGCTAAGCTTGTAGGGCTCCAATCAACTTCCAGCTTGAGCTACTATGAGGGGTCGACCAATGAAGCTAGGGGCTTGCTTGCAGGGTATACTCTCTCTCTCTCTCTCTCTCTCTCTCTCTCTCTCTCTCTCTCTCTCTCTCTCTCTCATTGTGTGAAATGCAAAGTGCAAGTGCTCCATCTCCTTCTCCAAGCTTGTAGAGAAGTTGAGAGCCTACACCAACACTCTTGGCTATGGAATGCAAATCCAACCAAGAGCCATGCTTAAATGTTTAAGCTTGCCATTGATAGCCGTTTTTCGGCTCTTTGTAATTGCCACAGTGAGTTACCTCACCCTACCAAAATCACCCAAACACTGTGGCTATCCCTACCATTTCACTGTACATAGGCGTGCGTGAGTCACGGGACTTTTCCCATATCTTCTTTAAGAAACCCTCAATTAGCTAGTCATTGGGCTAGTTGAGCCAAAAAAAAAAAAAAACAAAGTATATTATGGCCCATGCGTATGTAAATATTTCTTTGTATATAGGGCCTAAATAAAAGATTTTTTCATAATTATTTTGATATTTATTTAAATATTTCTACCTAGGTGTGTGTTATTTATGCTCTGTACATTGCCTCACCATTACCACAATTTTTCTTACCATTTTTCATACTCTTTATTCCATATAGAAATATTTTCATGTAAGCTTCTCTTATATTTGGTGTAACTCCACCCCAACAAAAATCCAAAAAAACTAGTTTTATTTATGTGTATATTTTTTCACTATTGTGATTTTTCCCTTCCTACATCTATTTTGTTTTTTTTTTCTAAAAAATTAGAACACCAAAAATATTTATCTTTTATGGTAGTCTCATAATGAGAGAGATTTCTTTTGACCCCTTTATATTTTTTCCACTTATATTATTTATATTTGACATGTACATATTTTTTAGACCCCTCAATATTTGATTTTCTTAGTTGTACTATTCACTTATATCATGATTTCAACAATATCTTCAATTATAGACCTACCAAATAAGGTCAAGGGTAGGTGGCATGCATACATGCACTATGGAGGGCTCACTCTCGGAGATATTCAAAAGAATCATCCAAAGAAGGACCCCACAAGGACCTTGTGCAGTGGAAAAAAACGGTCGGTTTTGCTAAATTTTTAAAGTTCACTTGCTCTCCGAATTTGAAAAGGTGATACAAACAAAAGTTGTAGCTCGTGAGCTGAACTTTTGCCTCAAATTTTTTCATATTTTTTTGAGCTACGAGCTGTGAGCTATGATTTTATTAGTGGACCCCAGTTTTCCCATGCTATGCAGCCACACTCTCTCTTCCACTTTATCATTTTCCTCTTTCACACACACTTCTCCACTCATCATCCCCACCTCTCTCACCACTCCTCTCTGCACCCTACTCACCTTCTCCTCAACCTTGAAGAATAAGAGAAACCATGGTGAACTCCTACCTCCCACACACAATTCCATTCCAAAATTGACCACCTAGTCTCATTTTTCCTCTTCCAAATTACCCATATCTATAAAAAAACCACAAAATTCAGCCTCTTCTCTTAAAAGACAGCATCATGGTGGTTGATTACTCAGCTTCAATTACCTTGTCTCTCAAGGAAGGTCAAGAGTGGAGAAAAAATGTACCGTCAAAGCTAGTGGACCGTCAACAAGCGTCAAAATTGGCCCTACTCAAGACACTTGGAGCATTAACCTTGTAAGAAATCCACCTTTTCTTACCTCTTAAGAGTTTTTCTTCCTTATTTGTATCCTACATGGATACTCCCATTGTAAATATCCAATTCCATTTGTAAATTAATACTAACTCTACTAACACTAACCCACTATGAAAAGTCCTATCACCTCCATTTCTCTAGAGTGATCATTCAATTGAGAGTAGGAAATCTATCATTTCTCCTACTAGTGTAAGCCCAACAATTGCTGAATCAAGGAGGGTGGATTTGGACTAAGCGTGGATACTTTGTCTCCCTTCCAACGTGAAGTAATGGACAACAATGATGCGTAAGTGTCTTGGTGTTTTTTGTTAAGTTCTTGATAGCTTGTCTCTGGTGTTGTCATCAATCTAGCCATAAATCCCACATACTGTAAGAGGGTGACAGGGTGGAGAGGACTCCCCTGGCCTTAAGACAGTGATTGGGGTGGCTTTTCTTGTGACGTGTTGTGGTGAAATTTACGCAAGCTATGTTGAACAAATACTAATCTCACTTTGATTTGTCATGACAGATTTGTAAGAAGGTATTAATGCAACAAGCACCCCCTCTCCCTGTCTCTCTCTTTCTTAAATATATAGTTGTGTTTGCTTGATCATTGCCGATACATTTCAAAGTAGCCCGAGCACTATCTCTCTCTCTCTCTCTCTCTCTCGTGTTTTAGTGTGTGAGAGTGTTCCATTGGTGTTAGGGTTAGTGTAAATTCCTTGCTTGTTTGTGGGTTGCTCTAACGATTCTCCTCTTTTGCGTCCTAGTTCGCTCTTAAACTAGGTGGTGCCCCTTGTGTAGTTGGGATTTGGCTGTGGGTTTGTTGTTTTGGTTTGTGTTGTGTTGTGCCCCAGCCCCATTGAGCAGCACGGGAGCCTTGAAGGGTGTCTAGAGGTTGCTCTTCTTGTCGCCCGCCCTGGACCGCCTCAAATTGGTGCCCCCACTGAGGAGAGGCTTGTGTATGTTTTGTGAAGGCTCAACCTTTAGCATAATCAAGTAGCTTGCATGAATCACGAGAATTTGTATGATCCCTTCATTCCCATTGCAAGGCAAAAGGTACACATAATTGTTAGTACTAAGTTGCAATTTCAACGAGTAATTCGTAGAATTTTAGGTCCTCTTAGGTTAGCCGAGATAAACACTTCGGTAAATCCTTTTATTTTGCCTCTCATTAGGTACGATATTAGCTTGGACGTCTATTTTTTTGTGTTATTTTAAGCATTAGGACATGCATAGGCCATGGATAATGGCCCAGGAATAGAGGTTTTTCCCTTTCATTTTACTCCACACATTAGAATAAACGTTGCAATTAGTAGAAAGATCCATTTTCAACAACGAATGGTGTTCATGTTTGGTGCCCAAAGAGCAGGAGAAATTCTTGCATCACCAAACCCTGTCATTCTACCTCTCATCAACTACCACACTTCTTTTGATGTACATGTGTTCATTTTATTTTAAAATGAAGTGCGGCCCGGCAAAATAGTGTGTGTTTGTTTTTTCTTTGTTGTTACAAGAAACAAAAAAAACGATCATTTGTTCTAAGTGGGAATGTGTGTGCAGTGAAAGTTCAATCCTTAGAGATCTAGCTCTATTACCAATTGAGTTGCAGGAGCAAGTAGTAAGGCGTCTCCCTCATAACAAGAGGGTGGTGAAGTTAAGACGGAAGGTCCTACGCGTGGATTCCATTTTCCTCTTGTTGTTGGGCACTAAGGAAGACCGCGCATTCATCCAACTAGTGTGTGCCCTAAGATTGGTAAATAGAGTGAAATTTGGCGTTTGGCGAGTGCATTTCACCATTGAGGAAGACTCTTCAGGAAACTTGCGGCCAGAGTTCATGCTTCATAGACTCACATTTGGTGAATTTTTCCCTCATTTGCGTCTTATTAATAGTCTTCCTTTCGCTTTCAACAAAGGAGATAGGGAGCTATTCAGAGCTTGTCTTAATAAAGAGAGCATAGAGAAGATTGCAAATTTGTATAAATTCTCATCCTTCTCTACCTTCTATGACACTTTGTTCATAGAGACATTGTAAATCTCTTTATGCTTTTGAATGATTTAACCATAATCCTAAGGAGTTTTTGTCCAGGAATTTTGTAGCACAAGTGGAGTCTTTAAATCTTGCAAACTTGATTGGACTTGATGAGGATGTTCTTTATGAAATTGTGAGAAGGTTGCCTCACTCCGACTGTGTGGAACTTGAAGGAAAGGAGCTCCTAGTCAATTGCTACTTTCTCACGGCCTTCGACGAGCATGAAGATCTAGTTTTTATACAAACCGCTTGTGCGTTGGGAATTGTAGAGCAAGTGCAATTTATCACTTGGGACGTGGTTGCTCTTTTGGATCCAGAAAATGAAGTTCTAGAGATTTCTGTTTATCGCCTTAGCTTTGAAGAATTTCAACCCTTCTTAGAGCTCATCAATAGTCTACCTTTTTGTTTTGATCAAACAAATCGAGACCTTATTGAAGCTTGGATAGCTGAAGAAGAAAACCTAGAGTGGTATTTTCTTACTTCTTCATTTGCAGGCGAGTGGTTCTAAATCTCTATTGTATCCCTTATCGTAACTCATGTTGTAATCTTTCATAATAATGGAGAGCCAACGCCAAATGTCTGGATATCCTCTTTTCTTTGGAGAGCCTGGAGAGGATGCAGAATTATTTTTAGCAAATTTCAAGATGTCTTGCCGTATCAAGAGGATAGTAACCGATCAAGAACGTGTAGAAATGTTTGAGGTGGTCCTTAGGAAAGATGCTAGTACTTGGTTTGACTCTTTGCCTGAGGAAGTTAAGGGGAATTACACAGAAGTTTTGAATCGTTTTAAGAGATACTTCTTTGATCCCCAAAACACTCAAAAACTATGGCAAGACATTGTTTCTCATAAGCAAAAAGACTTAGATGACTACTACTTGTACAAGCAAGAGTTTCTACGTCTTTGGGCTCTATGGATACGAAATGTTGCTAACCCTGGTGATGGTGCAGAATTTTTAAAGAAGGAGAGGTTCATAGCCGGACTCTTTCCTGACCTTAAGGTAAAAGTTGAGGCGGGTGCACCTGCTACTTTTGATGCAGCGGAAACTAGGGCTGCTGAGAAATATAGGAAACTCAAGTGCTTAAGGGGAGAGGTTCCAATAGAAGGTCTTAGACCCAAAGGTAAGTCACAAGCATCAACATCGAGGGAGCTTCCTGAGGTAACGGCGGAAGTAATTGAGAAGTTAAATGAATCTTTAAGCAGCCTGTCAATTCACCTGGCACAAGCTGTAGGTCAAAAGGGACAAGCAAAGAAGTCTGAAGAGCGAGATCCACGACCTAGGAGAGTCTTGCAATGTTGGAATTGCGGAGAGTCTGGACATGGGATGTATAATTGTCCTTGGCCCTGGGGGAGCCAGGGAGACCTAACTTGAATTACCCAGTGATGAATGCAGGAGAAGGAGCTGGTCAACAACCAAGGCTTCTACAAAGACCAAATGGACCAAGACCACCTCCACAAGGGGTAGAAGGAGTTCCACCTTTGCCAGATCCAAATGTGCATGTGGTAGAGGTGACAAACTCAAATGAGGTTGACATGGAAGCAAATGGCATTAAGCGTGGCCGAGGAAAAGGTAAAGAGAAAGAGGGTGTCCCATCACAGAGTGACCATGGACAAGGCAAGAAGGCAAAGGAGACCAAGGAAGCTAAGAGGACTCGACGTCGTATCAATCTCCAAGACTTCCCTCTTGGACATGGTATGGCTCCATACAACCTGTTGGAAGACATGCGAGGTAAGGGTCCTGATATCTCATGGCCTCAGTTTCTTGCATTATGCCCACAAGTTAGGAGGGATTTAACAAAGGCAGTTAGCACTAGGAGAAAGGTAAAAGAGAGTTTTCCTGTTGTAAAAATTGCACATGCTTAAATGAACGAGGATATTACACCTGTGCTAGATTGTTACATAAAAGGAAGATTGGTTAGGAAAGGTCTAGTGGATGGGGGTGCACAAATTTGCATCATGACAGAAGGGCTCATGCAAAGACTAGGCATGCACATCCATGAGACACCTGAAATCAAAGTCAAGATGGCAAACAATAGCAAGGCTAGGTGTGTAGGCATTTGTAAAAATGTCTTTGTAGAGGCCTTTGGCATTAAGAAAGCGGTGGATTTTTATGTTATGTCGACCAAGGGAAGTGGTTATCCATTTATCCTAGGAAGACCATGGCTAATGAAAATGCGAGCTTTGCAAGATTGGGAGAGTGGGAAATTAATTTGCAGGAATGACAATCATAAGAAGGTTGTCTTTGACATGAAGGAGCAACGCCAAGAGGAGCTCCATGAAGAATCATCTCAAAGTGAGATGGAAGAAGGTTGGACCGATAGCACTTCAGAAGAAGAAAGTAGCGGCAGCATTACTGAAGAGGAGTCTTCCATCGAAGTCATGGGGGTAAGGTTTAAGCCAAGCAACCAAGAGACCTCTTGTCAAGGCTTGGAGGAGGTAGGTCCTCAAGAGAACGAAGGTGTTCAAGATGAAGGGATGCTGGAAGGTATGCTATCAACAACACTTACAAATGATGAAAGAGAGGAGTTCAAATGTGTGCTAAGGAAGTTTCCTAGGCTTTTTGCTAAAGACTACACCGATGTGCGTGGGGTAGATGTTGTTCAACACAAGATTGAGTTAAAGCCTGAGGCCACACCTAAAGCTCAGAAGCTACGAAGGCTAGGAGTTATAAAGGAACAGGCTCTACTCAAGGAGGTAAGAAAGCTTCTAGCAGCAGGTTTCATTTATCCAGTGGAGAATTCAGAGTGGGTCTCTCCTGTTGTTGTCACTCCTAAGAAAAATGGCAAGTGGAGGGTGTGTGTGGATTACTGTCCCCTCAATGAGGCAACAAAAAGAGATCACTTTCCCCTCCCATTCCAGGATGAGATACTAAATGAGGTAGTTGTTCATGAGAAGTACACTGTGTGCGATGGTTACTCAGGTTACTTTCAAATAGGTATCGCATTGGAGGATCAATTGAAAACAACCTTTATCACTCCTTGGGGTTGTTATGCTTTTAGAGTCATGCCATTTGGCCTGACAAATGCTCCTGCAACTTTCCAACGCTTCATGAACATGGTGTTTCAAGCATTCTTTGGAAAGTCCATTAGGGTTTTTATTGATGATTTTTGCATTTATAGCTCAAAATCATTGCATCTACAAAGGGTAGAAGAAGGTTTAAAGAAGCTCTATGACATGGGAGGTCAACTCAACCCCGACAAGTGTCACATAGCTGAGGATGAAGTGATCTTGCTTGGTCACAAGGTTTCCTATAAAGGCATTGAGGTGGATTCTTCAAAGGCAAAGGCTCTTATTGAGCTCCCCTCACCCAAGAATCTCAAAGAGGTCATATCATTCATTCAAAAAGTGAAGTATATGTCACGCTTTATTCACTTAGCTTCGGAGTTGCTTCATCCTTTGCAAAAGTTGACACAACAAGTAGAATTTGCATGGTCTGATGAGCTTGAAGAGTATTTTTGTAACATTAAAGTCATTTTGTCAGAGCTACCAACACTCATGCCTCCTTGTTGGGAGTACACATTCTTTGTTAGCTCTAGTGTTGGAAGGGAAACAATTGGTGCTGTGTTGCTACAACAAGATCCCCACAGTACAAGGATGCGACCCATCTACTTTGCTAGTAGGGTCATGAATGCTTTGGAGAGAGACTACACAGAAGCAGAACTCATGATGCTTTCTCTCATGTTTGCGGTGAGAAAGTTTAGATCCTACCTGCTACCAAAACCTTTTGTAATTCTCACTGCAGAGAATTTGTTCCCTTGGGTGTCATCTCAAATGAATCTTAGTACTAGGATCTCAAAGTGGATTATGGAGTTGCAAGAGTTTCAATACTCTTTCAAGGTAGAAGATAGTGTGCGTGCACAATTGGCAGGGATTCTCACTTATAGGGTGCATGAAAAGGAGATTAAGGTGCCTGAAGTAAAGACCCTACCATTACCACCACCAAAAAGTATTCCTAATGCTTTTACCTTGTTCTTTGATGGAGCTTTTCGTCGAGCCACAGGAAAAGCAGGAGGAGGGCTAGTGTTGCTCAACCCAAGTGGAGAGGTGGTCATGAAAGAGAAGGTCAATCTACCAGGTTCAACTAGCAACAATGAAGCAGAATACGACACACTACTTCATGGTTTGAAGATGTGCATTGGCCAAGGGATACAACGTCTCATGGTAAAAGGAGATGCACTTCTCATTGTTAAACAGATTTTAGGCATTTGGGCATGCAAGAATGAAAGCTTACGGACAAAAGTTCATGCCATTCGTAGATTGTTTAATCAATTTGAAGAAGTGCAACTATATCATATTCCTAGGAAACAGAATGAAGATGCCGATTTACTTGCACAGCAAGTAGTTACATGTGTTGAGAAAGAAGTGCAGGTCATCATGGTGGCAGCAACTGTCAAGCAACCGAGATACCAGGGATTGGAGTCATTGACTCCTATTATTAGCTACATTTTGGAGGGCGAGTTTCCACAAGACTTCACGAAGGCTCAGAAGAGGAGACTCATGAAGAAGGCAAGCGCATATCTCTTCCTAGAAGGCTCCCTCTATCAAAGAGGGAGGGATCAAGTATGCAGAAGAGTACCAACTATTGAGGAAATTCCAGCCATTCTAAAAGGTTTGCATGAAGAAGCATGTGGTGGTCATTTTGCCCAAGAATTAACTGTGAAGAAGATTTTGCTTGCGGGGTATGTTTGGCCAAGTCTGCATGTGGATGTCCAACATTGGTGTAAAAGTTGTCACAATTGTCAGGTAAATGGGAATAGAAGATTGGTTTATGGTCCAAGGCAAATCGTACTTGCAAATGGACCCTTTGAAAAGTGGGACATTGATGCTATGGGTCCTCTGCCTAGGACAAAAAATGGTAAACTCTACATTCTAGTGGCTGTAGACTATATGACTAGGTGGGTGGAAGCACAAAGTGTGGCAAAGGTAAATGAGAGGACAGTGAGCAAATTCGTCTACACTCACATTTGTTGTAGATTTGGCACACCTTTGGAGATTGTTTCTGATAATGGTCCAGGGTTTAGAAAGGGATTGGTCACAGAAGTCTGTGAAGAACTTCACATTCTACATCGTCACAGTACACCCTACTATCCCCAATCAAATGGTTTGGTAGAAAAAGCTAATGGTGTCATTGCAGGCATCATTAGAAAGATGGTGAAAAACAAAACAAAGTTGTGGGATGACTTCTTGGATGGTGCCTTGTGGGCATATCGAACCACATATAGGGAAGCCACAGAGTTCACACCATTTCACTTGGTCTATGGTCAAGAGGCTTTGCAGCCTATCGAGCTCAACATTCCAACAATGCGACTTCA
This sequence comes from Adiantum capillus-veneris, assembly GCF_014529385.1. Taxonomy (NCBI): domain Eukaryota; kingdom Viridiplantae; phylum Streptophyta; class Polypodiopsida; order Polypodiales; family Pteridaceae; genus Adiantum; species Adiantum capillus-veneris. Next base: position 9,983,213 of record NC_140952.1, on the reverse strand, counting down.
TGGCAAAGGAGCACAAGATGATCAAGAGGTATGGATGGATCGACTTCTTACGTTAATGGAGCTTGAGTGGAAAAGAGAAGCAGCATATGAGTGCTACAAGAGGAAAGCCACACAAGCGAAAGAAACGCACGACAAGAAACTGAAGGACAAAGGCATCAAGGAAGGAGAGCTTGTGCTAAGGTATGACAATCGACTTGACAATCGTTTTGATGCCAAGTTTGAAACAAGATGGCAAGGGCCATACATAGTCAAGAAGGCTTTCAATTCAAGTTACTATCAGCTTATGGACTTGAATGGTAAAGAGCACTCCAGGAAAGTAAACGGGTATCGCTTGAAGCCCTATTTGAGTCGCCTTCTACCAAAGGATCTACCAAAGATCTGTCCAAAGCCCGCTGTCTCATGTAAGTATTGTTACATGAAGCATGAGTGTAACCCCGGCCAAAATTCTGAGGGGCCAAACAATAAAGATCTCATCAAGGACTCTGAAGCACTCTCTTTGGAAAAGATGCTCTATGATGGTACATGAATATACCATCATCCAGGGGGAGGGCTAATGATAGCCGTTTTTCGGCTCTTTGTAATTGCCACAGTGAGTTACCTCACCCTACCAAAATCACCCAAACACTGTGGCTATCCCTACCATTTCACTGTACATAGGCGTGCGTGAGTCACGGGACTTTTCCCATATCTTCTTTAAGAAACCCTCAATTAGCTAGTCATTGGGTTAGTTGAGCCAAAAAAAAAAAAACAAAGTATATTATGGCCCATGCGTATGTAAATATTTCTTTGTATATAGGGCCTAAATAAAAGATTTTTTCATAATTATTTTGATATTTATTTAAATATTTCTACCTAGGTGTGTGTTATTTATGCTCTGTACATTGCCTCACCATTACCACAATTTTTCTTACCATTTTTCATACTCTTTATTCCATATAGAAATATTTTCATGTAAGCTTCTCTTATATTTGGTGTAACTCCACCCCAACAAAAATCCAAAAAAACTAGTTTTATTTATGTGTATATTTTTTCACTATTGTGATTTTTTCCTTCCTACATCTATTTTGTTTTTTTTTTCTAAAAAATTAGAACACCAAAAATATTTATCTTTTATGGTAGTTTCATAATGAGAGAGATTTCTTTTGACCCCTTTATATTTTTTCCACTTATATTATTTATATTTGACATGTACATATTTTTTAGACCCCTCAATATTTGATTTTCTTAGTTGTACTATTCACTTATATCATGATTTCAACAATATCTTCAATTATAGACCTACCAAATAAGGTCAAGGGTAGGTGGCATGCATACATGCACTATGGAGGGCTCACTCTCGGAGATATTCAAAAGAATCATCCAAAGAAGGACCCCACAAGGACCTTGTGCAATGGAAAAAAACGGTCGGTTTTGCTGAATTTTTAAAGTTCACTTGCTCTCCGAATTGGAAAAGGTGATACAAACAAAAGTTGTAGCTCGTGAGCTGAACTTTTGCCTCAAATTTTTTCATATTTTTTTGAGCTACGAGCTGTGAGCTATGATTTTATTAGTGGACCCCAGTTTTCCCATGCTATGCAGCCACACTCTCTCTTCCACTTTATCATTTTCCTCTTTCACACACACTTCTCCACTCATCATCCCCACCTCTCTCACCACTCCTCTCTGCACCCTACTCACCTTCTCCTCAACCTTGAAGAATAAGAGAAACCATGGTGAACTCATACCTCCCACACACAATTCCATTCCAAAATTGACCACCTAGTCTCATTTTTCCTCTTCCAAATTACCCATATCTATAAAAAAACCACAAAATTCAGCCTCTTCTCTTAAAAGACAGCATCATGGTGGTTGATTACTCAGCTTCAATTACCTTGTCTCTCAAGGAAGGTCAAGAGTGGAGAAAAAATGTACCGTCAAAGCTAGTGGACCGTCAACAAGCGTCAAAATTGGCCCTACTCAAGACACTTGGAGCATCAACCTTGTAAGAAATCCACCTTTTCTTACCTCTTAAGAGTTTTTCTTCCTTATTTGTATCCTACATGGATACTCCCATTGTAAATATCCAATTCCATTTGTAAATTAATACTAACTCTACTAACACTAACCCACTATGAAAAGTCCTATCACCTCCATTTCTCTCCTCTCTCTTTCCCCACCAACTTCTTGATAATTCCAAGCAAAAGAAATTAGATAAATTGCTGAAAATCTAACCCAACCATGGTTAGAGGAGTAACTCTAGCCTTCAAAATTGCTATAAAAGGAGGGTGTAGCTAGCACAAAAGGGGGAGCCATAAGCAAGAGCACTATGCTATAGCTTGAGAAGCAAAGCTCAACCTCTCTAGAAGGAGCTCTTGAGTGGAAGCTCATTGTCTTATGCATGTGCAGGTGTTGTAATAGGGGATTAGCAAGGGAACTCTATGCCATTGTAAGAGAGAGAGTGATCATTCAATTGAGAGTAGGAAATCTATCATTTCTCCTACTAGTGTAAGCCCAACAATTGCTGAATCAAGGAGGGTGGATTTGGACTAAGCTTGGATACTTTGTCTCCCTTCCAACGTGAAGTAATGGACAACAATGATGCGTAAGTGTCTTGGTGTTTTTTGTTAAGTTCTTGATAGCTTGTCTCTGGTGTTGTCATCAATCTAGCCATAAATCCCACATACTGTAAGAGGGCGACAGGGTGGAGAGGACTCCCCTGGCCTTAAGACAGTGATTGGGGTGGCTTTTCTTGTGACGTGTTGTGGTGAAATTTACGCAAGCTATGTTGAACAAATACTAATCTCACTTTGATTTGTCATGACAGATTTGTAAGAAGGTATTAATGCAACAAGCACCCCCTCTCCCTGTCTCTCTCTTACTTAAATATATAGTTGTGTTTGCTTGATCATTGCCGATACATTTCAAAGCAGCCCGAGCACTATCTCTCTCTCTCTCTCTCTCTCTCTCTCTCTCTCTCTCGTGTTTTAGTGTGTGAGAGTGTTCCATTGGTGTTAGGGTTAGTGTAAATTCCTTGCTTGTTTGTGGGTTGCTCTAACGATTCTCCTCTTTTGCGTCCTAGTTCGCTCTTAAACTAGGTGGTGCCCCTTGTGTAGTTGGGATTTGGCTGTGGGTTTGTTGTTTTGGTTTGTGTTGTGTTGTGCCCCAGCCCCATTGAGCAGCACGGGAGCCTTGAAGGGTGTCTAGAGGTTTCTCTTCTTGTCGCCCGCCCCGAACCGCCTCACCATCTTCTCCATCTTCATTACTATGCTACTATGCTATGCTAAGCAAGAAGAGTGATAATAAGTGAGGAACTATTTCTTTCTCCTATGAATGTTCCTTCTTTCCATTGCCTACCCTCATTCCCCCCTAGCTCTCTCCACCTTTGAAGGTGTTTGAGGCCTTGGGACAGAGGCCAAAGATGGTTAATGCTTTTACAAAGTTTATGTTATGCTCATGATGCATCAAGCTTTCCATCTTCATAGCATCACCTAGGTCACAAGGAACACAAAGATTATACTCTACCAAGTCTCTCTTTATGGTAGAATCTATAATACAAAATCCTATTGGAGGGGGGATGGCTCCACATAAATCCGTTCCTCAACTGTTGTCATGCTCTCTAATTCTATCTCTTGTAAAAGTATTGTTCATGCCAAGTTAATTAAGTATAATGTTTGTGTTGCTACTGCTATTGAAATTCACCCTCTTTGTTCTCAAAGTAGTCTCATAAAAATGCTCACTATAATTCTCTTAATTCCTCTATTCTCAATGTTCATAAGCCATTTTCATTACAATAGTAACCATGACGTGTACACATATTGTCTCAAGATCACCTGTAAGAGGGTGAAAAATGGCACCCATTCCTTTATTCAAATTCAGGGGTGGAAAAAGATATCACCCAAAAGTTTTGGACGGATATCCATACACCAAACCATTTCCTATATAACCGAGTGGCTTCCCCAGGATAAGAAAACGGTGTCGTGAAGCTCTGCTTCCATGATGGAAAAAGGTGCAACGAGATGCATATAAAGTTTATTTGAAGCCTATATGATTATCCAGCAGTAATAAGGGCTTGGTAACAAGCAAGTTAAATGCTAAATGTATGCCAGATGCGGCTTTAAAGAGCCAACAGATGCCTTGATGATGCTAATAAGGATTGTGCTTGAGGTAATCATAGATGGGAGATTATGATCTAGGACTGTAGTGCTTGAAGTGCTCTACCGGTGTCAAGAAGTGCACAGTGTGACTAGGAAAGCGTCGGGCCTATGACTGTGAGGATTCGTCGCAAAATCAAGCAAGGCGCGTAGATGATTTGAAGCTAAAAACACACTCAAAAAGAAAAAAACTCCAGCCATGAAAGCTCCACTTTGAAAAAGAACCAAGGTTAACTCAAAACTCTTGTGTGTGTGAAGATTAGGTGTAGCCTTGCTCCCAATTGCGCAGATGCAGTGCTCTTTCAACCTGCTAAAACCCCTAAATTGACGCTTTGATTCTTCGTCGTGACCATTTCATGGAATCTTCAATACTTCATTGGAGAAGCCTAAGTAGTTATTTGAAGAGGGGAAACCCTAATTGGAGGCCTCACAGCCTCGAACATGTAGTGGAAGTAGCACGTGACTGCATTAGCACCCTGTAATGGAATGGTTGTATCTCCTTGCTTATATGCCCAAATGAGCTCATTATTGGCTCTAAAACTTCCCCTTAGCTTGAGCAACAATTGCACCATTGTTGATGTGGAAGTTTGAGCCATTTTTTGCTATTTTTGACCATTTCATTGCCATTTTTTGCCCAAAAATGCTCCTTTTTGTCCGTCAAATACCCAAACAAGCTGGGGAAAATCCCTAAATTTGTGGAAAAATCCATTGGGCTAAAATTTCATGTTGAACCTCATTTTCCCACTCGGTAAGCACTTTGGACACGTCTTTTACGCCCGCACATGAAACCTACTATTTTTGGCCAACATCGCCCGCATTAAACTTTCTAGGAAAAACAAGCGTGCCGCTTCGAAACACTTGACATTTGTACATTCCTAAAGAAAATTAGGCATGCTTTAATGTGTTAAAACATGCCATGGTGCAGATGAAGAGGTAGATGATGCAGGTGGACAACAAAAACTTAAAAATCCAATCCTAATTATTGTTGAGGATATACTTAGTAAGGAGAATACTGAGGTTGCAAAGGAAGAAACTAAAGCTGAAGTGGATGCAAGACTTGGTGGAGATGGCAAGGTAACTGTAACTGAAGGAGAAAGTACAAAGCAACAACGGATTGAAGTTATAGATCATGTTGATGTTGATGTTTCTGATCAAGGGATGGGTTCTCACAATGTTTGATAAGCATGGCCCACCAAGTGCTTCAGTCTGTTAGTGGTTGATGTGTTAGGGTACTTATCTTTTTGGACTGTAACTAAGGTCTTAGTTTTAAATCTTAGGGGCACGTTTACACAAGTTCCTAATGCTTAGGTAGTTTGGAATACCTGAATTGTCTTATAGTGTGTATCAATTTTTTGGATGTAGCCAACGAGCAGTTTGCAATCGTCCTGTAGTTGTACTGCCTTTTGGGCCTGTAATATGATGATGATGATGAATACATAGTGAAGGAGTACCTTCTTTCTCTCAATCACGGTGTTTATTATTTGCATGCTTTGATATTTTGTGAATTAATGTACATTATACTATCTCCTCTTTTTCCTGCACTGCATGTTTCTTGTACCTAATACTTGTTAGGCTGTGAGCCCCTAATATAGTTCTCATTGGATTTGGCATTCTTGTTCTACTCTCATCCTAGTATTGCTGATGGAGTCATGGTTTGGGTGGTACTTCTAGCTGTGAAATGGCATGATATCCACCCCCTTTTGTATTTATATTTGGTGTTGCAAACTGCTTGAGCCATGTTTGAAATGATAGCGGCAATTTTTGTAAGTTCTAAGGGCTTGGCAATGGCTGTTTATTTGATTATGATGTGGTGTCGTAATTATCTGAGAAGGGATTTGTAGACTTGCTAGGGATTTTTATGGGCTTTTTCTTCTCTTCCAAAGCTTGTGCCAATAGTTCTGGCGTTATAACTTTCCCTACATCTTCTGGGTGAATTGGTTTGTATTCTTGTTCGTACTTATCGACAAAAATAATATGGGTTCCAGCTACAGAATCATACAAAAACAAGTACATGACTTTTTCTATGCTTAATTTATTCACATGGGGTTCCATGCACCGGTAGTAAGAGGTGACTCTTCCCTCTTGGTGCTTGTAAATCCCAATATTTTCCTGAATTGTAGCCATTGTCTCACAACTCTCTTGTCATGAATGTAGAAGGATCTAGAAAGAGTGAGTTTAAGAGGTAATTCTCGGGTCTCCATAACCATTTTAACTTTTTCTACGTTGTCTCCATACCAATTCTAATTTTTTGGGTCTTTGACAATGAGATAGTGGTTTCCCTCCTCATCGAGGAACCTATCATCATTGTCGATTACCATGATTACTTCCAATCCTCTTACTAGCTGTTCTTCAATACAGATGCATTAACATTCTCAAACATCAGCATACGTTAGAGCTCCATGGGAATTTGGTCCCTTTAGGAAGATTTCCATGTATTTTGGTATGTTTAAGGGGTTTTGGGAGGTGCTACCTCCCATAGTCCCTTGCTATTGGAACTCTCAAAGTTGTTGGTTAGTCATCCACTGAAATGATCCTTTGGAAGAGGTGTCAGTATCACTGCTCTTGTTAACCCTCACGGCTCACGGACACCCCATCACCTACGACGGACGTGTATTATGTATTTGGTACAGTCAGGTACCGGGCTTGTCGGACCAATAGGAAAAGGGTAAGAGTGATCGCCGATGAGAGGCGCACTCTAACTGGGACATTCAAGGGATTAGTTGGCTAAGCATGGGCGCCCAAGTGTGAATGGGGTGAACTCATATAAAAGCCAACTAAACCTAAAATTCACTCATTCTCTCATTTGTGCAATAGAAGAGTGCTCTTGCTCCATCTCCATCTCCATCTTCTTCTTCTTCACCTCCTCGTGTGTGTGTGTATGTGTGTGTGAGAGAGAGGGAGAGTGTGTGTGCGATCAAGCATTACGAAGGCACGACGGCGGCGAAGAGGTTGAGCGCGGCACGACTGCAGCTTCTTCTTCATTGCGGCGAGGAATCCTCCACGGCAGGAGCATAGAGCGGTGAGTGACACACCATTGCCCTCTTTTGAGCTTGCTAGTTTAGGCTTGTTGTGTGCTTGGAGCCATTTGTGGCTCGCACACGGTGTATTGGCAAGTCCCTTACTTCGCGAGTGCGGCAAGGAGCGCACATTTTTGGCGCCGCGGCCGGGGAATCGCCCTGCACTAAGCCCAAGAGGCACTTTGTGCTTCTCCTATGAGTTGTTTGTAGTAGGAAAGAAGAGGAAGAGGAAGAGGAATGAGTGTTTTTCTGCAAGTTGTTAATTTCTGTGTTGTTTGCAAGTTCTGTGATTTCTGCATAATGTTGTGTTTTCTGTTTGCACACAGTCTTTGCACAATTAGTAGTCTTAGCTTGTTTGCAGTGAATGAATGAGTAGGAAGGCAGTTAGCAATTTCTGTTTGCACACAGTCTGCACACAATTTTCTCTCAAGGTTTGGCTGCACACAGTCTGCACACAGTTTTCTCTCAAGGTTTGGCTGCACACAGTCTTTGCACAGTAAGGTAGTGAGAGAGGAAGTAGGTGGACAGTTTGGTCACTGTCAGTAAGCAGTTAACAGATTAGTTAGTGCTGTTAGTAAGTAGATAAGGTAGTGAGCTGTCTGTGAGCTGTGAGCTGTTGACTGGGAGGGTAGGTAGGTGACAGTGTGTGTGGCCAAGAAAGGGTTACCAAAACCGCGCACGGTCGTCGCCCAAAAAAAAAAAAAAACCGAAAATATTTAAGCGTGAGTGACTGGGGGGCTACACTAAAATTTTGATCGGGATCGGGATCATTTCCCCAAGCCCAAGCCCAAGCCCAAGCCCAAGCCCAGGCCTCAGTCCTCAGTCTTATGATATATACTAGACTCACTCTTATATATATACCCTACCCCCTCAAGAGGGAATGAGAGCATGTGGGGCAAGTCCTCCACTCTCCTTCCTTCTCTTCCCACTTGTACCCTTAGACTTTCTAATTCGGGCTTAGTTCCCTACTAGAAATTGACGTTTTAGGGATTCCGAGGGCATAAAGTGACCAAACGGAGGGCTGTAAAGCATGGCACAATGAGCTACATAAGTGTAAGGCTTTGAGTTTGACACTAAGCGGAAAGGCTGGAGATTGGTATAGAACCTTAAGAGTAGAAGAAAAAACGATCTACTCTACTCTTAGAAGACTGTTCTTAAAAGAATACATACGAGAGGGAGTACTTTGGGGTGTAGCCTCTTAGCTCCAGAAAGCCCAACGAGAAGAAGGTGAATCCGTGAGAGACTTCATTAGTCGCCTAAAGAATTTGAATTCTCGATGCAATCCAAACGAGCGATTCAACAACAACCAATTGCTCGATAGATTCATTAGGGGACCTGATTGGAATGTACCTTTTCATGTGCATATTGATGCATCAAATTTTGCTATTGGGTGTGTTCTAACTCAACCAGGAGAACATAAATTGGACTACCCTATTAGCTTTGCAAGTCGCCAATTAAATGATGCCGAGATGAACTACACTACTACAGAGCGCGAAGGTCTAGCCATGATTTACGCAGTAAAGAAATTTCGCTATTACCTTCTTGCTACCAAGTTTGTGTTTTATGTTGATCATCAAGCATTGCTACATTTGGTAAACAAGCCGTGTTCCACAGGGTGAATTACACGATGGTTGTTAATTCTTCTTGAGTTTGACTTCACCGTTGTTGTGAGGCCTGGGAGGAAACATGTCATGGCAGATCATTTATCTCGTATCCCTAATGGCAAAGCTCCTACGGGGGTTGATGATGAATTACCTGATACTCCTTTGTTCATTGTTGAGACAATGCCTGAATGGAGTGAAAAGATTGTTAACTTCTTAGTTAATGGTTTTCCACCCAAAGAACTACGAAAAGATATAGCTCGAAAATCAATCAAGGAATGCGCACCCTATTGCTTACTGGCTGGAACTCTCTATAAGAGAGGAAAAGATGATGTTCTTAGACGCCGTGCCCATGAGGATGAGTATTTATATATTCTACAAGAGGCACACATGGGCGTAGCTGGTGGTCACTTTTCAGGAAACTTGACTACCCGAAAGATCTTACAGTCAGGCTATTGGTGGCCCACTCTGTTTAAGGATGCATCACTTTTTGCAAAGGGATGTGATGAATGCCAACGCTTCAAGAAGCCACAAAGAAGTGATAGGATGCCTCTACATCCCATCAAGGTAACCCAACCATTTGAAAAGTGGGCCTTAGACTTTGTAGGACCCATTTGTCCAGCTGCACGTAACACGCAATCACGATATATCATTGTGGCTATCGACTATGTAACCAAATGGGCTGAAGCAAAAGCAACACGGATGGCGGATGCAAAAACAACAGGTAAGTTCCTCTTTGAGAACATTATCACACGTTTTGGATGCCCCTTTGAACTTGTGAGTGACAATGGAACTCATTTTATAAATGAAGTAATAAAAGAACTCACGTCAAACTTCATGATATCACACCAAAAGTCTACACCCTATTATCCCCAAGCAAATGGCCAAGCTGAGAGTACCAACAAAACTCTCATCTCCATTTTGACAAAGACAGTCGAGGCTCATCGCACTGATTGGGACCTAAAGCTTACATCAGCTTTATGGGCTTCTCGTACTGCGTATAAAGTTGCTATTAATTGCACACCGTTTAAGATGGTGTATGGCCAAGAAGCAGTTATGCCATGGGAGTTTGTCATTCCTAGTCTTCGAGTAGCTTCTCAAGAAGGTTGGGATGGTAACCCCTTAGTGGAGCGATTATATATCCTGGAAAGGCTAGATGAAGAAAGGCAATTAGCTGTGCGAAATGCTCTAGGGGAGAAGGATAGGAGAAAGAAGTGGTTTGATAGCCATTTAAAGGATTAAGACATCAAGGTTGGTGATAAAGTTCTTATGTACGGGGTACGTAATGAAAAGAAGAAATTGAAATACGCTGGTAAGGGACCATATCGAGTGTGTGAAATTACTCCGCGAGGTACCATTCATGTGGAGACTCTAGATGGAGTTGAAACCATTGGATTCCTTAATGGGAGTAAATTCAAAAGATATTATGATCCTCTAAGCCAGGAAGAGTTGCAAGCCATCCATCAAAAGAAGGCTGCCAAGGAACAAGCAGAGCTTAAAAATATCCAAGCAAGAGTTGAGGCTCGAGAACGACAACAACGTCTTAGACGCCAACGAGAGGCTAATTTGGGAATCACGCAAGCATTTTTCGAGGACACAGATGACTACTCATTAGAATCTGAGCCACCCCCACGATACCCAATTGAGCTAAATAGCCCCTATGGGAAAGTACTATACGATGCCTTATTAGATACAGGAGCTAAACACAATTTGTTATCCTATGGAGTTTGGTGTCAATTAGGGAAACCGACCCTATCCCCGAGTACGATGCAAGTCAAGGGCATTAATAAAAAGAAAACTGCTATTCTTGGAGTCCTTCAGACCCCTGTTGTCTATGACAATGGAAGCATAGTGCAGAGGTTTCTAGTCATGCCCGTGGGTATATGGAAGGCAACGTAAACCTCGGACGCACGTGGATGTTGGCAACCAAATGCACTATTGATTGGGATACTGTTAGTGTCACGACGCGACCACCGACTCTTACCCCTATCATTCAAGCAAAGTCACCTACGTCGCAAACTCTAGCAAAGTTGAAGGATAGCCAACATTCACAAGCCAAGGTGGTTAACTCGTCTTTGCCGGCTACCCATGAACCTAGCACTTCAACACTTGTAGTTGCAGCAAGCAGTAATATTGCAAGTACTCATCCACGACCTAAGAGTACATATCAATGGGTCCCCAAGGCCTTACTTCCAACTACCTCAACCCTCCCATCCATTCCAAGAAAAAATTTCCTGGGAAAACCAAGAGCGCGCCCTAGGAGAGTCAAGACCAAATCACAATGGATTCCAAAACAACTATTAGAAGCCCAAGGCTACTATGATGGAAATGAGCAAATTTGGGTACCTAAACGTAAAATGTGTCCTTCCCTATCGACAACAAACCCATATGAGTCAAACAGTGTAACGCTAAAGCCAATGGCAGACCGTGGGAAGGGAAAGATCACAGAATGCTACACACCTAGTCCAGAGCTAGTTTGGGCTCCAAGGCAAAACCAATTTATTCCACCTAGCTCAGGAAGGGGGGAGTTCCATGAAGCTTCTAGCTCCTCATGTAATGCATCCATAGAGGTAAAAGATTCTACACAGCCTCCATCTATAGTAGTGGACCTCCATGAAGCTACAAAAGAATCCACACCTCCCAGTGTTCAAGAATCACCTGATGAACCACTTCAAGTTCGATCCTGGGAGAGTACCTTACCACCCTTGCAACTTGACGAGGCACCCAGGGTAATAGAAAACTACTGGCAAAAATCCTCACCTATTACCAACTGGAACAATTGGTTTCAAAGGGTGATGACATCATTTCAAACGGTATGATCTACCTAAGGAAGGGGGGAGTGTTTGTGGACATCCATCATTCACTTGCTTCCCTCTCAACCTTTCTCCCTGACCTCTTAATCTTCGATCTTAGGGAATGTATATATAAAGCCTTATACTTACAAAAACAAGATAAAAAAGTAAAAGAGCAAAAGCCATAACACAAATCATAAAAACAAATTATGCACAAGAACACGACCCTTGTAATATTTGCAATCTAACCATCATCTATTTGCGTGTACAGATATGGCTAGTAGCTAGAGTCATCCACTTCTGCCTTGGGTGAGAGGTACCCTCGTTACTTTTCACAAATATTTCACATGGTCTTTCCAGTGCTGGCATGTGAATGGGATTTGATAGGTACCCTAGCATGTGAGAGGAATTTTGAGGAGTTAGAATGGCTGATACGTCTCTTGACCACGTCTGATCCATACTTAGTAGAGAGCGTTTCTCCCATTGCACAAGCCTACCCTTTTGACCAAGATGACTATAGGCGTCTAGTGACCTTCTTAGTAAACATGGGCACCTATGATGAAGAAGAAAATTTACACGACTACACAGATGGCACATATGGTCTCATGGATGATGACTTTGTTTATCTTGACGACGAAGATAGGGGTTTAGCCTTAGGGTTTCCCCCCAACCTCTACAATATCCTATTCCCTTGACTCTCTAGGGGGAGTGCAAATAATTAGGTTAGGGTTCCTTATGTTTTTTGTTGTGTTCAATAAGTTTTGGTACCTTTTTCCACTAATGTGCCTCCTGGAGGTATTCCTTTTGTTTCCTAGTGTGTACAGGAGCGTGTTGCTATTGGTAGGATTTGGACCTTCATGGAATCTTTATCTCGACTCACTCTTCAAATCAAGCGCGACCATCGACACAAACAGGTGTTTCTTGCCCCTTATCTTTTTTGCATCTATGATTGTCAGCTTTAATTGTGATTGGTAGCCTAATATTCACCGCATTTGCTTAGTACCAAACATTTAATTCAATGTAATTTTTTGTCATAATCACTTGTCTAGGTTTAAAAATCAAGCAATCCGACAAACTAGTTTAACCAAGTTAGGTGTTAGAAATCTTCTCTTAATACCATGGGGAATGCCTTCCTAATACTTAATGGTTACTTAGGTTCTTAATCCGATTTAGGCAGCATTGTGTGAAATGTACTAGGGCTTTCTAGTGGGCTTGACCCTATTGACCTTTAGCTTAAGTATTATAAAGGGAGTTTACTGGTGTGATGAGCCTGGGAGGTGTATCAGTGTTATATGACCCCCCAAAGTTACAAAATTAAAATGCTGAAAATGAACAAACAAAAAATCAAAGTGCCACAATGTAAAATCTTAAGCTGGAGGAGAAATCTCAGCTTGATTTGGTACTTCACTCACATGTATCGCCTATGGTACTAGAGCCCTAGAGGTGCCCAGTATGGGCGCTTTTACTTGAAAAGCAAAAAACCCAAGGCATACAAAATAAGACACACATCAAAATTGAATCACTGTGAAAAGACTTTGGGGGGTCAAAGAAAAAGTAATCAATCAGGCGATGATTTCATGAGAAATTCCTTTTATGGTAGCTTAACTACAAGGTCTGCTAGATATAGCCTCTAGTCAGCCCTCGAACATGAATACTTGGCTCTCGCGATTAAACAACTTAATTGACCACAGATAATTAAGAAGCTTACCCATGGTATTAATATTCGATCTCTAGTGCCTTTCGACCGTCAAATTAGCGACCCCAGACTTGTTTAATTTTTTACCTTTACATCTGTTTATGCATTTGATTACATTGCAATTTAATGTTCATTGCTGACAAATTGTTTGAAATTCTTTTACCAATCAAATTGTCTACCTAAAACTGCATATGCTGTTTAATCACTTATGAGAATGCAATTACTGTGCCAATGTTGTTTGATTTTGCAGTGACTGAAGAAGGCTAAGGACATTCATCTCAAATTCTCTTCCACCTCGACGAACGAGCTTCAACTCAATAGCTTCCGAGGACGGAATCTACATCAGGAAGGGGGGCATGTTAACCCTCACGGCTCACGGACACCCCATCACCTACGACGGACGTGTATTATGTATTTGGTAGAGTCAGGTACCGGGCTTGTCGGACCAATAGGAAAAGGGTAAGAGTGATCGCCGATGAGAGGCGCACTCTAACTGGGACATTCAAGGGATTAGTTGGCTAAGCATGGGCGCCCAAGTGTGAATGGGGTGAACTCATATAAAAGCCAACTAAACCTAAAATTCACTCATTCTCTCATTTGTGCAATAGAAGAGTGCTCTTGCTCCATCTCCATCTCCATCTCCATCTCCATCTCCATCTCCATCTTCTTCCCCTCCTCGTGTGTGTGTGTATGTGTGTGTGAGAGAGAGAGGGAGAGTGTGTGTGCAATCGAGCATTACGAAGGCACGACGGCGGCGAAGCGGTTGAGCGCGGCACGACTGCAGCTTCTTCTTTATCGCGGCAAGGAATCCTCCACGGCTGGAGCATAGAGCGGTGAGTGACACACCATTTCCCTCTTTTGAGCTTGCTAGTTTAGGCTTGTTGTGTGCTTGGAGCCATTTGTGGCTCGCACACGGTGTATCGGCAAGTCCCTTGCTTCGACAGTGCGGCAAGGAGCGCACAGATCTCTTCTATGATTGGCACTAGCAGATCTATTCTTGCTTGGTTTACACTCTCTTCTGCCAACACCAAACTAACTTGATCTCCTACCACTCTTCGGTCTCTTTGAAGACACCTACCAGATCTCAAATTCATCAAATCTTTCACACACAGCTATTAACCCAAACCTTTTACCTTAGACATCAAATTTCAGCTCCTCTTTGCTTTGATTCGCTTTTAAACCTCTTTCTCAACTTGAAAAGTACTTTGCACTCAGAAATGATCATCAACTTGCATGATCCTTGGTTTGGGCTATCTGTACAAAACTTTAACTCTGCAATCCTTTGTCAAACTAGTGATTCTCACTTAAGTTCTCTACGGTGTTGGTCGGTATAACTAGAGGGTTAATCTCAACTAGACATTTGTATATAAGGACTTGACTACCTCTATGCACTGGTCTGAAAGGACAAATGGGGTCCTAAGGTCACAAGGAAGGCTCTAGGATGGTTAAAATCTCTGTCTGGCTCCTATCTATGCCTGGAGACTTTATACGCGTATGATGACGCTAAGCTCAAAATTGGCCCAAACTTCAAGTTTAGATGCTCTGGTGGTGATATGCTCTATTCGCCCCAAGTTTGTTTTTGTGATTTTGACATCCCTTGGCAGGTCCTTCACTCCTAATTTTGTCTTGGTTGTTGTCAGCTTCTCTAGGAGGTTATTTAAGACAAAGATGCTTCAAATTGGGTGAAACTAGGTCTCTAAGCTTGTTTTGTGGTACTAAACATCCCATTCTGCTCTGGTGTGAGCTTTGGTCCCTAAAAATTCCTTGCAAACATTATACGCGTATGATGTCTATCTGGTCCAAATGAAGTGAAACTCACTCTAGAGGTCTTCCACCACACAAGCAGCTCACAATACTTTTCAAAACTCAATTTCAATGCTTTTTGTGCTAGATATGATCAATTCAAGCGTTCACTTTGCTTGGATCCATCTCTTGGCCTTCACAAGCCCAAAAATGCTTCAAATTCAATGGAATTTTGCCTATTCTTAATTGCTCTAGATCACAAGGGTGCACACATATGTATCCCTTGGCTCCCAATTTGGTCGTAAAGACATGATATGCGTATGATGTCTCTCTAGTTAGAATGTAATTTTGTTTTCACCCAAGGTGCTCCTTGATGTGTACAACATGCACATGTGCTCCTCACAACAAATTTTGGAAGTCAAACTTGCACAAACTCACCACTTTTTTGACCAAGAATATCCCAGAAAGAGTAAAATACTCTCAATACTCAATCTATATGTCCGAATGAAATGAAACTTGGTGTATGTGCTATACACATCTTGCAAAAAATGGGTGCAAAGTCAAAAGTTCACTTTGGCTGCTAGATTTACTTCCCAGACATCATACACGTATGATGTCTGCTAATGGATTTTGGTTCAAAAGTTATCCACAAGCATCCCCAAGTGTCCCGCACTGGTTTACAAGTACTTCCTACAATTTTCATGCAAAAATATGCTCAAAAACACAATTTCCTATTTTTTTATGTTTTCGACACTCTGACTTTTATCTTTTGGGTACTAAGTGTCAATCAAAACTTTTTTCTCAGGGTGAACATAGTGCAAAACACCCCATTTGAACACTTTGTTGCAGTTTGTTTTGTCAAATTTAGTCTTCTGCTAGCCCTTAAGACATCATACATGTATGATGTCTAAAGTTGTAGAATTGAAAATTTCCTTAAAAGATCTCTTGTGCATATGCTTTCTTATGCACTCAGCATCATTCAGTCATGAACATTTATCCATTGAAACTTGTTTATTGCATTTTTATCCTAAGATCAACTTCTCAAAGATTACAAATGCAAACAAGCATACAAGAGAATAATTCTATGATAGATAGCTCTAGATCAATCACCTACTCAACCTTCTAAGACAATCACTACTCAAGGAAAGCAAACCTAGACATACTATGTGCTCATGAATGAAACTCAACCTACAACGCTGACACTCTCTAAATCAAGAACAAATGTGCTCGAATCACCACAAAACTCATAGGGCACACTCTACTTACCAAGAGGTCACTACCCTATGGACTCTAACCCAATATCCTGGCTGTAACCACTCCGTGCAACAAACACATATGAAGACACACAATGTATTATAAGCCACTGTTTCTTGTCATGTATGGTCCTAGCATGTAGCTTTACTGACTATAAATCCATTAGTATAAAGAACTTGAGAAACAGACACACGATTTGAAAGATAACTCACTCGAAAGCTCGTGGGAGCTTGCCTCTCAATGGAGCTGAAACTTTGCAAGCTTGGCTTTGGAGCGTAGCCCTTGCCGTTGCTAAATTTTTGGTGGTGTTGGCTTTGCAATAGCTACCCTGTAGCACGCGTAGCAAAGAGATAAGACTCTCTCTCTCTCTCTCTCTCTCTCTCTCTCTCAGTTACAAAGACAGTGCAGAGTGAATGCAATAGTTTGATTAATTTAAAAATTGTTTTAGGGTCACAAAAATTGGCTTATGTACAATCCTCCATAGAGATTCATTCCCACCAAAAATGATTTATTAACCCTTACAAAATATCCTGCTTCTCATCAAAATTAAATAATACAAAAGTGGTGTAGCTTTTTCGTGTTTATCTGTCAACATCTCTTTTGTGCATACATGTGCTCTAGAGTTCTTAACCTAGCCTCATCAAATTTTTCCAAGTCATTCACCCATTCAAACAACTCATGATGACTCTATTATACTTGTTCAAAAACTCATATGGTTGGCACTAGGAAGACAATTGGAAGTATAACAGTAATCCCAAAGGTGAGATTAAATGGTGTAGCTCCTAAGGCAATTTTTCCAAGTCATTCACCCATTCAAACAACTCATGAAGACTCTATTCTACTTGTTCAACAACTCATATGGTTGGCACTAGGAAGTCAATTGGAAGCATAACAATAATCCCAAAGGTGAGATTAAATGGTGTAGCTCCTAAGGCAATTTTGTAGGCTACCCGATATGCCATGTAGTTGAATTGAGTTTCAATTCCCTTTGTCATGTTAATGTACAAAATTTTGTTTGTGCTCTCAGCTTGACCATTGGCTTGAGGGTGAGAGGGGACTAGTTTGTTATGGATGACCATATATTCATCCACCGGCAAAGACATGCCATTATTCAAAAAACATGTGCCCTTATCCGTCTCAATTTCTATTGGTGGAGCATAATTGATAAGTATTTCTTCTTTAAAAAAATTTGCCATGGTCCTTGCATTGTTAGGTATGGTAGCTTTGTCTTCTACCCATTTTGTGAGGTAATCCATGGCCACTACTATGTATTGGGACTAAGTGCAATAGGCAGGTGAATCTATTGGTCTAACAAAGTATAAACCCCATTTGGCAAAGGCTCACGCGCCCATGAGAGGTCTCAATGTCATGTCATCTCTGTAGATTGGTGTTTTGAATCCCTCAAAATCATCACAAGTTTTTACATATTCTACAATTTCATTGAATAGCATGGGCCACTAGATTTCAAGCATGAGTATGTTTTGATAGTAGTATCTGCAAAAAAGTGGCCTCCAACCAATCTTGGATGTGCTTGCTTGAGTATAGCAATATATTTGTCTCTGCATACACTCATGCAAAGCCGTTGGTCCTTTCCTCTTTTATAGAGTTGATCTCCAATGATGAAAAAACCTTTGGCTTCTAACTCTATGGCTCATTGTCTTTGTTTAAAATAGTCTACAAGGTATTTTCTCCACTTAGGATATACTACCACTTGAAAAAGTTTAGCATATGGTATAGGTGGTTTTTTTTGGCACTCTAAACATGATTTTACAAGTTTGTGTGCTTCCTCTCGCATGGTAATCATGTATACACCAAAATGTTTGTCTTTGTATAGTTTGTTCTCTAGAGAAGTGAATCCCTCCTATCACAACGTGTCTTATATGCAAGTACATCATTTGTTCGATGCACAAATCGAGTATATTTTGTCCTTGGATACAATATAATCTCTTTGCTAAGAATGTATACAACTTTGTTTATTTTATCAGTCGTTGGAAGGAAGAGAGCTGGTGTCTAGATAGTAATTGTATATCAGTGGTCATCAATGAGATAGTTTTTTACCACTTGGGAATCATTTCTACAAAGAAAATATTAGCATCAAGTAAATCATTGTCTATACCCTTAGGTGCTTCTCCATGCATCATCCTACTCAAATGAATTGCCCTCATATGGGTTTTCCCTTTTTTCACCACTATTGTGAAGTCAAATCCAGTACCAGTGTGAACCAACATAGTATTCGTCCCGTGTTGCAAGGTTTTTCCACTAGATATAACAAATCTTGATGATCACTAAAGAACACAAACTTGTTGCAAGGAGATAGTGATGGAATTTTTTACTACGTAAATCATATCCAACCCCTCATGCTCTTGATGGTGGTGTTTTTTCTACAGTGTTTACCTACCTGCTATCATAACAAATAGGAAAATCCATGTTGCTTTCCCATAGGTATACTAAGACACATCCTATAGCAAATGAAGATGCATCCACATGAACATGGAAGATATTATTCCAATAGGTGCGATGCAATCCATCTCTATGTCGCACATTAGAGTATTGTTGACATATTAAACATGATTCCACAAATTGAACCACATCTTTGTACATACCTCTCCACCAATACCAGTCTTTAATCTCAACAAAGGTTGCCCAGACTCCTCTGTGTCCAGCCCATAGACTTTCATGAAACTCTTTAATCACCTGATGTTGGGTTGCTTTGTCGCAAATAATTCGTTGTGATACCTCTCCTGGGCTCTTCAGTTGCTTCCATAAATGTCCATCTTTCAGGAAATAGCCATAGGCCTTTTTCCTGATCTTCTTGAATTCTTGATCTCCACCCTTCTTGTCTAGTGAGAGTACTTAGGTAGAGGCCAATCATAATCCACTCTCCATCATAAAACTCTTCAAAAAAGACTTCAAAAACTGAGCAATATTTTCACAGTTGGCATGTAGATAAGAAGACGTGTAGAACTTCAAGCCAACATCATCACTCGTGGTCAACATCTCTTCTTCATCTTCAAACCTGGCTCTTGATAACATACCTGCAGCAGGATTATCTTTACCTGCAATATGAAAAAATTCAAGGTTAAGAGACTTAGTATAAGCTATCCATCGTAGCATGGCAATATCCAGAGTAGAGCAGTTTGCAATCATCCCTATCAGTGGCAAGCAATCTGTCTCTACCACAATAGAAGCTCCAATAAAGTATTCTTTATCGGTCCTTAGAGCCGTAGCAGCACCCCAAAGTTCCCTTTTAACCTGTGGATATCCTCGTTGACGAGCATTGAGCACCTTGGCTCCAAATCTCAGTGCATACCTGTGTCCTTCAACATCATCTTGACCTATAGCCCATCCAATACCTGTCGGACTAGTGTCAACTGTTAAAATAAATGGCCTTTCGCATTTATAATCAACTTTCCTCAAGGTCGAAGCCTCAAGAAGCATCTTCTTTAATTTCTTAATAGCTTGTGTGTGAACTTCTTCCCAAACAAACCTTTTACCTTTTTGTAGCAATTGATACAGCACCTCTGCAACATGAGCAAAGTGTGGCAGCCAAATACAATAGAACACACACGCACCCAAGAATCGACGAACCTTAGTAATCGAAGAACATGCTTCCTTCATCTTTTGGATAGCTTCGACTTTTGCTAGACTTGGCCTTCTTCCTTCAGAACTGCACATATGTCCCACAATTAAGACCTCCTTAGTGCCAAAAGTCCATTTTTGACCTGAAAGTGTTAACTTCTTCAAGAGTCGATAATATAGCATCACAGTCAGCAATATGTTGAGCAACAAACTGTCGGCACCCCCTTTGGTCTTTTGCTTCATCTTTTGAGCCTTCTTCATAGCCCTTAATTGGTAGATCATCAATGAAAGGCATAGTAACATGTGGGATAAAGTCCCTTAATACCTTATTCATGCCGTTCATCATATGAGCTACTAAATTAGTAGCACCCTATGGCAGAGGGCACATCCTTACCAAACCAAGAGGAGTACGCATTGTAGTGAGATCCCTGCTCTCCAAAGATAACTGGAATTGATCATATCCTGAATAAAGATCACCCATGGAGCAAATAGATCTACCTGCAAAGGCCTCAACAAATTCATCCACAATTGGGCCAATACCCACATTACGGATTGTTATCTTGTTAACTGGTTGCATATCATGAATGAACCTTAATGTACCATTTTTCTTCGGAACAGTAAACCATCGATTAGAATCGGAGCACATGACGACTCCAAAATTCCCATTTGAATCTTTTCATTAAGCAAATTGATAAGCTTTGGCAAGTGAGCTTTAGGAACTAGAATAGGACGCAAGCTCCATGGCATGTGTGGAACAATGAAAATAACCATTGGTGAAACAACACTTGGATCCACATATCCAATCTCACTTGGCTCAAAAGCGAAAGCTTTACCATGTTTTTCGAGCATACCTTGAAAACATTTGATCTCCTCTTCATTGAGGAAACCGTCTTCTCCAACCTTCACCTGCTGCATTGTCTCCTTAGTAAACTTATGCTCTATGTTCTTTGGATCTCTGAGTATAGGTTGTCGAGAAGCCTCCTTGATCATCCCATCCTTCCTTCTGGCAGCGGTGTAGCCACTGGCCTCATTTTCTTTGCAACAATCTTGTATTTTGTCTCTACCTGTGCTTCAACAGTTTCACCTAAATCATCTTCAATATGCATAAGGGCTTCATATAAACTTAACTCATCATACATGTCCATTGAATGGACCTTGACGAATTCAGTTCCGCTTTGTAACCTGTTCTGGATGATCTCCTCAAGCTCTGACATAGTATCTACATAAGATACCTCTTCAAAGACTCCTAAAATCACATCATCTGATTCAAGCACATCACAACCCTGCAATTCACTTTGGATACCTGAAACATACTGTTTTTCCCACTTTGGCAAATCATTAAATTTTCTGAAAGAGACTGAACCTTCAGATGTTAAGCCCAAAAACCCTGAAGAGAAAGCTTCTCTTTGCAAGAACTTCTCCTCACTTGTACCACCATAGTCCCGCTTTATAATGGCACTCCGAGAAAATCCTGTGCAAACCTGTGTTCCCTAAATTCCTTGCGTATCTTTGGCATTGGATGATCACGTAGACTATCCTTATTCCTGGCATGGTCAACACATATAGTCAAAAATTGTACTGCTTTCTTACCATCTCGGCTTAAAACCCTGGCATAGGCTGAGCCATCATCCAACACTTTGGTTTCCATTTGCACAGCTGTAATGTAGGGTTGCCCCAGAATTAAAGGATAAGAGGAATGTTCGTGTATAAAGAAATTTTGCTCATCACAGACATCCCCTACAGTTACCTTAACATTGGCACATGCACCATAGAGGTCGCCTGGAAGCATATTGGCAGCTCGAATCCGCCAACCATGGTCCACATCAATAGGCCATTTCCCCTTTTTGTGCAAGATTTTAGCCATCAAATTGATCTCCGATCCATGATCTATGAGTGTTAAGACCGGTTCTTTGATGTCGCCAAGCTTCACAACAGTCTCGGTTGTTGCTCTTGCCCAATGAGTCCTTCAAAAGTGACTCCTTGGTATACTTTCACTATCTTCATCTTCATTGAAATGAACATGCCTTACCTCAGGTACGGTTGGATTTGACACCACCATAGACCTCGACTCTTCTTCTTCTTCAAGATTCGCCAAATACTCTTCATAGTCGTCTAGAATTGCTTCAATGTGGCATACCACCTGGCTCTTCACTGACTCCGGCTCCTTTTCACTTGGTATCTGCTGCTTTCTTTTGATGATATCTATTATCTCCTCATGAAACTCACCTTTCGCAATGCCCGATATATCACCCAATGTGAGCTCCACTTTGCTATTCAGAATTTTCTCTTCAAAAACTTTCTTTAAATCTGTAGCTAATTCAATGTCAGACTTAAGCTTATATGAGGGTCCCCTAGGTTTACATTCATTTTTGTCCTTAGGTGCATCCTCCATCACCACTTCAGGAGTGGGCTTAGGAGCACGACCTTCTTCTTGCTTGCTGTTGAACCTCGTTGTCCTTTTCGATGTCCCAGGAGCTTCTTCATCTCTTTTTCGCTTTTCCTCCACCATAGCCTCATTATCTTGAGACTTTGCAATGAATGCATACACCGAGAGGGAATCCAATGGATTAGTCCACCCTGTGGTTTCTCGAATTGAATTCCCTACTTGCCGCAGCTTCCCATAAGTTACATGTCCTGTTTTTGCTGTCTTCAAAGCATAAGGCCATAATTGACTGTTAACCCTCACGGCTCACGGACACCCTATCAACTACGAGATGGACGTTGTGACCTACGGCGGACATTGTATTATTTATTTGGTAGAGTCAGGTACCGGGCTTGTCGGTCCAATAGGAAAAGGGTAAGAGTGATCGCCGATGAGAGGCGCACTCTAACTGGAACATTCAAGGGATTAGTTGGCTAAGCATAGGCGCCCAAGTGTGAATGGGGTGAGCTCATATAAAAGTCAACTAAACCTAAAATTCACTCATTCTCTCATTTGTGCAATAGAAGAGTGCTCTTGCTCCATCTCCATCTTCTTCTTCTTCATCTCCTTGTGTGTGTGTGTGTGTGCATGAGAGAGAGAGAGAGAGAGAGAGAGAGAGAGAGAGAGAGAGAGAGAGAGAGAGAGAGAGAGAGAGAGTGAGAGAGAGAGAGTGCGATCGAGCATTGCGACGACGGCACGGCGGCGGCGAAGCGGTTGAGCGCGGCGAAGCAGCGGCTCCTTCTTCTTCGCGGCGAGGAATCCTCCATGAAGCAAGCGTAGAGCGGTGATTGACACACCATCGCCTTCTTTGAGCTTACTAGTTTAGGATTGTTGTGTGCTTGGAGCCATTTGTGGCTCGCGCACGGTGTATCGGCAAGTTCCTTGCATTGACACGTACGACATACGCGCACATTTTTGGCGCCGTTGCCGGGGAATGCCATACATTAAGCTCGAGTAGCACTCTGTGCTTCTCCGTGGTGCAATTTCTATTGTAGGAAAGGTAAGGAAGGAGTGTGTGTGTGTTGAGAAGAGAGATTTGGTGTTATACTGTGTGTTTTTTTTATTAATGGAGTTTTCAAAGGTACTGTGTTTATTCTCTGTGTATTAAGGTAGTTAGTTTTCTTTGTTAATGGAGATTTCAAAGGTTCTGTGTTTATTCTCTGTGTATTAAGGTAGTTAGTTTTCTGTGTACAGTAAGTAGGAAGTAGATTAGTGAGAGTTAATAGAGTGTGTTAGTGTGTAAGAGTAGGTGTATTAGTTAGAAGTAGGTAGATAGAGTGTGTGTGTGCTCTCGCGCAGGCCGCAACGACCTTATCCTTTAATAAAATAAAATAAAATAAAATAAAATTTAAAAGTAGGACCGGGATTGGGAATATCTCCCAGACCCAAGCCCAAGCTCACGCTCAGGCCTAGGCCTCAGCCGCCTTTAAAAAAAAAATTTTTTTAGCTTCACATGTAGCTAAAAATCGATATTTTGAGGACCAACGGAACGTCAGACGCCCGAAAATTGTGCTGTAAAGCACACAACGACCCTCTAAGTGATACGCTCATTTCGAGCTATCACACACTTTAATAAAAAAAATCAAACATAAAAAAACATAAAAAACACGAGTGAAAACGGACGCTTAAAAAAGGTAAGCAGTTAACCTTCGAGGTTATTCGCCGACATTTGTAGGGTGCCAAAGGCACATGCATCTGTGCTCTAGTCGTGTGCTAGAGACGGAGCAACTAGAGAGAATTTCGACTTACGCGAGTTCTCACTATCCACCTACTTTAGGTTCTTGACCCTCGGTGGGGACCCAAGGTAGTACAAACCAAGACCCGAACATAGCGGCTAGTGACTCTTCCTCTGACTACGACGTCATGGAGGGTTTTCCAATGCCTAATCTCGATAGCTCAAGCCAAGACATGCATGCCATGGGTCCTCGGTCCGGGCCGAGTGTGCTTAGCCACCTGAAGGAAACCTTTAGTAGAGCCACTCGCTCCGAACATGGAGCTAATGATGTAAATGAGGGGGGTGGGGAAGTAGATTTTCCATTCGTGACAAACGTAGACCCTATACCGTTAGAGAATGTGCACGTGAATACTTCATTCACTGCACCTCCGGACTCTTCAGAGTTATTTCCCTCTGTGGTCATATTATCCGATGGTAGAAGCCTTGCCGAAGTGCAAGAGGTTGAGCGATATATCCTTGCAGCGAGGGAAAAGGAAGTCGAGAGCTCAGGCAAGGCGGAGCAACGAAGAGAGTTAAAAGCGAAAGCTCCTATGTCAATATCCTTGCTAAGAGAGCAATCAAGTGCTCCTGATTTAGCAACCGCTAAGGGCCAACCCCTAGAAAGCAACATTGCATCTAGCTCAAAGGACACCACTAGCACCTCAATCCTAGATGGAGTGTTCTTAAATGAGAACTGGGAGTACGAATTACAAACAGAGACTCTGACCGACCTATACACAGATCACACCTATCATGTGGGTTGGTTAGATGTCCTACAATCCACAATGGGTGCTACTAGTGTGGAGGATCAACAACAAAGAGTTTGTGAGGTCATCCATAGGGTCATTGAGTTAGAGAGACAGAACCAGGGGATCAACATGCCTTCAACGGGTCTCATGAGATTCTTGGATACAGGGAAGGCTAAAAAACCGACCTTATCGCAAATGGAGACTCCCTCGGTAAGTCCGATGGATCCCCCATATCTTGTTTCTCCAAGGGACTTAGTGCAATCTGAGCCCACAAGTGATAGCTTCACATTTCCAAGTCTAGCTCATCTTTCCCTTGATGACACCATGGCTACCATGCCTACCCCAATGATGGGCATGCCGAGAAACACGCCATGGATCTCATTTGTTAGTAAAGCACCACTACATGGTAGCACAATGCGTGCAACAGTACCTACAAGTGTGTACCAATCGTATGCACCTATGGGTCATCACACTCATGTAGTCCCTACCCCTCCCATTGTTTCAACTACCTATGCTCCACAACCACAATACTACATGGAGGACTATTGGGGACAAGTCAAACCTGTATATCAAGTAGGTGCTCTTGCGGCAAGAGGCCAAAATATCAATTACACTGCTAAGAGACCACCTCTTCATTGCTATGAGTGTGGAGGTCCACATCGTGTAGCCGAGTGTCCTATTAGGCTACAAAAGAATGCCACACTAATGCAAACCAATCAAGCGAGCACATCTACAATGCCGATACTCATGTGTAATCGATGTGGCATAGATCATTTGATTGCCCAATGTCCAAATAATCCAAATGCACTCAAGATCACGCCATTAAACTTGATTGAAGTTACCGAGGAGCCATCACAAAGTACACCTGTGGTACCAATAAACGTACTCACACGATCGATGCTCCAAAAACAAAACTATATCCTTGAGGAAAGAGACATGGCATCAATTGCCCAATCTCAGAAAAAGAAGAAAACACGAAGAAAGAGATCGCAAAAATCAGCGAAGTCAGACCCCAGTTCAAAGACCAACATAGGGACTGGTGACGACCCCGTATATATGAATGACGCTGAAGAGGATTCTGATTCAGGAGAAACCATTGAGACCAAAACGACCACTAACATAGAAACCAACAAGGAAGATCTTCATGAGACACAATGGCCATGATCCAAAAAGAAGATAGGAACTTACCCAAATCCTACAGAGGAGATTGAGCGAGTCAAGCAATTAAGGAGTTTGGTGGAAGATACCCAAAGGGATCTAGAACCGGCACCTAGGAAGATCCAGATTACAGACACCGTGTTCTCTACGCAACAACAACCTCACCAAGACCATAGACCCTTAGCCATACGTAGTGTCATCCAAGAAGAAAGTGACTTAAAGTTATGGGAAAGTGGACGTACTCACTTCTTGATGGAAAGAATGTTTACAGAGGGACTACTTGATCCTATCGAAGAAATGGAGATCCCATCTTCCCCACTTCAAGGGACTCAAGGCCAAAAGGTGTCGTTAAACATTGCCAAATTGATGGATTTCATGTCTTCAGAAGTTAGAACCACCATCATGTCCAAACTATATAAAGACCCTGAGCTAGTCACAGCTCTTCGAGCCTTCCTCAATGGTGAACTAAAGTTTGGGCTACCACAATTTGCACAGATTGATGGAGCTGGGGAGATGCCAACAGAGGAGGAGCACTTAGATCCAACACCCAACCTAGATGTGAACCTTGTTATAGAAATACCTCTTAACAAGGTGGGACAATACTTTGAGGGTGATGAATCCAATGCGACTATACGAATCACTACTAAGGGATTAACTGTGAAGGGAATCCTTGATGGTGGCGCTCGGGTAGCATTGTGACTAAAAATTGATGGGAAACTATGGGAAGACCTCACCTTGCGACCACAACCATAGTAGTGAAGATGGCCAATGGGTCTATTGTTAAACCTATTGGGATGCTAGAAGATCTCAAGATCAAGGTCTTTGGACATAAAATAAGGATTACCTTTATTGTTATGGATTTCTCCAAACACACTATGGCATCGGAGATGATCTTAGGACGTCATTTCATGAGGGAAGCAAAAATGGTGCATGACTGGTCTAAAAACCATGTTTACTTGCAGTTCCAAGATTCTGTCATTCGAGTGGATCTTGTGACTGGTCGAGCACATCCCCTAGGAAACAGGTTTATAATTGATCATAGATCTGACACCACAGTTCACTCGGCCCCATTGCAGTATTGTTACACGTGTAAAGAGGACACTGATGTTGGGGAAGATTCTCCTTATATGGATGTACTACCTGGGATGACTGAGTCAGACAATGTGGATTGGGTCCACCTAGTAGCAACCATAGACACTTGGGGAAATAGGGGGACGACCTGGGTAACACCTGAGGGGGATGAAATGCCCGTACCCTTAAATATGCTACAAGAAATGCATATAGCTTCTGACAAGACTCATCCTAATATAACGAAGAAAACATATAAGTGGGTCCCTAAAGCTTCTTTAGCGACCATAGCTAGTGCTAAAAAACAGAAGCCGTGTAAGAAACGTCCCACTCGACCCAAGAAATGAAAAGAAACATGGCGTTGGATTCCCAAACGATTATTGGAAGCCCAAGGCTACTATCAAGGAAATGATCAAATCTGGGTGCCAAAACGTAGATTGTGTTCTTACTTGTCACCTGAGCCATGTGAGCCCAATCCCGTAGCTCCAAAACGAATTGACGATCGTGGAAAGAAAAAAATCACAAAATGCTACACACCCGCTCCAGAGCTAGTTTGGGTACCGAAGAAAAAACGATTTGTTCCACCTAGCTCAGGAAGGGGGGAGTCCCATGAAGCTTCTAGCTCCTCATGTAATGCATACATAGAGGTAAAAGCTTCTCCACAACTTCCACCTACAATAGTGGACCTCCATAAAGTTACACAGGAATCCACACCTCCCAGGTTTCAAGAATCACCTGATGAACCACTTCAAGTCCGATCCTGGGAGAGTACCTTACCACCCTTGCAACTCGATGAGGCACCTAAGGTAAGAGAAAACTAATGGCAGAAATCCTCACCTGTTACCGACTGGAGCAATTGGTTTCAAAGGGTGACGAGCTCATTTCATACGATATGATCTACCCAAGAAAGGGGGGAATGTTTGCTGACAATCATCATTCACTTGCTTCCCTCTCAACGTTCCTCCCTGACCTCTCAATCTCCCAATCTTAGGGAATGTATATATAAAGCCTTATACTCACAAAAAAAATAAATAATAAAGAGCAAGAGAAATTAGCAAACGAGTATGCACAATAAAAGTCAAAACATTGACCCAGACCTACACATTCACATCCGGTACACTGAAACAGAAACCTATGTCATCAAACACCTTTGATCCTCATCATTCGAGTGATGGAGGGTAGGTAGAATTAGTACGATAGGAGTGTTTCTGTTTTAGAGTTGAGTGATCAGCAAAGTTCCTTTTTCCCACTGATGTGCCTCCTAGAGGTATTCTTTGTGTTTTTTAGTGTGTACAGGAACGTGTTGCTGTGGTTAGGATTTGGACCTTCATGGAATTTTTCTTTTATCCACTTCTCAAATCAAGCGCGATTATCAACACAAACAGGTGTTTCTTGTCCATAGCATTGCCCCTTATCTTTTTGCATCCATGTTTGTCTGCTTTAATTGTGATTGGTAGCATAATATTCAGCACATTTGCTTAGTACCAAACATTAAATTCAATGTAGTTTTTTTATCATAATCACTTGTTTAGATTTAAAAATCGAGCAGTCCGACTAAGCTAGTTTGACCAAGTTAGGTGTTACAGATCTTCTCTTAATACCATGGGGAATGCCTTCCTAATAATCAATGGTTACTTAGGTTCTTAATCTGATTTAGGCAGCATTGTGTGAAATGTACTGGGGCTTTTTGGTGGGCTTGACCCTATTGACCTTTAGCTTAAGTATTATAAATGGAGTTTACTAGTGTGATGAGCCTGGGGAGGTGTATCAGTGTTATATGACCCCCCAAAGTTACAAAATTAAAATGCTGAAAATGAACAAACAAAAAATCAAAGTGCCACAATGTAAAATCTTAAGCTGGAAGAGAAATCTCAGCTTGATTGGGTACTTCACTCACATGTATCGCCTATGGTACTAGAGCCCTAGAGGTTCGTAGTGTGGGCGCTTTTTCTTGAAAAGTAAAAAACCCAAGGCATACAAAATAATCACACACATCAAAATTGAATCACTGTGAAAAGACTTTGGGGGGTCAAAGAAAAGGTAATCAGTCAGGCGATGATTTCATGAAAAATTCCTTTTATCGTAGCTTAACTACAAGGTCTTCTAGGTATAGCCTCTAGTTAGCCCTCGAACATGAAATACTTGGATCTCGCGATTAAACAACTTAATTGACCAGAGAAAATTAAGAAGCTTACCCATGGTATTAATAGTTGATCTCTAGTGCCTTTCGACCGTTAAATTAGCGACCCCAGACTTGTTTAATTTTTTACCTTTACATCTGTTTATGCATTTGATTATATTGCAATTTAATGTTTATTGCTGACAAATTGTTTAAAATTTTGTTACCAATCAATTTGTCTGCCTAAAACTGCATAAGCTTTTTAATCACTTATGAGAATGCAATTACTGTGCCAATGTTGTTTGATTTTGCAGTGACTGAAGAAGGCTAAGGACATTCATCTTAAATGCTCTTCCACCTCGATGAACGAGCTTCAACTCAATAGCTTTCGAGGACGGAATCTACATCAGGAAGGGGTACATGTTAACCCTCACGGCTCACGGACACCCTTTCACCTACGAGACAGACGTTGTAACCTACGGCGGACATTGTATTATTTATTTGGTAGAGTCAGGTACCGGGCTTGTCGGTCCAATAGGAAAAGGGTAAGAGTGATCGCCGATGAGAGGCGCACTCTAACCGGAACATTCAAGGGATTAGTTGGCTAAGCATGGGCGCCCAAGTGTGAATGGGGTGAGCTCATATA
The DNA here is from genome assembly GCF_014529385.1 of Adiantum capillus-veneris. NCBI lineage: Eukaryota > Viridiplantae > Streptophyta > Polypodiopsida > Polypodiales > Pteridaceae > Adiantum > Adiantum capillus-veneris. Next base: position 9,953,525 of record NC_140952.1, on the reverse strand, counting down.
AAAGTCAACTAAACCTAAAATTCACTCATTCTCTCATTTGTGCAATAGAAGAGTGCTCTTGCTCCATCTCCATCTTCTTCTTCTTCATCTCCTTGTGTGTGTGTGTGTGTGTATGCGTGAGAGAGAGAGAGAGAGAGAGAGAGAGAGAGAGAGAGAGAGAGAGAGAGAGAGAGAGAGAGAGAGAGAGAGAGAGAGAGTGCGATCGAGCATTGCGACGACGGCACGGCGGCGGTGAAGCGGTTGAGCGCGGCGAAGCGGCAGCTCCTTCTTCTTCGCGGCGAGGACTCCTCCACGAAGCAAAGAGTAGAGCGGTGAGTGACACACCATCACCTTCTTTAATCTTTCTAGTTTAGGCTTGTTGTGTGCTTGGAGCCATTTGTGGCTCGCACACGGTGTATTGGCAAGTTCCTTGCATTGACACGTGCGACATACGCGCACATGGACCCTTGGTACCTGCACCATCATCATCACCCTTCCCGCAGACTTGCAGCCCATATGTAGCTGCTTCCACAAGAGCAACATTATGCTGAATCTCTTCAACTATATTTTTCATGCCGCCCCTACCGAAGTTCAGGCGGAGCATCTCACCTGTTGCCCTAAGGTGTATCTTCTTGTCCTTCCAGAACACCACGTTCCTTTTATAAGCTTCATCAAATTCATCACATTCCTTAACGTACTTGTGGTCTTCACTGTCACACCACATGCATCGGTCCCAGCCTTTGCGTGGTGGCTGCTGTCTAGGCTCAGATGTAGACCCTTTTGCAACTAGTCCTTCAAATTTAAGAGCTTTAAAATTCAAATTCAATTCTTGAATACCTTTCACCAATTCATCAAGAACTGGCTCCTCCACTCTGGGTATTGCCAAGGTTGTTTTCTCTTTAGGTTCCTCTTCCGCAACATCCATGATGTCAACCACGATCAACTTATCGACTCTCATCTGTCGTTTCATGATCATGCTGACTGCTTCAATGGCTACCTTCCAGTCGGATGTTAAGCCCAATTCTCCTGTTGAATCCTCTCCAGCAACTGCACTAAACTCTTCTAAAGTCGAGGATCAGCAGCCTGGATGAACAACTCAACCTTCTGATCCCTCATTGAACGTTGCTCTGTCGAGGACAGTTGCTCAAATTTCTTCTCAAATTCTCCTAATAACTCTCATGCAGATAGATTTTAGTTCTTCTTCTGCACCCACTTCATAAAGCTTTTCCTTGTTACTCTTTGTGAATCCTCAAGGAAGTATTCCTTATGAAGCGCCTTCTTGAAATCCTACCAATTTGGGCCTTGAACCGCATGAATTTCCTTAATTCGGCTCCTAAGTTCCGGCTTCGCAATTAAATGGAACCCTTCCACTGCATTCTGATCATCAATTCCATTCTCTTCCATTGCCTGCTCGTAGATATTGCAAAATTTGCTAATATCCCGGCCTTCAAATCGATGCAATTTCTCGATAACCGCGTGCTGAGCTTTACAAATGCTCTCTTGCAAATTGTACTCCTGTTGGGCAACCTGTTGTTGTTGCATGTAAGCAGCAAACCGCTGCATCATTTGCTGCATGGCAGCCTCTTGCGGTGTCGACATCTTCTTCCACCACACTGCTCACCTCGGCTCGTTTCGCGTCGGGTTCACCAAGAATGTTGGGGGATATTTGTGCGAAAGGTGAGCCGGGAAGGCACCGGGCCCCTGGCTGTGAGAGGTGTGAGGACAGAGGTGCAACAGACACAATTAATGACAACAGAGTTCAAAACAAGTAGTTCGCCTAATTCCAGTTAATCAACAGTATCCATGATTAATCAATCACTAATGGAGGCTTAATGCTCCTTACAAGATGAAACATCTCTTAATCCAGGTGCTAGACAAGAAAATTAATAACGACCTGCTTAATACTGCCTTCTGCTTTTTCCCATTATGGCTTATGAACTTCATCTTCCAATGGCCATCTGATTTGGCTTAAGATTGAGATGAATCGGCTTGAGATTAGGATCACTAAGGAGGTTTAACTTAGGATCATTACGGGTTATGGAAGGTTTGCTTCCTGATTCAAATGGCTAATGGGCTTAGAGCAGGTTTAGGATTAATTATGGAGGTTAAGTTTGAGAAATTGAATGGCTAATCAAGCTTATAAGCTTTGGCTTGGCTTAAGGATATCAAGAATTTTGGCTTAAGCTTGATTAGTGAAGGTGAGGCTTGGCCTAGAGAGCTTAGGAGCGGTTAATGAGAGCTTAGGAGCTTTGGCTTGGTTTAGGGAATTGGCTTAGGATTAGAAGCTCGAGATTTAGAGAGCTTATGGAGCTTAGCATGGATCTTGCTTAAGAAATCGATGATAACTTAAGGTAGCTTAATTGCTTGCCTCTCCCGGAGAGAGAGAGTTCAATGAGATGAGGAGGAGCCAAAAAATAACCACACGATTCCCCTTGTAGAGCCCCTCCTTTTCTTTTATGCTTGCATGGATTCTCACTTGCTAAAAAAAGCTTAGGCACCCATTAGCGACGTCGCTAATGGGTATCCCCTTGGTGACATGGTAGTCCGGCTGGGGAGGAGAGCCAAAACGCGGCAATGAATGCGCCGAAAACCTTCACCCATGCCTGCTTGCCAAAACACATTTCATGGCGGTCTCCACCTGAGCCTCACCGAGCTCGCTGCGAGCTCATCATCACCTCGCGCTGCTCTGTTCCGCCCATGCTCGCCATCTCCCCTTTTTTATTTTCCTCTTCCACACTTTTGCCCTTTTTTGTTTCCAATGGGCGGCCCTTGAACCTTTTGTGGGCGGGCGGCCTTTTTACGGGCATCACATTTGGGCATACATGCTAGCCATAGCCCTTGGGTGGCCACACTTAGTATACATATTGGCAAAGCATTGTGAAGCACTACATTTTTATCAGTAGTACTAGAGTAATTCCCATAATCAACACGCTCTAGGAGACGGCATTTCGGACAAACAGCTCATCAACTTTTTGTGCTTTCGTAACGGTGGAGAGGGGGAATGGGGGAACACACCCGTCACAAACACAAGGGCCTCTCTATAGCTCAGGGTATTCACAGCACCCCTATCCTCTCGAAAAACACCTTCAAACACACAACTCACACTAGCAGACCACCGCCTGCTCGATTGCTATTGTTCACACAATCCACAAATCCACTACACAGGACACACCTACTACCACTGCCTGTCTCCACCCTTATACACACACAGCCGCTCAATCTCACTCTCTCACTCAAAACACCATCGGTCCAGGGGGGGCACACACTTCCACATAGCCGGCACCGAGGAGAGACATGAAAGAAGGAGAAAGAGAAGGGGGGAAGGGGAAACAACAGCACGGGAGGCAACTGTGGCTTGATTGCACTTCAAAAAACATATACACCGGCTTGCACTGCCATCACCATGACCATTTTCAAGCAAAAGTTACAAAGGGGCTAGCTTGCTAGAGAACTTCACTTAGTAGGCTTCAAACGACACTCGAAAAGGCCAAGAAAAAAAGCCCTTAATTTGAACCAATTTTGACTTTTATAGGGGGGGCTTTAATTTGGGAATTTACAATTTAATTGGTCCACCTGGCACCTTGAATTGGCATTTTTGGGAAAGGGGCACCTCTTTGCTCTATCTCTCTCTTCTTCACTCTTTGCACTTGGGGGGGGGGGGGGGGGGGCATTAGCGATGTCGCTATTGCCCCCTAGGCTCTTCATTTTTTATTTTTTTTCCACCTCCATTTTTACCCCTCTTTAGGCTTAACCTTATACTGCTGAATTTTGACTTTGACCTTCACTTCCTATCCGACTCCTCTTTGCTCTTTGGTCCACTGGGCCTTCACTTTGGCCGGCCTTGGCTTTGCTTTGCACCCTTTGGAGGCCTCCAGATTTTCCCTCTCTCTCTCTCTCTCTCTCTCTCTCTCTCTCTCTCTCTCTCTCTCTCTCTCTCTCTCTCTCTCTCTCTCTCTCTCTCTCTCTCTCTCTGGCTCGCTTACTTTGCTGTGGGACCTTTCTCTTACATGAGGGGGGGAGGCAATAGCGATATCGCTATTGCTCCCTCTCTCTCCTTTAAAGTTTCGAGGCCCCAAGGGCCGTGGGAAGTGCCCCTTTGCCGGGCTTTCCACGTCATCAACCTGCAGGACGATGCACCGTCTTCTCACCGCCACGCGGGCGTGCCATTGTGCCACTCCGCTTCGCTGACCACCGCCAAAATCCGGGCGTTTCTACCCAGCGCAGCGCTTGCGGGCCACCGCCCACACGGACGCCATCGCCCACAGCTCATGGAGCTCTCTCTCCTCCTCTTGTATGCTTCCAATAGGAGCCACACCCTTGCGTTTATACAGCGCCACACAGCCTTCGTCCTGCGCATGTGGGGTTTTGTCTCGGCGCCATGTGGCAGCCTCATGGCTCATGGCCTCAAGCCATTTGAAAAACTTCAAGAAGCCCCTTTTAAAAAATCATTTTTTTCCCCTTTTGCCTGTCTTGCTTGCCAATTGGCACTCAGTGATCCAATTGCTGAGTTGTAAAATTGTGCCAAGTTCCCATTTTGTCAGTCCCGGACCATGCAAACCTCATCATCTTCCAACTCCCCTGAGCTCGCTATCCAAGGCCACAAAAACTGGGAAAAATCATTTGCCAACCTTTCACTGTCCAAGGCTTCCAACTTCATCTTCCAGTATCTGGCCGACCAAGCATCCGATTGACGTGCTATCGACTCGTGCTAGCTTCACATGGCACACACTTCCACCGAGAACCTTGATGAGGCCGAAAAACTGCAAGATGGCGCCTTTCCTAATGCAGTCAAGTGGGCTCAGACTCGGCCCCCGAAAATCTTATACTGATCATAACTTACTATCCAGAGCTCTGATTCGCATTCCGAGAAGACAGGCATGCTCCGTAACTCGAGCACTACACATGTATACACTGACATCAGCTCGGGTCACCTGTCCCCAGCTGCCCTGTCCGTCGGGGCTCTGCTACACACTTTACCTTTAAACTGCAATATCTTGAGCACCGGGGCCCCGTTTGACGAGCCGTCTGGACCGGCTTCTAGAGAACACTAAGCACTACATTCTAGGACACTGATTTGGAATTTCGGACACCTTGACCTGCCATTCCATCTGGACCATCCTGCAGCCCTTTCGGCCTAAAGATCTGCTTCAAGCATGCATTCCCGCTACCCTTTGGTTGCCAAGGTCCTTGGTATCTGCCCTAGCCTTCTGCACTGCACTCGACTGCACCCTTGGCCTGGTATAGACCACCTGCTAGCTTCGAACAACTTTGGTTGCACCATCATTGCCGAGCCCCCTCGTCGAACATTTGTGTGCAACCAAAAGCATATGTACAAAACTTTGAAACTGGCACACCAACTGATTATTGAAAACACTCACAAACCATGATTGTATGTACAGGCTATGTACAAAAGCTTTATCCCTTTCCTTTAACGCACTGCATGTTCTAGGTGGGTTGCCCACCCCCCTTGACTATAATTTGCTGCACTCCAGGCACTAGATTCCTCTCGAAATACAGTTTGAGTCGCACACCATTCACCCTATTCCTAAGAAGCTTGCCATTTGCTCTTACCAGTTGATACGTCCCATTCGGAAAGGCCTTTTCACTTTATATGGACCCGTCCACTTCTTCTTGAACTTCTTCTGGAATGTGAAATCCAGGTAGCTTTCATACTTCATGACCAGGTCTCCTTCCTCTATCTTCTTGTCCGACAGGTTCTGATTGAATTGGCAACCTGCTTCTCTCTCTGCTTCACATAGTAGTCTGCCGCTGCTTCTCTGTCCATCTCCAAAGCCTCCAAACTGGCTATCCGATCCTGTAGAACCCCTTGTTGAGTGGCATTGACAAGCCACATACCCTTTAAAGCATCTAGCTGTGCATGCACTGGCAACACAACCTCCTTACCATAGACAAGCTCCAATGGAGTGAAGTTTGTAGCCACTTTATAGGACGTTCTATACTCCCACAGACACTTCTCTAGGTTTGCTTCCCACTCAGCTTCCTGCTTGTACACATACTTCGTTAACATCTTGACAATTTGACCATTAGCACTCTCGACTAGACCATTGCATTGGGGGTGATAGGGTGAGGAAAACTGATGCTAAATCTTTAAATTTTCCAATAAGCGCTCATGAGCTTGCTTCTAAACCCCTGACCCCTATCAGAAATTAACACCCATGGAACACCAAAACGGCAACATATATTATCAAACACGAACTGAGCCACCACATTAGCATTTACTTCTTTCACTGCTTTGGCCTCGACCCATCTTGTAAGGTAGTCAATGGCTACCACCACGTACTTCTTACCACTTGTAGACTTTGGGAGAGGGCATATGGCATCCAGACCCCACTTCTCGAAAGCATTTTGTGCGATGATGGAGTCCTGTGACTCCGCTACCAGTCGTATTTCACCTATAATCTGACACTCGTGGCATGTCTTGCAACAATAATGTACGTCCTTCACAATGGAAGGTCACCAAAAGCCTGCTCTAAGCACTCGAAATAGAACTTGGTCTTTGCCCTAGTGTCCACTTTCTTCATGGCATTGTTCCAACACCACTCCTATCTCCTCTTTGTACATCACCCTTCTAAGCACTCCGTCACGTCTATAGTTCATGAGATCTTCACCTACCAATGTGAATTTGCGGGCCTTTTGCACCAATCTTCTCTTTTGCAGCTTGGACAAACCCTCTGAACACTGCCCTGTACCCAAAACACCTTCAATCTCTTTAAGAGTCTCCCTACCTGCATAAGTGGCTGGGGCCATATATAAACCTGCAACATGCACTTGCACTTTGCTACTTGCTAGCTGATCTGCCTCTTGGTTTTGCTCTCTCCTCGCATGCTTGAATTGGACTTCTTCAAAAGACTTCAACATCTTCTTGATGGAAAAAAACCAATGCTTCAAAGAATCGCGCTTTACCTGCAATTGGCCTAACAGTTGCTTGATGATTAGCAATGCATCTCCTTTCACCACCAACCTTGAAATGCCGAACTCTATGCACTGCTTTAAACCCAAATGCAGAGTGAGATACTCTACCTCATTATTGGTGTGGACATCCTCTAGATCATACGCCTTCGAAAATATAGTTTTGCTGTGTGGGTCGTGTATCACCACACCTCCTCCTTCTTTTTGCACTACCCTTTGATATGCTCCATTGAACCACATTGTAAAAGTATCTTCCAAGTCGGGTTCCTCCTTAGCTTCATCTCGTACCACTCTTGGATAGGCCGACAAGTCGACGGCCTTGCTGGCAAGAATGTCTGCTAGGTGAGACCGATTCGTGTGATCTACCTTGAACTCGAACTCGAACTCCTGTAGCTCCAACACCCACTTCATAATCCTCCTTCTTGGCTTCAAATGTAGCACCACCTCTGGCAATAGATTATTAGCCGTCAACACAAAAAACTTATGCACAATCAAATGGACTTTGAACTTCGTGCAAGCGAAGACTAGAGTCATCACCCACTGCTCTGCCTCGGTGTAGGTAGCCTCTTTTGGGCTAATCACCCTACTCTCGAAGTATATCGGCTTGTAGCTTCTCCCTACCTTTTGCAGTAGAACCGCTCCAATAGCAACTGTGCCCACTGTCATAGACACATAAAAGTCGTCCTCTCGATTGGGAGGACACACCGCTGGCAACTGACACAAAATCTCCTTAACCCTATCAAAAGCCTCCTGAGCTTCCCCATCCCACTCATAACCATGCACTTGCTGAGCCCTCTTTTGAAGAGGATGCACATATTGCGACAGCATCCAAAAGAAACGTGACAAACACTTCAACTTATGAACAAATGAATCCAAACCTTGAGCATCTGATGGCATCTCCATCAACACCAATGCCTTCACCTTCTCGGGATCAGCCTCTATACCGTTTTGCGACACCACATGACCCAACAGCTGCGCTCGAGGCTGTGCTAGCTTGCACTTCTTGGGGTTTAGCTGACCTCCTTCTTCATCAAGCCTTTGAAAGCATAATTGGAGCTTTGACAGGTGCTCTAATCTTGAACTGTAGCAACCGATATCATCCATGAAGACCCTAATAAAGCAGCCCAAATATGGACCAAATACCCTGTTCATCCAACCTTGGAATGTGGCATATGCATTTACTAATCCAAATGGCATCCTGCGATAAGCGAAACAACCCCATGTTGATATGAATGTGGTCTTCAGCTGGTCTTCAAGTGCAATCCCTATTTGAAAAATACCCCGAAAAGCCATCCATAATCGAGTACCTCTCATGCCCAGCCACCTGGTTTAGGATTTCATCTTGAAACGGCAAGGGGTAGTGATTCCTCTTGGTTGTGGCATTCAATGGCTTGTAGTCGACACACACTCTCCATTTCCCATTCTTCTTAGGGGTTATGACCACTGGCGAGACCCACTCTGACTCCTTCACTGGATATATGATGCCTGCCTCCAACAACTTATTGATCTCCTGCCAAAGGGCTTCCTTTTGAATTTCCCCTAGTCTTCTCAGCTTCTGTGCTTTGGGCTTATGTCCCTCCTTAAGAACAATCTTGTGCTCCACCCCCTTTGCACCTTGCAAATGCTTGTATTCCGTCGCAAATAGATTTGGATAGGATTTACACAGTTGAACATAGCCCTCCCTTTCACCCTTGGTTAAGTCTTCACTCAATAGGCTTGAAACCTCCTCTAGGCTTAAACCATGAGCTTGAGACTACATACCTTCTTCTTTAGGTGGAGAGTCGTCTATGGTTACCCCGAACAAATCTGCATCTATCTTCAACATGTCGTCCTCGCTCTCCTCTTCCTCTGTACTACTATAGCCTTCATCATAGCCCGTCTCTGTCGCATACTCGTAGCTCGTTGTATCGCCCTCATCTTTAATTGCCACACGATGAGAACTGCTCTCTTTGGTCTTCAAATCAAGCACAACTTGTCTGCCTTTCTCTTTATTAGACAAAGTGAACACTTTGCTCTCCCAATCTTGCTCTTCACTATTGCCAAAAGCCATGGCCTACCCAAAATGATTGGATAAGCATTATCCCCTGCCTTCATCACAAAAAGTCTATCAGGCACTCTATGCCCATCACCTTGACCTTTACATCCTGCGCCACACCCAGACACCTGGCTTTAGTATGGTTGGCCATCCTTATGCGTACATTTGGTTTGACTACTGCCTTGACCCCTGTCTCTTTCATGGCTGCTTCCGTCATGACACAAACCTGTGCTCCACCGTCTATGTAGGCCTGTACCTACATCGTCTTCTCTATAATTGCATCCACCAACGAAAGAACATCAGCGGGGCTACCTACCCTCAAAGCCATGTTTTGCACTACTTGCACATTACCCTTAGCTCTTGGCAGCCTGGTGCTAACACTTGTGGACCACTGCCTTCTTAACTTTGGATTTAAAGCTAACATCTGACCAAATGTAATATTTGCCTTTTGATTTTGAACATCACTCACCAGATTGTACTCGGGATAGCCACGTCCTAGCTGGAAATCCGCTTGTTTGAGCTTGCGACGTCGCCTCCTTCTTTTGCTAGGCTCGAGCTGCTCTCTGCCTTCGTACACCTTCTCTTTGCCCTTGCGAGCTCTAGTTTCCCGCTTTGTCTTTGTCTCCCTCTCAGCTCTTGCCCTCTTATTGGCCAATACTTCGACATCCTGCTTATCCACCCCTATGATGTTTACTCTTGGGACCTCACCTCCGTTTTGTGGAGCTAGCTGCACAGGATTCTCCACCGCTTGCTCTCTTGGACCATTGTATTGTCCTTGACCTCGACCTCTACCAAAAAGCGGGTACATACCTCCTCTTTCTCTCTACGGTTGAGGACAATTAGGTGCATAGTGCCCTTCTTCTCCACAATTATAACACCTACCAGGCAGTGGCCTTGCCCTGCCCCTTGCTCCTCTTGGCTGTCCTCTATCCATTACACTGAGCCGCAACTCCTGCATTTTCTCGGACAAATCTTGCACCGTGCGCACCTAATTTTGCTGCACAACAGCCACACCTCGATTTCCATGATTATCTTCGTGTATAGCTTCTCTCATACTCTACGGTTGAACATGGGCCATCGTCTCGTAGCTCCACACGCCCTGCTCTATCTTCTTCTTTATCTTTCTACTCTTCGACCGTGCAATGGCTACCGCACCATTGTAATTCTCTCGGCTTTCAAAATCCACTTTCTCTCTCACCTTGGGATGCAGACACGCCATGAAATTGTCCAGCTTGAAGTAGTCTCCATTAGCCAATTGCATGGCTGCTGCTAATTGTGCCCAACACTCTTCAAAATGACCTAAAATCAGATTGAATTCTTGACTTACATCTTTCTTAAGCTCCTGCAACTTTGCATCCATCTCGACTGGGAAAGTCTCCTTGCGAAAGTCGTGAAGAAACCTCGCCCGTAGAGCCGGCCATGCTTGCTTCGGCTCACCTTCCAATGCGTCGTACCATGCTTTAGCTCTACCATACATCACCAAAGGAAAAGTTTGCATTTTTCTATCCTCGTTCGGCATATGCAATGATAGCAGGTACATCTCGAAATCTGACATCCACTCGTCAGAGCTCTCTTCTCCCGTGAAAATCGATCCATAGCTTCTAGCTGCCATGACTTCCAACACAAAAAACCTCTTCTTTTCGATCAACTAGGAGCAATCAATGTGCTCCTCAGTGGGGGCACCAGAAGATGGAGAGGGGGAATGGGGAACACACCCGGCACAAACACAAGGGCCTCTCTATAGCTCAGGGTATTCACAACACCCCTATCCTCTCGGAAAACACCTTCAAACACACAACTCACACTAGCAGACCACCGCCTGCTCGATTGCTACTGTTCACACAATCCACAAATCCACCACACAGGGCACACCTACTAACACTGCCTGTCTCCACCCTTATACACACACACAGCCGCTCAATCTCACTCTCTCACTCAAAACACCATCGGTCCATGGGGGGCACATACTTCCACACAGCCGGCACCGAGGAGAGACATGAAAGCAGGAGAAAGAGAAGGGGGGAAGGGGAAACAACAGCACGGGAGGCAGCTTTGGCTTGATTGCACTTCAAAAAACATATACACCGGCTTGCACTGCCATCACCATGGCCATTTTCAAGAAAAAGTTACAAAGGGGCTAGCTTGCTAGAGAACTTCACTTTGCAGGCTTCAAACGGCACTCCAAAAGGCTAAGAAAAAAGCCCTTAATTTGAACCAATTTTGACTTTTATAGGGGGGGCTTTAATTTGGGAATTTACAATTTAATTGGTCCACCTAGCACCATGAATTGGCATTTTTGGGAAAGGGGCACCGCTTTGCTCTATCTCTCTCTTCTTCACTCTTTGCACTTGGGGGGGGGCATTAGCGATGTCGCTATTGCCCCCTAGGCTCTTTATTTTTTATTTTTTTTCCACATCGCTAATGCCCCCTAGGCTCTTTATTTTTTATTTTTTTTCCACCTCTATTTTTACCCCTCTTTAGGCTTAACCTTATACTGCTCAATCTTGACTTTGACCTTCACTTCCTATCCGACTCCTCTTTGCTCTTCGGTCCACTGGGCCTTCACTTTGGCCGGCCTTGGCTTTGCTTTGCACCCTTTGGAGACCTCCAGATTTCTCCTCTCTCTCTCTCTCTCTCTCTCTCTCTTTCTCTCTCTCTCTCTCTCTCTCTCTCTCTCTCTCTCTCTCTCTCTCTCTCTCTCTCTCTCTCTGGCTCGCTTACTTTGCTGTGGGACCTTTCTCTTACATGAGGGGGGGAGGCAATAGAGATATCGCTATTGCTCCCTCTCTCTCCTTTAAAATTTCGGGACCCCAAGGGCCGTGGGAACTGCCCCTTTGCCGGGCTTGCTACATCATCAACCTGCAGGATGGCGCACCATCTTCTCACCGCCATGGAGGCGTGCCATTGTGCCGCTCCGCTTCGCGGACCAAAATCTAGGCGTTTTTGCCCAGCGCAGCGCCTGCGGGCCACCGCCCACACGGACGCCATCGCCCACAGCTCACGGAGGTCTCTCTCCTCCTCTTGTGTGCTTCCAATAGGGGCCACGCCCTTGCCTTTATACAGCGCCACCGAACCTTCGTCCTGCGCATGTGGGGTTTGTCCCGGCGCCACGTGGCAGCCTCACGGCTCATGGCCTCAAGCCATTTGAAAAACTTCAAGAAGCCCCTTTTAAAAAATCATTTTTTTCCCCTTTTGCCTGTCTTGCTTGCCAATTGGCACTCAGTGATCCAATTGCTGAGCTGTAAAATTGTGCCAAGTGCCAATTTGTCAGTCCCGGACAATGCGAACCTCATCATCTTCCAACTCCCCTGAGCTCGCTATCCAAGGCCACAAAAACCGGGAAAAATCATTTGCCAACCTTTCACTGTCCAAGGCTTCCAACTTCATCTTCCTGTATCTGGCCGACCAAGCATTCGATTGACCTGTCGTCAATTCGTGCTAGCGTCACATGGCACACGCTTCCATCGAGAACCTTGGCGAGGCTGAAAAACTGCCAGATGGCGCCTTTCCCAATGCAGTCAAGTGGGCTCATACCTAGCCCCCGAAAAATCTTATACTCTTACTACATTTTAGGACATTGATTTGGCATTTTGGACACCTTGACCTGCCATCCCATCTGGACCATCTTGCAGCCCTTTCGGCCTATAAAGCCGCTTCAAGCATGCATTCCCGCTACCCTTTGGTTGCGAAGGTCCTTGGTATCTGCCCTAGCCTTCTGCACTGCACTCGATTGCACCCTTGGCCTGGTATAGACTACCTGCTAGCTTCGAACAACTTTGGCTGCACCAACGACACCATATTAGGCATACACGCCGGCCATCCTAGTCAAGGCTCTCATTATCCCTAAACTGACAATAACATCGTGATCTTTACTGCCCATATCAGCATCCCGAATAATGAAAAAATTACCCACCTCAGCAGTGCCGGCAATTGTCATCAGTCTCAAGCCTTATTATCTGATCAATCGAGACTCTGTCTGACGAGCCGTAAATCACTGTAGACCTCTCAAGCTGCATAAAATGCATACACGCCATGCTGAGGCTGTAAAAATAATAGATGACACTCCTATTGAGCGGACTGAACTGGTACGGAGCCGGCCCCCAGTGAATCTTTAACGGCTAATATCTTGGCAACCAAAGCTTTGATCGCTGATCTGAAAAGACCGACGCGCTCCACAAAGTGAGCACTTCAAGCCCGTGCATTCATTTCATTTCTGTCACCTCAACTGTAGTTGTCCATTCCGGTACGGATCATAACTTCTTCATCGTAGCTCCAATTGATGAGCCGTAAAGACAGGCCGGTAGAGCACTTCAAGCACTACAGTTTTAGATCATAAACTCCCATCTGTGCTCACTTCAAGCATAACACTTTTTAGCATCATTAAGGCATGTTTTGGCCCTTTCAGCCGCATTTGACATACATTCAGCATTGAACTTGGCCGGTTACCAGACCTTAATCTCTGTTTATTAAACATATTAGCTTCAAACAAACTTGATGTGCATTTTTCTGGCATCTTTCTTAGCATGGGAGTGGAGCTGCACGACAACGGTTTCCATTAGTTGGCATGATACTGCTTGGATGGTCAATTTTCCAAGAAAAATTGAATGGTAAGTGGGAGAGTTGACCACCAAAAGCACAAAGGCTTGCTTCTTTTGGGAAAGATTGGAGTTTTTTTCCAAAAGCTAGGGGCTATTCTAGATTGATTGGTACTGACATCTTTCTGTTTGGGAAGAAGGACACTCTCTCTCTACTTACTTATTATTTTCTCTCTCGTTTCACGGTGTACGCGCTCTCTGGAAGCTTTCGTGGCAGATACCTCTACGTAGCTCTCATCACCGCTCTCTTGTAGCAAAGCAAGAAGCCTTTTGATAGCCCCTAATTGATTCTAAAGCATGGGCAGAAGCTCTAAACTCCATAGCCATCATCTCTCTCTCTCTCTCTCTCTATGACGTTTTTCTGAGTAGTTACCCTCTCGATGATTGTTTTTTTGCATACGAGTGCATGTATGGATCAATCAAGTACGTACAAAGTTTTTCCATGATTATTTCATCATGTTTAACATGCTAATTTATGCACATGATGCGATTATGGTCACAAGCGTGCATAAAAAGCGCTTTTTGTTTCACATCATAGAGACGATATGAACATTATTTTGGTCATAAATAACAAACCGCTAGGAATCAACCTAAACCCTTTATACCAAAGATAAAACACATCATTTAGAACATTTTTTCTCTTAGGTGTCATGTGAAAAACACGCACGAGCTAAGAGATATGGTAAAAAAACAACTTGTTGTCCAATGCACAACCAAATTTTTTGACTCAAGGCTCCTTGGAGAACCACTATATAGATTCACATGGTGGGAAAACCCACTTAATAAATTGAAAATATGGATCAAACTTGATGATAAATGAATATAGGTCTCCGTTATCACTTCGGGAATGCGAGTTATTAATCCTACACGCGTAGGGGTGCTACCTAGGGGGGTACCATACGCCGTCGTGACTTAACCAAGCTATTTTTATATCTTTTATGGTTTGTTTGGTGAGTTGATTTCAATTATTAAATGGCCATAAACTTATGTGAGAGTGTATGGTTAAACATCCCGAACCGCATAGGCAAATATGAATAAAGTGGCTTTCTTTTGGGGTTACCGTTTGTTGTGCGAGTACCATAAGGGTGAAGTGATGTGATAGAGTGATACACTATAATATGGAGCTGAGATTGATCCATTGTTTTGAGTCCAAATACCTTCAATTGCATGTTTTCCATACTCCCAAAAATGCCAAAAAATTGTTTTTTGCATATGTGTGAAGTTATGACTTATGGTTGACTTAAAGGTTGGAGCTGTTCTGCATCATGTTTATGGTGATGGAATGTTATCATATGATGTATCGGAACTCAAGGATTGATGTGGATGCATCATATGTATGGTTATGATTGATTTCCACCTTCCTAGGTCAAAACTAGCTCTATGTGCTAGGGGGGTGCAGTGTAGATATGATGCATCAACTTTGCATGGTTATATATGGTCAAAATTGGATTTTTATATCATGATTAGTTGTTGGCCGACTCTTTTTATGCATGAAAGAATCACATCTTAAGGGTCACATGTGTGTAGACTCCGATTGATTGCAGGAGATGTGTCAAACTCGAAGTGTGGCAGTTGGTTCAGTGTGATTATGATTCATGGTCAAGGGCTAAGTGTTGACAGGTCAACCTTTCAACAACACTTCCACAAAGATTCCTCAAAGATTCTCTAAAGATTCCATATGAAGTGATGAAGATGAAGATGGATGCTGTAATGTGAAGATACAAGCTCATGGACATCATCGAATATCCCGTTATTATCATTTTGAGCCATTACGGCCACTTTTGTAATGTTTACGGGAGCTTCATATTTTAAGTCGGCAATTGTATTTTGGCCACAGATGCTTATTGGATGAGCAAAGCCAGCTCACGGTGTTGTAATTAAGCTCTATAGAAGCCTAGGGACAAATAAAGTCATTTTGGTCGGACATTAGGTTTTCTAAGGCTTAGTATATAAGCCAAAACCTAAAGCTTTGTAAAGAGACTTCTAATAATTATCTGATCTACTGTCTGTGAGTGAGCATACTGTGTACGAGAGAGAGTGAGAGCTTCTTCTTGACACTACATGCGTACCGGAGGTCGGAATCGAGTGCGGAGAAGTGTAGCGTGTTGCCCCCAACGAGAGCTACGCGCCAATACCTACATTGCGCGCGTACGGTCCGGTTTTGCGAGCTCCATCTACGAGCTTCATCTGGTGATTCGGTGAGCATACGTTGTTCGTTTTTGCATTTCAGCATATCCATGCATTCACATTGAGTAGAGCTACACATTAGGCACTTTAGTTTTTGGAAACGACGACCTGTAAATTTCGGCCAGACATCCTACGCGATTTTGCACCGAGTGTTTTGGGTTGAGATTTTGGTTCATGGACCTTAGGGAGAGCGACCTATTGGTGTTAGTAGGGTCTCCTTCAAGTTCTGTGGTGTTTTGAGATTGTTTTATGGGTGTTTGGCTCTTGTAAGCGTTGTAGGAAATCTCTTCTTAAGCACTCTTGAAGGCTGTAGCTTAGACATTAGGTAGATATCTCTGTAGGAAGTAGTCATTAGTCGGTCGAGTAGAGGTTGACACCCTTTGCTTGCTTCCATGCGCCTGCGGGTCGAGCTTCATCCTCAGTTGACATTATATGTTAGGTGAGTTCTCGCTATGCTAACGTCCGTCGCGGCGTATCTGTCCAACATTGGCGCCGTTGCCGGGGACGAGGGCCCTAAGTAGGTGACCGAGAGTAGTCCTTGATGATAGAGGTCCCTCTGGCTTGCCAGAGTATAGTATATTCATACATTTAGATAGTTTCAGAGGCTGGTGGACTCTCTAGGTCTGAGGAGGAGTCTAGGGAGCGTGTGTCTAGCCTAGATCTTCCGTCTTAGGTGGTAGTAGGTTGTGGTGTAGAGAGTAGGAGTTGGAGTGGTAGATGTGGTGGTAGGTTGACTTGAGGGTCCGTGTGAGGCCAGGAAGCAACCAAGACATCAAAATCACCATCTCACATGATGAGTAGGAGTAGGGTAAGTAGGATATCTTGATTGCTGATCTAGAGTACTTTATGCATGTCTTATTTGCTGTTAGGCTCATCAGAGAAGTGGAAAACGCTAAGTAGGAAAAACGGTAAATTGTGTTTGAAAGCTGATTTGAAGTCCAAAAGTTTCTGTGATTATTGCTGAGAGCTCTACAGAGCATAGGGAGTACTACTACCAGAAAAAATTTGAATTTTAAGACAGTAGACATCCTACGCGTAGGATGTCTCCAGGGCACTTTTGGCAGGGAATTTGGGGAGACTGAGGTTACCAGTGGGTTTAGAGGGTAGGTTTTACCCTAGTAACATATTGAGTTGAGTGTTTCTCCCTATTTTTGTTGACCAAAAGCCAAAAGGCGGAGTCAAAAAACGTAAAATTTCAGAAAAGGCTTAAATTGAGTGATTTTTGCATTTTTTTTTGCAAATGTGAAGCATACTTGCACTTGCTGAGAGCATAAGGAAGCATCAGAGACACTTCAGTCTGAAAAAATAAGTAGTAGACATCCTACGCGTAGGATGTCTACTGGGTGATGTGGGCACTTTTTTGGAAAAAGTGAGGTTACCAATGTGTTTAGAAGGTAGGTTCTACCCTAATTTCACCTGGAAAGTGGAAATTTGACCAAATTTTGACACATTAAAGCCAAAAGATGAGAATTGCCAAACATCCTACCCAAATTGTGTCCAAGGCCTAATTTTGAGACCAAACCATAGGATGACTCCATAGGCATGTTCTAAATGTTGTATTGAGTGCATGTGATAAATTTTATCTCATTTGGGTCAATGAAAGTGAAGATTGAATAGACTTTAGCGTTTTTGGACAGACAAAGGGCAAGAATAGCTAGTTTTGGGGTCTTTTGACATCCAAACTCAAATCTAAGCATACCATTGGGTTGCTGAGCACTAGGGGAATCTTTGGTCCAAGTTTGGGTTCATTCTGGGCAAAAAGACATCCTACGCGTAGGATGTCTACTGCATGATTCTGAGACCAAAATTCTCCTGTGACCATACCATGCTGTCATATAGCCTTAGATAAGCCTCCTAGGCAAATTTGGTCCAATTTGGAGTTGATTTGACTTGCGAATTCATCAGAACAGACATCAGGCTTTTGGAATAGATTCTTGATCATTTGACCAACCTATAGGTGTCAGAATCAAAAAGTAAAAATAGCTGTGAGTTTAGCACATCAAGGGGAAGCTACAGTGCAAGTTTGAGCTGAAACAGAGCAAAAAGACATTCTACGAGTAGGATGTCTCCAGGGTCATAAAGTGGTGGTCAAAATTCTATTGTAGCCATATAGGGAGGTTCTAAGTGTCTCAAGGATTCCATTTTTTTTTTTTCAAAAGTGAATTTGGACCTTGTTTGGTCTATTTACCAAGCAAAGACAAGAATTGTCAAACATCCTACTCTTGGAGTGCACTAGAAGCTTATGCAGCCCAAATCTTGACCTATTGGCATCCAAATTCAATTCTAAGCATACAATTGGGTTGCTGAGCACTAGGAGAATCTTGGAATCAAGTTTGGAAAAAATCTGAGCAGTTAGACATCCTACGCGTAGGATGTCTCCAACTTGATTTAGGACTCCAAACTAACCTATGAGCACACCACTGTGATCAGCACATCAAGGAGAAGCTGGGGTGAAAATTTCAAGTCATTCTGAGCAAAAAGATATCCTACGCGTAGGATGTCTCAAGGCCATTTTTAGGTCCAAATGAAATTCTGATCATACCATTGTGTTGCTGGACTTAAGGGGAGTCTCTGACCAAATTTTGTTAAATTCTGAGCATATAGACATCCTACGCGTAGGATGTCTCTAGGCCAATTTTAGGGTCCAACTGAAATTTTGACCATACAGGAGTGTTCACAGTGTCACAGAGATCCCAAATCTTCTTTTAAAATTGAATTTGGACTCATTTTGACCATTCTAAACTGCATTTCACTATTTTGGCCATAGCTTTCACAAACGGTATCGGATCGGAAAAGTTTTTATATCAAAACGTAGCCTGAGAGCGACTCTACAGATCTTAGAGAAAAAACATTGTTTAAGGCCTCAAAATGCATCCGGAAGTCAAGAGTGTCTAAAACCGATAATTCGAAAGAATTGTGAGGAAACGATCACGGTATTGAATACTGCTAAGTTAGCAGATTGAAATTATCTTTTGGGAAAACCAGTGGTCAACCGCGGAAAGGTGTAAAAGTTAACTACGGCCTAGTGTACGTCCATACACAAATCTGGTAGCAGTAAGACCATACACAAGGACTCTTGATTTTGCAACAACAGTCGCAAGTTTTGGAGATCTTGTGCACTGCAACTTGTGCATAATTCTCTTGTGCTAGCTTAAGTTTAGTTCAGCTAAAAGCGAACTTGAAAGTCACTTCTGAGCCCACGGAACAAGTGTGGCCATCAAAGGCACATCAAGAATTTTTACTTCATTGTGAAAAAGTTTGCCAGCTAAATAGAATTTTGCAGATTGTGTGCTAAAGTGAACACAGGTTAGCTCAAATCAAGAATCGCTACAAAGGGAGTAGTCATTGCAGTATAGTGGTAAGTTGCATAACTTATCACAGTGCTTCCAACAGATCGAGGCCTGCTAAAAAGCTCTAGGCAAAGCAAGCAGCCAGACAAGACAATATTAGCCTTGGCAAGCAAGGGAGCTAAGAAGTTCAAGCAAAGCCCAGTTTAGAAAACTCAGAGATTAAGGAATCCACAAAAGCTGAAGGACCTCAAGCGAAAAAGACCAGCACAAGGGTGCTAATAAATTTTATTAGCTTTGAGGCAAGCTATAAGAGCTATCACTGAATAGGTACAACAAGGGAGTCAAGACGAAAGCAATGGCGTCTCAAAGGAACCAGACCAGCCGAGACGAAGCTTCAAGTACATCCAGAGAAATTACAAGAGAGCAAAGTGGGCTCTATTTAATTGGCCATTACAAAGGATTTCCATGCTATGAGGATATAAATCAGAATTTGTACATCAAGACAAAGAAATATACAGAGGAAACTCGGACATCTCAATATGTGGAAGTTGAAACAACGAAGAATGTACTACACCCACATCCAGATTTCATGGAAGACTGTCTGGGATCAATTTACATGAGGCACGGAAAATACATCGACAATGAGATAGAAATGTTGTACAAGGATCAACTTACAGAACTCTACACATATCCTCCAAGTATTTTTCTGTACAAAGCTCAAGATGGGAAACGGAAAATTGGTACCCTTTATGTAGATGAGGACGGTCGCTACTACAAAGCTTCCACAAATCATGAAGATCCTGCAGAGAGTAACCAATATTTTTCAGCTGAAATATTTGGATCAAGAGGGGAAGACTACAAGTCTGAAGGTGGTAATGTTTATCATCTAGTCATGGCTTCACCTCTTGATACGCAGCTAGAAGAGTAACAACTACAACTGTCACTGCACAAATGGGTGGCACAACACAGGCACAACATGGAAAGACACTGCACAAGTCTCGTGCACCGCACCAGCACAAGACAAACCACAAACACACCAAATCGCACAAACAGGGAATACGACGGAAGTATCAGCTATGAAGATAGCACAACTTCAAAAAGAACTAGCTCGGTCTCAAGAGCTACTTAACAGAGCACAAGTCATATCATCAGGCATTGAACAGATGCCAACATTAGATATGGAACCCTCTCGGATGGGGGGAGTTCAAACTCAACAAAGAGACGCTATATCTTCAAGAGTGGGATTAAGAAGTCCAACTTTACAAGAAGCAGTGTCCTTTTCAGAAACCCAACTGGAATTTCAAGAAGCATTGGAAGATGCTGAGCCGGAGGAGAAACCACTGGAAATTCACAATGCCCAATGTAGAAGGCTAGGTCAAGATGTCCTTGTGGTCGACAAATACGATAGGCACTATGAAATAGCCGATGTGAAAAATATGGATGAGTTTAGCATTTGTGGGAAACCTGTAAGTCACATACTTGGACCCCGTCCAAAAGCACCATCCAGGGAAACGAAAAACAAAGATTTGGTTCAATCTTCACCCTTTGTGCAAACCTTGCCAAAATCAACTTGAAAACATATCCCTAAGGCTATGCAGAAGCCCCACAACAAAGACCATATACTGATGGAAGAATTAGCATTACAACTGCTAGAAAGCATGGGTAGTGATTTGATCTTGTATGCAAGCAATAATGGAAGCTATTTTCAGCTTCTCAAGGACAAGACAATGAAGGATAAAGAGACGAAGCCAGTGGATACACCTAAGTCAGTCGTAATCTACAAGTTCATGCATGCAAAGAAGAGGTCATATCTGTATCTAGATACCACAAGAAACCATTATCAGCACTATTATGGACAGCTGCCTTGTCCAAAGGGTGCACATGTTGAGATAGCGACATATTGCAACCAATGTGCCATTGGTCATTTAGTGAAGGATTGCCCAACAAAGCTCTACATGGAAAAGAAGAAGCAACAAGCCAAAAGCAAAGTTCAGATAGTGACAACAAGGGAACGAAAGCAAGAATCCCCAACGAGATCTCCTGAAAAGAAGCAGATCTTGTCGCAGAGCACAAAAGATAGGCTCAAGACACAGTTGCTTGAAGTCAAGGGTGTCAACGACATTATCATAGAGAATCAGGCTTTCAAAAAAGATCAATTAAATTAGCTGATTCAAGATCGCTTAAAGAACCTCAGTGAGGACAAGTCAAAGCATCCACAAGGTGATGAAGATGAAGCTCGTAGTTCAAGGGTCGAGAGCAAAAGAAGCCAAGATTCTGACGATAGTGAGGCAACACAAGAAGAGGTGGCAGTGGTAACAAAAAATCTTAGTGCCACGTCACAAGTGGAAGACATGCAAATAGAAT
The DNA here is from genome assembly GCF_014529385.1 of Adiantum capillus-veneris. NCBI lineage: Eukaryota > Viridiplantae > Streptophyta > Polypodiopsida > Polypodiales > Pteridaceae > Adiantum > Adiantum capillus-veneris. The sequence goes on along the minus strand of NC_140952.1, from coordinate 9,932,145 downwards.
CAATGGATGAAGCTGAACGTCTACCAAATAAATTCTCTACTGTGGACTCTTCATTGGTGATTGAACAAATCAAAGAGTATGAGAAGCTAAAAGAAGATGTAACTGAAGACATAGAATGCACAAAAGAATAGGAAATGACTGAGTCCAAGATTGACTACCAAGGACAAGCAATACAGGATATGAATGAATATTTCCGAGAAGAGACTCTACAAAAACCCATGGAACAATGGAAACCAAAGCACAAAGTCTATCAACCAAAGTTTCCATCGCAACAAAGCCTCCACAAAATTAAGAAATAGGTCAACCAAGTGTTAGTATCCAAGGACTACATCAAGGACAAAGATCCAATTTGGGTACCAGCATAAAAAAAACCACGACAAAAAAAAGTCACAGGTTGGATAGCATCAAACAATTCAATCACTGCTCAAGGCTACTATGACGAGAACATCAAAATATGGGTCAAAAAACCAAAGGTAACAGCTTGGACATACCCAGCATGTGGTATCTCTTCACAACAAGATCAACAGGGCATCAAGCGCAGGTCTAACTGTTCATACATGAGTAAAAACAGGTACAGGAAGAAGAAGCAAAGACCTTCCAAGCAACAAACATTGAAGCAGTTGTGGGTACCAAAGTCAGAGCTTTGTGGCGAAAATACCCCACAAAGTCAAGCTACGGTCACACAGCAAGCAATGCAACGAATGATCCCAGTCAAGCTACTGGAAGCACAAGGATACTATACAAGTAACACTCAAATTTGGTTGCCAAAGATTAAAGCTTTCCCTGAGATCATGAAGAAAACTCATGTAGCACAACATGCCCAACAATGACAACCCAACTACGCAACCATGAGTGCTACAACTCCAAGGTGGATCCCTCGTCATTTACTACAGGAGCAAGGATTTTACAAAGGTAACCGCAATATTTGGACACTGAAGCCAAAGGACCCTCAAGTCAAACAAGCAACAAGGCAAGTGGAAAAGCAGGTCACACAAGTACCAAGGACAACTTGGATTCCAAAACCTATAGCCGGAACTCAACAGCAGAGGCCCACAACTAGTCTACAGCCTCTTATCAACAAAGGTAAAGCAAGGATACAAGAAGAAGTCATAGTTTTAAAGAACACAGTCTGGAAGAAGACTTCATCAACCATTGCTTCAACCTCAAAACCTATCTCACCATGCAACATCAGTGTGCTACCAAAGCATGAAGAGTAGGTATTTTTCAATGTATTTGACAAAATGGAATCACAAAACCAAAACAAAGAGAACGGCCTAAACCTCAATAGCATATGGAATTGGATTTCAGGACGTGATCAGATAAGTCCAAGTCGCCATTAAAAATACATGGCATAAGAGTCTAGAGTCGGGCAGCTGAGCCACTAAATGAGCAAAGTGTCACATCCAAGCTTCAAGTCTAATATTTTCTCTGTGGTCTATGAGTCTAGCTAATAGATATAAGCTCAAGCTGAGGGTTGAGCATACATAAAGTCATGTCACTCATGCTCGAAGAGGTGAGCATAAGAGTCAAAGTCTACTATTTTAAATGGTGGAGTGGCAGATTAGTCCAGAAAACACTCACGCACATGAACACAGTGAGGAGAGTGGAAAAAACCTCGTCGACCAAAACCCTTCTTGTGAATAACGGTAGCTCTTGAAGTCAAAAATATTTTTGCTTCTCTAGCTATGTTCACTCCTCGAAGCACCCATTCAAACTCTTCTCTCACAACATATTGTTTCCCATGCATCTATATTGGCAAGCATATACAATGTCCCATCATTGGACATTTGCATTTGACACGATTTGTGTTCCACCCATGCACTTACACAACAAAATGACGGTGACGAAGCGGTAACAGGTTTCATGAGCATTTGATCAACATTGAATGACTCTGACTTCAAGATACTAACACTTATCCAATGTATATCCACTCAATAATAGTAGCCATACGGCCATAAGTACTTTAACTCAACAAAACTCGGTTACATCAAAACATAAGTACATATAACCTCACATTTAATTGTGACTAAAGGCATTTTTTTGCCACTGGGTTTTTCCCTTTAGTCCTATCCAGGTATCCAAGACCTTCATTTTGTAATATACGCCACATTTTATTTTTACTATTTTATTTTTCTTATAAAAACACAGAAAAGCAGACCAACGACATCCCCAAACAACTACATGCTCATGAACTAGAAGATCATAGGAGAACGGCCCAAAAAAAAATAAAAAAGGCTTCAAGATTACAGGTCCACATGCAGGATGACACCCAAAGAACAAACAATACAGAGCTGCCAAGATAATGACTTGCTCAATCTTTCAACAACACTTCCACAAAGATTCCATGAAGATTCCTCAAAGATTCTCTAAAGATTCCATATGAAGATGCTGATGAAGTGATGAAGATGAAGATGGATGCTGTAATGTGAAGATACAAGCTCATGGACATCATCGAATATCCCGTTATTATCATTTTGAGCCATTACGACCACTTTTGTAATGTTTACGAGAACTTCATATTTTAAGTCGGCAATTGTATTTTGGCCACATATGCTTATTGGATGAGCAAAGCCAGCTCACAGTGTTGTAATTAAGCTCTATAGAAGCCTAAGGACAAATAAGGTCATTTTGGTCGGACATTAGGTTTTCTAAGGCTTAGTATATAAGCCAAAACCTAAAGCTTTGTAAAGGGACTTCTAATAATCTGATCTACTGTTTGTGAGTGAGCGTATTGTGTATGAGAGAGAGTGAGAGGTTCCTCTTGATGCTACGCGCGAACCAGTGGTTGGAATCGAGTGCGGAGAAGTGTAGCGTGTTGCCCCTGACGAGAGCTACGCGCCAATACCTACATTGCGCGCGTACGGTCCGGTTTTGCGAGCTCCATCTACGAGCTTCATCTGGTGATTCAGTGAGCATACGTTGTCCGTTTCTGCATTTCAGCATATCCACGCGTTCGCATTGAGTAGAGCTACACATTAGGCACTTTAGTTTTCGGAAACGACGACCTGCAAATTTCGGCCAGACATCCTACGCGATTTTGCACCGGGTGTTTTGGGTTGAGATTTTGGTTCATGGACCTTAGGGAGAGCGACCTATTGGTGTTAGTAGGGTCTCCTTCAAGTTCTGTGGTGTTTTGAGATTGTTTGATGGGTGTTTGGCTCTTGTAAGCGTTGTAGGAAATCTCTTCTTAAGCACTCTTGAAGGCTGTAGCTTAGACATTAGGTAGATATCTCTGTAGGAAGTAGTCATTAGTCGGTCGAGTAGAGGTTGACACCCTTTGCTTGCTTCCATGCGCCTGCGGGTCGAGCTTCGTCCTCAGTTGACAATATATGTTAGGTGAGTTCTTGCTATGCTGACGTCCGTTGCGGCGTATCCGTCCAACACTAAGATTCCCTTATGGATTATGGATGATATCTATGGTGTAAGCCGGTGTGGCTCATGGTTTTTCTTTTGGATTTGATTTTGTTGCCGAATTTTTGTAGCCATGTTATGTTCTAAAGTGGTTATGCAGGATTGGTCAGGCCTCACCCAAGTTGGGTGGAGTGCTCGCCCATGTGATGTGATTGGGTTATGGTTTATGGTTTTGGGATTGGATCATGAAGTGATTTGGATGGTTTATGGCAGACGTGCAGGGATAGAGACCCTGTACACTCTAACTGCTTGGAAAAGATTGTTCGGGAAGTGCTATTGTGATTGGACTCACGTGTTATGTTTCTCATGGCAGTGTCGCTACAAGACTAGGATCACCTGCATCGCTCAGCCTTAGACTACAGGGTCGCTGACCTGGGGCTTTGCTAGATCGGTGGTGTTTCCTAGGTCTTCTTCTTTTTGTTAGGCTCATCTACATGGTTAGTGTGTCGGGGGTTGAATGACCTACATGGCTAATGCATCGAGGATTTATCCTTGGCTTTGCCTAAATACTAGGGGCTGGAAATCAAAGAGGCGTGGTGCCTAAACTGGTATGGTTGGTCTTGCTACCCTACCACCTACTAGTACTTGGGATCCTTTCAGAGCTTGGGTTCATGGAGGGGGGCGAAGCGGCCTCAGCCTATGTCTCGCTTAGGTAGGTTGGAGGTGTTTTGGTTCCCTACCGGCGAAGTGAAATTCTCGATGTTCGTAGTAGAGCAAATGTGGATGGGTGGACTAGTGAATCCCTACACAGGGTCCGGTGCTTTGCTAGTTATTTTGTCATAAACTTTTTGATGTTATGGTATACCAAGATTTTATCATTTCATGAATACATGGTTGCGTGTTCCATTTAGATGAAAATCTAAAGATTCTCTGTTGTCATCTTCTTATGTCTATGTGTACTCTATTTCACCCTCCACTATATTCTCTCTCTTTCTCTTCCCACAACACGGTGTACATATATATTCACCCTCCACAGTGTTATATTTTTCTTGAGTATGCTTTCATTCATAACACCCATTCAGAGGTAGCACTAGTCGCTAGGTACCTCTGGATGCAGTCCGGCTCATGGCCTAAACTCCATGCTTGGTTGTGCACTAAGAACTCCTCCCCTATGCAAGTTCTTCTACAACTATGATGTACATTGGAAATTGTATAAAAGTGTAAATTGTATATTTATTGCATAGACCCCTCGGGATGGGTATCACTCAAATATAGACGTCTAAGGTAATATCGTACCTAATGAGAGGCAAAACAGTGTGTGAGTGATTTTGATAGGGTGAGGTAGCTCACTATGGCAATTACGGAGAGTCAAAAAATGGCTATCATCACTTAGGTAATTAGCCTCTTAGCCGCACCGGTTAGGCCTATCCGCTTCATTATCTAGCCATTTAGCCGCTTAGGGCTAGCCAATTAGGTATATTTTAGCCACTTAGCCACTGAGGACTAGCCATTAAGGGATAGTCGATATTCAAGCCGTTTAGGGCTAGCTGCTTATGGTATGTCTCTTAGAGTAATCGGTTAGGTTGTTTCAGTCTGCGTAGGGTTTAGGTCTTAGCTAGGACTAGTTGCTTATGTGTTTGGATGTACAAAGACGCTCAAGGTTTAGTTGCTAGGATGTGGCTGTGTTTGGATGGTTAAAGTAAAAAAACACAAACGGACTTCAAAGACAGCTTTTGCACTTAAAAATGCAAATAGACTTCGACAAACAAAGTAAAATTGCGAAAACACACTTCAATAACACAAATAAAATTCAAAAATTCAAACGAATTCTAAAGACACAAGTGACCTTCATAAATGGCGTTCTGTGTTAGATCGGTCCACTTCAGTAATCTGCATGTACTAGATTAGGGTTTGTACTAGATCTACGTACATGCATTGTCATGTAGACATCGTTGTGTACTTATGTCGAATTCTCAAATATAGGCATTGACCAATAAAGATGAGATTATTATCCGATGGTCCAAATCTCCATGCATCTCTAGACCGAGGTGTGCGGGGATCGGGCATGTCTAGAGAACTTGAGGTAGTTAGACCTACACCAAATGGTAGAAAAAACTCAAATGGACTTTAGAAGCACAAACGGACTTAAAAAATGCAAGTAGATTTTAAAAACCCAAATGAACTTTAGAAACAAAGTAAAATAATGCAAATGGACTTCAATAACGCAAATAGACTTCAAAAACGTAAACGAATTCCAAAAATGCAAATGATCTTTAGAAATGGCGATCCGTATTAGATCGGTCCATTTAAGTAATCCACATGTATTAGACTAGTGTTTTTATCTACGTACATGCATTGTCATGTAGACGTGGGTACGTACTTATGTTGAATCCTTGAATATAGGCATTTACTAATAAAGAGGAGATTATTACCTGCCGATGGTCTTGATCTTTGTGCACCTCTACACCGAGGTGTGCGGGGATCGAGCATGGCTAGAGAATGTGAGGTAGTTAGAGCTAGCAACAAATGCTAGAAAAAATGCAAATGGACTTCCAAAACACAAACGGACTTTACAAATGCAAATAGACTTCAACAAAAAAAATAAAATGACACAAACAGAAGCTTCATGTGTTCTAAATTAGAGTGCTCTATAATACAACATAATAAGCTAGGGTTTATGAGACAAGAGTGATTTGATAATTTTTTGCTTCGTTGTTGGTAGATTAATTATGGACAAAAGGATGGTGTGTCCTTGTGTACAATGCAAGGATTATATCTTTCAAAAATGAAAAATATGTGATCAGCACATATGCAATAACGGTCTCTTTCCCATAGAGCAACTACAAGATCTACATTATTGATCTCATGATCTGGAGGGAATCGATCAACCCCAATAAGTAGATATTGCTCCAATTTTATCATAGAGAAGGTGATTATCAAATGAACAACCATCGGTGGAGTCTGCCCCACCAATACTTGATGCCACATTCCAATAAGTTGAGATGGAGCAAATGTTGGATGCATTTTTTTACATGGACTCGATCATTGAAAACCAATGTAGCAACAACATTCAAGGCAACACTGCAAATCAACCTCATTAATCCCATCCATATTGAAGGCATGAGAGAAACGATAAAGAGTGTGAGATGATGCAAACTCTTCAATGGTACAAAAATATCAGTTCTTCATACCGATTTGACAATGCTTAATCTGCAGTCTATTTATGGGTGGTCTACACGATTGTCACAGAGATTTTCAAGTAAATCTAATGTATCCTAAGCATCAACCAAAATTAAATTTCAATAATATAATCGTTGTCTTCACTTGTTGGTGTAATAACAGGTTGCTCAACGAGAAAATCTTGTCGAAAGGCAATCACATGACCCTCCCCATCCAACTGCTAAAAATATTCTTACTAACTTGGGCTTGGATTACCACAAAATACATGCATGCCCTAATGATTGTATACTCTGTCGCAATGACTATGCAAATTTGGAACATCGTCTCAATTATGGATCAAACAGGTATAGAGAGAACACACAAGGAAATGTGTCCCTACAAAGATCCTTCAACACTTTCCTATCATTCTTAGAATAAAGAGCATGTTCAAGTGCAATGAAATATCCTCTTTGATGACATGACATACAAATACTAGATCCACAGATGATGTGATGTGGGTGCATGCTCACTCTCGTACATGGAAGCACATAGAGGAAAGATGGCCTACATTTAAGGATGAGCCTCATTGTATTTGTTTTGGTCTGGCAATGGATGGAGTAAACCCATTAGGATTACAGAGTTTGTCATGCCTATTTGCTTAGTTTATTATAATCTTCCACCATGGCTAGCTATTGTTGGGTTTATGCTGGCCATGTCCGGTCGCCCATCTAACTGCTACTAACCCAAGTGTATAGTACACTTGAGCCACTCTTCAATATATGTGTACATTATAATTAGGGGCCTTAATCTTTGGCTCACCCTCTTCCATACGTGTGTCTGTGTGCTCTTTCTCCTTGCCCACAGCTTCTCCTTCACAGATCCTACTTCTTCAATTGGTATCAGAGCGACAGGTGGGAGCAGAGAGTTCAGCCATAGCTTGAGCTCGGAGCTTGAGCGGAGTTGAAGCTCAAGCTTAGAGGAGCAGAAGAGAGAGGGCTGCACATCAGATTTGAGACATTGCAAGAGAGTAATGTGCTTGCAGATGGTTGTGTACTGGAGTGTGTGTGTGTGTTGCAATTTTCAGCCGTTTTAGTGTTCATTAAGAGAATTTCTGACAAAAGCCGTTTTTCGAAATTCTGTCTGAGGGGGCTAACGAAAACAACGTTTTGCAACTTTTTGCCACTCACGCGCATCTGCTAATTCCTCACCGTTTGGAAGATACGTTTGATTAGGAGATTGTATGCAGACAACAACATGTTTCTTGCAGATCTGCATTCCACAGGTGTTTTTCCTCTTGTGTGAGGGCTTCCATAGCTCTTTCATTTCAGCTCCTAGATCCCTACTCTACACAGGTTTTCGGCATCGGATTGCATTTCGACAACGGCATCGACACAGAGTACAGGTTGCAGCATTTATGTCAGTTTTGGTTCCATTGGGAGTAGTTTATATGCATACATGCATATTTTGACACTTTTTACAGTGTTTGAGCTCTTTTGAGAGCAATTTGCCTCCCTGCAGGGATACTTTGTGGCATGCATATGCTTTTGGTGCCTGTTTGTGCGCAGTGACAGCCTTGTACATCTTTGTGGATACTGCAAGTGTACGTCTTTTGTGGAGCCATCTTTTGGCTAGTACGGTAGTCCCGACCATTTCTGAGACTTGGTCCGGAAGATAGCCATTTCTGAGACTTGGCTATACGCTTTTTGCTGCATAACCTACATTGTTGAGGGTCAATAGCGTGAGGTTTTCATTGAGCTGGGGTATTCTCAAATGTGGAGATACCTTCGGTGATACAGGTAGCTGGAGCATCCCTTACGAGGCCTCCCCATAGGATATGTATAGAGTGGTATAGGTGCTTTTGACGTCGAGTTGGCGGTCTATGGTCAGTTTGACTGTTTATGCGCCTCAGTTGGTCTCTATACAGTGTGCTTTTGAGAGGCATTGCTCTCTTCTATGCTTTGTGAGTGACATACTTGGTCATTTTGTCTCGTATTTTGGTTGACATAGTCCCAAATACAAAGGAGACTCTGCCGAAATTTTCCCAGAATCTTTTGGTAGTTTTGTCACCATGTCTACTAGCAAAGACCATGACATTTATGACATAAAGAACTTTGATGGCACTAATTTTCAGCTTTGGAAAAACCAAATGTATGATGTGCTTGTCCAAAAGAAGCAAAAGTTGCCTATTACCTATGCGGCTAGAACTAAAGATATGCACATGACTCAGTTTCAGTGGGAGGAGCTTGATGAGCTATGCAAGTCTATGATTAGACTGCACCTTGGAGAGTCGGTGTACTTTTCAGTGTTAGAATGCGAGACTGCTCATGCTTTATGGCAGAAATTATGCGACACCTATGAAAGGGATACGACTAGCAATAAGGTTTTCCTGATGCGAAAACTTTTCAACCTTTGTATGAAGGAGTCAGCTAGCATTGCCAGCCATATCAATGATTTTGATTCTCTTTTTGCCTAGATTCGTGCACAATGCATGACCATTGATGATGAGATGAAAGCAATCTTTTTGCTTTGTTCGTTGCCACCCTCTTGGGATATCTTTTGCACAGCTGTTAGTAACTCTGCTCCTAATGGTACGCTAAAGTACGATGATGTTACTAGTGCACTTTTGTCAGAGGAGATGCGTCGAAAGACCATGATTAGCTCGCATCATGGCGAAGCTCATTACGTGCAAAGGGATGATAAGCAACGTAAGGGCCGTTCTTTGCAACGTGAGTCCAAGAAAGAGGGCAATAGAGATCCATCAAAGAATAGATCAAAGTCTCGTGGTCACCGTAATGTTCAATGCCATTATTGTGATAAGTTTGGTCACATAAAGAAGGATTGTTATGCTTGGAAGCGTGACAAAGGTAAAGGCAAAGGCAAAGACAATGATGATAAAGAGGAGAAACCAAAGAGTTCGGTTAAGATTGAAGAACTGAACATAGTGCAAGATGATTGTGATGCACAAGACATCAATATGTTGACTGAAAATAATGATGTATTTTATGATGCACAAGAAACTCTATCTTTGCAGAGTTCTATGCCAGCAGAGCTACTTGTTAGTGGTGAAGTGTCTCATACATGGATTCTTGATTCGGGCGCTTTGTTGCATGTCACACCTCATAGGCATTGGTTTACTACATATGAGGAAACCATTGGCACTGTTACGCTAGGTGACAGCTACTCTTGTGACATTGTGGGCATAGGTGATATTGCTATGGTTATGGCAAATGGGGTGAGATTTACCATACATAATGTGCGTCATGTTCCAGCTTTGACACGAAATTTGATTTTGGTTGGACGTCTTGATGACTTGGGTTACAAAGTCACTTTTCATGAGCAGTCTTGGCGTATTGCAAAAGGTCATCTGATTTTAGCCCATGGTTCTAAAGTTGGTACACTTTATCCTCTTTATGTATCTGACAAGAACAGTGTTCTTTCTGTAACCGAGATGCCAACTGTTGCTTTGTGGAATAGCTGGTTAGGTCATATGTCAAAGAAGGGAATGGAAACACTTTCTCGTTTGGGCTACTTACTGTCTTTATCATTTTCTGATTTTCCCTTTTGTGAACACTGTCAATATGGTAAGCAAACACGAGCACATCGTACACAATCTTTTTGACAAAGAAAGAAAGCCCTTAGAGCTTGTGCATAGTGATTTATGTGGGCCTATTCCTTCTAAATCCCATGGTGGTGCGTCCTATTATGTTACATTCATTGACGATGCAACACGACATGTTTGTGTTTATGCCATGAAGTCTAAAGATGAGACTTTTTCTTGTTTCAAAAAGTTCTTATCTAGTGTGGAAACTCAGTCTGAACATAAGTTGAAAGCTTTACGCTCAGACAATGGTGGAGAATATGTCTCCAAAGAGTTTGCAGACTTCTGTTCAAGTAGGGGAATTAAGCGCGAGTTTACAGCTCCTTATACCCCTGCACAAAATGGTGTTGCCGAACGAATGAATAGGACCATTCAAGAGAGGATTATGTCTATGCTATCACATGCTAATTTACCGCAAGCGTTTTGGGCTGAAGCATTATACACTGTCGTGTATTTGATCAATAGATCACCACATGCTTCATTACAGTTTCGTGTACCTTTGGAGTTATGGTCAGGACATAAGTTGTCTTATGAAAAACTCCGTACATTTGGCTGCGAAGCTTATGCACATGTACCCAAGGAGTTGCGTGCTAAGCTTGACCCTAAGTCCAGGAAATGCATCTTTATTGGCTATGGTGTAGATGGTCAATTTGGCTATCGTTTATGGGATCCGAAAACCCGATCAGTAATCCGTAGTAGTGATGTTGTCTTCAATGAGACCAAGATGCATAGGCAGCCAATGAAAGAGGTTGAATTCCGGAAAGTGACGTTTTCCGATGTATCACCTCCTGCACAGATAGCTCCAGAGCCAATTACTACACAGGCTAGTACAAGCTCTGATCAGCTGAGGAGATCTCAAAGAGTCTCACATCCGCCAGAACGGTTTGTTCCAGGCGTGGAATTTGTGTTGCTGACAGATAGTGGTGAGCCTTCTTGTTACAAAGAGGCCATGTTAGCCAATGATAAGGTTCAGTGGGAACATGCTATGAAGACGGAGCTATCCAGTATTGCAAAGAACAAAACATGGGAACTTGTTCCATTGCCAAAAGGTACGAAAGCTTTGCCTTGTAAATGGGTTTACAAGAAGAAGATTGCATCCAATGTTGAGAATTACAAAGCTCGTTTAGTGGCCAAAGGTTTCAAGCAAGAATATGGTGTAGATTTCCAGGAAATCTTTTCTCCAGTGGTCAAGATGACGACACTAAGAATGTTGCTTGCTTTGGTTGCCACTGAAGATATGGAGCTTGATCAAATGGATGTCATTACAGCTTTCTTACATGGTGATCTCGAGGAAGAGATTTATATGCAGCAACCTGAAGGGTTTGTCCTAAAGGGCAAGGAACATTTGGTCTGTAAGCTTTTGAAAAGTCTCTATGGCTTGAAGCAATCATCCAGACAATGGTATCAAAAGTTTGATGCATTTATGCGTTCCCTAGGCTATAAGCGCAGTAATGAGGATCCATGTCTTTACGTGAAAAGACAACCAAATGGACAGCTTATTATGCTTATCCTTTATGTAGATGACATGCTTATTGCTGGTCATTCTAAGAAGGACATTGCTGACTTGAAAACCAAGCTGAAAAGTCAATTCGACATGAAAGATTTGGGTGAAGCCAATCACATTTTGGGTATGCGCATTACTCGTGATCGTAAGAAAAGGTTGTTGTACCTTTCTCAAAAAGAGTATGTGCACAAGGTTCTTGATCGTTTCAACATGCAGAACGGGAAGGCTTTGAGTACTCCATTTCCTGCATACTTGAAACTTAGCAAGAAAGACTGTCCCAAATCTACTGAAGAAAAAGCTGCGATGGCTAAGGTTCCTTATACTTCAGCTTGTGGTAGTCTTATGTATGTCATGGTGGCTACAAGACCTGACATTGCACATGCAGTGGGAGTTGTCAGCAGATTTATGTCTAACCCGGGTAAAAATCATTGGGATGCTGTCAAGTCGATTCTCAGATACTTGAGTGGCACTGCAGATAGACAGTTAGCTATGGTCATGGAGAGTTATCCATTAAGGGATATGTAGACAGTGATTATGCAGGCTGTGTTGACAGTCGTAAATCAACTACAGGTTGGATTTACACATTTGCTAGTTCTGCCATTTCTTGGAGATCAGTTCTTCAAGATTGTACATCCATTTCCACTATAGAGATAGAGTATGTTGCATTGAGTGAAGCATGCAAAGAAGCTATTTGGCTTGCTCGCCTAGTGCAGGATCTTGGATTGAAGCAGTGCTTACCAGTTCTTCACTGTGATCGTCAAAGTGCTATTGCCTTGGCTAAAAATCCAATGTTTCATTCCAGAACGAAACACATTGATGTGCGCTATCACTTCAGTCGTGAATGCCTGGCAAACAAAAGCCTTGATTTAGTGAAAATTCCTACGTCAGAAAACACAGCGGATGCACTCACCAAGAGTCTCTCCAACCATCAGTTTCAACATTGTCGTGAGTTAATGGGCATTGGGTAAGGTAGAGACTTACTCATTCATTCTCTCTTTTGGCCTCTCACATTGGCCATCAAGTGCGAGATTGTTGGGTTTATGCTGGCCATGTCCGTCCGCCCATCTAACTGCTACTAACCCAAGTGTATAGTACACTTGAGCCACTCTTCAATATATGTGTACATTATAATTGGGGGCCTTAATCTTTGGCTCACCCCCTTCCATACGTGTGTCTGTGTGCTCATTCTCCCTGCCCACAGCTTCTCCTTCACAGATCCTACTTCTTCAGCTATCAAGAAGGACCATCTGTTGTTGTCACTAATCGTCCAAAGAAAGTACAAGGAAAAGAATATGGACGTCTATCTGGCATCACACATAGAAGAGATCCAAATATTTTGGACAAGAATCGATGTGGTATACATGTCCCAACTAATTGGATGACAAAATGCACTTATGCATGGAATTCTCATGTGGACCATGCACAATTGGCCAAGCTTCGGCAAGTGCTCAGGTAATTATCTTTGAAACCCTCAACTGTATGCTATTCCTGGTTGTGCCAATGCTTTTATTTCATTTTTATGATTTTCCTGGCTTGAGTTACTCGAGCAATCATGCTATAGATCCACTATGGAATGAAAAAGATGAAAAATATTTGTCTAAACCATGCTAACCAAAACCATGTTGTTCAAGTTGCTCCACTGAGCAAACAAGTGTGTGAAGGATTAGGTCAAAGAGTTTCATGACCAAAGTGCATGACTGACAGATGATGTAATGGAGGATTTTGAGCTAGAGGTCAATGGTGAGAACATGCATGAACCTAGAGACGAGCTCTCAAATACACATGTTGATGCAAAGAGTGATGAAGAAGTGGAGTTTGATGACAAAGATGTAGAAGTATAGATTGAGATAGATATCTTTGGTGCATCAGCTCTCATAGAAGATGAGAGATTGACTATTGAGTTTTTCTAGGAACTCTTTTAATTATCTACAACATTGGATACAATGAGTTATGATGCAGCCATTGCTTAAGCTGTTCTTTTATGGATATGTGAACTAGCATATTGTATCTATCTTATTTGTGTATATGTAGACGTGACTGATGATGACAATACATACTTTCCTAGCTTTAGTTTTCTAGTCACTCCGATGGGCATGTCACCCGAGAAGATGGGTTTCTTTTTGTCACATTTCACATCAGAGAAGATTTTCTTATGCACAGAACCTTTGGAGATCTGGCCCCTCTAGACCTAGTACAATCATCCCTATGCCTAGTACAAGTGTGTCTCCTACATGAACAAACACTACACATCAGTCAAGTGTACCAGCTACACCAACGGCTCATTCTTCTTTGAGATGAGGTAGGCGTCATTCTAGAGGTAGTGGTTACTGCGGTGGTGGTTCTACCAATGCATCCACACCACCAAGAGAGAAATGGTTATTGTGGTAGCGGTTCTACTAATGCATCCACACCACCAAGAGAGCACCCACCACTCTCTTCAGTAGATGGTTCACTGATTGGAACACCATGTACACCATGGAAATCACATGAGAATGATCCTAACAAGGTGTACAAGAGCAAGGATGGGGTTATTGTCATGGATAGGGTCAAAAAGGCCATACGATCGAGAATTTGATAGCTCTGTATATTTCAATTTGGCCACTCTATGATGGAGATTCGGGACAGTCAATATTATGAGAAAAACAATTACATCATCGAGGCCATTCAACGACAATACAAGCTGACAGAGGGTGTTGGCGGGTACGCCATAACGGACATCAGCACAACGAGAACTCACCTAACAAGATTTGTCAGCTAAGGACAAAGCTCGACCGCAGGTGCGTGGAAGCAAGCAGAGGGTGTCAACCTACTCTCGACCGACTATTGACTACTTCCTACAGAGGTCTCTACCCAATGTCTAAGCTACAGCCTTCGAGAGTACACAAGAGGAGATTTCCTACAACGCTTTCAAGAGCCAAATACCCATCAAACGTTCTCGAAATGCTACGGAACTTGAAGGAAACCCTATTAACACCAATAGGTCACTCTCCCTAAGGTCCATGAACCAAAACCCCAACCCTAAACACCCGGTGAAAAATCACGTAGGATGTCTGGTTGAAAATTGCAGGTCGTCGTTTTCGAAAACTAAAGTGCCTAATGTGTAGCTCTACTCAATGCGAACGCGTGGATATGCTAAAATGCAAAAACAAACAACGTATGCTCATCGAATCACCAGATATAGCTCGTGGGTTGATCTCGCAAAGCCGGACTATACACCTGCAATGTAGGTGTTGGCACGTAGCTCTCTTCGGGGGCAACACACTGCACTTCTCCGCACTCGATTCCGACCACCAGTGCGTGCATAGCATCAAGATAAAACTCTCACTCTCTCTCGTACACAGAGTACGCTCAACTCACATAGACAAAAGCTTATAAAAATGACAAAAGTTTTTTTGCATTAAGGTCAAAAGTGGTATAAATACCTTACAATCGCAAACCCTAATGTTCCAATTTAACCATTTACTCAGTCTAAATGTCAAAAATGGGATACAATCTGGAAGCTTCTGCAAGCGTGACTATTTACAAAGGTGAAATAACACTTTCTTCTCAATTAAGGAATAATTACAAAGGAAATTAATATCCCGCCGGGCAATCATCCTCCATTGGGTGTGTCCAGCCGCTAACACTCCCCCCCTCCTAGTTCATGTCGTCCCCGAAATGACAATAGAGCTGCTTCTTCAGTGGAAGCTTTCACGCATCTTCAGAAGAGACTCATACCGTGCATGCTGGGCTAGTAATGTAGGGCTGGATATTTCTGTATCGATGGTGAAGAAACCGGTGTAGAAGGCTTCTTCAAAGGCCTGGAGATGATACGAGGTCTAAAAAACATTATTCACTGATAGAGAGCATGTATCACCTCATGGGAAGGCTCAGCAGACAGTTCATATGCACATCTATATGTGTCTTGGAAGAAGAATATGCTGTCTGTTGCTTGTCCAGGTTTAAAGATTTCAAAAAATGCCAGAAGGGTTTTACAGATTTTCCTGAGCATGATGCAGGATAGGTTAGGCGAGCCAGTGAACAATTTAATGGTGCCTGTTAGGGTTTTCACCATGTATTGCTCACTCATTCTCTCGCCTGCCTTCAAGCCTGGCAGCTTTGGGTAGTTGAGCCACGTAGGGTGGCTTTTCTTCAGCAGCTCTTGTTCTTTCCAGGTCCGCATCCTTGGTAGAGGGAAAAAGCTAAGGTTGTCTCTGATTCTTTTAGGCACCTCTACCAGATGAACTAATACTATGGGTATCTAGTTAGCCATGCCTTTCTCCATTTAGGCTGAGAGTCCACAATAAGCTTAACTCCTTCTGGTTTGAGATATCTTCTTCGTATAGTGGCACTATTGGCTCTTCTTTAATCCGCTTGTTTATTGTAGCAGCTTCATACTTGAGAAGAGGATATGGGAGAGAAGGTTGTAGCCATTCATGTCGAACGACATTGGCATCTAACTTCTGAATGGTCATAGACTTTAATACTCTCTGCTCCCACTCCATTGCTTCTTTGGCCGTGTCTTTTATTGCCGCTTCTATTGCCTTTTGTAGATTTTCTTCTTCTTCTTGTGTCAGATCCCTGGGTTCTTGGGATGGTCCCACAAGGATTTCCTCTTGCATTGTTGTGTCCACTGGATCTAACACATTATCTATGTCAATTCCTTCCATTGTTGCTGGCCCTGTGCTCAAATGTGACTCCTCAGTTTGCTATTGGCCTTTCAGCTCATCAATCTGCTTCTGAAATGCTTTCTTTTCCTGTTCAGCTTGATCCCCCATGTTCACTAAGAGGTCGTTCAATTCAACATTGGCTTTTTTAGCCTCTTCTAGCTTCATCTTGGTGTCTTCATTTTCTGTTTGCATCCTCTTTAGATCCTCCTCCATCTTCTTTTTCAAGGCTTCTAGCTCATCTTTCATGGCCTTGTTCTCATCTTCCAGACGGATTTGCATCACTAGGGAGCCCTCGGTCAGCATCAATCTTTGTCTCTTCTCTAGTGTCAACTCCTTTTGGATTTCCTTTATCTGTTGTTCATATATATCCTTTTCTGAAGCAGTGCTAGTTGAGGTAGCAGCTTTGACTTTGGCCGAAGATGCCCTTAGCCTCTGGATGGTCTGATCTTTCACTTTCATTTGATCTTTTAGCTCTATCACTTCATCCTGGCTTGCCTCATGTTCTAGCTCAACTTTTTCCTTAGCATTCCTCAAAGTTTCTACTTCTTTAGACTCATCAGCAAGCTGGAGTGTCAGGTTGTCCCTTTCTTTCTCCGCATCCATCAGTGATTTGCTGATTTTCTTGTACTCCTCCTCTACTCTTTGAAGATTTTTGTTTGCTGCCCGACTCTGTCTCTCCATCTCTTGGCATCTTTTTAGTGCCGCGTCCAGATCGGCTTGCAGCTTGGCTTGCTTTTGTGCGTTCTCTTGGTCTTGTTTTTGCAGTGAGTTCACCTCGGCTTTGATTTGAACTTCATTTGCTTTGAGATTATCAATTTCACTCTCAGTGGCAATAGATCTTGGCTCTGAGCCCAGTGAGTCTTTGCATCACTTCATCCCAATCATTGGTTTGTGGTTGTAAATCCACTGTATCTGTGGCCATTTCCTTTAACTCCACCAATCGAGGGCTTATCATATATTCTTTGGGCCTAGTGCTAGACAACTCAAAAGCTGCATTAGCTGCCTCTTCTCGAGAGTATCTAGCAGCTAGTAGATCAAGAAATATTCTATAGTTTTTTTCTTCTGGATCTGGCTTCTCATCTTTTGGTTCAGCTTCTGCCTTTTGCTCTTCCTCTTTGTTCTTCTCTTCCTTGGAGTCTTGTTGCCCATCATATTTGTTCATCTCCTCTTTTTGTTGGGTTTGGGGAGGACTAAGAGGAGGTGGTCATGGTGGAGGGTTGGATTCTCGGCTTGATGGTGGAGTTGGTTGCTTCTTCTTGAAATCCTGATCCGCCTTTGTTTTCCTCTCTCTTTCTTGGCCTTCCTGCTCTTCTAGCAGCTGCCGTCTCACATCATCAACCTCTTCTTCTATAAAAGGTATATTTGGGATATTCTCCGCTATAGCATCTAAGATCTTGAAATTCTTGATATAATCCTCAAACCGATCCTTTGAGTCCTTCGAGATGATCCAGACATAGCCTCAAGTGATGGCTTCCATAACTCGCTCAGATCCCCTTTTAGCGCTCTCTCAGCTCTGAAACTTTCCATTAGTCTTTCCAGCCTTGCTACTTTCTGTGACTTTGTCTCCTTTACTGGCACCTGTAGAGTTTCTTTCTTTCCCTTCTTGGACTCTGGAAGCTCTTCTAGCACTGTCTCTAAACGGTGCTTCAACCTTGTGGCTATCCTTGGAGACTTAGGAGGTTCCTCTTCTTTGTCTTCCTTCAGCTTGAGCCAATCATTTTGGGAGGGAGGTAGAGGCCAATTTCCCTTGGCGTGCAATGCTCCATAAATGACCTTGGTTATCAACTCACCAGGCACAATATAAGTAGGATTTTTGGTCCCCATCTTCACAAGGTTGTTGTGAATGTAAGCGGGATAGTTTATCTCCTTTGGTTTACTATTCTGCATTGCCCAGGTAAAAGTGGTGGCAATAGCTCCAGGTGGCATCCTGTATTTCTGTGGCCGCTTGGTACACATGTGGAAGTACTGATTGTATATTTGGCTAATGATAGCCACCTTCGGGCTTGCAATATCTTCAAATGTGTAGTTATTCTTCTTTTTCGAGTAGACCTTAATGTCATCTCGCCTCTTAGTCACACTGTCTCCTTTGTTAGAGATGTCAAGTGCTACTGCCACCACCTTCTCTGTGATGACAATCATTGTATTAGGCTTGCCTTGCAGATCTGTAACTCTGCCTATGCCGTCCTCTTTGATTGTGGTGACAAATTCCCACACTCTTTTAACATCAATCCCTGCTGGCAAGGCTTCAAAGTAATTGTGGAGATCCAGTTTCTCCAAGTAGTCGCCCATCTTGCTCCTGACAAATTCATTGAGCTCTTGAGGTATCATTAGTAGCTCTATTGCATTTCCCTCCGGATCTTTAAACACTCCTTGGTAGATTCTCAAATCATTGGTTTCTAGTAGGTCATCTTGAATCCAAGTGCTTGTGGGCTTCAGGGTTCCCTCTGGGATAACAAAAGGCTCCACTTCTTCTAAGTAGTCCTTGATAGTCATCCTCTTCTTCTTTGCAGGTGACTTTGTGGCTGCCATTGATCCTGTTGCACTCAGTAGTCCAAAGTTAGCGTTTTTTTTCAGATTAGCCGATAAACTGAGTTTTGACTACCCAAATGACTTGAAAATTGAAATAAGAACTCAAAAGGGACTAGGGAAACCATGCATGGGCCCACAATAGATTTTTGGCTGAAAAATAAGCATGTAGACATCCTACGTGTAGGATGTCTACCTTCTCTGATTTTGATGAAACTTGACAAGCTTGTGGCTCTTGACTTGTGCAACTTGGCTATATACTTGGAATTTGGTTTGGACATCAAAAAGTGCAATTTTGAGCAGATTTAGGCTTTTGGCTCACAAATTGGGTAGGATGTCCTATATAGATGGCAAATGATATTCAATTGGGTTGAAATTTGATATATAGGCTTCTTATACCATGTAAAAGACTCCCATAAAGTCAATTCCTACACAGAAGGTCAATATGACCTTGGAGACATCCTACGCGTAGTATGTCTACTTTCTCAGAATGACTTGATTTTGGTTCTGTGGGTAGCCCTTAGCATGTAGAACATGGCCCTGCTCTTAGATTTTGATTTAGATAAGCATTGGTGTTGTTAGGAGCATGTGTAGTGTTTTTGGCTCAGAAAAGTGCATCTTTGAGGTTTTGGGGGCCAAATGTGATTTGTCTAGCTTGAAATTTGATATATGAGCTTGTGAAGATGTAATAAAGATGTCTGGAACTCAAAAACACCAGCTGGAGGTCAAATAGGTCATTTAGACATCCTACGTGTAGGATGTCTATTTCATTAATTTTCATATCTGACCCCACAGTTAGCTTGTCAATGTGCTAATAAGTATATTGTGCAAGTTTCCTGTGATTTGGATTAGTTTTGGTAGGTCTATGACCCATTATTTCCTCTATGCTATGACTTTTAGTTTTTTGATGCATATGAGGTCAACTCTTGTCCAAATGTGATGAAACTTGATGGCTAGCATGTATAAGCTATGTAGAAGCTGTGTATGAGGTGAGATGTTGAGTTTGGTGCCCAAAAATGGCCTTGAGACATCCTACGTGTAGGATGTCTCCTGATGAATTTTTTATGAGAGATGCTACTAGTATATGCCCTGAGCCCCCCTGAGTCCCCTTTAAGCCCTATTTCAATAAAAAAGTCAAAAAGATAGATAGAAACTCCTTGTTTGGTTTTCAGAGCCTCTGAGTCCTTTTTTGACTCTTGGAGTGCTTTTCGGCGATGAAATTTCTTGATGTTAGTCTCCATAGCTTCATGGTTCCTTGGGATCCTTGCCATATGGTTTTTGTTGGCTTTGGCTTCACCGGAGCTCTGTTTGGCAATTTGTTGCTCTGGAAGCACCTGTGGTTGTGTTTACATGCCGTCAATGACTTGTGGTGGTCTACCACCATAGGACTTGGTTGTTGATGGTCTAGGAAAGCCGCTCGTGAAGTTTGGTGGAAAACGGACATCCGGTTTGGCCGTTAGAGCCAATTGACGCTTTGTGTGTCTGATGCCGTTTCTGAAGCTTTGTCCCGCTTTGGGTCGCCTTATGGCCATGTGGACTATATAGCCTTGTAGAGCATGTTGAGATACTCCTGCCCATGAGTTTTGGTAGCATTTGGGCGACTTTCCACCGATTTACCACTTGGTGGCCTCTTGCAGGGCTCTAGAAGTTAGGGTTTTTTCCAATGGTTTTTTGCCGCCTTTGTGCATTCAAGAGGGGTCTCCTATGCTAGGGTAAACCCCCTATGAAGCCTTATTGCTTTTGGGTTAGCGGTTAGGTGGCCACCTCTACCTGTAGGTCTCTATTGCCCGTTTCCCGTGTGAACCCTACACTAGTTTTCGCGACAAAACATCAAACATACGCGAAAAGCTCAAGATGGTGAGCCTACCTCTCATATGTGGAGCCTGTCTGGTGGTTGTGCGCATCGTAGAAGCAGCTGGAAGTCCGGTTCGCTCTAGGTGGCAAGAGCTCTCTCTCAAGAAGGAAATAGTAGAAATGAGCTCTAAGTGCAGTGAAAAAATCTTATAATGGGGGTCCCCGAACCACTTTCTATGAAATTTGACGTGTGCTCCCAACTTCTTGCGAGATGCAGTTTAGGCTCAAAAAGTTCTTGATTTGGACTCCATTTGCCCAGTTTTCGATAAATTTGACGTTTCGGTCAAAATCTGTCTAAAACACGCCTCCCGCTCCGTTCACATAATTGCACACCCATTGTACCATAGGTTTTCCTATAGTCACTGATTAGCCCCATATTTTTTGTTTCTCATTACGACCGTATTTCACCTGCTTTTTGTATTTTTGAAGTTTTTTTGCCGATAATTAGTAAAATTCAAAAGAAAATAGCAAAATAAACCCAGAAAATACTCAAAAATCACAATAACTCAAAAACATCACCGCAAAACACTATGTACACTCACATGCAAATTTTATGGCCGGATTTCTCCGTTTTACCAATATTTTGCCCAAAAATGGCTATTTTTACATAAATACACACACTTAGAGGCCTAATTTGGCGTTTGGCCCCATATACTTGTAGATTCATGCTGTATAAGGGCATATGTACTTAGGTTAGTCCAAAAAATTTCCCAATCAAATGAAAAACCTTCAAAATAGTCGAAAAACATGCCCTTTTTTGCTCTTTTCACCTTCATTGGGTCCGCATTGAGAATGCTTCCCCCCCTTGTAGTCGGAGTCCTCCCGGACGACAAGGTAGCACCTCGGGGTATGTGCAGTGCATGGGTTAGAAATTGTGCTAATGCTCAGTCTTGTAAGGTGGCCTTATTTGATGCATGTCAATGCATGGAAAAATCAATGCGGTGCGAGAGGAGGGAATAAGCAAGATGCTTATTGGCATTCGTTGTCAAGGTTTCCTATTTGTTGTTGATTTGGTTGTCGGATTTTCTTTGCAAGTAAAAGTTGTAACTCTACAGCTCTTTGTTTGATCGTCTTTCTTGCAAAAGTTGCTTGGTTTGCCGCTACTGTCGATATGGCCGTGGTTGTCTCCATGGAGAGAATTGTCGTGACAGAATTGGCCATAGTCTTTTTCTCTTTTGCTTGCCATTTGTAGCTTTGTTTTGGAGGCTTTTGTACATGGTCGTCATTGTTGTTCTGCTGATCTACACCCACAAAGATCGGTTTGTCGATTTTATATGTAGTGTGTATATGCCTGCTGGTGTTGCTTGTACTGAAGGGAGTTCCTGTTGCTTTGGTTTTGGGATCCAAATGCGAGTCGCATGTAAGTGGTTACTGAGCATTCTCTTTGGGATCCATATCTTTTTTATTCCTGTGGTTGTTGGTGTAATTATGTTCTTCTGTTGACTTCTGCTGGTGTATTGTGGTTTGTATGCCATGTCGCCTCTATCCTTCCGTACCCATACCTGTTTTTTGCGCGTTGCTAACCTTGATCTATTCGCTGTTGTCTGTGTTGTGTTATTTTTGTAGTGAACATGGTTGGTAATTCCCTGGTTGTTCTCCATGGGTATTGTGTTGTACTTTATTGGCACCCATCCTTTTTGTTCTTTATCCAACGATGGTGGTGCTATCATCTGGTTCCTCCGGATTTGCTGAGCAAAGGCTACCACCTGTTGGTCTTGTGCATGCTGAATTTTGACTGTATCCGCATTCCAATCCATCTACACATTATACTCTTTCTTCTAAGGTTGTCCTAACAACATGGGGTGTAGTGTGCTTGCATCCTCAACCACATAAAACTTGTGGGGATAAACATATTGATGTATTTGTACATGCAATATTGTCCAGCCCAATGTTCCTAGCGAATGTAATGTACTGCTTTCCAGCACTTGTGGAGTGGGATGTAGTTGATCTTTGGGCTTGAGCTGTTTATATAATTTGTAAGAGATCAGATTTGCTTCAGCTTCGAAATCAAGCAATGCCGTCGATTCAACTTGATTGCTACCCACTTTAACTGCAATTATGGGTTCCACTGTGTCCACCTAAATTTGTTAATCGAAAAGCATTTATTCTCAACGGTGATTGTTAACCCTCACGGCACACGGACACCCCATCACCTACGATGGACGTGTATTATGTATTTGGTAGAGTCAGGTACCGGGCTTGTCGGTCCAATAGGGAAAGGTAGAGTGATCGCCGATGAGAGGTGCACTTTAACTTGGACATTCAAGGGATTAGTTGGCTAAGCATGGGCGCCCAAGTGTGAATGGGGTGAGCTCCTATAAAAGCCAACTAAACCTAATTTTTACTCATTCTCTCATTTGTGCAATTGAAGAGTGCTCTTGCTCCATCTCCATCTTCTTCTTCTTCACCTCCTTGTGTGTGTGTGTGAGAGAGAGAGAGAGAGGGAGAGTGTGTGTGCGATCGAGCATTACGAAGGCACGACGGCGGCGAAGCGGTTGAGCGCGGCACGACTGCAGCTTCTTCTTCATCGCGGCGAGGAATCCACCACGAAGGCGAGCGTAGAGCGGTGAGTGACACACCCTTTGTTTTCTTGAGCTTGCTAGTTTAGGCTTGTTGTGTGCTTGGAGCCGTTTGTGGCTCGCATACGGTGTATTGGCAAGTCCCTTGCTTCGACAGTGCGGCAAGGAGCGCACATTTTTGGTGCCGCTGCCGGGGATATGTCCTACACTAAGCTCGGTTAGCACTTTACGCTTCCTTGTGGTGCAATTTGTATCATAGGAAAGGCAGGGAGGGAGTGTGTGGAGATTTCTGTTTTTTGCGTTTTCTGCATTTGCTGTCAAGTTTCAATTTCTACTATTGTCTGCGTTTTTCAATTTCTGCAATTTCAAGTTCGGCGTTTTCAATTTCTGCATTTTTTCTGCATTTTCTGTAATTTCTGCGTTTTTTCTGCAATTTCTGCAATTTTCTGCAATTTCTGCACTTTCTACGTTTTTTCTGCAATTTCTGCAATTTCCGCAATTTCCGCGTTTTTTCTGCAAGTTCTGCGTTTTCAATTTCTGTATTTTCAGAAAAAAAAAAAACCTAAAAAAAATAAAAAATAAAAGGAAATAAAAAACGCGAGCGAGCGGGCGGCGAAATTTTTCGAAAATAAAAAACGTGACTCTTAAAACGGACGGGTTGGTTTGTATAAAAGATAGATCGGGATCATTTTCCCAGGCCCAGGCCCAGGCCCAGGCCTCAGTCCTCAGTCTTATGATATATACTAGACTCACTCTTATATATATACCCTACTCCCTCAAGAGAGAACGAGAGCATGTGGGACAAGTCCTCCACTCTCCTCCTTTCTCTTCCCACTTGCACCCTTAGATTTTCTAGTTTGGGCCTAGTTCCCTACTGGAAATTGACAGTTTTAGGGATTCCGAGGGCATAGAGTGACCAAACGGAGGGCTGTAAAGCACGGCACGACCCTCTGACCGATACGCTCGTTTCGAGCTATCACACGGCCCATTCCACGACACGCTCTAAAAAATCTAGCAAAAAAACAAACAAAAAACACGCTAAAAACTAGTCACAAGGCCTCCTAGAGCAGCTTTTTGACACCTTAGGGTATCAAAAGCACATGCACTTACGCTCTGGGCGGGTGCTAGAACACGAGCATATTGAGAGTGCCTCTGTTCATACGGACACCCATTACCCATCCACGATAAGCTCTAGACCCTCAGCGGGGACACAAGGTAGCACCACCCAAGACCCTAAAATAGCCGCTAGTGATTCCTCCTCCGACTCAGAAATCATGGAAGCATACCCTACCCAAAACACTGAGAGAGAAGGCCATGCACCTCCCGAAGCTCCACAGCCTAGTACTAGTATGTTTAGCCGTTTCATGGAAACATTAGGTAGAGCTACTCGCTCGGAACCTGATGCAAATGAAGCACACGAAGAGGATGGGTTGGACTCTGACACACCTCTACGATACCCCATTGAGTTAAATAGTGCCTATGGAAAAGTGCTATATAACGTCTTATTGGACACGGGTGCTAAATACAATCTGCTATCCTATGGGGTGTGGTGTCAGTTAGGGAAGCCACCTCTATCTGAGAGTATTATCCAAGTCAAGGGTGTCAACAAGAAAAAAACTGCGGTTTTTGGAATCTGGCACACTTCTGTCAGTTATGACAATGGGGTGGTAGCTCAAGACTTTTTGGTCATGCCTACTGGAACTATGGAGGGTAATATAAACCTAGGCCGCACGTGGATGATAGCCACCAAATGCACTATTGATTGGGGGACAGGGGGTGTTACAACGCAAAAAGCAACTCTTAGCCCTACCACTCAAGCCATAGTCCCTGAGATATTGCCCAAGGAAATAAAACCCAAGACATTGCATGACCAGGAGGTTGAACCATACATCCCCATAGCCCAACTCTCTAGAGCTTCAACTAATGTAGTTGAAAGAAAGCTTGAGACACACAAGACTCATCCTAATGTAACGAAGAAAACATACAAGTGGGTCCCTAAAGCTTCTTTAGTGACCATATCTAGTGCTAAAAAACAGAAGCCTTGTAAGAAACGTACCACTTGCTCCAAGAAAAGTAAGAAAATGTTGCGATGGATCCCTAAACGACTATTGGAAGCCCAAGGCTACTATCAAGGAAATGATCAAATCTGGGTGCCAAAACGTAGATTGTGCTCTTACCTATCACCTGACCCAAGTGAGCCCAATCCCGTGGCTCCAAAACGAATCAATGATCGTGGAAAGAAAAAAATCACAGAATGCTACATACCCGCTCCCGAGCTAGTTTGGGTACCAAAGAAAGAACGATTTGTTCCACCTAGCTCAGGAAGGGGGGAGTCCCATGACGCTTCTAGCTCCTCATGTAATACATCCATAGAGGTAAAAGCTTCTACACAGCCTCCATCTATAGTAGTGGACCTCCATGAAGCTACCAAAGAATCCACACCTCCCAGTGTTCAAGAATCACCTAATGAACCACTTCAAGTTCAATCCTGGGAGAGTACCTTACCACCCTTGCAGCTTGACGAGGCACCTAGGGTAATAGAAAACTACTGGCAAAAATCCTCACCTATTACCAACTGGAACAATTGGTTTCAAAGGGTGACAAGATCATTTCAAACGGTATGATCTACCCAAGGAAGGGGGGAGTGTTTGCTGACAGTCATCATTCACTTGTTTCCCTCTCAACCTTTTTCCCTGACCTCTTAATTTCCAATCTTAGGGAATGTACATATAAAGCTTTATACTGACAAAAAAAAAAAAAAGAGCAAGAGCAATTAGCAAACGAGTATGCACATTAAAGTCAAAACATTGACTCAGACCTACACATGTCACATTTGGTACAGTGAAACAGAAACCTATGCCATGAAACACCTTTGATCCTCATCACTTGAGTGATGGAGGGTAGGTAAGATTAGTACGATAGGAGTGTTTCTGTTTTAGAGTTGAGAGATTAGCAAAGTTCTCTTTTCCCACTGATGTGCCTCCTGGAGGTATTCCTTTTGTTTCCTAGTGTGTACAGGAGCGTGTTGCTATTGATAGGATTTGGACCTTCATGGAACCTTCAAATCAAGCACGACCATCGACACAAACAGGTGTTTCTTGTCCATTAGCATTGCCCTTATTTTTTTGCATCCATGTTTGTCTGCTTTGATTGTGATTGGTAGCATACTATTCAGCGCATTTGTTTAGTATCCAACATTTAATTCAATGTAATGTTTTGTCATAATCACTTGTTTAGGTTTAAAAATCAAGCAGTCCGACTAAGCTAGTTTGACCAAGCTAGGTGTTAGAGATTTTCTCTTAATACCATGGGGAATGCCTTCCTAATAATCAATGGTTACTTAGGTTCTTAATCCGATTTAGGCAGCATTGTATGAAATGTACTAGGGCTTTCTAGTGGGCTTAACCCTAGTGACCTTTAGCTTAAGTATTATAAAGGGAGTTTACTAATGTGATGAGCCTGGGGAGTGTAACAGTGTTATATGACCCCCAAAAGTTACAAAATTTAAATGTTGAAAATGAACAAGCAAAAAATCAAAGTGCCACAATGTAAAATTTTAAGCTGGAAGAGAAATCTCGGCTTGATTTGGTACTTCACTCACATGTATCGCCTATGGTACTAGAGCCCTAGAGGTTCCCAGTGTGGGCGCTTTTCCTTGAAAAGCAAAAAACCCAAGGCATACAAAATAAGCACACACATCATAATTGAATCACTGTGAAAAGACCTTGGGGGGTCAAAGAAAAAGTAATCAGTCAGGCGATGATTTCATGAGAAATTCCTTTTATGGTAGCTTAACTACAAAGTTTTCTAGATATAGCCTCTAGTCAGCCCTCGAACATGAATACTTGGCTCTCGCGATTAAACAACTTAATTGACCACAAGAAATTAAGAAGCTTACCCATGGTATTAATATTCGATCTCTAGTGCTTTTCGACCGTCAAATTAGCGACCCCAGACTTGTTTAATTTTCTACCTTTCCATCTGTTTATGCATTTGATTACATTGCAATTTAATGTTCATTGCTGACAAATTGTTTGAAATTCTTTTACCAATCAATGTGTCTACCTAAAACTGCATATGCTTTTTAAGAGAATGCAATTACTATGCCAATGTTGTTTGATTTTGTAGTGACTGAAGAAGGCTAAGGACATTCATCTCAAATGCTCTTCCACCTCGACGACCCAGCTTCAACTCAATAGCTTCCGAGGAAGGAATCTACATCAGGAAGGGGGGCATGTTAACCCTCACGGCACACGGACACCCCATCACCTACGATGGACGTGTATTATGTATTTGGTAGAGTCAGGTACCGGGCTTGTCGGTCCAATAGGGAAAGGTAGAGTGATCGCCGATGAGAGGCGCACTTTAACTTGGACATTCAAGGGATTAGTTGGCTAAGCATGGGCGCCCAAGTGTGAATGGGGTGAGCTCCTATAAAAGCCAACTAAACCTAATTTTTACTCATTCTCTCATTTGTGCAATTGAAGAGTGCTCTTGCTCCATCTCCATCTTCTTCTTCTTCACCTCCTTGTGTGTGTGTGTGTGTGTGTGTGTGAGAGAGAGAGGGAGAGTGTGTGTGCGATCGAGCATTACGAAGGCACGACGGCGGCGAAGCGGTTGAGCGTGGCACGACTGCAGCTTCTTCTTCATCGCGGCGAGGAATCCACCACGAAGGCGAGCGTAGAGCGGTGAGTGACACACCCTTTGTTTTCTTGAGCTTGCTAGTTTAGGCTTGTTGTGTGCTTGGAGCCGTTTGTGGCTCGCATACGGTGTATTGGCAAGTCCCTTGCTTCGACAGTGCGGCAAGGAGCGCACAGTGATCCACTTTGTTGTTGTTTGTCGTAGAAGCCTTCTTTTTGCAATGCGTTTTTGGAGTGGGATGTAGTTGATCTTTGGGCTTGAGCTGTTTATATAATTTGTAAGAGATCAAATTTGCTTCAGCTTTGGAATCAAGCAATGCCGTCGATTCAACTTGATTGCTACCCACTTTGACTGCAATTATGGGTTCCATTGTGTCCACCAAAATTCGTTAATCGAATAGCATTTATTCTCAACGGTGATCCACTTTTTTGTTGTTTGTCGTAGAAGCCTTCTTTTTGCAATGCGTTCTTTTGCTTCTGCTTGTGCTTCTTCTCGTACCCTCTGTTTTTCCTTCCTCCGTCGTTTTTCTTGATGGATTTGTTGAAGCATTACCTGTGTTAGTGATAAATGATATTTTTTTAACCGACACCCACTAATACAATTTGGCATTTCTTCTCCTGCCAATGTAGCAAGTTTGACAACTCCACTTTGTGATAAGTCACTAAACACAAAGGGTCCCATCCCTCACTTTTTAAGTTTCTTGACATGTTGCTTCAAAGTATAAACAAGTACATAATCACCTGTTTTGAACTCATTCGTACGTACATGCTTGTCATAAAACTCTTTTTGTCTTCTCTTTTTAGCATAGCTTGAAGCTACAGCTCTCAGACGAAGTTCATCTAGCTTTTCAAGATCATCTATGCTTGAAGAGAGCTCATGCCCTGTCCATTCTAAATGTTTTTCTACGCGTAGAGTTGGAACTAAAAACTCTATGGGTAATATAGCATTTAGACCAAACACCATGTTGTACGGTGTTGTTCCGATTGATGTCTTGTAAGCTACCCTGTATGCCCATAGTTTTGAGTGTAATTGCTGATCCCAATCCGTCCATGACTCTGATACTTTTTTAGTCAAAACAGTGCATAGTGTTTTATTTGTGTCCATTTGCCAGTGGATGATATGGAGCAGATTTTCTATGTATGACCATAAATTCCTCTAGCAGATATTCAATGACTTCATTAAAAAAATGTGTTCCTCGATCATTGACAATTTCTATTGGTAATCCGTATCGTACAAAGACATTCTCATACAAAAATTGTGCAGTGGTTCTTGCGTTTGCTTTTTGTGTTGCTTTGGCTTCCGCCCATTTTGTGAGATAGTCATTAGCCACAATGATATATTGGGTATGGGTGGGATATGCACGGGATGAAATAGGCCCCACAAAATCAATGCCCCATTTTGCAAATGCCCGTGCTCCCATTATTGGCCGTAGTTGCATCTCATCTCTCTTTATCGGCACCTTAGTGCGCTGACATGCGTCACAACGCTTTACAAACTCCTTGGCATCCATGTGCAATGTAGGCCACCATATTCCTACGATTAAGACAATTTTTTCCGTATTATCGCCTGAAAAATGGCCTCCACTTATTCCTCCATGTGCGTATTCTAGAATCAGCAGGTATTCGCTTTCACTTGCACAGATTCTAAGTTGATTGTCCTTTCCTCGCTTGTATAGTTGATTTCCAATTAAGTTTAAGTCACGAGCCTCCAACTCTATAGCCCTTTTTCGCACTTTTGTTATGTTTTCAGGAAATATCCTTGTTGTTAAGAAATCAATGATATATTGACTCCATGCACGTGCAATGTTTACCTGAAACAATGTCGCGTGATCCACCGGTCGTTTGGCACTACATATAGTACAATTGTTAACATAAGCATGTGTGTCAGCATACATAGTTGGCCAATAGACTCCTAAGTGTTTCAATCTTTGGTGTGTTTTCATTGTTGAACAATGAATTGCACAATCCTGGATGTGTGCTTCTTCAAGATAACACTTGATTTCCTTTGGATTTATACATAATCGTAGAATTTGGTCCGAGCCTAGATGGTACAGTCGTCCTGCAATCAACTGAAAGTTTTTTGTTTGTCAAAATGTTTGTTGTTTGGACCTATCTTCCTTGTTATAAAATCTACCTCCAAAGGAAAGAATGCTAACAATTTCCTGAGACCATTCGGGTATCATTTCAATATTGAAAAGATAAGCATCAGGTATGTCATTGTCTACTCCTTCAGGAGCTTCCCCGTTTTATAGCCTTGAAAGATGATCCGCCCGTAGATGAGTTTTACCCTTTTTTACTACCACTATGAAGTCAAACTCTAGTAATATAATAAAACAGCGTACAATTCTTCCAGTATTGCATGGTTTATTTACTAGATACAAAAGAGCTTGATGATCTGTGAAGAACACAAATTTGTTTGCAAGCAAGTAATGCCAAAATTTCTTTACAGCATAAATCATTCCTAATCCCTCTCTTTCAGTAGTGGTGTAGTTCTTTTCTGCACTATTTAGCTGTCGGCTTGCATAACACATTGGCAAATCCATTGTTCCGTCTCAAGGTTGAGCCAGAATACTCCCAATTGCATATGCAGACGCATCAATGTGAACATGGAATATCTTTTCCCAATCTGGTGCTTTAAGTACAGGTGCTGATACAAGGTTTTCCTTAAGCTTTTGGAATGAAGTTTCACACTCCTCAGTCCAGTCAAAACTGACTAATAAGCGATACAGAGGCTGTGCAATGACTGCATACATATATATGAATCTTCGATAATATCCGTAGTGTCCCATGAAGGATTGTACTTGTTTGGCATTAGTATGCCTGGGCAAGTCTACTATGACTCTAATTTTATCTAGGTTAGTGGTTATGCCATTTCTCAAGACAATATGTCCTAAGATGCGGCCTTGCCTAACCATAAAAATGCACTTTTCCGGGTTGAGACATATTCGATATGTTCTGCACTTCTCAAATACCTTTTGTAAATGGTCAATATGTTCTTGAGTGGACACAGAGATCATCCATATATATTTCCAAGAATATTCTCAGGTATTCTTTGAATGCATGAGTCATTAACCTTTAGAAGGTAGCTGGGGCATTGGTTAGGCCAAATACGCATATATTCCCCACTCTGTGGCAAATGTTGTTTTGTGTTGATCCTCTATTGCAATTGCCAATTGGTTATACCCTGAAAACCCATCTAAAAAAGAATAAGCCTGTTTTCTATCCACCCTTTCAAGCACATGTTCTATGATCGGCAAGGGATAATTATCCCTTATTGTGGCTGCGTTCACTTTTTTTAGGTTCACACACACACACAGCTTTTCGTTCTTTTTGGGACAACCACAATGGGTGACACCCAATCTGTATGCTCGATTTCATAGACGAATTT
The DNA here is from genome assembly GCF_014529385.1 of Adiantum capillus-veneris. Lineage (NCBI taxonomy): Eukaryota > Viridiplantae > Streptophyta > Polypodiopsida > Polypodiales > Pteridaceae > Adiantum > Adiantum capillus-veneris. The sequence goes on along the minus strand of NC_140952.1, from coordinate 9,900,957 downwards.
AGCATCCATCAGCTTGTCAATCTCCTCTTGATTCGTTTAGTGAATGTGTCATTATATGTGTAAGGACGCTGCTTGCTAGGTTTGGCATCTGATTTCAAAGGAATTGTATGTTGGCATATCGATGGATCAACTCCTTTGAGGTCTTTGTAGGACCATGCAAACACATCTTTATACTTCTTGAGAAGTTGTGTTAGCAATTCTTCTTCTTCAGGCTCTAAATTAGTTGCTATATAGACAGGCTGAGGCTCTTCGCCTGGCGCAGCGAAGCCTATCCGTTTTGCATTTTGCGACCTATCGAAGATTCCTGCTTTATTCTTTCCCTTACTGGTGGTGTCATTATGATTTTTCTGTCTTAGATGGTGAATTTTTGATAGTGGGATGGTACATTCATGTTTTCTTTTTCTGAATCCTCCTTACCATCACTTTCTCCCTCAGTAGTCCATACCTCTCTTAACGACCGTTTTAGCTCTTGGTATTTCTTTTTACGCTCCATTTTGGTCCACTTTGGTTCTTTTCTTCTTTCCTGTTTTGATTGTTGAGATTTTCTTGATTTTGTTTCTGTTTTAGTCTTCCATGCTTGTTTTATTTCCTCACGCGTCGTTTCCCTTCGAACTCTTGAGAATTTTCCTGATATTTGGTCTTTTACACAATCCTCTGCCTTGACAACCATTGGATAGTGAGTTTTATCTTTTATTCTGGGCATCAGGTTCTCTCTAATTTTGTTTTCTGCTCTTTTTTTTCTACAGCGTTCTTGGCGTCTAGGGTGTTGATTTGCAAAGTCATAAAACTTGATATTCGCGGTTGTCTCCCCACGCTCGCTTGAGCTGTCTGAACACTCGTTATCTGCATCGTTATTTAACTCCAGATGCTCAGAGGAGTCATAAAACTCTTCTTGTTATGGTGAGTCTAAATTCTCATCTCCTGATGGTATAAGGCTTACCATATAATAGGGTAGCACATCATAGCCATCCTTATCGCAAAATTTTGTCGTTCGGCTATCTGTAATGGTACAAACATCCAATGTTGCTAGTACGTGTTCCCATTCCATAGGTTCTAAGGCATCTTTGGGAAAAGGTTCCGGAATGTAATCCTTGTCCTCAATAGATCTTTCTAAGATGCATTTCTCTGTTTTTAAGCTCCCACAATGTGAAGCTCCGCACATCCATAGCTCTTTTTTCTGCCCTAACCATGCTGGGAGTTCAGACCCTGCCAATGTAGCTGAATCAAACTCTTCTACTGGTGTCTGGTTCACATCCTTGTAACTATGGTCTTTTAGGTATATTTTGGTCGTAGTACCCCCATGTCTGAGGTATATGTGGTAGTAACCCCAATCCTGGATCATCTTTAATTGTCTCATGAATGGTCTTCCCAAGATGATCTCATAATTGTTCTTTTTGTTGAAATCAACTATTGCAAATGTATGCTCATACTCGATTTCGCAAGAGGTGACAATTACTTTTTCCAAAAGTCCTAGTGGCTTTTCCATGAACCCATCTGCCAGTTGCAATTTCATTCTGGTAGCTGAACTTGGGGAGCATATGGTCGCTCTCTCACATATCCCTTGTTATAATAACATCCCTCCGTCACATGGTTTGTCCATTTTTGTTCAATAGCACACCACTTTGGCTGTTTAGCCTGAGGCTTGGCATACATATTAATCTTTTTTAGCACTTTCTCTACAAGCTGCTCCTGGCGCTCCTGGCTTACAGCTACTTCTCCTTTCGATGCTGTCTTAGCAGACTTGCTTCCACTTTGTTGTGAGGATGAATCGTCATCAAGATCCTTGAATTCACCCTCCTTGTAGACCGCACAATTGTCTACAAGGTAAAGAGCCTCCTTAGTTAGCTCCTTTAACGTTGTGCTCCTCTTCATATGTAAGTCCTTCTAGAGATCTACGTTCGTTAGTCCTTGAATAAATATAAGCATAAGTCTGGACTGAGTTGGCATTTCTTCCACAGGGAAGAACTTCACATATCTTTCTAGTCGTAGGGCTGTCTTTCACACATATTCCCCTTCTTTCTGTTTGAATTTATGGATTTGTGAGACTGTATTATGAGCTATCCCCCTTTGTGAGAATTCCTCAATAAACTCGTCAAACAACTCCTCCATAGACTCAAAGTCTCTATGCTCCACAGAGTCAAACCAAGTAGCGGCATCCTCTTCTAGGGCAAGTCTAAACCCTGCAAATTGAGAAGGGAAGTCCAACACTTCTTCAGCTCTAATTACACGCACAAAGGCTACTACATGATCCCTAGGATCTCTGTTTCTTGTGTATTTCTTGTTTACCCATTTTTGCACCTGAGAAGGTCTAATTCTACGATGGTCTACAAATCTCATCATTGGTTCTCCTCATCCTATTCGATATACCTCCTCTGGCCTTCGGTAGTGGGAGGGTTGATGCACTTTTGGAAGCACGGCAGGTGCTCAAAGTTAGGTGCATAAATTATGATATGAAGATGCAATTTTAGCTTGTGCAAAGCTTGTGGTTTGAGGGTTTTTGGTAGATTTGGGCAAGGAAGAACGGAGACGTTTTTACACACCATTAAAGCGGTCTCTTGAGAAACACAGTTTTTTGGAGCACACAAGTGGAGCTTTTTTCATAGCTTTTCAAAGGATACTTTGGCAATGATTTGTGCTTGGATTCATGGTCTTTGTGAATAAGTTTGCATATGGTCTTGGTGTATGGTTGATGCCCATTATACATGCATTTTTGTGAGCACTTTTGAGTGCAAGCAAGCTCTCTTGGGAGCATTGTTTTCACATTGATCAGATTTCTGGATTGCAACTCTTTTGGTGCTTGTTTATGCATAATCACTCCGTTGATGTATGTTGAGTACGGATTGCCATTGTATATAAAAATGTGGAGACATTTTGGCATTTCTACTCATTTGCATTGAGTAATGTCATGGCTTATGGTTTAGAGTCCTCTTTTGGAGACTATAGTGGTCAAGGTTTACTCCCACTTTGCCATTATTTTAGTTGATAGGTTTTGTCATCTTGGACACAGTTTGTATTCTTGTACCCACTCTCGCAGGAGTGAGGATTGTGTATGCTAGTGTGACTACAGACTTTGCGTATGCTAGTGTAGTGTGGCTACAGACTTTTCCAGTCTCACAGGTTTCAAAGGTTTTTTGCAAACTTTTGCAAACAGTTTCTCTTGTGGGATGCGTTTTGAGCTAGTTTTCAAACTTTTGCAAACTTTTGCAAACAGTTTCTCTTATGGGATGTGTTTCTCTTGAGCTAGTTTTCTCTCTACTTCTGTATATAATTATGCACTTTACTCTCAATTGAGCTGTTTGTCCCAAATTAAATGCTTGCAGATAGCATATTGTGGAGTTGTTTTATGCATATGCAAGCATCGGTTTTGGTGCAATTGGTCATGGTTTTCATGATTGTGAGTGGTTGAGTGATCTCCCACTTTGTTGCCATTTTGGCATGGTATATGGTAGAGATTGTACTTGAGGTTTTACAAGGGAGACTCTATCAAATTTCTCCCAGATTTTCTCGCCATAGTTTTGGTTTCTTTGCCATTCACTTATGGGTTGAAGATATGCGTGAAAGTTTAGAGTCGATAGTGATGACTCTTGAGAGACAACGGTCTAGTTCTTGTCGATACTTACATTGTTGGCATTGTGGTCACACAGGGCACATTAGGCATCATTTTCTTAGACGCATGAGACAGGATGCATATATGGCTTTAATACATGTTAGAGAGGCACTTAAAGTGGCAGTCTATGCCAGTGACGATGATTTCATGCTTGCCTCAAGTGTACCTCTTGCAAATATGTCTATGGATAGCACGCTTTCTCCACATTGGTTACTAGATAGCGATGGTGCTTTCCACGTCACACCATGTCATGAGTGGTTCAACACATTTTCTAGTGGGAAACTTGGCTATGTGCAGCTTGCTAATGGTTCAGCATGTGACATAGAGGGTGCAGGAGATGTTTGTCTTTGCTCAGTGGTGCATCATATATGCTACGACATGGGCTTTATGTTCCTCAACTGAAACAGAGTTTGATCTTTGTGAGACAGTTCGCAGCTTGTGGGTGTCAGGCACTTCTTAGAGAGGAGTCTTTCTAGATGCATTTCAGTTCATTAGTGATTTCCATAGGAGACTGTAGTGGCTTGGTATATCCTATGCATGTGTCCGAGGTTCAAGACAACATAGTCTTGGTTTTGTTGCTGGCATGCTTTGAGCAAGAGGCAAGACGTGTCTCCTTCGCAGGTGAGCTCTACCATGCTCACGAGATAGAGCATTTAGCTATGCAAGATGTGCCAATAGACTCTCTAAAGACAAAGGTAGAGTGACAATGCTCTAGTGAGATAGTTGACAGAGTTTGTGCAGGCAGAGGTAGAGCACGTCTGCTCCCTAGAGACACAGGCAGAGATGATAGATATGGAGTTTTTTTATATGCTCGTACTAGAGGCTGATGAGGTGATATCAGGACAAACGCATCGAGTCCCTATGGATGAGTAGGAGGTGGTCCTCCAGGAGTCAGAGTCGACACATCCATTTGTGGAAGCTAGCCTTAATGATGCAGAGTATGCACATGCATAGAGGAGACAAGTACAACTAGGTTTGTGTAGATTTCATCAGCGTTCGGGCATCTCATGTACGACTTGTTAGTGTCGAGGCTCGACCTAGCAGCTATAGAGGGAGCATTTGTAGCAAGGATTTTTAGTTGTGCGATGATTGACACTAGCATGACACATAGTGGAGTATTGCAGACCATACAGAGTAGTCTGCGCGTGTTGGTAGTCGTAGCATAGCTCACAACCCACCAACATAACGTCAATTCAGTGGATTGGAACCCGATTAGTGCATGAAGGCGTGGATGCACCAAATGCAACAAATTGAGGACTCTAATGAAAGAGTAGTAGTAGTGATTAGAGAAGAGGGAATGCAAGAAGAGATGGGAAGCTCTTCACACACACACACCTTGATCCATCACTCAAGTCTCACAAGCTCAAATAAATGATACTAATCTCTCACTAATAACTAGCATTCGCACACAAAATCATGCACACACAAGCATATGGAAGCCAAGATTAGAGAAATGCACACTCTAATCGAGCACACACATGAAGAAAGTGCACAACACACGAGGAAATTAGCAAGAGGAGAGAATGATTAGATAAAATTAGAGACTAATAATCACAAATCTAAGCATCACAACACATAGAGACATGGGAGAGAAGCATAGAGAGACAAATAGCTTTGCATTATCAACCCAATGCTAGCTACAATGTGAGAGGGGAGCTCCATCTCCATAGACACCTCTCTTCTCTACTCTCCACCCTAGCTCTCAAAAGCATGAGCTTCACATTGTAGAATTTGAAATTTATACCTAGGTTTTTAAAGAAGTGGCCCGCCACCCAAATGTGCATAAAAAGCCTAGGATCACAAATATAGGATGGAACTCTCATAGAGCATGTAGACATAACAAAGGTACGTATACACATGTGTGTATGCATAAATGGAAGCATAATGCATATCATTGACGCTCGCCCGTCAACACTCCCCCCTTCCGAAGCTTTGTCGTCCCTAACAAATCATGTCGAGGTAGACGTTCGAGGAAGGATGTGCTTGCAAAAGAATAATGTCAATGAGATAACAAGCTAAATTATATGGCAATAAAGGATGAGGGGAATATAAAGCACATGTGGAAATGAGTAAATTTAAAGAATTATGAAATGCTACACTACCATTAAGGACAAATAAATTGCACTTTGTTGAAATTAATCAATCAAGAGTTTTGGGCTTATGGATGAGTCTATCAATTAGTTAGCTATGACTAAGGGTAACACAACTACTCTTGTACTAGCTAAGTTAGGAAGATTATCTAAATGCAAGATTTCATAATTGTGTCTTTCAGCTTTGATTAGCCAATTAACTCTCACAACTCTAAACAAAAGCTTGAATTTTCACTTTAAGCTCAATGGAAATTTTTTTCATGTCATTTTTCTCTCTTTTCCTTTTTCTCTTTATTTTTCTTTCTTTCACATTGGTTCAAAATCATTTGACATGTGTGCTTATTTTGTATGCCTAGGACCTTCTTCTTCTTAAAGAAAAGCGTTGACACTGGGAACCTCTAGGGCTCTAGTACCATAGGCAATACATGTGAGTGAAGTACCAAGATCAAGCTCGAATTACTCTTCCAGTCTAAGAATTTACATTTATGGCACTTTTGTTGTTTCCTTCTACTTCCTTTGTATTCTCACTAGTGTTCTTTCTTGTTTGAGTGAGCAAGCCTCTCTTTGTGTTCGTTGTATTCTCACTAGTGTTCTTTGTTGTTTGAGTAAGCAAGCCTCTCTATGCCTAAAACACTCCTAAGGTCTCAAACATTCAAATAATTTTACCAACTAGGATCAACAGTCAAGTAAATGAGTTAACCTAAAGTCATGGCCTCCTAAGATCAAGGCTCACCTAATAAGACTAAAATCTAAGTCAATTAACTAAAGTAAAAACAAATTTATAAATCTATAATAGCAGATAACAAAACATAACTAAAAGTCAGTGTGGTCGCAACATCCTTTGTAAGAAAATGTGTGGTAGGCACTGTCATCAAGGGCCGTGGATGCTCTCTCATGGATACACAATGTGGTGGCATTGTCCATGCTGGCTCAATGGGTCGTGCATCAAGTGCTCTCATCTCAGTAGCTCGTGGTAGCTCTGCTCTTGATATAATCAGTTGTGAGGCAATTGTCGTGTCAAGGGTGACTCTAGATGGTGTCTGTGAGGATCGTGGTCTCAAGCTCATCTCAGTCTCCATCCATAGATTTCGTGATGATAATTGCTCAAGAGATGCATCAATCTCATGTCTCAACCTATATCTAAAATCGTATATGGTGGCATGTGGCACAATGAGTCTAGGTGGGAATCTTGGAGGTGCTCTATGGGGTGATCTCACTTTGTGAGTAGACTTTGGCTCTGGCTGCGCTATGGCACTAGGAATAAGTGATCTAGGGCTAGGGGTTAGTCTGTATGGAAGGCCAAAAATCAACTTGTATGTGCTCCAACCATCAAGACCAACATAGGTCCTACTACCCATGGATGTACCAAAACCTAGTTGAGGCTCTAGAACAGGAATCCGTGACTCTCTAGAATACATGCAATCCTCCTTATTAGCATATAGCATACCGTCATGCATCCGTTGTAGCTGAACAGTCAGGATGGGACTGTTGTCAACAATGTCCTCAAGATATGCCACTATAATCTCATGTCTCGTCTCTATCCTCTAGACTCGGTAGAGTACCTCTATGGAATCTATGAGATGATCGTGCAATGTAGGGTGTGCATTGGCTCTAAGCATCTGGAAAGTAGGAGTATAATGGTCATGAGGCGGAAGCCTCACATAATATAGAGAAATATCATGATAGCGACGTACAGGTAGATCATAGCATAAAAGTCCGTCGTACTCTCCTATCAACCGTAACAATACTAAATCCGAGCCACTAGGGGTCATGGTCACCAAAATCTATCACTCTATGTCATTTTGGCAATCAAAGACTAGCCAAGTGCTAACATGGGGTCACTATGTATGAAGAAGCTCTAGGAAACGTCTCTCGGTCCAAGTCAAGGTCAAAAAGCAATCAACGGCTCAAATCGGACTCTAATTGTGTGCTAACATATGACCACTGGCTAAAACCAATTCGAGGAAATATCTCACGTGTGAATGGGCTCTAACTAGCGTCGTTTGATCAGTAGTTAGACCACAAACGGATCTCTTTAGCAAATTGGGGTCAAAAGTGATCGCTCGCGAAATCTGCAATCGAATCGAGCCAAAATAGAAAAATGCGTGTGAACGGGTTCTAAGGCTCATGAACTAGCCGAATATATACCAAAATTAAAATATGTGTACAAACAGGGTCCCTGCGTGCGATCTGGCTCAAATCTGGTCACTCCTAGAGTAATCGAGCAAAATCTGACAAAAATCGGATTCCCCAGGCATACCTAGTCTAAACGTGCCTAATCTTGCATAAATTTACGTGAACAAGGCGTGTACGGGATATAAGATGCATGTGTGATGCAAGGGAAAGAGTCAGGGAAGAGAAATATAATTTTTATTTTTATTTTAATTTTAAACAATAAAATAAAAATATCTACTACAAAGAAAAACAACAAACAAATATAAAAGTAGAAAAATTGAATAAAAGAAAAATAAAAAATGTACAAATCTCAAAAGAAAATGATTTTCTTAAAAAAAATTCACAAGTTTTTTTGTCTTTTTTGTGTTTTTGTTATTTTTTGGGGTTTTTTGTTTTAAAATTTTTATTGATTTTTTTATTTTATGAAAATTTTGGTGATTTTTTCCTTTTTTAAAATTTTTTAAAACTACTAACTTTTGGGATTTTTTTCCTTTTTGGTCTATTTTTGTGCTTTTTTTGTTTTTATTTGAATTTCTCTTTTTTGAGATTTTTATTTTTTTTTGGCTAATATATAGATCAATCAAATGAAAGTAAAATTGAAATGAAATTCAAAGGGAATGAAAATGAAATGAAATGGAATTAAAATGAAAAGTGATAATAAAATGAAATGAAAGAAAAAAATGAAATAAATACAATAAAAAAGTCAATGACAAAAGAAAAGAAAAAAGACAAAAAAGGGTGAAGCTGCTCGTTGATGAAAGAGAGAAAGAGAGAGGTGCTCTATCTTTTTTTTTACAAAATGTCTTCTTGTAGCTTAATGAGTTTGTGTGGGTAGGGGTGCGTTCACGCATGTGTGTGTGTGTGTGCAAACGGTGTGTGTGGGGTGTAAATATGAGTGTGTGTGTGTGTGTGTGTGTGTGTGTGTGTGGGAGTGTGTGTGCTTTCTTTTTGTACTTAAAAAAAAATAATAGGAAACAATGTAAAAAAGTTTAAAAAAATTGCCGAAGATTGGAAAATTACGAAAAAATTACCAAAAAATATTAAAATTAGTCAAAAAAACAAGGAAAATTCATAGAGTAGCAAAACATGCTCCAAATTCACCTCAGGTTTTTCCATCCTCATCATTTTTAGGATAAAAATTGGTAAGTTTGAGCAATAAATTCGTAAGAAAATACTAAAAATTAGCCAAGAAATCACCAACAAATTTTTAAAACTTATGCAACCCAATCTAGCTCAAAATGTAACAATTAGCCACATTGTTCTACCCTTCAATCAATCATTCATCAAATTATCACTCAAAATCGAATGAATTTTGATCATTTTTAAACCCAAAAATAGTGTAATTAGTCGCCTAATTAGATAAATTAAGCACCTCTTTGGCAAGATGAAATGCCATTATGATCGATGATGGGAGTACAAGCCTTTGCCAAGTGGGGCATAGATTTTATAGGCTCCATCATACCTTATGCATACATGATGCACACACAATACATCATAGCAATCATATATTATTTGACCCAATGGGTGGAAGCAAAAGGAGCACAAAAAAACAATGCATGAATTACAATTCAGTTCCTTTTCAAACATGTATTTGCTAGATACAGTCTACCCATTGAAATTGTGAGTAATAGAGGAACACACTTCGTAAACAATGTCATTGAAAGATTACTTGATGAATTCATGGCGATCCATTGCAAATCAACAGCCTATCACCCCCAAGCTAACGAACAAGCCAAGAGTACTAATAAAATCTTATGCATGGTGCTCACTAAAATAGTGAGTGACTCAAGATCTAGTTGGGACCGGAACCTACGCTCAACATTATGGGCTTACAGGGTAGCATTTAAAATTTCCATAGGAACCACTCCTTTTAACCGTGTGTTCGAGATTAATGAAATTCTACCCATGGAGTTCTTGATAACACGCTTTGAGTCGCAACATAGTTAGGATGGACGGGACTCAAGCTATCTGAAAGAATAGACAGCTTGGAGCAATTAAATGAAACCAGAATGAGAGCGGTAGCAGGTATATATGCTCAAAAATGACAAATGAAAGCTTTTCATCATCAACATGTGATTAGCAAGGAGTTCCAAAAAGGGGATTATGTTTTGGTGTATACCCTAAAGCAACACTCCAAAAATCTCAAAAAGCGAGGGATGGGGCCTTTTGTAATACATGATATATTACAAAATGGCATCATTAAGCTTGCAACATTGGCAGGAGAGGAGATGCCTAATAGGATGAGTGGCTGCAGGTTAAAGAGATATCTTCTCCCACAGACACTAGAAGAACTCCAAACACTTCATGCAACAGACCAACAACAAAGTCGAGCCCATGATATTCAGGAGCAGACTAAACACGAGGCCAAGATCATAATATTAAAGTGGAAGGATCTTGCAAACCTTCAGAGAAATTGCCAATAGAACAATTGCATCAATTCTCCTCCAAGAGCATCCATACAAACGGAGCCTACATGGTTAGGTGGCATCAATCTATGAATTTTGCTGCAACTTGATGATAGTACCACCGAGCGAGCATTAGTGGACACGGGGACAAGAGCAAATGTCGCCAACTATTCCACCTTTGTGAAATTGGCAAGAGAACCTCTATCGCCAAACACTATTGGGTTAAAAGTGGCAAACAAAGGAACAATGAATAGCTTGGGACATGTCAATTTACCAATAACTGTTGATGGAACAATCTATCTTCATCAATTTCATGTGGTTGCGGATATAGACCTTAATGAAGCAGTTATTCTGGGAGTGCCATGGATCCATACTTATAAAGACACACCAAATTGGTAGGATAATACCTTACAACTCATGCTAGATGATAGATATTTTGCCACGCCATTTGTACAATCAGATTACGTATGGAAACATCTTCAATCAACCCGCGCTCCAATACCGTGATGCTCTCAAAAGGTGGTCAAGAAAATATGGGTTAAAAAATCCATTATGCAAACCCACCCGAATGAATTATGGATACTCAAACGACATTGTACTAGAAATCAACCTACGCAGCACTAACCAAACCCAAACCCCACCCAACCACCAAAAGCTCCAACTTTTGTCAAGCAAACAGGGTCAATACAATCACACCATCAACAATCCAAAGAAGTCATTGGGAAATGGAAACAAAAACCAGCTCGCACACTGGATAACTTGAACTCAAAGTCCACATCAAAACAATTTCAATGGAGTCCAAAAAAGAGTCATCAATCAAAAGACAAGGGAGTGCCAAAACTTCTAGGTGCCACTATCAAAGATCGAGCGTGTCTTTTACAACTTCTTTTGTTCGGACCATGCAGCTTCAAACTAACCTCATCGTCCAAAACCCCTGAACATATAGTTCAAAACCCACATCTTGCATCACACTTTGTTACCCCATGCATATTTTCCATTCGCATCCTAGTGCCACAATATACGACTACACATAGACACTTACTTCGTACCCATGCACTTTGACACATGTTCGTCAGGGACGACTCACTATAGGAATGGGGGAAAAAGTAGCAAGTGCAGCAACATACTCATCATTTTGTATATATTATTTTCTTTTTATTTTTCTTTATCAAAATTTATGAGCTTTTTTAGCTCTTAGCAGGCATAATTATGGGCCATATTGACACCATTCAGAAAAAATAAGATGCTAGGCTAAGGATATGTATGTATGAGTGATTGCAATAATTTTGGTAAAATTTTGGCCAATTAATAATAATGGTGCATAATTTTCTTTTATTTTTAGCACTAAAAAACTAAAAAGGATAAATAATTAACAAAAATTAATAAGTCAAGCCAGGAAAGTCAAAATTGACTTCTGAGAGAATACGCCGAATCTTCAAAGCAGGGGCTTCAAACATGGCAAATATGAAAAGGTTTGGCACATGATGGATTTTGAGCCAACTTTTCAAGAACCAAATCTGTAGATTAAAGGCCATTTGTTGACTGAATATCAGAATGAAGAATGGTTCAAACCGCAGGTGATATGAACAGGAAGATATGATCAATGGAGGTAAGTATGAATGGGGCATTTCCAGTACGTAGGGAACATATAGTCAAAATGGGGAAAAATAAGCTCATTTGCATTTAGAGAGAGAGAGAGAGAGAGAGAGAGAGAGAGAGAGAGAGAGAGAGAGAGAGAGAGAGAGAGAGAGAGAGAGAGAGAGAGAGAGAGAGAGAGAGAGAGAGAGAGAGAGAGAGAGAGAGAGAGAGAAGCCTATTCCTTCTGTGTTTTTGCCTGCTGCTACCACCTCAGTAGCTCGTACTCCACCAGATTTGACAAGCATGATCATAAACCCTACAAGAACACTTGTTTATGCTCCACACTGCACCAACAACACCAAAAAGGCCTATCAGATCAAATCTAAGATGAAAATTTTAGTAGTTGTCAGAGCTAATGGGGGAGTTGAAACCTGGCCCAAAACCAAAATCTTTTCTTCAATAGACACTTGACATCTAGCAAAATCACCCCATGCAAAAAATTGCAAAAGGGGTTGATACATGGATCGCAATCCATGTTCCCCAAACCCTAAAATCAGTAAAAATTACACAGTGAGTTCCCCATAAGCCCATGAACAAAATCCACTAATTGGAATTGCAAATTCCTTCCCAACATGGATCATGATCCATGTACCTTGATGACAAAATCAAGGTAGAAGTGGATCACTGACTAGAGGATGCAAAAGGATCAAATGGGGTCTTAAAATCATTAAAACCTAATGATTTGGTACTTTCAGTCTGCAAAGGGTCATTTTTCAATTAATTGAGGTTAAAGTGGTTGTATTTCCAAAAAACACTATGAAATAGGGCTGGATGGGATCATGAAGCTAACCCACCAACAAGACCGGATTTTGGAATTTCCCATGGCTTTATTTAAAAGTAGTTCAAAACAAAAGGGAATCCGTAAGTGAGTAAAACCCAAGGATCAAGAAGAAGCAACACTAAAGGTCTATTTAGGGGCAAAGCAAGGCAAAGGGATACCTAAAAAGTGGTGCAAATTTTCTACATCAATTTCTCTTTTCAGATGAATTCAAAAACTAATGAAATTTGGTGGGGAGTTGGGCAAAACAGTGGGTTTCAAGCATAAATCATCATGAGTCAATGAGCTATCAGAGGTCAATCAAAGAAAGTGCTCAAAAGTGGATCCAAAAAAAAAAAATGATCAAGATGGGACAAACATGACCATAAACTGGAAAATTGAGTAAATTTAGGAAAAACAATTCCAAACTTGAAAAACTTTCACTAGTGAGCTAGGAACACCTATAGGAACATGTGTGCAAAAGTTTGCTTCAAAACCTTTCCCAACATGGATCGCGATCCATGTACCTTTTTGCCCAATCAGAGATAAAATCTCATCATTTGGCTCAGAGCATCACACAAAGCCTAGCCATGAAGTATCAATTCCTTTGGATCCCAAAATCCAAACCAAAATGCCCAAATTCTCTAAGCCTGAAGAAAACTACCAAGAATTGACCGAAGATCCTTGTCAGTGGTCCAAACCTCCAAATTTTTGGACCAAGACATCACTTTGATGAGCCCTACCAGATGGTATCATCAGATCCTTAAAATGTTTCCCAACATGGATCGGGATCTATGTACCTGAGAGCCAGATTTCATTTGTGACCTCATGCCATGTGACTATAGTAATCTTAGATGCATTGGTGAAATTTGGGGTAGTTTTGACAAAGTTATGCTCATTTTTCATTTTATGGTCAAAGATTGCGTTTTTTCAACTTTATGACAATTTTTGGTCATATATTTAACCCTATTTTCAACCTGGAACTGGTCTCAGGATGCCCCGCAGAAAAGCAACAAAGGGAGTGGGAAGTGGCTCTATACAAGATCATGGATATATCCTCAAATGAGAAAACTCACATCACGGAATAGGTGTTGGAAACAATACTTGCAAACATATGCATCAAGAAGTTCCAAGCAGCGGATGGAGTGATAGTAAAGGCCACCCTTTTTCCAAGGGAGCTGTGGACGCTACACCAAAGGACCAAGGTGTTAGAAGGATCCAAATGTCTACAGCTAGATAGTTTTTCAAGACTACCTCCATGGGGACAAACTTCAGAGGATCCCCTGAACTTATTAGCTCTATTCACTACAATGGGGAAGCCACCCTCACACCACTGAAGAGCTTAATGAGAAACGCGTTTGGTGTTAACCCATTTTGCATCATTACCCCTTTCCCTCCTTCTTTGGCTCTCCCTCTCTCTCACCTCTCTCATTTTCTTTTGGCAAAAGTGTTGAGTCGCTCACTTAGAGTCTAAATAGCCGCGTAGGCTTTCAAATAATTTTTGTACCAAGGCATCACTTTGATGAGCCCTACCAGATGGTATCATCATATCCTTAAAATGTTTCCCAACATGGATTGGGATCCATGTACCTGAGAGCCAGATTTCATTTGTGACCTCATGCCATGTGACTAGTAATCTTAGATGCATTGGTGAAATTTGGGGTAGTTTTGACAAAGTTATGCTCATTTTTCATTTTATGGTCAAAGATTGCGTTTTTTCAACTTTATGACAATTTTTGGTCATTTACTTAACCCTATTTTCAACCTAGAACTGGTCTCAAGATGCCCCGTAGAAAAGCAACAAAGGGAGTGGAAAGTGGCTCTATACAAGATCATGGATATATTGTAACATTTAATGGCCTAATAACTTATGTGTAGCGGAAATTAGCATGAACATACTGGGCATTTCATTAGAATAGATTCTTAATGAGAATTACAAGAGTGCTTGGGTGGAGAGAGCAACAAAAAGCATAGCACCTAGTTAGATAGCATCGACAATACTTTCAAAAGAGAGAGCAATTAAGCTATTGACAACAGTTGAGGACCGGATTTTCATGGAGCCGGTCCCCCCTCCAAAAGTCTTTGTATTATGGTTTCTCCCATCAAGAGAGACATTGTACAATACAATTCTTTGTGTTCCTTCAAGACTAGCTAGTGCAATGAAGATGGAAACTTCATGCACTAAGCAAAACACTTAACAAACACAACTTGAATTATCCCCGTTCTCAGACCCAAGACCTCACACACCTTCGAAGATGGTGAGAGCTAGCAGGGTATGAGAGTAGATTGAGAAGAAGGAGTATCTTACGAGAAAGCTGTACATCTCCTCACATAATCACTCATATGTAGCATAGCTTAGCTTAGTAATTAGCTTGGTAGAGGAGATGAGCATGCATTGAAGCTTGGCTCTTGGTTGGATTTGCATCCACATGCCAAGAGAGTGTTGATGTAGGCTTCTATCTCACAAGCTTGGAGTAGGTGATGAGTTCTCCATTAAAGCTTGGGAAGAGATAGTCTTCTCTTTCTTCACACATGAGCTTGTGTGAGTGTGTGTGTGATAATGCCTTGCAAAAATCAGCCCCCTCTCTCTCTTGGGCGAGCCCTCTTGCTAAATTCTCTTCCTGAAGCCTCATTGGCCCTCCCCAAGTCAAGCCAATTACAATTAAGCAGCATAAGTGATAGACTTCTGACATGTGTCCCCCTTTCCCCTTTTGTGAGAGCTTTAGGTAATTAAATAATTAAACTAAACTCTCATTGGACCCCTTTGCCTTCTGGCCAATAGGAATCAGGCAAGCCATGGGGCTCCTGAATGCTCATTGGACCCCTTGGGAGACTGCCCAATAGTCTTCTAGGAGACTTAATTCTCATTGGTTTCTTTTATTAAATGTTTTTAAATTAATTAAACTAGATTTACTCTAGCTTAATTTTCATTGGTCCACTTCAAGGGTCATCCAATAGAAATTGGGCACACCTTGTGGGCATTTGGCCTAGGGAGCTGACATGTGTCCCTCATTCCCTTTGTGTAAAGGGAGCCTGTGTGTGTGTGTGTGGCTTTCTCTCTCATCCCCTACGTTTAGGGCTCGCCCCCTCCCTTGTAGGGATGTGAAAATACTTTTAGGGCACACACAAAGCATCCAATTTTCCCTAGGGTTGACCTTTGGACACAACCTTTGAATTTTGGAACCTTAGCATTTTGGAAGTCTTAATGGGCTGAACCTTAGGGTCTTTTTAGCCCATTGTTGCACATGGCTCTTTTGAAGATGGCCCCCCCTTTGGATCCCTATTTTCCCTCCTTTGGATCCCTACTGTGGCCGGTCTGCTAGCTTAACCAATATTCTAGCTTTTTCTCCCCTGGCCTTCCCCACATTAAATGATCAGTTTAATATGAGAAAATCATTTAGGAGAATTAAATATTGATTATTATGACATTACCTCTCTCTTGAAATCATAGTCGTCCTCGATTATGGTGTAGAGAAGATAAAGCATGTTCATGAGTCCTTTTCTTAGCGGGTAGAGGATCCCTATGTTACCCTACGACATCATTCCACAATGGATGACTAGTCCATTTGGCGCTTGAGAGCCTGAGGCTGCCACAAGCATGTCTGCACATTAGTCCTATCAGTCTTCCATAGTAGAGTGACAAGCTCTACTTGGTGTTTGGGAGACGTCGTCTCCGCAAACTTGATCTAAGCATGCATACTACTTCATTTTTGTGCACAAATAAAGAAAAAGAGAGTCTTATAAGACAAAAATTTTGTTCATTTTTAACATTTTGTACATTTGCTTACTCTTGGGAAGCATTGTAAGCATTGACAAGGTTTAGGTTATCCTTTAATTGTATGCCTTGCATCCATCTAGCATCTTCAAAAGGATAATTCTTAAACTTAATAAGATATCGTCGGATAGTCTTACCGCCTCTTAGTACCTTGTCTTTATGTCGGAGAATGGACTCGGGCTGCAGCACCTCTTCTTGGTCCTCGATCTCCGGTGGGTCTTCAATAGTTGGTTCTTGAGGTGGCTCTCCTTTGTAAGGCTTTAATAGGCTCACATGAAAAGCATTGTGTATGAGCCAATGATTGGGCAACTTGAGTTGATAGGCCACTCATTGATTAGCCTAAGAATCTGAAAGGGACCATAGTACCTTTTTGCTAGTTTAGCATAGTACTTTTGGTGACCCGTAGGATTCTTGCCCGTTGTGTGCCTTAATCGAGCCTTGGGAAACTTTAACAAGACCCAATCGTTTTCTTTGAAGGCTTGGGCTCTTCTGTGCTTGTCAGCAGCAGCCTTTTGCCTTTGCTGTGAGATAGAGATAGCATCCTTAATCTTTTGGAAAGATTCTTGTAGGTCTCGGCTATACTCATCTGCAGCGAAGATCTTCCCATGTACCTTATGTAGCAAGGGACTTTTTGATCTTCCCTCAATTACCTCGAAAGGTGCTTTTCCTGTGGAAGTATGTACAGTGTTATTGTAAGCATACTCCACTAAGGGTAAGTACTTGTCCCATTGGGATCTTTGATCTACTTCCGTTACATAGGCTTTTCGTAGATCGAGAATGGTTAGGTTAGCTATTTCACTTTGGCCATCAGTTTGTGGATGATAGGCCGAAGAGAAGTTTAGCCTTGTTCCTAAATTCTCAAAGAGACCCTTCCAGAAATTACTGGTCATTCTAGGATCTCTATCCGACACTATGGACATGGGCAAGCCATGGTACTTGAAAATTTGTGAAATAAAGAGGGTTGCCATTTGATGGGCTTTGATAGTCTTTTTGACAGGTATAAAATGAGCTTGTTTACTAAACCTGTCTACTATCGTCCATATTCCCGTATTCCCATGGATAGACTTAGGCAATCCAAAGATAAAATCCATGGATATGCTCTCCCATGGTGAATTAGGGATTGGCAAGGGTTGAAGCAATCCAAGTTGCTTCCCTCTATCAAATTTTATCTTTTGGCATACCACACATTTGGAAACATACTCTTGTATGCTCACTTTCATGGTAGGCCAATAGAAATATGTTTCAATTCCCTTTAAGGTAGACTGAATCCCTCTATGCCCCGCATAAGGTGGAGCATGAGATTCATACATTACTTTCTCACGTAGTGAGTTAGTAACGCATAGTCTATTTCCATAGAGAAGATATTCATCTTGTAAAGTAAATGGTTCTTCTTTCTTCCCTAATGCAAGGGCTGAAATCACATCTCTAAAATCGGGATCAATAGCATACTCATCTATCATTGAAGATAGATCATTGTGAGTTGCTATGGAAACCACATTCACTCTCGGCCGTCTTGAGAGTGCATCAGCTACTTGATTATGCTTGCCAGCAATGTGAGCAATATGAGCAATATGAAAATGAAATTGCGAAAGGAAATTTGCCCACCTCATTTGTTTGTCGGAGAGCTTGGTCTGTGTCATGAAGTACTTAAGACTTTGGTGATCCGTTCGCAGAATGAAAGGAGTCCCCAATAAATAGTGCTTCCATGAGTCTAAGGCATGTAGAACTGCAAGGAGTTCCTTTTCGTATATGCCTAGAGCTTGCTCAACAGGGTCGAGCCTTCGACTCTCATAGCCTATGGCGTGCCCTTCTTGGAGCAAAACAGCTCCAAGGCAATCACCACAAGCATCGCATTGGACCTCAAATGGTTTTGAGAGATCCAGTAGTGTAAGCACAGGTTGAGAGATAAGCTTTTCTTTAATCTTTTCGAAAGCATTGTTCTCCTTA
Source organism: Adiantum capillus-veneris (assembly GCF_014529385.1). Lineage (NCBI taxonomy): Eukaryota > Viridiplantae > Streptophyta > Polypodiopsida > Polypodiales > Pteridaceae > Adiantum > Adiantum capillus-veneris. The sequence continues at coordinate 9,882,563 of NC_140952.1, read as the reverse complement.
GCAGACCATGTATACCTAACGCTTTTCTTTGTTAGGTCATGTAATGGTCCCGCAATTTGTGAGAACTTTTCTATGAAGCGTCTATAGTATGCACACATACCTATGAAGCTTCTTAGTTCATGCAGATTCCTTGGTTTAGGCCATCCTTTTATTACCTCTAACTTGGATGGATCCATTTGGATGCCATCTTGAGAGATAATGTGACCTAAATACTGAATCTCTTGCAAGAAAAATTCACTTTTCTTTCGATCAACATAAAGTTTATTCTCTCTTAAAACTTGAAATATTACCTGGAGGTGTTGCTTGTGTTCCTCCAATGAATTAGAGTAGATGATAATATTATCAAAGAACACTCCAGTGAAGGTTCGATGAGGCCTGAACAGCTTCTCCATCAAGCGGTTGAATGTGGCTGGTGCATTGGTCAAGCCAAAAGGCATGACAATGTATTCGTAAAGACCAAATGTAGTACGAAATGCGGTCTTTACAATGTCTTGATCAACTATCCTATTTGATGATAGCCACTTTTTAGGTCAACCCTACTGAAGTAGGTCGATCCTTGTAGCTTATCAAATAGGTCTTCTACCCGTGGAACGGGAAACCTATTCTTGATAGTGATCCTATTTAGTGCTCTATAGTCGACACACATACGATATGTGCCGTCTTTCTTTTGCACTAATAGCACAGGTGAGCAAAATGGAGATGAGCTTGTCCTAACCATACCCTTCTCAACTAACTCATGCACTTGCCGCATAATCTCCTCTTGTTGAGCTTGAGAAACTCTATAAGGAGGTTTATTAGGCGGTGAACCTCCTGGAAGAAGTTCAATTGCATGGTCATCATTACCTCATTTAGGAGGTAGCTCACAAGGGATGTCGTCAATAAAAACATCTTGAAACCCCTTGAGAAAATTGGATAACTCTAATTCCTTTTGGTTGCTTTTATTTTCTTTTGCTAAAGCATTAGGTTCATTTTGAGCGTCTTTAACAAAAATCATGTACACGGAAATAGAGCTCTTTATTGACTTGTTGAAAGCTGGTGTATGTACAATGGGGATGGTGTTACCCATTTCCTTAGCATCTATATACATGTCTTTTTCCCTGAACTTAAAGGAGATTCTCCTTTTAGGAAATTTAACATCGACAGCCAGGCGGTCAAACCATGGTGCCCCTAGGATTACATCCTCATGCTTGAGAGGAGAGATAAAGAAGTCCTCTTTGTCCACATAGCCTTGGACATGAAGCCTCAATTTCCCGATTAAGGGAGTGACTGAAGCTTCTTGCCCCTTGAAGGCACTGTCTGCAGGTAGGACATCTCCCATCTCGTAGGATTGTATTCCTAGCTTGGTGGCCAACTCTATAGATATAAAATTGTGAGTAGAACCAGGGTCAAAGAGAATAAAAGCATCATGTTCTCTTACCTTTCCCCAAGCATGGCATAGAGGAGATCCTTTGTGGTGAGTTTGGTGAGTCTCCTCCTCTTGGATTTCAACCAAGGAAGCTCTAGGAGGATCTTGGCGGTTGTTCTTTTGGGGACAAGCGCGGTACGCATGCCCTTGTTCGCCACACTTGAAACACCGGTTATCCTTACGATAACGCTCAAGCTCTTCAGAAGAGAGTTTATTCTTACCTTTGTAAACTCCCTTCTCTTTAGCTTTGTTGGAGTTGCCCTTAGGAGACTTTTGGACATTGTCCTTCCCCTTAGGCTCATTGGAACCCTTATTTTCCGGGGGCTTATTATTCCTTTTTGCCCCCATTTGGAAATTGATTCGAGAGGCGACCATAGTGTGGTGTATTACCGCCGATATGGAACGTGGTCTTTGGGAGTTGACATACTCCGCCATTTCTTCGGTTAAGCCCACACAAAATTGTTGCTTTTGCTCTCCAAAATCCAACTTTTTGAAGACAGTGGCTTTGAGTTGTAGGTCCCAAAACTTGTCTACATATTTGTGGATAGATTCATTGGGAGAGAGCTTAAAGCTTCGCCATTCGGTGAGTACTTTGTCTTTGGCATCGGTGGCCAAAAACTGCTTCATAATGGAAGCTCTTAAAGCTTTCCATGTTCGTGGAGCTTCACCGTTGGCTCGTAGGCTAGACCACCATTGTCTGGCGGACTTTTGAAAGTGCATAGCTACATGGCGTAGCTTAGAGGACTCCGTGAAGCCCTCATCTCCAAACGCCGCATCGAATTGTTGGATAAAGGCCAAGACTTTGTCCGTAGCACCAAAGGTACCATCATAGGTAAGGAAAGAGACGCTCTTCCCTCCCTCTTTGAATTTCTTCAACTTGGACGACCTCTTCCATGCGGCATAGGATTTCCTATGACCTCTTCTTTTTGATATTTCAAAGGTTGCACCATCACTTTCTTCAGAAGGTGAAGAATTTGAAGAAGGTGGAGAAGAGGGTGACCTCTTTCTCGCCTTTTTCTTGTCTTGATCTTTGTGGTCTTCACCATAGCTTTCATAAGAGTAAGAGGATGAAGAAGATGGAGAAGAGGGTGTCCTCTTTCTCACCTTTTTCTTCTCTTGCTTTTATCATCCCTCTTTGAATTATGGCGTGGAGAAGAGTGTGATGGTCTTCTCCGCTTTGGTGGTGATGGAGAGCGTTTAGCTCGCCGTCTTCGTGGAGACATCTCCGCCGAGGTGGCGGGAGACTCGCTTCTTTCTCGTTCCTTCGGTGAAGGCTCTTGAGTTCTCCTTTGGGAAGGAGATGCATCATCAAGAAGTAAATTCTTGAGCCCTTCATATGGATTCTCTTCTTCTTCCCGAATCGGAGAGAGACCTCTTTTGGTAGTCTCACAAGGAGGCTTCCTAGGTGTTCTCTCGTCATGGTGATGAGCTTGGAGAATCCCGTGAGCACGGAGCTGCCGTTGCACTTCACTTTGGAGAGATGGATTGCCCATGGCTTGTTGAAGCCTAGAAACAAGATAGTTAACAATCATTGAAGCATCATTAGTAGCTTGCTCATGAGCAAAATCAAAGTTATCAACATTAATTTCACTCTCTTTACTATTGTCAGCCATTCTAACAACTTTTAGGTGTAAGCTTTTTAGGTGTACTTTGGCACTTCAAGCCCTAGTTGCTACTCCTCTTTACCCCTTTAGAAAAAGCACTCAAGCTACTGTACCCACGGCTCGAATACCATTAATTGCAAGGAATAGAAGAGAGGGTCTTTCGACACCAAAACAACACCGGCTCCTGTCAAGCTTCTAATAGCTCAATAGTGCTTAAGTCGTAGGCAAGCTCCGTAGGACTCCACTATTAAGACCATAGCTCTCGACGGTGATGACCCGTTAACTGCACGAAGGCAGGCGCACTGCAAGGCTGAAAAATCCTTATTCTACTTACTCACAGGCAATTAATAATACCAACCATTTGTAGCTATCTTGAGGACCTCCCTTCTTGAGCAAGAAAAGAGAAACCTTGAGCTCTGATACCAATGTAACATTTAATGGCCTAATAACTTATGTGTAGTGGAAATCAGCATGAACATAGTGGGCATTTCATTAGAATAGATTCCTAATGAGAATTACAAGAGTGCTTGGGTGGAGAGAGCAACAAAAAGCATAACACCTAGTTAGATAGCATCGAAAATACTTTCAAAAGAGAGAGCAATTAAGCTATTGACAACAGTTGAGGACCGGATTTTCATGGAGCCGGTCCCCCCTCCAAAAGGCTTTGTATTATGGTTTCTCCCATCAAGAGAGACATTGTACAATACAATTCTTTGTGTTCCTTCAAGACTAGCTAGTGCAATGAAGATGGAAACTTCATGCACTAAGCAAAACACTTAACAAACACAACTTGAATTATCCCCGTTCTCAGACCCAAGACCTCACACACCTTCGAAGATGGTGAGAGCTAGCAGGGTATGAGAGTAGATTGAGAGGACGAAGGAGTATCTTACGAGAAAGATGTACATCTCCTCACATAATCACTCATATGTAGCATAGATTAGCTTAGTAATTAGCTTGGTAGAGGAGATGAGCATGCATTGAAGCTTGGCTCTTGGTTGGATTTGCATCCACATGCCAAGAGAGTGTTGATGTAGGCTTCTATCTCACAAGCTTGGAGTAGGTGATGAGTTCTCCATTAAAGCTTGGGAAGAGATAGTCTTCTCTTTCTTCACACATGAGCTTGTGTGAGTGTGTGTGTGATAACGCCTTGCAAAAATCAGCCCCCTCTCTCTCTTGGGCGAGCCCTCTTGCTAAATGCTCTTCCTGAAGCCTCATTGGCCCTCCCCAAGTCAAGCCAATTACAATTAAGCAGCATAAGTGATAGCCTTCTGACATGTGTCCCCCTTTCCCCTTTTGTGAGAGCTTTAGGTAATTAAATAATTAAACTAAACTCTCATTGGACCCCTTTGCCTCCTGGCCAATAGGAATCAGGCAAGCCATGGGGCTCCTGAATGCTCATTGGACCCCTTGGGAGACTGCCCAATAGTCTTCTAGGAGACTTAATTCTCATTGGTTTCTTTTATTAAATGTTTTTAAATTAATTAAACTAGATTTACTCTAGCTTAATTTTCATTGGTCCACTTCAAGGGTCATCCAATAGAAATTGGGCACACCTTGTGGGCATTTGGCCTAGGGAGCTGACATGTGTCCCTCATTCCCTTTGTGTAAAGGGAGCCTGTGTGTGTGTGTGTGGCTTTCTCTCTCATCCCCTACGTTTAGGGCTCGCCCCCTCCCTTGTAGGGATGTGCAAATACTTTTAGGGCACACACAAAGCATCCAATTTTCCCTAGGGTTGACCTTTGGACACAACCTTTGAATTTTGGAACCTTAGCATTTTGGAAGTCTTAATGGGCTGAACCTTAGGGTCTTTTTAGCCCATTGTTGCACATGGCTCTTTTGAAGATGGCCCCCCCTTTGGATCCCTATTTTCCCTCCTTTGGATCCCTACTGTGGCCGGTCTGCTAGCTTAACCAATATTCTAGCTTTTTCTCCCCTGGCCTTCCCCACATTAAATGATCAGTTTAATATGAGAAAATCATTTAGGAGAATTAAATATTGATTATTATGACATATATCCTCAAATGAGAAAACTCACATCATGGAACAGGTGTTGGAAACAATACTTGCAAACATATTCATCAGGAAGTTCCAAGCAGCGGATGGAGTGATAGTAAAGGCCACCCTTTTTCCAAGGGAGCTGTGGATGCTACACCAAAGGACCGAAGTGTTAGAAGGATCCAAATGTCTACAACTAGATATTTTTTCAAGACTACTGAGGCGGTCCGGGGCGGGCAACAAGAGAGGCGACCTCTAAACACCCCTCAAGGCTCCCGTGCTGCTCAATTGGGGCTGGGGCAACCACAAGCACAACACAACAACAAACCCACAGCCAAACCCAAACAAGATAGGGGCACCACCTAGTTATGGTATGCGAACTAGGACGCAAGAGAGATTTTGGCACAACCAAGAAGATGCACCACACAACACACACAAGCAACCTCACAGCAAGACACACATGAAATGGACCAGAGAGAGCTAGAGCAAAGGGAAGAGAGAGAGGGAAAGATCTTGCGTAATACCTTATTTGTGACTTGCAAATGGAGATGGCTCGTTATGATGCTATCGTAGAACTTGTATAAAACTCACTCAATGCTTAGTGATTGCTAATCATTGCCAAAACACACACACACTGTCTTAGGGTGTGGGAGACCTCTCACCACAATACCCTCTTACAATGGACACAAAACTGGCAATGAAAAACACACTAAAACACTTTCTAAAATCAAGATCAACCGATAAAACTCAAAATACACAAGTCACCTTGAATTCACCAAACCGTATTGCACAAATGGAAGGACGAAGATTTAAACGTCGAATCACGCCTTTGATGCACCAAACCTCAATTTATTGATGATGAAGGAGCATGTACAATAGTGGTTTTGAGATTTGTGGAACTCACGCTCTCTCACTTGCAATGTGTAGCTTGAAGGCTTCTCTCACACCAAGAGTGAAGCTCACAAGTGGTTGCTACACCTAAGTCTCTCCTCACGCATAGAGTGTTGGGGTGCTATGTGAGATGTTGGAGGTTGTTTTACAAGAAGGAGAGGGGCCTATTTATAGGTTGGAGACCCCTCATTAAGATTATTAGAAATCCTAATTTACAAGCTAACAAATCAAGATTATGATTTTTTTGAATATCAAAACATTGCGGGCCTTCTTTGTCTGCTTGAGTCATGGGTGTGGGCTCAAAAGAGAGCATTATTGATGGTAGATAAGGTGAAAGTAAGTAAGGAGAGAGAGAGAGAGAGAGAGAGAGAGAGAGAGAGAGAGAGAGTTACTATACACATGTCTTGAGGTGAGGTGTCTTTTATGGTTAGGTCAATGGCTATTTTGTGTTAGTATGTTAGTGGTTAGTGTTAGTAATCACTAGAAAGTTAATGATGTATTTACAATGGGTAGAATGGGTGGGATGGTTGGAGTAAGATGGTTGAATGAAGTGAGCAAATCCTTGTGATGGTGAAGCTTGAAGAAGTTTTGGACTTACTTGTGTAGGTTCTCAAAATGACCATCGATCTTCTTCTTCGTCTTCTCTTCTTTACGCCACTGCTGCCAAGGTTGATCATCGTGATGAAAATGGTAATTCCGTTGATGAGATCTTTTGATTTGCAGAGGTTAAGCATGGTACACATGCTGAATTTATGTATATATATAAGGAGTAAGATGGAATTGTACTTTGGAGATAATAGAGAGAGGCATAGAGATGGTGTATGTACATGGAGAGCTCATATGAGAGCTATGGGAGTAAGTGGGGAGGTTAATGGTGAAGAAGGTGAGAGAAACCATTGAAGGTGCAGGTTTGAGTGAGGGATTGAGAGAAATGTGTGTGTGTGTGTGTGTGTGTAGAAGTGGGGAAAGAGGTGAGAGAAGACTATGGGCTACTTGTGAAAAAAGTGGGCAGACTGGGGTCCACTCAAAAAATCATAGCTCACCGCTGGTAGCTCCAAAAATCATGAAAACATTTGAGGTGATTATTCAGAGCGTGGGCTACATTTTCTCTTTTGACCACCGCTCCAAATTCGGAGTGGAGATAGGAGCCAAAATTCTCACCAAAAAGCCTGTTTTTATGCCTGCAAAAGTCTTTTAGTGGACCCCTCCTTTGTTGAATTTGTACAATGCATCCAAGAGTGAGCCCCTCCTTTGTCATATTATAATACAAAGCATCCAAGTTGCCCTTGACCCATGCATGGAGGAGGATTATTGGTGAATAAAGAAATATATACATGGTGGGACTAGTGTATGGACTATTCATGGACTTTAGCTCAATGAGCACATGGTGTTAGAATAATGAGTAAAAATAATAATAAAAATATGGAGGAGTTATGGATATGGAAAGATATTGGAATCATATGATATGGTCCCTCTTTGAATTATTTTGGGTGAAAGAGGAAAAGGTATGCAAGTAAATAATATAATAAACGTGACCAATGAGTAGAAATTAATTTTTTGTTTTCACGAGGGTGAGGGTGAAAATGTGGAAGTGATTTGTATAAAGAAAAAATATGAGGTTAGAGTATGTACATATTGGAAAAAAATATAATTATGGTGTAAGATAATGAAAGAAGGTGTACATAGGTTTAATAAAACACACACTAAGTAGAAATATTTAAATAAAATACCAAAATAATTATAAAAAATCCCTATATTTAGGCCATATATACAATGAAATATTTACACACAAAGAGGCCATAATATACTTTTATTTTTTTATTTATTTTTATTTTTTTGGCTCAACTAGCCCAGTGACTAGCTAGCTGAGGGTTTTTAAGGAGATATGGAAAAAGTCCCATAACTCACACACGCCTATGTACAGTGAAATGGTAGGGATAGCCATAGTGTTTGGGTGATTTTGGTAGGGTGGAGTAACTTACTATGGCAATTATGGAGAGCCGAAAAACGGCTATCATTAGCCCCCCCCTTAGATAATGGTACATTCATGTACCATTTATCCGATCATACAACATGTAGATTGTGTAACGTCTGTCTTTGTCTGCTCTCATCTTTGTATGATTAAAAAACCTTGTGTGATATGAAAGGTTCTCAGAGCCAATAGCAGGATGAAATGAAGTGACGCTGTAAACCTCCTCCATCGAGAAAGTTTCCATAAGCACCCCCTAGGATCAAAGATCTTGAAATATCTTTCCCAAAGCGAGATGTATGGTATGGAATCACTTACTGATTTTGATTGAAGAAACTTGTAGATTTTACTGTTGTCCATCATTGCCTCTATCACTATGAATGTGATATAAAAGATTGGTTGCTCTTCCTCCTGTGTAAAGTTGATGTATCTGCTACGATCTTCAAGATCTTGTATGAGCAAATTCCTGAACTGTAGCTCATAAATTTCATTCAACTTGGGTAGGCTCATCAAGGAAAAAATTCTATGACCTTTATGATTTAGGAAATCTTGATCCATGCTTCCAGCTGCTATTGAAAGATATTGCAGATAGTTTACCACATAAGTAGATAATAGATGAAGGTTTCTATTGCTTCCAACACATTGGAAGAGAATAGATTTTGGTACTGATTGATGAAATATCCACATGTAGCAATCAACAAGTTTTTCATCTATGATGAATACCAGAAGCATCACAATGTGCGACCTCCATACAACAAAGAACCAAGTGAAGAAGATTTGGAAACATCCGTTTATCACAAAGTATTCATGTCCTCTTCCACTTAAGAAGGTATGGTGTCCCCGATGAAATTTATATGTGAAGAGAGGAGAAGTTGACCTTAAAGAGGTGAAACCCAATGTGAAGATGATTGGGGCTTCAAAATCTTGGATTTTCTTGCTAAGAGATTGTCCCATGAATGAAGAGCCACCCACTAAAACACCATCGGAGAGAATGATACCCTTCTGATAGTTTGCTTTTATGATTTTATTTTTTACTACTCTCCCATGTTCTTCATCCCCTTCTAAGCCCCCCCTTTGGCAAGGTTGTAACTCCTCACATTGTACCACCTCAAAGGTTGATGGAATACTGTTTGATTTTGTGAAACATTTGGCTTCTTGCATGATAGGTTCCTCTATGCTTAACATACATGGGTCATACCAATGCTTTTCAACATCCTCAAACACTTCTTCAAGATTATCCTCACCTGGATTCAACTCACACTCTTCTACTTTGTTTTGGAGTTGGCATTCCATGTACACAATCATCTTTTTATGATCAATGTGGTCTATGATCTCTCCACCTATGATTTCATCTTCTTCTTCACTCTCTTCTTTTAGACAAGATACACTCTCAGAACATTCCATAAGATCAAGGTTACCTTCAAGTTCTTCATTCTCCATAGATTCATGTTGCACAAAAGCTTCGTCTGCTCGGACTAGAAACTGATCCTCCGCCAAAAGGTTGGATGTATCCATTATTGAATCATCAATGCCATTTGAGATATCTTGTGTCGATTTTTGCATACTTGTGATAAAGGTAGAAGAAAGAGATTCCACATTTGAATCTTGGCCACACACTTTAGCACTTGAATAATCAGTTGGTATGTAAGTAACTTCTTCAACATTTGTCGGAGTAGAAGGAGACAAGTATGGCAAAGGAGATGACTCCTTGATAGAAACACTTTCATGATGGTTGGTTCTTCCAGCATGATGGCAACCATTTTTGATGTAGAAGTACTTGTGAAACTTCCTTCGGGCAATAGTGACCGCTTTTTCAAAGGTAGAGGGTCCACTACAAGTAACCTTAGTCTTTAGGAAAGGAGACAAACCCGAAATAAATTGATTCATTTTTACATAATCTGGAAATGTAGAACTAAATCCACATCCTTCCCATTGACGAGAAAAAATATCCTCATAAGCATAGTAGTCTTCACCATGTTGTTGAAGTCTCCGTAGTGAAGCCCATGCTTTCTCCGTTGTTGGAACTTTAGAGAATCTGGCCTTCAAAGCTTTGGAAATTTGGGTATACCCATCTTCAATCTGAGAAGACATACTCCAAAACCATTGCTCAGCGTTGCCTCTAAGGCATAGCAATAGAAAATCCCCTTTTTCAATGTCATCCCTTTTACCAAGGATACGACAAACCATTCTAAAATCAACAAGAAAATCATCAACATCTTCTTCTAGATTCCCGAAGAAGATTGGGATATCCTCAAAGGTATAGCGTGTCATAGTCTCTCAATGCTAGAACCACGCAAAGATTAGTTCCAAACAATCATTTTCTCTCATGACATCAACTAACTACACAAAGTTTTGAAAGGTCTTTCAACATGAATTTTAGATTCTTATGTGAAAATGCTTTTTTCCTTTCTTATGTTATGCTAATCCAAACCATATTCTAGATCAATTTTTGTTTCCTTGAAATTAAACTCGGTCATACAAGTTTTCATGATTCATATAATCTACTTGATTATGCTAAAATTCAAGCATTCATGCAATACAACAACAATAAGCACAAAGTCAGTTCCTCAGTGGGGGCACCAAAATTGAGGCGGTCCGGGGCGGGCAACAAGAGAGGCGACCTCTAAACACCCCTCAAGGCTCTCGTGCTGCTCAATTGGGGCTGGGGCAACCACAAGCACAACACAACAACAAACCCACAGCCAAACCCAAACAAGATAGGGGCACCACCTAGTTATGGTATGCGAACTAGGACGCAAGAGAGATTTTGGCACAACCAAGAAGATGCACCACACAACACACACAAGCAACCTCACAGCAAGACACACATGAAATGGACCAGAGAGAGCTAGAGCAAAGGGAAGAGAGAGAGGGAAGGATCTTGCGTAATACCTTATTTGTGACTTGCAAATGGAGATGGCTCGTTATGATGCTATCGTAGAACTTGTATAAAACTCACTCAATGCTTAGTGATTGCTAATCATTGCCAAAACACACACACACTGTCTTAGGGTGTGGGAGACCTCTCACCACAATACCCTCTTACAATGGACACAAAACTGGCAATGAAAAACACACTAAAACACTTTCTAAAATCAAGATCAACCGATAAAACTCAAAATACACAAGTCACCTTGAATTCACCAAACCGTATTGCACAAATGGAAGGACGAAGATTTAAACGTCGAATCACGCCTTTGATGCACCAAACCTCAATTTATTGATGATGAAGGAGCATGTACAATAGTGGTTTTGAGATTTGTGGAACTCACGCTCTCTCACTTGCAATGTGTAGCTTGAAGGCTTCTCTCACACCAAGAGTGAAGCTCACAAGTGGTTGCTACACCTAAGTCTCTCCTCACGCATAGAGTGTTGGGGTGCTATGTGAGATGTTGGAGGTTGTTTTACAAGAAGGAGAGGGGCCTATTTATAGGTTGGAGACCCCTCATTAAGATTATTAGAAATCCTAATTTACAAGCTAACAAATCAAGATTATGATTTTTTTGAATATCAAAACATTGCGGGCCTTCTTTGTCTGCTTGAGTCATGGGTGTGGGCTCAAAAGAGAGCATTATTGATGGTAGATAAGGTGAAAGTAAGTAAGGAGAGAGAGAGAGAGAGAGAGAGAGAGAGAGAGAGAGAGAGAGAGAGAGAGAGAGAGTTACTATACACATGTCTTGAGGTGAGGTGTCTTTTATGGTTAGGTCAATGGCTATTTTGTGTTAGTATGTTAGTGGTTAGTGTTAGTAATCACTAGAAAGTTAATGATGTATTTACAATGGGTAGAATGGGTGGGATGGTTGGAGTAAGATGGTTGAATGAAGTGAGCAAATCCTTGTGATGGTGAAGCTTGAAGAAGTTTTGGACTTACTTGTGTAGGTTCTCAAAATGACCATCGATCTTCTTCTTCGTCTTCTCTTCTTTACGCCACTGCTGCCAAGGTTGATCATCGTGATGAAAATGGTAATTCCGTTGATGAGATCTTTTGATTTGCAGAGGTTAAGCATGATACACATGCTGAATTTATGTATATATATAAGGAGTAAGATGGAATTGTACTTTGGAGATAATAGAGAGAGGCATAGAGATGGTGTATGTACATGGAGAGCTCATATGAGAGCTATGGGAGTAAGTGGGGAGGTTAATGGTGAAGAAGGTGAGAGAAACCATTGAAGGTGCAGGTTTGAGTGAGGGATTGAGAGAAATGTGTGTGTGTGTGTGTGTGTGTAGAAGTGGGAAAAGAGGTGAGAGAAGACTATGGGCTACTTGTGAAAAAAGTGGGCAGACTAGGGTCCACTCAAAAAATCATAGCTCACCGCTGGTAGCTCCAAAAATCATGAAAACATTTGAGGTGATTATTCAGAGCGTGGGCTACATTTTCTCTTTTGACCACTGCTCCAAATTCGGAGTGGAGATAGGTGCCAAAATTCTCACCAAAAAGCCTGTTTTTATGCCTGCAAAAGTCTTTTAGTGGACCCCTCCTTTGTTGAATTTGTACAATGCATCCAAGAGTGAGCCCCTCCTTTGTCATATTATAATACAAAGCATCCAAGTTGCCCTTGACCCATGCATGGAGGAGGATTATTGGTGAATAAAGAAATATATACATGGTGGGACTAGTGTATGGACTATTCATGGACTTTAGCTCAATGAGCACATGGTGTTAGAATAATGAGTAAAAATAATAATAAAAATATGGAGGAGTTATGGATATGGAAAGATATTGGAATCATATGATATGGTCCCTCTTTGAATTATTTTGGGTGAAAGAGGAAAAGGTATGCAAGTAAATAATATAATAAACGTGACCAATGAGTAGAAATTAATTTTTTGTTTTCACGAGGGTGAGGGTGAAAATGTGGAAGTGATTTGTATAAAGGAAAAATATGAGGTTAGAGTATGTACATATTGGAAAAAAATATAATTATGGTGTAAGAGAATGAAAGAAGGTGTACATAGGTTTAATAAAACACACACTAAGTAGAAATATTTAAATAAAATACCAAAATAATTATAAAAAATCCCTATATTTAGGCCATATATACAATGAAATATTTACACACAAAGAGGCCATAATATACTTTTATTTTTTTATTTATTTTTATTTTTTTGGCTCAACTAGCTCAGTGACTAGCTAGCTGAGGGTTTTTAAGGAGATATGGAAAAAGTCCCATAACTCACACACGCCTATGTACAGTGAAATGGTAGGGATAGCCATAGTGTTTGGGTGATTTTGGTAGGGTGGAGTAACTTACTATGGCAATTATGGAGAGCCGAAAAACGGCTATCACTACCTCCATGGGGAACAAACTTCAGAGGAGCCCCTGAACTTATTAGCTCTATTCACTACAATGGGGAAGCCACCCTCACAGACAAAGATGAAGCTACTGTCAAGGTCAAATTCACTGCAGAGATAATCAACGAAGCTCTCCACCTACAACAAGGAACACACCATCTATTGAAAAAAACCAAGGCAATAGATAATGAAAGAGAATTTCTAAATCAAAGATTACACAACCTAACCTATCAAGACTTGATCTACTTAGAGATAGAACTGCCGCTATGACTAATATCGCAACATTTTAGCCTACAAAAGCCACCATGCTACACGGAACCACTTTTTCTCTTTTGGCAGCTGCCGCCTTGACAATATAGTGGAAGCAAACATCAAGGGAAGCCAAAAGAGAAAGTCTTATATGAATGCTGGACCAATGTTGACTCAAATTGATTACTAGGAATTAGGTATGATTGATGAACTACCACCTGCTGAAGCACAACTAGATCTCATCCAGAAATTCAAAAGAGCAGTAAAGCCAGTAGCCGGACCATCTGCGAGGCCACAACCTGAGACCAAGAAAAAAAAGCAAAGCTCAAGGAAACACAACACTAACAGCAGCGAGAAGACAAAATTAGATGCACCAAACAACAAAGAAGCTAGGTTAAAGGACAAAGAAACTCCTTCAGAGTATTAGTTTCAGATGAGGAACACAAAAGTGAATTTTCAATTAGACACACAAGACTGAAGAAGAGGCCAACCCGGGTGGAAGAAGCAATCCCTATCACACAAGCACGAAGGACAATGGAAGAAGCATAGGCACAAAGGGAAATACTTTGCCAACAAAAGCATGAAGAAAAGAGAAGTCTTTGAATAGAAGCAGATGATGAAAGAGAGGACGAGGAAGATGTGCCTCTATAATATAGAAAGTCTGAAGCCTTGGAGAAAATCAAACAACGTAGAAGAAAGGAGGTAGCAAAGAATCTAAACATTGCCAACGAAATGCGGCAACGTATTCAGAATGAACTTAAGCACAAAATGGAGCAAAGAGAAAGAGAGGATGCAAAACTTCCATGCGTCGATGATCTTGAATCATTAAACAAATCTAACAAGGCAGAGGAGAAAGCAGAAGGCCAAGAAGAGGAAGGTGATTTGGACAACCTTGACAATCAAGAAGAAAATTTTCCATCACCAAACGAGGAAAAGTTACCTTCAGAGGCTGAAACAAAAAGAAGAGAACGATAGACAAAGTGCTGTCACCAAAGTAGATAGTTCAGGAAGAAGAGGCAGAAATACCAAATATCACTACAATTTTGTTTGCTCATGAAGTACAAATAACAGACGAGAAAATGAAGAATGAGGCTGGTACTTTTGATCAAGGACAAAGAAGTCAAAAACAACCAAGGTCGCGTCATTCGCAGGTTGTAGTATAGGAAGGAGCACAAACGATTAGGTCCTTTGACATGGATGGACATTTAGAACAGATCAAGCTCTAGTTTCAATGCCAAAGAGAACTACAACCTGCGAGAATTAGAGCTGGAGGACACAAAAAAGGAGGCCACAAAAGCAGCTGAAAACACACTAAAGCTACAAATCAAAATCGAGGAGTTGCAGAAACTACGACTACATCTCTAGTCAGAATTACAGAGAGAACATGAAAATGCTACCTACTAATACAAAGAAGTCCAAGCATTTAATGAGACCAACAAAAATCTGCAGCTCGAGCAACATAGGCTAGAAGAAGAGCTAGCTAGGGAGAAAGGATAGAATGAGAAGCTGCAAGAGTCTTATTCATTGGTCAGCAAGACTCTAAAACAACTTTTAGCCTTGCAAGAGATGCCAAGTTCTACAAGCACATCAGCTAAACCGACCTTGCTGACAAAAGAGGTATAGGATCTAAAGGATGCCCTTGCTCAAGAGCAATACGACATGCAAATTATGATAGCCGAGCATAGAGCTTTGCAAAAAGCTAAAGATGAAGAGACTGAAAATCCGAGGAAGAAACTGGCGAGGCAAAGGAAGAATGGATTTCTCAGAGGGAAACCCAAATGAAGCCAGTACAAAAAATCCCTGTAAAAGCCACACAAACAGAAGGATAGGGACATTTCACTTTTGAAGCTCACCATGTAGATATGCCAGGTACAAGCACAGAAACAGCAGTGCATGACTTTGAAGATCCAGCCATGACATCAATCTCTCTAACATTGCAAAAGATGAAATTCAGCGGTGGATCTTAGAAGTCAAAGACCACTCACACAAAGAATATTTGCAATATGAGCTCAAGGAGTTGGAGTCAGCTGCCCTCCTCATGATCACTTCTGACGAGCTGGTGAAAAATCTTGGGCATGAAATGATTGCACTTCCACTAATGAGGCATGAGGCTCTTTGATGGAAAAGAAAAATGCTACCTGCCCTTGAGCCCAACCCAAAAGGAGATTACAGGGATGTTCCTGCCACTACCATATAGGTACAGACGATCATCAACAATCAACCAACCTAGCACAAGAAATGGTTTGAGTAGCTCCCAATCGATGAGACTTATTATAAAAATTCTCCACAGCATCTCCGGGTCGACCCCACATATTGTCCCATTTACAGACAACGATCCTGGGAAAGCTTTTATTCATGGCAAAGTAGGAGATCAGCAGTTCTAAACTACTCGGTAACCAAGCCAAGCAACAAACTCCTCCCTTCAAAAAAGTATATGCTTCACACACTCAGAGGAGTCATCAACATGATGAAGGAAATACCAGATCTTGCATGCAGATGCTTGTCAAAGTTGCAAAGATGCTAATCACCTACATAACAGCATTGAATGATATAGAAGGAGCGTAGCATCCCTAGAATTTCTTTGTGGAAGGCACAAGATTACTGTGGTTAAATATGGAACCAAGATTCCCAGCAAAAACATAATCATGGGATTGTATGTGAGAGTCATGTTTTTGCCCTCCCACTACATGCACACCTTTGAGGAAGACATTCATGACATGATTATTTGAAGTTGACTCCTCCATCTTTAATCCCATGACCAAAGATTTACCAGCTTGGCATATTGCATATTAGAGAACTCTCAGCAATAATCCTTTCAGAGAGCTGGCCACAAAGATGAAGACTGAGGCAAGGGCAACAAAATTTGACCACTCACAGGGACACTGGAAAAGAGGCTGATCAACTATTAAAGGCGACAGTCAAAGGCAGATTGCACAAGAATGTGCAATGAATAGGAAGGGGGGAATGTTTGGTGGATACAACGGAATGTATCTTAAAAGCAGGATACATACCAAACTTTACTGTATTAAATCATTTTTTTCAGAAGAAGTAGTGTAATTCTGTTGATGATGATTCTCAAATTGTAATATAGTCTATCATTCCCTCTTAGTCTCTCTAAGCCTACAAACCATGCAAGTGGCCGAATGGCCGTGGAAAAGGGTCCCAAGTTTTAAAGTTAAAACCCTTAGTTTTGGAGGACACATTTTATCATTATCTTGGGAATTATTGGATGTCGACTGAGAGCTTCATTGCTGCTGAAAATTGTAACAATTTTTCTCCTTGTCTGGTAATCAAAATTCGATTTCGAATAGAATATTGTGTTCCTTGTCTCTTTCTCTTTAATGTCAGTGTATTCATTCTCAATTTTGTTGCAGTTTGCAACATCTTGTTTATGAGCTAAATACATTGATTTGAGGTCTTAAATGGTTATTTTTTGATGTTTTGACATTGGAAGAGTGTTTCTAAGCTTGAAGGGAACCTTTTCGTGTAGTTTTGTTTAAGTTTAATATACATTTCTTTTTTGATGGATCGTGATTTATGTACCTTCCTAGATGACTGCAAAACTTGGCAGGAATATGCCATTAGTAGTTGTAACACCTCTCATTAAGTTTCGTTGCATTCCAAATTTGTTTGGATGTTGAAAAGGCGTGATGACCTAGAGCAGTGAGATTGGACATAAACTGATTTTCTGACTAGGAAGTGGTTGATTTGCTATTGTAGACGTATGAATAGTCCTTTAGGTTCACTTCTATGAGATTGACGATCTCATTGGGTCTTCGCATCCCATCGCAAGTCACTTCTTGCATATTGACATTATGTTAGTACCAAAAAGCTATGCTGTAGACGTCCGTCAAGGAGACCCGTTCACACCTTTCTCTCTCTCTCTCTCTCGCTATTGATCTAATGTTGTACACACATCGCAACACATTTATGCACTCCTCTTGTTTTCTATCGCTAATGCGACATCTACAATATTCAAGTTATTTAGCAGGTCACCATCGCTTCCGCCTACAACACTGTTATCAGAGCGTAGCTTATGCTCCTAGAAGATGTAGCAACCATGAGATGAAGATACATGCGAGGGAGTTGAGTCAAAAATGTTGGTGGTATTGGACAAAAAATACTCTTGCGACTCAAAACCCACCACCATGCTCTGATCGACAATTTTTGGTGGTGATGACCGCCATTTGAAGCTAAGTCATGCTCAATTTTTATTTTTGTCTTTGTGCTTTCAAATTTCTCTTCTTCTCTAAGTATATGTATTCTTATTGCAGTTTATTCTAACTCCTTTTACCAAGATACTAAACTACTAATGAGACTAAGGAATTAGATACATCTTTTAGCCTTACAAGGCACCCGCCCCCCCCCCCCCCCCCCAAAACACACACACACACACAAAAATGGTCTATTTTATAAAGAACTTGAAGGGCGGTAATGCATGGCTCTTTGCAGTTCTTTTCTTGCAAATATAAATAAAAAAAATAAAATAAAAATATAAGACCTCGTTGTCGATAGCAGCAACACGAAAACACTATGGCTATGGTGTGAGAAAGGAGAGATGGATTTCGATGTCAAACTCAGTTGCAGAGAAAGAAGCGGCACCAATTACCCCAAAGGGCGTTCAACACCACATCGGGCAGAGACCGCCAATAGAACGGAGCTAGGTCATACTACAATGGTTTTAAGTGCATGACTGCCAACAATAGTGCAACAGTGTTTGTGGTGTTGCCACCATGCATACGACAACCCTCACAACCTACCCGCCCCACCTTTCTTCGCATGAAAATCGATGCTGCCTTCTGTGTAGCGATTCTCCCTCTCTATTTTTATAAATTATTACTTTGTTTTTTTTTCTCCACAGCCCACTCTTTTTATTCTCTCATCGTTCAACGCCTCAACAATAAAATGTGTACACCCTCGGTTGATCTTTACCTATCTCAAGGCTCACACTTCTTGTTTTATTCCTTACCCACTCCTTTTTATGACCTTATTCAAAAAACAAAACCTACACCATATCATTGCCAAGAGTTCACATTTCTTTTGTTTTGGAGACCTGCTGAAGGAGAAAACACACACACTCTTCACCATGGCAAGCAGGCGCGAGCGCGCGCGCACGCACACACACACACACACACACACACACACACACACACACACACACACACACACTTCCTACTTTTTCTACAGCATTGATGATGGCGCCCCTAATGCTCATGAGCGATGAAGTTAATCGCATCAGCAACATTCCTCACTCTCGGAACCAATCAAGGCAATTTGTAGCAGATCAATCCAATTATTATTTTTTCCCCTCGTGATGGAGACAAATGTCAATAACCCTTTTGAACGGATCATTGATTCACCTCTCTCGGCACCAGCCTTGGAGCAACAAGTATTATTGATGAAACAGGAATTAAACATTGCAAATCAATTCCTTGTAGCAAATGACCAAAAAAGAGCATGCAACGACGACATTGAAGACGAACGTATGATCAAAAGTTTGAAGGCCGCACTTGATGCTCAACAATCCCGCAAATACAACAAGATAAGTAAAAAATCTTTTACATTTTGTAACTTTGATGGCCGCAAAATTGGTAAAATTGTACTCTTTGGCTAACACAATTCGACAATTATTTTGTTGGCAAATCCTTTACTAAAAAAGATAAAAATATATGTGCTACTAATCATCTGTCTGGTTAACCTTAGCATTGGTAGAGCGTACTTTGCAAAACAACAAAACCTCCGTCAACCTGGGATAGCTTTCAATAGTGGGTCAAAGGTTCCTTTTTATGCCCTTGATTTAGTCTTGACACTTGCCATGCTTGGGCCAAATTTTTTTGGATACAAGAAGACACTATCTCTTGTTACACCAATTGCTTTTGGAAACATTGTCTACTCCTCCATATGGTAGAAGAAGTGTCGATAGACTCCCTCCAACATAAATATAATATGGCCTCCTCAATGGCATATATTCTAAGCTCAATTCTCTCAAATTGACGTCTCTTTATAAAGCTATATACTTGGTCTACGATGCTGAGAAAGAAATCAACTCCATCGTCCATGAGGTGTGCAACACACGCAACCCCAATCATCCCAATTTTCAATCTTGCAATCAATGGGATAACAAAAATTGTAACCGCAATTGCAACGGTCATAATTTCAATAGGTATACTTCAACCCTTGCACAAATAATTACACACAAAACCGTCCACCCCCTTCCTCTCACAAACACCAAAATAATCTCGTCCATAACACAATTTTACCATTACACCCACACACTTCACCTCAAAATCCAAACACACATCATCATCCCAATCCCCTTTCACATTGCAATGGTGTATGGTGCTTCAAGTGCCACCAATACGGCCATGTTGAAGCCAATTACACCAACGATCATCCATCCGGACCCCGTGAACCCGCAACTTGAGTACACAACATTGAAGACGTATTAGAATCCCTATACTATGCCATGGATGCTTGGATAGCTGCAACACCACCTCACATACCAGGTAAGCTAATTTCAATTCATGCTTTTCTCCATAAGAAAGCTAAATATCAATTCAATTGTGTCTATTTTACAAGATCATGATAGTTCACACGATTTTATTTCTAAAAAATTGGTTACAAAATTGAACTTAACTACCACTCCATCTACATATAAAGTAAAATTTGCCTTCCAAGGAACTACATATAAATCCACACGTGAAATTAAATCTCTTACAATTACTATTGGTGACTACAAAGAGCAACATGATTTTTTAAGTGCACCATTGCAATCCATCAATATCACTTTTGGCATGCCTTTTTGTCACCAGCGTAATCCACAAATTGATTATAACACACACACAATGAATTTCACTTTCAATAGAAAATCTATTTCACTTTTTGGTGATGCATCACTTGCTATGTTCCCCTTGATATCACACACACAAGAAAAACGTGCACAAGCTCACACACATAATGATTCCCTCTCATAGTATGATGATTGCTTTGTGGATGATTACCCCCCTTCCCTCCCACCAGGGATTTAATATTTACGTAATTACGTCAAATTTTGTGTGATCACAAGGTCTTATTGACACATTTACATGATCACATCAAACATGATCACACAGAAACCGGTTCAGGGTGACTTGTAAACCCACAAAACTCCCATCGGGTTAACAGAATAGCCCGGCGGGCCCGCCGGGTTTTATTGTTTTTCCTGCGGGCCCGTCTGGAAAGCGAATAAGTCCGGTGGGATCTTCGCATTATATATACGCGGGCCCGATCAGGCCCGCTGGGTCTATAATCGCTTTCTCCTTCTGAGAGAGAGAGAGAGAGAGAGAGAGAGAGAGAGAGAGAGAGAGAGAGAGAGAGAGAGAGAGAGAGAGAGAGAGAGAGAGAGAGAGAGAGAGAGCGCTTGCGCCACCTTTGTAGGTACGTCGAGAGGAGAGAGGAGAGAGGAGAGAGGGAGAGAGGGGGTTGTGTGGGAGCTGCTCTGCGTCGCAGTGCGCGGCACCAGCAGAGTACTTGACCACACGATCTGGGTATGTGTTGTGTGTGTGTATACGTTGTGTGGTAGCGTGCCTTTTGTCGTAGCGCGCGGCAGTAATAAGGTACCTTACCACACAATGGGAGTGTGTGTGTAAGCTGTTCTCCGGAACAGTGCTTATCAAGGGGGCATCACCTCGGTGACGCGAGGAAGATGGTGTCCTTGTGGTAAGTATTGGCTTACTGTCTGGGTACTACGTCGGTAACGCGGCGAATCTAGGATCCTTATGGTAAGTCAACTTTCCTTCCCCTTTCCCAAAAAACATATGGGCATCGGTCGGTAACGCGGCTAAGAGATGTTCGTATGCAGGCCATTGTTTTTCCTTAGATTTAGGCGGCACTCGATCGGTAACGCGGCTAATAGAGTGTCGTTTGTTAGAAGCATATGTTTTTGCATAAATGTGGCGTTCAGGTCGTTAACCCGGCCGTACGAACGTCATATAATTTGTATGTGCATGTGCAGTTAATTTTTTAAGTATTAAGTATATGAAATGCTTGGTCGGTAACGCGGCTGTGAAGAGTATTTCATATGCAAAATGTATGAATTGCTTGATTTTGTTGTTTTTAACTGTCCATTTGAAATTATATACTAGCCAATTATATTCAAAAGAATACTGTATCCATCAATCATCGTTATTTTAAATGTTCTATTTATATAGAATAGAGCTGGCATCAATCATCACTATTTTAAATGTTCCATTTATATAAAATACTTTATTTATCAATCATAGCTATTTTAAATGTGTCATTTATATAGAATACTTTATTTATCAATCATCGTTATTTTAAATGTTCCATTTATATAAATTACATGTAAAAAATTATTTGCACACAAATTGCATGGTTAATATTTTTTTTTAATCTTTTTAAAGGACTCTCAAGCATTATCAATTTATCGCTAGTTTTAATGCTTCATTTACATAAATTCTCTGCAAAAATCTAAATACATACAATTTGCATGTTAAATATTCTTTTATATCTTTTTAAAGAGCATCAATTATCATCGCTTTTTGATTGCTACATTTACATAAATGCTATGTAAAAAGTGTGTGAATACAATTTGCTAGTGCAATTTGTATACTTCCAATGTTTTAAATGTTTTGAAGATTTTAAATCGGTGTGTGCTTTGTTTGCATTAGTATGTGCGCACGGAGAAAAATATAAGTTAGAAAATTCAATATATGCTGAAATGTTAAAGACCGTTGACATGTATTGTTTGATCTGAATTATGTTCTTATAAACCATTTGTTTGAACCTCTTTTTACACGTTGATGGGGGCTTTTTACAAGCCAAGCTCCCATACCCCTCTTCTCTCGTCCCCAACCCATGAAAACCCTCTCTTAGGGAGGGAGGCATTGGAAAAAGTAAGAAAAAAATAAAGTATGATTATGTAAATATATAAGAAAGGTAAAATAGGCCACCTCATGCCTGCGGGGTAGCCCATCCCCACCTTGCCTCTTTTTTCTTCACTGTTGCCCCGTCGTGTGTCTCTTTTCCTCTCCTCCACTCAAAAGGTCAACCCCCTCTCTCTTCCCCTTGTCCTTTCTCCTTTCTCTCTCCCCTCAAGCTACCCACCTCTCACCAATAATGCATTATAACTCACCAATAATGCACCAACTCACATGCAACTTACCCTATCTTCCAAAATAGTATACCCCACCCCTCTTTCTCTCTCCTATCATATCCCATGACCCAAATACCCCCCTCTCTCTCTAAAGGGCGCCATATCTCTTGTCTTGTAGCTAAATAACCTCCCCCACACTCACACACACTCAGTTTCACTGAAAAAAGTGCCTACAGACCCATCCCCACCCGGTGGTTACCTGATTTTTCTTGTGTTCACACACATCTGCACACAGATTCACCTCTGAACACACTCCCCTCTCTTCCCTCTTGTAATTACTTTATTCTCCATGTCATCTCTCACTTTTTTTCATCAACCCATCTCTCTCTCTTAGTCTCTCTCTCATGAGACTGCTGTTCTGGCACATATACACACAGCCAGACAAGTGGGGCCCACAGTCACATGGCCTATGTAGATAATGATTTCTTCATTTCTAAATTCTAGAATTTCTTCCCCCTCCTCCCCTATATAAAGAGGGGTCACCATCACACAAAAACAAACAACATCACCAAAGAACACACTATGCACTGTGTGTGCCTAGTGCACACACACACACCCACACCATCACCATCACCATCACCGCAATCACCATGCTTGTCTTGAGCATGACCTCTACACCCTTGGCTATGGAAGATGAAGGGCAACTAAATGAAAGATGATGGCCATAATCCTCGTGCGAGTCTTCGCCATCAACTCCCACCTATCCACCATGTGCTCTACCACTCTCTCCCTTCTCATTCCCCTAGCCTATGCTCCCCATTTCATCGCCTAATTATCTAAATAAAGCTTGAGGTTTTGTGAGTATGTTTTCTTGCAATGTTTTGCCCATGTGAGGTGTGCGGAATCGCCACCTAGTCTTGTGTTTTGGAGTGAGCTTGTGTATGTGTGAAGGGTGTGCGGATTCGCCATCCTTTTGTGGTGCCTAAGTACTAAGCCGCTATACCCCCTCCTTCTCTCTCTCTCTCTCTCTCTCTCTCACTTGATCTCATTCCCTTTCCTCTTCATCATTACTCCCAAGCATCCATCTCTCTTGGATGAAAACTTTGTTATGGTGGTGTGTTGTTTGCGTCCTAGCCGCTGAAGCTAGGTGGTGCCCCCCTGTTTGCTTTACCATGATAGGCTCGAGGCGCGCCATTCGGTCCCCGATGTTTTAGAAGCCGTCGGGGTTCGGGGTTCTCTTTGCTCCCATCATTTGGTGCCCCCACTGAGGATCTTTTCATGAAACCCTTCAGTTTACAAGACTGAAACCCCTAAACTATTGTGAATGGATGAATGGCTAGCAGGATTTGCTAATTGGACGACAGGAAAAAAAAATCTCCAAGCACAACTAGACGAACTTTGCATCTCCATCGAAGCTCGAGTGCCAGGCGTAACGGTAATCGATTTACAGTGGGAGAGTCAACCAACACGCCAAACCCAGTGGATATACATAGGCCAAGTGCCAAGAAGAAGAAGGAGAAGGTCGAAACCATGTCCGCAACCTACAACCAACCCACAACAACAAAATGGAAGGAGCTATACACAATAGAGAATCAACACTATTCTACTTTGAGAATCGGGTAACTCAAGTCACCGAGGTAATTATCACAGTCAGTTTTCAAGTCACACCTGATGCTGCAGCACAGATAACGGAATCATTGGCTCACACTCTCACTAGAGAAACTAGGGATCTACTGAGTTTTTTTCAGGAAAGAACACCACCCTCTCCCACAAGCTTGGACAGTGACTAAGCACCTCTAAGCTTCACATGAATCAGTACAACCTACCTCAAGATAGATCACACATACCAACACGTGTACACTCAATCAAGGTAATACTGGATTTGAAGGCTCACTACCAGCACGTCATTGACACCATGCTGGGTGGGGAGCGATTTTTTGAGGTTCTGGCATCAGATCAACCATTTGTCCTACCTTTGGTACAAGGCAATGTACCGTTTGAAGTTTTAATCTATGTCCTAGTATAAGAGGGTATACACGCCTCCTTGTAAAGAAGAAAAAAACTTTTGCAAGTTAAGCAGTATGTCTTTCTAGCTCTCTCTCAGTAATCATGGCAAGTGTAGCATTTCTAACATTTAAAGGAAAGAAGGGGGAGGATTTGGTAACAGACTTCCTAGATGACTTTGAAGTAGCATATGTAGTGAGCAACAAAGATACGGATGAATCCCGGGTTAGAATCTTTAAGCATCTCATGAAGCTAGAAGCTAGATCATGGTACAATGCACTTCCACAAGCAACCAAGGATGACTGGGAACCCTTAAAAACCGCTTTTAAGAGGCGCTTTGGGGCAGGTACCACTTCAGAAAAGTTGTGGGACAAGTTGAGAGACTTGAAGCAGGAGGGTCTTTTAGAATATGCCACCTATGAGTCCAAATTTGTGGATTTGTGGGAACGGTGGGTTGAGTCACTGGCAAAGGGGGAAGCCGCACCCGATTTCCTAAAAAAAGATCGGTTCACGCATGGCTTATGGCCGCTTCTCAAGGAGAAGGTGAAAGGTAGATTCCCGGCTACGTACGAGTTAGCCGTTGAGATTGCTCGCCTTAAAGACAAGAAGCTGCGAATGAAAGCCAAAGAAACCGAATCAACAGAAGTAGGAACATCGCGTCGAACAGCAACTACGACAACCACCATTCCACCACCACCACCGGCTCTTGGGGTAAGAGATGACCAACAAGATATGTTGGCCCATATTACTGACCAACTGCAAAATTTGTCTGTCCACTTAATACAGCAAGGGAGGAGTCAAGAAAGAGATCAAGACCCTGGAAGAGCACGATGACAAAACAGGGAGTATCATTGCTACAACTGCGGAGAAGACGGTCACGGTATGTACTACTATCCCAAACCACGACAAAACTATAATAGAGGAGGTAGGAGGAACCAATTGTCACCCCCTAGAGAAAGAACACCCCCACCCCGAGCACCACCCCCACCAACACAAATTCTACGTCCACCCCAGACACCACTACAAGCATCCATCCCACCTCTTCCACCAGCCCCACCACCTGATCGCCCTGTAAACATCATTAGGCTAGAAGAGAAAGGAAAAGCCATAGTAGTGGATCCACCGAGAGCAAAGGAGAGGGACAAGGGTAAGGAGAAGGTAACCTTTTTAGAACCACTTGAAGCCATGACTGTGAAAAGAGCTAGGAGGGAGAAAGCTACACAATCAGATGATGAGAGAAGCATGAGAGGAGAAACTAGCAAGAGGCCATCTAGGCCACGACAGAAATTGGGCATCACCGACTTCCAGCTAGGGGAAAGTTCTAAGCCCTATGATCTAACATTGGATGTGGCAGAGCAAGGACCGAAGATTACATGGCCACAGCTGCTACATCTTGCACCAAAAGTAAGGCGACAATGGTCTAAAATGGTAAGTACAAGACGCTCCAAAACAAAGGTAGCCGGAGCAATTTCGGGATGCAACATGGATGACATCCTTCCAATTGTCGACGTAAACATAAAAGGAAAGAGGGTTGGAAACACCTACATTGATGGAGGTGCACAAATCTGTGTAATGAGCGAAGCTATGATGCTTCAATTAGGGCTCGAGGTTGACAGGCCTTCTCCATGCAAGGCAAAGATGGCAAACAACGCAAAAGTAAAGTGTGTGGGTGTGGTAAGTGCCGTGAAAATAAAAACTTTCAACACTAAGGTAGAGGTAGATGTTTTTGTAATGCCTACTAAGGGGGAGGGCTATCCACTAATTTTGGGAAGGCCATGGTTGATGGCCATGAAGGCAAAACAGGACTGGGGTATTGGCCTTCTACGCATGACCGGTAAGAAAGGGGAGACAATCTACTACGACATGAGGATTGGCAAGCAGAAGCAAATGAATCTGGAAACATCGGCAGATGAAACCACTAGCGAATCTTACAGTTCTGAGGAGGAGACCACATCCACCGACGAAAGTGACAGTTCCATTGATGTGATGGGTATCATTATGAAGGATCCACAAAGGGTAAGCACAACTGGTGATCCATCACCAAAAGGGCAACCCAATGAAGAGGAGAGCAAATCACCTGGCCTAGGAGGAAGTAGGTTGAAGGGTATGTTGTCTACGGAATTAACACTTGAGGAGAAAGATAGTTTTTTGCAAATGTTGATGGGATTTCCTAAGTTTTTCATTGACAACTATGAAAGAATCACAGGCATTACAGTGGTGGAACATCATATTAAGCTGAAGGAAGGGGTAAAACCAGTTGTGCAAAAGCTACGACGACTGGGGGTCATACAAGAAAAGGCACTCTTGGCCGAGATAAGGAAACTGCTGGAGGCGGGATTCATCTATCTTGTAGAAAACTCAGAATGGGTGTCACCCGTAGTGGTGACGCCTAAAAAAAATGGTAAGTGGAGGGTCTGTGTTGACTACAAACCACTAAATGCAGCTACAAAGAGAGACCACTTTCCTCTCCCTTTCTTGGATGAAATTCTGAATGAAGTAGCGGGTTTTGAATGCTATACCGTCTGTGATGGTTATTCTGGATACTTTCAAATACGCATAGCCTTGGAAGATCAGCTAAAAACCACTTTTATCACGCCATGGGGTTGTTTTGCATACAGGGTTATGCCATTTGGTCTCACAAATGCACCTGCCACATTCCAAAGATATGTCACATATGTTTTTCAACCGTTCTTTGGAACATCCATAAGAGTGTTCATTGATGATTTTTGTATATATAGCTCCCGTATTTCACATTTAGAAAAGGTAACTGAAGGTTTGGCCAGGTTGCAGAGCCTAGGTGGGCAATTAAATGTGGATAAATGCCACATTGGGGAGAGTAAAGTCATTCTACTAGGCCATGACATTTCAGCAAAAGGTATCAACGCCGACCCAAGTAAGGTGTCCGCACTCATAGCCCTACCTTCACCAACGACCGCACGTCAACTGGTCTCTTTTCTATAGAAGGTGAGGTACTTAAGTAGATTCATACATCTACTATCACAACTTGTTCTACCACTGCAACAACTCACTCAAAGATCAACTTTCACTTGGGACGAGGAAAGCGAACATCACTACAACAAGGTAAAGGAGGTCTTAGCCACTCTGCCAACTATCTCACCACCTAAGTGGGATGAAAAATTCTATGTCACCTCAAGTGTTGGTGATGAATCATTGGGGGCTGTGCTACTCCAAAAGGATACGACGACATCTTTCATGAGACCAATCTACTTCTCTAGTCGAATGATGACAGCAGGAGAGAAAGGTTTCACCCATGTGGAACACTTAGTCCTAGCTCTTAGATTTGCAACTACAAAGTTTAGGTCATATTTGCTGTCTAAGCAATTTGTGATTCTAACCACGGATGAAATATTTCCCTATGTTGTACAACACATGGATGTGTCTGCTAGAATTACTAAATGGCTAGTTCGTTTGCAAGAGTTTGACTACACGGTACAGGTAGAAAGCACGACAAGGGCAAGTTTGGGGGGACTCATGACCTACCAAGTCTTTGAAGGGAAGGAGAAGCAATCTAAGGAAGGAGAAGTCCTATTACCTCCAGTACCACCGATGGTAGAAGGAGCATACTCTCTCTACTTTGATGGAGCCTACAAGCGAGCGTCCGACAAAGCAGCTGCAGGAATAGTGGTCTTTGATGACAAAGGGACAAAGGTATTTTTGTTGGGCCAATTGTTAGATTCACATTCTAACAATGAAGCTGAGTATGCAGCACTAACCAAGGGTCTACAATGGTGCGTCTCGCAAGGTGTACAACGCCTTAATGTATTTGGGGATGCTCTACTTCTGGTAAGGCAAGTAAATGGAGCATGGACATGCAAGAATCCTAGTTTAAGGACTCACTTAAGTGGTGTAAAAACCTTGTTGGGTAAGTTTGAAGAAGTTCAAATACACCATATCCCAAGGGCTCAAAACCAAGAAGCAGATGCCCTAGCAAGTGAAAGACTACAAGAAGTGGTGGTTGGAGCAATAAAACTAAAGCTCCCTCTATTTCAAGGCAGTGATGCCTTGCCTGACATCATGCATTTTTTGGAAACAGGGGAATGCCCATCAGATTTAACAAAGGGACAGAAGCAATGGCTGACACGGAAGGCCACAAGGTATCGACTCATCAATGATGGTTTGTACTGTAAGGGTAAGGACCAAATACTCAGGAAGGTCCCTCTCTCTTAGGAAATCACGGAAGTAATTGCTAGTTGTCACGACGGGGTTTGTGGTGGTCACTTCGCCCTAGACATAACAAGTAGGAAAATCTTGTAGGCAGGTTTCATATGGCCTAGCCTCAACCGTGATGTACACCACTGGTGCAAAACGTGTAAGTTGTGTCAAAAGGCCAGCACTAGGCCACTTATGCCTGAACCACAGACACCTATTCTCTCATATGGCCCATTTGAAAAATGGGGTATTGATGCCATTGGGCCATTACCTAGGGCCAACTCAGGAAAATTCTACATTATCATGGGGGTCGACTACATGACTAGATGGGCAGAGGCTACAACCACCACTAGAATCACAGCGGTAGAGGTAGCTAAATTTATCTACGAGCACATATGTTGTAGGTTTGGCACACCTTTGGAGATCATCTCTGATAGAGGGCTAGGTTTCAGAGCAGACTTGGTAGGAGAATTAATCCAGAAACTGGGCGTTACAAGGAGGCACTCTTCACCATATTACCCTCAATGCAATGGCCTAGTTGAAAAGGTAAATGGAATGGTTTCTAAAATTATTACCAAGCAGGTAAACAATCATCCTGGAGACTGGGATAAGTATCTACTACCAGCTTTATGGGCCTACAGAACTTCATTTCGTACATCCTTGGGATTCACACCATATCATCTAGTATTTGGTAAGGAAGCAATCTTGCCCATTGAAGTGCAACTACAAAGTCTCAGAGTAATGGCAAGCCAGCTTCAACAGCCCAACATGCATTTGAGAGATCACATCATCAACTTGGAAAGACTGCAGCTGGACAGAGAAGAAGCAATAAATTATTATGCAGCACTAGCAGAGCATAGACGGCTTAGCTTCAACGAGCATCTTCGGAAAAAAGAATTGAAGAAAGGAATGTTGGTGCTCCGCTACGACAATCGCTTCGACACGCGCAAGGATAAGAAACTCCTACTCCGATGGGAAGGTCCTTTCATCGTCAGGAAAAAGTATGCCAATGGAAGCTACCAGCTTATGGAAAACTTTATAAAACCAGGGTAAATGGTTGGCGACTTAAACCTTATTTTCTTCGATATAACCAGGCTCCACCAATTGAAATTCTAGATAAGGACACACCATCAGCCGCCACCTCTGACGATAATGATCAAACAAATGAGCTAGAGACATGAATGCCTCTAGCCAAAAGGGGAGGGCTAATGATGGGGGCTTTTTACAAGCCAAGCTCCCATACCCCTCTTCTCTCGTCCCCACCCCATGAAAACCCTCTCTTAGGGAGGGAGTGATAAAAGGCATTGGAAAAAGTAAGAAAAAAATAAAGTATGATTATGTAAATATATAAGAAAGGTAAAATAAGCCACCTCATACCTACGGGGTAGCCCATCCCCATCTTGCCTCCTTTTTGTTCACTGTTGCCCCGCCGTGTGTCTCTTTTCCTCTCCTCCACTCAAAAGGTCAACCCCCTCTCTCTTCCCCTTGTCCTTTCTCCTTTCTCTCTCCCCTCAAGCTACCCCACCTCTCACCAATAATGCATTATAACTCACCAATAATGCACCAACTCACATGCAACTTATCCTATCCTCCAAAATAGTATACCCCACCCCCTCTTTCTCTCTCCTATCATATCCCATGACCCAAATACCCCCCTCTCTCTCTAAAGGGTGCCATGTCTCTTGTCTTGTAGCTAAATAACCTCCCCCACACTCACACACACTCAGTTTCACTGAAAAAAGTGCCCACAGACCCATCCCCACCCGGTGGTTACTTGATTTTTCTTGTGTTCACACACATCTGCACACAGATTCACCTCTGAACACACTCCCCTCTTGCCCCTCTTGT
Organism: Adiantum capillus-veneris; assembly: GCF_014529385.1. Taxonomy (NCBI): domain Eukaryota; kingdom Viridiplantae; phylum Streptophyta; class Polypodiopsida; order Polypodiales; family Pteridaceae; genus Adiantum; species Adiantum capillus-veneris. The sequence goes on along the minus strand of NC_140952.1, from coordinate 9,852,035 downwards.
AATTACTTTATTCTCCATGTCACCTCTCACTTTTTTTCATCAACCCATCTCTCTCTCTTAGTCTCTCTCTCATGAGACTGCTGTTTTGGCACATATACACACAGCCAGACAAGTGGGGCCCACAGTCACATGGCCTATGTAGATAATGATTTCTTCATTTCTAAATTCTAGAATTTCTTCCCCCTCCTCCCCTATATAAAGAGGGGTCACCATCACACAAAAACAGACAACATCACCAAAGAACACACTATGCACTGTGTGTGCTTAGTGTACACACACACACCCACACCATCACCATCACCGCAATCACCATGCTTGTCTTGAGCATGACCTCTACACCCTTGGCTATGGAAGATGAAGGGCAACTAAATGAAGGATGATGGCCATAATCCTTGTGCGAGTCTTCGCCATCAACTCCCACCTATCCGCCATGTGCTCTTCCACTCTCTCCCTTCTCATTCCCCTAGCCTATGCTCCCTATTTCATCGCCTAATTCTCTGAATAAAGCTTGAGGTTTTGTGAGTATGTTTTCTTGCGATGTTTTGCCCATGTGAGGTGTGCGGAATCGCCACCTAGTCTTGTGTTTTGGAGTGAGCTTGTGTATGTGCGAAGGGTGTGCGGATTCGCCATCCTTTTGTGGTGCCTAAGTACTAAGCCGCTATACCCCCTCCCTCTCTCTCTCTCTCTCTCTCTCTCACTTGATCTCATTCCCTTTCCTCTTCATCATTACTCCCAAGCATCCATCTCTCTTGGATGAAAACTTTGTTATGGTGGTGTGTTGTTTGCGTCATAGCCGCTGAAGCTAGGTGGTGCCCCCTGTTTGCTTTACCATGACAGGCTCGAGGCGCGCCATTCGGTCCCCGGTGTTTTAGAGGCCGTCGGGGTTCGGGGTTCGCTTTGCTCCCGTCAACGTGTAATAGATTGCAATTTTAAGTGAATATTATATTCAATTTTTATCAATATTTCCATAACATTTGTTAAAGTCTTCAAGTGGTGGTTAAGAGTTTATCAGAGATAGTGTGAGAGTGGTAGTGTCATTCGCAACCATGAATTTGTATTTGATATGCTGTTTTTGTATTGTCAAGTGCAAATATGACACCAGATCAGAAGAAATGTATTATGCGTGCCATTCGTAAAGAATGTGTTTTGGAAATCTCATCATGTGCAGCTGACCGCATACAACAGATTAGTGAAAGCGATGTCTACATCAAAGACATCACTAGCGCTATATGGGAGAACACAGAGCGCAGGTTACGACTTGAAGGCCAATACGAGTTGTTGAGTCCAACTGGGATACGAGAATTTGACCCCCACCATAAAGTTAGGACAGTGTTGGGCAATTTGCAAGTATGTTGCAGAGACTTAAAGGAAGATATCTCACCTGCTTGCGATATGTCAAAATTAGAGCTCTGGGATAAATTGTGGGAAGAACAGAAGGTAAAGATGAAGCGTGTAAAAGAGCAGGACCAAGCAGCTCTACCCAAGAGATTGAAGATGGCACAGGATGCACAAGCAGCTTTGGGAGGTCGATCCAATGCTAGCGGCACCGGCACAATCATGCGGACTGCTTTGAATGCAAAGTGCACTCATCTTGTCGGTATCCCTCCCAAAGCTTTGGTAGAAGGTATGAGGATTGGAGCTGGCTCCTTCGGTGTGTGCACATTGTACACTATCAAAGGAATCTCATTTTTTCCAGACCACATTACATATGTGGGAAAATGTTACAAGGGAGGGAGTGAGGCAAAATTTGACAGCTTTCAGACAGAGCAGGGCATGCAAACGCTTCACCCCTCCATTGTCAGGTGCATTGGGTTTACCACAGAGTCTCCTTGGATCACGATATTCCCATACTACAATGGGGGTACCGTGGGCGACATGATGTGCCGCTTACCTTTCTCTCACGGATTGTTTAGACGACACATGCACAGGCTACAACACGACTGGAGGTCATTGCCTGTAGCAAAAAACCTTGTAAGCGAGGTAGACACAGTGCGGATCAAAGCAGTGGTCGAGCAGATGCCGGAAATTTGTCATGCCTTAATCGACGGCGTTGCGGCTGCCCACCAAGCCGGTATAGTGCACATTTGACTTGCACTCGTTCAACGTAATGTTGGACTTTACATGCGCCAATAAACCCCGCGTCGGTATCATTGACTGGGGTATGATTCTGAGAACACCTACTAAGCGCGTGGCAAACAATTATTTGTCTCCAACCGCACAGTCGAACGAATCAATTTTGAATGCACAGAGAGCAGGGAACGCTGAGATGGCTAAGCAACCGCGGATTGCTCCCGAACTATACGATCCACGGTGCGCAGATGCATACTCAAAAGCCAGCGATATTTATGCATTGGGCTACCTATTCGACATGTTGACAGATTTTTGGAGTGCAGCCAGGAAATTTTATTTTCCAGACGATGTTTTTCACCACCCGGACGAAGATGTCATGAGAGCTATCCGAATTAAAGTAGATTGTTGGATGAAGTTAAAAGATCGGGACCAAAGAAGGAATGCTTCTAACGTGTTGATGTTTTTCAAAGAACATTTAAAGACAGACCCTAATCCTGTGCAACATCCACTTGTTGAACTTGCACCATCATTTTATCCGATTTAAACATTTTTATGATATACATGTCTTGTCAAGTGTATTCAAATTTTTATTGAAGTGTATTATCTGGTTTGAAGTGGTTCACCTAATTGAGTCAATTATCTTGCCTTGTGTCATTTAACTAATTGAAGTGGTTCACCTAATTGAGTCAATTATCTTGCCTTGTTTCAAATTTGTCATTTAAGTTTTAATTGTCATTATTTCAAATTTTCCTTGTGGTTCAATTAGTCGCATTTGAAGTGGTGGTTTTTAGTGGATTCCGCGCAGTGTCCCAATGAGTGAGAATATATATTTGCCAATGATATTGAATATTTGTCACTCTATTGACTGCAGCTCTAAGAGAAAATGGCAGATCAAGAACAAGATAATGCCACCCAATCACTGCTTGATGATCAACAACAAGCGGCTGTTAATGTATTTCAGCACATGAAGTCTCTGGCACACGGCATGTCGGCACAACAAGCAACGCGTACTACTCGTCGAATTTCAAAGTGGGCAAATCCAAACCATAGGCAGTGGAAAGAGATCAATAAAGAAGTGACAAAGGACATGATCAAGACAACATGGCCATCTGAGGATGCAAAGATCAAGAAAGGAAGGTGGAAGGTTTTGAAGTGCACGCATGATGGTATCAAAGATAACGCTTAGAGGATTTATTTGGAGGTTTATGGCCATCCCCTGCACAATGCAGATTGTGCACTATATTTTGCCAAAATGTTATATGTTCACTTTGTGCAACAGTGACCAATAGACTTCTCGTCAAAGGAGACAGATGTTGCCACTCATGATTTAAGGGAGAGTTGCGTCACTTTCACCCGAGATGAGCTGGCATTGATAGTGGAAGGCACCGACCTACAGTTAAAGAAAGAGAAGGATATTTACTTGACACAATTGGCAGAGAAAGATGCAGAAATAACACGTCTTTCTATAGCCACCCAGACACCGCAACCCTCACAAGTCCGGATGGAGAAAAGCATTCACCGCTTAAGTCAGGACGTTCAAACCCTAACACAGCGAGTGAATCCAACACCTGTACAAGGGACACACATCAGCCACCTTGTCTTGCATCTGGAGTTGGTCCCGTCGTCTACTTCAGATGCATCCTCATCTTCCCAATGTCCAGTTTGCTTCAAGAATTTTGATGGATGGAGTGGGTACTATACATTGACATGTGGTCACTATTATCATTTAGTTTGTCTTATTCGTTTGATGCAAAAAGTTAGTCAATGCAGAATTTGTTCACAAGATATTCCACAAGGAATGTATATTATGTTTGGCATGTCAAACGAATATAAATTCAAGCAAGCACGCCCAGATACCCCTAGCACAATTAGAAATCTGTTTGATGAGCAAGATGCTGCTTCAGGGCAACACAATTGAGATCGACAAACTATGTAATATCGCGACAAACTATGTAATATCGAGAATATGAAGCATTGTAATTACTAAAAACACATTTGAATACAAGGTCTTTTACAATGGTTTTTGCCATTTGCTCATTCTACTCTCAAGCTATATTGAATCAATTGAGTTGTTATCTGGTTCTAAGTCTGAGTGTTGTGGTTCTCCTTGTAATTCAACCTCCACATCTATTATCAAATTATCTTCTATTTCGTCTACAGTGCATTGAGATACACCAACATTGAAATCTTCTTCATTTTCTTTTTGACAATCATACAGCCAGGTTGGCATTTCCTCCTCGTAGCCAGCACTTTCGATGTGATTCAGTACCTTTTCGTTGCAATGCATATACACTAATTTCTCTGCTCTGTCTGCTAATAGTCTGTTGCGAATAGTGCTGTGAACATACTTGTACATACTCCAGTTTCTCTCTGAACTTGAGTTTGCTGCACATTGTGCGAGTACTTTCATTGCAAGAGGACGTAAGGTAGAGTAATGCTCTCCACCATTCATCATCCACCACTTCCATGTAGGTTGCTCTTTTGCCATTCCCTGTACAAAATCATTCGCAAAAGGACCTTCTTTTAATCTAAATGCACTCATTTCTTTGATGCAATCAATTCGGTCCTGAACATTGGAGTAGAACGTGTTGACCATGTGATAGAAATCGCCTACCACCTCTGTATTGGACATCAGATCTAAATTCCAATACTCTGGATCTAGCATGTAAGCCACGCTATGGAGTGGACTATGAGCGCTCTTCCACCTTGCATGAAAATACTTAGCCAAAATTTTCCGCTGTTTGCTAGAGAATGGTAATCGCCACTCCTTATCTACTATAGACTCTTTCAGCTCTTCAGGATTTTCAAGACTCTGTTGGACTAACCACCATGTCATCCACACTTTGCCCAAGTTTGGCGCCCTTTGATCAAGATTGCGGATCGCGAACATAATAGGCATCATTACATGGTATGCATCCATTACACTCCTCCACCAAGCAATCTTGTTTACATTGCCACGTAGACATGTAATTTTATCCTTCACTATTTCTTTCTGCTCAAGCTGCCATTCATCAAAGGACGCGCAACTGAATGTGTCAATCACAACACATTTATTACGGAGAAGTGATTCCAAGGTATAAAAGTATGTGCAGAACCGAGTTTCAGCAGGAAGTTTCAGTATCATTGACATGCGCATCCTATACAAATCGAGCACTCTCTGTCGTTTCAAGATAAATTTCACAACCTGACGTGCTGTATTAATTATTTTGGCGAACCATGTGGTTTCTTCACTAGTGTACCAATCTTTCAACACCAAGTTCAAGTTGTGCGTATTACAACCATTGGCAAAAATGTGCGGAAAGCTCTTCTTTATTAATTTATTGGCGTTTTTACAATTCTTTGCGTTGTCCATCACAACCTGAACGACATGTTCAACACCAATTTCTTTAATTACATCAATCAAGACCTTAGAAATGTATTTGCCACTTTTAATTGCACCAGAACTATCAATCGCCTTTATAAACGTTTCTTCCCTTGGACAAACAAGCATTACATTGATCAACGGTCTTCTCTGAACATTTGACCAACCATCACTCACAATCGTACACCCTGAAAGTGAAATATTCCCAAGTATTATTTTGCCGACACGCTCTTTGACTTCGATGTAACATTTGTCCAAGAAAAAATTTCTTATCGTGTGATAAGAAGGAGCTGAAAATCCTGGACCAAACTCACCGATTTTCTTCCAAGCAACCTTCCAATGATTACTGTCTACCATGACCAAAGCACTTCCAGTAAAGAATATTGCTTTGGCGAGTGCTGTTTGTGCTTCTTCTAGAGACTGCACTCGAAAGCTTTGATGCAATGATTTTTGATGCATTTGACAAAGTCCACCTTCATTGTGACGTTTAAAAGGAATACTGCCTGGAATTTCCTCTCCTTGCGCAGGTTGCTCTCCAAGGTTAGTTGGCGTCACTACAGGATCTGCGGAGTTAATATTTGGCTATGGGTGTTAAGTATGGAGCCTGATTTACCCTTGTAATTTTCTGTGGTAAAAGTGCACATTTGTAAGGCCCCCATTATGAGGAGAAGCCATCGTGCGTGAAGGAAAATCACTCACCGGAAACCAAAATTTTCACGGACAAGAATCAGGGCAACTTTAAAGGCCTCGGGGATGGAGGCCCCGAGACTTTTTTCTTTGCCGGCATATTCTTTTTCGCCAGAATATTATGGCCGGACGGCGGCTGGAAAGTGGTCGGAAAACAACCGGTCGGTTGGCCGTAGCCAGTAGTCAATGGCCGATGGCCGGTGGTCGGTGGTCGGAAGTCAATGGCCGGTGGCCGGTGGCCGAATTCAAAAGCGGACTTGTCTTCTCAAGGGCGGCCACACATGGGCGGATTGGAGGGTCCGATTTGGACTTATTCGCACAAGGGTAGCTACACATGGCTGTCTCTCATAAGAGAGGGCAGCCCTTTTGGCCTATAAAAGGAGGCCATTTCTACACACATTGTAGAGTGTGAAGTTGATGCAACAAGGTGAGTGTGAGGTGGTGAGAGTGAAGCAAGGCGGGAGCTCCATTAAGGGTATAATCCCTTTGTAAACTACTTCTTGTTTTGAAGTACTAAAGCCATTGAGTGGCTGCTTTCCCGTGGACGTAGCCCACATTGGGTGAACCACGTATATCGTGTGTACTCTCTCTCTCTCTCTCTCTACTCTATAATCTCGTTTATGTAAATCTGTCTCTCTCCATTAAGTAATCTACTCAATTATCTATTTAGCTACGTCTTATTTCCTAACAACTGGTATCAGAGCAAGGTTTGCTTGTAGCTAAATTATCTCAAGGAAAGATTTCCTTGAATTGAGTGGGAGTTATGGCGTAGGAAGGGAAGCTCAAGATTGAGAAGTTCAATGGCAAAAACTACCAACATTGGAAGATGCAGATTGAAGACTATCTCTACCAGAAGGACCTCTATTTGCCACTAGGCGGTCTTGCGAATAAGCCCGCAACAATGGCAGATGAAGCATGGATTGTCCTTGATCGAAAGGCACTGGGAACAATCCGGTTAAGCTTGGCGTCAACGGTGGCCTTCAATGTTTCGGAGATGAAGACCACAGAGGACTTGATGAAGTCACTTGACGACTTCTACGAGAAACCATCCACATCCAATAAGGTATTTCTTATGAAGCGCTTGTTCAATCTAAAGATGGCAGAGAATGGTTCAGTTGCAGAACACCTAAATGACTTTAACACAAACATAAGTCAACTTTGATCAGTGAAAATCAATTTCGATGACGAAGTGCGAGCTCTCCTTATGCTATCATCTCTACCGGATAGTTGGGACAGCCTTGTGATGGCTGTAAGTAATTCTATCTCTGGCACAAGTACTCTTAAGTTTGATGATGTTGTGGGTGTTCTCCTAAGCGAGGAAATGCGAAGGAGAAGCACAGGAGAATCATCAAGTGCTGCACTATCAGTGGAAACAAGAGGAAGACCTAAGGAGAGGTTCAAAAACCAAAAGGGTCGTGATTGCTCAAGGCGGAGAAAGTCACGCACAAAGTTAGTTCTTGAATGTTGGAACTGCGGCAAGAAGGGCCACGTCAAGAAGGATTGCTGGTCCAAGAAGAAGAAGGAGACAGATTCTCAAGACAACAAGCCAACATCGGAGGCCAATGTGGCAGGTAAAGTAGAGCAAGATGCTCTAATTCTCTCATTAGACAATGTGTCTAATTCCTGGATAGTAGATTCCGGGGCTTCATTCCATGCGACACCACACAAGCAACATTTCTAAGACTACACCAAAGTTAATTTTGGGTATGTATACTTGGGAGATGATGAAGCTTGTGAGATTTTCGGCAAAGGTACAGTTTTTGTCAAAACTGCTAACGGAAATGAATGGAAGCTTAAAGATGTTAGGCATGTTCCTTCTCTTCGCAAAAACTTGATCTCTACATGACAATTGGACGATGAAGGTCACAACATTGCATTCGGAAACAAACGGTGGAAGATCTCAAAGGGATCTTTGGTGGTTGCCAAGGGTGAAAAAGTCGGTACACTTTACTTGTGTACTGTTAGCACGCAACCTTCAGCTTGTGCAGCAACTACAGAAGTTGACAGTGCGGTGTGGCACTACCGACTTGGGCATATGAGTGCCAAAGCAATGCAAATCCTTCAAACAAAGAAGCTTCTACCAGGTTTGAAAGAAGTGGACTTAGAGTTCTGTGAAGATTGTGTTTATGGTAAACAAAAGAGGGTAAAATTTCAAAAATCAAGAAATGAAAGAAAAAATAAAAAACTTGAGTTGGTTCATTTTGAAGTTTGGGGTCCTGCAAGTACACCATCACTTGGTGGCTCATTGTACTATGTAACATTCATAGACGATGCGACTAGAAAAACATGGGTTTATGTCATGAAGAATAAATCCGATGTATTTTCCATATTTCAAAGGTGGAAAGCCTTTGTGGAGAATGAAACAGGTACCAAGGTTAAATGCCTCAGATCCAACAATGGAGGCGAATATTGTAGCGAAGCTTTTGAAAGATTTTGTGCTAGCAATGGCATTCGGAGGCAAAGGACAACCCCAAGGACACCTCAACAAAATGGGATTTCGGAAAGGATGAACAGGACAATCATGGAACGAGCACGAAGCATGCGGCTACATGCAGGCCTACCGCTTGAGCTTTGGGCAGAAGTTGTAAGTACGTCTGTGTACTTAATCAATTGGTCACCCTCAACGGCATTGGATGGGGGAGTTCCAGAAGAGGCATGGACATGTAAACCGGTGAATTATGCATTTCTCAAAGTGTTTGGGTGTGAGGCTTTCATGCACATAGATAGAAGCCTAAGATCAAAGTTAGATGCAAAGTCCAAAAAGTGTTTCTTCATTGGCTATGGAGAAGGAGACTTTGGGTATCGCCTATGGAATCCTGAAGATGGTAAAATCTTAAGGAGTAGGGATGTAATTTTTAACGAACAAAATATGTACAAAGATTACTTGGAAAGAAAACAAACAAAAGAAACAGGTGATGAGTACATGGAACTTGAGGACGGTGAAGACTCAAGGACTGCAAACGGTGACAATGTGCAACAACGTCAACCAAATGAGGAGCCTCAACCTATTCCCCGAAGATCTACAAGAGCAAGTAGACCTCCAGAAAGGTTTGTTCCTTCCTTCAACCTATTCCCCGAAGATCTACAAGAGCAAGTAGACCTCCAGAAAGGTTTGTTCCTTCCTTCAACCATCTCTTGATCTCAGATTCTGGAGAGCCGGAATCATATGAAGAAGCTATGCAACATGAATCCAAAGAAGAATGGACGAAGAGCATGCAAGTGGAGATGGACTCACTACATTGCAACCAAACATGGGAGTTGGTTGAGTTGCCTAAAGGTAAGCGGGCACTTCAAAACAAATGGGTGTACAAGCTAAAGGAAGAAGAAGGTGGGAAGAAAAGGTACAAGTCTAGGCTTGTGGTAAAAGGTTTTTCTCAAAAGAAAGGTATTGACTTCAATGAAATATTTTCTCTGTTGTAAAAAGGAACTCAATTAGGCTTGTCTTAAGCCTTGTGGCTGCTCATGATCTAAATCTCGAGCAAATGGATGTAAATACGGCATTCCCTCACGGTGACTTAGAGGAGGAAATCTACATGCTTCAACCAAAGGGGTATGAAGTAAAAGGTAAGGAGAAAATGGTTTGCAGATTAAAGAAGAGCTTGTATGGTTTAAAGCAAGCATCAAGACAATGGTACTTGAAGTTTGATCGATGGATGTTGGATCATGGATTCACAAGATGCAACTCGGATCACTGCGTCTACACGAAGAATTTGGGAGATGGAAAATTCATCATCCTAATGTTGTATGTTGATGACATGTTGATTGCAAGTGCTAACATGCAGGACATCAAAGACCTAAAAGAGGAGCTGTCCAAATCTTTTTCAATGAAAGATTTAGGTGCTGCAAAGAGGATCCTTGGTATGAAAATATCAAGGGATAGGACGAAGAAGACAATAAAGCTATCTCAAGAAGATTACATCAAGAAGGTAATAGAAAGGTTTGCAATGCAAAATGCAAAAGCAGTTTCTACACCTTTGGCTGGTCATTTTAAACTAACGAAGGATATGTGTCCAAAGACACAAGAGGAGATAGCCTATATGTCTAAAGTTCCATATGCTGCAGCGGTAGGTTCTCTAATGTATGCTATGGTCTGGACAAGGCCAGACATTGCACATGCAGTGGGAGTTGTGAGTAGGTTCATGGACAACCCAAGTAAAGAGCATTGGCAAGCTGTGAAGTGGATACTTAGGTATCTAAAAGGGACAACAACAAATGCTTTGTATTTTGGAGGAACTGATATTTTTCTAGAAGGGTATGCTGATGCAGATATGGCAAGTGACAAAGATACTCGAAGGAGCACTACTGGCTATGTGTTCACGGTTGGAGGCACAACAGTAAGCTGGGCTTCAAAGCTGCAGAAAGTAGTTTCACTTTCTACCACGGACGGAGAGTATGTAGCAATGACGGAGGCAAGCAAAGAAATTCTGTGGCTTCACAGATTCTTAGAAGAGCTTGGATTCAAACAAGACAATTGTGTCTTGTACAGTGATAGCCAAAGCGCTACCCATCTTGCGAAGAACTCAGCCTTTCATTCAAGGACAAAGCACATTGAGGTGAGATATCACTTCATACGCACTCTTTTGGAAGAGGGACAACTCAAGCTAGGAAAGGTGCATACAAGTGAAAATCCTGCAGACATGTTTACAAAGTTGGTCAACAAGGAGAAGTTGAGCTTTTGCTCATCTTCAATCGGCATTCAAGGATAAGAAGCCAGAATGGAAAGCAGTCACAGGTTTGGTTTGGAGATCAGTCTCCAAGTGGGAGATTGTTAAGTATGGAGCCTGATTTACCCTTGTAATTTTCTGTGGTAAAAGCGCACATTTGTAAGGCCCCCATTATGAGGAGAAGCCATCGTGCGTGAAGGAAAATCACTCACCGGAAACCAAAATTTTCACGGACAAGAATCAGGGGCAACTTTAAAGGCCTCGGGGGCGGAGGCCCCCGAGACTTTTTTCTTTGTCGGAATATTCTTTTTCGCCGGAATATTATGGCCGGACGGCGGCTGGAAAGTGGTCGAAAAACAACCGGTCGGTTGGCCGGTGGACGGTAGTCAATGGCCGATGGCCGGTGGTCGGAAGTCAATGGCCGGTGGCCGGTGGTCGGAAGTCAATGGCCGGTGGCCGGTGGCCGAATTCAAAAGCGGACTTGTCTTCTCAAGGGCGGCCACACATGGGCGGATTGGAGGGTCCGATTTGGACTTATTCGCACAAGGGACGCTACACATGGCTGTTTCTCATAAGAGAGGGCAGCCCTTTTGGCCTATAAGAGGAGGCCATTTCTACACACATTGTAGAGTGTGAAGTTGATGCAACAAGGTGAGTGTGAGGTGGTGAGAGTGAAGCAAGGCGGGAGCTCCATTAAGGGTATAATCCCTTTGTAAACTACTTCTTGTTTTGAAGTACTAAAGCCATTGAGTGGCTGCTTTTCCGTGGACGTAGACCACATTGGGTGAACCACGTATATCGTGTGTACTCTCTCTCTCTCTACTCTATAATCTCGTGTATGTAAATCTGTCTCTCTCCATTAAGTAATCTACTCAATTATCTATTTAGCTACGTCTTATTTCCTAACACTGGGAACTCTTGATTCGAAGGTACACAGCTATATATCTGTCGTTTCTTACCACCCTTTTTGGCGAGCTCTTCTCTCAAACGCTTTGCAACTGCAGGTGCCTGAGAATGTTCACATTTTCTATAATTGTTTTAAGCGCTACCCAGGAAATGATCCCTAATATGTGGTGCACCGCTAGATTTTGTTGTGAGACAAAATTTACATTGCCACTCCATATATCGGCCACATATGTTGTGAACATAATCCCACTCTTTTCTAGGAGATTTTTTATTCTTTGGCTTCTTTGTACCACTTGTGCCCACATTTTGCTCCATTGCTTTTAAATTAAAACTGAAGAGAAAAGAACAAGATGTTACAAACTGAAAACAAATTTTTTATTTTCAATATATATTATAATTTAAAAACCATTCAATATGAAAGTAACCATGATGCACAATATGAGATTTTCAATGAAGGCTAGTCAATCCACATATCAATCACCTATATTGTGAGCAACCATACACATTGCAATGTAATCTATACATGGCGTAATAACCATAACAATACTATGAATCTCTTTATGCAATTATTATTATAATGATTATTTATATGTCCACTTTGATTTGCAAACAATAAGACACATCTAATTTCATTTGCTACAAAAACAAACGAAAGCAATAAAATATATAATTGGTCATTTCAGGCACTAATAATCTATCGTAATAAATAATGCAAACGAATATATAAACCAATGCATGAACTAACGCAAATAAATCTTCAATATAATCACCCAATTGGGGACTACTTGAACCCAGTGAAGGATTGTAGCCCACCCATGCAACCAATTCAATATATAAAAGCTATTTTAACCCAATCAAGGATTATAGCTCTTATATTGTAAATCAACTCAAATATAAGACTTCAAGGATATTTATATGCCCGGTACACTAGTAGAGGACATCCGACCCTTGACTATCGACTAGACATTTACATATGCCCATCTTCCAAAACCAATTACAACCCTCATTTGGACCAATGGCTTCTTCGCAATGAGCATGATTCCCCAAGTTTTTAGTTGTTTTGGTTTCGTACCTTTATGTTGGTAAACGAATTAAAATTTTTTAGAAGTGGTTACTGAATTAAGAATCACGTCCGGCCCAAAAAAGGACTTGTGACTCTGCAACCTTAGGTCAAATCACAAGGAGATGACAATACCCGGCACTCGGATACACTCTCCAAGGATTTGCCTAGATTAAAAACCGGGGTTAGCACACTATTTACTATATATAATTAAGCCCGCCGGGTTTTTTCATTTTCTCGGCGGGCCCGCCGGGATAATGCACTTACCCGACGGGCCCGCCGGTATAGCGCAGATGCCCGACGGTACCTGCAGAGAAAGTGTGGAAGCCCGGTGGGCTGATCGGCTATATAGATTTTTGCAGGTCATCATCAAAGTCACGTTAACAATTAACGTGCTCACGTGATGTTTTTGTGTAAATACTAAAGTTATTTACGTAATCACCGGATCGTGATTACGTTAATCAAATCCCTGCCTCTCACACTCTTGAGGTGAATTAGATCATAAAATTGAAATTTTTATAGACTCACAACCTCTACACAAAGCACCATATAGACATAGTCCATTGCACTAGCAAGAAATCCAAAAACAAATCCTCGAACTTCTAGAGAAAGTCCTCATCTGCCCTAGTGCATTCCCTTTTGGTGCCCCAGCTCCTCTAGTCGAAGAGAAAAACAACACTTTTTGCATGTGCATAGACTACCAAGCATTAGACAAGGTCATTGTAAAAAACCGCTATCCCATTCCACGCGTAGACGACCTCCTTGATCGCCTACGAGGAGCCAAAATGTTTAGCAAAATTGACCTAAAATTAGGATACGATAAGATCCGTATGTACCCCAATGACATTTTTAAAACTTCATTGTGTACATAGTTTGGTCATTATGAGTTTATTGATTTACCGTTTGGTCTCACAAATGCACAATCCACATTTGCTAGGATGATCAACAAAATATCTCATGATTATCAAGACTTTGCTATTGGCACGAGCACAAAAATCACATGTATGTTGTCTTTGAGCTATTGTGTGAGCACCAATTGTTTGAAAATCTTAACAAAAGTACATTTTTTCAAAGTCACATTCATAATTTAGGCCACATCTTCTCTGAAATAGGCATATCCATAGACCCTCAAAAGATTGACACTATTTAAACATGGCCTACCCCCAAATTTGTGCATGACATCAAGTCCTTTCTAGGATTAGCATGCTTTTATCAAAAATTTGTCCAAAAATTGCATCATTGATGACCACCTTGCTTCACCAAAAATACCATTCCATTGGGGTCCCGTCCAGTAAAAAATATTATCACACCCTCAAACACCTCGCTAGGAGGTGCAAAACCTATAGCTATGAGAGCTTGTGATGAGAATCACAAACACTTTGTGAAAAAGTGTTTGTGGAGAATCACCAATCCTCTTCCTAAAGATAGTTTAAATTCTAAGAGCGTTTGTGAAAGAAAAGTCACAAACCCTCTTTCCTATCGTGCTTGGAGTTTGCATGTTTTTTTAGTCGAGATTATGATGAGAGGATCACCAAATAACATTTAATCTCACTTAAAAAGACCAATTAAAAACAATAAATTTCAATGCTCATACAAGCACAAATCCCAATCAAAACCCAACCTCTTTCATGGAATCATGTAGCCTCGCCCCCAATTGTATCTAGTCATAACATCAAACAATTGAAAGGAATACATGAGCTTCCACCTTCACAAAAACCATTTTCTGAATTTTTAGAGATTCAAGAGCTTAAAAATTGAAGCACACACACCATTTCAATAGGGTAAACCCTAGTTCGCTCACTCACAAGCTCAGATACAAGATTGCAAGAACAGACACGATTGCACTACACATAGATTGAGCAATCACGGAAGGGATTGCACAATTGAAGGAAATCGATGGTTTTTTTAGTAAAGAGAAGACTTCTCTTCCCCACGTCATTTTCAGCTGATGTGTCAATTGTTTGGCCACTTTTCCATTTTGGACCAAAACTAAGCCATTTTGAGCTCATTTTTAACCCAAAAAAGACAATTTTTAATGCAAAAATTCCTAAACGTAGTTAGAAAAATCCTTAAGTTTGTGGGATCAATTGAATAAGCATAAAAATCATAGGTATACATCAGCTTTCATCAATATTCCATTTTGGGTCACTTTTTTGTAGTTTTATGACGGTGTTCGCTAGTTGCTATTTTTGGCAGTTTTGACCTCATCAATCTTTGAAGGCAAGATGATTGTGCCACTATGAACTGCTTGGAATATGTAAATTATAAAACCAAATTATACATATTATCAAGTGTTAAAACACACAATAGTTCCACATGTAGGGCCACGAATCCCCGTATAGGTATGTGCATGACATGTACTGTAGTAGACACTTCAACATATATCACAATATGTACATTATTGTTTTTATTCCCATGCATTGAGAAGTGTCAAAAGTGAGGTGAATGTTATTATTTCACATTATGTATGTGCCACGGCATGACATGGAGCCCCTCTGAACCTTCACATCCTCTGCCAACTTGGTTGCTTCTTTGTTTAAATACACCTCGATTGTAAACATCTAATGAGAGATACATGGCAAGAACATAGTTCCCACTTGGGTCATATGAAAAGAATACAAAAAATTGTCATAATAGCACAACATATGATAAGCAATGCATTCCCTAAATTGATAGGCATAAGATTAGAGGGATATCCATCAAAGCATTTCCCTCTATCAAAGGCCATATAAGTACTCAAACAAAGTCCATAAGCATCATAATGTCTTCCTGGGTCATATGGTAAAATTATAAAGTCTCACATATTCTACATAGCATGAATTTCTAGTGAGTTTGTATCACCCCCTCTAGTATCCAAAATTTTAGCATGAATCCTTGAATCATCAAGCTCCATATTATCCATTACCTCATTTGGTGCCTCATAATCTACATGCATAACTTCTCTTACACGCATGAAATCATGTAAAACCTCATCGAAGAATACCACAAGATCTACCTCATGCTCAGTAGGTCACATACCTCATCGTACGTTTGGAAACCCTTATCATAAGGAGCTTGAAATTCCTCCAAAGCATCATCTAAAAGAGCCATAAGCTCCATGTCCTCCTATTCTTGTTGTCCAAATTCATAAAATGATTGATTTATTTTAGAACCCTTGTTGTATGTGGCATGAAACCATATAAAGAATCATACAAAAGATACATAAGATCCTCTTCAATGGGTGTAGGGTGGCGTTGTAGCAACAACCTAATTGCAACCCACGCAAAATTATCAATTCGTGGATCAGCAACTCGGCTAGCGCTTGGAGGCACAAACATCATAGGATGCATCAAAATAGAGGATTCAAGTGATCCTTCTGTCCATCATAGAGAGAATCCATGGAAGGGGATTCCTCTAATCAACCACACAATCCTACTTACTAATCACTATACACACAACCATGTGATTGAAATTAGCCTCTCTCATCAATCACCCTAAGAAAAACTCCTAATCACACAACTACATAAGCATGCAATTAACATACCTACTTTGCATTAGTGTGGCCATTCTGGTCAATACCCTCAATGCTACTACGTATGTACACACACTAATCACACACCTTGTAGAGAGAGAGGAAGGGAAGGAAGGCATAGCCTTCACACACCATGGCCAATGGTGTGGATAGAAGAAATTAGCTTAGAAAGGGAATAGAGATCTAGCATCACACTAATACAATCTCACTTCTCATAATCAAAATATAGAAGACTAATAAGAAAGAAAGTGAGATTGATTATTATAAATCAAGAGCTACATGGGCATGGAAAGCCCATGAGTCTCATGACCATCCAGTATACAAAGAAGAGAGCTCACCTAAGAATGACTTCTCATTTAGCATAGGGCTTGTTTATAGTTTTGGGCTTCAAGCTTTTCAACTATGGGGGTTGGGCCCTTTAGCCTATACAATTTAGGACTCCTAAATGAGACCAAGGTCTTACACATTCAATAGGAAATATTATGCTCAATAGCACATCCCTAGCTTGGTGCATAATTAGTGTCGCATGTCTTGTCAATGCTAGCAACGGGACCCTCTTGAGATCATAGCCCATGATGTAGTGGATACTCGTCACATGTGGTATGCATTTAAGCCATATTTTCTTCACACTTTTTCCCTACCATCACACCTTCTTTCAAGTACCTTTATACTTCAATCTCACAAAAATCAGCATGCTTCACAAAGATAGAAGTCAATTCTTTTTCCATTTCATCATCATAATCCTTCCACTCATTGGTAGGAGTTTGTGGTTGCATATCAACTTACACCCCCTCCAAATAAGATCCTATGACTTTGAAATACATCTCATCCACCAATCCACAAGCATATGTATCACATCAAAGAGCATTGGAATCACAAAAACTATTATCTTCATTTAGAGATTTGTGAACCTCTTTGAAGCATGAACCGACCTTCAAATCACAATACTCTATGTCATCCTGGGTCATACCATTTTGCATGTTTACATCTCCTTGGATACATCCATGCTCTACCACATGCTTTACAACATCTTTATCATCCTTTCTGTCACAAGAAGATAATTTTTGCATAGCCAATTCACCAAAAAATAGGAAGCATCACAAAAATAAATCCATTCTAATGAACCCCCAATAGAAATTGAGCTCACAAAAGCATCTTTTGCAGATTGAGTGCCATCCACAGTATCTTCGACCATAGGTCTATGTGAAAAGTCCATAGCATCACAAATAGAAGAACAATGCTCATGTGCCAAAACTAAAACACCAAGTTTTTTTATAAATAGCTTTGACTATATCCTCATCTTTTGCATGTAACAATGTTTTGTCCTATAGAAGGCACTCATCTATTATAGCTTCGAGCTTTTCACAAATTTGATTGCAATCAATTGTATAGCATGGTACTTGTATCAATTTTTTGCTTTCAATATTTTGGACAACATCTACCTTTGAAGAAGCAATGCAATCCATTTCCCATCGCATAAAGCCTAAGGTCTCTTTTTCAAAAGCGATTGAAAAAGCACCCCAGTTATCTTTGCATTCCTTTGCAGTCTCTTGGACTTGCTAATACAAATTTGGAGCCACCAACTACTGAAAGGAAATAATCATTATTCTTTTAGGAACCTCTTGAACCCTCATCTCCATTGCTCAGCACTCAAGAAATCCTCTTGGGTCATAAACCTCAAAGACATTACATTTCTCATACACTATACCCAATGCAATCCCCATTTCTTCTTCCAACTACATCACTTTGGTTAAATGATTTTTTTGAATCCATAATTCATATCCCTTTGTATAATTAAATCATGTAGATATAACTTTATTCCTCACCCTAGCCACTTCGCGTCAGGTTCACTAGAATTGTCCGAATGTGTGCAGTCTAGTTGGCAAGGTGCAAACTTTGTGAAAAAGTGTTTATGGAGAATCACCAACCCTCTTCCTAAATATGGTTTACATTCTAAGAGTGTTCGTGATAGAAAAGTAACCCTCTTTCCTATCGTGCTTGGAATTTTCTTGTTTTTGTAGTTGAGACTATGATGAAAGGATCACCAAATCACATTCAATTTCACTTAAAAAGACCAATTAAGAACCCTAAATCTTCAGCCATGTAACCTCAATGATCATACAAGCACAAATCACAATCAAAACCCAAACCTCTTTCATGGAATCATGTAGCCTCGCCCCCAATTGCATAGTCTGTAACATCAAACAATTGAAAGGAATACATGAGCTTCCACCTTCACAGAAACCAGTTTTTGATTTTGTAGAGATTTAAGATCTTATAAATTGAACAAAACCATCTTTCCCTATCATGGCTTCCCAAAGCTCATTCTATCTGACTAAGATGGCCTCTTTTGCAATCACTTTTGGGTTCCCTAGCCAACAACTTACGATCTACAATGGAATTAAAAGACATGATCAAGACAATATGGCCATTTGAGGATGCAAAGATCAAGAAAGGAAGGTGGAAGGTTTTGAAGTGCACGCATGATGGTATCAAAGATAACGCTTAGAGGATTTATTTGGAGGTTTATGGCCATCCCCTGCACAATGCAGATTGTGCACTATATTTTGCCAAAATGTTATATGTTCACTTTGTGCAACAGCGACCAATAGACTTCTCGTCAAAGGAGACAGATGTTTCCACTCATGATTTAAGGGAGAGTTGCGTCACTTTCACCCGAGATGAGCTGGCATTGATAGTGGAAGGCACCGACCTACAGTTAAAGAAAGAGAAGGATATTTACTTGACACAATTGGCAGAGAAAGATGCAGAAATAACACGTCTTTCTATAGCCACCCAGACACCGCAACCCTCACAAGTCCGGATGGAGAAAAGCATTCACCGCTTAAGTCAGGACGTTCAAACCCTAACACAGCGAGTGAATCCAACACCTGTACAAGGGACACACATCAGCCACCTTGTCTTGCATCTGGAGTTGGTCCCGTCGTCTACTTCAGATGCATCCTCATCTTCCCAATGTCCAGTTTGCTTCAAGAATTTTGATGGATGGAGTGGGTACTATACATTGACATGTGGTCACTATTATCATTTAGTTTGTCTTATTCGTTTGATGCAAAAAAATAGTCAATGCAGAATTTGTTCACAAGATATTCCACAAGGAATGTATATTATGTTTGGCATGTCAAACGAATATAAATTCAAGCAAGCACGCCCAGATACCCCTAGCACAATTAGAAATCTGTTTGATGAGCAAAATGCTGCTTCAGGGCAACACAATTGAGATCGACAAACTATGTAATATCGCGACAAACTATGTAATATCGAGAATATGAAGCATTGTAATTACTAAAAACACATTTGAATACAAGGTCTTTTACAATGGTTTTTGACATTTGCTCATTCTACTCTCAAGCTATATTGAATCAATTGAGTTGTTATCTGGTTCTAAGTCTGAGTGTTGTGGTTCTCCTTGTAATTCAACCTCCACATCTATTATCAAATTATCTTCTATTTCGTCTACAGTGCATTGAGATACACCAACATTGAAATCTTCTTCATTTTCTTTTTGACAATCATACAACCAGGTTGGCATTTCCTCCTCGTAGCCAGCACTTTCGATGTGATTCAGTATCTTTTCGTTGCAATGCATATACACTAATTTCTCTGCTCTGTCTGCTAATAGTCTGTTGCGAATAGTGCTGTGAACATACTTGTACATACTCCAGTTTCTCTCTGAACTTGAGTTTGCTGCACATTGTGCGAGTACTTTCATTGCAAGAGGACGTAAGGTAGAGTAATGCTCTCCACCATTCATCATCCACCACTTCCATGTAGGTTGCTCTTTTGCCATTCCCTGTACAAAATCATTCGCAAAAGGACCTTCTTTTAATCTAAATGCACTCATTTCTTTGATGCAATCAATTCGGTCCTGAACATTGGAGTAGAACGTGTTGACCATGTGATAGAAATCGCCTACCACCTCTGTATTGGACATCAGATCTAAATTCCAATACTCTGGATCTAGCATGTAAGCCACGCTATGGAGTGGACTATGAGCGCTCTTCCACCTTGCATGAAAATACTTAGCCAAAATTTTCCGCTGTTTGCTAGAGAATGGTAATCGCCACTCCTTATCTACTATAGACTCTTTCAGCTCTTCAGGATTTTCAAGACTCTGTTGGACTAACCACCATGTCATCCACACTTTGCCCAAGTTTGGCGCCCTTTGATCAAGATTGCGGATCGCGAACATAATAGGCATCATTACATGGTATGCATCCATTACACTCCTCCACCAAGCAATCTTGTTTACATTGCCACGTAGACATGTAATTTTATCCTTCACTATTTCTTTCTGCTCAAGCTGCCATTCATCAAAGGACGCGCAACTGAATGTGTCAATCACAACACATTTATTACGGAGAAGTGATTCCAAGGTATAAAAGTATGTGCAGAACCGAGTTTCAGCAGGAAGTTTCAGTATCATTGACATGCGCATCCTATACAAATCGAGCACTCTCTGTCGTTTCAAGATAAATTTCACAACCTGACGTGCTGTATTAATTATTTTGGCGAACCATGTGGTTTCTTCACTAGTGTACCAATCTTTCAACACCAAGTTCAAGTTGTGCGTATTACAACCATTGGCAAAAATGTGCGGAAAGCTCTTCTTTATTAATTTATTGGCGTTTTTACAATTCTTTGCGTTGTCCATCACAACCTGAACGACATGTTCAACACCAATTTCTTTAATTACATCAATCAAGACCTTAGAAATGTATTTGCCACTTTTAATTGCACCAGAACTATCAATCGCCTTTATAAACGTTTCTTCCCTTGGACAAACAAGCATTACATTGATCAACGGTCTTCTCTGAACATTTGACCAACCATCACTCACAATCGTACACCCTGAAAGTGAAATATTCCCAAGTATTATTTTGCCGACACGCTCTTTGACTTCGATGTAACATTTGTCCAAGAAAACATTTCTTATCGTGTGATAAGAAGGAGCTGAAAATCCTGGACCAAACTCACCGATTTTCTTCCAAGCAACCTTCCAATGATTACTGTCTACCATGACCAAAGCACTTCCAGTAAAGAATATTGCTTTGGCGAGTGCTGTTTGTGCTTCTTCTAGAGACTGCACTCGAAAGCTTTGATGCAATGATTTTTGATGCATTTGACAAAGTCCACCTTCATTGTGACGTTTAAAAGGAATACTGCCTGGAATTTCCTCTCCTTGCGCAGGTTGCTCTCCAAGGTTAGTTGGCGTCACTACAGGATCTGCGGAGTTAATATTTGGCTCTGGGTGTTAAGTATGGAGCCTGATTTACCCTTGTAATTTTCTGTGGTAAAAGTGCACATTTGTAAGGCCCCCATTATGAGGAGAAGCCATCGTGCGTGAAGGAAAATCACTCACCGGAAACCAAAATTTTCACGGACAAGAATCAGGGCAACTTTAAAGGCCTCGGGGATGGAGGCCCCGAGACTTTTTTCTTTGCCGGCATATTCTTTTTCGCCAGAATATTATGGCCGGACGGCGGCTGGAAAGTGGTCGGAAAACAACCGGTCGGTTGGCCGTAGCCAGTAGTCAATGGCCGATGGCCGGTGGTCGGTGGTCGGAAGTCAATGGCCGGTGGCCGGTGGCCGAATTCAAAAGCGGACTTGTCTTCTCAAGGGCGGCCACACATGGGCGGATTGGAGGGTCCGATTTGGACTTATTCGCACAAGGGTAGCTACACATGGCTGTCTCTCATAAGAGAGGGCAGCCCTTTTGGCCTATAAAAGGAGGCCATTTCTACACACATTGTAGAGTGTGAATTTGATGCAACAAGGTGAGTGTGAGGTGGTGAGAGTGAAGCAAGGCGGGAGCTCCATTAAGGGTATAATCCCTTTGTAAACTACTTCTTGTTTTGAAGTACTAAAGCCATTGAGTGGCTGCTTTCCCGTGGACGTAGCCCACATTGGGTGAACCACGTATATCGTGTGTACTCTCTCTCTCTCTCTCTCTCTACTCTATAATCTCGTGTATGTAAATCTGTCTCTCTCCATTAAGTAATCTACTCAATTATCTATTTAGCTACGTCTTATTTCCTAACAACTGGTATCAGAGCAAGGTTTGCTTGTAGCTAAATTATCTCAAGGAAAGATTTCCTTGAATTGAGTGGGAGTTATGGCGTAGGAAGGGAAGCTCAAGATTGAGAAGTTCAATGGCAAAAACTACAAACATTGGAAGATGCAGATTGAAGACTATCTCTACCAGAAGGACCTCTATTTGCCACTAGGCGGTCTTGCGAATAAGCCCGCAACAATGGCAGATGAAGCATGGATTGTCCTTGATCGAAAGGCACTGGGAACAATCCGGTTAAGCTTGGCGTCAACGGTGGCCTTCAATGTTTCGGAGATGAAGACCACAGAGGACTTGATGAAGTCACTTGACGACTTCTACGAGAAACCATCCACATCCAATAAGGTATTTCTTATGAAGCGCTTGTTCAATCTAAAGATGGCAGAGAATGGTTCAGTTGCAGAACACCTAAATGACTTTAACACAAACATAAGTCAACTTTGATCAGTGAAAATCAATTTCGATGACGAAGTGCGAGCTCTGCTTATACTATCATCTCTACCGGATAGTTGGGACAGCCTTGTGATGGCTGTAAGTAATTCTATCTCTGGCACAAGTACTCTTAAGTTTGATGATGTTGTGGGTGTTCTCCTAAGCGAGGAAATGCGAAGGAGAAGCACAGGAGAATCATCAAGTGCTGCACTATCAGTGGAAACAAGAGGAAGACCTAAGGAGAGGTTCAAAAACCAAAAGGGTCGTGATTGCTCAAGGCGGAGAAAGTCACGCACAAAGTTAGTTCTTGAATGTTGGAACTGCGGCAAGAAGGGCCACGTCAAGAAGGATTGCTGGTCCAAGAAGAAGAAGGAGACAGATTCTCAAGACAACAAGCCAACATCGGAGGCCAATGTGGCAGGTAAAGTAGAGCAAGATGCTCTAATTCTCTCATTAGACAATGTGTCTAATTCCTGGATAGTAGATTCCGGGGCTTCATTCCATGCGACACCACACAAGCAACATTTCTATGACTACACCAAAGTTAATTTTGGGTATGTATACTTGGGAGATGATGAAGCTTGTGAGATTGTCGGCAAAGGTACAGTTTTTGTCAAAACTGCTAACGGAAATGAATGGAAGCTTAAAGATGTTAGGCATGTTCCTTCTCTTCGCAAAAACTTGATCTCTACATGACAATTGGACGATGAAGGTCACAACATTGCATTTGGAAACAAACGGTGGAAGATCTCAAAGGGATCTTTGGTGGTTGCCAAGGGTGAAAAAGTCGGTACACTTTACTTGTGTACTGTTAGCACGCAACCTTCAGCTTGTGCAGCAACTACAGAAGTTGACAGTGCGGTGTGGCACTACCGACTTGGGCATATGAGTGCCAAAGCAATGCAAATCCTTCAAACAAAGAAGCTTCTACCAGGTTTGAAAGAAGTGGACTTAGAGTTCTGTGAAGATTGTGTTTATGGTAAACAAAAGAGGGTAAAATTTCAAAAATCAAGAAATGAAAGAAAAAATAAAAAACTTGAGTTGGTTCATTTTGAAGTTTGGGGTCCTGCAAGTACACCATCACTTGGTGGCTCATTGTACTATGTAACATTCATAGACGATGCGACTAGAAAAACATGGGTTTATGTCATGAAGAATAAATCCGATGTATTTTCCATATTTCAAAGGTGGAAAGCCTTTGTGGAGAATGAAACAGGTACCAAGGTTAAATGCCTCAGATCCAACAATGGAGGCGAATATTGTAGCGAAGCTTTTGAAAGATTTTGTGCTAGCAATGGCATTCGGAGGCAAAGGACAACCCCAAGGACACCTCAACAAAATGGGATTTCGGAAAGGATGAACAGGACAATCATGGAACGAGCACGAAGCATGCGGCTACATGCAGGCCTACCGCTTGAGCTTTGGGCAGAAGTTGTAAGTACGTCTGTGTACTTAATCAATTGGTCACCCTCAACGGCATTGGATGGGGGAGTTCCAGAAGAGGCATGGACATGTAAACCGGTGAATTATGCATTTCTCAAAGTGTTTGGGTGTGAGGCTTTCATGCACATAGATAGAAGCCTAAGATCAAAGTTAGATGCAAAGTCCAAAAAGTGTTTCTTCATTGGCTATGGAGAAGGAGACTTTGGGTATCGCCTATGGAATCCTGAAGATGGTAAAATCTTAAGGAGTAGGGATGTAATTTTTAACGAACAAAATATGTACAAAGATTACTTGGAAAGAAAACAAACAAAAGAAACAGGTGATGAGTACATGGAGCTTGAGGACGGTGAAGACTCAAGGACTGCAAACGGTGACAATGTGCAACAACGTCAACCAAATGAGGAGCCTCAACCTATTCCCCGAAGATCTACAAGAGCAAGTAGACCTCCAGAAAGGTTTGTTCCTTCCTTCAACCTATTCCCCGAAGATCTACAAGAGCAAGTAGACCTCCAGAAAGGTTTGTTCCTTCCTTCAACCATCTCTTGATCTCAGATTCTGGAGAGCCGGAATCATATGAAGAAGCTATGCAACATGAATCCAAAGAAGAATGGACGAAGAGCATGCAAGTGGAGATGGACTCACTACATCGCAACCAAACATGGGAGTTGGTTGAGTTGACTAAAGGTAAGCGGGCACTTCAAAACAAATGGGTGTACAAGCTAAAGGAAGAAGAAGGTGGGAAGAAAAGGTACAAGTCTAGGCTTGTGGTAAAAGGTTTTTCTCAAAAGAAAGGTATTGACTTCAATGAAATATTTTCTCCTGTTGTAAAAATGAACTCAATTAGGCTTGTCTTAAGCCTTGTGGCTGCTCATGATCTAAATCTCGAGCAAATGGATGTAAATACGGCATTCCCTCACGGTGACTTAGAGGAGGAAATCTACATGCTTCAACCAAAGGGGTATGAAGTAAAAGGTAAGGAGAAAATGGTTTGCAGATTAAAGAAGATCTTGTATGGTTTAAAGCAAGCATCAAGACAATGGTACTTGAAGTTTGATCGATGGATGTTGGATCATGGATTCACAAGATGCAACTCGGATCACTGCGTCTACACGAAGAATTTGGGAGATGGAAAATTCATCATCCTAATGTTGTATGTTGATGACATGTTGATTGCAAGTGCTAACATGCAGGACATCAAAGACCTAAAAGAGGAGCTGTCCAAATCTTTTTCAATGAAAGATTTAGGTGCTGCAAAGAGGATACTTGGTATGAAAATATCAAGGGACAGGACGAAGAAGACAATAAAGCTATCTCAAGAAGATTACATCAAGAAGGTAATAGAAAGGTTTGCAATGCAAAATGCAAAAGCAGTTTCTACACCTTTGGCTGGTCATTTTAAACTAACGAAGGATATGTGTCCAAAGACACAAGAGGAGATAGCCTATATGTCTAAAGTTCCATATGCTGCAGCGGTAGGTTCTCTAATGTATGCTATGGTCTGGACAAGGCCAGACATTGCACATGCAGTGGGAGTTGTGAGTAGGTTCATGGACAACCCAAGTAAAGAGCATTGGCAAGCTGTGAAGTGGATACTTAGGTATCTAAAAGGGACAACAACAAATGCTTTGTATTTTGGAGGAACTGATATTTTTCTAGAAGGGTATGCTGATGCAGATATGGCAAGTGACAAAGATACTCGAAGGAGCACTACTGGCTATGTGTTCACGGTTGGAGGCACAACAGTAAGCTGGGCTTCAAAGCTGCAGAAAGTAGTTTCACTTTCTACCACGGACGGAGAGTATGTAGCAATGACGGAGGCAAGCAAAGAAATTCTGTGGCTTCACAGATTCTTAGAAGAGCTTGGATTCAAACAAGACAATTGTGTCTTGTACAGTGATAGCCAAAGCGCTACCCATCTTGCGAAGAACTCAGCCTTTCATTCAAGGACAAAGCACATTGAGGTGAGATATCACTTCATACGCACTCTTTTGGAAGAGGGACAACTCAAGCTAGGAAAGGTGCATACAAGTGAAAATCCTGCAGACATGTTTACAAAGTTGGTCAACAAGGAGAAGTTGAGCTTTTGCTCATCTTCAATCGGCATTCAAGGATAAGAAGCCAGAATGGAAAGCAGTCACAGGTTTGGTTTGGAGATCAGTCTCCAAGTGGGAGATTGTTAAGTATGGAGCCTGATTTACCCTTGTAATTTTCTGTGGTAAAAGCGCACATTTGTAAGGCCCCCATTATGAGGAGAAGCCATCGTGCGTGAAGGAAAATCACTCACCGGAAACCAAAATTTTCACGGACAAGAATCAGGGGCAACTTTAAAGGCCTCGGGGGCGGAGGCCCTCGAGACTTTTTTCTTTGTCGGAATATTCTTTTTCGCCGGAATATTATGGCCGGACGGCGGCTGGAAAGTGGTCGAAAAACAACCGGTCGGTTGGCCGGTGGACGGTAGTCAATGGCCGATGGCCGGTGGTCGGAAGTCAATGGCCGGTGGCCGGTGGTCGGAAGTCAATGGCCGGTGGCCGGTGGCCGAATTCAAAAGCGGACTTGTCTTCTCAAGGGCGGCCACACATGGGCGGATTGGAGGGTCCGATTTGGACTTATTCGCACAAGGGACGCTACACATGGCTGTTTCTCATAAGAGAGGGCAGCCCTTTTGGCCTATAAGAGGAGGCCATTTCTACACACATTGTAGAGTGTGAAGTTGATGCAACAAGGTGAGTGTGAGGTGGTGAGAGTGAAGCAAGGCGGGAGCTCCATTAAGGGTATAATCCCTTTGTAAACTACTTCTTGTTTTGAAGTACTAAAGCCATTGAGTGGCTGCTTTTCCGTGGACGTAGCCCACATTGGGTGAACCACGTATATCGTGTGTACTCTCTCTCTCTCTACTCTATAATCTCGTGTATGTAAATCTGTCTCTCTCCATTAAGTAATCTACTCAATTATCTATTTAGCTACGTCTTATTTCCTAACACTGGGAACTCTTGATTCGAAGGTACACAGCTATATATCTGTCGTTTCTTACCACCCTTTTTGGCGAGCTCTTCTCTCAAACGCTTTGCAACTGCAGGTGCCTGAGAATGTTCACATTTTCTATAATTGTTTTAAGCGCTACCCAGGAAATGATCCCTAATATGTGGTGCACCGCTAGATTTTGTTGTGAGACAAAATTTACATTGCCACTCCATATATCGGCCACATATGTTGTGAACATAATCCCACTCTTTTCTAGGAGATTTTTTATTCTTTGGCTTCTTTGTACCACTTGTGCCCACATTTTGCTCCATTGCTTTTAAATTAAAACTGAAGAGAAAAGAACAAGATGTTACAAACTGAAAACAAATTTTTTATTTTCAATATATATTATAATTTAAAAACCATTCAATATGAAAGTAACCATGATGCACAATATGAGATTTTCAATGAAGGCTAGTCAATCCACATATCAATCACCTATATTGTGAGCAACCATACACATTGCAATGTAATCTATACATGGCGTAATAACCATAACAATACTATGAATCTCTTTATGCAATTATTATTATAATGATTATTTATATGTCCACTTTGATTTGCAAACAATAAGACACATCTAATTTCATTTGCTACAAAAACAAACGAAAGCAATAAAATATATAATTGGTCATTTCAGGCACTAATAATCTATCGTAATAAATAATGCAAACGAATATATAAACCAATGCATGAACTAACGCAAATAAATCTTCAATATAATCACCCAATTGGGGACTACTTGAACCCAGTGAAGGATTGTAGCCCACCCATGCAACCAATTCAATATATAAAAGCTATTTTAACCCAATCAAGGATTATAGCTCTTATATTGTAAATCAACTCAAATATAAGACTTCAAGGATATTTATATGCCCGGTACACTAGTAGAGGACATCCGACCCTTGACTATCGACTAGACATTTACATATGCCCATCTTCCAAAACCAATTACAACCCTCATTTGGACCAATGGCTTCTTCGCAATGAGCATGATTCCCCAAGTTTTTAGTTGTTTTGGTTTCGTACCTTTATGTTGGTAAACGAATTAAAATTTTTTAGAAGTGGTTACTGAATTAAGAATCACGTCCGGCCCAAAAAAGGACTTGTGACTCTGCAACCTTAGGTCAAATCACAAGGAGATGACAATACCCGGCACTCGGATACACTCTCCAAGGATTTGCCTAGATTAAAAACCGGGGTTAGCACACTATTTACTATATATAATTAAGCCCGCCGGGTTTTTTCATTTTCTCGGCGGGCCCGCCGGGATAATGCACTTACCCGACGGGCCCGCCGGTATAACGCAGATGCCCGACGGTACCTGCAGAGAAAGTGTGGAAGCCCGGTGGGCTGATCGGCTCTATAGATTTTTGCAGGTCATCATCAAAGTCACGTTAACAATTAACGTGCTCACGTGATGTTTTTGTGTAAATACTAAAGTTATTTACGTAATCACCCGATCGTGATTACGTTAATCAAATCCCTGCCTCTCACACTCTTGAGGTGAATTAGATCATAAAATTGAAATTTTTATAGACTCACAACCTCAACACAAAGCACCATATAGACATAGTCCATTGCACTAGCAAGAAATCCAAAAACAAATCCTCGAACTTCTAGAGAAAGTCCTCATCTGCCCTAGTGCATTCCCTTTTGGTGCCCCAGCTCCTCTAGTCGAAGAGAAAAACAACACTTTTTGCATGTGCATAGACTACCAAGCATTAGACAAGGTCATTGTAAAAAACCGCTATCCCATTCCACGCGTAGACGACCTCCTTGATCGCCTACGAGGAGCCAAAATGTTTAGCAAAATTGACCTAAAATTAGGATACGATAAGATCCGTATGTACCCCAATGACATTTTTAAAACTTCATTGTGTACATAGTTTGGTCATTATGAGTTTATTGATTTACCGTTTGGTCTCACAAATGCACAATCCACATTTGCTAGGATGATCAACAAAATATCTCATGATTATCAAGACTTTGCTATTGGCACGAGCACAAAAATCACATGTATGTTGTCTTTGAGCTATTGTGTGAGCACCAATTGTTTGAAAATCTTAACAAAAGTACCTTTTTTCAAAGTCACATTCATAATTTAGGCCACATCTTCTCTGAAATAGGCATATCCATAGACCCTCAAAAGATTGACACTATTTAAACATGGCCTACCCCCAAATTTGTGCATGACATCAAGTCCTTTCTAGGATTAGCATGCTTTTATCAAAAATTTGTCCAAAAATTGCATCATTGATGACCACCTTGCTTCACCAAAAATACCATTCCATTGGGGTCCCGTCCAGTAAAAAATATTATCACACCCTCAAACACCTCGCTAGGAGGTGCAAAACCTATAGCTGTGAGAGCTTGTGATGAGAATCACAAACACTTTGTGAAAAAGTGTTTGTGGAGAATCACCAATCCTCTTCCTAAAGATAGTTTAAATTCTAAGAGCGTTTGTGAAAGAAAAGTCACAAACCCTCTTTCCTATCGTGCTTGGAGTTTGCATGTTTTTTTAGTCGAGATTATGATGAGAGGATCACCAAATAACATTTAATCTCACTTAAAAAGACCAATTAAAAACAATAAATTTCAATGCTCATACAAGCACAAATCCCAATCAAAACCCAACCTCTTTCATGGAATCATGTAGCCTCGCCCCCAATTGTATCTAGTCATAACATCAAACAATTGAAAGGAATACATGAGCTTCCACCTTCACAAAAACCATTTTCTGAATTTTTAGAGATTCAAGAGCTTAAAAATTGAAGCACACACACCATTTCAATAGGGTAAACCCTAGTTCGCTCACTCACAAGCTCAGATACAAGATTGCAAGAACAGACACGATTGCACTACACATAGATTGAGCAATCACGGAAGGGATTGCACAATTGAAGGAAATCGATGGTTTTTTTAGTAAAGAGAAGACTTCTCTTCCCCACGTCATTTTCAGCTGATGTGTCAATTGTTTGGCCACTTTTCCATTTTGGACCAAAACTAAGCCATTTTGAGCTCATTTTTAACCCAAAAAAGACAATTTTTAATGCAAAAATTCCTAAACGTAGTTAGAAAAATCCTTAAGTTTGTGGGATCAATTGAATAAGCATAAAAATCATAGGTATACATCAACTTTCATCAATATTCCATTTTGGGTCACTTTTTTGTAGTTTTATGACGGTGTTCGCTAGTTGCTATTTTTGGCAGTTTTGACCTCATCAATCTTTGAAGGCAAGATGATTGTGCCACTATGAACTGCTTGGAATATGTAAATTATAAAACCAAATTATACATATTATCAAGTGTTAAAACACACAATAGTTCCACATGTAGGGCCACGAATCCCCGTATAGGTATGTGCATGACATGTACTGTAGTAGACACTTCAACATATATCACAATATGTACATTATTGTTTTTATTCCCATGCATTGAGAAGTGTCAAAAGTGAGGTGAATGTTATTATTTCACATTATGTATGTGCCACGGCATGACATGGAGCCCCTCTGAACCTTCACATCCTCTGCCAACTTGGTTGCTTCTTTGTTTAAATACACCTCGATTGTAAACATCTAATGAGAGATACATGGCAAGAACATAGTTCCCACTTGGGTCATATGAAAAGAATACAAAAAATTGTCATAATAGCACAACATATGATAAGCAATGCATTCCCTAAATTGATAGGCATAAGATTAGAGGGATATCCATCAAAGCATTTCCCTCTATCAAAGGCCATATAAGTACTCAAACAAAGTCCATAAGCATCATAATGTCTTCCTGGGTCATATGGTAAAATTATAAAGTCTCACATATTCTACATAGCATGAATTTCTAGTGAGTTTGTATCACCCCCTCTAGTATCCAAAATTTTAGCATGAATCCTTGAATCATCAAGCTCCATATTATCCATTACCTCATTTGGTGCCTCATAATCTACATGCATAACTTCTCTTACACGCATGAAATCATGTAAAACCTCATCGAAGAATACCACAAGATCTACCTCATGCTCAGTAGGTCACATACCTCATCGTACGTTTGGAAACCCTTATCATAAGGAGCTTGAAATTCCTCCAAAGCATCATCTAAAAGAGCCATAAGCTCCATGTCCTCCTATTCTTGTTGTCCAAATTCATAAAATGATTGATTTATTTTAGAACCCTTGTTGTATGTGGCATGAAACCATATAAAGAATCATACAAAAGATACATAAGATCCTCTTCAATGGGTGTAGGGTGGCGTTGTAGCAACAACCTAATTGCAACCCACGCAAAATTATCAATTCGTGGATCAGCAACTCGGCTAGCGCTTGGAGGCACAAACATCATAGGATGCATCAAAATAGAGGATTCAAGTGATCCTTCTGTCCATCATAGAGAGAATCCATGGAAGGGGATTCCTCTAATCAACCACACAATCCTACTTACTAATCACTATACACACAACCATGTGATTGAAATTAGCCTCTCTCATCAATCACCCTAAGAAAAACTCCTAATCACACAACTACATAAGCATGCAATTAACATACCTACTTTGCATTAGTGTGGCCATTCTGGTCAATACCCTCAATGCTACTACGTATGTACACACACTAATCACACACCTTGTAGAGAGAGAGGAAGGGAAGGAAGGCATAGCCTTCACACACCATGGCCAATGGTGTGGATAGAAGAAATTAGCTTAGAAAGGGAATAGAGATCTAGCATCACACTAATACAATCTCACTTCTCATAATCAAAATATAGAAGACTAATAAGAAAGAAAGTGAGATTGATTATTATAAATCAAGAGCTACATGGGCATGGAAAGCCCATGAGTCTCATGACCATCCAGTATACAAAGAAGAGAGCTCACCTAAGAATGACTTCTCATTTAGCATAGGGCTTGTTTATAGTTTTGGGCTTCAAGCTTTTCAACTATGGGGGTTGGGCCCTTTAGCCTATACAATTTAGGACTCCTAAATGAGACCAAGGTCTTACACATTCAATAGGAAATATTATGCTCAATAGCACATCCCTAGCTTGGTGCATAATTAGTGTCGCATGTCTTGTCAATGCTAGCAACGGGACCCTCTTGAGATCATAGCCCATGATGTAGTGGATACTCGTCACATGTGGTATGCATTTAAGCCATATTTTCTTCACACTTTTTCCCTACCATCACACCTTCTTTCAAGTACCTTTATACTTCAATCTCACAAAAATCAGCATGCTTCACAAAGATAGAAGTCAATTCTTTTTCCATTTCATCATCATAATCCTTCCACTCATTGGTAGGAGTTTGTGGTTGCATATCAACTTACACCCCCTCCAAATAAGATCCTATGACTTTGAAATACATCTCATCCACCAATCCACAAGCATATGTATCACATCAAAGAGCATTGGAATCACAAAAACTATTATCTTCATTTAGAGATTTGTGAACCTCTTTGAAGCATGAACCGACCTTCAAATCACAATACTCTATGTCATCCTGGGTCATACCATTTTGCATGTTTACATCTCCTTGGATACATCCATGCTCTACCACATGCTTTACAACATCTTTATCATCCTTTCTGTCACAAGAAGATAATTTTTGCATAGCCAATTCACCAAAAAATAGGAAGCATCACAAAAATAAATCCATTCTAATGAACCCCCAATAGAAATTGAGCTCACAAAAGCATCTTTTGCAGATTGAGTGCCATCCACAGTATCTTCGACCATAGGTCTATGTGAAAAGTCCATAGCATCACAAATAGAAGAACAATGCTCATGTGCCAAAACTAAAACACCAAGTTTTTTTATAAATAGCTTTGACTATATCCTCATCTTTTGCATGTAACAATGTTTTGTCCTATAGAAGGCACTCATCTATTATAGCTTCGAGCTTTTCACAAATTTGATTGCAATCAATTGTATAGCATGGTACTTGTATCAATTTTTTGCTTTCAATATTTTGGACAACATCTACCTTTGAAGAAGCAATGCAATCCATTTCCCATCGCATAAAGCCTAAGGTCTCTTTTTCAAAAGCGATTGAAAAAGCACCCCAGTTATCTTTGCATTCCTTTGCAGTCTCTTGGACTTGCTAATACAAATTTGGAGCCACCAACTACTGAAAGGAAATAATCATTATTCTTTTAGGAACCTCTTGAACCCTCATCTCCATTGCTCAGCACTCAAGAAATCCTCTTGGGTCATAAACCTCAAAGACATTACATTTCTCATACACTATACCCAATGCAATCCCCATTTCTTCTTCCAACTACATCACTTTGGTTAAATGATTTTTTTGAATCCATAATTCATATCCCTTTGTATAATTAAATCATGTAGATATAACTTTATTCCTCACCCTAGCCACTTCGCGTCAGGTTCACTAGAATTGTCCGAATGTGTGCAGTCTAGTTGGCAAGGTGCAAACTTTGTGAAAAAGTGTTTATGGAGAATCACCAACCCTCTTCCTAAATATGGTTTACATTCTAAGAGTGTTCGTGATAGAAAAGTAACCCTCTTTCCTATCGTGCTTGGAATTTTCTTGTTTTTGTAGTTGAGACTATGATGAAAGGATCACCAAATCACATTCAATTTCACTTAAAAAGACCAATTAAGAACCCTAAATCTTCAGCCATGTAACCTCAATGATCATACAAGCACAAATCACAATCAAAACCCAAACCTCTTTCATGGAATCATGTAGCCTCACCCCCAATTGCATAGTCTGTAACATCAAACAATTGAAAGGAATACATGAGCTTCCACCTTCACAGAAACCAGTTTTTGATTTTGTAGAGATTTAAGATCTTATAAATTGAACAAAACCATCTTTCCCTATCATGGCTTCCCAAAGCTCATTCTATCTGACTAAGATGGCCTCTTTTGCAATCACTTTTGGCTTTCCCTAGCCAACAACTTACGATCTACAATGGAATTCACATCTTCTTTTCATCCTAAAAGTAAGTTTAAGTAACAGCCAACTAGAAGCAACAAATAGCACCACCATGGACCTTCTTAGATCATACATGATTGAAAATACCGCAAATTGGGACTGACACTTCCCCATGTTGAAATTTGCATACAAAAACACATCCTATTTGGCCACAAACCGAGCACCCTTTGAAATTGTTTACGGTAAGAAACTCCCTGTCCCTATATCTACTATTGATAATGATGTTTGAGCAACAAACACCTTAGAAAGAGACCACACAAATATTTCACAAGAAGCCACTCATTGCATTCAAAGAGCACAAGAAAGGTTCACTACACAAGCTACCAAGAAAAGAACGCCCACACCTTCTAAAGAGAATGACCTCGTTTGGCTTAGAATAGAAAAATGACACTTGAAAAGCGTAGAAAAACATCCTAAAGTGAATTTGGCCCCTTGATTCTATAGCCCATTTAAAATCCTTGAGAAGATCAACGACAATGCGTTCTTCTTGGGCATCTCCTCACAGTAAAAACATACGCAACTCCTTCCATGCTAGTTTGTTGAGACCACATAAGGGACCTATTCCCAATACTCCTTCCACCATCGATCCCCCCTTGATCGAGGAAGACGAAGAGATTATGAGTCCCAAAATAATTTTAGATCATGACATGACCACTACCCATTTAGGAAACCAATACAAAAGATATTTGGTAAAATTTGGAAGAGTGTCAATGGGTTTTTGAAGCATACCTAAGTCCACACTACCATCACTTGATTCTTGCATACCACACACTTAGAGACACATATTTTCTAATTTAGGTAGTGCCTCTCTTTCAAGTGTAGATTCACCGATTGAGATAGCACTAGTGTAGATCCATCAATTTAGGCAACACGAACTCAAAATGCAGATTCACCAATCTGGGCAACATTACTGCAGATTTACTGATTTAGGCAGCACAAAATTAAATGCTAATTTGCTGATCTAGGTAGCATTAGAGCAGATTTACCAATTTAGGTAGCACACCCATTTGTGTAGATCCATCAATTTAGGCAGCACCAATTACTAGATCACTCTACATGTGGCTGGTCACCACTATCGCAAGTTTGGTTTTCGTAGCAATTTAGGGCAGATGTCTTTCAACCCCAAGGTATGTAATGGAATTGATATTTTGATGATTAAATTGTGAAATATCTGATATTTTGATGAAGCATTGCAATGTTGATTTGAATTGTGGAATATGATCACTTGTCAAGTGTTGTGTGAGCAGATTAGTGATTAGCACATGCAAGACAATAAAGCGATTGTTGCTCATGGAACAAACTACCGCCACTTTGGGACTCTATGGTGATGCACCCATTTTACAATTCATTAAGCTTATAGTAGAATTGTGATATTTTAGGATCATTATACTATGGTATTTGCAAGTGCAAACGGACGTAATTCATTTTTTGAGAAGTACTTTTATTCATAAATGAAATACGTGCAAGAGGGAGATGCTCCCTCTTGCACGGGGTGAGATTGCACCCATTGTTTGTGTCATCTCTCTCTCTCTCTCTCTCTTTCATGCTATTGATCTATTGTCATACACACATCACAACACATTTATGCACACTCCTCTTATTCTCTATCCCTAATGTGACAACTACAATATTCAAGTTATTCAACAGGGTCACCATAGCTTTCGCCTGCAGCTCTCTCTCTCTCTTTTATTCTCTCTCTCTCTCTCTCTCTCTCTCTCTCTCTCTCTCTCTCTCTCTCTCTCTCATTATTTTCAACATGGTATGAGAGCGGGTTTTTCATTTAATAATTATCATAAAATTTAAATCCATTTATAATTATTTTTGCTTCCAATAACCTATTTGAATTGAGACTATTCCTTATCTCCTTTGCTATGTTTAGTGGACTCTCTTGGAGAATATGAGACATAAATAATACATGAGGTCATAAAGCTCCTTATTCAAGCCTACATGGCCTCTCTCTCCCTCTTGTGCCTCTAAGGCCTCTCTCTCCCTCTTACACCCATGGTTATCTACCCTCTTATGCTCATGATGGATTGACGTCTTGTGCTTCGTTAATCCACCTCTCAACACCCTTTAGGATCTTTTCCACTTGCAAAAATCACAATCCTTGCTTGCGCCACTTGTTGGCATCCTTATAGAGCTCCATGCATTGGAATTTTTCACCATACTTGCTTAGAAGTGGGAACTTAATCTCTATTAAAATAAAGAATCCTTACAAGATAACAACTTTACTCAAAGCTATTAAAACAATAAGGTATTGGTCGTATGGCATTCAAGGGATACTACTAAATGACCTCTATTGAATTTCATGATAGTGTCTCTTTTGTGACGGGTTCTGTAAAGTCTATTGTTTGCTCAAAACACAAATGAGAGCTTTCTCACCAAAAGATGAAACTATGGAAGAAGAAGGATAATAAGGGGTCAATAATCAATGAAAATTAGCACCTTAATCCATGGTACTATGATTTGGTCATACCTATTGGTCTAGGCCCTCTTCTTGTGGGAAACATGAAACTCTATGTCCTCAATCTCCAACAAACAATATCATCTCAGGAGGAGATGCCTCTAGACTTCTGAAGGCTCTACAAGATATTGAGAGATACCATCCTGATATCCAAGGTCAAAGTAATAATCTAGATTGGGAACCAATTTCTATTAGGATAAGCCAAACTTGTGGCACCAATATGGGAAAGCCCTCTAGCCACCTAGGAAAATTGATGACATGGTCCAATAGCAAGAGGATGAAACCCATCTAGCCAGTGATTGCAAATCACGAATACTATATATAGAGGCTACTTTCTAATCAAACAATTTCACTTTGAGTTCTATCATTTGTGTCTATAATATCTCTCTCTGTCTATGGTCTTAGCTTTGGCATAACCTAACCCTAATCACCATCTCTCTAACCCTAACCCTAATACCATGGTTGATCTAAGTCTTCCCCTTGGGTGCCCACTTGGTTACCATAACTACTGTAAGGTATTCCCTTGTGTGTGCATGTCAAGTTCAACTCACACACTGGGCGAACTCCAAACATGCAATAAGTTGTAGCTCAATTGTCCTCGGGTTCGTTGGGACCATTTCCCAACACACAAAAAGGTACTCACACTAGAGCCACAATTGAATGGTAAAGGATCTACAAAAGGATCCTATAGCTGATTTTGGCTTCGTAAGTAGAGATTTCCACTGAGATTTGGTCCTTCAAAACCTTTCAAGGGGGTGTTTCCACGCTGCCTCCAAGAGCTAAAGCCATTGTCCTTGAACCAACTTGGAGATATTTCTCATGGGAGCCATGTTCCCCACAAGCTGAACTCACCAAATCTCCAAGCTATATAAGGGGACAAATCCTGCTAGAAAAAAAGCAGCTTGACTAAGCATCAAATCAAAGCACCACATCAAGAATTCTAAGGGCCGGATCTCCGAAGAGGAGCTTAGAATTGTATGAGGTATTTGTGTATAAAGTCACAACAGACAGGCACACAATGTGTCCCATGTTGAAATGTATGAAATATATGTGTGAAAAAAATAGATGTAGAGTAGGCATTGCCATGTTATATGGTAATACCTTACCAGCTAGTATCACACACATTGGCACACACAAGATGCACACCACATTTTCTATGTATGTGTACTTCGCAACATTGTCCATGAAGGCCATTTCCTCAACACAATGGACTGATGAAGATAAAAAACAAGAAGATGACAACATTGACAAACAACTTTGCAGACTTGAAGATGGAATCTATGAAACATATGGCCTTTTGACATCGGGCCCACACACACAAAATCATTTGAAATCACAACATTTGTGTTTTGACCTACCACCTAGTTGCCTACAAATCTCTAGGGGAGATGCACACGATCCTACACCCATTTGACAATTCTCTGGGGAGGATGTTGTCACTTTCGTCTTACACCCAACTGAAAATTCTCTGGCAAAACACTTTTGTATTTTAAGTGCTACATTTGACACTCACCAGAATGATGGCCATCTACACATGAACACACAAGATCTTTGTAAACGCCAAGTTTGGCTTAAGGGGGCGTATGTTAGGGTAAGCCCAGCTTGTGACACCACCATGGGAAAGCTCTCTAGCAACTTAGGAAAGGATAATTGATGACATGGTCCAATAGCAAGAGGATGAAACCCATCCAACGAATGATTGTAAAGAAACAAGCCTATATGGAGGCTACTTTCTAATCAAACAATTACACTTTGAGTCCTATCATTTGTGTCTATACTATGTCTCTCTCTGTGCTCTTGGCTTTGGCATAACCTAACCCTAATCACCATCTCTCTAACCCTAACCCTAACACCCTGGTTGAGCTAAGGCTTCACCCTCCATATTCTAAT
The DNA here is from genome assembly GCF_014529385.1 of Adiantum capillus-veneris. NCBI lineage: Eukaryota > Viridiplantae > Streptophyta > Polypodiopsida > Polypodiales > Pteridaceae > Adiantum > Adiantum capillus-veneris. The sequence goes on along the minus strand of NC_140952.1, from coordinate 9,813,487 downwards.
GCTAATATTGGTGATTAGGGAGTTCGCTTCCGTAACCACTAACCCATCACTTTCTCCCCTCAATAAGTACAAATAAAAAATCATAAAAATAATTATGGATTGGAGACCTCTTTCTCCCCTTAATAAATTAACATAAAGAATCATCAAGAAAAATTATGTTCGTACTACACTGCACGAATAAACCTCAAAGGTTTTTCCCACACAAGTTTTTAATTGGCTTGTATATATCATATTTCTTGAGGGTTAAGACATTGCCCATGTCTCTAACATGCAATAAGACCACCCACACATCATTTTCCTTTCATTTACTTTTAGTTCACTCCATGGGCTACACTTTTTAGACCACCTTTTTATTGCTCAGTCATAAAGGATTTGGAGTTAGTTAGGTTGTTTGTTCTTTGAGTCATATGTAGAAGATGTGGAGCCCAACCTATGAACTAAGAAACGAATGCCTCTGAGCCACATTGGCCTTTGTTCAACCTCTAAGTCACAATGGCCTTTCTTTAGCCTTAAGTGATGCATGGTTAGTCAATCTAGTGTTGTGTTTGTGGATTTTTCACCAATGAGTATATGATATCCACCCACACCATTTTTTTTGCACCAATTGATTTTGAGTTTGGGGTTGTCTCATCAATTACCTCCATCAAGGAGCTAAAGTGGTTTGTTAGATCTAGGGAGCATACTATTAGACTAGCATTCTACTCTTGACATAGTCACTTATGTAGAAGGTAGATATTGTAGACCTTAATATGCCTAAGGAAAAGTAAAAATATAAAAAGAAAATTTGAGGTTTAGATTCTAAATAAGGAGCTGTCATCTTGAATCACAAGGAATGGAGCTGATGTAAATAAGTCCCTAAAATGTGATGCAAATGTCTTGTGCCACAATTTTTGTGTGTTTCTATGTGTTATAGAGTATGTGGTAGTGAGGCGGCCCGGGGTGGCGGGCAACAAGGGAGGCGACCTCTAAACACCCCTCAAGGCTCCCATGTTGCTCAATTGGGACTGGGTCTACCACAAACAAGCAAAAAAACAACAAACCCACATCCAAAAACAAGTGAAGGGGCACCACTTAGTTATAGAGTAAACTAGGACGCAAAGAGGAGAAACCCTTAGCAATACAAGCGAGAAGGAGGGGTACCGTCTATCACTGATATAAATGCTACAAATACACACACCAAATACCAAGAGAGAGAGAGAGAGAGTTTTGGGCAAGAATTAAGCTTCAATTTAAATGATTGATACAGTTGTATAAACAGCTTGGAGGAGAGTCAATAGACACAATTAAGTTTAATGATGTTGCAATCTACACATTATCTTAGGGTTATGGGAACCCTCTCACCATACAACCCTCTTATAATGTTTTCCCACACAGCAAAAGCAAACACAAAAGCTCTTGAGTCACGTACAAGAAATACTACAAAAGAACCTCAAAATGAAAATGCGTCACCTTAAACCAAATGAGGTGAGGTTGCCAAGCGTGAATTGGACAGACTCAAGAGAGTCTTGAACCGTGGTTGCACCCAATTTATTGATTCAATTGATGTGCAAGATTAGACACAAATTTGATTGGAATTTATGAATCACTCACTCCCTTGCAATGCTACAACTAGCTCAAAGACGATTTCCTATACACCACAAGTAATGGTGTATAGAGAGCTCACTCTCTATACACCACAACTAGGGATAGAGAGCTCACTCTCTATCCCTACAACTAGGATGGCAAATGGTACGCTCAAAGTAGTGAGAAATATGTAGAGATCATGCCATTTACAAAGAGAAAAAGGCTTTATTTATAGGTGAGGAGAGCCCTTATTAGGATTATCTCCTTATCAACATTTACATATGAAAACCATGTTTATGAAATTTTTTCTATATTCTTATGAGAGTGGGGCTCTCTTGTCTCTTGAGTCAGATGGATGTGGGCTCAAGAGGAGAGAATTATTGAGGTGAAATAGACAAGATTCTAAAGAGGTGAGTGATTTTTGTGTGAGGTTGCCTACTCCAAGGTAGAGTAGAGTAGGTGCAATTTACAAGAAAGGGTTAGCAGTTAGTGGTGTTAGTAGTTTGTAGTTAGTAGGATGGGATAAAATTACATGGCATATGCACTCAAGGTGCATTATATGATTTATAAAATGCTAAAAAGTATGAGAAGGATCAAAATATACACAATTTGATGGAAACCACAAGATGGAAAGAGAATTTTCCACCTATCTCCTCCAGTGAATGAAGCAGTTGTAGAACTTTGTCGATGTAGTGGAAAAGTTAAATTTTCCATGATCAAACTCCTCCTTTTGTAAAGCTTGAGCTTGTTTATTTTATAATTTTCTCTCTTTTTGTGAAAGGATGAAGAGGTTATGGCAATATGAGTTTGATTCTATAGAGAGAAATTGAGCTATGTGTGTAGAGATGATAGTTTTTGAGCTATGGAGTAAGGGAGAGATGGGAATGATGAAGAAGATGAAAGAAGCCATGAAAGTTGCAGGTTTAAGTGAGGTATGAAGAGGAATGAGTGTGTGTGTGTGTGTGTAGAAGTGTGAAGGGAGGTGAGAGAAAACTAGGGTGACTTGTGAGAAAAAAATGGACAGACTGAGGTCCACCATAAAATTCATATCTCACCGATGGTCACTTCATAAATTATGCAAAAACTTGAGGTGATTATTCAAGTTGTGGGCTACATTTTGTCTGTTGGTCACTTCTTCAAATTCTGAGTGGAGATAGGCGTCACAAATCTCACCACAAAAGCCTGCTTTTTATGTCTGCAAAATTCTTTTAGTGGCCCCCTCATTTGTTGAATTTGCACAATGCATCCAAGAGTGAGACCCTCCTTTGTCATATCATGATACAAAGCATCCAAGTCATCTTTATACATGCATGGAGGAGGATCATTTGTGAATAAAGAAATATATACATGGTAGGACTAGTGTATGGACTATTCATGGACTTAATGAGCACATAGTGTCATGAGTACAAATAATAAAAAGTATGAAAGAATCATGGATATGGAAAAAGATATTGGAATCATATGATATGGTCCCTCTTTTGTATTATTTTGGGTGAATGAGGAAAAAGAATGCAAGTAAATGAAAACTATAAAATAAAAGTAACTAAGGAAGTAGAAACCGGGTTTTTGTTTTCACAAGGGCAATGATAGAAATGTGAGGATGATTTTTATAAAAGAAGAAAATATTTATAAGATTAGAGAGTGTACACATTGTTAATAAAATATATCTATTGTGCAAGAGGATAAAAGAAGACATACATAGGTTAAGTAAAACACACACCTAGATAAATAATATTTAAATAAAAAAAAAATCCCCATATACAATGAAATACTTACATCCAAATGGGCCATAACATATATATATTTTTTTGTTTTTATTTTTTTATTTTTTTATTTTTTTGGTTCAACTAGCATAGTGACTATCTAATTGAACGTTTTTAAGGAGATATGGGGAAAGTCCCCTAATTCACAAACACCTATGTACAATGAAAGGGTGAGGACAACAAAAATGTTTGAGTGATTTTGGTAGGGTGAGGTAGCTCACTATGGAAATTTTGGATAGTCAAAAAGCAGCTATCAGTAGTATTCTCTTTTCAGAATGACAGAAGGGGTGTTGTGTATTGTTTTTATCTAATTTCAATAATTCAATATTGAGTATGTGTGTGTACCTGATAGCTTGAAGGATAGTTTCAATATTCTACGTGTGTATGTATGTGGCGCTTGTTCTAAGATACACATTGGCAATCCAGAGGGTTCAAATCTTGAAGTCAAGTAGTTCTCCTTTTGATATGTGTGTGATGAATTGGTGTACTCGTGTCCAATAAGGATGAAACAATAAGGACATCAAGGATATACTTCACCAAACAAAAGAGTTGCTTTGAAATGGATGCAAGTGTTAGTGGGGGCCAATCCTCCAAAAGAGGATAATTTAAGAGCTTCCCCATTTAAATATGAGAAGGCCTTGTCAATCAGTTCTAAGTACATTATTAGTGTTAAAAGCAAGAAGGAGATTGCAAATTAAACTTTTAAGTGTGAGGCATGGAAGACAAGTAATGATGCAAGGAAATTCAAAATGGCCCACCGACCAACCCTATGGTTAAGGTAGAAAAATTAAAAGGTAAACCCAAAGAGGACCGTGACTATTATGTGGTAGACCATATGGATGGCCAGTGGATATATAGGATGTAGAGGGATGCAATGAAGCTAGCACAATTTGTTGTTGCCTTGGCAAGGAAGGCCATGAAATGGTATAGCCAATATGGTCCAACCCACTTTTCCAATTTTGATGCCCTGATGGTGGATACTTTCCTTTCTAGATTCAAAAAGGAGAAGACAACTAATGGTGTCCTTAAGAACTTGAAAAAGATGGAGCAAGGGGATATGCTAGTAGAGGATTTTGCCCAGTAGTTTACAAGTATGATAGCATGACTAGTTGGAATAGATCCAACATGGGGAAACTTTGGCTAGGTATTTCCTCAAGGGTCTTGAATCAAAAAATCAAGGTAGTAGTGGCTAACGTTGATTTGGCCAATGGGTTGGAGACTTTAGTAACAACAAGAAGAAGATTAGAAAAGAGGTTTGGTTTGACAAGGAGAAAGAAAAGGAAAGTTTTTATTCAAATTTAAAAGAAATTCATATTCAGATTAAAAACAAAGACAAAAGCAGCTTCTAATTCTAATTCAGAGTTTGAGAGTGGTAGAAAGAAAAAGAGGAGACAAATTTCACCTTCCTCAAAAAAGTAGAAGAAAGGTAAGTCCACAAGAAGGAAAAGTGAGTAGAAGAAGGGCCTTTGTCGAAACAGCTCAAGGTCTTTGGTTATCCTCCCATTAAACCCAAATATAGTTGCTTCTATGATATTTGTGAAAGACAAAGATATCAAACTGCACTTTGTTTCTCACACAAAATCTTCGCAAGGGGTTAAGGGTCTCTCTCTCTCTCTCTCTCTCTCTCTCTCTCTCTCCCCAAGCCAGGGGGAGAGATCTTGGCTTCAAGTGGGGATTATTCCTCTCTCTTGGTAGGAGGTAAAGACAAGTGTGGAAAGGGATAAGGCTCATGGTACCTCTCTCTCGACCTTAGAGAGACGAGGCACGATCGAGGAGTCCAAGAAAAAGTGGTGGCTACACACACTCGTAAGGGCACAACTTTTAGCATTCTAGAGGAGTTGTTTTTTTTTTGAGTGAGGAAGAGAAGAGAGAGCTCTTGAGAAACAATAGAGATCATCATCTTCACCATCATCAAGATCATCGAATCTTTTTTTTTCCCTATTAATTGCAGTGTTAAACAAGGTTAACACATTACAAGGAGCTTAAAACCCTTATTCTTGATATATTCCAAGTTATGGTGCCGTTAACAGCCCACTTTGGATCTTAATTAAGTTGTACTCAGATTTTATTTATGATTATGGTGGTTTTTTGAAGCTATGTGCGTTTATGTTTGTCTCTCACACACATCTCTCATAGCCAGAGGCCTCGTGTCTTCTCAACTCACCTTTTGAACACAAATCCCTTGACAAAAAATGAGCTAAATCAAAGTAATCATCCATACACTGAATTGGCAATCATCAAGAACCTTGCCTGCATCTTTTCCTTCTCCATTGGAGTTCCTAGGTTGAGACTTGTGAAGCATAGCATTGACTAATGATTTCATGGTTGATGATCATCAGATGGGGTACGACTGGAACATTGGCAATAACAATCACTCCATTTCTTCTAGAAGTCATGATTAATTATTGTACCATATCAAGTTAAGATAAGTCTTAGCTCAAAAATCATTCTATTTATTTCTAAATATTTTTAATGAAAAAATAATTTGTCAATTGAGAAGAAGAGGTGAAGGAAGAGAATCATAATGATGAATAAAATAAATCAAGTTCTACATCATAAAAATTTTTATGTTAAAAAATCTATTAATACATCAGCTTAAAAAAATTTCAATACTCCTTAACACTAGAATGGTAATAGGACACTTTTATGTCCATGTACACTTCTGTGTCCTATTTAGTGACCACTTTGCTTGAATTATTTGAAGAGTATGAAAATGAATTTCTAGGTGCTATATATCAACAAAGTTTCCTTATGAGCTGAAAAAAACTTGACAGATTTTTGGAATATAGATCTCACCATTAACCTTACTCTTGTCGAATATTTTGGAACTTAAACTATGTGAAAGAACGGGTCCTGTTTTTTGTTTTTTTGCAAAGTTTTGCAACTGTCGCTCTAAACTTCATGTTTGTGAGGCTTAGATTGCTATAGGATAAGTCTTGATTGTTATCAATAGGTTTTGATGCTTAGCACTAAGGGTTGAATTTGAGGGTTATGACTAACTTACAAGAATTTCATAATCTTGTTTTTTTGGCCAAAATTGACACTTTTATAAAAATTTTGGTTGCTTTCTTGATATCCAAATACACTTTTGATTGTGGCATGTATAACATCAAACTAGTGTTCCTTGAGTTTGTGGGGAACTAATACGCTATATAGCATAGTATATGATGATGATGGTTGAGTTTTTTGATTGCTGAAGAATATGAGACATTTTAGTGTAGCAAGTATATTTTTCTCAATACTGCTAGTTTCTTAGGTCAATTGTAAATATGTTTTAGGTAGTAATCATCTCTAATCATAAGCTACAAGTTTGGCTAGATATTGAGTAGTTTCTGTGGGATTCTAGAGGTCATAGTGTTAAACCTAGTTTTGTCATGTTTGTTGTATCTAGCACTTCATCATTGTGAATCCAAAGGCCCAAAGGGGACTAAGAAAAAATGTATATAGTATTTTTATTAAGCGTGACTATAGAAACATTGATGATAGGTCCGTAGAATGAAAAAAATACAACATTTTTGAACCTTTTCTTTTTTGCTCCAAAAAAAAAAAAGTGTGGGAAAAGCAACCATATGTTTTGATCACCAACCCATTGAAGTGAATGGGACATTTTATCTCATGTCATATAAAACTCCCCACTCTTATTTATATGCAATCAACCGTAAGAAATGGATATTTTAAGCAAAATGCACTGGTCCATCAACTTTGGAGGCTTGTATGACCAAGAGATAAGCAATTTTACAAGTTTCTCATTTTTGCCATATGTAATAGTCCTTGAACTATAAACTCATGAAAGGATTTTTTCAAAATGAATGGATCTACTATGGTTTGGATTTTTTTCCAAAACCTTGAAAGGACACGTTTATGTCTTGTTAGGTTACCAGACTAGTGTAATCCTAATATAGTGCACCCAATGATACCCATTGTGACACCTTCAACCACTAGATCAAGTTGTCTCATTCCTCAAGCACATCATTTGGAGTTTCCCATCCGTCTCTCTAAATTGATACCACAAACATGTACTGTTTTGTATGTGTGTCATACCATTCTTGTATAAGTGATTTGTTGGTCATAGGTATCTGTAGGTTACTGTGACCAATCACATTTTAAAATGTGAAATAATTGAAAAGATAAGGAGACTTCTTGGAAGATTTATTTGTTGACAATGGTGGTGTATGCTTACAAAGTTGTCTACACACTGGGTCTACTATATTTGTTGAATAAAATCTTTACCTTATGTAGATTGTGGGTAGTTGCTCTCCCAAAATATTCAAAAACTTAGGTCTCCCCAATCTTAGAAAAATAAAAATTCTTTCAAAACATATTAAGTGCATAAGTGAAGGGTGAGTTTAGAAAATGAGAAGACAATTGAAGGTGGAAAGTCAAAAGACAAATGAAGGTGGAAATTCAAAAGACCATTTGTGTCCATATAAAGAGGTGTTTCTCTTCTCCTTTATTTTTCCTTTAGCGTTTTCTCCTCTTTAAAGTGTCCTCTATGTGTGTGTGTGTGTGTGTGTGTGTGTGTGTGTGTGTGTGTGTGTGTGTGTTGTATCCGTGCTTCCCAACTAATATTGTTGCAAGTCTACGCGCTTCCTTTAGACTAGTGCATTGTTTTAGTTGTTGTTGAGGGAATCTTTGAATTAGGAATACATTTTAATAAAAATAACTTCACTAGTACAGTACTTAATGAATGTGTGATATTATTAATATACTTTAAATCCTACACATCACAGATTGTAGTAGCCAACCAAGCTCCTTTTTCACTCTTAGAAGAAGTTTCTATGCATCGATATACAATATCTAGTTGGTGACTCTAATCTCTTTACCTATCTTTGATTGCATCCATTCAATATTTCCAATAAGTTTGGCTCTATGCTCGGGTTGTATGAACTTAGGCTCCTACAATATAGTGCTACCATGCTATGAAAGTATTAGGGATTATACAATAACCTTTTCTTCTCTACTTTGTCTTGTCTATTCATAACATGATGTTATACCTCGACTCCCATCTAAAGGTTCTCTTCAATGATGAAAGAATATTTACCCATATCCCACGATCCCTTTTTCTATCTACAACACTCCCTTTATGTATGCTTAATAAAAAAACTATATTAATGGTCCCCACCACTAGTGATATTGCTATCGCTCGTCATGTGAAGCACCTCTTGATGACATGGCAATAGAATAAGTGGCATGCATGGATCTTGATGGTGCTAATTTTAAAATTGATTGCCATTATATTCTCATCATTTTTTGCTTCGGGCCCAAAGTCATTTGAGTGACAGATAAACCATCATGAGATGCTTTTCCCCCCCCCCCCCCCCCCCCCCCCCCCCCCCCCCCCCCCTTCATATTATTAAAACCTCTTTTCATTACTCAATGTGCAGAACACCTTATTTAGGTGGCCATTGTATAAGTTCTAAATCATTTTAATCCTTTGGGCGGCCAGTTTCTATGCACAAGCCTTTATGGATGGCCACCAAAAATTGGCATTCAGTTACATTAAGCATTTCCAATCACAGTCCTCCCAAAGTGCACCACATGTTCTCTCCTTTCCTTGATTACTTCTCTGTCCTTTTGTGAGCTTGTCAATATCACTTGTGGGATAGTTTATGACTTCTTGTGAGCTTTTCAACAATGGTTTTGGGATAGGTTTGCAACATTATATGGGCAATTTTCTTGATGATCATCAACATCCAATTTGTCAAGATCTTTTAGGTGACATGTTTGCACTTATTGTTGACAGTTGGTGTGTACATCTAGTTCCTAGTTCCATAGTCAGCAACATTCAAATGCTTCTTCCATACATCTCTTGAAGAGCTCCAACCTTGGGGGCAGCCCTTCTTCAGGTGTGAAAATTTGACCATAGCTCGCTAGCATAGTCGGTTCTTCCCTTGCAGTCTTTTGCCCAGTTTTTTGGCATGTAAAAAATCAACCCCAACGTTTCTCACAGGCGTACTCCGCGAGTCTGTTCTTTTGCTCTCCATTTGAATATTTGAGTCATGTTTTGTATTGGTTGACTGCACAATTTAGTAGAGGGTACATTCAACACAAGTACAAAGGACAATTTTTTGATGAAGATTTTAATGAAGCAAGTTACAACATTAGGAGTATATGTGCTCTTTCAAGTTTGTGTATGCAATTCAAAATACTAGATTGGATTGTACCTATAGGGTTGATCTTGGCATATGCAGAGAAGTGGTGGAAATTTTGGTTTAATCTCAGGGAGTATCCATATACCCCCGCTACACTCCATGCTATTGTTGAGACTAAAACTTTTTTGGGTCCAGTTAAGATCCTATTTACTTGATTGGTAAAACAGTTGATCATCTTAGCCAAGTTGTACTCAAAGTTTATTTATGATTATGGTGGTTGCTGGAGCTATCTGCATTTACTTTCTCTCTCACACACATCTCTCTTAGCTAGAGGCCCCAATGAGAATAGCTAGAACCAGAGTGAGAGCAATGAAGATGGAAAATAAAAAAGATGGGATGATTGTGACTCCCAACTATGCAAAGATGATAGAGATGATATGAGGATATATACACGAGATGAAAACCAAGAAAACACAGCAAAAGAATATAGAGGAAGTTGTTGACATAGCACCAGATACTGTGTATGAAGAACATAATCTTTTTTCAGGGTATGATCCTAAAGGTTACCTTGCATGCTACAAAGTAGAGATGACAAGCCGAGGTGTACCCAAGGATTAAATGATTTTGGCTTTTGGACAACTTGTGGCTTCTAATTTCAAAGACGTGTACCAAGAGATAAAAGAGTGTTCTTTATAGTAGTGGAGTGAATTGACAAATTCTTTGATCCATGCAAGATTTAAGGTACTAGATCTTGAGATTGAACAACTTACATCCAACAAACAAAGACAATGTGAAGATAATTTACCTAATTATCTTAGTAGAATTACACTATTTTTAGGAGAAATTAAAAGGAAATAATAGCAAATTGATTCAAAATGCTTTGAGATAATTATCAGAGGTAAATCATATCTTATAAAACCCATGATAATTATCTTAACCTCAAATAATTAGTTTAACTAATTATCTTAGCATAATTACATTGTTTTTAGGAAAAATTAAAAGGAGAAAAATAGCAAATTGATCCAAAAGTCTTTGAGATAATTATCAGAGGAAAAAAACATCCTATGAAACCTGTGATAATTATCTTAATCCCAGCTAATTAGTTTAACTAATTATCTCAACAGAATTACACTATTTTTAGGGGAACATAGCAAACTGATCCAAAATGCTTTAAGATAATTTTCAGAGGCGAATCATATTTTTTGGAACCCGTGATAATTATCTTAACCTTAGATAATTATTTTAACTAATTATCTTAGTATAATTACACTATTTTTAGGGGAAATTAAAAGGGAGAAAATCGCAAATTGATCCAAAAGTCTTTGAGATAATTATCAGAGAAAAAACAAATATCCTATGAAACCCATGATAATTATCTTAATCTCTGATAATTAGCTTAACTAATTATCTCAGCAGAATTACACTATTTTTAGGGAAAAATAGAAAACTAATTCAAAATGCTTTGAGATAATTATCAGAGAAAAACAAAATCTTAGGGAACCCTTGATAATTATCTTAATCTCAAATAATTATTTTAGCTAATTATCTCATTAGGAAAACACTATTTTTAAGAAAAAATTAATGGGGGAAAATAGTAAATGAAACTAAAAACCTTTGAGATAATTATCAGAGGCAAATTACATCTTAGAAACTCGTGATAATTATCTTAACCACATATAATTAGTTTAGCTAATTATCTTAGTCAAAAAACACTATTTTTGAGGGTACAATAAAGGCGGAAATTAGTAAATCATGTGATATGATTACATACTATTTATCAGAGTTATACTACATGATAAAAAGGCTGTGATAATTATGTCAAGGTTAGAAACTTAGTATAGATCTTTATCTAAGTCAAACTATACTAATTCTAGCTGAAAACTAAAGAGGGAAATTAGCAAATCATGCTATATGAGTACATGCTATTTATCAGAACTAAATTACATGATGAGAAGGCTGTGATAATTATGTCAAGGTTAGAAACTTAGTATAGATATTTATCTAAGTCAAAATATACTAATTCTGGCTAAAATTTAAAGGGAGAAATTAGTAAATTATGTTTTATGATTACATTCTATTTATTAGAATTAGATTACATAATAAAAAGGTGGTGATAATTATGTCAAGGTAAGAAAAATAGTATAAATATTTATTTAAGTCAAATTATACTAATTTTAGCTAAAAATTGAAGATAGAAATTATATAATTAAGTTGAAAAATAATAAGATAATTACCAGAGGTAAAAAATATCCTTATCTACTTGTTATACCATAGTTTATTAGTAAGTTTAGAAAATTGTAATTGACTAAAAGTTCTATTTTTTGCCAAAGATTAATTAAAATAAATAGACTTTGCGGTCAAAAGTTTTTAGGAAAATTATAGTAAGTATAAACCTGTGATATAAAGTTGAAGAAATAAAATCTTTGAGAGAAAATAAATAGAATAAATATTAAGCTCAAAATAAACAAATTTCAAGCTTAAGATTTGATGGGGAAATTAGGAAAAAGATATAGAAAATTATAAGAAAATTAGGATAGCTTAGAAAACCCTTAGGGAAGCTGTGAAAAAATTTATCATGCCTATTTTAGGAAAATAAGAAATTACTAGGTCAAGAAATTACCAATAAAGATTATAAATTTAACCTAGATTTGGGTAAAATTGGATACAAAGGTTAAGTCTAGCTTTCAGATAATTTATCTAATGATTAGATGTCCTTTTTTAAGGAATAAGAATTAATGGCACCTAAAATGACCCGAGCCAATCCTACATCTGATGATGAGGGCGGAACTCTAAAAAGAACTAGAGCATCACATGACGATGAAGTTGGGCCTAGTAGTAGGCCTATGGAGGAGAGTCTTCAGGTGCCAGCGCAACAGCAGATGGCCGATCAGTCCCAGGTGGGTTTCCCATTATTCAATTAAGTCTTTAAATAGTTTAAGTTCTTTTATAAGTTAACATTACATACGTAAGAGTGAGTAAGAATCAGAAAAGAAATAGTTGTTCAATAGGTAACTTCCAAGAAACCAACGTGCATTTGTTTATAAAGTAGGAAAGAATTGTTTGGGTTAAAACTGGTTGAATTAGGAAAGGTATGATTGATCATCCTTAAGACAGCTTGTCTCAAGACACCTCCGACTCCTTGGTATATTTTGATGAATAATGATGGCTTTTCAGCCACGGATAAGTCGGTTACCCCCAGGAACATTGAGTTTCTACTTCGTGTCATGTCTTAATGTTTCTACATAAGTTAGGATACCGTTTTTTTAATCCTACGGGAGCCGCTTGGTTGTATGGGCACTCGGAACCTTGGATAGCGCTTTATCCACTCCGGATTGTGAATAAAGAATGGGTGCCGTTTTTTCACCCTTAGGTGGTCTTGAGACAAGAAGAGTACTGGTCATGGTTATTATGGATAATGTTTTGACTGACAGTACCTTGTCTTAAGTTTAAAGATGCCTGTTTGCTAAAAGAAAGTTTTCAATACTGTTTTCAAGGGCTGTTTTAATGATAAGCAGTTATGAAAGTTAAAAAAAATCATTATTTTAATTGTGACAAGAATGTGGTAGTAATCAAATAACAAAGCAACATGTGTGAGTGTGGGGTGGTAAGTGGGGACTGACTAAGGTTGTCAATCATGGACGGGTGGACCTAATTAGTCAGGTAACTATCCATCCCCGCACACTAAAAACGTTTGGAAAACATCTTCACTTGGAAGAGGAGTCCACCAGCGGCTGTGCCCTCACATATGTTAGGGGAAAAAAAGCGTTGGTTGAGGATACCTTAGCCCAATTTGTGGAAGTTATAGGGCTGAAATAGTTTTTTTGACTTAATACGTTGTCCCGTTTCCGCTGTGAGACAGGACTAGGTCTTCTTCTAAGGCTATAGACCCAAGCCATTGTCAATGATAAAGGTCTATTCCTTGGATTTTTCTTGTTTAGAGACTCTGATTTTTATCAGACCTAGAGACCTATCAAGGATCCCATCCCGATCTTGATATTGGCGGGTTGCGGACCTCACAAAAATCAACTTACCCAATTTAGCATAAATAGCTTCCACTATGTTGGCATCATCTTGTAAATACTAGACCTCTTGTACATCAGCTTCATTTGTTGTAAAAGCACTAATTATTTGAGGCTAAGATAATTATCACGGGTTTCCTAAGATGTGATTTATCTTTGATAAATATCTCAAAGAATTTTGGATTAGTCTGATCATTTTACGTTTTACTTTTCTCTCAAAAACAATGTAATTTTGCTTAATTAATTATGAAAATTACTCAAAAAATTATGAGATAATTTTCTTAGCATAATGATAGTCTAACATAGCTTTGATAATTATCTCATCTTAATCTAAGCTTAATTAGTATAATTATCATTAATTTATAGTTAAAATGAGTAATTTTAGTCCTAATATGATATAATAATTAATTAACTTAGTATCCCTAAACTTAATCACAATAATTAGCAGAGAATTTTGAATTAGGATACAATTTTAGAGTATACATAGGTTTAATCTTCAATTAAATAAAAAATTTGTAAATAGGTTAACCTAGTTTTACTAATTAAAAAAAAGTTAGTGCTAATTACCGTTGATTAACCAACTAGAGCTTTGCTCTCTAGTGATTTCTGCGTAGAGGCCTCTCTAGATGAGAGAGAATTTTCCAAGGCTCCGAGTCTGTCCGAAATTGTGAAGCAAGGGGTCCTATATATAGATTTCTGGCACTCACAAGCTCTCATAGGCTAAAAAAAAGCAGTTACTTGTAGGTCAAGCAACCCCCATGCTCAAGATGGCGCCCCCTGCTACTAAAATTGGCTTGGGTAGGTTCATCACAGCCCCACACAGCCCCCCCAGCTTCCAAAATCCATTTCTGCTATTTTTTTCTAACTTTTAATGATTAAACTTGGAAATATCTGTAATTTCTAGAACCTTGGGATAAAAAGTCTTTAGCAATAATAATTACTGAAACCATTCAATTTTACTTAACTAATTAAATTCATAGTGTAACCTTTCAGAGCCCGTAACTTTTCCAGATTTTATCAAAATTCGGTTTTCTAACCCTAGTAAAGCTCTGGTTACGATTCCAAAAATACAAATATTTGCCATAGTTGGATCATTCTACAGTGTTTTCTTAACAACCAAGTTAATTTGATCTGGCTTTGTACAATTTCTAAGGTTTCGGAAACTGGAAACCTTACAATTTCTAACAATTGTTCATATGATGCTTGGGAGGATGTTATACAAGTCACACAACCACAAGGGGATATTTGCAAGCTAAAAAACTTCCATAGTGCCAGGAGGGATTTGTGGCTATCATCTATAACACATCTAGTGGGTGATCTTTGTGTCTAGTATGATCTTTCTTGCTTGTTTGATACTAGTAGAGAAGTGGATGATCTAAGTACTACCTCCATGATACATGATATATGTATGCCTATGATGGATCATGCACTTGTTCCAAAGTGCTGGGATATAGGTATAATAGTTGAAATACAGGAGCAAGATGACATTTTTGATAGTTTTCTTGATGGTGGTGATACATGCAAGATGCCTAAACTTGATGCATCTTAGAGCGAAGTGTCTGTTTAGAGGGGATGTTGGTACAACCTCAGTGCGGTATTTGTATGGATCATGAGAAACAATTTGGTTGATGATGATTTCCTGGATGAAAACATATATATGCCTTATAAATTTGTAGTGCTTAACAAAGTGTAGGTTAGTCCACGTGTCATATGATGTGTCTAAAGAGTTGCAAGAGCCGATGATCGTTTTCAAAGACATGCCGATCATGGGTGTTGATTATTCTAGGCAAGATGAAGACAAAGTTTGTGATGCTTTCTTATCCGGTTGTGAAGTCCATGAATTGAATAGTCTGGATGGATTTTGTGATGAGAGTACCTGTTCAGAGGGGGTGCCATATGAATATTTTGTAAAGAATGAGGATGCAAGAGAGCTACACAAGACAAGCACAAAGCACACAGAGATGGAAAGCTTCTTCTTCTTCTTCACAGAAAAGAGAGTACAAAATGACTAAGTGCTAAAGCTAAAAAGTAGCACATATGTACATGCGGTCACTAAGTGTGAACTCGCTAGAAGCGTACTAGGATGGCACTATAAGTGTAGTCCAGCTGTAGAATCACTGGCAGAGATCCTCCGTGTCGGTCACCTAACGCGCCAGTGAGTAAATTCCGTAAGTGGCCAAGACCCGTAGTGGATGCCAGCTCAAGGTGTAGAGCTTGAAATCTCAAAATATTTGCAGTGTTACAATGGGTTGTTAAGTAGCATGGATGCAAATGAGGAAGTAGAGGATGACATTGATGAGTATGAAAATTGTCTAGATCATGTTAATTGTGAACAGGTTATCCAGGGAGATTTTGCTTCTATACTTATGCATGTGTTGCATGAGGAGGTAACTCCTACGCTTATGATGAATGTTGAGGCTTTGAAGGCTGGTTTTTCTAAGGATGCTATGGTTGGAGATTTACAGGCTAAAGATATTTTTCATGACCAAGTGGAAATTCCAAGCATAAATGTCTCTAAAATTGTAGATACAGATTGAACATAGATTTGTGGCGGCTATGAAGCTAGAGGGGGGGTGATGATGCAAAATCACCATGTGTATTGCAAAAGAGGTGCACATGGCCATTCATTTCCTTGGACAATATACCAATTATGGTTGGATTTGGATGCTATTTTTATTGATGCTTATGTTAGTGATGTTCTAGATTCTATCAAAGAGAGTCAATACTCTTTAATACTTGTTGGTAACAAGCTAAAGTTTCCAAGGTTTTATGGGATGTGGGTGTTACACTATGCTTCAAGTGAAGCTCTACTATATTGTGGGGCCCATCAATGCTATATTCTCTCAATGGTATTTGATCCAGGAGATTCTAAGGATCTTCAAAAGCAGGCTCATTACAAATGGGTACTCATGGGTATGCACAACGGTTGCTTCCTATTGGATCCAAGAATAGCATGCCAATCCCAAAATTACTTGATGTTGATTGATATAGGCAATGTATGCTCATGTGGATATTATGTTGCCCGAGCATTTGGGAAATTCCTTCTAATCCCATTTGATCCTAGTGGCTACTAAAGTGCAGGTTGCAAATTCAAAGTAAATCAATTATTTCTCGTAGCATGTTGGTACAGACAAAGTTGTTCAAGGCTATAAGTGGTGCTAAGAAGTGATACAAATGTGCACAGATGCATGGCAAATGATTTAAGAGTATCAAGGTTCTGGGCAGTCAAAAGGTAGAGGGAATGTATGCTTAACGCAACTTTTTGGGTCAGAAGGGATCCAAAATGGGCTAGTTTGGCTGGTGGTTCCAAGTTTCCAAAGTGCTATATTTGCATCTTTGAATGTAGTGCTTGAAGTGCTCTAGACGCCAGTCCAAAAATACCTACCTTCGGTCATATACCACATGCCAGAAACTCCAAGCTTCTACAAAATTCCAATGAAAGGGACAATTGAGGCTACTAAGGAACTACATGTTGATGACAAAGAACCGGCAAATTGCACCAACCATCATATAATAGAATGATGATCTACAAACTATATCCAAAGAAACTTCACCAAAACTAAGAGTGAAACTGTAATTGATATTCAACTGTCTTGAACACATCTCAAGGGAGTATGACCCCTTTCTCAAAGTGAATCAAGAACAAACATCTATCAAGAAGGAATACACATCGATACTAAGATTGCAGGTAGCACGAAAAGATAAAAAGACCCTACACCCAAGATCTTCAAGAGAATAACAAGGTGCTATAGAAAGCCACCAACTAGACTATCAATCCTATCTGTTGCACATCGAACCTCTAAAATTGAAGAAAGTAGCCTGTGAAAACTGACTCCCAATCTAGCTCCACACCCCCCTCTGAAGGGATGACACCTAAACCATGGATAGATATCTTAACTCTCCATAGTCTCAACTTGTGTAATTGAATCACCAAAGGGAGGTGAATCCTAGAAAGAACTAATGACCAAGCTTATTAACTGTTGTGTTGTGGGAACAAATCACACCACCTATAAAGTGCATGCAACACTACCTAGATCAACTTAATGTCAATCAAGGACATAGATGACAAGATATGTGCACGAAGGCAATTTCTTTAGCTTGTCAGGCTAAGACCATCTCACACATAAAACAATCTGGAAGGCCAACTAAACCACAATCAAGAATCTCACTGCTCTCAACTACACCACCCAACCCACATACACACAAATAAAAGGAAACTCACCAAATCATACCATAATCATAGGAAACTTAAGGAACACCATCTCCTCACTAGGATACACTTGTCCCAATACCTCCGCACTCAAAATCCTCACCCATCTGTTAAAAACGCGTTGTCATGCTGTGACACGTACATAGTGGGAACGCAGGCTACAAGAGTTATCTTGTAACTTTTTAGATACATAATTATATTTTCTATAATGTACATATGCATATTTAAGTATAATAATAATCTTTCTATCTCATCCTATTATTTATCTCAAGGGTAACATATTCTTACTTTACTGTCAAAAAGTACTATGGAAAAAGCGTCAATAGCTTCGCCTCTTTAACTTGGGGCAAAAAGCATTGATTCTTTATTTCTACTGTCATTATCATCTTACACCCTAGCTAGATCCTATGTCTAGGGTAAATTCCAATATATATATATATTCTATGTATTTTTCATATTTTTCTTATATTTCTTTTAAATAGCTAATAGGAAGGAATCAAATCCTAGTGGGACACTATCTTCCATGATTCTCAAAGATACCCCTATTTTAATGCATTATTGTAAGCATGATTACAAAACTTTTTCAAGGAGCAATGTCATGCTTTCATATGGCATGAGGTGTCCATTGGAATCAAATAAAAGTCTAGGCTAAGGGGACCACAAGAAGACTTTTGCTGCCAAAACTGTACCCTATTTTGATGAATGTTTTACACAGGTTTCAATCCGAATTGGAAAAAGTATATAAAATGGGAGTCATAGCTAATGAGCTGAATTTTGCTGCTCATATTTTTACTTTTTTATTTGGAGCCACGGTTGAGGAGATATGATCAAAATACTGAACCCCAATTTGCCCACATCATGCAGGGACAACTCATTTCCAACTTTTCCAGTTTCTTTTCACACTGTCTCTTCTCTTCTTGTGTAAACCCTTGGGGGTTCTCTTCACCTATCAAAGGGGACCTATTCTTCTTTGAAAACCATTGAATAATTCAATCCATTGATAAGAGAAATTCATGAGGAAGTGAGTAGTAATGCTTAATTGTACTTAGCCATTAACATAAGCCTAAGCCTACTCTTTCTCGTAGAGGACGACTAGCCATTCTTGTAAGCTATCCTTGGAAGATCAAGTTTAATCGAAGAAGGTCTTGGATTTGGTGTATCAATAAAAGTTGAATTATTCCCTCTTCTTCTCTCTCCATCAATAAATGGTGCCGAAGGTTTTGACAAGTAAGATGTGTTCTACATTGATATTTTGTTGATTTCTTGTTGTTTTCTTTTCCATCTCTGATCCAACATATATATATCTAATCTCATCTCCTTAACCAAACGTATCTCTCTCACTCTTAGAAATTCATTCTCTCTATAAATTCTAGGTTCTCCTTGCTACAGGTACATCTCTCCCTGCAGTATCCTTATTGCCTACGGGCAAGAATAGGGCTTGGGAGGGAAACTTTTCATCTCTTCAGTTATCTCATATCTACATTTCTCACATACTATCCTATATGAATAATCCACATGATGAGAATTTTTATCGCTTCCACTCTGTGTGATTTATTAGAATTAATGTATGGATTAGCCATAAAATACACTTTCAACAACGTATAGTGTTTCTCTTTGGCCCAAAAAGGCTCACTGAAATACTTCTTTCATTAGATCCCATCATATTCCTCTTATAGACTATAAAATTTCTTTTGACGTAAGTGTAGTTATCTTGCTATGAACCAAGAGGATTTGTACACACAATTAATCCCACTCACTAGACAAAATATATATATTATGGTAAGCACAAAACTACAATTCCAAAGAACAATTCGTAGCCTGTTTGGTCGGAAAAGATTGAACGCCATTAACTCATCTATTAACCCTTTCATATTACCTATGATACGTTATTCCTATAGCCTTGATGTTTTTATTTTTGTGTTGTTTTGATATTCTCTTTTGTGTTCTTTCTTTGTGTGTGTGAGTACAAGAGAGAAAAAATGAAGCTTCTTTGATTGCACTTCCTTCCAAACCCTATACTTCATGGCATCTATGGTTTAACTCCTTCATATAGTTTTTGGAGTTCTCTCACAAACTCTCACAGCCAAAAGACCAGTGCTTTCCTGGCAAGACCGCAAATTTCTCAACATATATTTTTGGTGAACCCGACGCGAATCTGCCAGGGTGAGAGTTTTTGGGTAACCATGGGTCATCATGTCGAGCAACAGGGTATGCATTTTGACCCAACAACAATGCAAATGTTTCAAGCATTTGCAATGTTCATGCAACAACAACATGCCACCAAAAGAAGGAAGATTCCAGCAACAAAGGCCATACAAGCAGTCATCAATAGAATGGACCAGTTCAATGGCAAAGATGTAACCAAGTACTTACGCGAGTATGTGAAGGAGATGGAGCTGCATCGCGTGTCAGAAGGTGAGATGATTCAAATCTTTGAGCTAGTTGTTGCTCCAGAAATTAGGGAACATGTTAGGGGAATTAAAGATGGGCATGGGAGAAACTGGGAAGAACTCAAAGCAGCTTTGAAGGAGGAATATTTCATGGAGGACTCTAAGAGATTAACCAAAAGGACATTCTTAGAATGGGTAGTCAAGCCAAAGCAAGGACTATCAATAATAGAGCTACTTAGCGAATTTGAGCGGCGCTATGCACAACTCACCAAGACGGAAAGGGCCACACTAGATGCAGAGAAAACAAATCTTTTCTTACAAGCTGCAGGTAAAGAGTTTCAAGAAAATTTGGAGCTTCTTCTTAAAGATAAAGATGCTGAGAAAGGACTAAAGACCGAATGGAATGAGGTTGAAGGTGATCTCTCACTGCTTGCCAAATGACAAAGAAGAAGGGACAAGATGGTATTAAACACTACAAGTCCTTCTACATCAACTTCTGACAAAATGGTAAAGCCTAATTTTATCGCTCCTAAGTTTGATGAGTCCATGCTAGATGAGCTTGTGAAGGGAATGCATGACTTGAAGGTGAAGCTTGCAAAGCTTGAAGAAAAAGGCCAATCATCAGGGCCACTTTCTAGGCAAAGACAACAACCCAAAGAAGGGTTTGTTAATAGATGTATTTGGTGTGATAGTACAGACCACGTAAGAAGGGATTGTGATGATTTTAGTGATGCCTTGTCAAAAGATGTTGTCTTTTTTAAGGATGATAAAATCAACTTAAGAGAGGCAGGTCTATCCTTGAGAACTAACATTGGGAAGGGGGGAATGCAAACCTTAGTTGAAGATATGGCAACTAACCATGCCACCTCTTCAGTTGAGGCAGCTACTTATGGAGTAAAAATTGAGCATCTTAGTGATGAAGAGGTGAGTGACCATCATGGTCAAATTTGGCCAAATGTCATGCAATTAGCTAAAAAGAAAAAGCTTACAAAAGAGATTCTACATGAAGCAGGTGAGGAAGAAATGTCGATGTAGCCAAACCCTCAAAAATCCTCAAGATGAGCCCGATACACCTCGGCCAAGAGATGTGGATCTATCTCAGTGTGCTCTGGCCAAGGATCCCTTGGAATAAATTGCTCTAGCAAAGAAACAGACTGAGGCGCCTGTGGCAAAGGAGCAAGAGGCGTATTCAGAGGATAATATCGAGATAGATATCTATTTAGTGTAGGCCAAAAAGGAGGACATGGTGGAAGACTGAGGGAGAAAGAATGCGCCAAAGTCTCCACCCAAAAACATAACCTGCGCCGTTCCTTACGCAGACGATGTATCACTCGCTGCAAACGAGAGACATGAGCCTGGGCCTCAGCACAATCTTCTATAGCTTGCACCCAATCAACAATATCAAAACCTTCTGGAACAACATTCTTACCTCTGTCAGTGTTCGATGGCTCAGGTTGCCTCATCACAATCTGCTGAGTTGGTTGCTGCGCTATCACCTCAGCAGTTAGCCTTGTTCTCCAACTTTGTAGTTGATTCTCCAAAAGATTGTGGAGGTCCTGCTGTATCTCCACTACTAAGTCATCTAGGTCATTCATACTAATCATCACATCACCCGAATGAGATGCTAAATAATTGGCAAGGCTATTCAGCGTTCGCAATTGGAGCAATTCATCTTGAATAGAAGTTACAAAGGAAGAATTAGCCCCCTTGAGTGCCTGTATTTTTTCAGTTTTTCTCTGAGCTGCTGCAGATAATTCCTCATTTTGATTTGTTAAACTGGCAATGCGAGCCTACAAAGACATTACTTGTGTTTCCAGCTCTGTGACTTGTGCCTCGATTGCTGGCACTGGCGAGGCCGCACAGATAGACTTTGCAAGCCGCTGTAGAAAAGTGCCGCACGCTTGGAGTTGGTCCAAAGGATTTGCGGCCGTCGCCTCCCAGGGCAGAACTCCGGGAAGGGTACCTTCCATCAAAGCTACTGTGTTGGTGATTCCAGAAATACCTGGCTGCAAGGAAGTGTCAGCACCCGTAGAGCTAGTCCCAGCCGGAGTAGAGGGTGTTGCCCTTTCCTGCATTCTGCGTCGCCAGCGCGCAATAACGGAATCCTTGGCAGTGTAGATGTCGAAGCAGGAGGTGGTGTGGAAAACAAGGTTTCCTCCCGACCTCACTTTCGGCTCGATGTTCCTACAGTGGCCATCTCCTGTGCACTAGAGGCTATCACTGCAGTCGATCTTCCGAGCATATCGACATTAGGAGTAGGAGTTTGAGTCACCCACACTTCTGGCACTTCCTAATTTTGAGTTTGTGGCAGGGGTCTGCAGTACCTCGTACTACAAATCTATCATCTTCAAAATGACACAGAGGCCGCAAAGTGAGAGGAAAAACTTCTCTCAATGGAAACACTAGCGTCAGTAGCTAGCCGACTTTCATGTTTGTTGGGGTATTTTGCCCCATCTGTGCTATGACTTGTTGGCACTCTGCAAGCAACCTCGCTCTAACAATCACTGCCCACGGGACTGGCCCAAAGTTGGCCGAATGTAAACCATTTTGTTCTTTGGCAGAGCTTATGTAAGTTTTGACTTGCAGCCAAATTGCCTCAAGGAACCAGCGATAGGCATCCCTTAGCGCTGTATCTATAAGCCCTAAAAGCTTGTACTCTCCTTTCACTTTCAAACCAAACTCTTGTTCTGCCTCTACAGTAGGGATCACATGTGATGTTCTCACCACGCCATCACTAGGCAAACAACAACATCTTGAAATTCTCTCGATTGTCAACTAGATTTGCTGGTTATTAATGTGCACCATGTCCCCAGAAGCGAGTTTCTCAATCAACGCTGCAGCCTGCAGGTGGACAGGTATTCCTTGCCAATCCAGGTTGGCAAACACTCGCAGGTGCAAATCTTGCAGCCAAGAATCCACTTTGCGAAGCACAAGCTGCTCACTGGAGTGAAGGGAATGCATTGTAACAGAGAAGCCGTCATGGTGGCGAAGAGACACAGAAGCAGCAAGAGATGAGGTAGGAGCACCTTGCAAGAGTGATGCAAAAATCGTGAAGTTAGTATAAAGTATTGATTGCATGCACTAAATCCCTCACAAAGAGTTCTCAAAATAGGGTGTGCCACAGTGTCGCAATCATCATTGCCCTTTTCCCGCTTTCCAAGATTGCATGCAAAAGAATTCCCAATCATGATTAAGGCGGCTTCCGGCTCTTGTACCACAACAAAGGAACACTGAATCAGGGTAGGTGAAAAATAATGGCGTAATCGAATCCATTCACCGGCACAGAAATCACCTCCCCCCCGCAAATCCGCCAAGTAAAAAGAAGTGGGCCCGCATGCTTTAAAAATCCAGAATGGTCCAACCATCGTAATTTTAGCTTCCCAGGCATCTTCCCAAGACGAGAATTCAATACCAGGACCAACTGTCCCCGTAAAAATTTTCGTGCTTTAGGGCGACCCAACCATTTCTTTCGTCTGGACTGTAGATCTTGCAACACCGCAAAACTGCACAATCACTCTTCATCTAATTCCTGCAAAACATCCAATCGATAAATTACGGAATCTTCCGAAAGAAGCTTATCCGCAATCAACATCCGCAAACTCGGAACCACATGCTCCACTAGGGTAATTGCATCCATACCAAATGCCAATTTGAAAGGAGTCAATCCTGTTGCCACTTTATAAGCTGTCCGATACGCCCATAATGCTGAAGGAAGTTTCACATCCCAATCCGTTCTATGCATATTCCCTAACTTTGTTAGAATACGAACCAATTTCTTATTAGTGGATTCCGCCTACCCATTTGCCTGAGGGTAATATGGAGAAGATTTCCTATGAAATACAAAGTAAAACCGTAGCATTCTCTCCATCACCTTATTCAAAAAATGGCTACCCCGATCACTAACCAACTCAATAGGGCAACCATATCTTGAAAAAACATCCTTATATAAACACCCAGCCATGGAAACTGCAGTATTATTTTTCAAAGGCCATGCCTCCACCCATTTGGTAGCGTAATATGTGGCTGTCAAAATATAGTTATTACCCGTGTGAGCTGCCACAGGTTTAAAAGGCCCAATAAAGTCCAATCCCCACTTTTGAAAGGCTCCAAAGGAAATACCGGCCGAAAAGGCATTCTGGACATTTTAGTGGGTTGTCCCAACCGCTGACACACATCAGACTATTGCACATATCTTCTCGCATCCTGAAACAATGTAGGCCACCATAATCTTGATTGTAGAACTTTCCTAGTCATGACGAAGGCTGCAAAATGGTCCCCTGCAATGCCTGTATGGACTTCCTCCAAAACCGCTTCTTGTTCTTATGGTAGAACACATCGGAGCAAGACCTCCGCTACCGTGCGATAATAGAGCTTCCCCATAATAATCTCAAAATTCTTGCTTCTGATAGCCATCCGTTTCCTTTGATGACTTGACAAGAATGAAGGCATTTCTCCACTGTTAGGAAAATGAAACATCTCCTCATACCAAGTCGATGGAATGCTAGGTATGGCCCTTGGTTGTTGTGTAACTGTCATATCATTCACAATATCTCTAATTAAAAACAGAGACGCATCCGAAAATTCATCAGCTACCCCCCATCGGTGGCTCATCGGAATCTAACCTGGATAGGTAGTCAGCCACTGCATGATGCTGGGCTCCCGGACGATGTATGAACTCAAAATCGAATTCCTGCAACAAGAGCACCCATCTGGCCAATCTTCCTGTCAAGTTCTGCTGGCACACCAGATATAAAAGAGCCGAGTGATCCACATGAAAGAAAAATTGACGGCCCAACAGATAATGCCGGAATTTTTTCACTAAATAGATCATCCCTAAACATTCTCTTTCTGTCACTGAATAATTCATTTCTGTGGATGATAATCTTCTACTCTCGTAATAGACAGGTCGGAACCACCCTTGAATTTGTTCCTGCATCAGCACACTGCCAGTGGCCCGGTCCGAAGCATCCATCAATACATGAAAATCCTGACCCCAATTTGGAGGAATCATAATTGGAGCTTTGGACAACTGAAGTTTTAATCTTCGAAAAGCCAGATCACATTCCTCCGTCCATTCAAAATCCTTAGAATGTGCTGCCTGATTAATAGGGATCGCCAAATGTGCGACAAACCTCAAATGCCTCCCATGCCAACGAGCTTGACCCAGAAAGACTTGACACTGTTTTGAATTCACCGGTGGAGGCACTTCCATAATTGCAGCTATTTTATCCGGATCCACAGAGATGCCATCCTCAGATATTATATGACCCAATAACCTTCCACTTCTGACTACAAATGCACATTTGAGAGGATTTAAGCTGAACTTCACCTCTCGAAATTTCATAAAACATAACCGCAATTGTTTCAAATGCTCCAACTGTGCTCCAAAAACACTGAGATCATCCAAAAAAACCTGCATAAAATCTGTCAAATAGGGACCAAAAATTTGAAACATATCCCTTTGAAAAGTGGAGGGTGCATTCCTTAATCCGAACCACATCATTGTGCATGCAAAAACGCCCCATGCTATGATAAAGGCTGTTTTAGGCTGATCTCGCAACGCCATTCTAATCTGGTTATATCCACTAAACCCATCTAGAAAAGTATACATCTCATGCCCTGCCACACCATCCAAAATAGAATCCAAAAATAGAAGAGGAAAGGGATCCGGAACTGTAGCTGCATTCAGCTTACGAAATCCACACAAATTTGAATTTGCTTGTTTTTCTTTGGTACCACCACAATGGGAGAAATACACTCGGGATTATCAATAGGGGTAATAAAACCCACTTCCAAAAGACGATCAATTTCCACCTTAAATTGCTTTGCCACATTTGGATTCATCCTATAAGAATGCTGCTTCACTGGCACCACATCTGGTTTCAGGTTTATAGTATGGTGATAAAACTTTGGATCCAAATCCTTTTATATCCGCATATTCCCATGCGAAAACATCTTTAAATTTTGTCAGTAAGCCGACCAAGTCTCCTCGGAAACTTGCCTCAAGCTGCTTATTAATATAAATGGGCTGAGATTCCGCTTGTTCCCCTAGAAAGACTTGTTCCAATTCATCTTCCTTCACCCGTGTAATTTTCCCCATCTGTGCTTCAAACGCACGTTCTCGCTTAATAATATCCTCCAATGATTTGGGACTAGCTAGGACAAGCTTTCTGTTGCACCCCTGGCTTGGGTGAAACTCCTGTAGCCCCGAGAGATTTCCCCTCCGAAATCATAGAAATGTCGGCGAGGTACAAGGAAACTAAATCCGGGTTAGCCTTCAGAAATTGTTCCTCTTCATCTTCTTCTAATCCTTCTATCATATTGACTGTTTATGCTATCACCGGCCATGCTTCCTGAACGGGTTGCCTACATGTTCCCAACATAACCTGAACTTTCCTGTGACCCTTTTTAACTGAAATCATATTTGGCTCCCAATTGTGCTTTACCCTGTCTTGTCTTAACCATGGTCTCCCCAAAATAATGTGATAATCCTGGCTATGATCCTCAATATTCAAGACTACCAAAGAAACAACAAAAGATAGGCCAGCTACATCCAGAACAATGCCCAGAAGTAATCCGACTGGCTGCACTCTTCTTTGATCTGCCATGCGGACTACAAAGGGTGTAGGTTCCCAATCACTGGGTCCAAAACACTCACAAGCTTCTTGAGTAATAATATTTACACCCGCTCCTCCATCTAATAGTACCTTATCAATGTACGTACCATGATATCTGACTGAAAGCTCCAAAATGCCGGTATCCGTGATCCTATTTGCCGGCAACGGGGCTGACTCATCCCCCTCGCCTTCAGCTATCACAATGTCCACTTCCCTTAGCTCTTTGGACTTCTGGCTTAGCAAGGCATTATGAAAATTCGGAATGAATTTCATTAGTGAACCCAAAGATACTTGTATTGGCGATTTGAGGATCTCTTTCCAACCTGAATTCTAATCATCCCCTTCCCTAGTATCTTCCTTGTTTTTGTCTTCCCCTTCGTTTGTTTCCAGACCAATGGTCGATGATCCGGATGATTTCACTGGTGGTACTGATTGTGGCATCCATGTCATAGTCTTTTTTCATACTTCTTCTTGAGTCGTCCAATCCAGAAGATTACCATCGGTTGTTGGAACCACATTTTTACCAGATCGCGTGATTAGTGAAACCACCGGATCTGACTCCTCCAACCCTTCAATTTGGACCATAGCCACACTAGGCTATTTTCCCGTAGCACGTTCCTGCTTCTTCCGATCATATTCCATAGCTTCTGAAAACTTTGACCGCCAATGCCTATCCCCCAAACAGAAAAGGAAGGTTTTGGGTCGATTAGGATCTCGGCCACCTCTCCTGCGACCTCGACCCCCTCCTTGACCCCGTCCCCCTACTTATCCTTGAAAGGGCGCTTCTGATGTATGAGCATGAGCCATTGCCAGTGCAAGCTCTTGTCCTTGCCCTGACTGTGGTGGGTGCCATGTAGAAGAATCCCGACTCCTATGACCTCGACCATTGAAGTAGCATTCCATCGTATTGTGAGTATTGGCCGTGCAGATCGCACACCATTTTTGATTCATTGCACACTCTTGAGTAGCATGTCCCGGATTTCGGCACTGAGTACACCATAGTTCCTTCAGACTTTTAACCACCCCAGCAGATTCTGTTGAGCCGGATGGAACACCTTTCCTATGACGCTGGGATTTTTTCCGAGGTGCCTCCTCCGATTCTTTCCCTGAATCGCTACTGCCTGAATATGAGGAATCTGATTTTGCAGTCACCGACTCCGAACTATCACTGCCACTTCCCTGAGACTCCTGATGAGATTTCTTCCGCTCTTTTTTCTTTGATTTCTTTGGGGATTTCGTATCCTCCAAAGCTTCTCCTGCTACAACAGCTCTGGCGATTACATTATCCAGTGGAGTAGTTACCTTATCCACTATTGCCATAGCAGCTCGAAGATCCTTATTAAGTCCGCGTAGAAAATAATCATTCAACACTTCAGCTGCCGGCCTTTGAACCTGAGGTACCCGCTGCAAAAGCATCCAAAATTTTGTAGCATAGTCCTCCACTGGAAACGACTTTTGACGCAACGTACGAAGATTTTCCAGATGCTGAGGGACCATCTTTTGCATTCTGAACCATCACAAGAACGCTCTGGATCCTTCGACATACGTCTGGAAGTGATCATCAGGCTATTTTGACAACCATTTGGCGGCTTTCCCTGAAAGTGTAGATTCAAACACTGATTGTTGATGAAGAGGAATCACCACCCCAGGGTGATTCAATCCATACACTTTACTGAATTTTTGCAAATGTGCATCCGGGTCTTCCTTAGAAAGACCTCTAAAATGGCTATACTTAATCTGAGGCTCTGCCATCGTCCCTTGCCCAGCTAT
This sequence comes from Adiantum capillus-veneris, assembly GCF_014529385.1. Lineage (NCBI taxonomy): Eukaryota > Viridiplantae > Streptophyta > Polypodiopsida > Polypodiales > Pteridaceae > Adiantum > Adiantum capillus-veneris. The sequence continues at coordinate 9,785,063 of NC_140952.1, read as the reverse complement.
AGTCCCTCCTGGAAAAGCTGGCGATCAATAGGAGGTGGTGACAATGGCGGCAAAACCTCAGAACTTCTTACCGAAGATGGTGGTGGAGCAACATGGGTAGGTGAGGGTGACCACACAGCAGGAGGACATGACTGGCTATGTGGAGTACGCCGCACATGCCGAATGCGTCTGCCATGCGCCGGACTTGATGATGGAGATACATATTCCTCAGCCTGTGGTGTAGAAAAAATGAATTCGTCCGAACCGCTTCTCCTCCGACGTCTCCCTAAAATTGGAACCACCGGGTTAGGAGGACCCTGCGACCTAATGCACATGCATATTCATTGCAGGCAGCCCATTGCTCATCGTGGTCGCTAGATGTAATGTCTATGCCTGGAGAGGAGCAATAGGCATTATGGGAATGATTACCCGCGCACTGTCTTACATTATTTAATCAACAGATAACAGGAAGACAGAACATAAGATAGATTATAGCAAATATAACACTGCTTCCTCATTGATGTATATCAGAACAGAGAGTACAAGAGAGATGATGTATTTGATAACGTGAACATTAGCTATATCCCAAAGACAGGTATGCCCCCCATATATAACCGCTGCTCTAGCGCAGATCAGGAACGGTGCAGATCCCCATCCTCTCTTATGATATCCTATGAATAACTGCCCCAAAGGCCGCATAACTCCTAGTCCGCAATGTCTAGACCTCCGCAGGACCGCACTGTGCAGCTTATGCCATAACACTAATCCACTTGAATTTTTCTTGAAAGATATTTATGAAGGTGATTGGCTTCTTATTGGAAGCTACTTGAGTACTCTAACAAAACAGGATGATTGGTCTGAACATGAATTTACGAGGATACGCAGGAAAGGATATGGTTACTTTTTGAGGGATCGTTACTTGTGGAAGCATCCCTAAAAAAAGGGTGATACATCACAAAGGGTTATATGTAAAAAAGAGACTCAAACTAAAGCTCATGCAAGAGTTTCATGAGAGTATATGGGCTGGACACAGGGGTGTGTGGGCAACCTTCTCTTAATTGAAAGAAAAATACTGGTGAAGGGTATGTACAAAGATGTATCTCAATTTGTAGAGTCGTGTGTAGCTTGTCAAATGTATTCAAATGTTCAACATTGTGATGGATTGCACCCTACATTTCCACTAGCTGTGCACTATAAATGGGTTGTGGATCTAGTCACAATGCCTTTAGGACTCTGGCAGATGAGATACTTGGTTCTTGCACGAGAGGACCTAACTAATCAGGTTGAAGGAATACTGTGTGAAAATTCCTTCTTGATGAGGTGATTTGCTGTTATGGTTGTGGGAAAGATCACTGCAGACAGAGATGAACTGGATGCCGAAGAAGCAAGGGAGCTCTTTTTTAGATTAGGAATCAAGCTTTCTCTTACTACAGCTTACAACCCTGAAGGCAATGGAAAGAGTCAAAGAGGGCATCCTCCTATCATCAAAGCTTTGGCCAAGGATTGCGAAGGAAGAGTTGGTGAGTGGCCAAAATTGTTACCATATGCTTTATGGTATGATTGTACAACACATAGCTCAGTAACTGGCTACATGCCTGTGGAGCTAATGTATGGTCAAAAGGCAGTGATGCTGATTGAAGATACAATTCCCACATGGAATGTACTACCTTGGCAAGAGGGGCTTAGCAGGGAAGGCCTCCTTGCATGGTTCATAAGGCATCACTGCCTTTTGACCATACATTAGCTCCACAGGCATGTAGCCAGTTACTGAGCTATGTGTTGTACAATCATACCATATGCTTTATGGTATGATTGTACAACACATAGCTCAGTAACTGGCTACATGCCTGTGGAGCTAATGTATGGTCAAAAGGCAGTGATGCTGATTGAAGATACAATTCCCACATGGAATGTACTACCTTGGCAAGAGGGGCTTAGCAGGGAAGGCCTCCTTGCATGGTTCATAAGGCAACTAGAGAGAAGACCTGGAGACATTGAGGCTGCAAAAGAACGACTCAAAAATGCATGGTTGAAAAACAAGGACTACTTTGATAAGCGGCATCGGCTCAGGACCAAAGCAATTGACAAAGGTGACTGGGTTTTAGTGTATGATAGCAACCTTGATAACCAACACACAGTCATGCGTAAGTTCTCAAAAAGATGGTTTGGACCGTATGTTGCAAAGCATGTGCATGAAAATGCTACTTACAGCTTGTGTGAACTAGATGGTACCGAAGTAAAGATTCCCATTGCGGGAAAAAGGATCAACATGTTTAAGAGAAGAGGAGACAATGATCCAAAAGATGTTGATGAGGAGGAAGAACAAAGAACAGGTGAAGATCAAAGTGAAGATGAAGCTTTGGAATCATCTAGTGAAGAAAAAAGCAAGGAAGATGTAAAAGAGGGCTAATCTTACAAGGAGACAATGTGGCACATATCGGAGGATGTGCAGGTTTAGAGGGGGTGGATGTCGTGCTGTGACACGTACATAGTGGGAACACAGGCTACAAGAGTTATCTTGTAACTTTTTAGATACATAATTATATTTCCTATCATGTACATATGCATATTTAAGTATAATAATAAGCTTCCTATCTCATCCTATTATTTATCTCAAGGGTAACATATTCTTACTTTATCGTCAAAAGGTACTATGAAAAAAGCGCCAATAGCTCCGTCTCTTTAACTTGGGGCAAAAAGCATTGATTCTTTATTTCTACTGTCATTATCATCTTACACCCTAGCTAGATCATGTATCTAGGGTAAATTTCAATATATATATATTCTATGTATTTTTTATATTTTTCTTATATTTCTTTTAAATAGCTACTAGGAAGGAATCAAATCCTAGTGGGACACTAGCTTCCATGATTCTCAAAGATACCCCTATTTTAATGCATTATTACAAGCATGATTACAAAAATTTGTCAAGGAGCAATGTCATGCTTTCATATGGCATGAGGTGTCCATTGGAATCAAATAAAAGTTTAGGCTAAGGGGACCACAAGAAGACTTTTGCTACCAAAACTGTACCCTATTTTGATGCATTTTTTACACAAGGTTCCAATCCGAATTGGAAAAAGTATAAAAAATGGGATTCATAGCTAATAAGCTGAATTTTGTTGCCCATATTTTTACTTTTTTATTTGGAGCCACGGTTGAGGAGATATGATCAAAATACTGGACCCCAATCTGCCCACATCATGTAGGGACAACTCATTTCCAACTTTTCCAGTTTCTGTTCACACTGTCTCTTCTCTTCTTGTGTAAACCCTTGGGGGTTCCCTTCACCTATAAAAGAGAAACTCTTCTTCCTTGAAAACCATTGAATCATTCAAGCCATTGATGAGAGGAATTCATGAGGGAGTGAGTAGTAATGCTTAATTGTACTTAGCCATTAACATAAGCCTAAGCCTACACTTTCTCCTAGAGGACGACTAGCCATTCTTGTAAGCTATCATTGGAAGATCAACTTTAATCGAAGAAGGTCTTGGATTTGGTGTATCAATCAAAGTTGAATTCTTCCCTCTTCTTCTCTCTCCATTAATAAATGGTGCCGAAGGGTTCGACAAGTAAGATGTGTTCTACATTGATATTTTTTTGATTTCTTGTTGTTTTCTTTTCCATCTCTTCCAGCATATATATATATATATATATATATATATATATATATATATATATAATCTCATCTCCTTAACCGAACATATCTCTCTCAACCTTAGAAATTCATTCTCTCTATAAATTCTAGGTTCTCCTTGCTACAGGTACATCTCTCTCTGCAGTATCCTTATTGCCTACGGGCAAGAATGGGGCTTGGGAGGGAAACTTCTCATCTCTTCACTTCTCTCATATCTACATGTCTCACATACTATCCTAGATGAATAATCCATATGATGAGAATTTCTATTGCTTCCACTCTGTGCGATCTATTAGAAGTAGCGTATGGATTAGTAGTAAAATACACTTTCAACAACGTATAGTGTTTCTCTTTGGCCCAGAAAGGCTCAATGAAATACTTCTTTCATCGGATCCCATCATACTACCTCTTATAGACTATAAATTTTCTTTTGACGTAAGTGTAGTTATCCTTCTATGAACCAAGAGGATTTGTACACACAATTAATCCCAATCACTAGACAATATATATATATTATGGTAAGCACAAAACCACAATTTTAAAGAACAATTTGTAACCTGTTTGGTCGGAAAAGATTCAACACCATTAACTCATCTATTAACCCTTTCATATTACCTATGATACATTATGACCATAGCCTTGATGTTTTCATTTTTGTGTTGTTTTGATATTCTCTTTTGTGGTCTTTCTTTGTGTGTGTGAGTACAGGAGAGAAACAATGAAGTTTCTTTGATTGCAGTTCCTTCCAAACCCTATACTTCATGGCATATATGGTTTAACTCCCTTCATATAGTTTTTGGAGTTCTCTCACAAACTCTCACAGCCAAAATCCCGGTGCTTTCCTGGCAAGACCGCAAATTTCTTGACAACGTATGAAGATAGAGCAAAATTTTAGGAGGGCCCAAAACTGAAATCTATGAGTACATATGCATAGCTTATGTTGCAACAATTTTAATGACTACTTGCATGCAAAAAACAAACATAATTTGATACACTTACAACCACAAATAGCTCATAGATGCATTAGCATGTGTGCTCCATTTCACGTGGAATTCTTGGCATTGACGTGTATCTCTCACCAAGCCTACTACAATGGTGCATTCAAATCTCCAATGTGATGAGCGAGATAAGGGAGTTGCACTAGGATGATTATGATAAATTACTCCTTACAAAATGACCTAGGTACCCTATATACTAAGGCTACCATAGGCTAAATAAAAAATAGAGCTCAATGGGTCAAATGACTTTGTATTTATAATTTGGAAGTGCCATTGCACCGCAGCTTCTGCAACTAGAATAGCTACTCATTACAAATGCTGTTTTTTATTAAAATTTGCATCATTTCATAACTCTCAAGAAATAAGGCTTTGGTACAAAAAGTGAGTTATGTCGTATTGTTGACCCAAGGGTCAGCACTCCCTTCCTCCACATTAATGTCGTCCTTGACATGACCTCATTGTCAATGTCAATGCAGCCTTTGTTTTGTTTGCTCCAGTGCTCGTACATTGTCTGTTGGATGCCTCTATAAATTCCTTACTAGAATCTCTTTTGATGTCCACTACTTGTCGGCCTTATTATAACTTCAAGAATGACTTAAGGCTTTGAGTCTTCAATTGTGTACCTTTTGTGTCTGCTCTTCTTCATTGGTGACTTCTTTGTTCTTGCATCAAGGTGATCAAAGTTGCATTTTCTACTGCTAGATTTTGTCTGTTGTGTAAATCATTATATTACCTCTACTTGATACATGACTAAATTAAAGCTTGAAAAACCCCAATTAATTTCCCAAGTTAGTAACTTGCTTCAAAAGGGCCTTATCTGACATCACTCGTGATAGATGACCATCTATGAGCTATCATTGTCTATTTGTCCCCAAAACTCATATACATGATGTACAAGGTATGTAGATGGATATCATAGCTTCAGCTTTAAAAAAATTGCATATCTAGATAGGGGTTAGACTTCTATCCTTTTTCTCTTTCTTCTTTTGCAGCACCCTTAGCTTGTATTCTCTATTCATAGCCTATTGAAAAAGTTTGGCTTGATTTGGACTTGTATTTGGATTTATAAGCTAGCTTTTGGGATTTCAATCTCGAAGCTCTCTCACCTTCTAGCTGCCCAACTTGAAATGAATTATATCCTGAGCATCCTCTCGGCATCTAGAACCAATGATGATGACCAGAATTTGGCTTGACCTTGGTTACTTCTATAGAAATTTATTGTCGTAGATGACTAAATTGTCATTTTTCTCCTCCCTCCCCCCCTTTTTTTGTGAGTATTGTTAGTCCCTTTTGTTTTTTGGGCTTCACTAAGTCACATACAAGATAGAAGATTTATAGTATAAATATCTACTTCCTATATACAACATTGTAGTCACATGAAGTTTCTGATAGGAAACTTTACACTTGATGGGTGCTTTCATTTAGTTGCATCGCCAACTTTGTTTGTCCTTGTAGGCCATCCCAGAGTTTTATGACCATACTCAGTCATTTTTGGCCTCATATTGTTTTTGCTAATCGGCATTCTTTTCTTACCTCTCACATAATAGCCTTGTGAATATGGCTTTTGAGACATGCCTCCTGAAGTTTCATCATTTTCCTATACCTTTTTCTCTTTGTACTGCTCAAGAATCTCTTCAGTGTTTTCTTCATCTGGATATGGATTTTTTCTTGTTTTTCTCAAGAAAATCTTAAAAACAGACTAGATAAAACCAAAAATCAACTCAACAAAAATAAAAATCACCTGAAAAGAATTCTAAATGCTATGTACATTATACACATGTCCTTAAGGGCTCATATATGGCTCGTGTTTATGTACTCCTCTTGTAACGCTATTATGAGGGAATATACTCTAAATTTTGTCCAAAATATGATCACAATCAAATGCAAAAATCAATGCATCTCACAAAACATTGCCCTCTAATATTCATAATATTAGGTCCACATTAAGAATGCCTCCCCCCACTCCTATTTGGAGTCCTCTTAGACGACAGGGTATCGCCAAGGATATGCGATGTGCTTGGGAAGTTAAGAATTGTGCCAATGCAGGCCTTGTTATGTAGTCCTATTATGCATACACAATCAATGCACATAATAAATTTATGTTGTGCAAGATGTGGGTATAAGCAATTTTCTTATTAGAATTTACTGGCGAGAGCTCCTATTCTAAGCAAGGTGATGATCTTTGAAGCTCTTGTGCTATTTGCTTGATTGAAGGCTGTAGATAAATTTGGACTGCCTACTTGGTTGCCTCTAGTTATTTTTCTTCCAAGATTTTTCTGTGAATTCAGTTTATCTCCTGATCTGTAAGCCTTGTGCAACACGTGGTGAAGTGAGAAACTTGCTCTCTTCTAGATGTATTGTAACGTAGGAGGAATTGAAAGAACTCAAGTGGTGGTGTAGTGACAATAGTTTTATGGGTTTCCTTTGGGAACCACTTCTTTGTGATTATTGACTGTTGCATTGATTCTTTTGGGAACCCATACTTGTCCGTGCTTTGTTTTTGTTTGAAGGGACTTCTTTGGGATCCATCTTGTCTTTGTGTGAGTTAGCCGTGGTCTTTACTTTAGCCCGTGTACGCTTTGATTGGGGACGAAACTCAGACTTTGGGAGTTGATACTTTAATTGTTTTGGAATCCAAATAAACTCTTGACCTTGTTGTGCTTGTATCAACTTCTGTGGAACCCAAATTTGAGTTGTAAAAGCTTGCAAATTTGTGATTTTCTTAGTTATTCTAGGATACTTTGATTGTTTTACTTTTGGTGTGAATCTTGTGATTTTTTATCAGAGATTGTCATCTTCTATATCCATACCTGCTTTTGGCCAAGCTATCTTTGGTATCTAGATTTGTCAATTTTTTTTGTCTAGATGACTTTTTCTTCTTTGCTTTTGGCCTTCCATGGTTGTTACAAAAGCTGCTAGTGATAGTGATGACCTAAGTTCCTGGTAGGGATGTCATAAGAATCATCATTGTCGTTATTATCCTCAGCAAGGTTGAATTCTGGAACTTTCCATTTGTGGTTTGGTTGGTGATGGAAAGTTAATGTTTGTTTGCTCTTGGATTGAAGTTTTTGGAATAAATTTGTTATCCCACTGATTAGCACATTGTTAACCCAATGTTGCCATGAATGTAATCTTCTTGGTTAACTCGTTTCTTCCTGTATAGGAGCCGCGTGTGAGGATGCTTGTTGTGGTTGCGTGACCATCGGGGATTTTGGAATCCACTTTATTCTTGTAGCGATGCGATTGGTTCATGGTTCTTTGATCTGGATAATTATAAAACCATGCATTAGTTAAGGTTTTGTTCATGTCACTTATTGGGTTGTCCGGATTTCCATTGGCGACACTTGCAACTCGAAGTGTTCTATGGAGTCATATAGCTCTTCTTCTGCTTTGTCTTTTGATTCGTGACATTCCTTTGTTTGATCTTCATCTTGGGAGTTGTTGATGCTTGGTTTTCTTTGTTTTCTTGGATCACACTCGTTGCAAAATAAGGAAGGACATCAAAGCCATCTTTATCACAAAACTTTATTGTGGGACCATTAGCCACGGTACACACATCCAAAGTAACCAAGATGTATTCCCATTCTAGTGGCTCTAATTATTCTTTAAGAAATGATTCTGGGATATAATCCTTATCTGTGATTGCCCTTTCTAAAATACACTCATGTTGCTTTAAGCTTTTGCATTGTGAAGCTCCACACATCCCAATTCTTTAGGCTTACCCAACCATGATGGGAGTTTTGATCCTGCTATTGTAGTTGAATCAAACTCTTCTACAAGGTTTGGTATATGTCCTTGCAACTATGGTCCTTAATATTTATTCTCGTAGTGGTTTCCATGTGTCTCAGGTAGATATGGTCATAATCCCAATCTTGGACCATTTTCAATTGTTGCATGAATGGTCTTCCTAGAATGATGTCATAGTTGTTCTTTTATCCAAAGTCAACAATAGCAAAGGTATGCTAATATTCAATGCCACAAGAAGTAGCAACTAATTTTTCTAGCAATCCAATGGGATTTTCCATGTGTTCGTCTACAAGCTGCAATTTCATTTGCATGAATCTCAAGGCAAGTTTTCCCCATTTTTTCCAAATCTCTTTTGTTGCGATGGCAACACCAGCTCCATTGTCAAGGATTGCCATGGTTTGTGCACCTTGGAATTACACAAGAAGAGTGGTGTTCCCATCCTCTCCTTCATAGCACTTGACTACCTTGTTTAATGGCAATGGCCTAGTGTTTATATGAGGCATTTCAAGCTCTTTGATCCCTTCCTCAATTTGAGTCATTGGGTTTTTTACACCAAATTTCTCTAGGAATTTACCCACAGTCATCCACATGTTTGATCTTATTGTGAGCTAATGTTATTGTACAAGTGACTGGGGTAGATAAAATATCTATTAACCCTTTTGAATTCATGACCTTGTTGGAAGACAGTCTCTATGATGGGACTGTAATAACATATAATAGGCCTTTTCTCTCTCGTCTAGGATGGTAGTGTTCTTAGAAAATGGGGTTGACTGTCCATGGATTTTACAGATCCTTTGTCTCCCCAATATGATTGCACTTCTAGATTCATTTGAGATTCAGTCTCAATTTTGTATATTGGTGAAAGAGACACACCTCTCCCATCATTCTTCTGGTTTACTCGTCGGCTTAGCTTACTTGCTTCATTGGCCTCTCTGACTTGTTTCCCCAGATTTTCAAAACCTTCTATTTCTTTATAACCCTTAGGTATAGCTCGGTGAGATCCCTTGGAAGCATTATCTATGGTATTCAACACTGTACTTGGTTCTAATGATGGATCCTTGATCTTTGATACATGCTCGTACTGGTATCTGGTTTTATTTGTTCCTCATTTGATGGGACTGCATTTGTAGGTCGGACAAGGATCACATCCTCAACTTTTCCAGTTGATGGTCCTAGTAAATCTTGGGCTATTTGAATCATTTAAAGCCTTTGATTTTCTAATTCCTCATATGGATATGGGACTACATTTGTAGGTTGGACAAGGATCACATCCTCAAGTTTTCCAACTGATGGTTCTAGTAAATCTTAGACTGTTTGTTGAATCATTTTTTGAAACATTTAAAGCCTTTGATTTTCTAGTTCATCATATGGATATGTTATCCACTTCTGTTCTTGGGTTTGGTTGTTTTTGAGCCATGCTTCATAGCCTTTCAGGATGGTATCTAATGGCTCATTAACCTTCTCAACCAATCTTGATCCTCTTGAACTAGCACTTCTCAATTTCTCTTCTGTGGATGGTTCTTGTGGAGGTTGAGACGTTGATGGAGCAAAAGACGCCGTGCGCACACTCACACACCCAAACAACTCAAAACCACACAAGGAATTTGATTAAATTACAACCCACACACACCACCACTCAAGAGCTCAATAAAAACACTACCAAAAATCTCAATTCAAACTGCAAACACCTCGACCTACAAGCCCTTGCCTTCCCGCAGACACTACAAGGTGAGTTGGGTCAATCAACACTTGAAATCACACTGTTGGTGACCAAAATATAAAAGAAAAACCATCCAAAACTCAAAAAATCCAGACACAAAAGGCCTCTCACAAACCATTGCAAAGCCTTCACCAAACTCCACTCTGTTGGACTCTTTGGAGTAGCGCCAATCCTAATGGCACTGATACAAGGTCACATAGTCTTGCAGAAAGCCGCACCTTCTTCCCTCAATTCCTTGCACACACACATCCATGGAAACCTTAGAACTTCCATAGACTCTCCCAAGTGAAAAATTGAAGAGAGAAAGCTCTCATTCACTCCTCCACACACTCGAAAACAGGACGCGAACGCGGCGGGACTGCACTAGACCACCTGTAGGAACCCTGCTTTCGTCCCCACACAAAAAGGTGAAAGTTTCAAGACTTGCTTAAAAAACACTCCCTCAGCTAGAACATTCACGGCACCATGAGTGGTGTGGCAAACTGAAGTCTTTTGACACCATTTTTGGTTGTTTTTTACCTTCTTTTACCCAATTTTGGCCAGTTTTGACCCCCAACGGGCATTTTTTGTGGGAAAAACCCCAAACCAACTCCAAAATTCACCAAATTTGTAAACTTAATCCTTGATACCCAAATCACTTTTCCACATCCCCACATTCCATTTTTGACCACTTCTAGGGCGGTGCACGCATCATCGAAGATCAGGCACCGTAAATAGACAATTACTGCATGTCCCAAACTTCTCAAGCTGGATGAGAGTACCCACACTTGTCGCTTGCATTATTTACATTCTAGAAATATCAAACACATTATCTAGGGACAAAAGAGGCCAGTAAGATCCATATCCAAGGCCCTGATACCCTATCTAGCTAGACATGTACATGTGCTCGACTACTGGCACGCGAACCTGACTATTCACAATGTGTACACGTTGCATATTTTTTAGAACTTGAAACCACTTTGCAAAGCTCTCAAATGCATGTATTTACATCTTTTTATACATATGACCATGCATATACGCACTACTTTGGACATACCAAAAGTGGTTTATCATCATTGCCCACCCTCTAGGTAGAACATTTATGCTCAATCAAGAGACTATTTGCATCTAGAACCACATCCCTCGCAAAATATTTCTTCAGCCTATAACCATTTATTCTATAGTGCAAATGTTCCCTTGACAATTTTTCCAACTCATAGGTGCCATTAGGAAATACATGCTTCACTCTGTATGGACCCAACCATTTGTCCCTCAACTTCTTTTGAAAAGTAAAATCCAAGTAAGAATCATATTTCATTACCAGATCTCCCTCTTTGATCTCTTTCTCTGGTAGCCTCTTATTCATTTTCTCCATCCTTGTCTCTGCTTGTTGAAGATAATAATCACTGGATTTCTCTCTATTCATTTGCAAAAACTATAGAGAAAGAATTCTTTACTGCAGCTTGTCATTATGCGAACCTTGCATTTTGCACAACAACTTCAAGGCATCCAACTGCACCTGTATGGGCATAATAAATTCCTTTCCATAAACAAGTTCATATGGTGTAAATTGTGTTGACACTCTCTATGTAGTTCTATAAGCCCACAAACACTTTTCCAAGTCCAACTCCCACTCTTTCGGATGCTCTCTAGCATACTTTGATAGCATCTTCACAGTTTGACCATTGCAGTTCTCAACCAGCCCATTGCATTGTGGGTAGTAAGGAGAAGAATGCCTATGCTGAATTTTCAATTTCTCCATGAGAGAAGCTACAAGTTTTCCTCTAAACCTTGGTCCATGATAAAAAATGATAACCATAGGAGCTCCAAACCTGCAATTCACCTGCTCATACAAAAAAGAGGCCACTCTTCCCGCTGTTACATTTTTTACCACTCTTGCCTCAACCCATTTTGTCAAATAGTCCATAGCCACAAGGATATACCTTTTGCCATTGTTGGTCCTTGGCATTGAACTTACAACATCCACTCCCCATTTTGCAAATGCATCAAAAGACATTATAGATTTTTGAGGCTCAGCCAAAAGCTTTCGATTTGCAAACACTTGGCATTCATGGCATGACTTGCACCAAAAATATGCATCTCTCATCATAGAGGGACAACCATAACCAGCTCTCAAAATACAAAAGACCAGTTGATCCTTGCCTTGATGACCTGTTTCTTCATGGCAGTGCTCCAAAATCAAGCCTATTTCTTCTTTGTAAGGCACTTTTCTCAAAATGCTATCCTTTCCATAAAGCATGAGATCCTCACCTACCAATGCGTAGTTTCTTGCTTTTGCAACTATTCTCTTACACTGAACCTTTGACATGCCCTCTGGACATTGCCCTTTACCAATAAATAATTCTACATCTTGCAATGATTCCCTTCATGCATACAAGGCTTCCTTGACCTTTAAAGGATCTACCAAGGCATCAAAGTTGTCCCTAGCCAACTCATCAGCTTCTTTATTCTGAACCTTTGACATGCCCTTTGGACATTGCCCCTTACACTGAACCTTTGACATGCCCTCTGGACATTGCCCTTTACCAATAAATAATTCTACATCTTGCAATGATTCCCTTCATGCATACAAGGCTTCCTTGACCTTTAAAGGATCTACCAAGGCATCAAAGTTGTCCCTAGCCAACTCATCAGCTTCTTTATTCTGTTCACGAGGAACATGCTTAAATTGTATCTTATCAAACTCATGCAAAAGATTCTTGATTCCATAGAACCACTTCTTCAAATTGTCTTTCTTAACATTCCACAAACCAAGCAATTGATTCATGACTAGCAATGACCCTCTTCAATTCAAACTCAATACACTGCTTCAACCCAAGGAAAAGCGTGAGATACTCAGCCTCATTGTTACTTTTAGCTTCATCAAGATCGTAAGCTCTAGAAAAGATTACATCACCTTTTGGGTTCTTAATGACTACCCCACCACTTGCCTTTTGAAGAACTTTCTTGTATGCACCATCAAACATCATTGTATACGCATCTGTAATATCTACTTCCTCTTCATGATCATCCTTGTCAACCCTTGGGTAAGATGGAAGCTCCCCTCCCTTATGTACCACTATGTCTGCCAAGTGAGCTTTAAGAGAATGATCCACTTTAAACTCAAACTCATACTCTTGAAGATCCAAAGTCCATTTTAAGATGCACTTTGGTAGGCTTCAAATGTTTTACTACATCCGGAAAATGGCCTGATGTGGTGAGCACGTAGAACTTTTGGGGCAACAGATAGGTTTTGAACCTGCAACAAGAAAGAAGGTAAATACCCACTGTTCCATTTCCATGTAGGAGAAATTTCATCTTTCTCTCAAAATAAACTGGCTTGAAGTTCCTTCCTTGCTTTTGTAAAAGAACCGGCCCAAAAGCTACTGACCCCACACTAATAGATACATAGAAAATCAATTGCAAGCCGGGAGGACTCACTTTTGGTAAAGCCCACAATACCCCCTTGATACCATCAAAAGCCTGTTGTATGTCTTCATTCCACTCAAACCCTTGAACTCTTTGACTCAATTTTTGGAGAGGATACACATACTCACATAGCATCCAAAAAAAACGTGACAAGTACCTGAGCTTATGCACAAATGATGCCAAATCCTTTGTGTTGGTGGGCTCTGGAAAATGGACTCTGACATGAGCAAACTTACACTTCTTTGGGTTGAGTTGCCCACCCTCTTGTTGAAGCCTTTCAAAACTCAACCTCAGCTTCTCCAAATGTGTGACCCTGGAGCTTTAACATCCAATGTCATCCATGAAAACTTGAATGAACTTACCCAAGTAGGGACCAAACACTATATTTATCCATCCTTGGAAGGTAGCATATGCATTAACTAGCTCAAAAGGCATTCTTTTGTACACAAAACAACCCCAAGGAGTAATGAAGGTCGTATTCAATCGATCTTCAATCGCTATCAAGATCTGAAAGTAGACAAGAAATCCATCCATGATTGAGTAACGTTCATGACCTGCAACCTGATTGAGGATTTCATCTAGGAAGGGTAGTGGATAATGATTCCTTTTTGTGGCAGCATTCAAAGGTTTGAAATCAACACATATCCTAAATCTTCCATTCTTCTTGGGCACAATAACAACTCAAGAGACCCATTCGGACTCCTCCACTCAAAAGATGAAATCTACTTCCAAAAGCTTTGTCACCTCCTCATGAAGTGCCTTCTCATGAACGACCCCCAACCTCCTAAGCTTTTGAACCTTTGTCATGGCACCTTCTTTTAGATTGATTCTATGCTTGACTCCTTTAGCTCCTTGCAACTCTGTATATTCAGTGGCGAACAGCTTTGGAAACTCCGTGAACATGTCTTCATACTCGTTTTTTTCTTTGTCTGTCAAGTCCTCTCCTAGCATGCTCCTTGCGGTCACTTTGGCAGGCTCTACAATTACTTCTGGACTATCCTTATCCTCCTTGACCTTCGCATCATGCATCGATGCTTCCTTTTCAACACTTACCCCAAATAGATCAGGACATAAGTGCATCAAGCCTTCCTCTACACTTTCTTCTTCTGATGTAGACGAAGCATCACTATCGTATGACGTAGTTTCTGTCGAATCTGTATCTTGTGTTGGAATTAGGGTTGCAGAGAAATACACACAGCTTGGAGAAGACAAAGGAAGCTCAAGGCACACAATAGAGAGTGTGTTACTTAGTTTGCAATGGAAAGATAGATAGCCCTAGAGTGATGGGTGTATATACAATGCACGGGGGAAAAAACCTCCTAAAGAGGGAAAAAATGTCCCGGCGGTCCTAGTGTGTTCACACACATAACTACCACATGTATATGGTAACAAATCCACCCTGGAGTGATGCGGTGAACAAGAGCTGGCACATGAGTAAAGGGAAGTACCATGCCCTGAGGACAGGATCAGTCCACAAAGGGGAGTAAGCCCAAAGCTTTGCGGAAAGCTTCAAGCTTCTCACGAGACAATGCCTTTGTGAAAAGATCTACAAGGTTGTCCTATGTTGGCACATAAACCAAGCTAATCTCTCTTGCTGAGAGCCTCTCCCTGACATAGTGGTAATGCACCTCAATGTGCTTTGTGCGAGCATGAAAAACTAGGTTCCTCGCAACTGCCAATGCGCTCTGACTGTCAGTGTAGATAGTGTTGGCAGTGTCCTGTCCAACATCCAAATCAGCGATAAGGCGTCTGAGCCATACACACTCAACCGTAGCTATGAAGACTGCCCTGTACTCAGCCTCACAACTCGAAGTGGCCACAGTAGGTTGCTTCTTGCTCAACCATGATATACATGAACTGCCAAGCATGAAACAAAAACCACTTGTGGACACTCACATGTCAAAACAACCAGCCCAATCTGAGTCCGAAAAAGCATGTAAGTCTGGCGGCAATGATCCCCCCTTGGGATAAAACAAGCCAAGATGTAAAGTGCCACTAAGGTAGCGGAAAATCCTCTTGACAACTTGCCAATGCTTAGATCCTGGGCTATGCATAAATCTGCTGACCTGTGAGACTGCAAACTGAATATCTGGCCTCGTGTTGCATACATAAATGAGGCAGCCAACAGTAGTTTGGTAAAGAGTGACATCAGCAGGATCGCCAGCATCATGTAGACTCAACTTCAAACCTGTTTCCATGGGAGTGGCAATAGGTTTGCAATCCTCAAGTTCAAACTTACATAGCAATGTCTCTATGTAACTTTTCTGGCACAAGGCAATACCACCATCACACTGCTTAAACTGTATACCCAAGTAATGATGCAACAGCCCCAAATCTTTCATCTTGAAAGTAGCATTCAAATCAGCCTTAAATTCAGCAATATGTCTCTCATTTGGTCCAGTGATCAGCAAATCATCAACATAAAGAACCACGATGAGAAATACATCACCCTCACGCTTTACATACAATGTGCTTTCTGTTGGAGTGTTACGAAAGCCTTGTTTGACCAAATGAGTGTCAGCTTTCTCATACCAAGCACGAGGAGATTGCTTCAACCCATACAAAGCCTTGTTACATTTGCACACTTTGTCCTCTTGTCCTTTTATGACAAAACCGCGAGGTTGCGTTACATAAACTTCTTGAAATATGTCACCATTCAAGAAAGCAGTAACAATGTCTGATTGATGTACATCCCAACCAAAATGAGCTACTAATGCACATAGAAAACGCACAGTAGTCATACGACAAGTGGGAGCAAAAGTCTCTTCATAATCTATGCCTTTTTGCTGTGTATAACCCTTTGCAACAAGTCGAGACTTATGGCGATCAATCTCACCATCCGGCTTGCGTTTCAACTTGTAAACCCACTTTGTACCAATGGCCTTTTTGCCAGGAGGCAAATCACATAAAGTCCATGTGTCATTTTCTATAAGTGCATCATATTCTGATTGCATGGAAGCCATCCAATTTTCTGAATTCTGTGCTTCATCAAAAGTCAAAGGCTCCTCAACATCATGTAAGCTAGACACAACCAAAGCATAACAATCTGATGCATAAGATGCATGGCGAGAGCCTGAACGAGTACGACTAGACAAAGGTGCATCCAATTTATTGTCACGCAAAGTGTGCACCAGCCATTTTGGCATACCTCTAGCCTGCTCATTTTCAGCCCTCTCCTCATGTACATCATGTACATCTGCATCAGTAATAGGCTGATCTAAAACATTTTCAGAAACCCCCATAGGCTGTACATTTGCCTCATTGGAACTTACATTTGTATTTCCATCACTGAAAAGAGGCAACAAAGTGTCATAAATGTCCTGTGAGCTTACATTACTGTCTCTAGTACATGACAGCAAGGGCTGAACAGAATCTTCCACAAACACTACATCCCGAGAAAAAAGAATACGTTTTGTTTGCGGATGATACAACCTGTAACCTTTGCTTTCAGCACTATAACCAACAAAAATACATTTGACAGCCTTATCATCCAATTTTCACCGCTGGACTTGTGGCACCAAAGCATATGCCAAACAGCCAAAAACACGCATGTGCTCAAGAGAAGGCTTTCTATCATGCCATGCTTCATATGGAGTAATAGACTGCAAAGCTTTCGTAGGACACCTGTTAAGTACATAAGTGGCACACATGATGGCCTCAAGCCAAAAAGAATGCGGTAAAGCTTGACTTTTGACCATACATCGTGCCATTTCCGTCAGTGACCTGTTTTTCCTCTCAGCAACACCATTTTGGTGAGGCATATAAGGCACTGTACATTGGTGTTTTATCCCACGACTAAACAAAAATGCATTAAATTCATGAGACATATACTCCCCCCCTCGATTGGAACGGAGGGTGCCCATAGTACATTTCGAGACATTTTCAGCCATAGCCAGAAATTGTTTGAAGCACATAAAACCTTGGACTTCGCTTTAAGCGGAAATACCCATGCATGTCTGGAATAATAATCAATGAAAGTCACGAAGTACAGGTAATTGCCCAAGGAAGGATTTTGCATGGGCCCACAAACGTCACTATACACAAGCTGCAACCTGCATGTGGCGCGAACTGAATCATCCTTTGGAAATTTAGAACGCTGCATCTTACCCAAAATACAGCCTTCACAAACATGTTTGACAGGTGCTTCAAGAGATGGCAAAGAAGCAACCATGTCAGATTTCTGCAAACGCAGCAAACTGGCAAAATTCAGATGACCAAAATGTGCATGCCAAAGTTTTGCATCTGAAATAGCCCTTGAATCTGCAACAGCATTTGCAAACTTTTGTCCACACTTGTCATACAAAGTGAGCTTATATAGCCCACGGCACAAAAGCCCAGATGCAACAATTTCATCACCAAAACTGAGATCATGAACTGTACATCTGTCATCCACAAATTTGACTACAAGTCCAAGTCTAGCAAGTGCGGATACAGATAAAAGATTCTTCTTGATCCCAGGTACATAAAGTGCATCAACAAGTGTGAAGGAACTTCCATTAGCAGCAGTGAGCACAATCTTTCCAACTCCCTGAACTGGATAAGAGGCGTTTTTGGCACAAGTGACTGAATTCCCATGAGGGACAGACTCGAGAGAGGTAAACAATTCACGATGTGAGGTAATGTGCTTTGTAGCACCACTGTCGAAATACCACACATGTGAATCTGCAGCAACTGACAAGCATGCATCATGGACAGCAGGATTGTAAGTGCACTCTGCACTAAAAGCCCATTCTGCATCAACATCAGCAACACGGTCTCCTTTCACAGAAGACTCAACAATGGCTGCATTTGTAGTGGAACCAGCATTTGCAGTGGAACCACCCTCTTTCTTCTTAGCCTCTTTGGCCTTCAACTTAGGACACGACTTGATCAAGTGATCATTGGCTTTACAATAATGGCAACGCATCTTCTTTTTGCCCTTATCACCTGAATTACCAGACGAAGTACTGCCAGTAGAAGCATTAGGAACATAATTTTTGCCACTCGCAGTAGAACCATAAGAAGTGGCTGCATTGCTGTTACCACCCTTTCTTTGAGAAGAAATAAAAGCCTATTCAACTGCACGCTGTCTAGTCCTGTTTTTTCTGGACAGTGACTCTTGCAACAGCAATGTTCATAATGCATCAAACTTGACAACTTCTGGATTTCCTTGGGTCATCAGTGTCCAAGTACTAGCAAAAGTCTGGTAGGAATTTTGTAAGGCATCAAGAACAGTCTGCACAAGGGAACTGTCTGAAATGACTTCACCTGCAGAAATAAGCTGCTCATTGATATCCTTGACACTAGCAAGGAAAGTGTCCATATCATCCTCCTCATGCATAATCTTTGACTCCAACTCTTTACGCAGCAAAGCAATTTTAGCCTCATTGCGGCTTGCATAAAGACCGGTTAGAATATCCTAAGCCTGTTTTGCAGATTTTGCTGAACGGATGTGAGGAACAATGGTGCACTTCACAAACAACGCAATCAATGCATGAGCCTGCGCATCCTTAACATCCCAACGAGCTTGTTCTGCCATAGGCAAAACAACTCTAACAGCTGCAATCCTTGTAGCAAGACCTGCAACATCCTCAACATTGCCTACATCCTCAGAACCAGGACGTACATCAATGCCCTGCACAATGTTCCAGACACCTTTTGACACAAGAACATGTTGCATCATATAAGCCCACATAGGGTAGTTGTTCCCATCCAACCTGTCCTCAGCAGCAAACATCTTGAACACATCTGTGTTGTTGTTGTCAGCGATGGTAAATGCTGCACCTGATGTGAAAACTGCCCGAAAATAGGAGAAATGGAGCGGGAACAACCTGTGCTATATAGCACAAACCGTAGAATACTATACCTGTTATGCAGAAAATGACACTGACAGAAATTATTCACAAAATGACGAAATAGCCTGTGCAGTACTGCCTGTAGTAGAAACGGAGGCCGAAATGAGCCCAAATCAAAATTCTGAGTAGACCAAAAGCTCTTTGAGCTTTCCCAAAATATTTGTCGACCTGCGAACGCTCGCCAAATCTCACTGAAATCGGAGAAAGTGAGCAGGCGTGTGCTGGAGCAGCTGGCGACTAAGCCCGAGAGGACGTGACCTGCTCTGATACCAATTGTTGGAATTAGGGTTGCAGAGAAACACACACATCTTGGAGAAGACAAAGGAAGCTCAAGGCACACAATAGAGAGTGTGTTACTTAGTGTGCAATGGAAAGATAGATAGCCCTAGAGTGATGGGTGTATATACAATGCACGGGGGAAAAAACCTCCTAAAGAGGGAAAAAATGCCCCGGCGGTCCTAGTGTGTTCACACACATCACCACCACATGTATATGGTAACATCTTGCATCTCCAATAGGGGTTGTGTACGGCTCTTGTGTGTCTTTATGTTGTAGACAATGGTCCTTCCTTTCTCTTTGTCGGGGATGGTGATCAAGCCCGTGCCGCAATCCTACTTAGCACCAAGAGTTATAAGCCATGGCCTCCCTAAAATGATCAGATAAGCATTCTCACCCGCTTGCATCACATAGCAGTCAACCAAGCACTCAATCCCCAAGACTTTTATCTTCACATCTTCAGCTATTCCAAGACACCTTGCATTTTTGTGGTTGTCCATCCTCATATGGATTGAAGCATTCACTGACATCTTGACGCCTGCTTCTTTCATGATAGCCTCGGTCATGAAACACACTTGGGCACTATCATCCACATATGCTTGCACTTCCGTCTTCTTTCCGAACATAGCTTCAACTATTGGCACCATATCTGAAGGAGTACCGGAGCGGAAGTGCGACGCGAGAGAGAGTGCGAGAAGAAGAGCACGACGATATGTGAACTCGCTCTACTGTAATGTGTAGAGCATAGTGAGTTCTTATTAGTTTTTTACAAAAGAATATGTGTACATACCTGGCGGCCCGCCCACTTACCTGGGCGACCACATTGGGCTTTATACCCCAACAACCTCCCATTTAAATTCCAATTTGGTACTTTAAGTGTGAGAGAAGCTACTATACAAGCTAATATACAAGAGATGTAGAGAAGTGATGTACTACCCTACACCTAACTGCTTGCGAAAATGTGCAAAGCTCTCTGAGGGAAGTCCTTTTGTAAGTAGATCAGTAAGATTTTCTGTGGTGTGAACTTTGACAAGCTGAAGTTGCTTATCCTCGAGCATTTCCCTGATGAAATGATACTTCACATCCACATGCTTTGTCTTTGAGTGATAAATTGGATTGCGAGCCAATTGTATAGCACTTTGACTATCACAATATAACACAGGCATCTCTTCTTTGATTCCCAAATCTGTTACTAGTCAATTAAGCCAAATTGATTCTTTGCATGCCTCTGATGCTGCAACATATTCAGCCTCTGTAGTAGACTGAGTAACACAATCTTGTAATCTAGAACGCCATGATACTGCTCCACCACCCAATGTAAAGACATACCCTGACGTAGACCTTCGGTTGTCTAAGTCATGTGCATAATCTGAGTCTGTAAAACCCTTTACACTTAGCTCCTGACTCCCATAGCATATACGCATACTCTTTGTAGCTTTCAGGTATCTCAATATTCCTTTCACTGCCTCCCAATGTTTCTTGCCTGGGTTTGACATGTATCGACTTACTACTCCCACTGCAAATGCAATGTCTGGGCGAGTAGAAATCATTGCATACATCAAACTACCCACTGCAGACGCATATGGAATCTTATCCATTTCAGCGTGTTCTTCCTCAGACACAGGACAATTTTGTTTGCTAAGTTTCACCTATGGTGGCAATGGAACACTCAATGCCTTTCCCTTCTCCATATTGAAACGTTGCAAAACCTTGTCAATATACTCTGTTTGAGATGACCAAATCAGCTTCTTTGATCTGTCTCTCTCAATGCGTATACCAAGTATATGACTTGACTCACCCATGTCTTTCATGTCAAACGATTTTGCCATCTTTGACTTCAAAGCTGAAATTTCTTCCAAGTGCTTGCCAGCGATCAACATGTCATCCACATATAAAATAAGGATCAGCCAACTGCCATCCTTAGCCTTCTTTGTATATAGACAATGATCGAACTCACTACGTTTGTAGCCTTGAGAAAGCATAAACTTGTGGAATTTATGGTACCATGCCCTCGGTGATTTTTTAAAGCCATAACGACTCTTTAACATCTGGCATAACCAATCTTCCTTGCCTTTCTCAACAAACCCTTCTGGCTGCTGCATGTAAATTTCCACATCTAAATCACCATGCAAGAACGCTGTCTTGACATCCATTTGGTGAAACACCAAATCTAATATGGCAACCAATGCAAGAAAGCATATCAATGTAGTCATCTTGACCACTGGAGAGAAGACTTCATCAAAGTCAATGCCTTGTTCTTGCTTAAACCCTTGGAAACAAGCCTTGCTTTGTACTTTGGCTGACTATCATGAGTGGTGATCTTATACCTGTAAACCCATTTACAAGGTAGAGCCTTTTTGCCCTGTGGTAATTTAACTAGATTCCATGTCTGGTTTTTATGCTGAGCTGTCATCTCTGACTGCATGGCCAATTACCAATTCCCGGAGTCCTTCATTTGCACTGCTTCCTTGTAACATGAAGGCTCATTGCAATCAGTCAACATGACATAGTTCATAGATGGAACAAACCTATCAGGAGGTCACATGACACGTCCAGATCTATGCACAATAGGTGGCTCAGGCTCAGCCACAACCTGTGGTTCCAATCTATCCTGTCCTTGCTCCTCTTGAGCCCTGACATTTTGTCTTGCACATGCAGGTCCAACTTCTTGGAAGACAACTCTTCTAATCTCCTCAACCCTCTTTGGTTTAGAATGATATTTGGATTCATTAAAATGAACATCATTGCTGCGGACAACCTTTCCAGATTCGGGATCCCAAAGTCTGTACCCCATCTCACCAGAATTACCATAGCCTAGAAAGATGCACTTTCTACTCTTTGGCGCAAGTTTGTTCCTAAATTCCTTTGGAACGTGATTATATGCCTCACAACCAAAGACTCTGAGATGCTTGTATGAGGGCATTTTGCCTGGCCATACCATCTCTGGCACTGAATCTTGGTGCAAAACCTTGCTAGAAGATCTATTTACAAGATGAACAGCTGTTGATACAGCTTCAGCCCAAAACCCATTTGGCAGCTATGCATTAGACAACATACTTCTGACCTTCTCTTGTACGGTCCTATTCATCCTCTCAGCAACACCATTTTGAGGAGGATTGTAAGGAGCAGTAAGTTCACGTTTTATGCCTTTTGACTCACAAAAGTCCTGAAAGGCCTTTGAAACATACTCTCCACCATTGTCAGTGCGTAAGCATTTAAGCTTCTTTCCACTCTGATTCTCCACAAGTGTGACAAACGTTTTGAAAACACTAAACGCTTCATCCTTGTGCTTGAGAAAGTAAACCCATAATTTCCTCGAGTAATCATCTATAAATGTCATAAAGTAAGAAGCTCCCCCTAGAGATAGGTTAGGCATAGGTCCACACAAATCACTATGAACAAGTGCCAACTGTGTATCTCTTCTACTGCTTCTATGCTTATGTGGCTTCTGTGTTTGCTTACCATACAGACAATGTTCACAGAATTCAAAATCATTAAATGAAAAGCCAGGCAAATAACCAGAACGAGACAAGATTTCCATTACCTTCTTGGACATATGTCCTAACCGGCTATGCCACAAAGAAACGTTCGGCTCCTCGGTTACATTGATTACATTTTTAGAGACATTTGATACATAAATCATGTAAAGTCCTCCAGAATTTACTCCATGTGCTACTTTCATAGAACCTTTGGATATCTTCCACTTGTTCTGTCCAAAAGTGGTGACGTAGACAGAATCATCAAGTAAACCTGTGCTGATCAAGCTCTTTGTAATTGCGGGAACATGTCTCACATTCTTCAGCGTGAAAGAAGAGCCATTCTGAAACTTCAATTGAACATCTCCAACACCTAAGATCTCACATGTCTGCCCATTGCCTAGCCGAACATGATCTTTAGTGGTCACATAAGAGGTAACCCACTCCTTGTTTGGAGACACATGAAGTGATGCCCCTGAGTCTATAATCCAGTCACTCAGTGCATTTCCATCAGATGCTGTAAGAAGAGCTGAGTCCATTGTATTCTTCAAAAAATAGATGTCTCCTGACACCAGTCTGTCATCCTCTGCAACAGTGTTTGTCACATTTATTTCTTGAATCTTCAATGAGGACTTGTTCTTCTCACCATGGTCTTCAGCTTTCTCTTTGCCTTTTTTTGTTTTCCATTCTCTGCAGTCTCTTTTCATGTGACCCTTCTTGCCACAATGGTAGCATTCTATGTCACTCTTGACT
Organism: Adiantum capillus-veneris; assembly: GCF_014529385.1. Lineage (NCBI taxonomy): Eukaryota > Viridiplantae > Streptophyta > Polypodiopsida > Polypodiales > Pteridaceae > Adiantum > Adiantum capillus-veneris. Next base: position 9,761,235 of record NC_140952.1, on the reverse strand, counting down.
TTAGCAATGCGGGACTTGTTACGAGACTGATTCCTCTTTCCACCTTTTTACTTTTCTTTGGTCCTTCCCCTGACAACTAAGGCTGTTCCTTTGCCTTTGTCCATTGTCTTTCTATTGGTTTCTTCAGTAAGAAGACTTCCTTCTACACCTGCTATGTTCAAACCATCTGGAGGTGCAGAATTACTCAAAACTGTGCAAAAAGTGTCCCAACTTTCCGGCAATGTGATCAACAGGAACATAGCTCTTACAGGTTCATCAAACTTGACACCTTGAGCTGACAACTAACTATAGATTGTGTTGAATTCATTCAGATGATTGGACATAGGTGTCCCTTATTTCATCTTCAAGTCAACAAGCTTCTTAAGCCAGTATACCTGTGAAGTTGCACTCTGCTTCTCATAAAGATCACTCAGCTTTAACCATGCTTGATAAGACGACATCTCGTCTGCTACATTGAAGTAAACGCTTTCTGCCAAAGTCAGCATAATGGTAGAAAGTGCCAATTCATCCATTTCACTCCATTCATCTTCGTCCATATCTTCTGGTTTTATCCCCTCGAGCTTTATAGGTTTTATCAGCTTCTTTTGTACCAACACGTGCCAAATATGCTTCTTCCACAATGGGAAATTGGTTCCATCCAGCTTCTTGATATTGTAAAGAGCAGTTTTCTTTGATCCAGCCATAGCCACGCTTCACAGTAGTTTACTTTCCTGGGAAAAATTCGGTAGAGTTTCCCCTGTAAACTGACCTCTGAACCAATATCAACCTGTCAAATGAACCAAGAAAGCTTCAGATTTTGCAAGAATTTCGGCAGAGTCTCCTTTGTAAAATGGCTCTGGTGTACTAAAAAACAGACCAAAAAACAGCTCAAAAAACCACTATCTCTCTAACACTGTAAGCTGTGGGTAAACCTGTCCTGCACCTGTACTGTCTCTCACTGTCATGTCACTGTCTTGTAAGCATAGACTGCGACAATGCCTCAACGGTAGTAAAGCAAAGATGCAATCCCAACTGTCTAACTCACAGTCAATACATCGTAGCTGCCTATCTAAGGGTGCTCGAGGGATCGCTCCAAGACCTGTATCACCGAAAGGATCTCAACATTCGAGAATCCCCCATCTCAATAAAACCTCACTCAACCCTCAACAAAGGTTGCAGTAAATCTGACAGTACATAGACTTCCCACAAATTCATACATCCACAAATTTCCCACTATATGCTGTAACCGCTGCGGCGGTTAAGTTTGCTGCGTGACTCACAGCCAGCAAACCCTTAACAGACATACATCATCTCTGACAATACATCCCATGTGACATCCCATGTGGAAGTACCTGCAATGTCAGGATGAAATCTTGAATATCAAGCAGCAAACACAAGCTACCTGATGAACTAGTGAATGTCACCTACAGTCTGTGCAAATCAACACTCTGGGAGTGTCGATATCCTCAGCACCTGCAGTCGTAGGCCGAAAACCCCAAATTTGCAGAGTCGGATCTGCACCCGCGAAGACCACATAGTCGAAAATGGCCTGTGCAGAACTTTGTCGAAGCCGAACGCTGGCTGAGATGACCTCAGATTTGGGGCTATGTCTTTGCCTATCGAATCTCACTCCAATCTAAGCAGGTGACTCTGGCTACCTGCAAATGCTGCCCCGAGCCTCAATCTGAGCTCTGATACTAGTTGAAGGAGTACGAGTGGAAGTGCGACGCGAGAGAGATTGCGAGAAGAAGAGCACGTCGATATGGTGAACTCGCTCTACTATAATGTGTAGAGCATAGTGAGTTCTTATTAGGTTTTTACAAAAGAATATGTGTACATACCTGGTGGCCCGCCCACTTACCTGGGCGACCACATTGGGCTTTATACCCCAACAATATCCACTGGGTGACCAACCCTCAAGGATGACACCATGCTTTGATGCTTTTCCTTTTTGGAAGGAATCCGCGTACTCACACACTTGGTCCACTGCCTCCTCAATTTAGCATTCAAAGCCACCAACTGATCAAAAGTTATTTTTTCCTTTTGATTTCGTATGTCATCGACAATATCATAGCATTTCCTTTTGTTGTTTTTCTCGGGCTAGCTAGTGTTGTTCAACTTCATCTTTTAACTCTTGGACTTGTTTTTGTAGGTCGATGATGACATTTAATCTGTCCTCTAGCTCTCCTTGAAGAGTGTCAATCACCCTCTCCAATTCTCTAGCCTTTGTGCTGTGGCTAAGTGCTGTTGGTTGCAATTTTTCTATCATCTCTTGCATCTACTTTGCATATTCATTAACTTGGAGAACTACCTCATCATTTATCTGCCAGTCTTCAGTTTCTATGGGTTGCCTAGATGTTTTGGCAGTCTCTTGTGATTCTCTTGGTGGGGGTGTGGTAGCTATTTGTGGTAGCGGCCGGGTTTGTTCTTCCCCTTGAGGCTGCTGTGCTTGGGCCTCTTCTGCTTTGGCTGCTTGAGGCTTCCTTGATGCCTCAACCATTTCTTTCTGGATGGTGGTAGATGGGGTTTCCTCTGTTTCCTGTTCCTTTGTTTGCTCAAACCTTGTTGACTCCTCTGGTGCAGGACTTGCTACCCTTTCTGGCTCTGGTTCTTTTGATTTAACTTGGTCAGAAGTAGTTGCTGCTTATTTTGCAGAATCTGCTGCCTCTTGTGGTTTAGGCTCCTTTTCTTTGGTTGGCTCGTCCTCTGTAGGTCTATCTATTGGTGATGGTGGAGGGGTTGGCATGGGGTGGTCGTGTTGTTTTGTAGCAGGTGAAGATGGTCTGGGAGACATCTCACTTTGGTCGTGCTGGGTCTCACCTTGGTTTGTCACCTCAGCTTGGTTTTCTTGCTTGGATGCATCTTCTCTAGCTTTTCTTTCTGCTTCTTGAGATTCTTTCATCTTTAATGCCTCTGCTTCAACATACATGCGTTCCAAAAATTATGTGGGGTCTTCAACCTCTTTCCTACCAGGGTGCTTTGTTCTTGGTCCTTTTACTTCTTTAGGAACCCACTTTATAGGGTCATCTCCTGCAGCTTGGCGGCTTCCTTTATAAGACTACTTCTCCCTTTCAAACCTTGCTTTCTTTTTTTGAGTCTCCTCTTGATGTGCGGCCATTGCTTTTCTTTTTATCTCTTTAATGCGGGCTCTTCTTTCCTTGTTGTCTGAGCTTTCACTCCTATGCCCTTTTGGAGAGTTCTCGGTAGATTCTTCATCAGATTTGTAAGTTATTTTGGTGGACCTTGTGGATCAAGGAGATGGTTGTGCAGACACAATCCACGTATTCTAATTTGGGGCAGGTGGCAAATTGTCTGCCATGCTGATAGCATGGTATGCTATTATTGTGAGTACTTCAGGTGATCCCAGATATGCTATCTTATCCTCTTTATTTGTACCCTTCAATGTGGACATAACATACTATCCGTGATCAATGGGTTGCCTGGTTGTTGACTTTAGAACTTGTGTAAATGTAGTCGCAACTGCATGTTTGGGTGTTGTGTGCCTTGGCGGTCTCTTTGCTAGAAAGTGGAAGTGTTGATGATATAATCTTGCTGGTTCTTCCACTTGCTTCTGGTTGAGATCCGCAAAGGTTGCTACAACAGTTTCCTTGGTGAAGGTACATGCTGTCTTTCTGTCTCTGGCCCTCATGGTCATCCCCTCTGTTGGCAACTTCAAAGCCTCGGCCACAATCTCTTTTGTGATGATTACCTTGACTTTGTGCCCTTGCTGGTCAATAACTGGGATGTTCCATCTTCTTTGATTGTGGACAGGAGCTCATAGGCTTTCTGAAAATCTACACCACATAGCTCTTGGTCATAGAATTCCCTAAGTCCAAGCTGTCTGTTACCTTCTTTTGTTTCCGGCTTTGCCGCGACATTATAGACCTCTTTTGGCAAAAGTTGTAGTTCTACCTTATTTCCTTCTTCACTTTTGAATCTACCTGTAAATATGTGGTGTTGTTCTCCTCATGTTGTTCTTTCAATAGATAGGTTGCTTTGGCTGTCTTTATTGAACTGGGGTCCAATTGGTATGGTGGCAGCTCCTGCAACTTCTCCTTTTGAGTGACCCTCTTCTTGGACTTTCTGCAGCTTGCATGGCTCCTGTTAAGTGAATAAAGTGTCACAGTTAGCAAATTTGGCAGATTCCGCTCTAAAATGTCCTTCAATCTGAATGGCTGACAAATTTAGTCCAATTTGCTTCAAATCAATTTTTGAACATGCATAGATGCATAAAAACATGTAAAGATCAAATTCTTGAAGTTCAAGCAAAAATTTGCACAAAAGTAAATAATAACGATTATTTACAGCTGAGGAATTTTTTCAACTTTTTGCAATTTTGGTATTATAGGCTTGAAGTATATATCAAATAGATACTCTGAGTGAAATATGGGATCATTTGAGTGCACAGGGTGAGAATGGTGGCAGATTTAGGCTTTAGGTTTCTGAAACAGTAGATATAAAGGAATTTTAAGATTTTGAGCAAATTTGTTCAAACTTCGTTAGTGGCCTTAGGAAATCATGTGCTTTGGTCCCATGAAGTCAAAGTTGCAATTTCCCCCCATCTTGGTCAAAAAGTAAATAATTGCGATTATTAACTTTTTCATCAAAATGAGCAATTTTTAAAGCAACTTGATTCTAGGCATGATGTAGACTGTGTGTATGAGATTTGGGTGATTTAGATCAAAAAATGTGACAGATAACTCAGAAATTGGTTTGAAAGGACTTCTTTACGTTTTTTGGTAATTTGTCAAGCTATCATTGATTAATTTGGCTCATACTTGAAATGTGGCATGTAATAGGTGTACACAAGTGATAGGTGAGGTGATGATACCATTTTCAAGCCAAAATATTGCAAAATTAAATAATCACGATTATTTACAGCAGTCAATATTTTCTTCCAAAACTTGAAAATTTTGATTAAACATATTCTATACACCTAAAACAAGTCCTAAATTGAATTTGCTAATGTTTTGTGTTGTCGGCATCACTTCAGGCCTTGTCAACTCTGAAATCACCGATTCTTTTGACTACATGGCATGTAGAGTTGGTTAGTCACTTTTGAGGCAATGGACTTGTTCGCCACATAGTCCTGAAGTAGCTCATCCAATTTTGGCCCATTTGGAGTCAGTTTGACCTCATATGTCAAATTTGATGCTTTGTAGCCTTCAAGCCGTTTTTTGCTCTCCGAGGGCTTGGTTTGATTGATTTTATGAATCAACCATATACATTGTATATATACCTCGTATATAAGCTGTCTATAGAGTTATACTCCAATTCTGGCATCTGCCAAAAACCTAGCTTTTCTACTAGGGACCCCCTCGATCCTTGCCGAATGGTCAACTTTTGATATAGAAGTGTTCTATTATGTTGGGGCATGCTACAATTCAAGTCTCATATGATTTTCTTGAGCTGACAGGCCGCTATGGTCGATTTTTGGTCGTAGGTCTTCATACACTGCTCGGATTCTAGGGTTTTTTCCAGGGGTTTAGACTAGCTACCGGCCTTAAAGAATGGATCATTGATAAGTATAGAACTTATCCCTCATGTCTCGTGTGAAACGGCTCTGAAAACAGGCAACTGTGGACTACAAAAAATGCGCGCAAAGAAGGTCGAAATGCTCTCTCTCCAAAGGCAACAAGTAAAAATGAGGTGATTTTAGCCTACCTTGGGTATCTATACTCAGACTTCCCGAACCATTTTTCCCCAAATTCCTCTGTTAGTCCTACTAGGCCGTGAAATCTATGTTAGAGTCTAAAATTTTCCCAATCGGATTTCTGTAGCTCATTCTGCAAGAATTTTGCAAAAGTAGGTCTGGCCGCCTAATTTAGGCTTCCGCTTCCATCTGCCGATTTGATTGAAATTTTTTGTGCCTGTCTGCCTTTTTCTTTTAATCATCAATATATCTTCAATTTTTTCATCTGAGCTTATTTGCTATTTATTATTAATTTTTGACTTGTTTATTTAAAAAATCAAAGAAAATAACAAAATGCGCTCAAAAAGCAAAGTGAAAATCTAATAATTAAGAAAATCCATAGAAAAACATAGCTTTATTGTTTTTATTGGATTTCTCTATTTTTAAGTCTCAATATCAAGAAAAACGATGAAAAATAACAAAAAAGGACTATTTTTTTGATGATTTTTTTATAGTATATACACTATTTACAACCATCGGAAAGATATTATCAGTAAAACTTTCCCTGTTGATGATTTGTAAGGGCATTATTAGGTAATCTTGCAAAAAATCACACGTTAACATCAAACTTTTTCCTCCCTCTTCAAACATTGCCCTTAATTACTTAGTGTCCTTCCACCCCTCCTAGATGGCATACTCCGGGACGATTGTGTGCATGGGTTGAACAATTGTGTCTATGCATAGCCTTGGTTGGCTCTACCATGCTTTGAACATCAATGCAGTTCAAACCGTCATGCTGTGCAAGAGTTGGGTCTTGACTAATTAACTCATGGGTTTCTGATGTCGAGGTTTTTTGATGATGTCTTCCAAAGAGCAAATCCTGTAGCTCGTGTGCTCTTTGCTTGATTGTACCATCAAGATGTTTTGGCATGCTGATTTCTTGAGCTGTTGGTATCAATAATGACTACTGTTGAGCTTTTATCCACCATTGATATCTTGGTTTGTCTAGGTCAAAATGGTGTGGTTGAGTCTTGTAAGTCTTAATTCTCCATTGCTTGATTGGTTTTACAGTTTGTGGAGAATATAAGGGTTCCTTTTTCTTCCAAATCCATTTTGTGCTAGGTTCCTTGCTCAGAGATGCTTATCTCTGTGTTTTGAACCTTGGAACCGTCTTTGGTACTGTTGATGATGTTTTGGGCACCCAAATTTGAATCAGCTTATCCTTAAGCTGTGCTTTTGGTACCCAAATTTGTCTGACTCCTTGCATGACTTGTGGCATTTACTTGTTGATAGGATGGAGAAGATTTATTGCTTTGTGGTTTGCTCTGCTGGTAAATTTCTTTCTATTTCTCCTTGCTTGGTGCAGTTGGAACAATGAGCTGTCCGCCTTCAGGTGATAGCTTGATTTGATTGGTATCCCAATTTGGTACTACCTTATAAGTCTGTATCCAGGGGATTTCAAGAAAATCATTGTCTCATTCATGTGTTTATCTACTAAGCATACAAACTGATGAGGGCATGAACATCCATGTACTATCACATTCAAGTTGACTACTCCCAATGTTGGTGTTGGGTTCTTGTTGTGCATCCCTTGATAGTCGCTATTCCTACTGTCAATGACTGACTTGTTGCTTTCTTGTATGTGGAATAAGTGACTACATTTACTTGAGCTCCTGTGTCAACCAATGCATTTGTGCTATGATTGTTGAGTTTTACTTTGATGCGAAGGTCCATTCCATCTAACCATTCATCATCTGCATCTTTCTGCAATTCCCCTTGTCGATCACCTATTTCTAGAGTGTTGATGGGAGTAGATATTTGTTGATTCTTGAGAGAAGCTTTCCTTTTGAGTACTTGAAGCCGAGCTTCTTCTTGAGCTTCATCAATAACCTGCTGCCATTTTATCTTCCTTTGCTTAGCTACATGCATGATTTCTAGCAATTCATTGGTCAGTGCCAAATTGTACTTCTTTAAACGACATCCACTAATCCAATTAGCCATTGGTTCACCATCTAGGGTGGATAACTTAACTGCTCCACTTGGAGATACATCTTCAATGATAAACAGTCCGTTTCCCTTTTTCTTAAACTTGGGAATGTGTTGCTTAAGGGAATAGACTAAAACTAAGTCCCCTTTTTTGAAGATTTTTGTAATTAGATGGGAATCAAAAAATTGTATTTGTTTTTGCTTTTGTGCATAGATATGAGCTACAACAATTAGCCTTTCCTCTTCTAGCTTTTTTAAATCTTCAAGTCTCTCTGACAATACATGTCCAGTCCATTCAAGATCCTTAGCTACCCTTAATGTCGGCAATAGAAATTCTATTGGCAGTATGGCATCAATACAATAAACAAGGCTAAAGGGTGTAGCATTTAAAGTTGTTTTGAATGAAACTCGATAAGCCCAAAGAGCAGCATGGAGGTTCATTTCCCAGTATGTCCTTCCTGAACTAACCACTTAAGTCAATACAACGCTAAGAATTTTATTTGTATGCTCAGCTTGTCCGTTTGCTTGTGAGTGATAGGGAGCTCATTTGTTATGGATGACTATAATTCATTCAGCAGATAGTCAATTAACTCATTGAGTAAATGAGTTCCCCTATCACTGACTATTTCTATTGGCAGTCCATATCTTGTGAATACATACTCATATAAGAATGCGACAGTGGTTCTAGCATCATTCTTTTGAGTTTCATTAGCCTCGGCCCACTTGGTTCGGTAGTCCGTAGCTACAATGATATATTGAGCTTGGGTTCTATAAGCAGGTTGCTGTATTGTCCCAAAATATTCTATACCCCATTTTGCAAAATCTCTAGTCCCCCATCATTGGCCTTAAGGGCATGCTATCTACACGGGTTGGCATTTTTGCTCATTGACAAGCATCACATCTCTGAACATACTCTTTGGCATCTGCAAAAAGTGTTGGACACCATATGCCTGCCATTAAGATTGCTCGTGCGGTGGTCTCACTAGAGAAGTGACCTCCAGCTAACCCAGCATGTGCTTGTCCTATAATGGGAATATATTCCTCTTCATTTGCACAAAGACTCAAATGTTGATCCTTACCTCTCCGATACAATTGGTTTCCAATAAGAGCATAGTATCTTGCTTCTATTTCAATTGTTCTTTGATGGCGTTTACTCATATCCTTAGGAAATGTTTGGCTAGATAAGTAAGTGACTAGATAGTTACTCCACTTAGAAACAAGGGACATTTGGAACAATGATACATGAGCTATGGGTATTTGTTTTTGACATTGAGGACAATCCTTTACAAAAGAATGAACATCACTACTCATAGTTTCCCTATATACTCCAAGTCTCAATATTCGTCGCATAGTTCGATCTTCCGCAAAGTGAAGTCCTACTATGGTAATATGTGCTTGACTTAGGTATTGGGTTTTCTCTTGAGGATTAATGCACAAGAGCAATATTCCATCTCGGTTTCTTTTGTAGTCTCCCAACAAGTAATTGATACATAGCCGATTGCTCAATTAATCCGATTGCAATAGGAAGTGGTATTTGTGAATCCACTTGAGCTATGGTCATCAATGATACCAAATCTTCCGACCACCCATCGAGGTATCATTTCCATGGAGAACAGATAGGCATTTGGTAGATCATCATCTACTCCATTAGGTGGTTCCCTTGAAACAATCGTAGATAAATTATCTGCTCTTTGATGAGTAGTGCCCTTTTTCCAGAAGAATGATGAACCATCTCACGATTCTTCCTGCGTTGCATGGCTTGTTGACCAAGTATAATAAGTCTTAATGGTCCACAAAGAACACAAATTTGTTGGCTAATAGGTAATGTCTATACTTTTTAGCGGCATAGATCATTCCTAGTCCTCCCCTTTTGGTGGTGGTATAATTATTTTTTCTATATTCAACTGTCGACTAGCATAAGAAATAGGAAAATCAATTTTTCTGTCTCCTGGTTGAGCTAGTATACACCTGATGGAAAAATTGGAAGCATCTACATTTATGTGGAATGTCGTATTTCAATTTGGTGCTTTCAATATTGGAGCCGAAGTGAGAGCTTGCTTAAGCTTCATGAAGGATTCTTTACACTCATCAGTCCATTCAAAGTGTGTAATCAAGCTATACATGGGTTTTCCAATTATAGAGTACATGTAAATGAACCGTCTGTAATATCCACAATGTTCCATGAAGGCTTGAACCCCTTTGACTTTTGTTGGTCTAGACAAGTCAGCAATAACATGAATTTTACAATAACATGAATTTTATCCATATCAGTAGCTATGCCATTTTTAGACACTATGTGTCCAAGAAATTTTCGTTGTCTACCCATAAATGTGCACTTTTTAGGATTTAAGAAAATCCTATAAAGTCTACATAGTCTCAAGGTGTACTTAGGGAAAAATCCCCTTTTTGAACACTTTGGTGTAGTCATATTTGTCAAATTTGGTCTCCATATGCCTCTTGAGACATGATACGCGTATGATGTCCAAGTTTGCTGAATTTGAATTTTCTACACAGAATTCTTGCAATTGCCCTCTTATATGCATAGCATCAATCAGTCGTGAAAAAATGTCAATAGAAACTTGTTTATTGCATTTTTACCCTCAAAATTAGACTTTTTTGTGATTTAAAATACAAACAAGCCCTTCAGCAAATAAATTAGTGATGAATAGCTCTAGATCAGAATCAGATTACTTACCTAAAGCTATGCCTACACATCATATGGGGTTTTGCATTTATGAGTAGAAAAACACTTCACCACCACATACGATCTAGCAAATGCTTTATCACCTCACAAATCACTCAACCACCAACAAATACTCTAGTCTACAACTAATACTACAAATCCTTACTAAATTTATCTAGTCGCAGACCCTCAACAAGACACACGCTTCCTTGCTATCCACTTGATCTTGGAATATCATCTTCCGAATCCACTTAAAAAAAATGCTCACACAAGTGTTAGTGGAATTACCTACTCAAGTCCTTGTGTCCCCGGCAACGACGCCAATGTTGCGGAAGCGAATCACACCACCTATAAAGTGCATCCAGCACTACCTAGATCAACATAATTTCAATCGAGGACATAGATGACACGATAGGTGCACAAAGGCAATCTCTTTAGCATGTCAAGTTGGGACCATCCCACCCATACAACTCTCTTGAAGGCCAACTAAACCACAATCAAGAATGTCACTGCTTTCAACTACACCACCCAACCCACATACACACAAACGGAAGGAAACTCACCAAATCATACCAGAACCACACAAAACTTAAGGAACACCATCCCCTCACTAGGATACATCTATCCCAAAACCTATACACTCAGAGTCCTCACTCCAAACCCATCTATGGAAAACGCATATGAAGACATAGTAAAATTTTGAAAGTGCCCAAAATTGAAATCTATGAGTACCTATGCATAGCTTATGTCACCACGATTCTAACGACTACTTGGACGTAGAAAAAAAACATCGTTTGATACACTTAGGGACACAAATAGCTCGTAGATGCGTTAGCACATGTGCTTTGTTTCATGTGGAATGCTTGGCATTGATGCATAGCTCTCACCGAGCCTATCCCAATGGTGTAGTCGAATCTCCAATGTGATAAGTGAGTAGGGAGCTGCATCAGGATGAAGCTTGCACTCTCTCTCTTCCTCGGGGGGTTCACCAATTAGTACCCCTTATATAACTTGCATTTGTGGGGTATTAAAAAAAGCCCTCTTTTAACATGTATGAATGAATAAAATGACCCCTTATTTTAGGATTTTTTTCAAAATTGAATATAAAAACCCCTTATTTTAATGTATCTCTGTTAAATTGCTTTAAAAAATTGTATTTTAAAACCCCTCCTTTTGAACTCACGTTATACATTAACATGATTACATAGTGCACCCCCCGAGCTCTCTTCCTCTCTCACACACAGTCGATGGTAGCTCAAAACTTTGATTATCATAAAGTTCTCCATACAAAATGACCTAGGTACCTTATATACTAAGGCTACCATATGTTAAACCAAAAATAGAGTTTAATGGGTCAAATGGCTTTGTAAGAAGTGCCATCGCACCGCGGTTTTTGCAACTAGAATAGCTACTCATTACAAATGATGTTTTTAATCATTATCCGCATCATTTCATAACTCTCAAGAAATAAGGCTTTGGTACAAAAAGTGAGTTATGTCGTACTCTTGACCCGTGGTCAACATATTGTTACCACATTATATTAAGGTACATGATGTTTTCCATGTTAGTTTTCTTAAGAAGTATGTTCCAAACCCAAATCATATTCTTCATCATTTTCTTTGTCTACTTTTATTGATGGTACTGTATCCTAAACTATTCTTCATCATTTTCTTTGTCTACTTTTATTGATGGTACTGTATCCTAAAACTATTCTTCAAAGTAAAAACAAACCTCTTCAAAACATTCTCACAAATGTTCAACTTATCCTGACAAGGATGCTAAGAATGTGATGATGTTTTGAAGCATAATTATCCAGACTTCATGTGTAAGGTGAGGACACCTCAAATTTTTCAAGTATGGATGTAATATCCCTGAGGTGCAGGTTTTTTTTAATACAAAAAATAGAGTTCTAACATATATTCCTTTGATGTTTGGTCCAAAATACTTGTTGTGCAACGTTGAAAGGTTTTGAAATATAAAGAAGGTATTTTTCAAATTCTGCTAGGTGAGACCCGTACCTTTGCTTTAGTTTTGACAAAAAAAAATTCTTTAGTTTTTCTTATTTTTTGTGCTTTTTGGTGTTTTTTGTGAAACAAAGGGTCGGATCCTTAATCTATAAGTCCCAAAAAAGCTAGGGTTCAATTTTATAAAAATCCACTATTTGAGTGCTTTTTTGTGCTTTTTAAGCTTTTCGATGAAAAGTGGGTCCGTTTTTTGCTCAACTAAGCGAATTGAAGCCGTGGTTCAATTTTAGAAATTTTTTGGCTTTTCATACTCTTTTTAGCTTTTCAGGCTTTTCGGCATTTTTGAATGGCAATGTGCTTTTTAGGATTGCCTAAACCTAAAAATATTAATTTTGGTCCCCGTATGCATAAAAAACGAGCATATGGTGGAGAAACAAGACTAAACATAATTTTTACAAGAACTATTTTTATAAAAAGAAACATCATAAATACACAGAGGTGGTACAATAAGTGTCATAATTATATTGAGGTATCACAGTGCAATCTAATTCACTCAGGGTCTCATTAATTGCTTAGATATTGTTTAGGGAGTTAAGTTCTGTAAGAAAAATGGATGTTTTTTTGCCAAAGTTGACTTTCAAAAGCCATGCCATGTTTTTTGAAAAAGTTCCAAAAAGGTGGAGCTATTCTAGGCCCAAAGGAGACACCCAATTTCGGTCTTGGGGAGCACTAGCATTTATAGCTTTAGCATATAAGGGGCATTAGTGCTTAGTTTTGAGTGCCAATGGCTGTATAGAATATGCGGATTTAGCATATAAAGGGCATTAGTGCTCACTTTTCAATGTCGTCTGCTGCATGTAATACAAGAAATATCTATGTACTATTATACAAAGTGGTGTAAGCTCTCCATCACCATCTCCATAAGAATCTCTCTCCTCTTGTTTGCGGAAAGAAGAAGAAGAAATAGCCATCTCTCTCTATTTGCTTACTATATTCTATTCTCTTTTCACGGTGTATGTGATCTACACCTGGGGATTCACCATGAAAAGCTTACCGCACCACGTAAGTGTAGGGGAGGGGTTTTTAAAAAAAGTTACATAAGCACATAAGTTAGGGGAAGGCCCCCAATAATTTATCTCCCAAGCTTAAAAATAAGGCAGGGGGTATCATATTTATGTGGGGGGGGGGGGGGGGGGGGGGACTGAACCCAGGTTACTTGTAACAATTGGTCACCGGTGTGCACTAGAACTTGGATGAATTTTGGGAAAGTTTTTTTATCAAGTCACACATTAAATTTTGCATCAAGCCAGTCATAGATAAGGGCTGATTTGGAGCAGGTCAAGGGTTGATTTATGCCAACTTTGGATGGGTCAGCATTGAACAAGTACCCAGAGTGCAGGTTGATTGGGCACATAATTTGAAAGTCAAACTAAGACACGTTGAGGGTACATCTAGTTATCAATAGAAGTGATTCCTTAGTATGTTGCCAGTCACTATGCTACACACTCTTTGATTAGCTTTACTCACTTAGATCACGTGAGACCTAAATTTTATATGTAAGATAAGGGTATGATAATTTTCTTCATTGATTATCGTATTAGCATAGAAAGGGGGGTCATATTCCCTAATGTGAGTCATATATAGGGGTTTTATCAAAGGTGTCCGCTCAAAGGTGGCGTTTTGTTTTGTATATAGGGTGAATTCCGGAGGGATCTACATCAACTTTGTGGAAAAATCCTTTACATATCTCTCGCCATCGCTCTCTTCTGGCAAATTAATAGTCCTTTTGATCATCCTTAATTACTTTCTGATCACGTGATAAGAATCTCTAAACTCCATAGCTGTCATCTCGATCTCTCTTCACTTTCATTTTTGGAAAACTATGCTCTCGGTGGTTGTTTCTTTGTGTACATAGGTATATATGGGATCTATGTATGTACATGAGAATGCTCCATGTTTTTTTGATCATATTTAGCACATTGAAATATACATAGGATGTGTACATAGATGCATTAAAAACACTCTTTGCTTTCACATCACGTAGGAGGTTCCGTATCTCCTAAACCGTTATGAATCAGGCCAAACCCTTTAAATCAATAATCACATCATTTAGAGCATTTTCTCTTTTATGCGTCATGTGAAATCCTACCCGACTAAAGTTTTATGGTCAAAATACATCTTGCTACCCACTACACAACCAATTTTTGTGTTGGAATTAGGGTTGCATGAAAACACACACAGCTTGGAGAAGACTGTCATGCCAAGGGTAGGACTATAGAAGGGCATGGCCCTGGCTAGGGGCCGATGGATACACATGCGGTACAGTGGCTATATATAGGAGGGCCAAGGGCCTATATATAGGTATGGTTGGGTGTTTAATATGAAAAGAAGCTCTTCGGAGCTATGGTGTCGGCACAGCGGCAGCGTAGAGGCTTACAAGAGAGAGAGATCCTGATTTGGTGCTCTCCGGATTGACCCGCCTCCTTCCCCCTTTGCTGGCTGCTGCACACGGATCCTGTTGTCATCGTCCCCGCCTGTCAAGAGTTTATGCACACACTGTGTGCCTCGTCCCCGATCGTGAACACCACGGTTTGCATGATATGCAAGACCAGCCAAGGGTAGGACTATAGGAGGGCACGGCCCTCGCTAGAGCCATGCCATCCTATAGTCCTACCCTTGGCATGACAAAGACGAAGGAAGCTCAAGACACACAATAGAGAGTGTATTACTTAGTGTGCAATGGAAAGATTAGTTAGCCCTAGAGTGATGGGCGTATATACAATGCACGGGGGAAAAAACCTCCTAATGAGGGAAAAACTCCCCAGCGATCCTGAGCGTGTTCACATATTACTACCACGTGTATATGGTAACAAATCCCCCTTGGGAGTGATGCGGTGAATGAGAGCTAGCACTTAAAGTAGAGGGAAGCTCCATGCCTTGTGAGAACAGGATCAGTCCACAAAGGCGAGTAAGACCAAAGTTTTTCAAAAATCTTTGAACTTCTCACAAGACAATGCCTTGTTGTCCTATGTTGGCACATAAGCCAAGCTGATCTGATCTCCTGCTAAGAGCCTCTCCCTGACATAGTGGTAATGCACCTCAATGTTCTTTATGTGAGCATGAAAAACTAGGTACTTTGCAATTGCCAATGCGCTCTGACTATCAGTGTAGATAGTGTTGGAAGTGTCTTGTCCAACACTCATAACATCCATAAGGCATGTGAGCCATACACACTCAACCGTAGCTGTGAAGACTGCCCTGTACTTAGCCTCACAACTAGAAGTGGCCACAATAGGTTTCTTCTTTCTCAACCATGATATACATGAACTGCCAAGCATGAAACAAAAACCACTTGTGGACACTAGTGTGTCAAAACAACCAGTCCAATCTAAGTCCAAAAAATCATGTAAGTCTGGTAGCAATGATCCCCCCTTGGGATAAAACAAGCCAAGATGTGAAGTGTCACTCAAGTAGCATAAAATCCTCTTGACAGCCTGCCAATGCTTAGACCCTAGGCGATGCATAAATTAGTTGACTTATGAGACTGCAAACTAAATATCCGGTATTGTGAGGCCTCAAATAGCAGTTTGGTAGAGAGTGACATCTGCAAGATCATCAACATTATGAAGACTCAATTTCAAACTTGTTTCCATGGGAGTGGCAATAGGTTTGCAATCCTCAAGTCCAAACGTACATAGCAATGTCTCTTTGTAATTTTCCTGACACAAGGCAATACCACCATCACATTGCTCAAACTGTATACCCAAGTAATGATGCAACATCCCCAACTCTTTCATCTTGAAAGTAGCATTCAAATCAGCCTTAAATTCAGCAATATGTCTCTCATTTGGTCCAATGATCAGTAAATCATCCACATAAAGAACCACAATGAAAAGTACATCACCCCCACGCTTTACAGACAATGTGCTTTCTGTTGGACTGTTACGAAAGCCTCGCTTGAGAAAATGAGTGTCAACATTCCCATACCAAGCATGAGGAGACCATACAAAGATTTGTTACATTTGCACACTTTATCCTTGTCCTTTCTTGACAAAACCGTGAGGCTACATTACATAAACTTCCTCAAATATGTAACCATTTAAGAAAGAAATAATAATGTCTGATTGATTCACATCCCAATCAAAATGAGTTGCCAATGCACATAGAAAACACACAGTAGTCATGAAACAGTGGGAGAAAAAGTCTCTTCATATTATATGCCTTTTTGCTGTGCATAAGCCTTTGCAACAAGTCGAGCCTTATAGCAATCAATCTCACCATCCGGCTTGCGTTTCAACTTGTAAGCCCACTTTGTACCAATGGCCTTTTTTCCAATAGGCAAATCACTTTAAGTCCATGTGTCATTTTCTATAAGTGCATCATATTCTGATTGCATGGCAACCATCATATTTTTTGAAATTTGTGTTTCATCAAAAGATAGAGGTTCATCAACATCATGTAAGCTAGACACAGCCAAAGCATAACAATCTGATGCATATGATGCATGGTGGGAACCTAAACGAGTACCACTAGACAAAGGTGCATCCAATTTATTGGCATGCAATGTATGCACCAGCCATTTTGGCATACCGAAAAATCCTCTTGACAGCCTGCCAATGCTTAGACCCTGGGCTATGCATAAATCTGCTGACCTATGAGACTGCAAACTGAATATCTGGCCTCGTGTTGCATACATAAATGAGGTAGCCAACAGCAGTTTGGTAAAGAGTGACATCAGCAGGATCGCCAGAATCATATAGACTCAACTTCAAACCTGTTTCCATGGGAGTGGCAATAGGTTTGCAATCCTCAAGTCCAAACTTACATAGCAATGTTTCTATGTAAATTTTCTGACACAAAGCAATACCACCATCACACTGTTTAAATTGTATACCCATGTAATGATGCAACAGTCCCAAATCTTTCATCTTGAAAGTAGCATTCAAATCAGCCTTAAATTCAGCAATATGTCTCTCATTTGGTCCAGTGATCAACAAATCATCGACATAAAGAACCACAATGAGAAGTACATCATCCTCTCGCTTTACGTACAATGTGCTTTCTGTTGGACTGTTATGAAAGCCTCATTTCACCAAATGAGTGGACTCAGCTTTCTCATACCAAGCACGAGGAGATTGCTTCAACCCATACAAAGCCTTCTTACATCTGCACACTTTGTCCTCTTGTCCTTTTATGACAAAACCGCGAGGCTCCATTACATAAACTTCCTCAAATATGTCGCCATTCAAGAAAGCAGTAACAATGTGTGATTGATGTACATCCCAACCAAAATGAGCTGCCAATGCACATAGAAAACGCACAGTAGTCATATGAAAAGTGGGAGCAAAAGTCTCTTCATAATCAATGCCTTTTTGCTGTGCATAACCCTTTGCAACAAGTCGAGCCTTATGGAGATCAATCTCACCATCCGGCTTGCATTTCAACTTGTAAACCCACTTTGTACCAATGGCCTTTTTGTCAGGAGGCAAATTACATAAAGTCCATGTGTCATTTTCTATAAGTGCATCATATTCTGATTGCATGGCAGCCATCCAATTTTTTGAATTCTGTGCTTCATCAAAAGACAGAGGCTCCTCAACATCATGTAAGCTAGACAAAGCCAAAGGATAACAATCTGATGCATAAGATGCATGGCGAGAGCCTGAACGAGTACGACTAGACAAAGGTGCATCCAATTTACTGTCACGCAAAGTGTGCACCAGCCATTTTGGCATACCTCTAGCTTGCTCATTTTCATCCCTTTCCTCATCAAGTACATCTGCATCACTAATAGGCTGATCTAGAACATTTTCAGAAACCCCCATAGGCTGTACATTTGCCTCATTGGAACTTACATTCGTATTTCCACCACTAAAAAGAGGCAACAAAGTGTCATAAATGTCCTGTGAGATTACATTACTGTCTCTAGTACATGATAGCAGGGGCTGAACAGAATCTTCCACAAACACTACATCCCAAGAAACCAGAATACATTTTTTTTGCGGATGATACAACCTGTAACCTTTGCTTTCAGCAGTATAACCAACAAAAATACATTTGACAGCCTTATCATCCAATTTTCTGCGCTGCACTTGTGGCGGGCCAAAGCTTTATGCCAAACAACCAAAAACACGCATGTGCTCAATAGAAGGCTTTCTATCATGCCATGCTTCATATGGAGTAATGGACTGCAAAGCTTTCGTAGGACACCTGCTAAGTACATAAGTGGCACACATGATGGCCTCAAGCCAAAAAGAATGCGGCAAAGCTTGACTTTTGACCATACAACGTGCCATTTCCTTCAGTGACCTGTTTTTCTTCTCAGCAACACCATTTTGCTGAGGTGTATAAGGCACTGTACATTGGTGTTTTATCCCACGACCAGCCAAAAATGCATTAAATTCATGAGACATATACTCCCCCCGTCGATCGAAATGGAGGGTGCCCATAGTACATTTTGAGACATTTTCAGCCATAGCCAAAAATTATTTGAAGCACATAAAAACTTAGGACTTTGCTTAAGCGGAAATACCCATGCATGCCTAGAGTAATCATCAATGAAAGTCACGAAGTACAGGTAATTTCCCAAGGACGGAGTCTGCATGGGCCCACAAACATCACTATGCACAAGCTACAACTTGCATGTGGCCCAAACTGAACCATCCTTTGGAAACTTAGAACGTTGCATCTTACCCAAAATACAGTCTTCACAAACATGTTTGACAGGTGCTTCAAGAGGTGGCAAAGAAGCAACCATATCAAATTTCTACAAACGTAGCAAACTGGCAAAATTCATATGACCAAAACGTGCATGCCATAGTTTTGCATCTGAAATAGCCCTTGAATCTGCAACAACATTTGCAAAATTTTGTCCACACTTGTCATACAAAGTGAGCTTATACAGCCCACGGCACAAAAGTCCAGATGCAACAATTTCATCACCAAATCTGAGATCACAAACTGTACATCTGTCATCCACAAATTTGACTACAAGTCCAAGTCTAGCAAGTGCGGATACAGACAAGAGATTCTTCTTGATCCCAGGTACATAAAGTGCATCAACAAGTGTGAAGGAACTGCCATTAGCAGTAGTGAGCACAATCTTCCAACTCCCTGAACTGGATAAGAGGTGTTTTTGGCACAAGTGACTGAATTCCCATGAGGGACAGACTCGAGAGAGGTAAACAATTCACGATGTGATGTAATGTGCTTTGTAGCACCACTGTCGAAATACCACATATGTGAATCTGTAGCAACTGACAAGCATGCATCATGGACAACAGGATTGTAAGTGCACTCTGCACTAAAAGCCCATTCTGCATCAACATCAGCATTACAGTCTCCTTTCACCGAAGACTCAACAATGGCTGCATTTGTAGTGGAACCATCATTTGAAGTGGAACCACCCTCTTTCTTCTTAGCCTCTTTGGCCTTCAACTTAGGACATGACTTGATCAAGGGATCATTAGCTTTACAATAATGGCAACGCATATTCTTTTTGCCCTTGTCACCAGAATTGCCAGACAAAGTGCTGCTAGCAAAAGCATTAGGAACAGTATTTTTGCCACTCGCAGCAGAACAAAAGAAGTGGCTGCATTGCTGTTACCACCCTTTCTTTGAGAAGCAATAAAAGGCTATTCAACTGCATGCTGCCTAGTCCTGTTTTTTCTGGAAAGTGACTCTTGCAACAGCAATGTGCATAATGCATCAAACTTGAAAACTTCAGGATTTCCTTGGGTCATAAGTCTCCAAGTACTAGCAAAAGGTTGGTAAGAATCTGGTAAGGCATCAAGAACAGTCTGCACAAGGGAACTATCTGAAATGACTTCACTTGCAGAAATAAGTTGCTCATTGATATCCTTGACTCTAGCAAGGAAAGTGTCCATATCATCTTCCTCATGCATAATCTTTGACTCCAGCTCTTTACGCAGCAAAGCAATTTTAGCCTCATTGCGACTTGCATAAAGACCAGCCAAAATATCCCAAGCCTGTTTTGCAGATTTTGCTGAACGGATGTGAGGAACAATGGTGCGCTTCACAGACAACGCAATTAATGCATGAGCCTGCGCATCCTTAACATCCCAACGAGCTTGTTCTGCCGTAGGCAAAACAAATCTAACAGCGGCAATCCTTGCAACAAGACCTGCAACATCCTCAACATCGCTTACATCTTCAGAACCAGGACGTACATCAATGCCTTGCACAATGTTCAAGAAGCCCTTTGACACAAGAACATGTTGCATCATATAAGCCCACATAGGGTAGTTGTCCCCATCCAACATTTCCTCAACAGCAAACATCTTGAACACATCTGTGTTGTTGTTGTCAGCCATGGTAAATGCTGCACCTGATGTGGAAAATGCCCGAAAATAGGAGAAACGGAGCGGGAACAACACGTGCTATATAGCACAAACCGTAGAAGACTATAAGGCACCTGTTATGCAAAAAACGGCACTGAAAGAAATTTTGCACAAAATGACGAAATAGGCAAAGTGAGTAGGCGTGTGCTGGAGCAGCTGGCGACTAAGCCCGGGAGGACGCAACCTGCTCTGACACCAATTGTTGTAATTAGGGTTGCAAAGAAACGCACACAGCTTGGAGAAGATGAAGGAAGCTCAAGGCACACAATAGAGAGTGTATTACTTAGTGTGCAATGGAAAGATAGATAGCCCTAGAGTGATGGGCGTATATACAATGCACGGGGGAAAAAACCTCCTAAAGAGGGAGAAAATGCCCCGACGGTCCTAATGTGTTCACACACATCACTACCACATGTATATGGTAGCAATCAATGCCCTACACAATATTCCAGACAGCCTTTGACACAAGAACATGTTGTTCATGTAAGCCCACATAGGGTAATTGTTCCCATCTAATCTATCCTCAACAACAAACATCTTGAACACATCTGTGTTGTTGTTGGCCATGACAAATGCCTTCACTTGATGTAAAAACTGCCTGTAAAGAGGAGAAACAAAGTGGGAACAACATGTGCTATATAGCACAAACCATAGAATAATTTAAGGGACTTGCAAGTTATACAGAAAACAACAATGACAGAAATTTTGCACAAAATGACAAAATAGACTGTGTAGTACGGCTTGTAGTGGAAACGGAGATCAAAATGAGCCCCAATCATAAATGGTGATTAAGCCCAGGAGGATGTAACCTTCTTTGATACCAATCGTTGGAATTAAGGTTGCAGGAAAACACACACATCTTGGAGAAGACGAAGGAAGCTCAAGGCACACAATAGAGAGTGTATTACTTAGTGTGCAATGGAAAGATTAGTTAGCCCTAGAGTGATGGGCGTATATACAATGCACGGGGGGAAAACCTCCTCTAGAGGGAAAAAACTCATCGACGGTCCTAAGTGTGTTCACACACATCACTACCACATGTATACAATAACAATTTTGGACTCCACGCTCCTTGGAAAACTACTATATAGATTTGTCGGATGAGGAATCCACTTAGCCAAATTTAAAAATATGATTAAAAATGTTGATAACGTATTTAGATCATCATTATCATGTCATTATTGCAAGTTAGTAATCATTTTTTGTATGGGATTACATATACGTTGGTGCAGTCAAAGTTGGGTGGTGCTAGGAAAAGGGCAAAGAAATGCTATGGGTGCATATAGGTGCAAGTCATAGTGTTAAAGCACGTATTGAGGAATTGAGCAATCAAAGGACACCGCCCTCTCCAAAGATGCCAAACACAGATGCTACATGGACCAATAGGGGAGTGGATTCCAAATACAAACAGCGGCCATTATAAAAATCTTTTATTTTTCATTTTCAAGGGCTTTGTAGAGCCGTTTGAGTTTGTAGAGAGTGAGTTTTGATAGAGATGTATGTTTGTCAAACCCTTGTAGTGTTTTCTCATGAGAGTGGTTATAGTGATGGCAATGTAAGCTTTGTGAGACTTCTCTTGAAGCAAGATCAAGATGATGTTGCCCAGTTTGTTTTCATTTCCCTTCACCCTCTCTCTTTGTCCTACTCTTGTGGTTTTCTATGGTGTCGGCAGTGTGGATGTGTGTGTCCCCCAAACCGGTGTTTTAAGAAAGTGAGATTTAAGCCTTGGGGGGTGCACTATGTAATCATGTTAAGTTCAAAAGAAGGGGTTTTAAAATTCAAAAAATTTAGGCAATTTAACAGAGATACATTAAAATAAGGGGTTTTATGTTCAATTTTGAAAAAAAAGCCTAAGCGTTCATTTTATTCATTCAAACATTTCAAAAGAGGGGTGTTTTTAATACCCAGTGAACACATGTATATAGGGGGCTACTGAATGGTGAACCCCCCAAGGATTGAGCAGTTGTGTCTGTGTGTCTGTGTGCATGAGGGTTGAAACAAATGATGGTGGCTGGTGTGCATTGTGCGGTGGTCTTTCTAAGTGTGTGAGAATTAGAAAGTGTCAGAATGATGGTCTGCTAGTGAAAAATTGTATCTTTAATGGTGCTTTTGATAGGACAAGGGTGTTGTGAATGCCGTGAGCTATAGAGAGGTCTTGTGTTGTGTGTTGGGTGTGTTCCCCCTCTTCATCTTTAGGTGCCCCCATCGAGGAGAACATTGCTTGATCCTAATTGAAGTGGTACTAAGCAGATTTTGAAGCCAACAAGCACTTGGCAGATTGCATGGTGAAAAGTGGAGTGGACGAGTTTCAAGCTATCAGATATGGTGGACCCAATTATTGGACCGATTTTCACACAGATTGAAGGCCCGGAGGATTGGGAAGAAAATTTTAAGCTATGGATGCTATTGATGCATGTGATGACAACCGCTGACAAGTTTAAGAAGGTGCCGATGCTAATGTGGGAACAAGCAAAGGTTTGGCTTGATGATATGAAGATTCAAGATCAAAGCTCATGGTAGGAGTTGCGGACTCAATTTCTTGAGAAGTTTTGAAAGACGGTTTCTCTTGCAAAATTGGGTGCAAAGCTAAAGGCGTTGCCTCAAGATGTAAGTCATGATTTTTTAGTTTTTCTTGAGAAATTTGAAGCTTGTTGTTTGAAGAAATTAGAGGTTGCTACAAGTCTTAGTGGTAACTAATGCTTCAAAGTGTCAAAGTTTCTTGATTACCTACATCCAAGGATTAGAGAAAAGGTGGAGTTTTGAGAAGATAGCTATGAAGATATGGCCTATTTGGACAAAGTGAAGAGGAGAAAGGTGAAGCAAAATCTAAGGATTAGAGAAAAGGTGGAGTTTTGAGAAGATAGCTATGAAGATATGGCCTATTTGGACAAAGTGAAGAGGAGAAAGGTGAAGCAAAATCTAGACCTGGGCTTGGTAAATAATGCTAATTATGTGCTTGTTGTAGTGACACTGTGTCCTACAATTTAGTCAAAGGTGGTGTCAGGGTTTAAAGTGCAGATCCCACTAAGGTAAGGCCAATGGTTGATTATGCTCCTTGGAAGCTTTGTGTTTTGGGCATGTCCATGTCAATGGTGCACAAGCTTATCAACAAGGATGAACATTCCATAGAGGAGGACCTATGTGTTGAAGAGCTATCCAATGTCAAGTCTCAAGATTAGAGTGAACAAGTAAAAGATCTTGTTTTCATAGAGCTTATGAATGAAAGTTAGCGGGGTGTAGCCAAGTTGTAGAGGCCAAGATCCTAGAGGTGGACATAGAGTGTGTGTGAAACCAAGATAGTGGCCAAGCTTTTGTGGAGAAAACATAATACAAAAGTGTAGATACAAAGTTGATGTATAGTGATGATGATGAAGATAGGAGCTCAAGATTTTTAAAGACAAGCAAGAGGGTAGCATGGATCTTGTGGTAAGCAGACAGATTCCAATGAGCCTATGTATGTTGGTAACAGTAAAGATGCCTTGTTTTATGTCCGAGGATATGGGGATTGGCAATGTGAATGAAGATTAGGTTGAAGTGTTAGAGCTTGTGGATACAGATATGCAATCACAAATGGAATGTGGCACTATGTTGATAGCTATGCTAATGACAGTTGTGGTAGAGTGTGCTATAGCTATGTAGTTAGTTTCCAGCCTTGCAGAGGAGGAAAAGATTGCATATATGGATAGTGATGGTAGTGAAGTGAATACCAAGGGAGCTATAGTGATGTATAGTGATGATGATGAAGATACGAGCTCAAGATTTTTAAAGACAAGCAAGAGGGTAGCATGGATCTTGTGGTAAGCAGACAGATTCCAATGAGCCCATGTATGTTGGTAAGAGTAAAGATGCCTTGTTTTATGTCCGATGATATGGGGATTGGAAATGTGAATGAAGATTAGGTTGAAGTGTTAGAGCTTGTGGATACAGATATGCAATCACAAATGGAATGTGGCACTATGTTGATAGCTATGCTAATGACAGTTGTGGTAGAGTGTGCTATAGCTATGTAGTTAGTTTCCAGCCTTGCAGAGGAGGAAAAGATTGCATCTATGGATAGTGATGGTAGTGAAGTGAATACCAAGGGAGCTATAGTGATGTATAGTGATGATGATGAAGATACGAGCTCAAGATTTTTAAAGACAAGCAAGAGGGTAGCATGGATCTTGTGGTAAGCAGACAGATTCCAATGAGCCTATGTATGTTGGTAAGAGTAAAGATGCCTTGTTTTATGTCCGAGGATATGGGGATTGGCAATGTGAATGAAGATTAGGTTGAAGTGTTAGAGCTTGTGGATACAGATATGCAATCACAAATGGAATGTGGCACTATGTTGATAGCTATGCTAATGACAGTTGTGGTAGAGTGTGCTATAGCTATGTAGTTAGTTTCCAGCCTTGCAGAGGAGGAAAAGATTGCATCTATGGATAGTGATGGTAGTGAAGTGAATACCAAGGGAGCTGGGCACTCTTCTTGTGCTCGTAATGTGTTATCTATTGAGCAGAGGGAGCAGCTACTGAAGGAGTACGAGCGGAAGTGCGACGCGAGAGAGTGTGCGAGAAGAAGAGCACGACGATATGGTGAACTCGCTCTACTGTAATGTGTAGAGCATAGTGGGTTCTTATTAGGTTTTTACAAAAGAATATGTGTACATACTTGGCGGCCCGCCCACTTACCTGGGCGACCACATTGGGCTTTATACCCCAACAACCTCCCACTTAAAGTCCAATGTGGTACTTTAAGTGTGAGAGAAGCTACTATACAAGCTAATATACAAGAGATGTAGAGAAGTGATGTACTACCCTACACCTAACTGCTTGCGAAAATGCGCAAAGCTCTCTGAGGGAAGTCCTTTTGTATGTAGATCAGCAGGATTTTCTGTGGTGTGAACTTTGACAAGCTGAAGTTGCTTATCCTCGAGCATTTCCCTGATGAAATGATACTTCACATCCACATGCTTTGTCTTTGAGTGATAAACTGGATTGCGAGCCAATTGTATAGCACTTTGACTATCACAATATAACACAGGCATCTCTTCTTTGATTCCCAAATCTATTACTAGTCGATTAAGCCAAATTGATTCTTTGCATGCCTCTGATGCTGCAACATATTCAGCCTCTGTAGTAGACTGAGTAACACAATCTTGTAATCTAGAACGCCATGATACTGCTCCACCAGCCAATGTAAAGACATACCCTGACGTAGACCTTCCGTTGTCTAAGTCACGTGCATAATCTGAGTCTGTAAAACCCTTTACACTTAGCTCCTGACTCCCATAGCATATACGCATACTCTTTGTAGCTTTCAGGTATCTCAATATTCCTTTCATTGCCTCCCAATGTTTCTTGCCTGGGTTTGACATGTATCGACTTACTACCCCCACTACAAATGCAATGTCTGGGCGAGTAGCAATCATTGCATATATCAAACTACCCACTGCAGACGCATATGGAATCTTATCCATTTCAGCATGTTCTTCCTCAAACACAGGACAATCTTGTTTGCTAAGTTTCACATATGGTGGCAATGGAACACTCAGTGCCTTTCCCTTCTCCATATTGAAACGTTGCAAAACCTTGTCAATATACTCTGTTTGAGATAACCAAATCAACTTCTTTGATCTGTCTCTCTCAATGCGCATACCAAGTATATGACTTGCCTCACCCATGTCTTTCATGTCAAACGATTTTGCCATCTTTGACTTCAAAGCTGAAATTTCTTCCAAGTGCTTGCTAGCAATCAACATGTCATCCACATACAAAATAAGGATCAACCAACTTCCATCCTTAGCCTTCTTTGTATATAGACAGTGATCGAACTCACTACGTTTGTAGCCTTGAGAAAGCATAAACTTGTGGAATTTATGGTACCATGCCCTCGGTGATTGTTTTAAGCCATAAAGACTCTTTAACAACTGGCATACCCAATCTTCCTTGCCTTTCTCAACAAACCCTTCTGGCTGCTGCATGTAAATTTCCACATCTAAATCACCATGCAAGAACGCTGTCTTGACATCCATTTGGTGAAACACCAAATCTAATATGGCAACCAATGCAAGAAAGCATCTCAATGTAGTCATCTTGACCACCGGAGAGAAGACTTCATCAAAGTCAATGCCTTGTTCTTGCTTAAAGCCCTTGGCAACAAGCCTTGCTTTGTACTTTGGTTGACTATCATGAGCGGTGATCTTATACCTGTAAACCCATTTACAGGGTAGAGCCTTTTTGCCTCGTGGTAATTTAACTAGCTTCCATGTATGGTTTTTATGCAGAGCTGTCATCTCTGACTGCATGGCCAATTGCCGATTCCCGGAGTCCTTCATTTGCACTGCTTCCTTGTAACATGAAGGCTCATTGCAATCAGTCAACATGACATAGTTCATAGATGGAACAAACCTATCAGGAGGTCGCGCGACACGTCCAGATCTACGCACAATAGGTGTCTCAGGCTCAGCCACAACCTGTGGTTCCACTCTATCCTGTCCTTGCTCCTCTTGAGCCCTGACATTTTGTCTTGCACGTGCAGGTCCATATTCTTGGAAGACAACTCTTCTAATCTCCTCAACCCTCTTTGGTTTAGAATGATATTTGGATTCATTAAAGTGAACATCATTGTTGCGGACAACCTTTCTGGATTCGGGATCCCAAAGTCTGTACCCCATCTCACCAGAATTACCATAGCCTAGAAAGATGCACTTTCTACTCTTTGGCTCAAGTTTGTTCCTAAATTCCTTTGGAACATGAGTATATGCCTCACAGCCAAAGACTCTGAGATGCTTGTATGAGGGAATTTTGCCTGACCATACCATCTCTGGCACTAAATCCTTCTGCAAAACCTTGCTAGGAGATCTATTTACAAGATGAACAGCTGTTGATACAGCTTCAGCTCAAAACCCATTTGACAGCTGTGCATTAGACAACATACTTCTGACCTTCTCTTGTATGGTCCTTTTCATCCTCTCAGCAACACCATTTTGAGGAGGATTGTAAGGAGCAGTAAGTTCACGTTTTATACCTTTTGACTCGCAAAAGTCCTGAAAGGCCTTTGAAACATACTCTCCACCATTGTCAGTGCGTAAGCATTTAAGCTTCTTGCCAGTCTGATTCTCCACAAGTGTCCCAAACATTTTGAAAACACTAAACGCTTCATCCTTGTGCTTGAGAAAGTAAACCCATACTTTCCTCGAGTAATCATCTATAAATGTCATAAAGTAAGAAGCTCCCCGTAGAGATAGGTTAGGCATAGGTCCACACAAATCACTATGAACAAGTGCCAACTGTGTATCTCTTCTACTGCTTCTATGCTTATGTGGCTGCTGTGTTTGATTACCATACAGACAATGTTCACAGAATTCAAAATCATTAAATGAAAAGCCAAGCAAATAACCAAAACGAGACAAGATTTCCATTCCCTTCTTGGACATATGTCCTAACCGGCTATGCCACAAAGAAACATTCGGCTGCTCGGTTACATTGATTACATTTTTAGAGACATTTGATACATAAATCATGTAAAGTCCTCCAGACTTTACTCCATGTGCTACTGTCATAGAACCCTTGGATATCTTCCACATGTTCTGTCCAAAAGTGGTGATGTAGCCAGCATCATCAAGTAAACCTGTGCTGATCAAGCTCTTTGTAATTGCGGGAACATGTCTCACATTCTTCAGCTTGAAAGAAGAGCCATTCTGAAACTTCAATTGAACATCTCCAACACCTAAGATCTCACAAGTCTGCCCATTGCCTAGCCGAACATGATCTTTAGTGGTCACATAAGAGGTAAACCACTCCTTGTTTGGAGACGCATGAAGTGATGCCCCTGAGTCTATAATCCAGTCACTCAGAGCATTTCCATCAGATGCTGTAAGAAGAGCTGAGTCCATTGTATTCTTCAAGAAGTGGATGTCTCCTGACACTAGACTGTCATCCTCTGCAACAGTGTTTGTCACATTTATTTCTTGAATCTTCACTGAGGACTTGTTCTTTTCACCATGGTCTTCAGCTTTCTCTTTGCCTTTTTCTGCTTTCCATTCTCTGCAGTCTCTTTTCATGTGACCCTTCTTGCCACAATGGTAGCATTCTATGTCACTCTTGCCTTTAGCACTGCGGGACTTGCTACGAGACTGATTCCTCTTTCCACCTTTGTACTTTTCTTTGGTCCTTCCCCTGACAACTAAGGCTGTTCCTCTGCCTTTGTCCATTGTCTTTCTATTGGTTTCTTCAGTAAGTAGACTTCCTTCTACACCTGCTATGTTCAAACCATCTGGAGGTGCAGAATTACTCAAAGCTGTGCGAAAAGTGTCCCAACTTTTCGGCAATGTGATCAACAGGAACATAGCTCTAACAGGTTCATCAAACTTGACACCTTGAGCTGACAACTGACTGTAGATTGTGTTGAATTCATTCAGATGATTGGACATAGGTGTCCCTTCTTTCATCTTCAAGTCAACAAGCTTCTTAAGCCAGTATACGTGTGAAGCTACACTCTGCTTCTCATAAAGATCACTCAGCTTTAACCATGCTTGATAAGCCGAAATCTCGTCTCTTACATTGAAGTAAACGCTTTCTGCCAAAGTCAGCATAATGGTAGAAAGTGCCAATTCATCCATTTCGCTCCATTCATCTTCGTCCATATCTTCTGGTTTTATCCCCTTGAGCTTTATAGGTTTTATCTGCTTCTTTTGTACCAACACGTGCCAAATCTGCTTCTTCCACAATGGGAAATTGGTTCCATCCAGCTTCTTGATATTGTAAAGAGCAGTGTCCTGTGATCCAGCCATAGCTACGCTTCACAGTGGTTTACTTTCCTGGGAAAAATTCGGCAGAGTTTCCCCTGTAAACTGACCTCTGAACCAATATCAACCTGTCAAATGAACGAAAAAAGCTTCAGATTTTGCATAAATATTGGCAGAGTCTCCTTTGTAAAATGGCTCTGGTGTACTCAAAAAAACAGACCAAAAAACAGCTCTGAAACACTGTCTCTCTGACAATGTAAGCTGCGGGTAAACCTGTCCTGCACCTGTACTATCTATCACTGTCCTGTAAGCATAGACTGTGACAATGCCTCAACGGCAGTAAAGCAAAGATGCAATCCCAACTGTCTAACTCACAGTCAATACATCCTAGCTGCCTATCTAAGGGTGCTAGAGGGATCGCTCCAAGACCTGTATCACCGAAAGGATCTCAACATTCGAGAATCCCCCAGCTCAATAAAACCTCACTTGAACCTTAACAAAGGCTGCAGTAAATCTGACAGTACATAGACTTCCCACAAAGTCATACATCCACAAATTTCCCACTGTATGCTGTAACCGCTGCGGTGGTTGTTTGCTGCGTGACTCACAGCCAGCAAACCCTCAACAGACATACATCATCTCTGACAATACATCCCATGTGGAAGTACCTGCAATGTCAAGATGAAATCTGGAATATCAAGCAGCAAACACAAGCTACCCGATGAACTAGTGGATGTCGCCTACAGTCTGTGTGTAGATGCGCCCGTGTCGTATGTGACACGCCTCCAAGAACTGTGAGCCGTCCTTCGATGTGTAGACAACCACAAATCAACACTCTGGGAGTGTCAATATCCTCAGCACCTGCGGTCGTAAGTCGAAAACCCCAAATTTGCAGAGTCGGATCTGCACCCGTCGAGACCACGTAGTCGAAAATGGCCTGCGCAGACCTTTGTCGAAGCCGAACGGTGGCCGAGATGACCTCAGAATGAAATTCTGAGAACACCAAGCCCTTCAAAACTTCCCACAGGATTTGGGGCCGTGTCTTCGCCTATCGAATTTCACTCCAATCTGAGCTGGTGACTCTAGCCTCCTGCAGTGCTTCCCCGAGCCTCAATCTGAGCTTTGATACCAGTTGAAGGAGTACGAGCGGAAGTGCGACGCGAGAGAGTGTGCGAGAAGAAGAGCACGATGATATGGTGAACTCGCTCTACTGTAATGTGTAGAGCATACTGAGTTCTTATTAGGTTTTTACAAAAGAATATGTGTACATACCTGGCGGCCCGCCCACTTACCTGGGCGACCACATTGGGCTTTATACCCCAACAGCTACAGTTTTCGATGGATTACATTGGTGATGCCTTTGATACAAGTTCTTCTGACCAGGTATTCCTTGAAGGAAATTTTGATTTGGGATTTGATGACATAATGGTTGACATGGATGAGGAGTCGCAGATGTTTGTTGGTAAAGCTTTGTCTAGGATAAAGGTGAAATAGGAGTTTTCCTCTCCACAAATGGGGGCTCCTTTGGGTGAGCAAGTTTTTTCTACTATGGTTATGCATGCAAAGGAATCTATGGAGGAGTAATTTTGTCAATCATGATGCCCTTTGGATGAGATTTTTGGTGTGGATGTTGTTGTAGTACATGGTTGGATAGGAGGGATAGGTGAATTTTTTCATGTGTTGATGTGCAAGATGAGGGTATAGATGAAGGAACCTAGAGAGAGCACGTTGGAGGTTAGGTGAGTCCATATGGAGGGGTGTTAAAGGGGAAGGGTGAGTACCACCTTTTCCCATTTGATCAAGGAGGTGTTGATGATTGTTTGCACGATGCAGTGAGTGGTTGGCCATTTTATTCAGGTGGAAACCACATTGTGATGTAGGGGATTGTGCAGCCCATGTGAAGAGGGATTTGGTGTGTAGTGGAGAATAATCTTTGTACAAACTTTGTACATATGGTAGTGGTTTTGTGTGTGCTGCAAAGTGTTTGTTTAGCTGTGCAATTTTAGAGTTCAATAAGCATGGTTTTGGTTGAACATGAATATTCAACAAGGGGACTGGGAAATGATGGTGCAACCAAAGTTGGTCGGTTATGAAAAGATGAAAGAGAAATGATATGGGTGCATATAGGTGCATGACAAAGTGCTAAAGCAGGTATGGAGGACCTACGAAAGCAAAGGGAACCACCCTCCCCAATGATGCCAAATCCGGGCAACATATGGACCAACCGAGAAGCAAATTCCAAAGATGAGCAAGGGGCATTACAAAAATCTTTTTTTAATCATTTCTAAGGGATTTTTAGAGACATTTAAGTATTTAGAGAGTGAGTTATGATAGAGGTGTGTGCTTATCAAACCCTCTAGTGTTTTCACATTAGAGTGGCCATAGTGATGGCACTATAATCTTTGTGAGAGTTCTCTTCAAGAAAGATCAAGATACTATTTCCCAACTTGGTGTCATTTCCCTTCCCCCCCTCTTCCTCATGCTCTTGTGGTGTTCCGTTTGGGCGGTTGTGTTTGTGTCTGAGGGTTAAAACAAATTGTGATGGTGGGTGTGCATTGTGCAATGGTCTTGCTAAGTGTGTGAGCATTGGGAAATAGTGGTTTTTTAGTGAAAATTGTATCTTTTCAAGGTGTTTTTGAGAGGACAAGGGTGTTGTGAATGCCCTGAGATACAAAGAGGCCTTGTGTTGTGTGATGGGTGTGCTCCCCCGTTCCCCTGGTCTAACTTAAATGTATTGCTTTCCACTCTTCTAGGTCAAAACTAAGTCTATGTGCAAGAGGGGTGAGGTGCATACACGAAACATGCATGGTTAAACACTTTTAAAATGGTATTTTGAGATTATATTTAGTCTCTAGTTGGACTTCTTCTTATGCATAAAAATTCATTACTTAAGGGCCATGTGTGTTGTCTTGGTTTGATTGTAGTTTGTATAGTCAAAACTCCAAGTGTGGGAGTTGGCTCAATGAGAATATGGTTTATGGTCAAGGTCTAAAGATCCTTTATGATTTTGGTTGTGAATATTGGTTGTGAAAGTCGATGTGGATCTTGCATCATTTTTTCGGTTATTATGGTTGTGCTATCAAAATGCTGTCAAAATTTTTACAATCATGTTATGTGATAAAGTTGGTTTTGCAGGATGTGTGTACATCACCAAAGTAGGGTGGAATGCTTATCCATGTGATGGAGATTGGATTATGGTTTATGGTTTTTGAATTGAATTATCAAGTGATTTGGATGATTTATGTCAAATGTGTAAGAGAGCTTGTATAGCCTAATTTTCTTTGACATGATTGTTTGTGCATATGCAAGATTCTATCTTGATTGGACTCACATGTTATGTTTCTCATGACAACGTTGATACAAGATTAGTATCCCCTACATCTCTTAGCCTTAAATAAAGGGGTCAATGACTTGGTGGACAAGGTGTTGCCTACATCGTCTTCTTTTTGTTTTGTTAGGCTCATCTACATGGTTAGTGCATCGAGGGTTGAATGGCATGCACAGCTAATGTGTTGGGGATCTGTGTGTGTGTGTGTGTAATGCACTGTACACATATATTCACCCTTCACTTGGTCCATTTTTTTAGCACTCTTTCTTTCATACACATTTAAGGGTAGCACTAATTTCTAGGTAACTCTCTGATGAAGTCTGGATCATGGTTTAAACTCAATGCTAGGTCGGGCACTGAGAGCTCCTCCCCTAGATTATCGCTTCTATAGCATTGATGTATATAGAAATAGTATAAAAGGGAAAATTATATAATTCTCACATAAAAACTTGGGGAGGTATATCTCTCAGCATCCCTCCCTAGTAATCAATCTTAAAAGCTCTAATCTCTTTGATCTTTATCACCATAATTCTCAGGCTTCCTTAAGTCTAGCTTCATCCCTTATCATTAATTTAAAAAGCTTCAAGCTTTTCTACCTCTCTCTCATCATTAGGCAAAATTTGGACTCACAAAGGGGCCCTTTAAGGAGTTTGACTTTACCTCTCTCTACCAAAATGGGCGCATGGATAAATTTTTGCAAACGAACTCCAAAGTTGGCGGAGGTTTGACAGTTAGAATGTCATCTTCAAGCTCTATCTATTGATATATAGCACGCCATGAGATTCCACAAATTTTTGAAGATTCTTTTTTTGATTCACTTAGATTTCGACAGAGTTGTCACATCATAGGTGAATCAAAAAAAGAATCTTCTAAAATATGAGGAACCTCATGGTGTGCTATATATCAGCAGATAGAGCTTGAAGAGGACATTCTAACTGTCAAACCTTCGCCAAATTTGGAGTTTGTTTGTAAAACTTTATCCATGCGCCTCTTTTGGTAGAGAGAGCTAAAGTCAAACTCCTGAAAGGGCCCCTTTGTGAATCCAAATTTTTCCGAATGCCTTGTAAGGATCCTCAATATCGTTCTCTCCATTAGTTTTAAGAAACATAAAAGCGAGAAAGAAAAGAGGATAAAATGGGGGATCAAGGAAGTGAGGAGCCTAAAGGAAAGAGTAAAGAAAATCTTCAAGGAGGAGAGGAGGAGGCAAATTAAGTCAAGAAGGCTAGCTTAAGGAGTGCTTTAAGGGAACCAAAAGAGGATTTGAAGGGGCTTCAAAGATATTCCTTTTTGTTAGGAGTGTCGTTTTAACAACTAAATTCTATAATAATGACATTCCATGTCGATTAAAACTTTTCAGTTTGAAGCATTTAAGATGTTGTTTGTAAGCATTTGATGTGTCTTATGAGCCCATTGTTTCATGTTACATGTATTTCTCTCACACTTTTCTCATAGCGAGTATCTTGGTGTTGACATAGATCACCTTGCGAACACATATCCCCCACCATATTTAGTGAACTTGGACGTGAAGCAAGATGGGGTGGGAAACATTTGTTGAGGAAGATGAATACATCACAAAAGGCAGAGATGCAACAAATGATGCTGCAATTTGCTACTTACATGCATTAAAAATAAGTTGCCTAGTAACAATTCAACGTGCATGAGTAGATTCATAGAGCTCGATAGACAATCAGAAATAAATTGTAGTGGGTTGAAGGCCGAGACATCTCAAAAATTTTTCACATATATGAGAAATATATGAGAGATAATGGGATCAATGATAAAAATGAAGTAGAAGGGTTTCATTTGATTGCAGTGCCTACACTTGGGGGCTTAAATTAGAGGACTACAAGTAACACAAGCACTAAATTGATATGAGTTTAAAGAAGCTTTTTCAAGAGGAGTATTTTATTAAATACTCTTAGAGGGTAACTAATAAATTTTTTATGAAGTAGGTGCACAAGAAGAATAAGGACTTATCTGCATGAGAATTGCTACAAAATATTGAAAGAAAATTTGAGAGCTATCTACGTCAGAACAACGTTTGCTGAAGCTTGAGCGGGTTGAGCTATTTATCCAAGCTATTGATCAACGACTTCAAAGGAGTTTGGTGCAACTACTTGAAGCCTCATAAGGTGAATTGGGTTTAACCTTTGGTTGGAAAATAGTTTCTATGCAGTTAATTTGATCTTGAAGTGGCACATGAGGGCTGAAAGGTTGATTGTGATTGATGGTGCGGATAGAATTGAAGAGGGGGTTAAGGAGGAATCATCCCTAGAAGTACCTAGATTGGAGGATCCAGTTCTTGACAAATGGTTCAAAGGTATCCATGTATGAAACTTGAATTTGAAGGCAATAAAACCTAAAGTATCAAGTGTAAAGGGACCTACCTCAGAGCCCAAGCTACATCCTCCATGCAAATATTGAGATTCTCAATGCATGTGGTGTAAAATTGAAAACCATGTATGTAAACATTGTGATATTTTAGTGAATCCTATAGGGAAAGTGTGGTTTTCTGGAAGGATAAGAAGATTCTTCTTAGGAAATTGGGAGCTAATTTGCTCGAATTTGGAAGGGCGGGCATTAAAAACTAGTGGAGGAGATAGAACATAATGTTTCTCTTGTTGAAGTGGCTACATATGGGCTACACATATGTGGTAAGGGAGATGATGAAGATGTAGGAGCTAGGGGTGCCTCATGATTTGAAGACAGCAAAACCAGCAAGGTGACTCACAATAAACTATACCAGGTTGGGAATTGCATTCAAGAAACTATAGGGTGGGCTGATTTGGTGGATTGTCTTTCAATGTATGTGCTTATTTCTAAGTCCCAAGCTAATGAGTCCATAGTTGAAGAGAATCATAAAATAGATGAATACAACGTAGGAACGTCAAAAAGGGCTACCAGATCTAATAGTAAAAAATAAGAGGGACCTACTCCCAAACTTGCTCCTAAAGTGGTTATGGAAAAGGCGAAAAAGGATAAGAAGCAAGGTAATACCAAAGGACCTTTGTATACATTGAAATTAGACATTATACTAGATACATATCGAAAGAAGGTTTTTGAAGAGCGTATACTTAATAGCAAGGTGGAACTCATACTGACTGAAATCTTAGGAACTGCTAAGTATGAATTTCATGAAGAAATTATCGCCATTATAAAACATCATAAAAAGGAAATGACATTTACCAAGTGAGTAGGAGTTTGAACCAGCTACAAGCCAAATGATTTTCCATATTGAGTCAATTTTGGATGCCTATGAAGAAGAATTTGAAGATGAAGAGCCAAATGTTGTGGTGGTTTGGAATCCAATTGTACTTGAGGTAAAACATGTTGATTTTAATAATTATGGAGATGGTGAAATTGTACACAATAGTAACTTTTCAAGGACCCATTGGGCTAGAGTGATGACAAAAATCATTGTGAAACTTGGAGACATTGAAGAAAATCAATCTTATGGAAAAGAGATTGCATCAAAATGGGAATTGGTCTATTGATGTTGACCATCATGGTTGGTGGATTTGACCAAGAAAATGAGAGATTTCTTAGGCTTGTGCAAAGCCAGCATGATGACATACATTCACGTGATCCTCAAAGTTATATATAAACGCTCACAAGTAGCCAACTCATCCCCATACAGTAGCATGGCTGCCCCCAATCCTTTACAAAGGGTCCTCAAGCATGTTGAAATACCACCAATGTACCACTACTCTACATTATGTAGGGACTCCACCTAATGTGACCAAAACCCAGTCCATGCATTCACATGGTTGGGTTCATAAATGTAGGCAACCATGGACCTGCATAGTGACCCATTGGGTTGTTCTTGGCACAATAATGCTTCTTCCCATAATGGCTTGCTGCCATGAAACCATAATATCCATACATACACCTCCTTGTGAATGCCACCATGCCTAAAAGAAGCTAACCAAATGGTATCATAAAGACCATCCAGGATTTGTCCACATTGCTTGATATGGCTCTCACACAAATGATGCTCCTAAAGCATAAGCATACATATCCCTCCACCCACAAGGCCTCTCTGGAGCTCCTACCTAGGTCAATCTCTCTTACATAGAAATAAGGATCCACCCAGGCCCTACACATTTCATGAGACAATCCTCATGGGGTCAATGAGAAAGAATTGATGCTTCCATCATAGTCAATATTGCAATCTTTGAGGAAGGTTTGGATGGGGAGTAATCCCCATTGAAGCGACCTTCAGATATGCATGTCTAGAGTGGAAATTTTTCTAGTACCCAAGCGGGGCGTGCACTCCATACAGCTATATATTTTGTCCAAGATTCCTCATGAATATATACATAATAGGGTGCACTGTGAGTGTCTACAAAGAAGTATACCACAATGTGTCTACATCCCGCTACATCTATGGTGTCACAGAGGACTTTGCCAATGGCCACAAAGTCTATACATCATGTTTGTCACTCCAAGGTCTCCCATGTGATAACTCAAGAGCCTAAACCTATCCATCATTGTATGCATTTTCCACTCTATATGATCCCTACCACACAACAAAAAGGAAAATCCAATCGCTATGTGTAGGGCCTTTGTACCTCTCGCTACCTAAAACATTACATGTACTCTAAATCAGGATGCATCAAGGCAAGCCTCAAGGTCATGAGAAAAGTCACCAAGAAAACATGTAAACTTGTAGTCAAAGAAGTCCCAGTGGTGATGGATGTCAAAACTGATTAGCTTGCCAAGGACTACCACAAAGGGTGATGCATGCACAAAAAGGGGGTGTCCATAGGTACAACTGCTCATCTTGCACTAGGAAGCTCATGGGGAAAATGCACTACCAAGAGACCTCCAAGCTTCCAAAGGGTGGCATGTCCCCTAGGTGGATGGGGGGCCATGGGAGGTTTAAGAGATGGGGGTGAAAGTACTAGTGAGAGGGATGGGAGAGGCAAAAGGGGTGGGTGGAG
Source organism: Adiantum capillus-veneris (assembly GCF_014529385.1). Lineage (NCBI taxonomy): Eukaryota > Viridiplantae > Streptophyta > Polypodiopsida > Polypodiales > Pteridaceae > Adiantum > Adiantum capillus-veneris. The sequence continues at coordinate 9,723,629 of NC_140952.1, read as the reverse complement.
GGGGTGAGGGTGGGTATAGCAAAGTGGGGATGATATGTGGGGGAGAGGGGGAAGGGATGGTGGTGCAAAGCTAAGGTGAAGGGGACATTTGCCAAATCATCTCGCTGTAGAGGTTCAAAAAATCATTGTTGTTTGAATGGTACAAGCCAACCACCAAGGTTCCTAGACTTACACATCTCTCCCTGCAGACAATGGCCATAAATTCCTGCTAGTCCTCATTTGCCTAGGTAGCTATCTTAGATGAGGTACCCACTTGTGGTCCTTGCAAATCTTTCTATTGACCCTAGGATCCTTGGTAGGCTGGTTTTGTGTCGAGGGTCGAGTACTCACAATGGACAAGCCTTTGCAAGATGGCCCATCTGTCTGCAAATGAAACATTAGTCATTAATGGATAAATTACGTAATCAAGTTCCATGTCTGTTAAACTTTATGAATTTAAAGAATTCAAGATATTGTTTGTAAGCATTATGGGTGTCCTTGAGCCCATTTTTCTGTGTTGTGCATCTTTCTCTCACACGTTTCCCATAGCAAGTAGTCTAGTACTCACCTAGATCACCTTGTCATAGCATATCCCCAAACAAAAATGGTAAACCAAATGCAAAGGGACCCGAGATGGGAGAATTTGCTGAGTAATATGACTACACATAAGTAATAGTGATGCAAAAAATGCTACTACAATTTTCTTCTTACATGCAACAATAGTAGGCTACCTAGCAAAACTCAACCTGCATGAGTAGATTTGTAGAGATTGATAGATAGTCACAGAGAAATTTTAGTGTCTTGAAGACTGAGAGATCTCAAAATTTTGCCACATATATGAGAAATCTATGAAAGATAATGGGATCAATGATCAAAATGTAGTGACGGACGCAAAGCGGACCCCGAACCCTGACGGCCTCTAAAACGATGGGGGCCGAATGGCACGCCTCGAGCCTGTCACGGTAAAGTGAACAGGGGGCACCACTTAGCTTTGAGCGGCTAGGACGCAAAACCACGCTGATATAAACACCGCAAACATACACACCGAGAGAGAGAGAGAGAGAGAGAGAGAGAGAGAGAGAGAGAGAGAGAGAGAGAGAGAGAGAGAGAGAGAGAGAGAGAGAGAGAGAGAGAGAGAGAGAGAGAGAGAGAGAGAGAGAGATGCAAATGATGAAAGCCCTCAGGGGTATGAGGGTGAATTATTTCTGCAATATTTACAAAGTGGCATGCCATGGTGGTAGAGAGGTAGGGAGAGGAGGTGGTGCAACCTACTTGGTGCGTTCTCTAAGACGACTCAATGATTGTGAATACTTACTACCAAGAGCGTGCATACGTGTGTGCATCGACCATTGGAGTTGAGAGATGGATGTGGTTCCCTTTGCATGGTGCAATTCCCAAGGAAAACCCAACACACAAGACCCCTGCCCGTGATGGTGATAGTGTCAATCCTTCCCACTACACTCTACCAAATGCTTGGCTCCTCATGAATTGCCCCCCCCGATAGTGACCTCTCAGTGCCAATTTATAGGTGTTGGCTGCTTGGATTATGGTAATCCCAGTGTGGTTAGGGTAAGGTTAATCGGGGAGACAAAGCAAGTGGTGGCCCGGTGCGGTTGACCCTTGCTTTGTTTTGGGAGGTTATTAAAAGATGGGAATCTCTAGGTGGGCCTTTGTGACCATCACCTAGAGAGAGGATATTTACAAAAAATGGAAATTTACAATGGCTTGGGTGAAAACTAAAGATAATGATGAAAATAACTTATAAATTACTAGGATGCCGTCGTGGTTGCGTGTTGCCGGCGAGTGGTGTGCTGCCGGTGCATCGATGTCAAGCGTTCTTCTTTTCGGAGTCGGTCGGGGCATGCCTTCGGCGCATTTCTCTTTTTGTTGTTGACGGCGTGTGCTTTGGATCCTTCTTTTTTATTCGTCGATGTCGTAGTCATTTTTCCTCCTTTGTATTTGCGGTGCGGTGCATATATGCGTGTGTGTGTGTGTGTGTATGTATTCGTGCATGAGGGCGGGTGTGTGTATGTATATGTATGTGTGTGCGAAAACGTGCATGGGAAGGGGGGCTTTATATATATATATAATATAGTTTTTTTTTTTTTTTTTGTTGATGGCGGATGGCGGATGGCCTGCTTTCTACTGCGCGAGGTGGAGGGGGAATGGGGTAGGGGTAGAGAGAGAGAGAGAGAGAGAGAGAGAGAGAGAGAGAGAGAGAGAGAGAGAGAGAGAGAGAGAGAGTGAGAGTGAGGGAGAGGGAGGAGTGACCGCGCCTTGTGGGCCGCCGGACAAGGGAGTGAAGGAAGGGGGGGGGGGGTGTGGTTTGGCAATGGAGTGGGGTAGGGAAGATGTGTGGGTGAGAGAGAAGGGGGGGGGGGGGGGTTCTACTGTCTTGCATGGGAGCTTGAGGATGAGGGTGAGGGAAACAAGTCAATGGGTGGGAGTGAGGGAATATATTAAAGCGGGCCAAGAGGGAGGGGGGGGGGGGGGGGGGGGGATGTGAGGGGAGAATGTAAAGGGTGAGTGTAAGAATACGGAGAGCGGAGGGGTGAGGTTTCCATGCGGCTCACACCGAGGGAGCACGAGAGAGGGGTCAGGGGGTTTTTCCAAAGCTTCCGCTTGGCCGGGGGTTTGAGAGTGGGAGTAAATTGGGGGAGAGGATATTGGGGGGGGGGGGGGGGGGGGGGGGGGGGGGGGTATGTAGGGAAAATGAGAGAGAGAGAGAGAGAGAGAGAGAGAGAGAGAGAGAGAGAGAGAGAGAGAGAGAGAGAGGAGAGAGAGAGAGAGAGAGAGAGAGAGAGAGAGGGATGTTATTTATCCAATGCTCGTCGGGTGGGAGGGGGAATAAGCTATGGGGGGTACTGAGAGTTGGGGGGGGGGGGGGGGGGGGGGAAATGAGTTTTTTTTTCTTTGATTTTCGAAAGTCGGCTATCATTAGCCCTCTCCCTTTGGCTAGAGACATTCATGCTTCTAGCCTTTCTTCTGCTTCTTCAGTTGTAGAGTTAGAGGGTTCTCCCTCTTCTGGAATGTCTAGCACAAATTCTGGGTCAAACCTAAGAAAATACCTTTTCAACCTCCATCCATTGACCCTAGTCTTGTGAATTCTCCCATCTGCTTCCATCAGCTTATAGCTACCGTTGTCATAGCGTTTCTTGATGATGAATGGCCCTTCCCATCTGGGTTGAAATTTCTTATCCTTCCTAGTGTCAAATCTATTGTCGAATCGCAGTACTAACATGCCTTTTTCCAGTCCTTTTTCTTTAAGCCCTTGATTGAAAGTGAGCCGGCGTCGTTCCACCTGTGCTGCATAGTGATTGATTGCTTCTTCCCTATCTAGTTGGAATCTCTCCAGATCTAAGATGTGGTTTCGGAGGTTTACAATTGGACGATGTGTCTAGCTAGCCAAGACTCGTAAGCTGGCTATCTGTACCTCAATGGGTAGAATTGCCTCCTTCCCATAAACTAGGTGGAAAGGAGTGAAACCTAGTGATGTTCGGAACGTTGTTCTATAGGCCCAAAGAGCTGCCATGAGATGTTTATCCCAGTCCCCTGTGTGGTTGTTCACCTGTTTTGTGATGATTTTGCAAATCATTCCATTTACCTTCTCTACTAGACCATTGCATTGTGGATAGTATGGTGTGGAATGCCTACGTGTGATGCCTAACTTCTTCATCAGTTCTCCGACCAAATCACCTCTAAATCCTGGTCCTCTATCTTATATTATCTCAAGAGGAGTGCCAAAACGGCAAACGATATGCTAAAAAATGAACTTTGCCACCTCTTGGGCTGTAATGCGGGTGGTGGCCGTTGCTTTTACCCATCGAGTCATGTAGTCTACACCCACTATGATGTACAGTTTACCTGATTGGGCCCTTGGTAAAGGACCGATTGCATCTATTCTCCATTTCTCAAAAGGACCATATGAAATGATAGGGGTTTGTGGCTCGTAGGTTAACGTGCGATCACTGGCCACTTGACAAGCCTTACATGTTTTACACCAATGGTGTACATCTCTGTTCAAACTAGGCCAAAAGTATCCTACCTGTAGAATCTTCCTACTGGTGATATCTAGAGCAAAATGACCGCCGCAGATGCCATCATGGCAACTTGAAATTACCTCTGTGATTTCACAGGAGGTTGGCACCCGCCTGAGAATTTGATCTTTGCCCTTACAATACAAGTGGTCGTCTATAAGGCGGTACCAGCCATTGTTTTTGGCCTTTGGTGTGTCCTGCTGGACATTCTCTTGTATCTAGAAAACTGATGATATCACGCATAGCATCACTACCTTGGAAGAGGGGTAGTTTTAACTTGATGGCTCCTACAAGAACGTCTTGTATTCTTTCTTTAGCTAGTGCATCTGCCTCTTGATTTTCTGCTCTGGGGACATGGAAGAGTTTCACTGCTTCAAACTTCTTTAGAAGGTCCTTAACTTGGCGAAGTTGACCAAGTAAAACCTGATTTTTGCACTCCCAGGTGCCATTTATCTGCCTTATCCAAAGCAAAGCGTCGTCGAACACATTTAGGTGTTGAATTCTTTGTGAAATACATTGTTCCAACCCAAGAATTAGGGCTGCATATTCTGCTTCATTGTTGGAGTGGAAGTGTAATAACTGCCCCATGGAGAATACTCTTTCTTGCTGTTCATTGAAAATGACCATGCCTGCTGCAGACTGATCCATTGTTCTCTTGTATGCTCCATCAAAGAAAAGAGAGTGAGCTCTCTCTAGCTTAGGACTTTCTATCGTTGGTGTTCCTTCCTTTGCTTCCGTGTTGACCTTCAGCTTCTTCTCATAATGGCGATGAGTGAGAATTCCCCCTAAACTAGCCCTGGTGGAGTTTTCTACTTGCATGGTGTAGTCAAACTCTTGTAGTCTAATTAACCACTTTGAGATGATAGATGAGACATCCACGTGCCGCATTACATATGGGAAAACCTTCTCCATTGTGAGGATTACAAAGGGTCTAGGCAAGAGATAGGAGCGGAACTTTGTGGTAGCAAACATTAGTGCCAGAACCATGTGTTCTACTTCGGTAAATCCTTTTTCTGATGGGGTCATGACCCGACTAGAGAAGTAAATAGGGCGTATGAAAGAATTTTTGGGGTCCTTTTGCATTAATACTGCTCCTAGTGTATCATTTTCCACACTAGGGTTCACACAAAATGGCTCGTCCCACTTAGGAGGTGAAATAGTGGGAAGCTTAGCTAGGATTTGCTTCACCTCAGTAAACTCCTGCTCATTCTCTTCACTCCATGAGAAGACATCTCTCTGGGTGAGTTGTTGTAGGGAAGGACCACTTGAGATAACAGGTGAATGAACCTACTTAAGTATCTTACCTTCTGAAGGAAAGAAACCAGCTACTTGGCGGTGGTGGGTGATGATAAAGATACCAGAGCCTGAATCTTGCTCGGGTCAGCCTCGATTCCTTTTGCTGAAATTACATGACCAAGGAGAGTGACTTTGCTCTCACAAATGTGACACTTGTCCACGTTGAGTTGGCCACCCAAGGTTTGCAGCCTGGTTAAGCCATCATAGACTTTGCTGTGAGCTATAAATGCAAAATCATCTATGAAAACCCGTATTGATGTTCCAAAGTAGGGTTGGAAAACAAAAGTCACATAGCGTTGAAACGTGGCCGAGGCGTTAGGGAGGCCAAACGGCATCACTCTGTAGGAAAAACATCCCCAAGGTGGGATGAAGGCTGTGTTCTTCTGATCCTCCTCCGCAATGATGATCTGGAAGTATCCTGAGTAGCCATCGCATACTGTGTAGCGTTCGTGACCTGCCACTTCATTGAGTATTTCATCCTGGAATGGGAGGAGGAAGTGGTCCCTCTTCGTGGCTACATTGAGAGGTTTATAATCCACACAGACTCTCCACTTACAATTTTTTTTGGTGTGACTACTACTGGGGAGACCCATTTTGAGTCTTCGATAGGATAGATGAAACCTGCTTGTAGCAAACGTCTCACTTCCTTAAGCAATGCCTCTTGTTGGATTACTCCAAGTCTTCTGAGCTTTTGTACTACGGGTTTACTGCCTTCCTTGAGCTTTATGTGGTGTTGTACTACTGTAATTCCTATGATCTTATCATAGCCATCAATGAACAAAGTAGTGAATTTACCTAACATGGAGACATACTCCTTCCTTTCTTCATTGGTTAACTCATTTGAGAGCATTTTTTGTAGCTTACCTGCATCCTCCAAGGACTGCATACCTGATGATCCCTCTTGGTTTGCCGAGGTTGCTTCAAATTGTGTTAATCTGTTTGGGTCTTTAAGAATGACTCCCATTACTTCGATGCTATTGTCACTTCCGTCGGTGGTGGTCGTCTCTTATCCTGAGGTAGACAAGTAGTCGCTGGTGGACTCGTCTTCTGAAGCCTCCAAGATCATGTTGCACTGCTTTCTAGTCCTCATGTCGTAGAATAAGGACTTCCCTTTAGCATCCTTCATCTGGATCATCCCAGTGCTCTAGTCTTGTTTAGCTTCCATAGCCATAATCCAAGGTCTTCCAAGCATGATGGGTAGCCCTCCCCTTTGTGTGGCATGACGAATATGTCTACCTCTACTTCTGTATTGAATGCTTTTACTTTGACCGCATTTACAATGCCTATGCATTTCACTCTTACATTGTTTGCCATCTTGGCTCGGCAGGGTGCCGGCCTACTTACCTCTAGACCTAGATGGTGCATCATCTTTTCACTCATGACGCATATTTTCACGCCACCATCTATGTAGATGTTTGAAATCCGTTGCCCCTTGATGTGAGCGTCCATGGTTGGCAGGATGTCGTCGAAATCCCTCCCAGAGATAGCCCCAGCTATCCGCGGTCTTGATTTCCTGGTACTTACCATTTTCGTCCATTGCCTCCTCATTCTGGGTGCAAGGTTGATAATTGGGGCAAAGTTATCTTCGGGCCCTACATTAAAACATCCTGAACTAAGTCATAGGGTTTTGCATACTCACCTAGTGAGAAGTCCACGATGTCTATATTCCGCCGTGGTTTAGCTACTTGCTTGCTAGACTCGGCCTTCCCTTTCATCTTTTCTTCTCTTTGAGATGCCTCCTCGTGCCTCGCACGCTTCACTCCCATAGCATCTACTTCTTCTACCTTCGCTTTTCCTTTGTGCTTCTCTCGAGCTGATTCTTCTACCTTCGCCTTCCCTTTAGCCTCAAAGCTAATAACACTCACCGCTTGGTTCACAGCAGGTGGTGGGGGTAGTGGCGGAATGAGAGGTTGGGGTGGTGGTTTTTGTTGTACAGGTTGTCGAAGGATTTGGACCGGTGGGATTGCTCCTGGTTGCCTAGGTGGTGGTGGTCTTGCTCTTGGCGGAGAGATATGATTCTGTCTCCCCCCTCTATTGAAATTCTGCCTCCTCGGGTGTGGACAGTAGTACATTCCATGGCCATCTTCCTCGTAGTTGTAACAGTGGTACTCGGGTTCTGCCTTAGTTGTCCCCTTCCTTGTTCTGGGTTTCTTCCAGATGCATTCCTTTGCTGCACCAGATGCAAAGATAAACTCTCTAGTTGGGTGGTGATGCGACTCAACAGGTCTTGATGTTCTTCTGATGCCTCTTGCGGTTGTACTCTATGATTGGCTATTGTAGCCAATGGGGTTGGTTGGGCCGAGCTTGTTTCCTCTAACTCGTTTACTCTTGCTTGCATGCGTAGCTTCTTATCTTTAAGGTGGGCTACTTCGACTGCCAACTCATATGTTGCAGGAAACCTTCCCTTCACATTCTCTCTAAGCGGCAACCATAGACCTGCAATGAAACAATCCTTCTTTAAAAAATTAGTCGCTCCTTCACCTTCCTCCAGTGTGGCAGCCCATCTCTCCCGTAAGTCCACAAACTTTGACTCGTAGGTGGCATACTCCAGCGGGCCTCCCAGCTTTAATTCTGTCAGTAGTTGCCATAGCTTCTCCAAGGTTGTGCCTCCACCAAACCTCTTTACAAAAGCAGCCCTTAACACATCCCATGCATTCTTGGTAGCCTGGGGCAATGCATTATACCAGGAATTGGCCTCTACTTTCATCAGTAGAGGAAAAATTCTAAGTCGTGAAACGTCGTCATCTTTGTTGGAGACGACACAAGCAATGTCGAAATCATCCAAAAAGTCGATGGTGAGATCCTCTCCCTTCTTTCCACTGAACGTGGGGAAAGAAACACTTGCCATGGTGGTGACTCAGGAAATTACAAACCTTTTTGTTCCCCTTTGTTTTTTCTTTTACAATCAACAGTAGCGGCTCATAGCGGCTTTTTACAGGGGTGGGTGGATAGGTTAAAACATGATAAAAATAAAGACATTAAAGGAATGATGGTAATCTAATATGGGAAGAATGATAGGGATTGGGGAATTGAGGATTTCACCTAGTACCGCCGCACCGAATAGGTATACGATCTTCTGTTGGTAGAAGACTTTCCTATCTACATAGATATTCACATGCATATGCTGCAGGAATCTCAACGGGAATGCCGTCGGCCCGTTTTCCATCATGCATAGAGGGTGGAATACTTACTTATACTCTTACCGTGCCAGTGTTGATGAGTCGGCACATCCACAAGAGGTCGTCGCCTTTCATGGGCTCTACCTTTCCTTCGTTGCTCAACACGTACGGGGTGATGGCAACGCGTCTGACCACTCCCAGCCTCTTGGCTAACAACAATTGCAGGTAATTTCCGTAATCGACATGTTGCATGAATTCTACTCCATTCAGTTGCAATTCGTCTCCAGCCCACTGGGTTTCTCCCGTGGTAGAGAGCTTCTTCAGGATAAGCTGTACAGGGAGAGGAGGAAGGTCCTCCACTCGCTTCCCAAAACAACGAGAGCAGTAGCCAAACCACTCTTCTCTAGGACATGGGAATATTCTTACCACTTCTTCTTCTGGATTATCGAAGTGGATTGGTAGCACTCGCATGCGTCGTGTAAATCGGTAGGCGACCTTCCACCGCTTAGCTTAGGATGACTTCTTCTTTGACAAAGTGGGTACAACCCGGCTTTTTGAGCTTGAAGCACTTGCTTGGCCAGATGCTTCTCCCTTTGGGGTCATGTGTTTCAAGACTGGCTTATCTTCTCCTTGCCTTTGGCTCGAGCAGCCCCTTTAGGCCACTTTGGAGTTATATCTTTGACTGCAGCTTCTTTAGGGAAAAGAGGTCTCACCTTTTGCTTCCCTTCCTTGACGTGAATGATTTCTTCGCGATGAATGTTGATGTAGATGACTTCAACCCTTTTTCTGCCTTCGTTGCTGGCACTCATTGACCGTGTGCCCTGGGTGACAACAGTGATGGCACTTCACCAATCTACCACTTGATGCTTTCGATTTATAGTTAGAACAAGCAACACGAGATGGAGAATTTACCTCTTGAATGCTGATGACACTGCAGCCTGGAAGTAGCACCTCAATGAAGGTGGCTAGTGCCTCCTTCGTCTCCTCTTCTTCCGTCCTCCAGTTAGAAAATTCCTTCAGCCACTCGTCCATGATTGATAGTGGGCGCCACTTTCAAAATTGTAAACTAAAGGGTCTTAGAAAAACCCTCCTCAGTGGGGCACCAAATGACGGACGCAAAGCGGACCCCAAACCCCGACGGCCTCTAAAACGACGGGGGCCGAATGGCACGCCTCGAGCCTGTCACGGTAAAGTGAACAGGGGGCACCACTTAGCTTTGAGAGACTAGGACGCAAAACCACGCTGATATAAACACCGCAAACATACACACACACACACAGAGAGAGAGAGAGAGAGAGAGAGAGAGAGAGAGAGAGAGAGAGAGAGAGAGAGAGAGAGAGATTTGCAAATGATGAAAGCCCTCGGGGGTATGAGGGTGAATTATTACTGCAATATTTACAAAGTGGCATGCCGTGGTGGTAGAGAGGTAGGGAGAGGAGGTGGTGCAACCTACTTGGTGCGTTCTCTAAGACGACTCAATGATTGTGAATACTTACTACCAAGAGCGTGCATATGTGTGTGCATCGACCATTGGAGTCGAGAGATGGATGTGGTTCCCTTGGCATGGTTCAATTCCCAAGGCAAACCCAACACACAATCCCCCTTCCCGTGATGGTGATAGTGTCAATCCTTCCCACTACACTCTACCAAATGCTTGGCTCCTCATGAATTGCCCCCCCCCGATAGTGACCTCTCAGTGCCAATTTATAGGTGTTGGCTGCTTGGATTATGGTAATCCCAGTGTGGTTAGGGTAAGCTTAATCGGGGAGACAAAGCAAGTGGTGGGCCCGGTGTGGTTGACCCTTGCTTTGTTTTGGGAGGTTATTAAAAGATGGGTGTACTGTCTTGCATGGGAGCTTGAGGACGAGGGGGAGGGAAACAAGTCAATGGGTGGGAGTGAGGGAATATATCAGCGGGCCGAGAGGGGGGGGGGGAATGAGGCCGAGGGGAGGGTGAGGCGAGGCGAGACGGAGGAGGGGTGGGGAATAGCGGGGAGGGGTCGGGGGGAATATTAGGGGGGGGGGGGGGGGGGGGGGGGGGGGGGGGGGGGGGGGGGGGGGGGGGGAATGTAAAGGGTGAGTGTAAGAATATGGCGAGCGGAGGGGTGAGGTTTCCATGCGGCTCACACCAAGGGAGCACGAGAGAGGGGTCGGGGGGTTTTTTCAAAGCTTCTGCCTGGCCGGGGGTTTGAGAGTGGGGGTAAATTGGGAGAGAGGATATTGGGGGGGGGGGGGGGGGTATGTAGGGAAAATGAGGGAGAGAGAGAGAGGGGGTGTTATTTATCCAATGCCCATCGGGTGGGAGGGGGAATAAGCTACGGGGGGTACTAAGAGTTGGGGGGGGGGGGAAATGAGTTTCTTTTTCTTTTTTTTCTTTGATTTTTGAAAGTCGGCTATCAGTAGTAGAAAGGTTTTATTTGATTGTAGTGCCTAAACGTAGAGCTCAAATTAGAGAACTACAAGTGACACAATTATCAAATTGGTAGGAGTTTAAAAAATCTTTGCAAGAGGAGTTTATTGAATACTTTGAGAGGATAACTAAAATTTTTTTTTTTGAAGTGGGTGCAGAAGAAGAATAAGGACTTATTTGCATCAGCAATGCTATGAAAATTTGAAAGAAAGTTTGAGCAGTTATCTATGGTAGAACAACATTTGTTGAAGCTTGAAGAGGTTGAGCTATTTATCCAGGATATTGATTTGTGACTTCAAAGGAGTTTGCTGCAACCACTTGAAGACTCAATAGGTGAATTTGGTTTAAACTCTCATCGGAAAATAATTTTTGAAGAGGTTAATATGATAGTGAATTGGCAGATGAGGGTTGGTAAGCTGATTGTGGTTGATGATGCAAACACAACTAAAGAGAATGTTAAGGAGAAATCATCCTTAGCAAAATCTAAATTGAAGGAGTTAGCTCTTGGCAAATGGGTGAAAGTATCCGAAGCTAATTTTAATTGAAAAGTAATTAAACTTGAAGGATTAGTTGTAAAGGGATCTACCTTCAAGCCAAGGCAACGTCCTCCATGCAGAGATTGGGATGATCACTGCATGTGGTGAAAAAGTGAAAACACAATTGTGATGATGTTAATGAAGCCTAGCAAAAAAAACGTGGCTTTTTGGAAAGGTAAGAAGATTCATCTTAGGAGAACTAGTGAAGGAAATGCAATCTCATGTTTCTCTTATTGAACTGGATACATATGGGCTACACATATATGGTAAGGGAGATGATGAAGGTGTAGAAGCTAAGGATCAATTATGGACTCATTCTCTAAAGATAGCAAAAGCAGGCAAGGTGCCCCGTGGTAAACTATGCCAGGTTGGGAATTACATTTGAAAGACTATAGGGTGGAATGATCCGATGGACTCTTTTTTGGTGTATGGGTTTATGTTAAGTCCCAAGCTAACGAGTCCATAGTGGAAAACAAGTTTAAAAGAAATGGAGACAATGCATAGATATCAAAAAACACTACTGAATCTAATAGTAAAAAGGAAGAGGTACCTGCTCCCAAACCTACTCCTGAAGTGGTTATGGAAGAGTCACAAAAGGATAAGTATCAAGGTAATCCAAGAGGACATTTTTATGAATGAAATCAAGCATTGAACTAGCTACGGATCGATTTTTTTTTTTTGAAGAGTGTATTGTCAATAGCAAGGTAAAACTCACACTCAAAACATCTTGGGAATTTCTATGTATGAATTTAGCAAAGAGCTTGCACCAAAAGGAGAAGTGTCCTATTGATGTGGACCATGGTTGGTGGATTTGAGCTTCCAACATGCTTTTGGATTATCATTATGGCGCATGTGCAAATGTTAAGGTGCTAACTATTGGGTTTTTTTGTGTGATGAACAATATCTTTTTGTATAGGAGCCTTCCTCCTACCCACTCACATTGAGGAAGCTATACATAACGGCAGTGCATTGTCCTGCAGCTCCAATTCCATGAGAAAAGGAATGTAGATACGTTTATTTGAAGCCTATGTGATTATTTAGCAGTAAGAAGGGCTTCATAACAAGCAGCTACATGCTAAATGTATGCCAAATGTGGCTGTAATAAGCTAAAAGTTGTCTTAATTATGCTAAAAAATAGTATCATTGAAGTGATCACATATGCGATTTTATGGACTAGAAGAAGTGCAATACTCAAAGTTCTCTACACGCTTGTCTTTACGGCTCATTGATTGGAGCTACGAGGAGGAGGTTATGGCAGTTTGAAGTTTGAGTCGATTGCACATCCGTACCGCATTGGCTAGTTGTGGATGCAGGGTTGAAGTTGATATGAATGCATGGGCCAGAAGTGCTCAGTTTGTGGAGTGCATCGGTCTTTTCACATTGGCAAACAAAGTTTTGGTTGTCAAGATATTTCCATTTAAGTTTCCACGAGGAGCAGCTTTGTACGTGTTTGGGCGCCTCAGACAATGCGCCATTTGGGAGTTTTTGAGCTTCATCTAGGTTTTGAGTATGGTATAATAAGTGCTCGAGGATTTTCTTGTGAGGAATGTCATCTCTTACAATGCATTGATAAACGGGGCATGCTGGTGATTCATGCTCGACTCTACCGTGGTTGAGGTGTATACCTAATGTTGTGCTTGACAATGCCTTAGGCATTATGTATGCCAAATGTGGTGCTCGTACGAACGAACATGATGTTTTTTATGAGCTTTTAGTTAAAAATGTGCTTTTTGAAGAGCATTGTTTTCGAGATATGCCCAAAATGGTAACGGCAAAGAGGCTCTAGTTTATTTTCACTGGGTGCGAAGGGAAGGCCTTTCACCAAATGCATTCACCCATGCTTGCGAAAATGATTGCCCGTAAGGGATTTTCTTATGGAAATGTGGAGGAGGACCGCCCAAGTCCCAAGGGATGGCTGCTGAAGCAATCAAATAAGGTTTAATGAGTGTGGAAAAGGGGGGAAATAGGAGGAGCATGGCGCAAGGCAGTGAGGGGAGAGGCAGCGAGGAGAAGAAAGGCTCGTGGCAGGCAGTACAAAGCTCGAGGAGAGGCTATCAAGAAACAAAATATGCTCAGCTAGGCATAGCTCCCCCATCGGCACCATTTGCAACCGATTTGGTGCACCTCCACCCCAACCTTTCCACGTCATTAGGCACCTTGTCATGCCGCCGTGACAAGCAAAGAAGTGATTTTTTTTATAAAGACAAAAAATAGGTTACGAGGAGGAGGGTTTTTTTTGTGGCATCAACGAGGGAGAGCTAGTGGAAGCGAAACAAAATATACTTAGCTAGTCATGGTGCCCCCATGCGGCACCATTTGCAATGGATTTGACGCACCTCCACCCAGTATTGCCATGTCAATAGGCAGCTTGTCACGCCGCTGTGACAAGCAAAGAAGTGAATTGTTTTTATAAAGCCAAAAAATAGATTACGAGGAGGGGTTTTTTGTGGCATCAATGAGGGAGGGTTAGTGGAAAAGAAAAGGAGAAGGGCAAAGGGAGATCAAAGAGGGAAGCAAGAGAAGAAGTGGAGCATGAACGAAGAAGGGGAAGGGAACACGAGAAGATACTCCACCTCTCTCGACCAAGGTCTCCCAACTAAGATCTCTCTCGACCTTGGAGAAAGTTGCCAAGGGGCTGCATAGGAGGATGAAGGGGTATTGGAGGAGAAGAGCTCAACCTTGCAAGGCATAGAGAAGGGGAGTCTCTCTCTTTCTCTCTCTCTCTCTCTCTCTCTCTCTCTCTCTCTCTCTCGCTCTCTCTCTCTCTCTCTCTCTCTCTCTCTCTCTCTCTCTCTCTCTCTCTCTCTCTCTCTCTCTCTCTCTCTCTCTCTCTCTCTCTCTCTCTCTCGCTCAGAGAGGGGAGGCACGAAAATTCAAGGGAAGAAATCTTTCTCTCTCTTGAGCTCAAAAATAGGGAATACCAAGGGAATATAGGGCATGAGGGAAACTAGATTAAGACAATCAGAGGGGAGAAACTTGAACCTTATTGTTGGCAACTAAAGCAAGGAGAGAAACATGGAGGAGGTCTCCATCAACGTCATCAACTTCAACTTGGTTAATCGTCTTGATAAGTCATGGAGCCGTTAAATTAATCTTTGTAAAGGGAGATTAAACTCTTAAATTTTCAATTAATCCAAGTGACGGTGTCATTAACGGCCCACCTTGGTTATCGATTAAGTTGTATTGAAGTCGTTACTCGATTAATTGATGATTACCATGATTTTTGGATCTATCTACATTTGTTGTTCTATCTCTCATACATCTTGCACAACTAGAGGCCGCGTGCCTTCCTGGCTCACCTTTCGAACACATATCCCCCGACATCTTGGGTGAACCCCACATGAAACGAGCCGAGGTGGGAGGTAAAGATGGAGATGCCAAAACAATTGAAGCATTTTATTGACAATTTCAATTGCAATGGATTTGGTAAGAATCTAGGAGTTGCAAACTTGCCAAAAATATTGAGATTAGTTCAGGATTTTTGCAAGAAGCAAAAGACCTTTGGGAGTTTTTGAGCTTCATGCAGGTTCTGAATATGGTATAATAAGTGCTTGAGGAGTATCTTGTCCAGAATTTCATCTCTAACAGTGCATTGATTCACGCTCCACGCTACCATGGTCGAGGTGTATACCTGATGTTATGCTTGATAATGCCTTAGATGATATGTATGCCAAATGTGGTGCTCGTACAAAAGCACATGATGTTTTTGATGAGCTCTTAGATAAAAAGGTGCTTTTTGAAGAGCATTGGTTTTGAGATATGCCCAAAATGGCTACAGCAAAGAGGCTCTGGGTTATTTTCACCGGGTGCGAAGGGAAGGACTTTCTCCAAATGCTTTCACCATGCTTGCAAAAATGATCGCCTGTCAGGGCTTTGCTTATGGACATTCAAAGGAGGACCACCCAGGGCCCAAGGGATAGCCGCCCAAGCATACAAATAAGGTTTAATGAGTGTGGACAAGGGGGAAAATAGGAGGAGCATGGCATAGCCAGTGAGGGGAGAGGTAGAGAGTAGAAGAAAGGCTTGCATTGGGCACTACAAAGCTCGCCAAGAGGCAACCAAGAAATTAAATATTCTCAGCTAGGCATGGCGTCACCATGCGACACCATTTTGCAGCAGATTTGGGGCACCTCCACCCCGGCCTTGCCACGTCATAAGGTGGCTAGTCACACCGCCGTGATAAGCAAAGAAATGATTTTTTTATAAAGCCAAAACATAGGTTACGAGGAGGAGGGTTTTTTTTCTGGCATCAATGAGGGAGAGTTAGTGAAAGGGGAGATTGAGGGAAGCAAGAGAAGTAGAGCATGAATGAACAAGAGGAAGGGAACACGTGAAGATCCTCTACCTCTTTCAACCAAGGACTCCCAACACAGATCTCTCTTGACCTTGGAGAAAGTCTCCAAGGGGTTGATTCTCAAAGTTCTTTACAAGCTTGTCTTTACGGCTCATCGATTGGAGCTACGGTGAGGAATTTATGGCAAATTGAAGTCTAAGTCGATTGCAGATTAGTACTGGATTCATTAGCTGTCAATGCAAGGTTTAAGTTGATATGAATGCATGGGCCTGAAGTGCTCACTTTGTGGAGCACATTGGTCTTTTTAGATTCAAAAAAGAAGTTCCAGTTTTGTCAAGATATTGCCATTCAAGTTTCCCTGGGGGGCAGTTTTGTATGAGTTTGGTCGCCTCGAACAATGCACCATCTGGGAGTTTCTGAGCTTCATCTAGGTTTTGAATATGGTAGAATAAGTGCTCAAGGAGTATCTTGTTTGAAATTTCATCTCTAACAATGCATTGATAATGGGGTATGTTGGTGATTCATGCTCAACGCGACCGTGGTCCAGGTGTATACCTTATGTTGTGCTTGACAATTCCTTATCCGATATGTATGCCAAATGTGGTGCTCGTACGAAAGCACATTATGTTTTTCATGATCTTTCAGACAAAAATATTCTTTTTGAAGAGCATTGGTTTTGAGATATGCCCAAAATGGCTACAACAAAGAGGCTCTAGATTATTTTCACCAGGTGCGAAGAAAAGACCCCATGAGCACCATTTGCAATGGATCTGGCGCACATCCACCCTGGTCTTGCCACATCATCAAGCGGTTTCTCACGCTGCCGTGGCAAGCAAAGAAGTTAATTTTTTTTATAAAGCCAAAAAATAGGTTATGAGGATGTGGGACGGGTGTCTAACCTCACTCCTATCGTATTGCAAACATAGCGAGAACCACGAATAAATTGTCAATCCATGGGACGAAGCTGACTCGACTAGTGCATAGAGTCTACAAGAGGTTGTCAGTCTCTTGGAAAAAAACAAATAACTCGTGTCTAACTCAAGCTACACTCAAATGACATAAATTACCAAAAGCCAATTGCTCATTGGTAAACAAATCACATCCGTTACAACATCAAATGACATCCAAATGTTACAAAACTTCTAGGACATGTTTATAAGACCTAAGCACACATGCTTATGATCTCAAAATCTCATTTTATGTCAAGTGTAAAAATTATGATTATTAACAGCAAATTTTCGACCCAGAATGCATCTAAATGCTTAGCAATGATGCCCCAATACCCCGCCTATACTTAGTTTTTGATTTAGAATCTTAAATTCGTACTTATGATGAAAGTAGGCCGCAGGTCGGCGATGCCAAAAGCTACAAAGTACCGTGAAATGATTACGTCAATGCATAGAGCTCTTACCCCTGGTTGCAACACAAGAGACGCGACTGCAATGTGGGAGCTCTAGCTAAAGATAGGTTGATACAATCTGGAAGCTTGTAGCCCCAGCTCATCAATTACAAAGTTTATCTGGAAAATAGGAGTTACAATATTCCCAATTCATCAAAATAATATTTTTACAATGAAAGCTCCAAAAAATGGTATCCAAATGGTATCCGAGTTAGCTTGCTTCTAACATTCCCCCCCCTCCTTGCCTGTGTTGTCCCTTGACACAGTTTTATGGGCTGAAGTAATCTTCGGATTGACAGCTGGCGAGGTGGTCTTTAAGTGCATGTAAGGATTTCTCATATCTGATCTTTCTTTCTTTGTCTGGAACCTGCAAGAACTGCATGGTGACCCTGTTTTTGAGATCGATGGATGAGTAGCCAACAAATCGGGTGGTTAGGTTGCTCATCCCTGGCCTAAAAATCTTTATTTTCCAAGTGAAGAACCCTGTATAGAAGGCTTCCTCGAATGCAAACATATTGTTAGATGGAAAGAACATGCATCGGGCGTAGAATCCATAAAGGACTTCTTCGGAAGGTTGGCCGCTTAGGTCGTAGCAAAGACCCTTATTGCCCTCGAGGAATGACATCCACGGTGCTCCTGCTTGCTCTGCCTCATGAAAAGCTTCAATGCAGCATTCAATAAATTTTGTAGAGCATAGCACATGAGAGATCAGGGAGACTTTTGATGAATGTCATGGCACCCGTTAGGGTTTTCACCATGTATTCCTCTGCCAAGGTTCCCTGCTGTGGAGCTCGCAATTTTGGATAGTTGAGCCATGTAGGCCGCTTCTTTGTCATTGGTTCATGTGCTTGCCATGTCCTTACGCTTGGTACAGGACAAAAGGATGGGTCTTTTTGAAGGGCGGCAGGTGCTCGTGTGAGCAGAATCAAATATCTAGGATCCTTGTTCAACCAGTTCTGTCTCCACTTGGGTGGACTTCCTCTGCACCTTTTGCCTTCATGTCTTTGTATAATCTTCCTTTGACCTGTAAAAGCTCTATCTTGATCAAAGGATTTGTCTATGATAGTTGATGCCATTGTGATTTGATTTGGTTGGGAGTGACTTGAGTAACATTGACTGAATATGGATAACTCTCAACTCCATATCCATCACTGCTTTCCATTGTTTGTCTGTTTATTGAGTGACCTGCTCCTTAAGTGCATCTTCTTTAGCTTTAGAGTGTTGGATCAGTGGCACTTGCTCAACATCTGCTATTAGTGCCTAGAAATCATCCTCTCCTCCTAGCCCTTCTGCCTGCTGTGTTTCCATCTCAGTGAAAGAGACTGAGGGAATTTCAATGCTTGGTTGCTCTGAGGTACCAACTTCTTCTTGTGTCTCTGGCTGACCGTCTCGCAGTAGTTGATCACCTCGCTTGAGCTCTTCTATCTCCTTCAGCAGCTGTTCTTCTCTTTGTACCCGCATCAATGCAAGGTCTCTATGTTGTGATTGCTCTAGCTTTAGCTCTAGCTCAAGATCTTTATTCTTCTTTTCCAATTCCTTATATACTTCATCTGTACCTTTGATCAAGGAAACTGTGAGAATTTCCCTTATCTGTCTCAAGAAAGCTGCCTGATCATTGATCCTTTGCTCTAGATATTGCAGTGAAGCATTCGCTATGTCAAGCTGCACTTGGATCTTTTGTACTGACAGATTTGTGGTTAAGAGATCATTTGTTACCTCTGTCAGCTGTTGGTCTTTGATCTTGCAGGCATCTATTAACTTGTTGAGAAGTTCACCTAGCTCCTCCATTTCCTTTTGTTGCTTTTCTTTTGCTAGCAGGTGTTGTTCAACACTTGCTATCTCCTCTCGTTCAAGCTCCTTCTCTTTGGCTTGCTCGCCCTCAGTGGGTCTAACTGTTGGTGAAGGTGGAGGGCTTGCCATAGGTTGGTCTTCCTGTTCCGTATATGGTGATGATGGTCTAAGAGAGATCTCACCCTGTTTGTGGTGGGATTTACTTTGTTGGGCCGCTTCACCTTGTCTCTGTTGCTCCACCGCATCTTCCTTTGATTTTCTTTCAGCTTCTTGAGCTTCTTTTAGTCTTAAGGCTTCTGCTTACTCGTACATGTGTTCAAGAGAATCCTTGGGATATTATGGTTCTTTCCTGGTAGGATTCTTGGTTCGGGGTCCTCTTATATCTCTTGCAACCCAACTTCTCGGGTCCTCACTTGCAGCTTGGCGGTTTCTTTCGTAGGTTTGTTTTTCCCTTTCAAACCTCGCCTTCTTCTGCTGAGGTTCCTCTTGGTGTGCATGCACTGCTTTTTTCTTCATTTCTTCTCTTCTTACTCTCTTCTCTTCATTGTGTAAACTTTCGCTGCTATGTGCTTCAAGAGAGATTTCTACCGACTCTTCATCAGATTGGTAAACTCTCTTTGTTGAGCGAGTGGTTCTTGGAGATGGTTGTGCCGACATGATCCATGTGTTTTGAAAAGGGACGCGCGGAAAATTGTCTGACATGCCAATAACATGGTATGATATTCTTGTCAATACCTTAGGTGCACCCAAATACGTGATCTTACCCATTTCTTGGTACCTTCAGCGCTTATATCAGATACTACACGTGATCAATGGGTTGCCTGGTTGTCGACTTCAACACTTGTGTAATGTAGTCACCACTGCATGATTAGGTGTTGTGTACCTTGGCGGTCTTTTTGCTAGAAAGTGGAAGTGCTAGTGATACAACCATGCTGGTTCTTCCACTTTATTTTGAATAAGGTCACCAAAGGTTATCGCAGCAGTCTCCTTGGTGAAGGTGCTTGCTGTCTTTCTTTCTTGAGCCCTCATTGTCATCCCCTCTATTGGCAACTTCAAAGCCTCGGCCACAATCTCTTTTGTGATGACTATTTAGACTTTTTGCCCTTGTTGGTCAGTAGGAATTTGGGCTGATCCATCTTTCTTAATTGTAGACAAGAGCGCATAGGCTTTCTGGAAGTCTACACCACATGGTTCTTGGTCATAGAATTCTTTGAGGGCGAGCCTTCTGTTGGCCTCCTTTGTGTTGGACTTTGCCGCGACATCATAGATTTCTTTTGGTAGTAGTTGCAGCTCTACCTGATGTCCTTCTTCACTTTTAAACCTGCCTTTGAAAACCGTTGTATTGTTTTCCTCAAGATATTCTCTGGATTTGTTGCTTTGGATGTCTTTACTCAACTGGGGTCCAATTGGTAGGGTTACAACTCTTACAGCCTTCTCCGTAGCTTGCATTGCTCTTGTTAAGTGAATAGAGCGCCAAAGTTAGAAGATTTTTGCAATTTCCGCTCTGAATTGTCCTTCATTCTGAATTGCTGACAAATTGAGTCCAATTTGCTTCAAATCAATTTTTGAACATGCATAGATGCATAAAAACATGTAAAGATCAAATTCATAAAGTCCAAGCAAAAGTTTGCAACAAAAGTAAATAAGCTGATTATATACAGCTGATGAATTTTTCCAACTTTTTCCAATTTTGGCATCATAGGCTTGAAATATATATCAATTAGATACTTTGAGTGAAATATAGGCTCATTTGAGTGCACAGGGTGAAAATGGTGCCAGATTTAGGCTTTCAGTCTTTGAAACAGTAGATATAAAGGAATTTTGAGATTTCGAGCTCCAAATTTGTTCGAACTTGGTTAGTGGGCTTAAGACATCATGTGCTTTGGTCCCATGAAGTCAAAGTTGCAATTTCCCTCAATCTTGGTAAAAAAGTAAATAATCGTGATTATTTGCTTTTTCATCAAAATGAACATTTTTTGGTGCAACTTGGTTCTAGGCATGATGTAGACTCTGTGTAAGAGATATGAGGTGATTTGGTTCAAAACATGTGATTGATAACTCAAAATTAATTGGTTTAGAATGACTTCTTTGCGTTTTTTGGCAATTTTTCAAGATATTGATCAATTTGGCTCATACTTGAAATTTGGCATGGAATAGGTGTGTACAAATGATAGGTGATGTGAAGGTACCATTTTCAAGCCAAAAATTTGTAAAAGTAAATAATCGCGGTTATTTACAACAGTCAACATCTTTTGCTAAACTTGACAAATTTTGACATAAACATATTCAATACACCTAAAACAAGTCCTAAATTGAATTTGGTAAAGTTTTGTCTTGTCGGCATCACTTCATGCTTTGTCGACTTTGAAACACCGATTTTTGTGACTACATGGCCTGTGGAGTTGGTTAGTCCCTTTTGAGGCTATGGACTTGTCCGCTACATAGTCCTGAATCTACTCATCCAATTTTGGCCCATTTGGAGTCAGTTTGACTTCGTATGTCAAATTTGACGCTTTGTAGCCTTCGAGCTGTTTTCTGCTTTTTGAGAGCTTGCCTTGATTGATTTTATGAAAACCAACCATATACATTGTATATAGACACAGTTTATAAGTTGTCTTCCGAGTCAGAATCCAATTCTGGCATCTGGCAAACACCAAGCTTTTCTACTCGGGATCCCCCTCGACCCCTGCCAAATGGTCAACTGGTGATATAGAAGTGTTCTATTATGTAGGGGCATGCTATAAGTCAAGTTTTTTCTAATTTGGTTGAGCTGACAAGCCGCTATGGTCAAGTTTTGGTCGTAGAACTTCATGCACTGCTCGATTTCTAGGGTTTTTTTCCTGGGGTTTAGACTAGCTACTGCCCGTACAAAATGGATCATTAATAAGTATAGAACTTACCCCTCATGTCTTGTGTGAGACGGAACTATAAACTGGCAATTGTGGACTCCGGAAATCGCACGCGAAGAAGGTAGAAAGCTCTCTCCACTACAAGAGGCTATTCATATTAGCGACGCTCAAAAAAAAATTCCCGACGTCGCTCATAGCGACGTTGGCTGGGCTAAAAAAATAACAAAGAGCGCCCAAAAACTCAGATCTTAGATCTGAGTTTTTCGGCGCCCTCAAGCAAGGAGCAGGTAACGCTCTCCCTCTCTCTCTCTCTCTCTCTCTTTCTTCTCCACACACACACACACACACACACACACACACACACACACACACACAAGAGGAGAGGAAGGAGAGCCAGGTATGCTCCTTCCCTCTCCTCACTCTCATGTTCCCTTCCCCTCTTTCTCTTTCCCTCTCTCTCTCTCTCTCTCTCTCTCTCTCTCTCTCTCTCTCACACACACACACACACACACACACACATAGTGTTTTTGAGAGAGAGAGAGAGAGAGAGAGAGAGAGAGAAAGAGTACAAACATAAACAAAAACGCACACACACATTGAGAGAGGAAAAGAGAGAGAGAGCATGCATAAACTAAAAACGCACACATTGAGAGAGGAAAAGAGAGAGAGAGAGAACATGCATAAACAAAAAACGCACACATTGAGAGAGGAAAAGAGATGGAAAACATGCATAAACAAAAAAACGCACACATTGAGAGAGAAAGAGAGAGAAACTAATTTAACATCGTAGGAAACTAATTAAAATTAAAAAACCTAAAGATCTAGCCGACGAGGAGTTGAACTCAAGACCTATTATTCAAGAGGGAAATGGCATAACCAATCTATCATACTTGGCATGGGTGATAAAAGGTTATACCATTTATCTCTTTTTATTGGCACACACATCCACACACGCGCACACACACAAGAAGAAGAGAGTTATAACGTCGTAGGAAACTATCCTAAAAGACGTTAAAGATTAGGTTAGATGTAGACTTACGTTAAATTAGATTTAGGTTTATTTAAGTTAAATTAGATTAGATTTAGGTTTATTTTTAGTTAGATTTACGTTTATTTACGCTAGATTTAGATTTACGTTATATTAGATTAGATTTAGGTCTCCATAGACTGCGATGCCTGCATGAAGCGGGTGAAGAAAGCCAATATCATTCCATAAAATGTGGACTTTAATATCATTGCTGCACATACTTTACGGTTTATTTTACCGGTTGCCATTGAGCGATGTTTGTCTCTCGACATCCGTAACACAATCTACAAACTTGCAAAGCTGGTGCAATGGATCTCACAAAAGGAGGGTAGCATGGCAGAAGGTTGTGTGCATGTTTGAGAAACATTTTTCTACTACCATATTAACCATTTAGGTGCATCTTCTTGTTCACATAGTTGATGAGGTGGAAATAGCTGGCACAGTTCATTCCAGATAGATGTTCTTCTTAGAACGTTTCATGAAAACGCTTAAGGGATATGTGCGTCAAAAGGCACGTCCGGAGGGTAGCATGGCAGAAGGTTGGTTGGTATCCGAGTCCCTAGTGTACATTGGAGAGTGGCTAGACGGATTTGATAAAGCCTCGGACACGCTATGGAGAACCATAGATGATGAGCGCATATCTGGGATTGTCATGTGCAATCTTGGTGTTGAGAAGAAGATGACGAAAGATCTAGAGGGTAAAATCAACCGATTTTGCATGCTTCACAATCCAGTGATGCAAAAGTGGATTTCACAATATGAGTATGCAAAGCAAGAGCGACAAAGGGCACGAATCGAGTGGAGACGGGGAAGACGACCACTGATGCACTATCCGACGGTTCTGGAGAGCCTACCAACATTCATGAGCTTAAGATGTTTGCACAACCAACTGAAAAGCGCACAACAATGCGGTGACGAAGTGACTGAGGAAGAGTGGGAGTACTCTCGGGGTTGCACGACCAAGGTAAGTTTGCAATGTACGACTAGCTAGTGACTTCATTTCTAAATGTTTGAACGGCCACTCATAATCTTTGTTCATTGTAGTATAAGGCATACACAGCAGCATGGTGTAAAGGTCGACATTTTAGGGTGGAACGGATCGACAAAAAGCGTTTTACTCAAGATTGTGGAATCATGGCAAAATTTGAACAGTCTAGTCGACGACGTTCCTCTGATGCAGATCCTATGGTGGCGGAACTCACTTACTTCGGCACGCTACAAGAGATGTTGAGGATCGATTACAGAGGATTTTTTGTCGACTTGTTCGACGTGCAATGGTTCAAGATAATCATGGAGGGTCGCAACGCTACTGTTCGTAGAGGAGAGTCTGGTTTTCTTGAGGTGGATTCTACTAAGAAATGGACTGACCTAAGAGACACTTTCGTACTACCCGAGCATTGTGAACAAGTAAGTATGTAAATAGTTAACATCCCCCTTTTACAAGTTATGTGCTTGAAAGCTCTCATGTAAGTTATGTGGCTCTGGCAGGTAATATTTCATCCTACAAAGTCTACATCAAACTGGTGGTACGTCATAGAGGTAGCCCCTCGTAGTGCAAGGATGTATGAAGGCTACCATGTGCCAATCACAACGGCATCAATGGAGGAGATCAGAGAATATGCTCAATCAGAAGCCGCTGCGGTGGTGCCAGACGAGCATCAAGATGCTACTACTCTAGATGGGGTGCATGCAGAGGAGCTACAAAATGAAACAGAGGATATGTGTTTAAACGGAGAGCTCTATATAGATATAGGAAGTTATACTGAGTTATGCGAGGATGAGAGAGAGATCTCTTAAAGCCACAAATATTGTATTTGAACAATTTTGCTCCGTGTTGTAAAAGCTCTGGCTTTCTAAGTACCTTCCATGGTGTATAACGCTCTTTTCTACTCGCGCTCACATCTTTTGATTGAAAATTCTGAGTTTTCGACTTGCCTCTTCTATCACTCAATTCATTGCATCATTGTATTTACATGCGTCATTACGTCATTGTATTTAATGATCTTTGCGTCATTGTCTACTCTATTCATTCAATATTAAGTTTAAATATTCGTGTGTTTAATGCAGGTATGGATGATGAGGAGTTTCTTTCTTGTTTGTCACCGTAGCAGAGACAGTGGTACATGGAGCGTCATCGCTCTACCGCATCATCGCGCGTTCCTACTCCATCCGCATCTCCCTCTCTTTCGGAGCATTCGGCGCGCTCCGAAGCTTCGGCGTCGATGAGACGATCTTCACACTCGTCTAGACACCGGCGCTCTAGTGGTGGCGGTGGTGGTTGTTGTGGGGATTCCGCCGCCAATGCCTCCACACCGCCTCGTGTTCGACGAGGCTCTTTACCCTCCCCTTCTTTGCCCGCCCCCACACCAGCCACAGCATCGTCATCTACGCCAGGTTTTGCGCGGCTGACTGTTCCTAGGAGCTACACACCTCTACCTACTCCTCTAGGAGCCACCCCACTCGACACTCCTCGCTTCGGGGCCCAGACGCCGGTGGAGACACCTGACGTCCGTACCCCCATCGACACGCCGCTAGAGACCTCTGCCGGGACACCCAAGTTCACGCGTCACCGACCAGAGGGCTTGCCTTACTCCGTCGACTTCAGTGGCGGCATCATCATGGATGATGAAGTCAAGAAGGTGATCTCGCGCATACGTGGTCTTTGCTCTCAGCTGTTTAGACACTACATACTAAACAAATGGAGTGAAGTACCAAGTGATTTAAAAAACAGAGTCATCAGCATACTTCATGATGAGTTTCCCGTTCCAACACGGGATCAGCGCTTCAATGAAGACCTGATGAAGATTCGAATGCGCGAATACTGCAAACACAAGCGTTCCGAAGTGCAAAAAGCAATCAAGCATGGGTGGAACAGGCCAGATTGGCTGGCCAAAGAATATTGAAAGAATGCGAAGAAAACAGCGCGGGAGAATCCCGACAAGTGGAAGCAACAAAAGGATGAAGCCAGAGCGCGAGTAGAGGCAAGGAGCTCGCACCACTTGGGGAGCGGTGGATGGGCATCATTTGAGGCCGATTTTGTAAGTGTTTTCGCATTGCTCTTTATGTTCAATAGTTTAGGGTTTATGAGTTTTTTAATTCTAACATAATGAAATCTTTGTATGTTTTGACAGTGGTCGATGACAGGACATGATCCCACACCGTACGAGCGCGAGTACGCAGGCAGGAAGGGCTTAAACGCCCTGATGGACATTCTCAGTTCTCGCGGCGGCATGGTTAGTATTAGGGTTTACTCTTTTCTATTTTTTGTATTGTTTTATAAATGTCGTTATATGTTTATACTTACTGAAAGCTGTCTTATTGTCTTTTTTTGCAGAATCCGACAGATACGCCGCTTGGACGCGATGAGACGTCTGACTAGACGACGTCAGTTCAGCCATAGCTAGATAGCATTATTTTAGGGTTTCTCATAGCTTATGTATCATGAGACGGATTTTATACGTCTTTTTGAACCATGTATATTATTACATTTGTCACCGCAGTTCATTTTGCCAATCAATTCTTTATGCCTATGATGTTGTACAATTGTCATTATTACATTTGCCAATCAATTCATTTTGCCTATGATGTGTACAATTGTCAATTTTACGCTTGTCAATTTTGCAAACAATGCGTCTTGTGGGTGACTATTTTGGGTCTATTATCTACCCTTAGACTTTTTTTAAAAAGTGAATCAAGTACAATATGGTTGATGGGTGGTAGGGCATTCAATGCCATGTCACCAAAAAAACATTCTCTCGGGCGTCGCTATAACCGTCGCTATTTATGGCTCTGTAGCGTCGCTATGAGCCTCGCTATAGACTTCTGTGTAAACGTCGCTATAACCGTCGCTATGAGCGTCGCTATATAGCGATGATATTAGCGCCGGTTTTAGCGACACCGAGGGGTTATAAAACCCCAGTGTATTTCCGTCGCTAACAGCGTCACAAGAGCACACAACCTCTTGGGCCTGAAGGATTGATTAGCTGTCGATGCAAGGTTGAAGCTGATATGAATGCATGGGCCTGAAGTGCTCACTTTGTGGAGCACATTGGTCTTTCTAGATTCAAAAAATAAGTTCCAGTTTTGTCAAGATATTGCCATTCAAGTTTCCCTGGGGGGCAGTTTTGTATGAGTTTGGTCGCCTCGAACAATGCACCAGCTGGGAGTTTTTGAGCTTCATCTAGGTTTTGAATATGGTAGAATAAGTGCTCAAGGAGTATCTTGTTTGAAATTTCATCTCTAACAATGCATTGATAATGGGGTATGTTGGTGATTCATGCTCAACGCGACCGTGGTGCAGGTGTATACCTTATGTTGTGCTTGACAATTCCTTATCCGATATGTATGCCAAATGTGGTGCTCGTACGAAAGCACATGATGTTTTTCATGAGCTTTCAGACAAAAATATTCTTTTTGAAGAGCATTGGTTTTGAGATATGCCCAAAATGGCTACAACAAATAGGCTCTAGATTATTTTCACCAGGTGCGAAGAAAAGACCCCATGCAGCACCATTTGCAATGGATTTGGCGCACATCCACCCTGGTCTTGCCACATCATCAAGCGGTTTCTCACGCTGCCGTGGCAAGCAAAGAAGTTAATTTTTTTTATAAAGCCAAAAAATAGGTTATGAGGATGTGGGACGGGTGTCTAACCTCACTCCTATCTTATTGCAAACATAGCGAGAACCACGAATAAATTGTCAATCCATGGGACGAAGCTGACTCGACTAGTGCATAGAGTCTACAAGAGGTTTTTAGTCTCTTGGAAAAAAACAAATAACTCGCGTCTAACTCAAGCTACACTCAAATGACATAAATCACCAAAAGCCAATCGCTCATTGGCAAACAAATCACATCCGTTACAACATCAAATGACATCCAAATATAACAAAACTTCTAGGACATGTTTATAAGACCTAAGCACACATGCTTATGATCTCAAAATCTCATTTTATGTCAAGTGTAAAAATTATGATTATTAATAGCAAATTTTCGACCCAGAATGCATCTAAATGCTTAGCAATGATGCCCCAATACCCCGCCTATACTTAGTTTTTGATTTAGAATCTTAAATTCGTACTTATGATGAAAGTAGGCCGCAGGTCGGCGATGCCAAAAGCTACAAAGTACCGTGAAATGATTACGTCAATGCATAGAGCTCTTACCCGTGGTTGCAACACAAGAGACGCGACTGCAATGTGGGAGCTCTAGCTAAAGACAGGTTGATACAATCTGGAAGCTTGTAGCCCCAGCTCATCAATTACAAAGTTTATCTGGAAAATAGGAGTTACAATATTCCCAATTCATCAAAATAATATTTTTACAATGAAAGCTCCAAAAAATGGTATCCAAAAGGTATCCGAGTTAGCTTGCTTCTAACATTCCCCCCCCTCCTTGCCTGTGTTGTCCCTTGACACAGTTTTATGGGCTGAAGTAATCTTCGGATTGACAGCTAGCGAGGTGGTCTTTAAGTGCATGTAAGGATTTCTCATATCTGATCTTTCTTTCTTTGTCTGGAACCTGCAAGAACTGCATGGTGACCCTGTTTTTGAGATCGATGGATGAGTAGCCAACAAATCGGGAGGTTAGGTTGCTCATCCCTGGCCTAAAAATCTTTATTTTCCAAGTGAAGAACCTTGTATAGAATGCTTCCTCGAATAAAAACATATTGTTAGATGGAAAGAACATGCATCGGGCATAGAATCCATAAAGGACTTCTTCGGAAGGTTGGCCGCTTAGGTCGTAGCAAAGACCCTTATTGCCCTCGAGGAATGACATCCACGGTGCTCCTGCTTGCTCTGCCTCATGAAAAGCTTCAATGCAGCATTCAATAAATTTTGTAGAGCATAGCACATGAGAGATCAGGGAGACTTTTGATGAATGTCATGGCACCCGTTAGGGTTTTCACCATGTATTCCTCTGCCAAGGTTCCCTGGTGTGGATCTTGCAACTTTGGATAGTTGAGCCATGTAGGCCGCTTCTTTGTCATTAGTTCATGTGCTTGCCATGTCCTTACCCTTGGTACAAGACAAAAGGGTGGGTCTTTTTGAAGGGCGGCAGGTGCTCGTGTGAGCAGAATCAAATATCTAGGATCCTTGTTCAACCAGTTCTGTCTCCACTTGGGTGGACTTCCTCTACACCTTTTGCCTTCATGTCTTTGTATAATCTTCCTTTGACCTATAAAAGCTCTATCTTGATCAAAGGATATGGCTATGATAGTTGATGCCATTGTGATTTGATTTGGTTGGGAGTGATTTGAGTAACATTGACTGAATATGGATAACTCTCAACTCCATATCCATCACTGCTTTCCATTGTTTGTCTGTTTCTTGAGTGACCTGCTCCTTAAGTGCATCTTCTTCAGCTTTAGAGTGTTGGATCAGTGGCACTTGCTCAACATCTGCTATTAGTGCCTAGAAATCATCCTCTCCTCCTAGCCCTTCTGCCTGCTGTGTTTCCATCTCAGTGAAAGAGACTGAGGGAATTTCAATGCTTGGTTGCTCTGAGGTACCAACTTCTTCTTGTGTCTCTGGCTGACCGTCTCGCAGTAGTTGATCACCTCGCTTGATCTCTTCTATCTCCTTCAGCAGCTGTTCTTCTCTTTGTACCCGCATCAATGCAAGGTCTCTATGTTGTGATTGCTCTAGCTTTAGCTCTAGCTCAGGATCTTTATTCTTCTTTTCCAATGCCTTATATACTTCATCTGTACCTTTGATCAAGGCAACTGCGAGAATTTCCCTTATCTGTCTC
Source organism: Adiantum capillus-veneris (assembly GCF_014529385.1). Lineage (NCBI taxonomy): Eukaryota > Viridiplantae > Streptophyta > Polypodiopsida > Polypodiales > Pteridaceae > Adiantum > Adiantum capillus-veneris. The sequence goes on along the minus strand of NC_140952.1, from coordinate 9,694,143 downwards.
AAGAAAGCTGCCTGATCATTGATCCTTTGCTCTAGATATTGCAGTGAAGCATTCGCTATGTCAAGCTGTACTTGGATCTTTTGTAATGACAGATTTGTGTTTAAGAGATCATTTGTTACCTCTTTCAGCTGTTGGTCTTTGATCTTGCAGGCATCTATTAACTTGTTGAGAAGTTCACCTAGCTCCTCCATTTCCTTTTGTTGCTTTTCTTTTGCTAGCAGGTGTTGTTCACCACTTGCTATCTCCTCTGGTTCAAGCTCCTTCTCTTTGGCTTGCTCGCCCTCAGTGGGTCTAACTGTTGGTGAAGGTGGAGGGCTTGCCATAGGTTGGTCTTCCTGTTCCGTATATGGTGATGATGGTCTACGAGAGATCTCACCCTGTGTGTGCTTGGATTTACTTTGTTGGGCCGCTTCACCTTGTCTCTGTTGCTCCACCGCATCTTCCTTTGATTTTCTTTCGGCTTCTTGAGCTTCTTTTAGTCTTAAGGCTTCTGCTTACTCGTACATGTGTTCAAGAGAATCCTTGGGATATTATGGTTCTTTCCTGGTAGGATTCTTGGTTCGGGGTCCTCTTATATCTCTTGCAACCCAACTTCCCGGGTCCTCACTTGTAGCTTGGCGGTTTCTTTCGTAGGTTTGTTTTTCCCTTTCAAGCCTCGCCTTCTTCTGCTGAGGTTCCTCTTGGTGTGCATGCACTGCTTTTTTCTTCATTTCTTCTCTTCTTACTCTCTTCTCTTCATTGTCTAAACTTTCGCTGCTATGTGCTTCATGAGAGATTTCTACCGACTCTTCATCAGATTGGTAAACTCTCTTTGTTGAGCGAGTGGTTCTTGGAGATGGTTGTGCCGACATGATCCATGTGTTTTGAAAAGGGACGCGCGGAAAATTGTCTGACATGCCAATAACATGGTATGATATTCTTGTCAATACCTTAGGTGCACCCAAATACGTGATCTTACCCATTTCTTGGTACCTTCAGCGCTTATATCAGATACTGCACGTGATCAATGGGTTGCCTGGTTGTCGACTTCAACACTTGTGTAATGTAGTCACCACTGCATGATTAGGTGTTGTGTACCTTGGCGGTCTTTTTGCTAGAAAGTGGAAGTGCTGGTGATACAACCATGCTGGTTCTTCCACTTTATTTTGAATAAGGTCAGCAAATGTTGTCGCAGCAGTCTCCTTGGTGAAGGTGCTTGCTGTCTTTCTTTCTTGAGCCCTCATTGTCATCCCCTCTATTGGCAACTTCAAAGCCTCGGCCACAATCTCTTTTGTGATGACTATTTAGACTTTTTGCCCTTGTTGGTCAGTAGGAATTTGGGCTGATCCATCTTTCTTAATTGTAGACAAGAGCGCATAGGCTTTCTGGACGTCTAAACCACATGGTTCTTGGTCATAGAATTTTCTGAGGGCGAGCCTTCTGTTGGCCTCCTTTGTGTTGGGCTTTGCCGCGACATCATAGATTTCTTTTGGTAGTAGTTGCAGCTCTACCTGATGTCCTTCTTCACTTTTAAACCTGCCTTTGAAAACCGTTGTATTGTTTTCCTCAAGATATTCTCTGGATTTGTTGCTTTGGATGTCTTTACTCAACTGGGGTCCAATTGGTAGGGTTACAACTCTTACAGCCTTCTCCGTAGCTTGCATTGCTCTTGTTAAGTGAATAGAGCGCCAAAGTTAGAAGATTTTTGCAATTTTTGCTCTGAATTATCCTTCATTCTGAATTGATGACAAATTGAGTCCAATTTGCTTCAAATCAATTTTTGAACATGCATAGATGCATAAAAACATGTAAAGATCAAATTCATAAAGTCCAAGCAAAAGTTTGCAAAAAAAGTAAATAAGCTGATTATATACAGCTGATGAATTTTTCCAACATTTTCCAATTTTGGCATCATAGGCTTGAAATATATATCAATTAGATACTTTGAGTGAAATATAGGCTCATTTGAGTGCACAGGGTGAAAATGGTGCCAAATTTAGGCTTTCAGTCTTTGAAACAGTAGATATAAAGGAATTTTGAGATTTTGAGCTCCAAATTTGTTTGAACTTGGTTAGTGGGCTTAGGACATCATGTGCTTTGGTCCCATGAAGTCAAAGTTGCAATTTCGCTCAATCTTGGTAAAAAAGTAAATAATCGTGATTATTTACTTTTTCATCAAAATGAACATTTTCTGGTGCAACTTGGTTCTAGGCATGATGTAGACTCTGTGTAAGAGATATGAGGTGATTTGGTTCAAAAAATGTGATTGATAACTCAAAATTAATTGGTTTAGAATGACTTCTTTGCGTTTTTTGGCAATTTTTCAAGATATTGATCAATTTGGCTCATACTTGAAATTTGGCATGGAATAGGTGTGTACAAATGATAGGTGATGTGAAGGTACCATTTTCAAGCCAAAAATTTGTAAAAGTAAATAATCGCGGTTATTTACAACAGTCAACATCTTTTGCTAAACTTGACAAATTTTGACATAAACATATTCAATACACCTAAAACAAGTCCTAAATTGAATTTGGTAAAGTTTTGTCTTGTCGGCATCACTTCATGCTTTGTCGACTTTGAAACACCGATTTTTGTGACTACATGGCCTGTGGAGTTGGTTAGTCCCTTTTGAGGCTATGGACTTGTCTGCTACATAGTCCTGAATCTGCGCATCCAATTTTGGCCCATTTGGAGTCAGTTTGACTTCGTATGTCAAATTTGACGCTTTGTAGCCTTCGAGCTCTTTTCTGCTTTTTGAGAGCTTGCCTTGATTGATTTTATGAAAACCAACCATATACATTGTATATAGACACAGTTTATAAGTTGTCTTCCGAGTCAGAATCCAATTCTGGCATCTGGCAAAAACCTATCTTTTCTACTCGGGATCCCCCTCGACCCCTGCCAAATGGTCAACTGGTGATATAGAAGTGTTCTATTATGTAGGGGCATGCTATAAGTCAAGTTTTTTCTGATTTGGTTGAGCTGACAGGCCTCTATGGCAATTTTTGGTCGTAGAACTTCATGCACTGCTCGATTTCTAGGGTTTTTTTCCTGGGGTTTAGACTAGCTACTGCCCATACAAAATGGATCATTAATAAGTATAGAACTTACCCCTCATGTCTTGTGTGAGACGGAACTGTAAACTGGTAATTGTGGACTCCGGAAATCGCACGCGAAGAAGGTAGAAAGCTCTCTCCACTACAAGAGGCTATTCATATTAGCGACGCTCAAAAAAAAAATTCCCGACGTCGCTATGAGCGTCGCAAATTTACAAGTAAATTTGTGACGCTCATAGCGACGCCGGCTGGGCTAAAAAAATAACAGAGAGCGCCCAAAAACTCAGATCTCAGATCTGTGTTTTTCGGCGCCCTCAAGCAAGGAGCAGGTAACGCTCTCCCTCTCTCTCTCTCTCTCTCTTTCTTCTCCACACACACACACACACACACACACACACACACACACACACGAGGAGAGGAAGGAGAGTCAGGTATGCTCCTTCCCTCTCCTCACTCTCATGTTCCCTTCCCCTCATTCTCTCTCCCTCTCTCTCTCTCTCTCCCTCTGACTCACACACACACACACATAGTGTTTTTGAGAGAGAGAGAGAAAGAGTACAAACATAAACAAAAACGCACACACACATACATAAACAAAGAATGCACACACACATTGAGAGAGGAAAAGAGAGAGAGAGCATGCATAAACAAAAAACGCACACATTGAGAGAGGAAAAGAGAGAGAACATGCATAAACAAAAAACGCACACATTGAGAGAGGAAAAGAGAGAGAAAGCATGCATAAACAAAAAAACGCACACACATTGAGAGAGAAAGATAGAGAAACTAATTTAACGTCCTAGGAAACTAATTAAAATTAAAAGACCTAAAGATCTAGCCGACAAGGAGTTGAACTCAAGACCTATTATTCAAGAGGGAAATGGCATAATCAATCTATCATACTTGGCATGGGTGATAGAAAGGTTATACCATTTATCTCTTTTTATTGGCACACACATCCACACACGCGCACACACACAAGAAGAAGAGAGTTATAACGTCGTAGAAAACTATCCTAAAAGACGTTAAAGATTAGGTTAGATGTAGACTTACGTTAAATTAGATTTAGGTTTATTTAAGTTGAATTAGATTAGATTTAGGTTTTTTTTTAGTTGATTTACGTTTATTTATGCTAGATTTATATTTACGTTATATTAGATTAGATTTAGGTCTCCATAGACTGCGATGCCTGCATGAAGCGGGTGAAGAAAGCCCTCAATGGAATATAGGGTATTGCTGCCTTCACTCATGGTGGGCTCCCTCGATCCAAAAGTACTGGTGAAATGTCTTCAGAAGATAGGGAAGAAGGTGGATCTTCAGGGCGGCAAGAGTCACTACATCCCTGACACAATGACCATCTAGACAACCTCTAGTCATTCAACAGCAACTTCAAAGTTAGTAACAAGAGCAAGAACGGTCCAAAGGGCCAATTGCTGTCGTCAGATGTGGATGGAGATGAGGCAGCGTCACCGCCGGAAGTTAAATCTCACATCTTTAGTGATGAGAATGCCAACTCTTGCCGAGTTATGTGAAAAATTATGTGTTAAATCAGTTTTAAGGTTCTTATAATCCCTGTTAGTTTAGTTCTTTGTTTTTAATATAACATAATTTACGTTAGATTTAGATTTATGTTATATTAGATTAGACTTAGGTTTACCCACACACACACACACACACACATAAGAAGAAGAGAGTTTTAACGTCGTAGGAAACTATCCCAAAAGACGTTAAAGATTAGGTTAGATGTAGACTTACGTTAAATTAGATTTAGGTTTATTTTTAGTTAGATTTACGTTTATTTATATTTACGCTTATTTACGTTAGACGAGTCCACGCAAGAATTACTTACGGTTTAGGGTTTAGAGTTAGACGAATAGTGAAAAGATCTACTGTGAAAAGATGTTAAGATGCTGTGAAGTGCTACAGCTAGAGAAGAGGCAAAGGGGTTTTGACCACTACATGCAGTATCATGTAGACGTGGGTCTGTAGATTTCTTGTACCCACAAATATAGGTATTGAACAATAAAGACGAGATTATAACCCGGTGGTTCTGATCTCCGTGCACCTCTAGACCGAGGTGTGCGGGGATTGGACATGACTAGAGAATGTGAGGTAGAGAGAGAGAGAGAGAGAGAGAGAGAGAGAGAGAGATAAGACGAAGAATGCCAATACAATATTAAATTTGTTGTCCAGGTTATAAGATTTTTATCCTCATTATGAGTAGTGACGAGGATGTGGGACCGTCCAACCGAAACACCTATCTCTCAACGAGGGTCTTATGTCCTTGTAATCAATGCAAGCATGCTGTGTGACGGACAAGACGTGTTTCTTTGCAACACGTTCGCGAATTTGGCGAGTTCGATCCATCTATTATAGATCGAGTTGTTGCCAATTATAACTCGTCGGACTCTGACGCTGGCCAACAAGCAGCAATCTTGCAACCCAATAGATGTGTTCGCAGGCGCTTTGGTCAAGCAGCATATGTGAGGCCACAAGATGTAGCCTCTGACAGCTCGGGGGATGATCATGCAGAGCACATTCCCAACGAGGCAATGTTTGAGCCCGAGATTGATGAAATGATCGAGACGATCATGGATTTAGAAAGTCTTATCTATGATGATATGAAAAGTGAAGCCGATACGCCATTGTATAATGGAGCACGTATGTCTAGATTGAAAGCACTCTTGGTTCTTCTCAACATGCAGGCAAAGTTTGGATGGAGTGACACTAGCGTCACAGCGCTTTTCAGGTGATCTATTACAATTAGTTTACTTTAATAAAACTCTAAATGTATAATGATCGGATAGATTTTTACACGACTGTATCGTATTTTTATGTTGTGTAGATTGCTTAAAGATCACATACTACCAGCTGACAATGTGATGCCAGATTCCCGAGATGAAGCAAGAAAGATTTTGCAAAACTTGGAGATGGATTACAATTCTATCCACGCTTGTCCTAATGACTGCATTCTTTTCAGAGGGGAATACATAGACATGGAGAAGTGTCCGAAATGTGATTCCGAAAGATATCGAGTAGATCTCCACGGGACAAAAATTCCACAAAAGGTTTTGCGACATTTTCCTCTGCTTCCTCGCATCAAGCATTTCTTCGAATGTAAGTCCATGGCCGCCCTAGCATCATGGCATGAGGAGAATAAATCTTCGGATGGTGTGCTACGAATTCCTGCAGATTGCGTAGCGTGGAAACATATAGATGGAACATGGTCGGATTTTGCCAGGGAAGCTCGAAATTTGCGCTTAGGCCTGGCTATGGATGGCGTAAATCCATTTGGTCAAAGATCAACATCTTACAGTGTATGGCCCGTTGTCATCGTCAACTACAACATTCCCCCGTGGTTGACTACGAAGAAGGGGCACCTATGGCTAAGCTTGATTGTGCCAGGGCGATATAAAGTGGAGAATATGGATGTGTATCTTCGTCCACTATTGGAAGAGCTACAACAATTGTGGATTGGCATTGAGGTGGTGGATATGAGCCGACACACAGGACGACGGAATGCTTTGATCAGAGGCATTCTAATGTGGACCATGCATGACTATCCCGGGCTAACAGAATGCTCAGGTGATCTATTGACACTCCTCACTCAGACACTGTAAATCTTGTTTTTTCCCATAGTTGATCTATTATCATGTGTATACATGCAGGGCTTCAAACAAGCGGATATAGAGCATGTGTCACATGTGGACCTAGACTGAATGCACGTAGGGCGCCCTCACTGAAGAAGCAAATCTACGAAGGTCATCAAGCGTATCTTCCAGAGAATCATGTGTTACGCGATGGCTTTTTGGGAAGAGAGCCACCAAGGATCTCTGCACAAGCATGGTTAGAGCAGAAGGAGATGTGCGATGACGGATTGCCTCCAGGGATGAAGAGACTATCTCTATGGTACGAGTCACCATACTGGCCCCGACTCATGATCAATCACTTGCTCGATCCAATGCACATATTCAAGAATGTGGGTATCTACTATGGGACCATCTGACCGGCAAGAAAGATACTTTGGGAGCCAGAGTTGACCTTAGAAATGTGGATCGTATGGAGAAATATTGGCCGCAAACAGCGTCTGATGGATCGATAAAACTCCCTAAAGCACCATGGATTTTCACAGGAGCCCAAGAACGCAAATTAAAAGAGACCATTCGATCTTTGCGGACCCCCACTGGCGTAATGCACTCGCTCCGAACGTGTTTTACTAAAGAAGGAAAGCTTAATTACCGGTTTTAAGTCACACGATTGTCATAAAATGTGTCAGGTACGTTCATAGTGGAATTTAATATCATTCCATAAAATGTGGACATTAATATCATTGCTGCACATACTTTACAGTTTATTTTACCGGTTGCCATTGAGGGATGTTTGTCTCTCGACATCCGTAACACAATCTACAAACTTGCAAAGCTGGTGCAATAGATCTCACAAAAGGAGGGTAGCATGGCAGAAGGTTGTGTCCATGTTTGAGAAACATTTTTCTACTACCATGCTAACCATTCAGGTGTATCTTCTTGTTCACATAGTTGATAAGGTGGAAATAGCTGGCACAGTTCATTCCAAATAGATGTTCTTCTTAGAACGTTTCATGAAAACGCTTAAGGGATATGTGCGTCAAAAGGCACGTCCGGAGGGTAGCATGGCAGAAGGTTGGTTGGTATCAGAGTCCCTAGTGTACATTGGACAGTGGCTAGACGGATTTGATAAAGCCCGGGACACGCTATGGCGAACCATAGATGATGAGCGCATATCTGGGATTGTCATGTGCAATCTCGGTGTTGAGAAGAAGATGACGGAAGATCTAGAGGCTAAAATCAACCGATTTTGCATGCTTCACAATCCAGTGATGCAAAAGTGGATTTCACAATATGAGGATACAAAGCAAAAGCGACAAAGGGCACGAATCGAGTGGAGACGGGGGAGACGACCACTGATGCACTATCCGACGGTTCTGGAGAGCCTACCAACATTCATGAGCTTAAGATAGTTGCACAACAAATTGAACAGCGCACAACAATGCGGTGACGAAGTGACTGAGGAAGAGTGGGAGTACTCTCGGGGTTGCACGACCAAGGTAAGTTTACAATGTACGACTAGCTAGTGACTTTATTTCTAAACGTTTGAACGGACACTCATAATCTTTGTTCGTTGTAGTATAAGTCATACACAGCAGCATGGTGTAAAGGTCGACATTTTAGGGTGGGACGGATCGACAAAAAGCGTTTTACTCAAGATTGTGGAATCATGGCAAAATTTGAACAGTCTAGTCGACAACGTTCCTCTGATGCAGATCCTGTGGTGGCGGAACTCACTTACTTCGGCACGCTACAAGAGATTTTGAGGATCGATTACAGAGGATTTTTTTTCGACTTGTTCGACGTGCAATGGTTCAAGATAATCATGGAGGGTCGCAACGCTACTGTGCGTAGAGGAGAGTCTTTTTTTCTTGAGGTGGATTCTACTAAGAAATGGACTGACCTACGAGACACTTTCGTACTACCCGAGCATTGTGAACAAGTAAGTATGTAAATAGTTAACATCCCCCTTTTACAAGTTATGTGCTTGAAAGCTCTCATGTAAGTTATGTGGCTCTAGCAGGTGATATTTCATCCTACAAAGTCTACATCAAACTGGTGGTACGTCATAGAGGTAGCCCCTCGTAGTGCAAGGACGTATGAAGGCTACCATGTGCCAATCACAACGGCATCAATGGAGGAGATCAGAGAATATGCTCAATCAGAAGCCGCTGCGGTGGTGCCAGACGAGCATCAAGATGCTACTACTCTATATGGGGTGCATGCAGAGGAGCTACAAAATGAAACAGAGGATATGTGTTTAAATAGAGATCTCTATATAGATATAGGAAGTTATGCTGAGTTATGCGAGGATGAGAGAGAGATCTCTTAAAGCCACAAATATTGTATTTGAACAATTTTGCTCCGTGTTGTAAAAGCTCTGGCTCTCTAAGTACCTTCCATGGTGTATAACGCTCTTTTCTACTCGCGCTCACATCTTTTGATTGAAAATTCTGAGTTTTCGACTTGCCTCTTCTATCACTCAATTCATTGCGTCATTGTATTTACATGCGTCATTACGTCATTGTATTTAATGATCTTTGCGTCATTGTCTACTCTATTCATTCAATATTAAGTTTAAATATTCGTGTTTAATGCAGGTATGGATGATGAGGAGTTTGTTTCTTCTTTGTCACCGCAGCAGAGACAGTGGTACATGGAGCGTCATCGCTCTGTCGCATCATCGCGCGTTCCTACTCCATCCGCATCTCCCTCTCTTTCGGAGCATTCGGAGCGCTCCGAACCTTCGGCGTCGACGAGACGATCTTCACACTCGTCTAGACACGGGCACTCTAGTGGGGGCGGTGGCGGTTGTTGTGAGGATTCCGCCGCCGATGCCTCCACACCGCATCGTGTTCGATGAGGCTCTTTACCCTCCCCTTCTTTGCCCGCCCCCACACCAGCCACATCATCGCCATCTACGCCAGGTTTTGCGCGGCTGACTATTCCTAGCAGCTACACACCTCTACCTACTCCTCCAGGAGCCACCCCACTCGACACTCCTCGCTTCGGGGCCCAGACGCCGGTGGAGACACCTGACGTCCGTACCCCCATCGACACGCGGCTAGAGACCTCTGCCGGGACACCCAGGTTCACGCGTCACCGGCCAGTGGGCTTGCCTTACTCCGTCGACTTCAGTGGCGGCATCATCATGGATGATGACGGCAAGAAGGTGATCTCACGCATGCGTGGTCTTTGCTCTCAGCTGTTTAGACACTACATACTAAACAAATGGAGTGAAGTACCAAGTGATTTAAAAAACAGAGTCATCAGCATACTTCATGATGAGTTTCCCGTTCCAACACGGGATCAGCGCTTCAATGAAGACCTGATGAAGATTCGAATGTGCGAATACTGCAAACACAAGCGTTCCGAAGTGCAAAAAGCAATCAAGCATGGGTGGAACAGGCCAGATTGGCTGGCCAAAGAAGATTGAAAGAATGCGAAGAAAGCAACGCGCGAGAATCCCGACAAGTGGAAGCAACAAAAGGATGAAGCCAGAGCGCGAGTAGAGGCAGGGAGCTCGCACCACTTGGGGAGCGGTGGATGGGCATCATTTGAGGCCAATTTTGTAAGTGTTTTCGCATTGCTCTTTATGTTCGATAGTTTAGGGTTTATGAGTTTTTTAATTCTAACATAATGAAATCTTTGGATGTTTTGACAGTGGTCGATGACAGGACGTGATCCCACACCGTACGAGTGCGAGTACGCAGGCAGGAAGGGCTTAAACGCCCTGATGGACATTCTCAGTTCTCGCGGCGGCATGGTTAGTATTAGGGTTTACTCTTTTCTATTTTTTGTATTGTTTTATAAATGTCGTTATATGTTTATACTTACTGAAAGCTGTCTTATTGTCTTTTTTTGCAGAATCCGACAGATACGCTGCTTGGACGCGATGAGACGTCTGACTAGACGACGTCAGTTCAGCCGTAGCTAGATAGCATTAGTTTAGGGTTTCTCATAGCTTATGTATCATGAGACGGATTTTATACGTCTTTTTGAACCATGTATATTAGTACATTTGTCACCGCAGTTCATTTTGCCAATCAATTCTTTATGCCTATGATGTTGTACAATTGTCATTATTACATTTGCCAATCAATTCATTTTGCCTATGATGTGTACAATTGTCAATTTTACGCTTGTCAATTTTGCAAACAATGCGTCTTGTGGGTGACTATTTTGGGTCTATTATCTACCCTTGCACTTTTTTAAAAAAGTGAATCAAGTACAATATGGTTGATGGGTGGCAGGGCATTCAATGCCCTGTCACCAAAAAAACATTCTCTCGGGCGTCGCTATAACCGTCGCTATTTATGGCTCTGTAGCGTCGCTATAGGCTTCTGTGTAAACGTCGCTATAACCGTCGCTAAGAGCCACGCATATAGCGCCGGTTTTAGCGACGCCGAGGGGTTATAAAACCCCAGTGTATTTCCGTCGCTAACAGCGTCACAAGAGCACACAACCTCTTGGGCTTGAAGGATTGATTAGCTGTCGATGCAAGGTTGAAGCTGATATGAATGCATGGGCCTGAAGTGCTCACTTTGTGGAGCACATTGGTCTTTTTAGATTCAAAAAAGAAGTTCCAGTTTTGTCAAGATATTGCCATTCAAGTTTCCCTGGGGGGCAGTTTTGTATGAGTTTGGTCGCCTCGAACAATGCACCATCTGGGAGTTTTTGAGCTTCATCTAGGTTTTGAATATGGTAGAATAAGTGCTCAAGGAGTATCTTGTTTGAAATTTCATCTCTAACAATGCATTGATAATGGGGGTATGTTGGTGATTCATGCTCAACGCGACCGTGGTGCAGGTGTATACCTTATGTTGTGCTTGACAATTCCTTATCCGATATGTATGCCAAATGTGGTGCTCGTACGAAAGCACATGATGTTTTTCATGAGCTTTCAGACAAAAAGATTCTTTTTGAAGAGCGAGATATGCCCAAAATGGCTACAACAAAGAGGCTCTAGATTATTTTCACCAGGTGCGAAGAAAAGACCCCATGCAGCACCATTTGCAATGGATTTGGCGCACATCCACCCTGGTCTTGCCACATCATCAAGCGGTTTCTCACGCTTTCGTGGCAAGCAAAGAAGTTAATTTTTTTTATAAAGCCAAAAAATAGGTTATGAGGATGTGGGACGGGTGTCTAACCTCACTCCTATCTTATTGCAACCATAGCGAGAACCACGAATAAATTGTCAATCCATGGGACGAAGCTGACTCGACTAGTGCATAGAGTCTACAAGAGGTTGTCAGTCTCTTGGAAAAAAACAAATAACTCGCGTCTAACTCAAGCTACACTCAAATGACATAAATCCCCAAAAGCCAATCGCTCATTGGCAAACAAATCACATCTGTTACAACATCAAATGACATCCAAATGTAAGAAAACTTCTAGGACATGTTTATAAGACCTAAGCACACATGCTTATGATCTCAAAATCTCATTTTATGTCAAGTGTAAAAATTATGATTATTAACAGCAAATTTTCGACCCAGAATGCATCTAAATGCTTAGCAATGATGCCCCAATATCCCGCCTATACTTAGTTTTTGATTTAGAATCTTAAATTCGTACTTATGATGAGAGTAGGCCGCAGGTCGGCGATGCCAAAAGCTACAAAGTACCGTGAAATGATTACGTCAATGCATAGAGCTCTTACCCGTGGTTGCAACACAATAGACGCGACTGCAATGTGGGAGCTCTAGCTAAAGACAGGTTGATACAATCTCGAAGCTTGTAGCCCCAGCTCATCAATTACAAAGTTTATCTGGAAAATAGGAGTTACAATATTCCCAATTCAGCAAAATAATATTTTTACAATGAAAGCTCCAAAAAATGGTATCCAAAAGGTATCGGAGTTAGCTTGCTTCTAACATTCCCCACCCTCCTTGCCTGTGTTGTCCCTTGACACAGTTTTATGGGCTGAAGTAATCTTCGGATTGACAACTGGCGAGGTGGTATTTAAGTGCATGTAAGGATTTCTCATATCTGATCTTTCTTTCTTTGTCTAGAACCTGCAAGAAATGCATGGTGACCCTGTTTTTGAGATCGATGGATGAGTAGCCAACAAATCGGGAGGTTAGGTTGCTCATCCCTGGCCTAAAAATCTTTATTTTCCAAGTGAAGAACCCTGTATAGAACGCTTCCTCGAATGCAAACATATTGTTAGATGGAAAGAACATGCATCGGGCGTAGAATCCATAAAGGACTTCTTCGGAAGGTTGGCCGCTTAGGTCGTAGCAAAGACCCTTATTGCCCTCGAGGAATGACATCCACGGTGCTCCTGCTTGCTCTGCCTCATGAAAAGCTTCAATGCAGCATTCAATAAATTTTGTAGAGCATAGCACATGAGAGATCAGGGAGACTTTTGATGAATGTCATGGCACCTGTTAGGGTTTTCACCATGTATTCCTCTGCCAAGGTTCCCTGCTGTGGAGCTCGCAATTTTGGATAGTTGAGCCATGTAGGCCGCTTCTTTGTCATTGGTTCATGTGCTTGCCATGTCCTTACCCTTGGTACAGGACAAAAGGGTGGGTCTTTTTGAAGGGCGGCAGGTGCTCGTGTGAGCAGAATCAAATATCTAGGATCCTTGTTCAACCAGTTCTGTCTCCACTTGGGTGGACTTCCTCTACACGTTTTGCCTTCATGTCTTTGTATAATCTTCCTTTGACCTGTAAAAGCTCTATCTTGATCAAAGGATATGGCTATGATAGTTGATGCCATTGTGATTTGATTTGGTTGCGAGTGATTTGGGTAACATTGACTGAATATGGAGAACTTTCAACTCCATATCCATCACTGCTTTCCATTGTTTGTCTGTTTCTTGAGTGACCTGCTCCTTAAGTGCATCTTCTTCAGCTTTAGAGTGCTGGATCAGTGGCACTTGCTCAACATCTGCTATTGGTGCCTGGAAATCATCCTCTCCTCCTAGCCTTTCTGCCTGCTGTGTTTCCATCTCAGTGAAAGAGACTGAGGGAATTTCAATGCTTGGTTGGTCTGAGGTGCCAACTTCTTCTTGTGTCTCTGGCTGACCATCTCGCAGTAGTTGATTACCTCGCTTGAGCTCTTCTATCTCCTTAAGCAGCTGTTCTTCTCTTTGTACCCGCATCAATGCAAGGTCTCTATGTTGTGATTGCTCTAGCTTTAGCTCTAGCTCAAGATGTTTATTCTTCTTTTCCAATGCCTTATATACTTCATCTGTACCTTTGATCAGGGAAACTGCGAGAATTTCCCTTTTTTGTCTCAAGAAAGCTGCCTGATCACTGATCCTTTGCTCTAGATATTGCAGTGAAGCATTCACTATGTCAAGCTGCACTTGGATCTTTTGTACTGACAGATTTGTGGTTAAGAGATCATTTGTTACCTCTGTCAGCAGTTGGTCTTTGATCTTGCAGGCATCTATTAACTTGTTGAGAAGTTCACCTAGCTCCTCCATTTCCTTTTGTTGCTTTTCTTTTGCTAGCAGGTGTTGTTCAACACTTGCTATCTCCTCTGGTTCAAGCTCCTTCTCTTTGGCTTGCTCGCCCTCAGTGGGTCTAACTGTTGGTGAAGGTGGAGGGCTTGCCAGAGGTTGGTCTTCCTGTTCCATATATGGTGATGATGGTCTAAGAGAGATCTCACCCTGTTTGTGCTGGGATTTACTTTTTTGGGCCGCTTGAGCTTGTCTTTGCTGCTCCACCGCATCTTCCTTTGATTTTCTTTTGGCTTCTTGAGATTCTTTTAGTCTTAAGGCTTCTGCTTACTCGTACATGTGTTCAAGAGAATCCTTGGGATATTATGGTTCTTTCCTGGTAGGATTCTTGGTTCGGGGTCCTCTTATATCTCTTGGAACCCAACTTCTCGGGTCCTCACTTGTAGCTTGGCGGTTTCTTTCGTAGGTTTGTTTTTCCCTTTCAAGCCTCGCCTTCTTCTGCTGAGGTTCCTCTTGGTGTGCATGCACTGCTTTTTTCTTCATTTCTTCTCTTCTTACTCTCTTCTCTTCATTGTCTAAACTTTCGCTGCTATGTGCTTCATGAGAGATTTCTACCGACTCTTCATCAGATTGGTAAACTCTCTTTGTTGAGCGAGTGGTTCTTGGAGATGGTTGTGCCGACATGATCCATGTGTTTTGAAAAGGGACGCGCGGAAAATTGTCTGACATGCCAATAACATGGTATGATATTCTTGTCAATACCTTAGGTGCACCCAAATACGTGATCTTACCCATTTCTTGGTACCTTCAGCTGTTATATCAGATACTACACGTGATCAATGGGTTGCCTGGTTGTCGACTTCAACACTTGTGTAATGTAGTCACCACTGCATGATTAGGTGTTGTGTACCTTGGCGGTCTTTTTGCTAGAAAGTGGAAGTGCTAGTGATACAACCATGCTGGTTCTTCCACTTTATTTTGAATAAGGTCAGCAAATGTTGTCGCAGCAGTCTCCTTGGTGAAGGTGCCTGCTGTCTTTCTTTCTTGAGCCCTCATTGTCATCCCCTCTATTGGCAACTTCAAAGCCTCGGCCACAATCTCTTTTGTGATGACTATTTAGACTTTTTGCCCTTGTTGGTCAGTAGGAATTTGGGCTGATCCATCTTTCTTAATTGTAGACAAGAGCGCATAGGCTTTCTGGAAGTCTACACCACATGGTTCTTGGTCATAGAATTCTTTGAGGGCGAGCCTTCTGTTGGCCTCCTTTGTGTTGGGCTTTGCCGCGACATCATAGATTTATTTTGGTAGTAGTTGTAGCTCTACCTGATGTCCTTCTTCACTTTTAAACCTGCCTTTGAAAACCGTTGTATTGTTTTCCTCAAGATATTCTCTGGATTTGTTGCTTTGGATGTCTTTACTCAACTGGGGTCCAATTGGTAGGGTTACAACTCTTACAGCCTTTTTCGTAGCTTGCATTGCTCTTGCCAAAGTTAGAAGATTTTTGCAATTTCCGCTCTGAATTGTCCTTCATTCTGAATTGCTGACAAATTGAGTCCAATTTGCTTCAAATCAATTTTTGAACATGCATAGATGCATAAAAACATGTAAAGATCAAATTCATAAAGTCCAAGCAAAAGTTTGCAACAAAAGTAAATAAGCTGATTATATAGAGCTGATGAATTTTTCCAACTTTTTCCAATTTTGGCATCATAGGCTTGAAATATATATCAATTAGATACTTTGAGTGAAATATAGGCTCATTTGAGTGCACAAGGTGAAAATGGTGCCAAATTTAGGCTTTCAGTCTTTGAAACAGTAGATATAAAGGAATTTTGAGATTTTGAGCTCCAAATTTGTTCGAACTTGGTTAGTGGGCTTAGGACATCATGTGCTTTGGTCCCATGAAGTCAAAGTTGCAATTTCCTTCAATCTTGGTAAAAAAGTAAATAATCGTGATTATTTACTTTTTCATCAAAATGAACATTTTCTGGTGCAACTTGGTTCTAGGCATGATGTAGACTCTGTGTAAGAGATATGAGGTGATTTGGTTCAAAAAATGTGATTGATAACTCAAAATTAATTGGTTTAGAATGACTTCTTTGCGTTTTTTGGCAATTTTTCAAGATATTGATCAATTTGGCTCATACTTGAAATTTGGCATGGAATAGGTATGTACAAATGATAGGTGATGTGAAGGTACCATTTTCAAGCCAAAAATTTGTAAAAGTAAATAATCGCGGTTATTTACAACAGTCAACATCTTTTGCTAAACTTGACAAATTTTGACATAAACATATTCAATACACCTAAAACAAGTCCTAAATTGAATTTGGTAAAGTTTTGTCTTGTCGGCATCACTTCATGCTTTGTCGACTTTGAAACACCGATTTTTGTGACTACATGGCCTGTGGAGTTGGTTAGTCCCTTTTGAGGCTATGGACTTGTCCGCTACATAGTCCTCAATCTACTCATCCAATTTTGGCCCATTTGGAGTCAGTTTGACTTCGTATGTCAAATTTGACGCTTTGTAGCCTTCTAGCTGTTTTCTGCTTTTTGAGAGCTTGCCTTGATTGATTTTATGAAAACCAACCATATACATTGTATATAGACACAGTTTATAAGTTGTCTTCCGAGTCAGAATCCAATTCTGGCATCTGGCAAAAACCTATCTTTTCTACTCGGGATCCCCCTCGACCCCTACCAAATGGTCAACTGGTGATATAGAAGTGTTCTATTATGTAGGGGCATGCTTTAAGTCAAGTTTTTTCTGATTTGGTTGAGCTGACAAGCCGCTATGGTCAATTTTTGGTCGTATAACTTCATGCACTGCTCGATTTCTAGGGTTTTTTTCCTGGGGTTTAGACTAGCTACTACCCGTACAAAATGGATCATTGATAAGTATAGAACATACCCCTCATGTCTTGTGTGAGACGGAACTGTAAACTGGCAATTGTGGACTCCGGAAATCGCACGCGAAGAAGGTTGAAAGCTCTCTCTCCAAGGGTGACAAGTGGAAATGAGGTGATTTTAGACTACCCTGAAGATCTATACTCGGACTTCTTGAACCAATTTTCCCCAAATTCCCCTGTTAGTCCTACTAAGATGTGAACTCTATGTTATACTCAAATAATTTCCCAATTGGATTCCTATAGCTCATTCTGCAAGAATTTGCAAAAGTAGGCCTTGGCCGCATAATTTAGGCTTCCCGCTTCCGTCTGCCGATTTGATTTAATTTTTTTGTGCCTGTCACGCCTTGTCCTTCTGATCATCAGCTTATCTTTAGTTTTTTCATATGAGATTATCTCCTATTTATTATTAATTCTTGACATGGTTATTAAAAAAATCAAAGAAAATAACAAAATACGCTAAAATAGAAAAGTGAAAATCCAATAATTAAGAAAATCCATTGAAAAACACAGCTTTATTGTTTTTTGTTGGATTTCTCCATTTCTAAGTCCCACTATCAAGAAACATGATGAAAAATAACCAAAAAAACTATTTTTTGATGATTTTTTGATAGTATATACACCATTTACAATTTTTGGCCACTGAATTGTTCCTAATACGGTGTGATCCAAATGGTCTAGTAAATGGATGCGACTAGCACGTAGAGACTCCATCCAGGAGCTAGTGTTAGTCCCAGAGACTCATATTTTCCACATATGGAATATGTCTCAAAGAAGGACGTCAGGAAAAGTGGCATCCATCAAGCATGAGATGTACTTGGGTGTGGAGGTAGCTGCAAACACTCTACGACATTGTGAGCGGGATGGAAACACACAGAAGGCCTCTATAACGACCCGACACACACTCTTGGGAAGATACACACACACACTATGGGGCACCACTCGGCTTACACAACACACCTGGCCGAGACAGGGAACACACCTCTGGAGTGAGAGGAGAGAGACTATCCACTTGCCCACTCCACACAGAGACACACACACACACACACACAAAAACTCAGCTCAAAAGAGGAGAACTTCTGATGTTTAGATACAAATGAGCTTGGGCCAACACCAATGGGGCAAACAGCTCACACAATATGGGTAAAAGATACCAGATACAATCACAAATTGGAGAAGAAGCTTCACTCACCGAAGAAGATTACACAGAAAAATAGCAGAAAAAGAGTGAGGAATTTGGTAAAATGGACAGCGCCATCGCGTCCGGAACGGCCCAAAACCCCAGTCTACAATGTCAAAGTGCTCAAATCCGACCTCGGATGAGCAGTTTACGGCCAAAACAGGCTCCAAAATGAGCAAAAAC
Source organism: Adiantum capillus-veneris (assembly GCF_014529385.1). NCBI lineage: Eukaryota > Viridiplantae > Streptophyta > Polypodiopsida > Polypodiales > Pteridaceae > Adiantum > Adiantum capillus-veneris. Next base: position 9,675,832 of record NC_140952.1, on the reverse strand, counting down.
ACACCTGCGGCTGTTCCACCTATCTTCTCCACGTTTTTTCTGGTCTTCTCTCTTTTTTTTCAGTTCCCACACTTAGATTTATTACTTGGGCACCCTTGGCCTTTTAGATGACCTCAAACGGACCCCGAACAGGCCAAAATCTGACCTCGCAGTGCATAGTTGTCACCTTTTTGCATCATTCGCACACCTGGCACTCAGCTTTTTTCCAATAATGCATCTTGCCACCACGTGAAGTGGCCCCAAAAAGTGGTCCTAATGATGACCTTTCTGCATAACTCTCACAAGAAAACACCCACGTTGTGTCCGTCCTCATCCGCGTGCAAATATTGACCTCGTTCGCCCTCCTGACGCCACTAGATGCCATCTGACGCACCTGCTTACCTCATGTCGTCGGCCCGCGGATAGCTTCCTCGAGAATTTTTACGCGCTACCAACTCCTCCTTATTGTAGAAAAAACACACTAGTATTGATAATAGTGAAAATCGCTGCACTATGTACATGCTGTCCTACCTGTACACATGTGGGCCCCACGCAACCACCTGGCTATGGAAATTGGGTAATCCTTTATTCGATGCACCATGCCTGTGTATGTACATATGCACAATCCCTTGCTCAAAAAAACTCCTGACATAATTTGCCCACCCCCTAGCCTGCTAGAGCATTCATGCTCAGCAGCAGCACTAGTAGATGCTCATTCCACCTGGATCAAAAGGCCAAAGGCATATCGCCTGATTCACAAGAAGCATCATAACACCACACTTACATTTGTCAACAATCAACCAAAATGCACCATAGGCATATCCAACTAACACATCCGCCCTGTCTGGAGTTCCAAAAGCATAAATATTGCATGCCACATTCAACCCAACCGATAGAGACAACTCAAGTGACTCATCACCTGGCATCTTGGCTTTACCAGCCATAGTAACAACTTGTAAATCATGCACCCAAGTAGCTAAAAGCATTGTGTGAAGGTAAAGTTGTTGATATCCAAAGCAAAAAAGTATCCCCGCAGCACAGATATCCCTAGCATAGGCATCCACATAGCTGAGATTGGACTCATATATGCCAAACCCCTTCTCATCATCATAAGCATACTCATCATCACACATCACTTTATCCACATCATAATCATGGCTAGCACCACTATCCATAGCTTCTAGCATGGGTTCATCAGTCTCCAAGAATACAGATCCCTGCTCTAAATCACAATCATGCTCATAAATCGGTTCAATCACTGTACATACATCAAAATATGGCTTCAAAACAGGCTCCACATCCAACAAATCCACAAAATGGCTCTCAACCTTGCCCTCTTCCCTAATTTCCAAGGAACTAGTATCCAAAGATACGTGCTCATCATCAATAACCTCGACCTCACACTCACACCCAGAATCGCAAGGTACACAAGTAGCCAATGCATCCTCTTCAAGACTTTTCAATCCTGTATCCAAAGCATTACTCACCTCTTTAGGCTCTTCCATAAACCTGTCAACCTACAAGACCTCTTTATGCTTCACAATAGACCTTGGGAAGAAACGAGAAACATCATAGGATAGGCTAGTTTTCACCTGCTTATGCTTAGCTTCATCTTCCATGCCAAATCCATCTTGCACATGCATACCTGTACTGATACCATGTTCCTCAAGACGCTTAAACTTCCATTCCTTGTGCTTTGCAATGCATACTGCATCGTCAAAAGACTCGGGCGTCTTCAACTCAACCTCGAACTGCAACCAAGGTGACAAACCATCAACAAAAAAACTTTTCTTCAATGAACAAGGGGGAGTCTCATCCTTAAGAGCAACACACCAACGAGTCCATAACTTTGTAAAACCTTGTACATAAGCATCAACACCTTGAAAAGAACCTTGCTTAAGAGCATTGAGCTCATTCCATACTGCATTTGTATCTTCAAAAACCTGGAAACGCTCTAAAAAAGCTTCTATAAACTTGTCAAGACTCAAACCATAAGAAGAAGCCACTGCTTCTTTAGCTTCCAAATCCATGAACCAAACACGGCCCTCATCTTTCAAAAGAAATCCAAATAGCCTCAAAATCTTCTCCTCATCACACATATTGTTGCTTATGCATGCCACCTCGACTTGCTCCAGAAAGTCTTCCGCATCTTCACCACTTCTTCCATGAAATTCCGGATAAGAGAAAGCCATGGCTACCCAAGCTACTATGCTTTGAGAACCCCTTAATCAAACACACGTGCAAGAATCCACAACTTTTGACTGACTCAATCCCCAGAAACCTCAATGGAGCTCGGCTTTAGATAAGGACAAACACATGCACATCAAATGAGTTTTCATAGTTGATCATCGGAATTACAACAGGCAAAGGACATTCCAGTATCTCCCTTAATCTTCTTGGCCCGAACATAAAGACAATGCGCTGCTGGAAAAAGATCTTCCTGGACACATGAACATTAATCTGAATTCTTTGAGTTAAATGAAAAGGAGTGAACTGAGGGCCATTTTGATCATCCATTAAAGCCAACCATGAAGCTCCCAAGAAGGCACACCTGACTCAACCTCTGATTTTGCCAAAATATCGGCAGCATAACAACATAAATGGCTCAAAAGACCAAAAAACCAGCCATCACAACTCGGAAAAATTTTGGTAGAGTTTCCCCAGAAGTAGAGCATTGAGAACCCAAAATATAGACCGTATATGTATGCATAAACTGCCAACAATAGAACCCGAGCAACAAGTAGGAATCAGTAGTACATAGCCTATGGCGAGGTCACAAAAAGGGTGCTCCAGCTACCTGTATCACCGAAAGGATCTCCACATTTGAGAATCCCCCAGCTCAATAAAAACCTCATGCTATCGACCCTCACACGAAGGCTAATGCAAATCGCATATAGTCAAGTCTCAGAAATGACTATCTTCCAGACCAAGTCTCAGAAATGGCTGGGACTGCCAAATACAACCAAGTATGGCTCCACAAATGCGTACAATGGCAGTTTCCACAAGTAACGTACAATCCAGCAGACAATGCGCTCAAATAGGCGCCAAGTGATGCATTCCCACAACAACTGCAAGTGACATCACTGCTAGTATATCACTGTACTCCAGCTACATGTACCTCTGTGAATCACCTGTACCTGTACCTGTCCCTGTAACTTGTAACCTGGAACCTGTAATCTGCAACCTGCAACCTGTAATCCCAAAGCTCGAAGCAGATCCTCCATGGGGGCGCCAAAAGAATGTGAGCGGGATGGAAACACACAGAAGGCCTCTATAACGACCCGACACACACTCTTGGGAAGATACACACACACACTATGGGGCACCACTCGGCTTACACAACACACCTGGCCGAGACAGGGAACACACCTCTGGAGTGAGAGGAGAGAGACTATCCACTTGCCCACTCCACACAGAGACACACACACACACACACACACAAAAACTCAGCTCAAAAGAGGAGAACTTCTGATGTTTAGATACAAATGAGCTTGGGCCAACACCAATGGGACAAACAGCTCACACAATATGGGTAAAAGATACCAGATACAATCACAAATTGGAGAAGAAGCTTCACTCACCGGAGAAGATTACACAGAAAAACAGCAGAAAAAGAGTGAGGAATTTGGCAAAATGGACAGCGCCATCGCGTCCGGAACGGCCCAAAACCCCAGTCTACAATGTCAAAGTGCTCAAATCCGACCTCGGATGAGCAGTTTACGACCAAAACAGGCTCCAAAATGAGCAAAAACACACTTGCGGCTGTTCCACCTATCTTCTCCACGTTTTTTCTGGTCTTCTCTCTTTTTTTTCAGTTCCCACACTTAGATTTATTACTTGGGCACCCTTGGCCTTTTAGATGACCTCAAACAGACCCCGAACATGCCAAAAACTAACCTCGCAGTGCATAGTTGTCACCTTTTTGCATCATTCGCACGCCTGGCACTCAGATTTTTTCCAATAATGCATCTCACCACCACGTGAAGTGGCCTCAAAAAGTGGTCCTAATGATGACCTTTCTGCATAACTCTCACAAGAAAACACCCACGTTGTGTCCGTCCTCATCCGCATGCAAATATTGACCTCGTTCGCCCTCCTGACGCCACTAGATGCCATCTGACGCACCTGCTTACCTCATGTGGTCAGCCCGTGGATAGCTTCCTTGAGAAGTTTTACGCGCTACCAACTCCTCCTTATTGTAGAAAAAACACACTAGTATTGATAATAGTGAAAATCGCTGCACTATGTACATGCTGTCCTACCTGTACACATGTGGTCCCCACGTAACCACCTGGCTATGGAAATTGGGTAATCCTTTATTCGATGCACCATGCCTGTGTATGTACATATGCGCAATCCCTTGCTCAAAAAAACTCCTGACAACGTGAGTGAGAGGGACCTTCATTATCATTGCGCCACAGTGGCTAAATTGAACTCCTTGAGCTCCTAGACCATGTTGTATCCCATGTCACAACATGTGCCAAAAAGAACCATACCATGTAGGTCTGTAACTATTTCAACAAGAATCAAACCCATCACTGTATCTTGAGGAACAGGGAAGAGAGAAAATAATACTATTTTCTTAAAATGTTGTGCTGTTATGTGACCTTGTCATGTGGCTAAAGAGCAAGCTTGATGAAAGCCTTCTAGATCAAACATCCCTTGTACAGAACTTAATCAAACGTAATTGGAAAGGAAAAGAAACCCAAAAAAAGCATATACTTACAATGAGGTGAAATTACCTGATACTTTCCTGGAAGTCAGGTAAATCCCTCAACCCGTAAGCGTACTAGATCAAAATTTCTTGGACCTGATAATCACTAAAATTACAGATCAGTGAAGATAAAGAAATGAAACTTGTAACCCTGGGTGTTGCTGTGGCAATCCAAACCCCTAGGCATAGCGTGCAAAACCAACCCCCTTGGTGAAAGGTTGGAAAGAACCTTTTGACTATCCTTTGGCAGATAGTGTTTCTTGAAAAACAAAGTGTGAAGGTGTTAAAAAATGACCATCAACATGTATTGTGTGATTTAGTAATTACATATGTGGTCATACCACAAAACTGTGCTCATATATGCATGCCTAGTGCTATAAAGAAAATGAGAGATCCATGCAGGGCACAATCCCTAGCTCTTATGAACAACCATGCTGTTGGAAATGCTTGTCGCATCTATAGACCATGCTATAGATTAGCCTATATGTAGTGCTTACAAAATACCCAAAAATATATGTAATGGCAAGACTCTTGCTTGGCCATGAACATCGATGTGCAGTGCATGGGGTAGATCTGTTCAAGCTGGAGAACAATCACCCAAGGAATGCCAAAAGTTGAGTCTTACCCGAGATCTAACAATGACTCTTTGCCAGCGTGTGTGACTCCTAGACCTTTGGCAACTAGTGTTCAATCGACAAACCGATGAAGACTAACTTGGATGGCGTCTTGCCCAAGTTCTAGCTGAGAGTTAGAGCACCTTGGCTCAAGCTGACTCACAAGAAAAACATATTCATGATTTCTTGAGAGAAATAAGAAAGAGAGAGAAGGAGAGAATGCGGGGCTGAGGAACTTTCCTTAAATTGGTATGACGTGTATGGTATAGTGGGTGCCCATGATCGTGCGCTTCTTATGCCTAGCCTACAGTGTATCCTATAGGCATGCAACAATCTACCTTGATGACGCTCTCATCGAGATAGGTAACCAAAATCATATCAGGACCGTCCTACTATAAGCCCTTGGCTATAGTGACGGGCTCAAACATAAAAGCCAAAATCATAAGTGCCTTGCAAAGTTGGTATTCGTAGGGATGCTGTGAGGTGATATCCCAATGTTTGCCAGTGCCCCAAACTTGTGTGCCAATGCCCTTGATGCCCAGTCAAGAGGTAGTATCTTAGCACGAGTTAGAAGCCTTGCATCACGTGTAAATGGCAAAGCTCTTTGCTTGAAAAATTGACAATCCTTTCCAATGGAAATGCATAAGCATGAAAAATCAAGCAAATCTTAACATAGACTAACCTGGTCTTCCGACTGTAAATAGATGTCTTGAACTTTTGAAGAAGAAACTTGCTCGAATCCGACTCATAGCAATTTCGAATGAGCGAGAGAGAGTTGTCACATGTATCATATACACTCTCATATGGCATTCACTCCCATTTGGTACGTAATGAAAGATCCTGCAAGCATAGTGCCAAATCCCTCCCGAGCGCGTATGCTCAAAGCATATGCCAATCTTGGGAAGTCTTAATGCAAAATGCATAAATTGAAGCTGTGCTTCACATAAGTAATGTGTAGCCAACAAAGGCTGCTATGAACCCACATATATCTTGGCAAAATTGAATCAACCATGTCAAATATCTCATCCTTGACAATGTGCATCTAATGACCCTGTCAAAGAGCTCATCCTTGACAATGTGCATCTAATGACCCTGTCAAAGAGCTCATCATTTTGATAAGTAAAATTATGATATTTTCTGCCAGCTTCTAGAAGCGGTAACAAGTAGATGACCTTGTCGAACATATGTGCCATTGTTGGCTGCTCGAGACATGGGAAAGAGAGCCCTGCCTGACATGCAAAGAGTTGGTCATGCCAAACAATTTTTCACCGTTCATGACGTCTAGGTACATGCCTTGCCAATCTCCGTGAGATGCCAAAACAAAGTCGAGTTGCTATGCTTGCACATCAAAGTTAAACCGCAGAGGATGCGTGCTGTGGGTCAAAGTGGTTGGTAGTCAAGCCATGCTTGAGGGAAGTGTACAAACCAAGCAGTGGTTCATCAGCTATAGTGTATGCAACATGACAAGCAATAAACTAGTTGCAAATAAGAAGTATGTCCCATATGTTGAAGGCATGTGCATTGAATTATATCCTATATCCATGAATGATTAATCATGTTATTCAATCCTTCATGCTAAGAAATGGGAGTAACTAAAGTCAATAGAGCCGTGCTGTAATGACAATCAAGCCCTTGTTTGATAAACTACAGACGCATATGGAATCTTATCCATTTCATCCTTTTCTTCCTCAGACACAAGAAAATCTTGTTTGCTAAGTTTCACATATGGTGGCAATGGAACACTCAATGCCTTTCCCTTCTCCATATTGAAACGTTGCAAAACCTTGTCAATATACTCTGTTTGAGATAACCAAATCAACTTCTTTGATGTGTCTCTCTCAATGCGCATACCAAGTATATGACTTGCCTCACCCATGTCTTTCATGTCAAACGATTTTGCCATCTTTGACTTCAAAGCTGAAATTTCTTCCAAGTATTTGCCAGCAATCAACATGTCATCCACATACAAAATAAGGATCAGCCAACTGCCATCCTTAACCTTCTTTGTATATAGACAGTGATCGAACTCACTACGTTTGTAGCCTTGAGAAAGCATAAACTGGTGGAACTTATGGTACCATGCCCTTGGTGATTGTTTTAAGCCATAAAGACTTTTTAACAACTGGTATACCAAATCTTCCTTGCCTTTCTCAACAAACCCTTATGGCTGCTGCATATAAATTTACACATCTAAATCACCATGCAAGAACACTGTCTTGACATCCATTTGGTGCAACACCAAATCCAATATAGCAACCAATGCAAGAAAGCATCTCAATGTAGTCATCTTGACCATTGGAGAGAAGACTTCATCAAAGTCAATGCCTTGTTCTTGCTTAAAGCCCTTGGCAACAAGCCTTGCTTTGTACTTTGGTTGACTATCATGAGCGGTGATCTTATACCTGTAAACCCATTTACAAGGTAGAGCCTCTTTGCCCTGTGGTAATTTAACTAGCTTCCATGTCTGGTTTTTATGCAGAGCCGTCATCTCTGATTGCATGGCCAACTGCCATTTCTTCGAGTCAACCACTTGTAATGCTTCCTTGTAACAAGATGGTTCTCCGCAATCTGTGAGCATGACATAATTTAGAGATGGCACATAACGATCAGATGGTTTGGAAACACGCTCAGAACGTCTCACCACAACTGATTCTGCCTCTCTAGCCACTATAGGCTGTTCTTGAGCCTGACCATGCTGTCTTGATGTGCTAGCACTAGGTCCATCTTCCCTGAAGACAACTCTTCTGATCTCCTCTGTCTTCTTTGCCTTAGCGTGAAACTTGGCTTCATTGAAATGCACATCATTGCTATGAATAAGCTTTCTGGACTCAGGATCCCAAAGCCGGTAACCCATCTCGCCCGATTCTCCGTAGCCAAGAAATATGCACTTCTTGCTCTTTGGTTCTAACTTATTCCTGAACTCCTTAGGAATATGGCTATAAGCTTCACAACCAAAGACTCTGAGATGCTTATACGAAGGTGCCTTGTCTGTCCATAGCATCTCGGCCACTACACTCTAGAACCCTACTAAGAGACTTGTTGATCAAATGGACTGCTGTAGCCACTGCTTCCGCCCAAAATCCATCAGGCAACTCAGCATTTGACAACATGCTTATGACCTTCTCTTGTATGTTCCTATTCATATGTTCTGCAACCCCATTCTGTGAAGGATTATATGGTGCAGTAAGTTCCCGCTTTATCCCTTTTGCTTTACAAAAGTCTTGAAAAGCTTTGGAAACGTACTCTTCACCATTGTCAGTTCTCAAGCACTTCAGCTTCTGACCACTCTGATTCTCCACAAGCTACAAGAATGTCTTAAAGACCTTGAGAACCTCATCCTTGTGCTTCAAGAAGTAAACCCATACTTTGCGAGAATAGTCATCCATGAATGTACAAAAGTACGATGCTCCCCCTAGTGACAAACTAGGCATTGGTCCGCATAGATCACTGTGCACAAGAGCTAACCGTTCGTCCCTACGATTCCTCTTTGATCTCTGCGGTTCCTGTGTTTTCTTCCCATAAACACAATGCTCACAAAACTCAAAATCTTGAAATGAAAATCCAGGAAAATAACCATAATGAGAAAGTATTTCCATTCCTCTTTTTGACATATGTCCCAGCCTACGATGCCACAGTGACACGCTTGGCTGCTCAATCACATTAATTACATGGTTTTTAACCTCTAAAACATGTAAAGTGTACAAAGTTCCTGACTTGCTGCCATGTGCTACAGTCATCGAACCTTTGGAAATCTTCCAAGCGTTGTTCCCAAAGACTGTCACATAACCCACATCATCCAACTTCCCTGTACTGATCAAGCTCTTTCGAATTGCTGGAACATGTCTAACATTCTTGAGCCATAAAGAAGAGCCATTCTGAAACTTCAACTGCACATCTCCCACTCCAAGTATGTCACAAACCTGCTCATTGCCAAGTCTGACATAATCTTTAGTAGTCACATATGATGTAAACCACTCTTTGTGCGGAGAAACATGTAAAGATGCCCCTGAGTCAATAATCCAATCACTCATAGCATGTCCATCCTCTGCAGTCAAGAAAACAGAATCAAGATTGCTTGTGAGGAAGATGTCACCAGCTGCTATACCAGAATCACTGTTTGAACAAGATCCTGTGACATTCACCTCTTCAATCTTCACTGAAATCTTCTTTTCATCTTGCTCAGAACTCTTTGTTTTGCCCTTTTCTTGTTTCCACTTCGTACAGTCTCTCTTCATGTGACCCTTCTTGCCACAATGGTAGCATTCTATGTCATCCTTTGACTTCGAATCACGAGACTTACTTCGGTTTTGTGCCTTCTTACCCTTCTTCTCTTTAGACTGTTGTCTCCCTCGAACGACCAAAGCACTATTGCCTTTGCCTTTGTCAATGTTCTTCCTGTTCACTTCCTCTGTGAGCAAGCTGCCTTCTACATTGGCACTTGTAAGACCTTCTGGCGCGATAGAATTACTTAACGTTGTACGAAAAGTATCCCAACTGTCTGGCAAAGCGATTAAGAGAAACATAGCCGTCACTGAATCTAGAAAGACTATCTCCTGTGCTGTTAACTGCCTGAAAATTGTGTGAAATTCATTGAGATGATTTGACATGGCTATCCCTTCCTTCATCTTCAAATCCACCAATTTCTTGAGCCAGTAAATCTGAGAAGCAACACTTTGTTTCTCGTACATACCACATAGATTTTGCCATACACCATACGCTGTAGTCTCTTCTGCTGCATTGAAGTAAACATTTTCTGCCAGTGTCAGCATGATTGTGGAACAAGCTAACTCGTCAAGCTCTTCCCACTCATCTACAGCCATACCTTTTGGTCTCTCCCCTTTGAGCTTCAGTGGCTTCACTTGTTTTTTCTGCACCAAAACCTGCCAAATCTGCTTCCTCCAGAATGGAAAGTTTGTGCCATCCAGCTTCTTTATGTTGTAAAGAGTCTCACTCTAAGAAGATGCCATATCTGCCAGAATGTTTACTTATGAGAAAAATCCGGGACAGTTTTCCCCTGTAAACTGGCCTCTGTACATAGTAAACAAGCTGTAAACAACAAGCTGAACACCTCTCCTCAGGAACTGTCAGTATTTTGGAAACATTTTGACAGAGTCTCCCCTGTAAACTGAGCTCTGAGGACCAAAAGATATCTCAAAAACAATCATAAACAGCTGACCAGTGACAAATCTGAAAATCTCTGTAATATGCTGTCCTGTAAGCATACATTGTCTCCTGTCTGGGCGATCACAGAACCTGTATCTGTCTCAAGACTGAACCCTAAACAATGCCTCAACGGCCTAACGCATAAGATGCAATCTAGTGTCTACACAAAGTCATACATCCTATGGGATAAAAGTCGTCGAAGAGGATGCGTGTAGAGGGGAACTCCAGCAACCTACTCCACCTCACACTGGGTAACCCAGCCCCCAGTGCTCGGATTCAAAAAACCTCACACACGACCCTCACACTTGGCTCAGCAAACTGTCCAGAACTAGCATACATCCTACAATAGACCAATCACTGTCCTATGACCGTTGCGGCGGTCTGTCTGCTAGCGTGAATCACAACTAGCAGACCCACAATCACAGTACATCAATCTGCAATACATGCCAGTGGTGCCAAGCCGTCGTATGGCCACACCTCCCCTGGAACCTGGCAAGCACAAGAAGTAGCAATGCAGACTACAATATATATATGTGATGATATATATGTGTACCTGGTCTACAAATGATGCTTTGAAGACGAATGAATGATGTATGTCGATGCCGATATTGATTCCGACCACCTCCTGCTTGTCAATCTACACAAGACGGATTTCTTTGCGGCTGAAATCTATCTTCTGTTGTAGTGCTTAGAACGAAATTCTGAGGGTATAAACGGCTTTGAAAGGGGGGTAAAACCCAAGGACACCTGGTGGAAATGCTTCCGAAATGCCGAGTGTAAATTTCCAAGTTTCGTCTCCAGAATCTGCCTGAAAAGTGCGTGCGCGCCATTACGCAAATACGCACTGAACTTGGCTCCGATACCAATTGAAGTCGCAGAGCGGAGCGTGGATAGACTCACACACACACACACACACACACACACACACACACACACAGATATACAGAGATACACAGTACACTTTATCTCCCAAAACCTCTATTATCCACACAAGTATAAGTGAGTATATACAAAGAGTTAGTAATAAGTGAGTTAGGTGGGCGGCCGAGACGGGCGGCCGACCATATCCGTATAAGCGGCCACTTGGGCTTTAATCCCAACACACCACACCATGAGGGCTTGACCAGAGAGAGAGAGAGAGAGAGAGAGAGAGAGAGAGAGAGAGAGAGAGAGAGAGAGAGAGAGACAGAGAGAGAGAGAGAGAGAGAGAGAGAGATAACATGCAAAACATGCAAGCCTTTCCCCTGTCCACCATAGATCATTCTCCTTCTTCCTCTCCACCTTGCTCTGATAGCAATGTAGGACCCAGGAGTTACATAATGAAGATTCTCCACCCAACCCCCCATGATATAGCCCTTAGCCACTGAATAGAATCTCCCTGTCTGCTTTTAGCAGCCGGCCCTTGGCTCGAGTCCTACTCACCTGGGTTTGCCCTTGGCATGAAATTTAGCCTCGGTCCACTTGGTCAAATAGTCCATAGCTACAATGATATATCAAGCTTGGGTTCTATAAGCAGGTGGTTGTATTGGCCCAGCAAAGTCTATACCCCATTTTGTGAAAGCTCTAGCCCCCATCATTGGTCTTAAGGGCATGATATCTACACGGGTTGGCATTTTTTCTTGTTGACATGCATCACACCTTCGAACATATTCTTTGGCATCTATAAAAAGTGTTGGCCACCATATGCCTGCCATTAAGATTGCTCTTGTGGTGGTCTCACTAGAAAAGTGACCTCCAGCTAATCCATCATGATCTTGTTCTATAATAGGAATGTATTTGTTTTCATTTTCACAAAGACGCAAGTGTTGATCCTTACCTATCCTTACCTATCCAATAAAATTGGTTTCCAATAAGAGCATAGTCTCTTGCTTCCATTTCAATTGCTCTTTGACTGTGTTTACTCATATCCTTGGGAAATGTTTGTCTTGATAAGTAAGTAACTAGATAGTTACTCCACTTAGGAACAGACAACATTTGGAACAATGTCACATGAGGTATGGGTGTTTCTTTTGACACGAGGACAAATTTTCATGAAATAATGAGCATCACTCCTCATAGTTGGCCAAAATACTCGAAGTCTCAAGTTACGTTGCATAGTTTGGTCTTCCGCAAAGTGAAGTCCTACTATGGTAATATGTGCTTGACTCAGGTATTAGTTTTTCTCCTCAAGGTTAATGCATAAAACTAATATTCCATCTTGATTTCTTTTGTATAGCCTGCCAGCTAGTAATTGATAGATAGCCAATTACTCAATTAATCTGGTTGTAATAGAAAGTGGTATTTGCGAATCCACTTGAGCTATGGTCATCAAGGATACCATGTTTTTCGAACATCGAGGTATCATTTCCATGGAGAAAAAATATGCATCTGGTAGATCATCATTGTAATGGAATTTGCCTATTCAATTTGAGAATAGCGGAATTTAATGAGAGTACTTTCAAGAAATGATTTTGTGAGCATAGCGGGTAGACATAATTGAAGATAGCAACATAATCATAGCAATTAGTTAACTTGGCATAGACAATACTTTTGCAAGAGAGAGAGTTTAGAGAACATGACAACAATTGAGGACCGGATTTATGTGGAGCCGGTCCCCCCTCCACCAATAGGCATTTGTATTATGATTTCTCCCATAAAGAGAGACTTGTTACAATACAGTCTTTGTGTTCCTTGTGACCTAGGTGATGCCATGAAGATGGAAGGCTTCATGCACCACAAACATAACATAAACTTGAAGAAAGCTTTAACTATCCCAAGCCTCAGTCCCAAGACCTCAAACACCTTCGAAGGTGGAGAGAGCTAGCAGGGAATGAGGGTAGGGAAGAGGAAGAAGAAACATTTCGTAGGAGAAAGAATTAGTTCCTCACTTATCATACTCTTGTTGCTAGCATACATAATAGCATAGTAATGAAGAAGAAGGAGATGGCAAGCCTAAGCATTGAAGGGTTGGTTGGATTTGCACTCCATAGCCAAGAGTGTTGGTGTAGGCTCTCAACCTCTACTTGCTTGGAGAGGGAGCTCTTGCACTTTGCATATCACACAATGAGAGTGCTTGTGAGTGTGTGTGGGTGAGTATACCCCCTAGGCACCCCCCTAGCTTGCTTGGGTCGACCCCCCCTTGTAGCTCATGCCTGAAGCTCATTGGACCCCTCCAGGCCTAGCCAATCACAAGCAGGAGCCATTACAAGCAACATGGGTAGCCTTGGGACAAGTGTCCCCCTTTCCCCTTTGAGAGAGAGGACTTGATAAATGCTAAAACAATTAGATAATTCATGTAATTTATCATTGGACCCCTTTGAAGCCTAGCCAATAGGCTTCAAGCAACACATGAAGGTAACATGGGTAGGGGCCTGACATGTGTCCTTGCTGCCTCTTCAAGATGGGCTTCCCTTGTGTGTGTGAGTGGGTGTTCTCTCTCTAGGCCCTAGGAAAAGGGCTCGCCCCCCCTCTTGTAGGAATGCTTTTGACTTTTAGGTGATCAAGCACCTTACTCACCAAGCATGACAAAGCACTTGAACCAGGGGGGGTTCCCACAAGCATCTCAGGCAAGCTTCTCAAGGCACCTCAAGTACTTTAATCTTACAGCAAGTCAAGCACCTCAAGCATGGAGCCAGTCAAGCACCTCAAGCATCTTAATCAAGCACCTCAAGCATGAAAAACACCTCAAGCATGACAAGCACCTCAAGTAGGACAAGCACCTCGAGCTTGGGCCGGGTTCCCACCTCAAGCTCAGCCCTAGCTTACTTAAGGTCAAAAGGACTTTTACACACATTTATTGGAGGTCTTCAATGAAGCTAACCCTAAGATCTTATGCTCCATTGGTTAGCCTTGCTCTTTGATAGACCATCTCCCTTTTGGGCCCCTTTACATTGGCCCCGTGTTGAGATAGATCTAAAAGCACATACCTATATCTTAACACTTGTTCCCGTTTATTCTCCCACATTAAGTGATCAATTTAATATGAGAAAATCATTTGGGTTAGTTAGATATTAGATTTTATGACATTACCTCTCTCTTGAAATCATAGTCGTCCTCGACTATGAGGTAGAAGAGATAAAGTCTTAGTCATTAGTCAATCGTACTTAGCGGGTAAAGGATCCCTTTTTACCCTACGACATCTTTCCAAGATGGATGACTAATCCATTTGGTGCTTGGGAGACATAGCTGCCGCAAGCATGTCTGCTCTTTAGTCCATTTCATTCTCCCAAAGTAGAGTGACAAATTCTACTTGGTGTTTGAGAGACGTCGTCATCACAAACATGATTCTAAGCATGCATACTAGTTAAATTTGTGCACAATTAAAAAGAGGACTAGTCATATAAGACAAAAACATGAGTTATTTAAAAGAAATTTGTACATTTGCTTACTCTAATGTAGCATTGTAAGCATTGACAAGGTTCATACTATCCTTAAGTTGTACTCCTTGCATCCATTTAGCATCTTCAAAAGGATAATTTTTGAACTTAATAAGATACCGTCGGATAATCTTACCATGTCGTAGTACCTTGTCTTCATGCCGAAGGATAGCTTCGGGTTGTAGCACCTCTTCTTGGTCTTCAACTTCGGGAGGGTCTTCAATAATTGGTTCAATTGGTGGCTCTCCTTTGTAGGGCTTAAGTAAGCTTACATGAAAGGCATTGTGTATAAGCCAATGGTTGGGCAACTTGAGTTGATAAGCCGTCTCATTGATAGGCTTCAAGATTTGGAAAGGACCATAGTATCTTTTTGCTAGTTTAGCATAATACTTTTGATGGCCCGTAGGATTTTTGCCCGTCGTTTGCCTTAATCGAGCCTTAGGAAACTTGAGTAAGACCCAATCATTTTCTTTGAACATTAAGGCTCTTCTGTGCTTATCAGCAGCAGCTTTTTGCCTTTGTTGAGAGATGGCTATAGCCTCCCTAATCTTTTGAAAAGATTCTTGTAGGTCACGGCTATACTCATCGGCGGCGAAGATCTTCCCATGTACTTTCAGTAGCAAGGGACTTTTAGGTCTTCCTTCTATGATCTCGAAAGGTGCTTTGCCCGTAGAAGTATGTACAGTATTATTGTAGGCATACTCTACTAGCGGTAAATACTTTTCCCATTGTGAGCGTTGATCTACTTCGGTAACATAAGTCTTGAGTAGATCGAGTATCGTAAGATTGGCTATCTCACTTTGTCCATCCGTTTGTGGGTGATAGGCCGAAGAGAAATTCAATCTTGTTCCTAGATTTTCAAAGAGACCTTTCCAGAAATTACTGGTCATTCTAGATCTCTATCTGACACGATGGATGTGGGTAATCCATGGTGTTTGAAAATCTGAGATATGAAGAGAGTTGCCATTTGATGTGCCTTAATAGTCTTTTTGACAGGAATAAAATGTGCTTGCTTGCTAAACCTGTCGACTATTGTCCATATTCCTGTATTCCCATGGATAGACTTGGGTAATCCAAAGATGAAATCCATGGATATACTCTCCCATGGTGAATTTGGAATAGGCAATGGCTGGAGTAATCCAGGTTTCTTCCCTCTATCATACTTGGTCTTTTGGCATACTACACATTTTGAAACATACTCTTGTATGTCCACTTTCATGGTAGGCCAATAGAAATACGTCTCTACTCCTCGGAGAGTAGGTTGAATACCTCTATGCCCTGCATATGGAGGAGCATGGGATTCATACATAACCTTCTCACGAAGGGAATGGGTAACACATAGCCTATTGCCGTGGAGAAGATAACCATCCTGCAAGGTGAATGGTTCCTCTTTCTTCCCCAAAGCAAGGGCTGACATTATGTCTCTAAAGTCAGGGTCAGTAGCATACTCATCTATAATAGAGGATAGATCATTGTGAGTAGCTATAGACACCGCATTAACTTTTGGTCGTCATGAAAGTGCATCGGCAACTTGATTGTGCTTACCAGCTATGTGAGCAATATGGAAATTAAATTGCGAAAGAAAATTTGCCCACCTCATTTGTTTGTCGGAAAGCTTGATTTGCGTCATGAAATACTTGAGACTTTGGTGGTCGGTTCGTAGGATAAATGGAGTCCCCAATAGGTAGTGCTTCCATGTGTCTAGGGCATGTAGAACAGCTAAAAGCTCTTTCTCATAAATGCCCAAGACTCGTTCATCACCATTGAGCCTTCGGCTCTCATATGCTATGGCATGCCCTTCTTGAATCAAAACTGCTCCAAGGCAATCACCACAAGCATCACATTGGACCTCAAATGGCTTTGAGAGATCTGGAAGCACGAGGACTGGTTGGGAAGTAAGCTTCTCTTTGAGTTTTTCAAAAGCATTTTGCTCCTTAGCAGTCCATACAAACTTAACGTTCTTCTTGGTTAAGTCGTGTAGTGGTCCTGCTACTTGAGAGAATTTTGCTATGAAGCGTCTATAGTATGCACACATACCAATAAAGCTTCTTAGCTCATGTAGATTCCTTGGGTTAGGCCATGATTTTATTACCTCTAACTTTGATGGATCCATACGAATACCATCGTGAGAGATAATATGGCCTAGATATTGAATCTCTTGAAGGAAGAATTCACTTTTCTTTTGGTTGAGAAAAAGTTTGTTCTCCCTCAAGGCTTGAAAAATCACTTGGAGATGTTGCTTATGTTCCTCCAAAGACTTGGAGTAGATGATGATATCATCGAAGAACACTCCAGTGAATTTTTGATATGGTCTAAAAATTTTCTCCATCAAACGATTGAACGTAGCTGGTGCATTAGTCAAGCCAAAAGGCATGAGTAGATATTCATAAAGTCCAAATGTTGTGCGAAACGCGGTCTTTAAGATATCCTCATCCACTATCCTTATTTGATGATAGCCACTCTTAAGGTCAATCCTACTGAAGTAGGTAGAGCCTTGTAGCTTATCAAACAGATCTTCTACCCTCTGTTTTTGATAGTGATATGGTTTAGTGCTCGATAGTCCACACACATACGGTATGTACCATCTTTCTTTTGCACTAAAAGGACTGGAGAACAAAAGGGAGAGGAACTAGGCCTCACCATCCCTTTGTCTACCAGCTCTTGTACTTGCCTCATGATCTCCTCTTGTTGAGCTTGTGAGACTTGATAAGGAGGTTTGTTAGGCGGTGAGCTTCCTGGAAGGAGCTCAATACGATGGTCATCATCCCCTCGTTTTGGAGGTAGGTCCATAGGGATATCATCGATGAACACATCTTGGAATCCTTTTAGAAAAGTAGACAAGTCTAACTCTTCTTGATTCCTATCATTTTCATTTGATGAAACATTATTAGCTTTTAGAGACTCTTTGACATAAATCATGTACGCAGAAACTGAGCTCTTCATTGATTTATTAAAAGAAAGAGGATTTACAAGTGGAATAGTGCGACCACGCTCACTAGCATCTATATACATGTTCTTTCCCCTGTAGGTGAAGTAAATTCTCCTTTCAGGGAACTTCATGTTGGCAGCCATGCGATCAAACCATGGTGCCCCTAGGATAACATCCTGATGTTGGAGGGGAGAGATGAAGAAGTCTTCTTTGTCGACATAGCTTTGGACATGAAGCCTCAACTTCCCAATCAAGGGAGTAACGGAGGCTTGTTGTCCCTTGAAAGCTGCATCAGCTGTTACTATATCTCCCATCTCAAAAGCTTGAATGCCCAACTTGGTGGCCAACTCTATTGATATGAAGTTGAGAGTAGAGCCAGGATCAAACAAGATGAAGGCATCATGCTCTCTTACCTTTCCCCAAGCATAGGTAAATCCTTCCCTTTCCGTTGTGGTATAAGTTTTCTCAGAAATATTCAATTGTATGCTAGCATAAGAAATAGGAAAGTCAATTTTCTCGTCTCCTGGTTGAGCTAGTATACACCCAATGGCAAAATTGGAAGCACCTACATGTACGTGGAATATCTTATTCCAATCTGATGCTTTCAATATTGGAGCTCAAGTGAGAGCTTGCTTAAGCTTCATGAAGGATTCTTCATACTCATCAATCCATTCAAAGTGTGTAATTAATTTGTACATGGGTTTTGCAATTATAGCATACATGTAAATGAATCGGTTGTACTATCCACAATGTGCCATGAAGGCTTGAACCCCTATGACTGTTGTCGGTTTAGGCAAATCAACAATAACATGAATTTTATCCACATCAGTAGCTATGCCGTTTTTAGATACTATGTGTCCAAGAATTTTTCCTTGTCTTCCGATAAATGTGCACTTTTCAGGATTTAAGCAAATCCTATAAAGTCTGTATTTTTCGAATACCTTTTTTGAGGTGTTCAAAGTGATAAGCCCGGATTGATGAATGTACACATAGATCATCCATGTATACTTCCAAGAAATTCCAAAAATATTATTTAAAAGCATGGCTCATCAATCTTTGAAAGGTGAGAGGAGCATTAGTTAACCCAAAAGGCATAACCCAACAGGCAAAAATACCCCATTCAGTTGCAAAGGTAGTTTTATGCTCATCCTTGGGGTCAACCAAAAGTTGATTGTATCCCAAAAATCCATCCAAAAAGTTGTAAGCTGCTTTTTCTGCAACTTGTTCTAAAACATGCTCAGTGATTGGAAGAGGAAAGTTGTCTCTAATGGTAGCCGCATTCACTTTCTTGAGATTGACACACACCCATAATTTTCCATTTTTCTTGGGGACTACCACAATTGGAGACGCCCAATCTGTGTTTTCAATTTCATAAATGAATTTGTCTTCCTCTAGCTTTCCACACTCTTCTCTTCCTTGTAAATGTCTCATTATAAGTGCATGGTCTTTGTCTACTTGGTTTTGCATCATCTCTCATAGGTATGGTACGTTGACAGATTTTTGAATCAACACCCTTGAGATCCTTATAAGACCAAGCAAAGATATCTCAGTATTCTTTTAGTAAGCTTAACAAAATCTCTTATTCTTCTTTTGTTAGGTCATTTGCAATGTAGGCAAGTCTAGGCTCTTCTCTTGGTTCGGCTAGGTCTATCTTTTTTGCATTTTCAAGTCCCTCGTAGGACTTGCCCTGTTTTCATAGTTCCCTGACAGGTTGTTTGACTATGATTTTTCGGTCTTGGAGAGTATATTTCTTGTAATGGGATGGAGCACTCATTACATCGTTACCATCCTCCTTAGTTGTTTCCATTCTAGTTGTATATATCTCCTTTAGAGCTTTTTTCAACTCTTGATACTTCTTTTTCCGTTCAACTCGTCTCATTGTTCAATTCTTTTCCTGGTGTTTCAGTTTTACTTGAGTTTCCTTTCTTGTTTTTCTTGATGTTTTTGATATTTCCTCTTTTTTGTTTGATGAATATCTACCAATGATCTTGTCCTTGACACAATCATGTGCATCTATCTGCATCAGGAACTGTGTTCTACTAGAGATTGATGGCATAGGTCTAGCTTTCAAGTTTCTTGTATCTCTTTTCTTTCTATAACATTTTTGTCTTCTCGATTTCTGGTTTGGAAAGTCAAAAAACTTTTCCTCCCCTCCTTTCATGAGTAGCTTAGTTCTCACATGTTACTTTTATGACCCCGAATCATTTGAGGTAACAGAATGTTCTTCTAACTCCTCTGTTGCATCATAGTAGATCCATGAAAAGACTTCTTGAGCTTTCATCAAGTCCTTGGATTCTTGAATTTTGTCTTCAATGTGAAGGATTGAAATCATTTGTATGGGAATTATGTCATAGCCGTCCTCATTGCAAAATTGAGTAGGCATAGACGTATTACACATACATCCATTGTTGCTAAAATTTGAGTCCACTCAGATGGCTCAAACAAATGATTTGGAAAGGATTCAGGTACATAAGCTTCATCTGTGCAATCCCTTTCTAAGATACATTCTTCTCGTTTTAAGCTCTCATTTTGTAAGGCTCCGCACATCCAAATAGGTGTGTCCTTGTTGAACCAAGATAGAAGCTTAGTTTTAGCTGAATAGACTGAATCAAATTCTTGTATGGGTGTTTTCATGACATCTCTATAAGTGTGATCTTTTAGATTAACCCTTGTTATTGATCCCACTTGATTCAAGTACAGATAATTGTTTTCCCAGTCTTGGATGAGTTGTACTTGTCGCGTGAAAGGTCTTCCCAAGATAATTTCATGATTGAGTTTCTTCCCAAAGTCTACTATGGCAAAAGTGTGTTGATATTCAATCCCACAGGAATTAAATATCACTTTTTCAAGCAGTTCTAAGGGTCTCTCCATGTGTCCATCATCCAATTGCAATTTCATTCGAGTTTTTCTAATGGCTGGTTGTCCCCAGGATTTCCATACTGCTTTCGTGGCTATGGCTATGCGTGCCTCACTATCCAGTATTGCCATGGTTTCTATATCATTATATCTCACCGGAAGGGTTGTGTTTCCTTCTTCCCCTTCGTAGTATTCTTCGACTTTGTTCATTGGAACAGATCGAATCTCTTTGGTATCCAATTCGTGTTTCAATTTTTCCAAACCCACTTCTTCAGTTGAATTATATATATGGTTGGCTAATAGCAGTTCAGATTCATTTATTCAAACCATAGGAGCCGTCGGAGTAGAATATATGCCTTGGTCAATATATGTGCCAAGTATGGTGGCAACTGAAGGCCGTCTTCACTAGCAATGTATTTTCAAGTATACACGATTAATGTAATGCAGTGCCTGATATGTATGCCGAATTGTGGGGAACCAAAGTCGTGCTTGGCATTGCCTTGGCCGGGTTTTGAGACGTGGTGCCGTTACGAAAGCATAAAAAGGTTTTGATGAGTTCATAGTGTAGTGCATTAAGTGCGGGCATTGCTTTGTTGGATATGTATGCCAAATGTGGTGCCCTTAAAAAAGCTAAGGCCGCTCACTTAAACTATGTCCGCCCATAATATGGCCAATGGCCACCCTAAACTTTAGAAAGGGTGTGAACCAAGGAGAAAAACAAAGCGGGCATGGCGTTGCAGCACGCAGAGATTGCACATGAGAGAGAAAGAGCTCGCATTGAGCTCGAGGGCCTCAGGTGATCGCGGCCACGTGACGGAAGTTGCTCAGCAACCCATGGCGAACGATTGCGGCACCACCCACGCTAGTTTATGTGAAGGCCGGGATTCGACTGCCATGTCATAGGGGTGCTACCCATTAGCGACATCGCTAATGGGTTGTCCTGCATGCAACCTACAAAAAAAAGGGAGGCAACGCTTTTGAAACTCTCATGAGTAATCAATACTAAACTCTAAGCCATCTAAGGCATAAGATCTCTAAGCCATCACCGCTTATGCTCTCATGGACACTCTTTAGCCTTGAGAATCATAAGCACCTTAAGCCAAACCTTCTCGAATATCATTAGCCTTGATAATCTTAAGCCTAAATACTCTAAGCTAAAGGGGATCTCGGATCTCATTAGCCATCATAATCCTAACCTTGAATCTCAAGCCATCATAATCCTAACCTCGAATCTCATTGGCCTTGATTATTATCATAAGCTCTCTAAAGCGAGCCAGCTTAAACCCAAGCTTCCATAGTTCGTTCCAATCATATCTAATCCTAATGTAAGCCGCCTATGTTATAGAATTGATATTTTATTATCTATTGCAGCTGACAGGTGGCAAAAGCATCAGCAGATAATGACATTTTAGGTATAGTTGATTATTCAAGTGCTCTTTATGAGCTTTGGCCAATTATGTCCGACCGGCCAGTTTGTACTCACAATTGACCATTTAAGAAATCTATAAATCAAATACGTGCAAGAGGGAAATGGTCACTCTTGCACGGGGGGAGATTGCACCCAGTGTCTAAGTTATTCCTCTCCTCTCTTCTCTTCTCTCTTGCCGTGCCAGCGTAGTACTCCATTCTAGGAGGTGCGCCTACATGAGCCGTATTACTCTCTCTCGCTCTCTATCTCTCTTTGTTCGTGATTATGCATCTATGTGGTTGCCAGGTATGTCGATTAGTCCAATTATGGTTTGTAGTATGCTATTTCGGATGTTTTGCAGGGAGCTCCACGCCTCCGGCTGTAGCAGTGGTATCAAAGCGTAGGCTATGCTCCAAGACTGAAGATTTTCTACAAGTAGAAGCTAAGTGTTTGTTTCCTTATGCTTGTAGATTTTGGTAATTGCTTCAATTTATAATAATTAGTATTGAGTATATGATATAGTTAGTCATCTTGAAATTAAAGACAATTTATTCTTTGTTGTTATGATATAGTAATTACTAGTGAGAATATGATAATTAAACATCGTAATTGAACAGATTAAACTTAATGAAAATACTCAATAATAAGAAGGGATTAGCATACGGCCTTAGATAGGATATTATGAAAGATTAAGTAGTAGAGAGGGGATTAAAAAGTATTAATGAAGGAATTATGACTGTTAATATCATTAACACTTGCTAATATGATGCACGAAATTCAAGTATGGAAAGAAAGAGATTAGGCTATCATATTGTTTATACAGTTAAGCCTAGGATGGTCGATTTATCAGTACTAGAAGGTTGATTAGTTTCCTCCGGGCTACGAGAAGAAGAAGAATTCCCGGTAGCTTGCTGTAGGAATACACCGAGAGACCTTGGGAGTGTCCGAGTGGAGAAGAAAAAGGGAGGAGACCACCATCTCTTAGCTTAGTGAGAACGACCTCAAATTATTTTTGTGAGACTCAGAGGCAAGCAGCGTGAGATCCTTTGTAGCGCCTTTGATCATCAACAGAGTAATGGAGTACCCATTTACCATAGATCTCATGGCGGTCAAGACCTCATAAACACAAAGCAGCGGCCGTAATAGCAGCAACAACGACAGTCGTCAATGCGTGCCTCGCCAACTAGGACTCAATCATTGCAAGCATGAAATGTTGCATGGTGCACATCTCCCCAACTGTCTCACACCCCCCCTTTTGAATGCAGTTAGTGTCGCCCACCTCAAGCTTGGATGGTAGCCACCCACCCGCCCCTAGTTATCTCTCCACTTCATCAGTTGGCATGCAGTTCAAGCCGCCAGAACAATGTCTCGCCCCCACTCACTTGCGGTTGTAGCAGTTTTTCTCTGCCACTACACATACACACACACAAGTGGAGGTCGCCGTACTCTCTGCACCTCAACTCTCTCTCTCTCTCTCCACCATACACCAACACGTTAGCCTGGGCTGCAGTTTCTCAACCACTACTGTAGCTGCATACCCTTTAATCTCACTCCAACTCTCTCTCTCTCTCTCTCTCTCTCTCTCTCTCTCTCTCTCTCTCTCTCTCTCTCTCTCTCTCTCTCTCTCTCTCTCTCTCTCTCTCTCTCTCTCGTTTGTTGCCCACGCCTGCATGCACAAGGCGGATGCCTACTCTATCAACCCTCTCTCTCTTGAGTGGCGAACCAGATTTCTCGCTCCCTCTCATGTAGTAATTGCCATGCAGCCAACCCCCACCACCCTCAACTGCATACGCCATGCAATCTTTCTCTCTCTCTGACCTCCTGGCGGGCAGACTGCAGTAGCAGTTTCTCTCTCTCTTACTTTCTCTATCTCTCACACCTTTCTCGGGCAGTCCTTTGTTCTACGCCATCCACACCCTCTTCATCAAGTGGTTGCATGCATAGCGTGTCCGAAGGATCTTGGAGGCGCAGGGTGTGAGGTGCTTACCTCGGCCCTTCCCATATGGAAACATGCCAGAATTTCCCGCCATCTATGCAAAGGTGCACGCCCAGCCCATGCCTGAAATATCCCATGCAGTTGCACCACACCTCCTGCCTCACTTGTACCAATGGTATCTGGACGTCCTGGGATGTAGAAGGCAAGCCATGGCCACGGTTCCTCTTTCTGGGTGCTATTTCACTAGCCTCAGCTTGTTCTTCATTTTCTGCTCTCTGGCCTTGGATCTCAGCCTCGGTAGATAATTCTTTCTCGGCCTCTACATCAAGTTTGTTGGCCAAAGGCGCAGAAACTGCTATGGTCAAAGCTTCCGCTTCAGGATTACTGTCGTGACCAGCTAGTTTCAGGTTTTTCTTGGACAGGTCCGCCATACTACCAAAGCTGAGCAAAGATAGAAATACTCATTAATGTTAACCTCGACGCTGGAACTGAATCAAACCGTCAGAGATTGGTTAACAAGCATTAATGATGCTGCCGAGGTTACGATTTTCAGGACTTCATACATCAGGAACGGAACTTCACTGTCCTTGCACGCCATATTACATCAATAGGCCATGCTAACTAGAAGAGAAAACGTCGGGTAGCCGATAGTCGAATGGTGTTTGTTGGAATACACTGGTAGGGTCGAGGACATATAAACTTTAACATGGCTTTATCAGTGAGGAACCAAACAAACCAAACCAGCAGTAGCTCAACTAGTTGTCATTACGAAGCTATCGCAGTTGGAAATGGTAGAAATCCACAGTTTGAGAGCGTGGTCGCTCATCTATGAAACTGTGTCTTAAGAGCCTTGTTATCTGTTTTGAAGGCGACAGTAAACAATTGATTGTATTTGTTTTCCCAAAAAAATCTCTCGGCACTTTTGGCTTGCATGTGTTTATGGTATCGAGAGTTGAGCCTCTAAATGTGATCCATTAAAAGCAGACTTACATGGTCCTTGTCATTCTCGCCCAATTCGAGTGCCTTTCTTTTTTGACAAAAGCTGGCAAATGCATCTGCGGTATTTTCTAATGCCAAGCTGGTGCTTATCCTTTATGGCTTGGAAGATGAACTTGGCATGCCACTTCTCGGATCCAAGCGACCTCAATTACTTTGATCGTACATGTATGTGAGTATGTACAACATTCTACACGACGAAAGAAACAAGATGCTTTTGACTCTCGCTCCTTATCAAATGCCCCAAAGCACATCAGTGTACCCTTGTCATCACCACTACACTTTGGCGATAGACGTAGCTGGACTTGGAGATTTTTTCTAGCCATTGGTGGCTCTTTATAATTGTGTAGATGTATGATTGTTTCTAGTCGTCGTATGCATCATCTACTTTTGTGATCTAGTCTCTTGAGTTTAGTATCTTGCGTCCAGCACCACACAAGCGTAACTGCATAGGTGTTCCTCATTAACGTGTATATTACAATCCTCTATTCCAAGTGATGATGCAAACTTTTGATCACCCTCATGGCCATTTGCAGAGGTCCACCTTGGACATATTGACACTGATTGACACGATGATGGGCAATAGTAGACATGAATTGGCATTTATGCCCGTCTAGTTAGCATTATCGTCTTACAATTTGCTACGAGCTCTTGGTCTGTCTAATAAAGAGGATGGCGATGGTGAACATGTGGCATTATAGAACAATAATGTTGCTTCTCATGGGACCGGTCGTGATCTTTTAGTTTATTTTGATATTTTCATGTCCTACAGTGTCAACACCGTGAATAATCATAACGTGCTAGGGTCAAATTTTCATCCTCAAGATATATCCTACCTTAATATTCTAGCAATGATGACCCTAGGCGAACTCTAACTAGGTACACTTTTTAGCTACTAACACCCAGATTATTAAGCAATTATTAACCATAAACAAGAAAATACCTCTCTGATCATTATTTGCAAGAGCCATTATCCCCATAATGTAAGTTTATACCCATTCACAATGATGTTGTGTAATTAGATTTTCACTTTGATTGCTCTACAAATTGTTTTAAATGTTACATCATATGGCAGTCAAATTGTTTTTGTATATTACTCAATATTATTCCATTTATTTGCTTCTATATCACATCCCTGCCAATGTTTCTAATACTCCTTCGCAGAGGACTATGTTTATTGTCCTCTATGACAGAATTTGAATCCAACTACTTTAGGAGACCTGCTTTTGACCTATCCTAACATTCATACATTGAGCGTGGCCTCACTTTCTCTGAAGACCGATATCCACTGGTAAACCCAGTCTTGCAAACCACCCTGTCAATTTAGATAACACCTCTCTTACCCACTCATTTGTACTTCAAGTTGTCTACTTTCATTCTCTTTTCTTGGCAAACAGACTTTGCATCAAATTTTTCCTTCATGGTGTTTCCAATGTTAATGCATTTGATATGCAATTATTAAAGTCTTCTTAAATTTAACAAGCAATTGTTTTTAGTGCTTTGTTTTTTTTTTAGAACAGTTTTGCATATAAATCTAAATACAATGTTCTCATATCAAACTCCAGGTACGACACTCCTTAGTGAATTCTAATAATACCCCTCTTGAAACATCATTTCAATTACCCCTGATAAGTAAGATCTATCTATGTATCTTTAGACCTAAAAATAACATTAATAAATTTTAGATAGGATCAATATTATTTTATTTCATGGCAAAATTATTAACACAACATTCACACATTTTTTATTTATTAACTATCCTTTGGTGAAAGTTTGATAGTCACAGTTTTCTCTTATTTGTACCCATCTCTACATGCACACACTATTGTATACATTTTAAATACGGTCTATTATCCAGGTAAGTACCTCCAATAACTCCTTTCTCTTTTCAAGTTATCTTATGAGCTATCAACCCATCCATCTCTCATATAATGGATTAAATTTTGTAATGAATGGAATTTTTATTAAACAAGAGTTTGTAAGTACTTTGCTATTCCACTATACTCCAAAGTGGTGTCAAACAAATACTCAATATACTTCTATTTTATGCCCTGTCTAGTCCATTGGTCACAAGTACACAGATTTGCCGGTTTAGGTAGTGTGTAAATGCTCATCCTAGTGCAGATTCGTCGATTTAGGCAGCACATTGATAAAATGCAGATTCATGATCTTTAAACTTATACAAAATGCAGATCTGCCGATTTAGGCAGCACGTCTTATTTGTGCAGATTCGCCGATTTAGGCAACACCAATCACAAAATCATGTTGCAGTGGCTGGCCACCACTGCAACTGGTATGATTTTGTTACCCGGGTATACAAAATGAAAGATATTTTGGATTTGGATTTGGAATTGATATATGATGATTTTCTGTCGTGGCAGTCTTTATGGAAGTGAACTTGAGATTGATGAGAATTGATTTATACAATGATGAGTTTGACCAATGATATCCTGATTCATCAGGGTATGACATATATTGCTTATTCTAGTGGTATAGGACACTAGAATAGGTAGTATGTGGATGACCGCAGGCATAAGCTACTGTTGTTTAGTTTCATAAATTTTTCTTTTATTATGTGATGTTCGACACAACATACTAATCACTGTTTTTGACAAGTATTGTTTGTAGATTTTTATCTTCGCAACTGAGGACAGTTGCTTTCCAACGGAGAGGTATGTTATAGAATTGATATTTTATTATCTATTGCAGCTGACAGGTGGCAAAAGCATCAACAGATAATGACATTTCAGGTATATTTGATTATTCAAGTGCTCTTTATGAGCTTTGGCTGTCCAACCGGCCAGTTTGTACTCACAATTGACCATTTAAGAAATCTATAAATCAAATACGTGCAAGAGGGAAATGGTCACTCTTGCACGGGGGGAGATTGCACCTAGTGTCTGAGTTATTCTTCTCCTCTCTTCTCTTCTCTCTCGCCGTGCCAGCGTAGTACTCCATTCTAGGAGGTACGCTTGCACGAGCTGTATTACTCTCTCTCTCTCTCTCTCTCTGTCTCTCTCTGTTCGTGATTATGCCTCTATGTGGTTGCCAGGTATGTCGATTAGTCTGTTTATGGTTTGTAGTATGCTATTTCGGATGTTTTGCAGGGAGCTCCATGCCTCCGGCTGTAGCAGCCTAAGCCCATTCAAATCCGGAATTAAGCCGTAAATCCTAAGCCGAACACCTTAAGCCAAATCGGACCTCCTAAGGCCATTGGAAGGCGAAGCTCCCATAGCCATAGCGGAAAGAAAATTAATTCTCTCTCAACCTTGAAGCTGCAGAAGGAAAACGAAGCAGATCAAGGCAGTTTTTTTGCAAACCAATTAAGGCGAATATTTGTACTGTTATCATCGGATTAGACTTTAGCATCATTACTAAAGCTTGATTTTCTTAATTATCAATTGGATTAAGGCAGGTTAAACCTTGTAAGGAGCATAAACTCCTCTATTAACATTTGATTAAGCAAGGATACTGTTGGTTGTTTGTTTGAGTTATCAAGCTTCGGAATCTGGATCAAGATATTTGTTTTAATCTCTGTCTCCATTAATTGTGTCTGCTACAACTCTCTTCCTCGCAGCTCTTACAGCGAGAGGCCCCGTGCCTTCCTGGCTCACCTTTCGAACACAAATCCTTCGACAGCGTCGAACCTTGGCCTGCATATTCTTCGTGAGGCTCAGAGGGTATGATCTGTTGTGGCCCTCCACCTTGGCCGTCGTCTTTCTCGTGTGTGGGAATTTGTGGCTTAACTTACGATGGAATTGCTTCTGCAACACTATGAGCATGCCTTTCTAGTTTCGGGTCAGAGGCTGCAATTTTCTGTGCTTGCCCAAGTATAGAGTCAGGGGAGACATCTTCAAGGAGGATCGCTTCCTCAATTTGAGAAGGGTTAGCATGCTTAATAGTGATGCTGACTGCAGTTGCTGGTATTGCTTCAACGTGCATAGGCTGACCGCTTCGAGGCAAGAGCGAGAGAGAGAGAGAGAGAGAGAGAGAGAGAGAGAGAGAGAGAGAGAGAGGCAATCAAGAAATTGGCGGAGAACGGGGTTGTGGCCACCCGCAGGGGATCGTCTGATCCTTGGATACCATGTGGCAATGGCTTTTACCATGCTTCATCGACTTCCTCACACATAGAGGTGCACTCGCTCAGACACACAGAGACGCACACACACATGAGACACAACTGTTTTGATTATCGTTTGAGTATATTATTAATGTTTGGATGTACCCGTTCATTTGCGGGCGAAGGATAGTAATTGGTATTGACTTACAACAGACCACATTGGCCGAGCAACTCCAACGGGCCAACGAGAACACCTAGGTCTAGCCAGGTGCAAACCCCTTGAACTGCCAGCCTCGGCTCACCTAGAGGAAGCGAGCCATTGCCACGTGCACACCCTCCCGACTTTGTCCTATACTGCCATCGCCAGATTTGCCATTCCCTTCTTCCTTATGAGCCATGATTTTGAAAAATTCCTCTTAATAGGAACCTTTGCAGGATTCCTTATCACCGCCTCACGTGCTCTTTCATAGCAAGGACACCTTGGCTAGTGGCACGCGTGCTAAGAGGGCTCGTTCTCTTGCTCACAAT
This sequence comes from Adiantum capillus-veneris, assembly GCF_014529385.1. Lineage (NCBI taxonomy): Eukaryota > Viridiplantae > Streptophyta > Polypodiopsida > Polypodiales > Pteridaceae > Adiantum > Adiantum capillus-veneris. The sequence goes on along the minus strand of NC_140952.1, from coordinate 9,646,294 downwards.
TCTTACACAGAGAGCATTGACACTTGAGGGACGATAGGAGGATGGGGTAGAGCCACACCAACTTTCTTTAATGTTTTAAATTAAGACATAGACAACAACGTACCCACCCTAATGGATAGCTAAAAAGGTATATAGTCAAGTAATCCATATGTTCAATGAATAGAACAAAAGGTGAGTAGCAAAAGGATCAATGTTAGCTTCAACTTTACAATTGTGCGTGTAACTTGAACAGCAAAGGCCAATCGTACAACAAGAAGTTTTGGACAAATTCTCACAATAATCCCCACATTCTGATTTACCTAGTCAACATCATGAGCTTATGTGAGGGAGGCACCACAGACCTAGCTAGGTACGATTGGGGCAAGGGACCATCGGCCGGCCAATGTGGGGGCCGGTGGTCCACTGCCCCCAATTGTACCTAGCTAGGTATGCGGTGCCTCTCGAGCAGAAGCTCGTGATGTTATGCATTGTATGAAAAAGGCTCCGTTTTCTTACATGAGAAAATTTCTAGATCTTCTTGTGAGCTGGTTGAGCACATACCAGGGCTCGAGAAAAGATAGGTTCGCTTTATCCAAAGCCTGTTCAAAATGAAAAATGGTCGGTTCAAGTTTGGGCAAGAAGGTTCTCAAGCCGGTTCAAATTATGGAATTTTTAGTTATAATTTGAGATTTTTAGTGTGATTATCCCTCTCAAATTTAGAGTTAGCCTGTTCATATGCATGTGAAAAGGTTCCAAAGGCGGGTCCACAAAAAATGTTTCCCGAGCCCTGGCACATACATCTTGAAGGCGAGTGAGGGCCCAATAATATTACCTATAGCTTGTGGGGAACGTCACATGCTTTCTCGTGAATTTTCGTGACATCAAGCACTGCACACAAACTTTTACATTAAAGTAGCCCACATTAAATACAACTTGGCCCAAAAAAGTAAGTTGCGCATAGTTGTTTGACAAAAAAATTTTAATTCCGTTGCAACAAGAGACAATGAACGGCATATAAGTTGAAGAGCTTTAGCTCGAGGCTACAACATGGTGTTGATCAAAACAGGGATGCCTCTTAACCCAGTGTGAGGAGAAACCCGGGTTCGATTCCCAAGTCGTAAGAAAGAGATTAGAGAATCAAAACTTTGGTGTGACCCAAGCTGCTTGCAGTACTTTGCGTATGTTGGAAGGAGTAGGCCGAAGGAGGAGGGAGGAGGAAAGAGACTCACCGTGCGTAAGATTGCCTTGGGAAAATGAAGGCTAGGACTGCCTCTCTCCTTTGCTGCACGTGCACGTTGCTTCATCCACAAGAGAGGTATCTTCCTTAGCTGCGACCGTATAAGCACCGCCACCAGTCTCATCCTCTGCGCGCGCTGTAATTGAAGGTAGAAAACTAATTCAATTGATACGCTGAATGCTTTACGGCCACAATGCAGGCGAGGGCCTCTTGATGTTGTTGATGGGTCCCGGGCGAGGTTGCCTTGAAACAGGCGGCCTGTGATCGCCATCCCTCCGGTAATCCAGGAACGCGTACTCCTCTAGTTCCTCCTCCTCCTCCTGTGCGGCGGGACGTGGCATGACCTGATACGTGAAGCATCCCCACGTCAACACATCGTATTAGACACAGACACGCAAAGCAGATGAGCCTGTATGACACGTCAGCAAGGCTGCGACAGCGAAGATTAAGAAGAGGAGGGCAACACACCTCATCTTGGTATAAGCCTGCTACGTCGACGTTGGGACTGCTTCTTGAAAGTGACCACTGCCCGCCTGCACACGACATGAAGACATCTCACATTCAACGACCTACATTTATATGGAGTCACTGGCATGCATGATCGACAAGAAAAGCGTGCTGCACACACCCATGAGAATATGCCGGCACACCCTTCATTACCTGCAGCGCAGGTGAAGAAGGCGCTGAGAAAGTCGCCCCACACAAGCAGCAGAACTAGCAGCAACATCTTTGGCTGTACTCTGGAAATGCGGAGCATTGGATGTCTGATGATCACCTCTACTCAATCAGCTACAATACACGTGTTTTTCACAGAGAGAAGGGGAGAAGGGGAGAGAGGGAGAGAGAGAGAGAGAGAGAGAGAGACGTCTACACGTTTCTACACGTTTCTATACAGAAAGCTTGTCCTCGACATAGATAGCAGCCGGGGTGGATGCTGATGCAAGCAAAGTGGAGGAGAATAGGTCTTGCGTGAAAACTAACCTTCCTGGAGCGGCGCGTGCAAACCCCCCCAAAACCAAAAGAAGAACAAAACAATGCCTCACGTGGGAGAAACTAGTGGGCGTTGCTATAGATAATAAAACATCTATAGAACTTAACGGACACAAGCAGATTAACATCAAGCATCTAGCATTGAAGTGAACAAGTACGAAGTGCATTGGAGATTTTTTTTTTAATGTGTATTTATTAAAACACGCGAGTGAGACTCCCATCACCTTCGGCCGTAGTGCCATCTATGACAGGAAGAAAAGAAGAGGTTTTCCTCTTGTTTTGCTTCCCACTTTCTCACAATCCCTCCTTGTTGCACAACCCCCTTCTTTAGCTCCCCACCTTCTCATAGTCTTTACCTTGTGCATGCTCGTCCACCTTCTACTTCTAGCCCCCTTCTTTGCATCAACACCTTCTTTATTTTTCTCTCCTCTCCTCTCTCTTCTCTCTCCCCATGTCACTGTAGCACTCCGCTCTAGAAGATGCACCTGTATGTCTTTTTGTATTCTATCTCGCTCTCTATCTCTCTCTTGTCAACCTTGCTTTGAATTGCGTGAGTCTATGATCTTTCAATTTTTGTCTTATAAAACTAGTTCTCTTTTTATCGTGCACAATTTTTTTTTTGAAGTAGTATGCATGCTTAGAATCATGTTTGTGATGACGTCATCTCTGGAACACCAAGTAGAATTTGTCACTTTACTTTGGGAGTATGATATGGACTCAAGAGCAGACATGCTTGCAAGTCTCCCAAGTCCCAAAATGGATCAGTCATCCATTTGGAATGATGTCGTAGGGTGAATGATACATAGATTAATGACTAAGGCTTTATCTTCTCTACCTCATAGTCGAGGACGACTATGATTTCAAGAAAGGGATAATGTCATAAATTCTAATATCTAACTAACTCAAATGATTTTCTCATATTCTGATCATTTAAACGAGAAAAAGAGTTAGAATATAGACATGTGCTTTTAGATTTATCTCAACACAGGACCAATGGCAATGGGTCCAAATGGAGATGGTCTAGCAAAGAGCAATGCCAAGCTAATGGAGCTTAAAAGACCTTAGGGTTAGCTTCATTAAAGACCTCCAAAGGTTAATGTTAAAAGTCCTTTAGACGTAGGATCTTAGGCAAGCTAGGGCTGAAATTGAGGTGGGAACCCAACCCAATCTTGAGGTGCTCGTCGTGCTTATTGACTAAGGTGCTTGAGGAGCTTGTCGTGCTTGCTGACTAAGGTGCTTGAGGTTCTTGTCATGCTTGATTATTAAGGTTCTTGAGGTGCTTGTCATGCTTGATGATTAAGGTGCTTAGGGTACTTGGGGGGCTAAGGTGCTTGAGGGGCTTGAAGTAAAAGCATGCCTAGAAAGAAGGGGGCGAGACATGCAAGTAGAGGATGAGAGAGAATGACCTTCCCCTCACCCAAGGGACACCCCTTGCTCAAAGAGTCATATGGGACACATGTCAAGCTCCTAGTTAGGCTGCCCCCATAGTGTGCCTTAAGCCTATTGGATAGCCTTGAGAGAAGTCCAATGAGCATTTAATTTAATTAAACAATTATCAAGCCCTCTCTCTCAAAGGGGTAAGGAGGACACTTCTCCAAAGAATACCCATGTTTCTTGAAATGCGTTGTGCATGTGATTGGCTAGGCTTAGAGGGGTCCAATGAGCTTCAAGCTTGAGCTACAAGGAGGGGTCGATCAAATCAAGCAAGGGGGGTGATTGGGGGGTATACTCCCTCTCACACTAACTTTCTCTCATTCTCACTTTGTGAAAGTGCAAGAGGTCACCTCCTTCTCCAAGCTTGAGAAGTTGAGAGCCTACATCCGCACTCTTGACTATGGAATGCAAATCCAACCAAGAGCCATGCAGCTTCAATGATATGCTAGCCATCTTCTTCATCTCCATTACTATTCTACTATTCTATGCTAAGCTACAAGAGTAATACAAGTGAGGAGTCTATTTGTTTCTCATATGATACTTCTTCTTCCTCTTTTCTTCCCTCACTCCCTGCTAGCTCTCTCCACCCTTAAAGGTGTTTTAGGTCTTGGGATTGAAGCCGGGGATATGGTAATGCTTTTGCAAGTTAATTAAGGGCATAATTCTGATGTATGAGTCTACCATTTTCATCGCACCAACGAGGTCTCAACGAACACAATCTTGTATTGTACCAAGTCTCTCTTTATGGGGGAAAATATAATACAAAAGCCTTTTGAAAAAGAGACCGGCTCCACATAAATATGGTCCTCAATTTTTGTGAATTTCTCTAACCCTTTTTCTCTGTCTTTTACAAGTACTATTCAAGCCAAGCTAATAAGGTGTAATGTTCATTTTGCTACCTTTGATTCATTGATCTTATTATGCTCTTAAGAATCCTCTTAAAGGAAATGCTCACTATCATAATTCCAATTTCCACTACAGTCAATGTTATAGCCATATTCCATTACATTAGCATCAGAGCTATCGGTTCATTAGGAAGAGGATGGGGTCTAGGAGGGCCTCTTTATTTTCATAAGATTATGTAGCTGATTAAAATTTCAACAAATAGATGCACGCCATGTATGCAAGAATGGTAGGTGTGTAAGAGAGGTGTAAGAGTGGTCAAAGGATTCACTTTCCCCCCCAAAAAAAGGAGTTTATGATTTTTGGCCCTCCATAACTCTTACGTACGATCTTTGATTTGAGCGGACATTATAGATCTATAATCAAAATGCCGAGTTCTTTTCATACATATATTACATGATATGGTTTTGCCCACTAAATTTTAAATTTCATTTTGGGGGGAAAATTTGAATTCAAATAAACTAGTTGCTTTGCCTATATGAATTCAAAAGTTTTCCTTTGATTGCTTTCTTAATAGGATAGGTTTGACTCCCTTGAACTCAAAATAAAGAGGCCATCCTAGACCCCATTCTCTTCCTAATGTCTCTTTTCTTGCTTAAGAAGAGAGGTCCTTAAGTTGTCAATGAAAGGTTGGACCTATTCATTGCAAGAGGGTAATTGGGATAGGGATCTATTATCTTGGTTGAAAAGACTTAGTTTGAGGTACACCGTTGGGAACTATAGACTTAATAATTGAGTCTTCCGGGGCTTGCGTTCGGCTTAACCATTATTGATCTACTAGCAAGCTCAATAGGAACCATAATCAACCGAGAAATGTTAGACCCTCTCTAGTACTCTTTGTAATCGATAGACTCTAAACCACGGGTGTGGCTGCTTGAGAGCTAATTTTCAAAGGTAAAGAAGAGTAGCAACTAAGGTTTTGGAGGGTACCAAAGCACAAAGTAGCATATACATAGGTTTAGTTAGCATGACTGACAATAATAAAGAGAGTAGAATGAATATTGACAACTTTGATTTTTCACATGAAGATGCTATTGATGATTCCGCAATGTTTGTGAACTAGCTTGTTACTAGGTTGCAACAAGCTATGGGTAACCGTGCCTTGCAAGCCAAACTTACTCAAATGCTTCGTGCTTATGGGATTTCCCTACCTCTCCAAGAAGAGAGAGAGCTTAGGAAGCCTCTTGTTGAGACTTCCAAAAAAAGACTCTCCTCGATAAGAGAAGAGGAGGAATCCAATGAACGAGAAAGAAGTGAATCTCTGAATTCCTTTGAAATGTGGCTCCATGTAGACGGCGATCTCGATGATCCCCAACTCCTCCTAAGAGGAAAAGATCATCCTATAGTCCTTATCCTCCTCACTCGTAAAGGGAAGAGAGGAAACAAAGGAAGAAAAAGATGAGAAAGAGGTCACCCTCTTCTCCTTCTTCATCACCTTCCTCCTCTACTGACCAAAGAAGCGGCTATTCTCCTAGAGAATACAAGAGGAGAGGACATCAAAAATCCTATCCTTCTTGAAAAAAGTCCCACAAGCTTAAGAAGTTCAAAGACAAAGGAAAGAGTATCTCTTTTCTCATCTATAATGGCACCTTTGGTGCTACTCACAACGTAGTGGCCGTCATCCAGCAATTTGAGACGGCCTTTGGAGACGTGGGCTTCATAGAGTGCTCCAAGCTATGTCATGTAGCTATGCACTTTCAAAAATCAGCTCCATCATTGTGGGCTATCCTTCATGGCAATGGTGAAGCTCCAAAGATAAAGTGATCACCGAATGGCGGAGTTGGAAGCTACGCTCCAATGAGTCTATCCACAAATATGTAGACAAGTTTTGGGATTTACATCTCAAAGCTACAGTCTTTCAGAAGATAAAGACAAGGAAACAATTTTGTGTGGGATTACCTGAAGAAATGGCCGAGTATGTCAATTCAAAACAATGGCCTGGTTCTATCACCAAAGTCATCCATCACACTATGGTTGCTTCTCGTATTAATTTCCAACAAGGGGCTGAAAGGAATGCCAAGCCCATGGAAAACAAAGATCATAATGATTCAAGAGGGAAGAACAATACTCAAAGTCTTTCCCAAGGCAATTCCAACAACAACAACAACAAGACCAAGGAGAAAGAAAAAGACCATAAGTGCTTCAAGTATGGGGAGCAAGGGCATGGTTATCGTTCTTGCCCGAAAGAAATGAACACACTAAGACTCCTAGCTTTCATGGTCGAAGCTCCAAAAGAGGATGCTCATTGCAAAGGGTCATTTCCTATTCTTGGGGAAAGGTGAGGGAGCATGATTCCTTCATCCTTTTTGACCGTGGCTCTACTCACAACTTCATATGAATGGAGTTGGCCACTAAGTTGGGAATTCAAGCTTTTGAGATGGGAGATACATTAATTGTTGATGGAGATTTCAAGTGATAGAAAGCCTCCATTACTCCCTTGATTGGGAAGTTGAGGCTTCATGTCCAAAGCTACATCGACAAAGAGGACTTTTTCATCTCCCCTGTCCAACATGAGGATGTTATCTTAGGGGCACAATAGTTTAACTGCATGGCTGCCAACATGAAGTTTTCAAAAGGAGAATTTATTTCACCTACGAGAAGAATAACATGTATATAGATGCCAATGAGTCGGGTCGTACTATACCTCTTGTAAATTCACCTGCTTTTGATAAATCAATGAAAAGATCGGTTTCCTCGTACATGACTTTTGTCGAAGAGTCTCTAAATGATGCTAATGTTTTAACAAAACAAAGTGGTAGGAATCAAGAAGGATTAGACTTTTCTAATTTTCTAAATAGATTCCAATAAGTATTTATTGATGATATTCCTATGGAGTCACCTCAAAAACCAGGGGATGATGACCATAAGATGGAGCTTCTACCTTGGAGATCACCGCCTTATAAACCTCCTTATAGAGTTTCTCAAGCTCAACAAGAGGAGATTATGAGTAAAGTTGTAAGACAAGGGAAGCTAGAGCCTGAGAGTCCACCACCCAACCACCCATTATATAGGCAAGCCCCTGGCCCTTTGCCCTAGTTGAACTCCCCATTCCACACCGCCTAGCCCGGCCCTACCCTTGTCTAGTCCGGCCTTGCCGGTGTCCTGACATTACTCCCCCCTTAAGAAGAGTTTTTGTCCTCGAAAACAAAAGTGGGAAACTTCTTCTTAAGAACACTAATGTTTTCCCAAGTGTCACCTTCTTCGGGTCGGTCTTTCCACTTGATTAAGGCTTGTTGACGTACGTGATGATGTGTATGAAACTCATGATAATCAAGAACACGTTCAGGTTCATGCGGTAAGGTAGGAGGTTCAATGAAATCAACCAAAACCTGTTGGTCAATGACATTGTCATCCCCATGTAACCGCTTACGTAGACGGCTTACATGAAACACCGGATGAATGCGAGAATGTGAAGGTAGTAATAGTTTGTAGGCATGATCGCCAACTTGCTTGAGTATTTTGAAAGGCCCACAATATCAAGGAGATAATTTAGACGTAGGCCCAGTTTTTAGACTTTCTAAATGTTCTGGCACACGTAAAAATACTTCCTCCCCTTCTTCAAAGGTAACTTGCCGACGTTTCTCATCAGCATACTTCTTATACCGATCCTGTGCTTGCTGGAATTCTAACGAGCAAGTTTCAACATATCCATGTGGTCTTGGAGAAAATCCTTAACCTGTTGGAGTTTTTCGGTTGCCAACCCCACCATAACTGGTGACCTTGGTTGAAACCCGTACATGAGAATGAAAGGACTAAAACCTATTCTGACATGCTTAGCACTGTTGTCGGCAAACTCTAGAATAGGTAAGTATTCTTCCCAGTCTGATTGTTTTTTGCTAACGTATGCTCTTAGCATATCCTCTGGCACCTGGTTAACCCGTTCCATTTGACCATCCATTTCTGGATGATCACCTGTAATGAGGTTTAGTTGTGTACCCAATCATTTAAATAAAGCTCTCCAAAAGTGGCTGTTGAACTTGGGATCACGGTCGCTAACAATGTTACTTGGCAAACCATACAATTTGTATAGATTGTCTACAAATAACTTGGCTAGTTCAAGTGTCTTAACCGTTGATTTGGCTGGAATAAACTTACATGGTTTAGTCAGCCTGTCTATGACCACCCATATTGAGTCATGACCTCGTGTAGTGGTTGGTAAACCTATAATAAAATCCATAGAGATACTTTCCCATTTTCCATTGGAAATCTCCAAAGGATGTAAGAATCCTCTTGCTTTTAGGCACTCTGGCTTGTTAACTTGACATTTTTGGCAGTGCAAGACATAAGCTTGAACAAAGCCATGTAGACATGGCCAGTAAAACTGTCATCGTACAAGAGCATAAGTTTTTCTAATCCCCGGGTGCCCAAAACTTGGACTATCATGACATTCATAAAGAATTTTTCATCGAATGTCTGTGTCCATCGGTACACGAACTCTCCCTTTGTGGAGTAGGTGCCCATTTTCGATGGTAAAATGCTTCCATCGCTGTAGTTCATCACTTGATAAAGGAAAACTAGGTGTGGAGGTTAAGTGTACACTACTGTCATTGGAGTGAGAAGGATCCCTCTTTTGAACATGGCTCCACACTTTGGAATATGCTTCATCATGCTCATATTTGCCCTTGAGAGAATCTAAAATTTCACTATGAAGTTTCATGAACAAGAGCGAATCGATTGCTGGCATTCGACTTAGAGCGCATGCCACTACATTGTAATGGCATGTGCGATACCTTAGCTTGGCGTCATATTCCTGAAGGATCTCGGTCCACCTGGCTTTTTGACCCTTTAAATTTGTTTGTTGTGTAAACCATTTGATGCTTTCATAGTCAAACACAATCTCAAACTGAGCACCATACAGATAATGCCGCAATGTTTTTAAGGAAGACACTATTGCATAAAGTTCGCGTTCGTAAGTAGAATAGTTCTGTTGAGCTGCATCAAGCTTCTTACTTTCAAATGCAATCGGCCGTCCGTCTTGTAATAGGACTGCTCCAATAGCACGATCATGACATCCGTTTCCAAAACGAATGGTTTTAAATGATCTACAATAGCCAGTATAGGAGCTGTAGCTAATGCATCCTTGAGCGTATCAAAACTGTGTTATTGAGCGGATCTCCACTAAAACGATTTACCTTTACCTTTTAGTTGACCCATCACAGGAACAACAATTTGAGCATAGTTTTTAACGAACCTTCGGTAAAAACCTGCAAATCCTAAAAATATATGTAATTCTTCCAGATTTTTAGGAGGAGGCCATTTTCTGATGGTATCCCCTTTGGATTGATCCATATATAGGCCGTGAGCTAAAATAACATGCCCTAAATAATGAATTTCATCTTTTTAAAAATCACATTTAGATTCCTTGGCATATAACTTGTTTGTGTGTAACAACTCAAACACCTGCCTGAGATGTTGTAAGTGTTCTTCTTTAGAATCACTATAAACTAGGATGTCATCAAGGAAAACAATGACAAATTTTAGGTATATCGGCAAGTCGAATACGGACTTGGTGATATCCTGACCGCAAGTCGATTTTCGTAAAAATGAGAGCATGAGTGAGCTTATTAAACAACTCATCTACTCTTGGCAATGGGTATTTCTTAGCTGTAACTGCATTTAAGCCCCAGTAGTCTACGCACATGCGCATACTGCCATTTTTTTTCTTCACTAAAAGGATATGTGAAGCCCATGGTGAAGAACTAGGTTGTATAAACCCTCTGTTAAGGTAGTCAGCAAGTTGACGTTCCGCCTCAGCAGCCTCCGAATAACTCATACGGTAAGGTGGTTTACTAACAGGTTTACAACTTGCAGCCACGTCAATGCTATGTTGTACTGATCGTGTCGGCGGTAATCCTGGTGGCAAATCATTAGGAAATACATCTTGAAATTCCTTGAATAATTTTTGTAATTGACTAGCAATGTTTGCTTGTTTACAATTAACAATTGGTGGAATAGAGGAGAGAGAAGCATGCGGCGTTGAGGAATGTTCAATAGACTCAATGTTAGAAAGAAAATGAGACAGTGAGTAGCACAAGAAAAACTGATCTATTTCATTATCAAAAACGAGTTGCATAAGCTCAGTAGTACAAATCAGTGGTGATGAAGGTATATCAACAACAACACATGTGCGCCATGGGATTCAAACATCAAGTTGTTGTGCTCATAGCTATGCTTCAGTGATGGTCCTAGGCTATGCAACCACTCCCTACCAAGAACCACATCAGCCCTTCCCATGTTCATAACCTGAAAATCCAAACAAGTAGAGTACCCTTGTGCTTCCAATGGAACAACTTGGCATTGAGTATCCCATATTTTAGTATCATGTCCATTCATCATTTCTACCTTGTAGCGGTCGGTACTCGGAGTTTGAGGCAGTTTGAGCTTTTTCACCAATCCGTAATTGTTGAAATTGTGAGTAGCACCGTCATCCACCAAGATGCGCACCTTGTGCCCTTGCAGATATCGGTGCGTACATACTAACTCATGTGGTCCAAAGGTTGGTTGCCACATGGAAGATGTGAGACAGCATTCATGCACCAGCTCAGTGTGTGTTATTTTTAGTGTAGAGAATCCTGAGGAAGACTCAAGAGGCAGCAATTGCACCATGTGCACTGCTTTCTCCTTTCCCTGAGCAACAGATTTTCCTTAGGACAATCCTTTTTGCCATGAACTCTTCCTAAACACTGAAAAAATAACTTTTCTTTCTTGGCTTTATCAAAATCCTCAAGAGAGAGAGGACCCCTGGACCCCTTGGGTTTTTTAGATGCATCTGAATTAACAACTAGAAATTTTCTTTTATAAGTGTTTTAGGGTCTTGGGTCTTGACATACTTCTTAAGCTCAGGTGTCAGATCTCGTATGAATACTCGTACTTATTGAAAGGTATCCAAGCCTTCTAACTTGAGGATAACATCCTGATAGTGAGAGATATATTCAAGGAGTGATGGGTATTGGCACATGGAACATGTGTCCCAAGCCATCCAATTCCGATCGGCCTCTTTGTAGGAAAAACTTCCTTGCTAAACATTGCTTCAAAAGCTGCCCAACTCTGTGGTATGATGTTCTTCTCCTTGAGAGACATCGACCATTTGTAGGCCTTGCCTTCCAGATGTAAGCTCGTCTACAGAGCTCTGACTGCATCCGGAGTACGCCATAAGGCGTGAATTCCATCCCACTTGCTGAGAAAGATATTCACTGCATCCTTATTGCGATCTCGGTCTTCTCCCTTAAAAATTGGTTTTTTAGTGTTCTTTAACAATTCATCCACCTCTTTGGTAGTGAGAATATGAAACGTATCAGCAGTTGGGCCTTGCCCTAGATTAGGAATGCCCTGCCCTTGTGTGGCAACATGCTCATGCATGTGGGTGTCAGCAGGACTCTTAGACTGCTGATGCATTAAATGAATTACTAATGTGGATAGTTTAGTAATATTTTCATTTAAAGCTTTAAAATTTTCATCCATGACTGTCATGCGTGTCTGAAGTGCATGAAATTCTTGAATATCGAGCAATTCATAAGTATCTTTTCCTGTCGTAGCATTGCAGGTACTCTCCTTGAGAGGATCCGGCTGTGGGCCATCATTGGTAGGATCAGGAGTACTTTGCTCAAAATCAAATGTCATATTGATATCCGAATCCATGGCTACACAGTACGATGAAAAAAGTACTCAGAAAAAATACCTGATAGTAAGAGCACTCGCAAAGTATAGTAGCCTTGCTAACTCCATCAAAATCGAGAGTAGTCCGATGGAAAATGCTTTGAATTGTCTGCCGTATATGGAATTCCACGAGCTCTTGATAGTTGAATCAATTAGGCTTGAAGATGTCGACAAAAACTTGTACTACTCGAGACGTAATCGTTCGCTTTGAAACATCGTAGACGACTTAATCTTCCCGAAGGAAGAAGTTGTAATAGATAAATGTTTGAAAATCTCAAATTCGTCGAAATTTAACCGCCACCAACTTCTGCAATTTTTGAAATTTTGACAGTTTGCCAAGAAGTGACGGTGTCAGGAGTTTTTTGGAGCAAGGGATTGCGCATATGTACATACACATGTATGGTGCATCGAATAAAGGATTGCCCATTTTCCTTAGCCAGGTGGTTACGTGGGGCCCACATGTGTACAGGTAGGACACCATGTACATAGTGCATCGATTTTCACTATTACCTATACCAGTGTGTTTTTTCTACAATAATGAGGAGTTGGTAGTGCGTAAAACTTCTCGAGGAATCTATCCGCGGGCCGAGGACATGAGGTAAGCAGGTGCGTCAGATGGCATCTAGTGGCGTCAGGCAGTCGAATGGGTCAATATTTGCACGTGGATGAATATGGACACAACGTGGGTGTTTTCTTGTGAGAGTTATGTAGAAAGGTCATCATTAGGACCACTTTTTGGGGCCACTTCACGTGGTTGTGAGACACATTATTGAAAAGAAATGAGTGCCAGGTGTGCGGATGATGCAAAAAGGTGACAACTATGCACTGCGAGGTCAGTTTTTGGCTTGTTCGGGGTCCGTTTGAGGTCATCTAGAAGGCCAAGGGTGCCCAAATAATAAAGGTAAGTGTGGGAACTGAAAAAAATGAGAGAAGAACAGAAAAAACGTGGAGAAGAGAGGAGGAACAGCCGCAGGTGTGTTTTTGCTCATTTTGGAGCCTGTTTTGGCCGTAAACTGCTCATCCGAGGTCGGATTTGAGCACTTTGACATTGTAGACTGGGGTTTTGGGCCGTTCCCGACATGATGGCGCTGTCCATTTTTCCAAATTCCTCACTGTTTCTCTATTGTTTTGGCTGTGTAAGTTTCTCCTATGAGCGAATCTTCTGCTCCAATTTGTGATTGTATCTGGTATATTTTACCCATTTTGTGTGAGCTATTTGCCCATTGGTGTTGGCCCAAGCTCATTTGTATCTAAACATCAAAAGTTCTCCTCTTTTGAGCTGAGTTTTTTGGGTGTGTGTGTGTGTGTGTGTGTGTGTGTGTGTGTATCTCTCTGTGTGGAGTGGGTAAACGGATCGTCTCTCTCCTCTCACTCCATAGGTGTGTTCCCTGTCTCGGCCAGGTGTGTTGTGTAAGCTGAGTGGTGCCCCTTAGTGTGTGTGTGTGTGTGTATCATTCCAAGAGTGTGTGTCAGGTCATTATAGAGGCGCTGTGTATGTTTTCCTCCCGCTCACATTCTTTTGGGGCCCCCACTGAGGATCTTCTTCGAGTACCTTCTGCTTCGAGCTTCAAGCTTCGAGATTCGGGATTACAGGTTGCACGTTGTAGACTACAGGTTACAGGTTATAGGGACAGGTACAGGTACAGGGACAGGTACAGTTATGTGACAGGTACAAGTGATTCACATAGGTACATGCATGTGTATGTACATATGCGCAATCCCTTGCTCCAAAAAACTCCTGAAATAATTTTCCCATCCCCTAGCCTGCTAGATCATTCATGATCAGCAGCAGCAAAAAGGGATATGAGACACGCAGCGTCACAAGTCTCCTCATCCTTCACCAACACTGCTTGATCCAGAGACAACTCATCTTGCTCCACCATCATTAACCTGGCATGATACAATTTAAGAAGCAATCCATTTACCCTTGACTTATGTAGAACCCCATCCAGGTTAGCCAACTGATATGTACCATTCGAAAAACACTCCACTACCTTGAAAGGGCCTTCCCACTTAATTTGAAACTTCTTTTGGAAGGTGTTGTCCAGCTTACTGTTGTAGCGCAAAAATAAGTCATGCTTCTTGATACCCTTACTTTTGACCTTTTCATTTATCTTTGCCAAAGCCTTATCCTGCATCTGTCCATAAATGTTCCAATGCACTCATCCTATCCAGCTGAACCTCTTGTAGCTGTAAGAGCCTCTCTTCGAATGCATCACTAGGCGGCCCAAGCGACTTCTCTAACATCTTGACCACAGGCAACTCTACTTCCACAGGCAATAGTGCTTCCTTTCCATACACCAAATGAAATGGAGTAAACCATGTACCTGTCTTCACCGAAGTACGGTAAGCCCATAATGCACTAGGCAATTCCAAATCCCAATTCTTTCCTTGGTGCTCTGTCACTTTAGAAAGAATTTGTACCAACTCACCATTGAATCTTTCATTTAAGCCATTACACTGCGGGTAATAAGGAGTGGTATGATGGTGCCTAATCTTCATCTTTGCGCATAAGAAGTCTAGCAGTTTAGCTCTAAATCTTGGCCCCTTATCTGAAAGTAGCTCTAATGGCACCGCAAACTTGCAACATATTTCATCATACACAAATTTTGCCACATCCTTTGCAGTGATCTGTTTTACTGCTAGAGCCTCTGCCCATCTAGAGAGATAGTCCTCTACCGTCAAGATATAGCTTTTGCCCCTGCTTGTGATAGGTAACGGGCCTATTGCATCAATCCCCCACTTTTCAAACACATCAAACGCCATAATGGTTTTTCATAGCTCTGGCTTCAACACTCTCTTCCCAAATGCTTGACACCTATTGCAAGACCTACACCAATGGTGAACATCCTTGTGCAAACTAGGCCATACATACCCCTCTTGCAAAATCTTATGCAAGGTGATCTTTAGAGCAAAATGGCCACAACATGCGCCTTCATGATTCTCGTCCAACACTCTGTAAAGCTCCTCCCGCCAAGGTACACGTCTCAACACAAGATCAGCCCCTTTCATGTATAAGACATCACCAATCAATTTGTACCTGTATGCTCTACGCACAAAGCCATACTTCTTAGACTTCTGAATCTCCTTTGGAATGATTCCTGTTAGCAAAAACTCCTCTTCTTGAGCCAAACTTTCCCGGCCATGATAAAGAGGCAAAGGGGTCCTCAACACAAATAGCTCCCCAATCATGCCTTGAGCTGCTTCATGTGCCTCTCCATTTAGAGCACGTTCAATGTGTCTGATTCTCCATGCTTCAAACTTTTTTAACAGGCCTTTAATTCTGAAGCACATTTCCTTCAATGAGGTGTTCTTGCTCTTCCACACACCCAGCACTTGCTTCACCACTAACAAGGCATCACCTTTTATGCTCAACCTTCAAACCCCATGCTTCAAACAAATGTGTAGTCCGGTTTCCAGAGTAGCATTTTCAGCCTCATTGTTACTATGAGCATCCAATTTGAACCCTCTCTTGCATACTAGCTTCCCCTCTGGATCATAAAGTGCTATACCCCCTGAAGCTGCATCATGGCTCTTTCTGTATGAACCATCAAAGAACAACACATGTGCATTGCTGATCTGTGGCACTTCTTCAACTACCTTTCTCACCACCTCTTCCTTAACAATAAGGGGATTCTCCTTGTAGGTCAAAAAATCAGCTAGGGTAGCCCTTGTACTGTCTTCCACTAGAAAAGAGAACTCAAACTCTTGCAGCTCAATTACCCATTTCTTCACCACATTTGACATGTTAGTACCATTAATTAACTGTGGCAAAAAGGCATAACTCTTCAAGAAAACAAAAGGTCGTGGTAGCAAGTAATGACGAAATCGCCGACAAGCAAATATTACACTGGCCATCACTAGCTCTACTTCCGAGAACTTTCTCTCTGCTACCAACTTCACTTGGCTTGCACAATACACTGGCCTCATGTAATGGCTGCCCTTTCCCTTTTGCAATAGCATGGCTCCAATGGAATCATCCCCTACTGATGGATTTACATAAAACACTTTCTCCCAATCAGGAGCCTGCATGGCTGACAACCCCCCTAACACCTCTTTCACCTCTTGAAACACTTCTTCACACTTGTCATCCCATTGCAATGGATCATGCTTTGCCACTTGCTGTAATGGATAAAGAAGCCGCGAAGACAATGGAATAAACCGTGCCATGTACTTCACTTTGTGTATAAAAGTTGCCAATTGCTTCGTACTCGTAGGTGATGGAAGAAGAATAATAGACTTAACCTTATCTGGATCAGCCTCAATGCCATTTTCTGACACCATATGGCCCAATAACTTCACCCTTGGCTGTGCTAGATGACATTTCTTTGGATTTAGTTGTCCTCCACATTCATTATATCGAGCCAATACCATCTGCAGCTTCTCATGATGTTCAACCCTACTGCTGTAGACACAGAAGTCATCCATAAAAGCTTTAACACAACTACCAATGAATGGTTCCAACACCCAATTTGCTCTCTCTTGATAGAAGGAAGGTCCATTTGACAACCCAAACGGCAATACTGTATAGCAATAGCAGCCCCATGGCGTAATAAAAGTTGTCTTTGTGCGGTCTTTAAGAGCAATCTTCAATTGAAAATAGCCTGAAAAACCATCACACACACTGTACCTCTCATAACCTGCCACTGAATCCAAGATCTGATCGATGAATGGAAGAGGATATGGGTTCTTCTTAGTGGCTGCATTTAAGGGTTTAAAATCTACACAAATTATCCACTTCCCATCCTTCTTTGGACTGACTACAACTAGACTCACCCATTCTGTGGTCTCCACAGGGACTATGAACCCTGCCTTCAATAACTTGTCCACCTCTTCTCTCAAGGCTTCCATTTGCACTTGACCCATCCTTCTTAGCCTTTGTCATACTGGTTTAGCACCTTCTTTCAGCTCTATATGCATCTCTTCACCCTTGAACCCTCTGATCTCTTCATATGAAGTAATGAACAAATCAGGAAAACTAGCCATCATTTGCAAATATATCTCCTTCTCCATAGTTGAGAGGTCTCCACTGATCATTTGTGTCATCAATTCCTGCTTCTTTGACAATTCAACCTTGGTTTGCATCAGCCCTTCAATCACTACATAAGGCCCTTCACTTTCATCTTCAACTTCATTCGCAAATGCAACTAAACCAGACTCCTGGATTTCTTTATCCATCAAAAGAAATGCAACATCAGCATCCTCATCACTGCTGGTAGTGTTATCACTGTCCTCATATGTCACCGTGTAATAGTCTTCATCACTAGACTCATTCTCATCTTCATAAATCTCCTCTAATCATTTCCTTGTGTCCATATTATAAAGCTTATTGGTACCTGTCTTTCCATAGAGGCTAATCGTACCAAGTCGCCAATCTTGAACAGCTCCCACTGCACGTAACCATGGTCTGCCCAGTATAATAGGATATGCTCCCAACCCTGCTGGCATCACATGAAAATCAACCACTGCCTTTGCATCATATGCCTCCACTTCTAAGCTCTTTACAACACCCAATCATTTTACTTTTTGATGGTTTGCCAATCTGATCCGAAAACCTGACATCCCAGCCACTGTGAGACCCATCTTCTCAACGCATGAGTGTGTTATGACGCATATTTGGGCTCTGCCATCCACATAACCTTGTCCCAAATTTTTCCTTTTATGAGTAGTCAATAGTCGGTCGAGCGTAGGTTGACACCCTATTCTTGCTTGCACGCGCCTGCGGATTGAGCTTCATCCTTAGCTGACAATTCTTGTTAGGTGAGTTCTCGCTGTGATGACGTCCGTCGCGGCGTATCCACCAACATTGGCACCACTATCGGGGACAAAATCCCTAGGTAGCTGACCGAGACTAGTCCTTGAGGATAGGGATTCTTTGGCTTGCTTGAGTCTTATTTTACATTTAGATAGGATCAGAAGGTGGTGGACTCTCTAGGTCTTAGGAGGAGTCTAGGGAGCGTGTGCCTGGCCTTAGATCCTTTGACTTAGGTAATATTAGTTAGGTTGTGGTGTGGAGAGTGGTGAGAAGATAGCTTGAGAGTCTGTGGGAGGCTAGGAAGCAACCGAGACACCAAAATCGCCATCTCTCATGATGAGTAGGAGTAGGGTAAGTAGGACATCATGATTTATGATCTGGAGCACTTCATGCATGTTATATTTGTTGTTAGGCTCATTGAAGAACTAAAAAAAATGATAAACTGTGTTTAGAAGCTAAATTGAAGTCCAAAAGTTCTGTGATTCTTGCTGAGAGATCTACAGAGCATAGGGAAGCCCATTGGCAGAGAAAAATTAAATTCTAAGATAGTAGACATCCTATGTGTAGTATGTCTACAAGGTGATCTGGTAGGAATTTTGAGAATTTGAGTTGACCAGAGTGTTTAGAAGGTAGGTTTTACCCTATTTTCACCTGGAAAGTGGAAGATTGACCATATCATGACAGATTGTGGTTAAAAGACAGGAATTACCAGACATCCTATCCAAATTGTGCCAAGGCATAATTTTGAGGCCAAAACCATAGGATGTATTCATGTGCATAATCTACATGATTTCTTGAGTGCATGTGAAAGGTTTGATTTCAATTGGGTGAGAAAATTGGGGTTAAGCAGACTTTAGCTTTTTGACAAGAAAAAAAAGAAGGCTAGAATAGATAAGTTTGGGGTCTTTTGACATTCAAACACAAATCTAAACACACCAGGGAGCTCAGCACATCAAGGAAAAGCTGTGGGCCAAGTTGGGGTAAATTCTGATGCAAAATACATCCTACATGTAGGATGTCTAATGCATGATTAAAAGTCCAGAATTATTTGAGATATACCAGGCTCTCATATAGCCTTAGACAAACCTTTGAGTCAAGTTTGGTCCAATTTGGAGTTGATTTGACTGGTGATCATCAGAATGGACATTAGACTTTTGGAACAGATTTTTGATTAGTTGACCAGCTTATAGGTGTCCAAACCAAAAAGTGAGAACAGTTGTGAGCTCAACACATCAAGGGAAAGCTACATTGCAAATTTTATCTGAAATAGAGCAAAAAGACATCCTACGCGTAGGATGCCTACAGGGTCATTTTTAAGACAATATTAAATTGTGGACATACAAGGAGGTTCTAATTGACTTAAAGGTTCTAGAACTTCTTTCAGAAGTGAAATTGGACTTTGTTTGAACTAATTACGGAGAAAAGACAAGAATTAAGACGTTACCTCTATGCTGACAAACACTTGGGTGGTGTACAGTTCAAGATTAGTTGACCTAATCAAGAACATCAAAAGTGTATAGAGTACAGTAGTGGTTGGTATTGACCCTCCAGTTATTTCAATCATTACTAAGACCACCTTTAGAGGTTAAATTCTTTGATTCGATTGCCAAAATTAAACGCTTGTGTACAGGTATATTTGGCAGCAAAGCAAGAAGTTGTGTAGAAATTGATTCCTTGCCAGGTGAGTGGTTGGATTTGTGATAAATTGCATTGCTAAGTTTAATGAATTTAAGATCAAGAGGACACATTCCAAAAGACCAAAAAGTGGCATATGATCAGGATAGTTTAGTATCCACTCAGGAGAGTGTAACTCAAGCAAGGCTAGATCCATTGGCCCCAATCATGGAGGAAGGTAGTGATACTGACACTTCATCAGACAAGTCCTTCTTCATGATGGGTAGTCAACAGCCAGGAGGCTTCTCTAGTGAAGGACCAATGCTAGGAGGAAGTACCTCCCAAAACCCTTTGAACAAGGCCAAGTTCACTATAATCTTCTTAGAAGGAACAAACTCTCAGGGAGCCCTAGTTTATTTTGACTATCGGGGACGCAAGTGTATTTGTATAGAGGAACGGCCATCTCAGAGACTGGAGATGATTCAAGTCTATGATGATGGAGATAGATTCCGAGATGAAAGGGGGAATCACTATCTTATAGTTAGCAACCCTGAGGATTACAACAGGTATGGAGATAATGTGTCAAAAGGAAAAATGGTCTCTGAAACTCAAGAGCCGCCTCCTAAAATTGATCGACCTGGAGCTCTTTTTATGTATGATAAAAAAACAACCACATTCTCTACCTATAATGAGAATGTGGGAATATACAAGCATGAGAGCAAGGGAGTTGTCTCTTATTTTTGATGCAAAGGACCCTACCCAAATGAATTAAACGAAGACAAGGTTCTTTACTTGTTCTCTTATGAAATTTCTATGGGGAAGGATATCATTTTTGTTGACAGGTACGGGCAAGAATACAAACGAATTCTATCAGAGGAGGTAGATAAGGTAGTAGTTCCAAAAACATCAACATATACCCCTAGAGAAGTACCAAGGTCCACCTATACCCCTAGCAAGTCTACAAATCCATTTTCAGAGGAGTACAATGCAACATCACATTCTAACCGGCATCAGACTTTCAACTATCAGAACCAAAAGACAACCCAGCCATCATTGCAGGCATGGCTTCAACAAAATGCAACATTCCAACAAGACCTAAACAGAGGTGGTTATCCAGCCGCACGAGGGCTAAGAGATTTACAAGAACCACCTCTCCATTCACACTACCAAGGCGAGAGTAAGCCAAAAACTCAAGAGTCGATAAAGCTTGGAACACAACCCATAGAATGAGAACAACGAGAACGAGTTTGGAGAGATGAACCACCTCTTGCAAGAACCGTCAGAAATTATGGCTTAGGAGCACCTCTGGGAGAGGAACCCTCCCACTACCGAAGGCTAGAAGAGGCATATCGAGGAGGACTAGGAGAACCAATGATGAGATTTTTAGACCATCGTAGAATTAGACCTTCTCAGGTGCAAAAATGGGTAAATAAGAAATACTCATGAAACAGAGATCCTAGGGATCATGTAGCAGCCTTTGTGCGTGTAATTAGAGCTGAAGAAGTTTTGAATGTTTCTACTAAATTTGCAGGGTTTGGACTTACCCTAGAAGAGGATGCAGTCACTTGGTTTGATTCTGTGGAGCGTAGATATTTTGAGTCTATGGAGGAGGTTTTTGACGAGTTTATTGAGGAATTCTCACAAAGGGGGATAGCTCATAATACAGTCTCACAAATCCATAAATTCAAACAAAAGGAAGGGAAATCTGTGCGAAAGGTAGCCCTACGCCTAAAGAGATATGTGAAGTTCTGCCCTGTGGAAGAACTACCAACCCAGTCCAGACTTATGCTTATATTTATTCAAGGACTGAGAAACACAGATCTCCAGAAGAACTTACATATGAAGAGGAGCAGCACAACGTTAAATGAGTTAACTAAGGAAGCTCTGTACCTTGTAGACAATTGTGCGGTCTACAAGGAGGGTGAATTCAAGGATCTTGATGACGATTCATCCTCACAACAAAGTGAAAACAAGTCCACTAAGTCAACACAGAAAGGAGAAGTAGTTGTAAGCCAGGATCATCTGGTGGAAGAAGTGCTAAACAAAATTATATATGCCAAGCCTCAGGCTAAGCAGCCAAAGTGGTGTGCAATTGAACAAAAATGGACAAACCATGTGACGAAGGAATGTTATTATAACAAGGGATATGTGAGAGAGCGACCTTATGCTCCCCAAGCTCAAGTAGCATCTCCGCAAATCCCATTGATTCCTAGGTATCAAGCAGGTAACCTACCAGGACCTGTAGGAGTTGAAAGACCACAACCAGTATTGGGGCAACAACCACCCCTACCAGGAGTAAGACCGGTCAGCGTAAGGTATGCACCGATGATAAATGAACCAGAAGAGAAGGCTTTGGTACCCATGCATGCATATTATGAAGATCCCAATGGATATGCAGCAAATCCTGTCTATTATCCACCTAAAGAACCTAAGATGCAAGAACCTTGGAGCATGATTGGAAGTACGGGACCACCAACAACTGACCAGGCTGCAGGAGAAGGACGATACAGCTTCGATGAACGAACACTGTTTCTCATAGCCAATGGAGGCATGGGCGGATAGAGGCATGCTTACCAATAGAGAGGAGCTCAAGGAGCCCCTCAATAGACTAAGGGACCCTGCTACAAATGTGGCAGAGATCATTGGCTAAGGGACTGTCCTCACGATGAAATCATTAGAGTCAATGCGTATTGCATCGAGTGTGGAATTACTCACTTGATTCCTCATTGCCCTAAGAACCCAAGCAAAGGAGCAAAAACTACTTTAAACTTGCTGGAAGCAGTGCCATCCAGTGGGGGGTCAGAAAATGAAACAGTAATACCTATTCAGGTAGTCACACGGGCACAAGCTCAAAGAAGGACAAACGAACCCATAATTGAAGAGCCAAAGAGCGATGCCCCTAGTGCAGAAATGAAAAATCAACGAAGCACTTGGAAAGCTAGAAAGGATCATATGAAATCAAGGAAGGAACAAGAGCAAACTGCTCTATCCAAGGAGCTAAAACACACAAAGGATAGATTGGAGCGATTAGAGGATCTAACTAGTTTAAGTTCACACACTACTGCAACCATAGGGCCCAAGGAAATAGTGGAGCCCAAAACTGCAAGATCGGGAGGATCAGTACTGGTAGAAAAAGTAAATGAGTAGCTTGACGCACTTTTAAAAGCATACGAAGCCAGAATAAAAAACAACCAAAACCAAGAGCAACGATGGATGACTTATCCATATGCGGAACTAGAAAAACAAAGGTTGGAAATGTGTAGGAAGATGATTCAAACAACCCAATCTTTGATGGAAAACCCACCTAGTAAACCTGCAAGTTGGCACGAGGTGCTAGCTCCAACCCCTATCACACCAACTCTAGAGAAACAGGACACAATGGAGGGACTCACGATTGCCTCAGAGTCTAAGCGAGAACCTATCATAGTGCCAAATACAACTGATGAGACATTTGATGGTTTCCAACCTAAAACATATGCGAGGATGGATAAAGAGTGTGACAGTCTAGATGACTTGTGGAAGCAAATCCGAGAAGCAAAGGAAGCTAACAAGGTGAACCACCAACTAAATCGCACCGAGAAGGAGAAAAATGATATCTTACCTCCCATTGAAGAATTTGAGGCAAGATCACAAATGAACTTTGATATGCATTCACAAGAGGTGGACCAGGGGTCAATTAGCTCGGGGCACAACCAACCTGACTCGCTAAAAACTTTATCCTCTTACCTAGGGGAGTATGAAGCTAAGTCTAAAGTGAGATAAATCCCATCTCAAAGACTTTCTCCCAACAGAGTAATGTATTCACAAGGGTTGATTGAGTTACTGTCCACCCCGGTGGCATGCACAATCACGTTAGCCAAACTCCTGAGGTTACGACCAAACATGTGGACCACAGTACGCAAATGCTTAGAAAAATTTGGAGTAAAAGACTCTACCTCGAAAATTCAAGAAGGGATCACAGAATTGGACAAGCCTCAACTGAACACTAGGCATGTACCTTTAAACAAGGTTGGAGAATATTGTGAAGGAGAAGATGGAAATACCACACTACCAGTAGAATTCCAGGGAGTAGTATCCAAGGCTATTCTCGATAGTGGAGCGGGAGTCGCTATCACCACAAAAGAGATCTGGAAAAAATGGGGAAAACCGGCTTTGAGAGAAACCAGAATGAAATTGCAACTGGCAGATGGGTTCATGGAAAAGCCTCTAGGACTTTTAGAAAAAGTAATTGTCACCTCTTGCGGAATCAAGTATGAGCATACATTTGCAATAGTTGATTTTGGCAAAAAGAACAATTACAAGATCATCTTGGGAAGACCGTTCATGAGACAATTAAAGATGGTACAGGATTGGGGTTATGACCACATATACCTCAGGCGTGGTGAGACTACAACCAAAATATACCTAAAAGACCATAGTTACAAAGATGTGAACCAGACACCAGTGGAAGAGTTTGATTCGGCTACGTTGGCAGGGTCCAAACTCCCAGCATGGTTAGGGTAGAAAAAAGAGCTATGGAAGTGTGGAGCTTCACATTGTGGGAGCTTGAAAAGAGAGGAATGCATCTTAGAAACAACTATTGAAGACAAGGATTATATTCTGGAACCTTTTCCCGAAGATGCATTAGAACCTATGGAATGGGAACACATACTAGAAATGTTGGACATCTGTGCCATTACAGATAGCCCAACAACAAAATTTTGTGACAAGGACGGCTATGATGTGCTACCCTATTACATGGTAAACCTTGTACCAGTAGGAGATGAGAATGTAGACTCACCAGAACAAGAAGAGTTTTATGATTTCTCTCAGCATCTTGAATTAAGTAACGATGCAGATAACGAGTGTTCAGACAGCTCAAGCGAGAGTAGGGAAACAACCGCAGATATCAAGTTTTATGATTTTGCAAATCAACACCCTAGACGCTAGAGAGGGGGAATAAGAAACACACCCAACACACACGCAATGGCCCCTATATAGCTCAGGGTATTCACAGCACCCCTGTCCTCTCAAAAACACCTTCAAAAGAAACAAGTTTCACTAGTAAACTCTACCCGCTGCATCTACCGCCAACAAGATCACCCACCCACACGCACACACCACTGCTACTGATCTCGACCTTCTCAACCCACACTACTCATCTTACTCACTCTCTTTGTGCACACACACATGTCGTCGGTTCGAGGGGCACACAATGTCGACACCACACGACACGCACGAGAGCGAGAGCAAGAGACAGGGGGAAGGGGAGATCAACACTTGATAGGGAAAAAACGTGGGTTTGATCTCGCTTCAAGAAAAACTGATTACAACCATCAGTACACCATGGCCATGGCTATTCCCAAAAAAACCCTTTCACTACACATGCACAACCCTCTTTGCAAGAGGCTCCCAAAATGTATCTTCGCTGCTCGCCGAATACTACTTTTGTGACAAGTTCTTCAACCGCTCTCGCCTTTCCACATTCGTCCACGTGAAGAGGTACCTTAGCGATTCTTCTTCTTTTCTCTCCTTGTCAAGCAGCTATGTGACGCTCCACAACTACTTCGATGACTTCCCGCATGTCGCTTCGACCATCACTTGCACGGATCGCTTCCTCTTGGTAGCCTTCGTTGGCCCTTTCCTCTGCCCAATGTTCGCTCTTCCGATCCACTTCACGGTGATGATTCTCCCTTGGGTGTCGGCTTCGATCACTCTGATCTCGTGACCCTCTTCTTTCTTCTCCAAACTCAAAGCAAAACCTAAGAGCAATCCCCTCCAAAAATCAACACAGCTCCCAGAAAAAGCCAAGGAACCCCCATCTTGAAAAACGCTGCCCCTCTTTTTTTCGCCCTTACCCTCTTTTTTTTTCCAAGGCAAAGGAAAAGTTTCTTTTTTAGGCAATGAAGCCGGGCGCCACTGCCTTTGAGCCTTCTCTCTTTTTCTTTAGACTTTACTCACCTCCCCTCTATTTTTTCCTTTTAGCCTTGGGGATTACCTCTTCACTTTTGAACTTACAACAAGGGACTTCAACTTCCAAGTCTCCCTTTCGCATGCTGACGATGAGCGAAACCACACACATTTCGGCCTTGCCATACTGAATTTTTTCTTGTCAAAGCTGTATCCTAAGAACCTTACCACCTTTCAGTAGTCTCACATCTTGGAACGGAGATTCATAACGCTGGAAAAGACCCAATCCACCTTTGTCTCGGTCGTCCGTGAGTTTGGCACTTGGATGTATTCCAGCACCCGCAACTTTGATCAATGAGCCCTAAACTCCGGTTGACTTTCCATATTGCATGCCACTTTCTAGAACTCTAGCTAGCTCAAAAAAAGTCCTGTCGAGGTGCCTACCGATGAGCACATACCCGACCCCCGACAAATATTCCTCAGGCCATAACTTGCTCATCTGAGCTCCAAATGGCAATCCGAAAAGACTGGCATGCTCCACAGCTCAAACACTTTACGTGTATGCACTGATCCTGTTTTTTGCCACCTGTCGATACCTACTTTTCCCGTCGAGACCGGCGAAGCCTTCCATCTTCGGACTGACATATCTTTCACACCGAAGCCCCGTTTGACGAGCCATCTGGACGAACTTCTGGAGCACCTCGAATACCACATTTCGGGGCACATTTTCCACATCTCGAACAACGTGACTTTTCTTCATCATTATCCCACTTTGGAGGCCCCCTGGCCTAAAAAACCACTTTAAGCATACATTTCCGCTGCCACTCTCCTGCCAGGGCCTTCATAGATGCTTTAGCCCTTTGCCATGCGCATTCTAGTACCCTTTGCACTGCATAGCACACTTTATAGCGTGGACCAACTTTGGCTGCACCATCATTGCCCACCCCCCTGTTGAACATTCATGTTCAACCAAAAGTAGCTTTATTGAACTTGAAAGTTGCAACACTCTGCAAACACTCAACTACACTGGAAAACACACCACTATATGTACAATATGTATAGTATGTACAAAATTGCATGTCTGTTACTCTTGAGTCCCTTCAAGTGGGTTGCCCAACCCCCCTGATTACCATTTGATGCATATCGGGCACCACTCTTCTATCAAAGTACAACTTGAGCCCTACACCATTTACCTTGTGCCTGAGAAGCGTACCATTGGCTCTCACCAGCTGATAGGTCCCATTTAAAAAAGCCTTTTGCACTTTGTACGGACTCGCCCACTTCTTTTTGAACTTCTTCTGGAAGGTGAAGTCCAAGTAGCTCTCATACTTCATTACTAGGTCCCCTTCTTCTATCTTTTTTCCTGGCAGACTCTCATTGACTTTGGTCATTTTCCTTTCCCGCTGCTTCACATAGCAGTCTGCTGCTGCCTCTCTATCCATCTGCAATGCCTCAAGACCGACAATCCTATCTTGTAAGATAGCTTGGGGAGTGGCATTGATGCGCCACATACCTTTCAAAGCACCCAACTGTGCATGCACTGGCAGCACTACCTCCTTACCATAAACCAACTCAAATGGAGTAAAGTTGGTTGCCACTTTGTAGGACGTCGTGTAGGCCCATAGACACTTTTCTAGATTGATCTCCCATTCTGTCTCCTGCTTATACACATACTTTGTGAGAATTTTGATGATTTGTCCGTTGGCACTCTCCACAAGACCATTGCATTGGGGATGATAAGGCGAGGAAAGCCGATGCTGAATCTTTAGTTTTTCCACCAATGCCTGCATAAGCTTGCTTCTGAATCCTTGCCCTCTATCAAAAATGAGTACCCACGGCACTCCAAAACGGCAACAAATGTTATTGAAAACAAAGTGGGCCACAACCTGTGCATTTACCTCCTTCACAGCTTTGGCCTCGACCCACCTGGTGAGGTAGTCGATGGAAACCACGACATACTTCTTACCACTTGTAGACTTAGGGAGTGGACCGATGGCATCCAAACCCCACTTCTCAAAAGCATTCTGAGCAACAATCTCTCCCTGTGACTCTGCTATCACATGCCTCTCTCCTATAGTCTGACATTCATGGCAGGTCTTGCACCAATAGTGAACATCCTTCACTATTGAAGGCCACCAAAAACCCGCTCTCAACATTCGAAACAGTACTTGACCTTTCCCCTGATGTCCGCTCTCCTCATGAAATTGCTCTAGCACCAAGTTAATCTCTTCTTTATAGAGCACTCTCCTTAGCACCCCGTCTCTACCGAAGGTCATTAGGTCTTCACCTATTAGTGTAAATTTGCGAGCTTTCTGAACTATCCTCCTCCTTTGCAGTTTAGACAAACCTTGAGGACACTGCCCGGTACTCAAGAAATCTTCCACCTCCTTCAATGACTCCCTACCTGTGTATGTGGCCGGGGCCACATATATACCTGCAACATGTACCTGCACCTTACTGCTTGCTAGTTGGTCTGCCTCTTAGTTGTGCTCCCTCTTCACATGCTTGAACTGGATTTCTCTAAAGAACTTCAATAACTTTTTGATGGCAAAGAACCAATGCTTTAAGGAATCGCGCTTCACTTGCCATTGTCCTAGTAGTTGCTTGATGACCAACAACGCATCACCTTTGACCACCAACCTTGAAATGCCGAACTCGACGCATTGTTTCAAACCTAGATGGAGGGCAAGATATTCTGCTTCATTGTTGATATGAACATCCTCCAAATCATAGGATTTTGAGAAGATTACCTTGCTGTGTGGATCGTGTATCACCACACCTCCACCAGCTTTCTTTAACACCCTCCTATATGCACCATCAAACCACATGGTAAAAGCTCCAATCAGGTCGGGCTCCTCTTTGGCTTCATCTCGCACCACTCTTGGATAAATTGGAAAATCTACCGCTTTGCTGACCAAAATGTCCGCCAAATGGGACCGACTTGTATGGTCAATCTTGAACTCAAATTCGAATTCCTGCAACTCTATCACCCACTTCATGATCCGCTTCCCTGGCTTCAAGTGTAGTACTATTTTCGGCAATAGATTATTAGCCGTCAACACATAAAACTTATGCACACTGAGGTGCACTTTGAACTTTCTACAAACACAAACCAATGCCATGACCCACTGCTCCGCTTCAGTGTAAGTCACCTCTCCAGGACTTATCACCCTGTTTTCAAAGTGGATAGGCTTATAGCTCCTTCCTACCTTCTACAGTAACACCGCCCCAATAGCCACGGTACCTACTGTCATTGACACATAGAAATCATCCTCTTGGCTTGGAGGGCACACAGCTGGCACCTGACACAAAATTTCTTTCACTTTGTCAAAAGCTTCTTGAGCATCTTCATCCCATTCGAAACCATGCACCTGTTGAGCTCTCTTTTGGAGAGGATACACATACTGTGACAGCATCCAGAAAAAACGCGACAAGTACTTTAGCTTATGTACAAAGGAGGCCAAGTCTTGCGCACTAGAGGGAGGCTCCATTAAGATTGGCGCCTTGACCTTTTCTGGATCTTCCTCAATTCCATTTTGTGACACCACATGACCTAGCAAGTGCGCTCGAGGTTGTGCTAGCTTGCACTTCTTAGGGTTTAATTGACCTCCTTCTTTGTCCAGCCTTTGAAAACATAGCTGCAACTTTGACAAATGATCCGCCCTTGAGCTATAATATCCAATATCATCCATGAAAACTCTAATGAACCTGCCCAAGTAGGGACCAAACACCCTATTCATCCAATCTTGGAAGGTGGTGTAGGCATTCACTAAACCAAATGGCATCCTGCGATAGGCAAAGCATCCCCATGGAGAGATAAATGTCGTCTTCAGCTGATCTTCAAGAGCAATCCCTATTTGAAAGTACCATGAAAATTCATCCATAATAGAGTACCTCTAATGACCGGCCACCTGATTTAAGATTTCATCTTGGAACGGCAGCGGGTAGTGGTTTCTCTTGGTTGCCACATTCAATGGCTTGTAATCGACGCACACCCTCCATTTTCCATTCTTCTTAGGGGTGATAACCACCACTGGAGAAACCCACTCCGACTGCTTCACGAGGTATATGATACCTGCATCTAACAACTGGTTAATCTCCTGCCAAAGAGCCTCCTTCTGAATTTCCCCTAACCTCCTTAGCTTCTGTGCCTTTGGTTTGCACCCTTCTTTAAGAACTATCTTATGCTCTGCACCCTTCACTCCTCGTAGATCCTCGTACTTTGTCGCAAATAAATTTGGAAAAGAGGCACATAGCTCCACATAGCCTTCTCTCTCTTCCTTGGTCAAATCTTTGCCACCTATACCACCAACCTACGGTTGCACCTCCCCTTTTGCATGGGAGTCTTCAATAGTGACCACAAACAAGTCGGCATCTATCTTTAGCATATCATCCTCGCTTTACTCTTCCTCAGTATCTGTGTAGCCCTCATCATAGGCTGTCTCGGTCTCGTACTCATAGCTTGTTGTATCATCTTTGTCTTTTTTCTACCACAGGGTGAAAACGGCTCTCTTTGGTCTTTAAATCAAGAACCATCTGTCTCCCTCTTTCCTTGTCAGGCAAGGTGAACACCCTACTCCCCCAATCCTGCAAGTAGCCATGGCCTACCTAAGATGATTGGATAAGCATTGTCACCCACTTTCATCACAAAGAAATTGATTAGGCGCTCAATGCCCATCACTTTCACTCTTACGTCTTGCGCCACGCTTAAACACCTCGCTTTGGTATGGTTAGCCATCCTCATGCGTACATTTGATTTAGCTACTGCTTTGACCTCTGTTTTCTTCATAGCAGCTTCTTTCATGACGCAAACTTGTGCTCCACCGTCTATATAGGCCTGAACCTGCATCCTCTTTTCAATGACCGCATCCACTAGAGGAAGGACATCCGTCGGGCTACCCACTCTTAATGCCATGTTTCTTATTGCATGCACATTCCCCTTAGCCTTTGGAAGCACACTTGTAGACCACTCTCTTTGTAGCTTGGGATTTAAAGCCAACAACTGACCAAAGGTAATGTTAGCCTTTTGATTTTGAACATTGCTTACCAAGTCATATTTGGGGTAGCCGCGTCCTAGCTGAAAGTATGCTTGCTTGATTTTGCGATGCCTCCTCTTCTTGCTAGTTTCCGGCTGATCCTTGCCTTCATACACTTTCTCCTTACCTTTACGGGCCCTCGTCTCCCGCTCGGTTTCTGTCTCCCTTTTCATCCTTGCTCTTTTGTTGGCCAAAACTTCAACATCTTGCTTATCCACTCCAATGATATTCAACCTAGGGACTTCACCACCATCCTGAGGAGCTGGCTGCACCTGATTCTCGACTACCTACTCTCTCGGGCCATTGAGCTATGCTTGGCCTCTACCTCTGCCAAAAAGTGGATAAATACCGCCTCTTTCTCTTAGTGGACGAGGGCAATCTGGTGCGTAGTATCCTTCTTCACCGCAATTGTAACACCGCCCAGGCAGTTGCCTTACCCTGCCGCTTGCTCCTCTGGGTTGACCTCTATCCATCACACTTAGCTGCAATTCCTACATTTTCTCAGACAAATCCTGCACGGTTCGCACCCAATTTTGTGGCACAACGGCTACACCTCGATTTGCAGGGTTCTCATCATGAACATCATCCCTGGGACCCTGAGGTTGGACCATCGCTTCATAGCCCGACATGCCTTGTTCAATCTTCTTTTTTATTTTCTTGCTTTTTGCCTTTGCGATGGACACTGTACCATTATAGTTTTCTGGGCTCTCAAAATCCACTTTCTCCCTCACTTTAGGATGCAGGCATGCCATGAATTTATCGAGCTTGAAATAGTCTCCATTGGCCAATTGCATGGCACTCGCTAACTCTGCCCAGCACACTTCAAAACGATCCAAAACCAAACTGAACTCTTCACTTACATCCTGTTTGAGTGCCTTTAGTTTGGCATCCATCTCCACTGGGGACGCCTCTTTGCAGAAATCATGTAGGAAACGCGCTCGCAGAGCCGGCCAAGCATGCCTCGGCTCACCTTCTAAAGCTTCATACCATACCTTTGCCTTCCCGCGCATCGCAAAAGGAAATGTCTGCATCTTGCTGTCCTCGTTTGGCATGCGCAACGACAGCATATACATCTCAAAGTCTGCAACCCACTCATCAGGATTTTCTCACCTGTAAAAATCGGCCCATAGCTTCGAGACGCCATGTCGACCAACACCAAAAACAGCTTCTCTTCACTTAACTGGGAGCAATTAGTGTGCTCCTCCGTGAGGGCACCAGAAGATGGAGAGGGGGAATGGGGAACACACCCAACACACACGCAATGGCCCCTATATAGCTTAGGGTATTCACAATACCCCTGTCCTCTCAGAAACACCTTCAAAAGAAACAAATTTCACTAGTAGGGTCTCGCCCGTACTCTACCCGATGCACCTACCGCCAACAAGATCACCCACCCACACGCACACACCACTGCTACTGATATCGACCCTCTCAACCCACACTACTCATCTTACTCACTCTCTTTGTGCACACACACATGTCGTCAGTTAGGGGGGCACACAGTACCACACTGTCGACACCACACGACACGCACGAGAGCCAGAGCAAGAGAAAGGGGGAAGGGGAGATCAACATTTGATAGGGAAAAAACGTGGGTTTGATCTCGCTTCAAGAAAAACTGATTACAACCATCACTACACCATGGCCATGGCTATTCCCAAAAAAACCCTTTCACTACACATGCACAACCCTCTTTGCAAGAGGCTCCCAAAATGTATCTTCGCTACTCGCCGAATACTACTTTTGCGACAAGTTCTTCAACCGCTCTCGCCGTTCCACATTCGTCCACGCGAAGAGGTACCTTAGCGATTCTTCTTCTTTTCTCTCCTTGTCAGGCAGCTATGTGACGCTCCACAACTGCTTCGATGACTTCCCGCATGTCTCTTCGACCATCACTTGCACGGGTCGCTTCCTCTTGGTAGGCTTCGTTGGCCCTTTCCTCTGTCCAAGGTTCGCTCTTCCGAGCCGCTTCACGGCGATGATTCTCCCTTGGGGGTCGGCTTCGATCACTCTGATCTCGCGACCCTCTTCTTTCTTCTCCAAACTCAAAGCAAAACCTAACAGCAATCCCCTCCAAAAATCAACACAGCTCCCGGCAAAAGCCAAGGAGCCCCCATCTCGAAAAACGCTGCTCCTCTTTTTTTAGCCCTTTCCCTCTTTTTTTTTCCAAGGCAAAGGAAAAGTTTCTTTTTTAGGCAATGAAGCCCGGCGCCACTGCCTTTGAGCCTTCTCTGTTTTTCTTTAGATTTTACTCACCTCCCCTCTATTTTTTCCTTTTAGCCTTGGGGGTTACCTCTTCACTTTTGAACTTACAACAAGGGACTTCAACTTCCAAGGCTCCCTTTCGCATGCTGACGATGAGCAAAACCACACACATTTCGGCCCTGCCATACTAATTTTTTTCTTGTCAAAGTCATATCCTAAGAACCTTACCACCTTTTAGTCGTCTCACATCTTCGAATGGAGATTCATAACGCTGGGAAAAACCCGATCCACCTTTGTCTCAGTCGTCCGTGAGTTTGGCACTTGGACGTATTCTAGCACCTGCAACTTTGATCAACGAGCCGTAAACTCCGGTTGACTTTCCATATTGCATGCCACTTTCTAGAACTCTAGCTAGCTCAAAAAAAGTCCTGTCGATGCGCCTACCGATGAGCACATACCTAACCCCAGGCAAATATTCCTCAGGCCATAACTTGCTCATCTGAGCTCCAAATGTCATTCCGAAAACACCGGCATGCTCCACAGCTCAAACACTTCATGTGTATCCACTGATCCAGTTTTTTTCCACCTATCTATACCTGCTCTGCCCGTCGGGACCTGCGAAGCCTTCCATCTTCGGACTGGCATATCTTTCACACCGAAGCCCCGTTTGACGAGCCGTCTGGATGAACTTCTAGAGCACCTTGAATACCACATTTCGGGGCACATTTCCCACATCTCAAACACCGTGACTTGCCGTCATCATTATCCCACTTTGGAGGCCCCCCCGGCCTAAAAAACCACTTAAAGTATACATTTCCGCTGCCATTCTCCTGCCCAGGGCCTTCATACCTGCTTGAGCCCTTTGCCATGCGCATTCTAGCACCCTTTGCACTGCATAGCACACTTTATAGCGCGGACCAACTTTGGCTGCACCAACGCCATGAACGCTATAGAAAAGAGAAAAAAACAAGATTAGAGAAAACCTGATGCCTAGGATAAAAGACAAAACGCACTATCTAATGCTAATCAAGGCAAAATATTGTGTAAAAGGCAAAATATCAGGGAGATTCTCATGACTTCGAGGGATAAGGACACATGAGGATATAAAACAAGCATGGAAAACTAAAACGGAAACAAATTCAAGAAAATCTCAACAATCAAAACGTGAAAAGACAAAAGATCCAGAATGGACCAAAATGGAGGGTAAGAAGAAATACAAAGAACTGAAACGGACGTTACGAGAGGTATGGACTTCTGAAGCAGAAAGTAAAGGTAAGGAGGTAAGGAGGATTCTGGATGTACTGTCCACTATGGAAAATTCACCATCCAAGACATAAAAATCATAATGACGCCACCAATAAGGGAAAGAATAAACCAAGAATCTTACGATGGGCCAAAAAATGCAAAACAAATTGACCTCGCTGCGTCAAGAGAAGAGCCTCAGCCCGTCTATATAGCAATTGATTTAGGGCCTGAAGAAGAAGAGATGCTAACACAGCTTCTCAAGAAGTATAAAGATGTGTTTGGTCTTATAAAGACCTCAAGGGAGTTGATCCATCGATATGCCAACATACAATTCCGTTAAAATCAGATGCTAAACTAAGCAAACAGTATCCTTACACATATAATGACATATTCGCTAAACTAATCAAACAAGAGATTGACAAGCTGAAGGATGCCGAATTCATCTATGAAATCGAGCATACGGATTGGGTGTCACCCATTGTGGTTGTCCCTAGACAAAATTAGAGTCATAGTAGACTTGCCCAGGCCTACTAATGCCAAACAAGTACAAACTTTCATGGGACACTGCGGATATTATCGAAGTTTCATATATATGTATGCGGTCATTGCACAACCACTATATCGCTTATTAGTTAGTTTCGACTGGACTGAGGAGTGTGAAACTTCATTCAAAAAGCTTAAGGAAAACCTTGTATCAGCACTTGTATTTAAAGCACCAGTTTGGAAAAATATATTCCATGTTCACATTGATGCCTCTGCATACGCAATTGGGAGTATTCTGGCTCAACTTGGAGACGAAACAATGGATTTCCCTGTTCGTTATGCAAGCCGACAACTAAATAGTGCAAAAAAGAACTACACCACCACTAAAAGTTAGGGATTAGGAATGATATATGCTGTAAAGAAATTTTGGCATTATCTGCTTGCAAACAAATTTGTGTTCTTCACAGATCATCAAGCTCTTCTGTATCTGGTAAATAAACCATGCAATACTGGGAGAATTGTACGCTCGTTTATTATATTGCTAGAGTTTGACTTCACATTGGTAGTAAAAAAAGGTAAAATGCATCTACGAGCGGATCATCTTTCAAGGCTACACAACGGGGAAGCTCCTGAAGGAATCGATGATGACATATCTAATGCTTATCTTTTCAATATTGAAATGATACCCAAATGGTCTCAAAAAATTGTTAGCATTCTTTCCTTTGGAGGTAGATTTGATAAAAAGGAAGAGGGATCCAAACAAAAAACATTTTGGACAAACACAGAACTTTCTATAGATTGCGGGACGACTATACCATCTAAGCTCGGACAAAGTTCTACGCTCATGTATAAATCCAGAGGAATTTGAGTGTTATCTTGAGGAAGTACACATCCAAGATTGCATTTCATTGTTCAATAATGAAAACACACCAAAGATTGAAATTCTTAGGAGTATATTGGCCAACTATGTATGCTGACACACATGCTTATGTTAACAAATGTATTATATGTAGTATCAAACGACCGGTAGATCACACGACATTTTTTCAGGTAACCATTGCACCTGTATGGAGTCAATATATCATTGATTTCTTAACAACAAGGACATTTCTTGAAAACAAAACAAAAGCACGACAAAAGGCTATAGAGTTGGAGGCTCGAGACTTTAGTTTAATTGAAAATCAGCTCTACAAGAGAGGAAAGGACAATCAACTTAGAATCTGTGCAAGTGAAAGTGAGTACCTGTTAATTCTAGAACATGAAGATGGAGGAATAAGTGGAGGCCATTTTTCAGGCGATAAGATGGCAAAAATTGTCTTAACCGAGGGGATATGGTGGCCTACATTGCACATGGATGCTGAGGAATTTGTAAAGCATTGTGACGCATGTCAGCGCAATAAAGTGCTGATAAAAAGAGATGAGATGCCACTACGGCCAATGATGGGAGCACGGGCATTTGCAAAATGGAGAATTGATTTTGTGGGGCCTATTTCACCCCCTGCGTATCGCACCCATACCCAATATATCATCGTGGCTACGGACTATCTCACAAAATGGGCTGAAGCCAAAGCGACACAAAAAGCAGATGCAAGGACCACTACAAAATTTTTTGTATGAGAATGTCTTTGTAAGATACGGATTACCAATAGAAATTTTCAGTGATTGAGGAACACATTTTCTTAATGAAGTCATTGAATACCTGCTAGATGAATTCATGGTCATACATAAAAAATCTGCTCCATATCATCCACAAGCAAATGGACAAGCTGAGGCCACAAATAAAACCCTATGCACTGATTTGACTAAGAATGTATTAGAATCAAGGCAAACTGGGATCAACAGTTACACTCAACACTATGGGCATACAGGATAGCTTATAAAACATCGATTTGGTCTAAACGTTATATTGCCCATAGAGTTTTTGATTCCAACTCTACGAGTGGTGAAATGCTTAGAATAGACAGGCCATGAACTCTCTTCAAGAATAGATGATCTTGAAAAGCTAGATGAACTTCAACTGAGAGTTGTAGCTTCGATCTATGCTCAGAAGAGAAGACAAAAGGAGTTTTTTGACAAGCATGTGCGCACGAAAGACTTTAAAATAGGTGATTATGTACTTGTTTACACTTAAAAAGCGAGGGATGGGACCCTTTGTGATTAGTGACTTATCACAAAGCGGAGCCGTCAAACTTGCGACATTTGAAGGTGAAGAAATGTCACATTGGATTAGTGGGTGTCGGTTAAAAAAGTATCATTTACCACTAACATAGGAGATGCTTCAAGAAATCCATAATGAAAAACAACGAGTAAATGAGAAACAGAGGGTAAGAGAAGATTCACAAGCAGAAGCAAAAGAACACATTGCAAAAAGAAGGCTTCTACGATAACAAAAACAAATTGGATCACCATTGCGAATAAATGCTATTAGATTAACGAATGTTGATGACACAGTGGATCCATGTTAGTGCCCGATTTATTAGGGCTTTCAGGGCAGTCAGGCTATTACTTTTTGAACTGTAATTAAAACCTTTATCTTTGAACCTTAGGGATAAGTGAACATGGGTATTTTATATTTTTGGGGAAGTTAGTGTGTGTCTCGTGAATTCTCAGGACGAGAAGTAGTTATGGGCATTCCTGTCGATGCAGTTCTCTCTCTCTTGATCTCGTACTGCTGTTTTTACTCTGTAATTAGGTGATGATGATGAAGATAGCATGATGTCAGTCTCTTTTCCTCTTCCTTACGGTGTTCTTTGCTTATCTACTTTGCAGTATGGTGTTTGAAGTATGCAGTTTCCTGCTTCCTGTTTGATATGTACTGTATGTTAACTGCATGGGTTGTTTGTTATGGCAATGTGTGCCTAACATTTGGCGATCCTGCTATTGGTTCGAATTTTGCCTAAAACCATATGGGTGCTAAGGAATGAATCACAGCGGCGACCTGTTCCCTGATAGTGATCGTTTGCGGGATTTTGCGAACTGGAAAACACCGGGGGACGAGTCTGAGGAGTATGCAACAGAATTCTTGAAAGCATTCTACCCACAACTGCCCCGCGAAGTCATAATTCTCATTCTTGAAAAGGTAGTTACAAAATTGTTACCCTTTGGAGCCTGTAATTTACCTTCAAACTACAATGTGCATAATAAAAGAATGCTAGTACAGTATTCTAGACAAGGAAGAAGCAGCAATGCATGAGTGAATCAGGGCAGGGGTCCAATGTTCCACAACATTCATATGGAACAAGGTTTAGACTTAGAAGGGAATTATCTGCAAGGGGGAGACAAGGAGATGAGATAGATGGTGATGATCAACAAGAACCAGTAGGAGAACTTGCTGCAGGGGCAGAAATTGTTGGGGAGGGGAGTGAATTGCATGAACCTGAAGACAGGGTGCAGGAAACCCCACTTGCAAACCAAGAAGGCCAACAAACAACTCCACCCCCAGTAAACCCACTATTGGGACAGTTGGTTAATGCATTACTAACTCAAACACTCTTAAGGACAAGAAGGCAATTGCAGTTTGTACCTGCAAGAACAGGTAATTTACCTTTTAATCCACTTCTGGTAAGAGTACCTGCACCACTTCCAGCACCACCAATGGCTGCACCAAATCCCAAAGTGGGAGCGGCTAAGTTCAGCGGGAAGAAAACCCAAGATGCTGATAGCCATGTTGGTCAGTTTCAAACAAGATGGTCTGCCAGTGGGTATGAGGCACTTCATCCAAATATAGTGAAGAAAGAACATTTTGCAGCAACATTGCAAGGCAAGGCCATGGATTGGTTCATCCAGTATGGCATGGGAGCTTTTGCTGATTATAATGACTTGAAGCTTAGATTTCTTTTAAGGTTCAGGGAGGACAAGACACCTGAAGATATCTTGAAGAAATTGAGAAGATTGAAACAGGAAGATCTGCTAGTGGAAGACTATGCACAAAAGTTCAGGAATTTGAATAACAGGTTGGAAGTAGCCCAGCAACCTTCAATGGAGCAGTTGGGAGATTATTTTTGTAAAGGACTGAAAAAGAATTTCAGGAGTGCAGTTGCAGGGAGACCCCCACTAGCCATGGCACAGGATTTTACTGAATTGGTGGAAGCAGCAGCTAGAGCTGAAAGGAGATATGGAGGCAAAGCAGAATTGAAAAATAAGAAGAAGAAAAAGACTGAGGATTCAGATTCTGAAGCAGAAGATTCAGGATCAGATACTGAAGATTCAGATCAGGATACTGAAGAGGAAACTGATTCTGGAGATGAAGAATGGGCAGAAAAGAAGAAGAAAAAGAAGAAGAGGAAGGGAAAGAAAAAGCAGAAGAAGGACAAAGATAAGAAAAAGACTAATAAGAAGCAAGGAAAGGATATGGTTACAGCAGAAGCAGTTAACAAGATTGTTCAGGAAAAACTACAATCAATGGGGATGAATCAGTTTGCAATGTCAGAGAAACCTTATTGTCAGGTTT
Organism: Adiantum capillus-veneris; assembly: GCF_014529385.1. Classification (NCBI taxonomy): domain Eukaryota; kingdom Viridiplantae; phylum Streptophyta; class Polypodiopsida; order Polypodiales; family Pteridaceae; genus Adiantum; species Adiantum capillus-veneris. The sequence continues at coordinate 9,607,418 of NC_140952.1, read as the reverse complement.
GTCAAAGATTTGGTCATGAATATGAGAATTGTTACTATAATCCAGATTTCAGGGGAAGAAGACCTGAGTACATTGTTCAGAAGATGAGGGAGGCAGCAGCAAATGTGGTAGCTCCACAAGGTAATCACAGGAGATATCAGGGACCTGCACCTCCAAGAAGATTTCAAAATCAAAACAATTGGGGATTTCAGAATAGGGGTCAAAATAACATGCAACAGTCACCTTGTAATTATTGTGGGGCAACAGGACACAGACAAGGTCCTGATTGTGAGCTGTGGTGCAAACACAGAAATGATAGAGGTATTCCCATCATCAGATACAATAATACTAACAACAATAACAACAGGCCTCAGGGGAAAAACCAACAAACTCTAGTTCAACAGCAGCAGAGACCTCCAGGGGAGGCTAATCTTGTGGTTTTGGAAGAATGGACAGATGAAGAATGGGTTGAGGAAGAATGGGTTCAGGACAAAGTACCATGCTGTCAGGATAAGCAGGAATCTGTTGACAAAGTTCAGGAATGTCAGTATACTCAGGGAATGTGCAAGCAATGCAATTGTGACTGTGCAACATGTATCCAAATTGAAGATGTTCCTGAAACCAGTAAGTGCACTGATGTCATGATAGTGACAAGATCAAAATCAAAACCAATGAAAGAGGTTGTTCAGGAAAAAGCAGATAAAGGTACTGTTAACTGGAAAGAGCAGAAAGAAGTGAGAAATGAGACACTGAAGAAACTACAGCAATCTCAGGATGGGAATGTATTCACAGATGAGTGGGAATTTCCTGCAAATGCTTTAGGCAAGCAAGGTAAAGATTTGTTGGGACAAGGAAAAGCTGTACTGAAAGAGCTAGGCAGCAGTGATGAATTTTATGAAGCTTTGTTGGCAGCTCCAATTACATTTACTGTAAAGCACATGTTGAGGTTGGTACCTGCTTTTTCTCAACAATTGCTAAAAAATTTAATGAATGAAGTAAATGGTAATCAGGTAATGAGTACTGATCTTGAAGAAAATAATATTGGAGAGGCATGTGAAGTTTTGCCAATGGATGTGGATTATAAAGTGCCAGTTGTTGGGGTATCTATTGGGAAAGTTTTTGTCCCAAGAGTTTTCTTGGATGGTGGTTCAGGAGTCAATATTCTTCCAGAATCTACATGCAAAAAATTAACTCTCTTGGACTGGGATCCAGCACCTTTTCAGGTAAAGATGGCAGATCAAAGGAGAGTTCAGTCTTTGGGAATTCTCAGTAATTTGTTAATTTCAATGGGAGGATTGCAGTTTGTTGCCAACTTTGTAGTTCTCAGGTTGGAAGAATCAACATGTTCATACCAAATGATGTTGGGTAGACCTTGGTTGAGGGCAGCAAGAGTAAAGCAGTGATGGGGAGCAAATGCTATTGTAATCAAAAGAGGGAAGAAGAAAGTGAAAATGCAAATGGATGCAAAGAAAGTTCTACCACCAAGATTTAGGGCATTGCATGCAGAAGGACTTAAAATGGTGGAAGAAATTGGAGAAGATGCAGAAGAGGAGTTTCTGAAGACTAATTCATCAGTAGTACCAATATTTGAAGTGGATGTGCAGAAGATTGCAGATAGATATGTCCTACATTCAGTGGATGATGGAAAACAATCAGAATTTCATGAATCACTGATTACTCAGGGAAGTAGACAACCAAGCAACAAAATGGGTAATGATTTACTAAAGAACCTGCAAATTCAAAAGAAGGAAGAAGAGGAAGATATTATAGCAGTGAAGCAAGCAGAAAGGGCATTTGAGCATCAGATGGCAAATACTGCTAGGGTAACTCAGGATGAACTGCAGGAACTGTACCTGAACACTCAGGAGGAACCCCAAACAGTGAAAGTCTCAGCAGATATTGATGAGGAATTTAAACTGAAACTTAAGGAGTTATTGTTGGAATTTAAAGACATTTTTGCATGGAAGTACACAGATATGAAGGGAGTTGATGCTAGTTTTTGTCAGCATAAAATTAACCTGAAGGCTGATGTAGTTCCTGTGGTACAACAAAGGTATAGGATGAATCCCAATTATGCTAAGCAGGTAAAAGAAGAGATAGATAAGCTTTTGGCTGTTGGTTTTATCTATCCTGTAGAAGAAGTTACTTGGTTATCACCAATTGTTGTAGTTCCAAAGAAGAATGGGAAGATCAGGGTGTGTGTTGACTACAGGAAGCTTAATGCAGCTACCAAAACTGATCCTTTTCCTTTGCCTTTTTGTGACACTCTACTTGATGCAGTAGCTGGACATGAGATTTATAGCTTCTTGGATGGATTTAGTGGGTATAACCAAATTGCAATGGCATTTGAAGATAGGAATAAAACTGCTTTTGTGACTGAATGGGGGGTGTATGCAAGTAATGTGATGACATTTGGTTTGAAAAATGCTCCTCCAACATTTCAAAAAGCAGTGCAACATATATTTTCAGAGTTTTTGACAACCTTCATGAGAGTTTTCTTGGATGATTTCAGTGTCTTTGGAAAGAAACAGGAGCATATTGGACACCTGAGACTGTGTTTTCAGAAATGCAGGGAGTTCAGGTTGTCACTAAATCCAGCAAAATGTGCTTTTGCAGTTAAGAGGGGAGTCCTCTTAGGGCATATCATTTCTGAAGAAGGAGTTTCTATTGATCCTAACAAAGTGGAAGCCATCAGGAAAGCACCAGAGCCCAAAACAGTTAAATAGTTGGGTAGGTTTTTGGGACAGGTAAAATGGCATAATAGATTTTTGAGGTATTTGGCTCATGTGTGTATACCATTGACAAAACTTACAAAGAAAGACAGTGTATTTGAATGGAAGGAAGAGCAAATCAAAGCATTTCAGATTCTGAAGAATATGCTAACAGTAGCACCTGTACTGATTGTTCCTAATTGGAAATTACCATTCCATATCTTTGTAGATGCATCCCATGTAGCAGTTGGAGCAGCATTGATGCAGGAGTAAAGAAGAGGATGGTTCAGACCCATTTATTATGCCAGTAGGGTATTAACACCTGTAGAGAAAAACTACACAGTGACAGAAAGGGAGTGCTTGGGAATGGTATATGCTTTACAAAAGTTTAGGCATTACTTGTTGGCAAACAGGGTAATTTTTCATGTTGATCACCAAGCATTGATTTACCTGGTCAATAAACCACATTTGTCAGGAAGGTTAGCCAAGTGGATATTGTTGTTGCAGGAGTTTGACTATGTGGTTATACATACTCCTGGAAGACTTCATGTCTTGGCTGATTATTTGAGTAGATTAGAGTCAGGGGAATATGATCCTGAAGGTGTACCTGATCAATTACCTGATGCAGAACTTTTTCTTATTCAGGTGACTGACCAGTCAGGGGACTGGTATGAGGACATGTTGCAATTTTTAACTGAAGGAGTTTTGCCTGAAACAATGAACAAGGATCATAGAAAGAGGTTGGCCCTAAGAAGTAAACCATTTACAGTGATTGCAGGGGTGTTGTATAAGAGAGGAATTGACCAAGTGATCAGGAGATGTGTTCCTGAATATGAAAAAAGAGCAGTTTATTGCAGAGGCTCATGCAGGCAATGCAGGAGGCCACTTTTCAGGAGATGTTACAGCAAAAAAGATATTTCAAGCAGGACTTTGGTGGCCTACTGTGATCAAGGATGCTCAGGAATTCAGTAAAAACTGTTTGTTATGTCAAAGAGAGGGTAGACCATTGAATGTAGATAGGATGCCATTACAACCTGTGCTACCTTTAGAACCATTTCAGAAGTGGGGCTTGGATTTTGTTGGTCCTATCAAACCACCTGCAAGATTTACACAGAACAGGTATATTCTGGTTGCAACTGATTATTGTACAAAATGGGTTGAAGCAATAGCTTTGAGAGATAATGCAGCAAGGAGTGTGGCAAAGTTTCTTTACAAGAATATCATGACCAGGTTTGGATGTCCAATTGAGCTAGTTTCTGATCAGGGAGGTCATTTCATTAACAAAGTGATCAGTAAATGGACTGAACTGCATATGATTTTGCACAAGAAATCAACTGTGTATTACCCCCAGGCAAATGGACAGGCAGAGAGTACCAATAAGATTTTGGTTAGGATAATCAGGAAGTTGGTAAATGAAAACAGGACAGACTGGGATGAGAAGTTAGACTCTGCACTTTGGGCTTTTAGGACTGCATTCAAAGTCACAACAGGAATAACACCTTTTAATTTGGTTTATGGACTGGAAGCAGTGGTACCCATGGAGTTTTTGGTGCCCAGTCTCAGGGTGGAAGTGCATCAGAATTTGTCCCCTGAGGAACAGGAACATTAAGTTTAAAATTTTTTCTCCAGGTGATTGGGTAATGGTTTATAACAGTAAACTGGGGCACATACCTGGTAAATTGAAGCTCAGGTATGTGGGGCCATTTAAAATTCTCAAGGCAGTTGGTCCAAACACTTTTATTTTAACTGATGAAGTAGGCAAAGTCATAGTCAAACCAATAAATGGTTTCCGACTTAAACCTTTCTTTGGACAAAACCTGGAGGACAAAAAAGAGAATAAAACTCATGAAGTGAATTTGATCGTGGTTCCTCGCACATGTGGAAAAGAGAGTGGAGCCATCATTTTTCAAACATTTGAGTTGATACGCGACCAACGTTTGCAGCCTTTGCGTTTCTTTCTTGTGCGCGCAGCCATGTCTACTCCACACAGAGCATCCATAGCCTCCAAGTATGATTTTCATGGTGAGGAGGAGGAGGTTTACCTATCACAGCGACCGGTACGTAAAACACGTTTGAAGAAAATGGTAGTGGAGATGTCCAGTGAGGATGACGATGACGTAGAAGAGTATAACCCTGTTCAGACCTCATCCATCTCCAAGGAAGAAGCTTCATCATACTACACCTTTGTAGACTTGAGGTATGAAATTGTTCTCAGTGAGAAGTGGGTAGCAACCAGGTTGAATCAATAGCATTGCTTGATTCAAGAGCTCAAGAAAATCTGATTTCTCGCAAATTATATATACATCTCAAGCTTGAAGAACGACTCCATCCTACTCAACAATAACTGGAAAGTAGTACATCACATTCATTAAGCATGTTGGGTTGGACAATATTTCATATACAAATACATCAATATGTTTATCCCCACAAGTTTTATGTGGTTGAGGATGTGAGCACACTACATCCAACGTTGTTGGGACAACCATGGCAGAAAGAGTATAATGTGCAGATAGATTGGAGTTCGCATACGGTCAAAATTCAACAAGCACATCAACACCAGGTGGTAGCATTTGCTCAGACAACCCGGAAGAACCAAGTAATGGTTCCACAATCACTTGGTAAAGAACAAAAAAGATGGGTTCCACTTAACCAGCAAAAGATACCTACGAAGGATAACCAATAAACCGCCCACCGTACTCAATCAAATAATGAGACACCACAGGCGACAATGAATAGATCAAGGCCATTGATACACAAACAACAGGTATGGGTACGGATGGATGGAAGTGAATGAGCCTACAAACCACAGTACAATAGTGGATGACCTCCGAGAAACAATGTTAAACAAACACCGAACAGGGCCATAAAACAGATGTGGATACCAAAAAACATGCTCAATTTCCAACTACATGAGACACACATTTGGATCCCCAAAGCGATGCTACAGGTACTCCCTTCAGTACAAGCAACACAAGCAGCGAGACAATCCCTAAATCCGACATCCGCAAATTGACCTATGTGAGTGCCGATCAAAAGAACCGCAAAAACAACCAAAGAAGAGGCCATAAACCTCCAAACACCTCCACATCAAAGCTACAAATGGAAATCAAAAGAGAAAAAGATTATGGCCACATCGGACAAGACACTCCCATCCAAGGAGATCACAACATCAATGTCTACAGTAGCGGCAAACCAAGCCACTTTTGCAAAGAAGACGATCAAACAACGAGCGGCAGATTTACAACTTTTAATTGCAAAGAAAATCTGCCAACCAAACCAGGAACATACAGGAAACCTCAACGTCGAATGCCAATAAGCATCTTGCTTATACCCTCCTCTCGCACCGCATCAATTTTACCATGCATTGACTGAGTATGCATCAGGTAGGGCCACGTTACAAGGCCGCGCATTAGCACGGTTGTTAACCCATGCACTGCACATACCACGAGGTGATACCTTGTCGTCCGAGAGGACTCCGATTAGGAAGGGGGAGGCATTTTCAATGCGAACCCGATGACCGTAAAAAGCAGCAAAAAGGGCATGTTTTGACTATTTTTTGAGGGGTTTACATTTGATTGCAAAATTTTCTGGACTAACCTGCATACATATGCCCTTATACAACATTAATCTACAGATATATGAGGCCAAACGCCAAATTGAGGCCTATAGGTGTGTGTATATATGTAAAAAAAACCATTTTTCGGGCAAAATATTGGTAAAACGGAAAAATCCGGCCATAAAAATTATATGTGAGTGTACATAGTGTGTCAAGGAGAAGTGTTTTTTTCGGATTGACCTTGCTATTTTCTTTTTGATTTTACTAATTATTGACAGAAAAACTTCAAAAATACAAAAACCAGGTGAAAGGTGAACGTAATGAAAAACAAAAAAGATGGGGATGATCAGTGACTATAAGATAACCCAAGGTACAGTGTGGGTGCAATTATGAGAATGAAGCGGGAGGCGTGTTGTGGCCAGATTTTGATCAAATCGTCAAAATTCTCAGAAACTGGGCAAACGGAGTCCAAATGAGGAACTTTTCGAGTCTAAACGCGTTTCGCAAAAAGTTAGGAGCACATGTCAAATTTCATGAAAAATGGTTTGGGGACCCTCATTATAAGATTTTTTCACTCCACTTAGAGCTCATTTCTACTATTTCACTTGTGAGAGAGAGCTCTAGCCACCTAGAGCGCACAGGACTTCCAACAACTGATACGCCGCGCACAGGCACTCGTCGGCCACCAGATATGAGAGGTAGACTCAGCACCTTATGCTCTTCATGTATATTTGATGTTTTGTCACCAAGACTAGCATAGAACTCCAACGGGGTTTGCAAGGTAGAGTCATGTAAGCATAGGTAGCCACCTAACGGCTAACCCAATACCAACAAGACTTCATAGGAGGTTTACCCTAGCTTAGGAGACCAATCTTGGATTCCCAAAGGAGGCAAGAACGCAACGGAGAAAACCCTACATCTCAAGCCCTGCAAGAGGCCACAAAGAGAAAAATCTGGCAAAAGTGACCCGAATGATACCAAAGCTCATGGGTAGGAGCTTCTCGATGAGCTCTACAAGGATACATAGGCCACATGGCCATAAGGCGACTCAAAGATGGCCTAAGGTTCAGAAACGGCATCGGAAACGCAAAGCGTCACTTGGATCTCACAGCCAAGCGAGACGTCCGTTTGCCACCAAACTTCACGAGCGGCTTACCAAGGCCTTCAACAACCAAGTCCTATGGTGGTAGACCACTACAAATCATCGAGGGAATGCAAATGCAATCATGGGCACTTCCAGAGTGACAAATCACCAAATGAAGCTCAGGTGAAGCCAAAGCCAACAAGAATCACATGGCAAGGTTCCCCAAGCGTTTATGAAGCTATGCTGGTCATCATCAAGAAATTTCATCGCGGAAAAGCGCTCCAAGAGTTAGAAATCGCCTCTGAGGCTCTGAAATCCAAGAAGGGAGTTTCTAACTAACTAGTTGATTTTTTAATTGAAATAAGGTACAAAGGGGACTTAGGAAGGTCATATGCACATAGTAGTAGGACTTGCTCCAAAAAAATGCACAGGAGACATCCTACACGTAGGATGTCTCAAGGCCACTTTTGGGCACCCAACTCATTAGTCAGCCGTACACACAGCCTCTACATGTCATTTACATCTAATCCCTCAAGTTTCACTCCATTTGGACCAAGTTTGACCTCTTATGCATCAACAAACACAAATTCAGAGCATAGAGGCAAGAAATGGCCATAGACCTATCAGAAATGATCCAAATCAAGTGAAACTTGAACCACACACTCTTCATAACATGTCAAAGCTAACTGTGAGGTCACATCTTCAAAATCATGAAAAACGATATCCTATGCGTAGTATGTCTCCAAGCTTGAAATGATCTTCAGGTGGATTTTTTGATCTTCAAAGATCTTTATCACATTCATACAAGCCCACCCACCAATTTTCAAGCCTAACAGATCACTTTTTGGCCTCGTAGCTCCATAGACGGACTTTTTAGACTCTCAAACACCATAAATGGTCTTCCTACCCTCAAAACTTATCCAAATTCATATCTAAGACCATGGTGATGATCCACAGGCTATGCCCTATCACATTGACAAGTTTCATGCAATTATGAGCAAAAACATATCCTACGCGTAGTATATCTCCAGGGTCATTTTGACTTACTGAGCAAAGTTTGACATCATGAATGTGATCAACATGCTACAAGAAGCCTACAGATTAAGTTTCAAGTCATTTGGATACCATTTGCTCATCATTACAGGACATCCTACTCATTTGTATACCTAGAAGCCTAAAATAGTCCAAAATTGCACTTTTTGGTGTCTAAATCAAAATCCAAGCAAATAGCTGTGATGTACAGGTCCTAAGCTATCATCATGTCAAGTTTCAAGTCATTCTAATGAAAAAGACATACAACACGTAGGATGTCTTTTGGCTTATTTTGCAGCACAAATCCTACTGTTTTCACTTGCAGGGCATCCTTAGTCCCTCTTGAGTTCATGTTTCAATTTTCCAGTCAATTGGATATTTAAAACTCAGTTTATCATCTAATCTGTAAGGAACGCTAACTTTGGGCTGATGAGTGCAACAAGATCCATGGCAGTTGCTAAGTCGCCAGCAAAGAAGAAAAGGATGACCAACAAGGACTACCTGGATGAGGTGGAGCCATTTATATACCAGCAGGAACCATAAATCCCACTACCACTTGGTTACAAAGCAACTTACTTGAAGCAAACGACCTTAGAATATACCAAGGCATGTTCAAAGACCTAGAGGGCAATGCCATAGAGCTTCCAATGATACCACATGAACTCAATGAGTTCACGAGAAAGCCAGAAATAGTGTCTATCTGGGAAAAGTTAGACTTACACAATTATTTTGAGGCTTTGCCAGCAGGAATTGACATTCAGAGAGTCTGGGAATTCGTCACCACAATAAAGGAGAATTGCATAGCTAAGGTAGCAGATCTACAAGGAAAGAACATAGTGATTGTAATCACGCCAGGGGTGGTTGCAAGTGCCTTGAACCTCTCTAATGCAGGAGACAGTGTCAATAAGAGGCGAGAAGAGGTGAAGGTATACAAGGAAACCAAGAAGAACTACACCTTCAAGGATATTGCAGATCTAATGGTGGCAACCATGTGCCAATTTTACAACCAATATTTCCATATCTGCACCAAGAGGCCTCAAAAGTACACTGTGCCACCTGCAGCAATTGGAACAACATTCACATGGGCAATGAAGACGAGTAGCCCAGGAGAGATAGATTATGCGGCATACCTGTAGGACCGCATTGTGAGGATGGGAACCAAGAATCCTACATATATTGCAGCAGGGGAGATGCTCACAAAGGTGATATATGAAGCTCTACATGCTAGGGGCCAGTGGCCTCTTCCTCCATCACAGAATGAGTAGTTGAAGCTAACAGAAGATAAGGAATAAGAGCAACCTACAGCTCCTAGGGTGACAACCAGAGTGAAAAGAAGGTTAGAGACAATAGAAGAAGAACCACCTCAGCCAAAGAAAGGAAAGAAAGCTACCATTCAGATGCCAGCAAAAGAGACAAAATCCCAGACGGCCGCTCGGCTAGAGAGGCTGATGGAGAGTTTCAGAGCTCGAAGAATTCTTAAAGGAGATCTAAAAAAATTATGAAAACCCTCACTTGAGGCCATGTCTGGATCATCTTGAAGGACTAATTGGGATTGCTTCGAAGATTCTATAAAGAATTTCGAGATCCTAGATGCGATGGCTGAGAATATTCCAATCATACCTTTTACCGAAGAAGAGGTTACTGATGTGAGGCGAAAGCTGTTAGAAGAGCAGGAAGGTGAAGAGAAAGAGAGGAAAACAAAGGCTGATCGAGACTTCAAAAAGAAGACATCAACCCCACCATCAAGCTGCGAGTCCAGTCCTCCACAATCACCACCTCCTCCTAGTCCTCCTCAACAGTGACAAACTGAGGAGTTGAGTAAATCTGAGAAGCAACAAGACTCCAAGAAAGAAGAGGACAAAGAGAAAAAGCAAAAGGAATAATTTGAACCAAAGCCGGAGAAGCAAGATCTGGAAGCGGAACACTATGGAATATTCCTGGATCTACTAGCTATTGGATACACCCAAGAAGAGGCATCTCATACAGCTTTTCAACTATCAACCCCTAAACCAGAAGAAGACACGATAAGCCCTCGTTTGGTGGAGCTAAAAGAGATTGCAACAGATACCATGGATTTGTAACCACAAGCCGAAGATTGGGAAGAAGTGATGCAAAAACTGCAAGGATTAAGAGCCAGATCAGTGGCCAAAGAGATTGAGTATGAAGGGCTGAGGTTGAGTGAAGAAAAGGTGAAGGCTGAAGTGGAAACACTTCAGCAACAAAGTCAAGAGAAAATGCATAGCGAAGCACAAATGCAAGCTGAACTAGAAGCAGCACTAAAGAAATGTCAAGAGTTAGAAAGCCAAAACTAAGAAACCAATTGGAAGTCGATGAACTCTGAAGAAGAATACCAAAAAATCAGCAATGCTCTGACTGAAGCAGACAAGGAAATGGATGGGCTCACCCTATAGCTGGAGGAAGAGTCAAAACAGGTTGAGAGCTTGAAAGAGGCTAAGGGCAAGGCTGAAATATCACATAGGCTAGCCAAGATGAGGTGATTGAACTAAAGGAGCAAATCAAAGTGAAAGATCAAACGATTCAAAGGTTGAGAGCATCTCCGGGCAGAGCAAGGGCTGCAGCTGCAACTAGCACTAGCCAAGATAAAGATGTGTTTGAAGAACAAATTATAGAACTTCACAAAGAGATGACGCTTGAAAAGAGGCAGAGAGTGATGCTAGCAAAGGGATCAATGGTGATACAAAGCAGATTGGAAGATGATAACAAGCAGAATTGGTTAACCTTCAGAAAAGACTAGAAGATGATACAAAGACGCTGCAGATAGAGAATGATGAGGTAAGGCAGAAGCTAGAAAAAGCTGATAGAGTCAATGAAAAACTTAATGACCTATTAGTAGCTGTGATAGAACAATCTCAATTAGCAAAAGACGACTAACAAAAGCAGCTGGATGAACTTAAGAGCCAAATAAGTGAAGAACCTCAGCAAAGTCATGGGCCGGTTGCAATGGAAGGAATTGATATAGAGAATGTGTCAGATCTGATGGACACAACAATACAAGAGGACATTGCTATGGGACCCTTACAAAAGCCTCGGGATCTGACACAAGAAGAAGAAGACAATCTACAGAAAGCAATAGAAGCAGCCATAAAAGACACCGCCAAAGAAGCAATGCTGTGGGAGCAGAGGGTATTGAAGTCAATGACCATTCATAAATTGGATGCAAAGTCGTTCAACATGAATGGCTACAACCCTCTCTCCTCTATCCTCTTCTAAAATACGAGGCTGCTACAATCAACAAGAGGATTAAAGAGCAGCCTATAGTGCCACTGTACAATGAAGACATCACCAAACTAGAAGGTGTTAAGCTCATTGTAGACTCTCAACCAAGATGGAGGAAGGAATGGCTCACTAAATACCCACATTATTTAGTACATTTGGTAGAGGTGCCTAAAATGATCAGAGATGACCTCAGCTTTTGCCCTCTACCAAGGATGCGGACATGGAAGGAACATGAATCGCTGAAGAGAAGACACCCCACGTGGCGCAACTACCCGAAGCTGCCAGTCTTGAAGGCAGGCGAGAGAATGAGTGAGCAATACATGGTGAAAACCCTAACGGGCACCATTAAGTTGTTCACTGGCTCGCCTGACCTCTCTTGCAATATGCTCAGAAAGATATGTAAAACACTTATGGAAGTCTTTGAAGTCTTCAAACCAGGACAAGCCACAGACAGCATATTCTTCTTCCAGGACACTTATAGATGTGCTTATGAATGGTGTGCTCAACCTTCCCATGAGGTGATACATGCCCTCTACCAAAGAATAATGTTCGTGCCCTCATACCATCTCCAAGCCTTTGAAGAAGCCTTCTACACCGGCTTATTCACCATCGACACGGATATATTCGGCACAACATTAGTGGCCTAGCATGCACGGTATGAGTCTTTTTTGAAGATGCGCGACATCCTCCACTGAGTCAGCGGCTCTACTGTCATGTCGGGGACGACATGAGCTAGGAGGGGGGGTGTTAGCTGAAGACTGGCGGCCACACTCAAGTGAAGACTGACGAAATGAGAAAAGAAGGAAATCTATGTAATCATTCTTTGATTAGGAAAACCTGTAATTTCACTTGTAAATACTGGGGACTTACATAAGTTTCCAATTTTGTATATTACTTTTTGCCATTAGACTGAATAGGATTTCACTTTGGAACATGAGGATTTTCATTTGGAAGGTATATATACCAAATTTTAACCTTAATGAAAGACCCCCTTTGTTCATTCTATGAGGTGTGTGTGAGAAGCGTATTCTGTGTACGAGAGAGAGTGAGAGTTTATCTTGACGCTACGCGCACATTGGTGGTAAAAATTGAGTCCGGAGAAGTGCAGCGTGTTGCTCTCGGAGAGAGCTACGCGCCAACACCTACATTGCGCGTGTATGGCCCGGCTTTGCGAGATTGAACCGCGAGCTATTTCTAGCGATTCGGTAAGCAAACAGTGTCTGTTTTTGCATTTCAACATATCCACGCATTGGTATTGAGTATAGCTACACATTAGGCACCTTAGTTTTTAGAAACGTTGACCTGCAAAAACCTGTCAGACATCCTACGTGATTTTGCATTGGGTGTTTTTGGGTAGGGTTTTGGGTCACGGACCTTAGGGAGAGTGGCCTATTTGTGTTAATAGGATATTCCTCAAGTTTTGTAGCATTTCAAGAATATCTTATGGGCATTTGGCTCATGGAAGCATTGTAAGAAATCTCCTCCTGTGCACAATAGTAGGCTGTAACTTAGACATTGGGTAGAGACCTCTGTAGGAAGTAGTCAATAGTCGGTCGAGCATAGGTTGACACCCTATGCTTGCTTCCATGCACCTACGGGTCGAGATTCATCCTTAGTTGACAATTCTTGCTAGGTGAGTTCTTGATGTGCTGACGTCCATCGCGGCATATCCGCCAACAACCATCCAATAGTATTTGAGTACACCTGGTGGGCATCTGGGCTAGGGAGCTGACATGTGTCCCTCTTTCCCCTTGTGTACAAAAGGAGCTTGTGTGTGTGTGTATGAGTTTCTCTCTCATCCCCTACTTCTTGGGCTCGCCCCCTCCTATGTAGGGCTTGACAAAGACTTTTGGGACACACACAAAGCATCCAATTTTCCCTAAAGTTGACCTTTGGACACAACCTTTGAATTTTGGAACCTTAGCATTTTGGAAGTCTTAATGGGCTGAACCTTAAGGTCTTTTAAGCCCATTGTTGCACATAGCTCTTTTGCAGAGGGCCCCCCCTTTGGATCCCTATTTTTCCTCCTTTGGATCCCTAATGTGGCCGGTCTACTAACTTAACCAATATTCTAGCTTTTTCTCCCATGGCACTTCTCCATATTAAATGATCTGTTTAACATGAGAAAATCATTTAGGAGAATTAGATATTGATTATTATGACAGTATGTGCGCATACTATAGATGTTTCATAGAAAAAATCTCTTAACTAGAAGGACCACTACATGAATAAAAAAAGAAGAACATTAAGTATTCATGGACTCCTAAAGAGAAAAATGGTTTTGACAAGTTTAAAGAAAATCTTTCCTCCCAACCAGTGCTTACATTAACGGATCTCTCAAAGCCATTTGAGGTCCAATGTAATGCTTGTGGATATTTTCTTGGAATAGTTTTGCTTCAAGAAGGGAATGCCATAGCATATGAGAGTCAAAGACTCAATTCCAACGAGCGAGTATGGGGCATCTACAAAAAGGAGCTACTAGATGTCCTACATGCCCTCGACACATGGAAGTACTATATATTGGGGATTCCATTCATCCTGTGAACGGATCACCAAAAATATTAACTACTTTATGATGCAAACCAAGCTCTCCAAAAAACCAATGAGGTGGGAAATTTTTCTTTCGCAATTCAATTTTCATGTTGGTGACATTGCTGGCAAGCACAATCAAGTAGTTGATGCACTATCACGACAACCAAGGGCAAATGAGGTGTCCATATAAACTCACAATGATCTATCTTCCATGATAGATGCATATGCTACTAACCTCAATTTTAAGGATGACTTTCAACCCTTGCCTTAGGGAAGAAAGAAGAGCCATTCACCTTATAGGATGGTTATCTTCTCAATGGAAATTGGCTATATGTGTTACTCACTCTCTTTGTGAGAAAGTGATGTATGAATCCCATGATCCTCCCTATGCCGGTCATAGAGGGATTCAACCTACTCGTCGAGGAGTAGAGACATATTTCTATTGGCCTACTGTCAAAATGGACAGACAAGCAAAGTATGATAGGGGGAAGCAACCTGGATTTCTCCAATCTTTTCCAATTCCCGATTCACCATGGGAGAGCATATCCATGGATTTTATCTTTGGATTGCCCAAGTCCATCCATGGGAATACAGGAATATGGAAAATAGTAGATAGGTTTAGTAAACAAGCACATTTTATACTCGGGGGGTGCACTATGTATTCATGTTAATGTATAACATGAGTTCAAAAGGAGGGGTTTTGAAATACAAAAAATTTAGGTAATTTAACAGAGATACATTAAAATAAGGGGGTTTTATATTCAATTTTAGAAAATTTCCTAAAATAAGAGGTCATTTTATTCATTCAAACATGTTAAAAGAGGGGTTTTTTAATACCCCACGAATGCACGTTATATAGAGAGTTACTGAATGGTGAATCCCCCGAGATTTTACACATGTCAAAAAGACTAATAAGGAGAAGTGTGGGGTGGGAGCATCTCAAAGTCTACTTGGAAAGAGTTTGAGAATGTCCAAAAGAGTTTTTTTACAAACTTTCTCCAAGATAAGACACAAACACCATGTATGCTCCTACTTCTTGAGTCAAGATCTCTTTCAATTGAGGTTATGGCCATGGAAAGGGTTGTGGAGGACAAGATAAAGATGTGTCAAAACCCCTCACATTGACTTTCTACAATTTCATGGGAGGCAAGCAAAAAAAGTGCAAAAGACGCATAAAGGCAAGATCTTGGGCACGAGATGGATGCAAGACATAAAGAAGTGGTTTGGGAGATGGGATCATTACACTTGCTACATGATGCCTCTGAGAGGCGGAAGTGAAAACAATAGACCCGGTGGCCTCTACACCAAGACTATGCACAATGACCTCATCATGGGGAATACACAATAGGGGCACCACCTAGCAAGATATGCGGCTAGGACGCATACATATACACAATGAAGCATGCATGAAAAATAATTTCAAGATCCACGCCCAAATGTGGAATGGGGTGGTCGGAGAATAAGGTGAGAGGAGTGGTGAGTGAGTGAGAATGGGCTCACTACGCGTGCATGTAGTAAGGAAGATAACGAGGTCAGGGATACATGCAAGTATGCTCACTTCTCATACAAAAGGTGGCAAATCCGCACACCTTAAGATGGAAGTAGCAAGATGATAGGAGTATGAGAGGGAGAGAGAGTGTGTGTGTGTGGTGGCGAATCCGCACACCTTAACATAAGCAAAAAAAAAATGGCAAGGAACAAGCATATACCATACTCACAATGAGATGTATCCAAAGCGACACAAAGTATGGCACCAAGATGGAGTGTGTTGATTGCTTGCAAAAGATGAATACAATAGGTAGCGTATGGCAGGAAAATGAGAAGGGAACAAGATCGTAGGAGGAATAATGGAGAGATGGGAGTTGATGGCGAGGAATATCATGAGTGTGTCCACCCTTCTTCTTCTTCTTGAAATTGTGTCTTCAACCCTTAATTACAAGTGGTGTGGAGGTGTGGTGTTCATCTTTTGTGCATGGTGATGGTGATGATGATGGTGTTGTGATTATGTGATTAGGTTTCATGCTACAAGCATGTAGCACAAGAGTGTGTATGGATAGGTGTGTGCGTGTGTGTGTGTTCTCTCCCAAAGTGAGCTCTCATGGCCTCCTTATATAGGGAAAGAGGGAAGGATTTAGCAATATTTCTATTTGAGGTGAGTGTCCCACTTTGGTGACTAGGAAAATGGGGTGCATGTGACTGTGGCTCCCATCTTGTCTCCTCATTATTTAAAATACCAGAGTCAATAGAGAGAGAAGAGAGAATGTGGGTAGGATGTGTAGGATAGGAAATATTCACAATAGTCTAGCTTTGGATAGACATAAGCTTATTAGGGAGAGAAGAGAGAGGTAAGAAAATTATAAGAGAGGTTGTCGAAGGTGGATATTTGTTGATGAGGATGGGTCCTCAAAAAATTGTGATAGAATTACTCTAGACTAGCCAAGACCTCATTAAAAGAGCCTTGTCTCTTGTAATCATGCTTGAAGACTTGTAGAACCATAGCCATTCTAGAAGGAAGAAAAGTGGGGATGGCCTGTGTCACCATTACACGAGAAAACTGGGGTCCACTACAAAAATCATATCTCCGTGTTCATAACTTCAAAAATTCTGAAAAAAATTGAGCTAAAAGTTGAGATCAAGAGCTACATCTTTCATGTTGAACGCTCCTTCAGATTCGGGGTTCTTCTTTACTTAAAAAATTCAGCCAAATAATGTATTATTTGTGGCTGCAAAAGTCTTTTGGTGGTCCCCTTTGAGTGGACTTCTCTCTTGCCTTCAAGTGTAAGCTCCTTCATGTGTATGAAAACATGACCTAGAGTGTTGAAAAGATTGGCAATCATCTAGATGGAGGTATTATTGAAATTTGAAAGTGGGGTTGAGGTTTGAAAATGAAAACTAGTGAATAAAATATTTGGTAGAGTGGAATAATATACATACATGAAAAAATATATTAGAAAATACTAGAATATATATATTTAATATTTTTAAGGTCAAAAGAGAGATCAACAAAGAAAGCTTACTTATTATGCTACATCGTGATTGATTAGCATAAGTATTATTTATTTAATAAAGGCTAAAACGTTAGTAAAAAAGGGAAGAAAAATCAAAAGTAACTTATATAGTAGGAAATATTTTTGGTAAAAGAGAAAAAAAATATGGGGGGTTTCCATGCATGGAAAAGCTTGCCTCACCTCAATACACTCTCAAGTGAATGAAGCTTTTCTACAACGCCAATGTATTACGGCTTGGGAGGAATCCGGTAGGTCACGCTGTACATTACACCACCCGTATTGTCCCAAACTACAAAACTGTTACGGCATAAGCCGCACATTGTGGTACTGTGGTCTTGTGGATGTCTGGCAATTGCAGACTAGGAATCACACGGCTTTGGGATAGTTCTTCAGGGGATATCATGAGATAGGATGGGGTTTTGCACCGTTTTTTATCTGCGCTGGAGCAGCGGTTGTATATGGGGGACATACCAGTCTTTGGGGATATCTCTAATGTTCATGCCATCAATATATTTCCCTCTTGTACTCTCTTCTCGGTGGCATATCAATGAAGAAAACGGTGTTTTGATTCTGTGACTTGTCTTCTATTCTGCCTTCATGTGTTTTGATGTTCATATATGTAAGGCAGTGTGAGGGTATTCATTCACGTAATGCTTATTGCTCCGCTGTGGACAATATACATTACATCTGGCGACTACGATGGGATTTTAACCCATGACCTTTGTCCTGTGGTCTTGCGGATGTCTAGACATTGCAGACTAGGAGTCATGCGGCTTTGGGATAGTTATTCAGGGGATATCATGAGAGAGGACGGGGTATTGCACAGTTACGGATCTGCGTTGGAGCAGCGGTTGTATATGGGGGGCATACCAGTCTTTGGGGATATCTCTAATGTTCATGTCATCAATATATTTCCCTCTTGTACTCTATGTTCAGTGGAATATCAATGAAGAAGACGGTGTTCTATTTCTATGATTTGTCTTCTATTTTGCCTTCATGTGTTTTGATGTTCATATAATGTAAGGGAGTGTGAGGATATTCATTCCCGTAATGCTTATTGCTCCCCTACAAGCAATAGACATTACAAAAACCATGTTCTTCACTAAAAGAGGAAACCTCATATGCTTAAGCCTATCCCCTTATCAGCAATATGCACTATCGCATATTGCTGACAAAGGGATAGGCCACCCGTATTTTCCCCATCTACAAAACCATGTTCTTCAATAAAAGAGGAAACCTTATATGCTTGAGTCTATCCCCTTGTCAGCTGCACCTACTTTGATGCGAGATAGGGTGTTGGGGTAATGGAGAAGTTTGAACATTATGCTCATTTCAAGTTCAAGAGTTTGAGTACTACACACTACTAGAGTGCTCACCTTTGCTCACATCCAAACTTGCTTCCCTCACATTTTTATCCATGACTTATACCTATACACTTTCCTCTCCCACAATGTGGGATTTCCATTGCGACTCTCATCATCACAATTTTGTAGCATCAAGAATCACTCATCAGTCATACACATACCACATCACATGTAACTTTGGTTCCATAGGTCATATTTGACCTCCGAGGACTATAATAAACTTTATCTATCTATCTCTTGGCCGCTCTTTGAATGATGGTCACACCAAAATTTCTCTATCTATCTCTCTCTCTCTCTCTCTCTAGTGCAGCCGTTTTTTGACATAGTAGACAATAGTTCACTCTTTTGATGTCATAAAATATAATATCTAACTTTACCAAATGATTTTCTCATATTAAGTGATCATTTAGTATGGGAAGATAAAAGGGGAACAAGAGTTAGGCTATAGATATGTTCTTCTAGACCTATCTCAATAGGGGACCAAAATGATGAATGATTTCCTAAAAACTAATATCTAGCCAACCCAAATGATTTTCTCATATTAAAATAATCACTTAATGTGAGAGACTAAATGAGAATAAGGGTTAAGATATTGAGATGTTCTTATAGATCTATCTCAACATGGGGCCAAGGGCCCAAATGAGAAATGGTATAGCAAAGAGCAAGGCTAACCAATGGAGCATAACACCATAGGGTTAGCTTCATTGAAGACCTCCAATAATGTGTGTAAAAGTCCTTTGGCCTTAGGTAAGCTAGGGCTGAGCTTGAGGCGGGAACCCGACTGAGCTCGAGGTGCTTGTCATGCTTGATATTGAGGTGCTTGAGGTGCTTGATGATTGAGGTACTTGAGATGATTGAGGTGCTTGATGATTTAGATGGGAACTGGGCCTATGCATGAGGGTCTTGAGGTGTCAAAAGGTCAAGATTCAGTCCCTACAAGGAAGGGATGAGCCGTACAAGAGGGGGGTGAGAGATAACACCCACACACTCACATAAGGCATGCATGGTACAAAGAAAGCAAAAGGGACACTTGTCAAGTTCCTCCTCATGTTGCCCTCATGGTGTGCCTGAAGCCTATTGGTTGGCCACCCAAGGGGTCCAATGATAATTTAGAAGATTTAATTAATTGATTTTGCATTTATCAAGCCCTCTCTCTCAAAGGGGAAAGGGAGACACTTGTCCCAAGGCTACCCTTGCTGCTTATAATGCCTCCTGCTTGTGACTGACTAGGCCTGAAGGGGTCCAATGAGCTTCAAGCATGAGCTACAAGGGGGGGTTGACCCAAGCAAGCTAGGGGGTTTCTTAGGGGGTATACTCACCCAGAAACACTCACAAATACTCTCATTGCACAGTGCAAGAGCTCAATCTCCTTCTCCAAGCAAGTAGAGGTTGAGAGCCTACACCAACACTTTTGGCGATGGAGCACAAATCCAACCAAGAGCCATGCTTCAATGCTTAAGCTTTCCATATCCTTCTTCTTCATTACTATGCTATTATGTATGCTAGCAAGAAGAGTTATGATAAGTGAGGAGCTAATTCTTTCTCTTATGAAATGTTTCTTCTTCATCTTCCCTACCCTCATTCCCTGCTAGCTCTCTCCACCTTCGAAGGTGTCTGAGGTCTTGGGATTGAGGCTTGGGATAGTTAAAGCTTTCTTCAAGTTTATGTTATGCTTGTGATGCATGAAGCTTTCCATCTTCATTGCATCACGTAGGTCACGAGGAACACAAAGATTGTATTGTAATGGGAGAAATCATGATACAAATGCCTATTGGAGGGGGGACCGGCTCCACATAAATCCGGTCGTGAACGGTTGTCATGTTCTCTAAATTCTCTCTCTTGCAAAAGTATTGTTCATGCCAAGTTAACTAATTTCTATGATTATGTTGCTATCTTCAACTATGTTCACCCGCTATGCTCACAAAGTCATTTCGCAAAAGTACTCTCATTAATTTCCACTACTCTTGAGTTAAATAGGCCAATTCCATTATATTGGTATCAGAGCATTTGGTTTATCTTTTCTTGATTAAGAAGAGAGGTCCTTAAGTAGCCTATAAATGGTTGATGATGTTAATTATATTAGGGTAAGTGGAACTGGGATCTATTATCGGTTTTGTTGACCACTATGTGGGATATGGTGCACACCTCAGGAGCTTTGTACTCAATAATGGAGTCTTTTTAGACATGCCTACGGCTTTACCATTATTAAGCCATAAGAAGTCCAAAAGGAGCTAGCCCATTGGCAACTCTACTATGTTAGGCCTACTCCTCTACTCTCTATAATTAAGCACTTTGAGCCGTGGGTGTAGATACTTAAGAGATGATTTTCAAAGGCTAAGAGGAGTGAAAACTAATGTTTTGAATTGCCAAAGAATACACTAAGTACATACTTAAATTTTGTTAACATGGCTGACAATAATTAAGAGAGTAGAATGAACATTGATAGCTTTGATTCTTCACATGAAGGTGCTAATGATGATGCTCCCATGTTTGTGAATTATCTTGTCACTAGGTTGCAGCAAGCTATGGGCAACCCTGCTTTGCAAGCCAAAGTTACTCAACAACTTCGTGCTTATGGAATTTCCCTTCCTTTCCAAGAGGAGAGAGAGCTTAGGAGGCCTCTTGAAGAGACCCCCAAGAGAAGACTCTCTCCCATTCGAGAGGAGGAATCCAAAGAGCAAGAAGCAATGAAAGTTTAAGTTCCTTTGAATATGTGGCTCCATAAAGACGACAATCTAAACGATCGCCCACTCCTCCCAAGAGGAAAAGATCAACACATAGTCCTTCTCCTCGTCACTCCAAAAGGGAAGAGATGAAACAAAGGAAGAAAAGGGCTAGGAAGAGGTCACCCTCTTCTCATTCTTCTTCACCTTCCTCCTCTTCTGACCAAAGCTATGGCTATTCTTCTAGAGAATAGAAGAGGGGAGGAAATCGCAAATCATTTCCTGCATGGCAAAGGTCACAAAAGCTAAAGAAATTCAAGGAGGAAGGAAAGAGTATCTCTTTTCTCACCTATGATGGCACCCTTGGTGCTACCAACAAAGTGTTGGCCTTCATCCACCAGTTTGATGCAGCCTTTGAAGACGAGGTCTTCACAGAGTCCTCCAAGCTACACCATGTAGCTGTGCACTTCCAAAATCAGCTCTTCAATGGTGGGCTAGCCTTCGTGGCAATGGTGAATCCCCAAAGACATGGAAAACTCTATGAGTTTCCATCATGAAGCAATTCCTTGCAAGCAATGAAAAGAACAAAGTGCTTACCGAATGGTGCAGCTTGAAGTTTCTTTCTCATGAGTCTATCCAAAAGTATGTAGACAAGTTTTGGGATTTACATCTCAAGGCTACCGTCTTTCAAAAGATAGACTTTGCCAAGCAAAGGCAACAATTTTGTGGGGGATTACCTGAAGAGATGGCGGAATACATCAACTCTCAACGGCCTGGAACTATTGGTGAGGTAATCCATCACACCATGGTTGCTTCGCGCATCAATTTTCATCAAGGGGCTGGACGGAATGTCAAGCCCATGGAAAACAAAGACAAAAATGATGCAAAGGGGAAAACCAATGTTCAAAATTCTTCCCAAGGAACTACCAACAACAACAACAATTGGTCCAAGGAGAAGGGAGTTTAGAAAGGCAAAAACAAAATCTCTCCTAAAGAGCTTGAAGCTTTTTGCAAGGACCATAAGTGTTTCAAGTGTGGGGAGCAAGGACATGGCTATCGTTCTTTTCCCAAGAAGAATACTTGCAATGAGACTCCTAGGGCTTCCACCATCAAAGCCCAAAAGAGGATGCTCATTGCAAAGGATCATCACTTTCCTATGCTTGGGGAAAGGTAAGAGAGCATGATGCCTTCATCTTGACCCTGGCTCTACTCACAACTTCATATCAAGGGAGTTGGCCACCAAGTTGGGGCTTTCGAGATGGGAGATATGGTAATAGCTTATGCAACTTTCAAGGGTCAGCAAGCCTCCATTACTCCCTTGATTGGGAAGTTGAGGCTTCATGTCCAAAGCTATGTTGACAAAGAAGAATTCTTCATCTCTCCTCTCCAACATGAGGATGCTATCCTAGGGGCACCATGGTTTGATCGCATGGCTGCCAATATAGAGTTCCTTGAAAGGAGAATCTACTTCACCTACAGGGGAAAGAACATGTATATAGATGCTAGGGAGCACGGTCACACTATTCCACTTGTAAACCCTCTTTCTCTTGATAAGTCAATGAAGAGCTCATTTTTTGCGTACATGATTTTTGTCAAAGAGTCTCTAAAAGATCCTAATGTCTCATCAAATGTAAATGGTAGGAATCAAGAAGATCTAGGCTTGTCTAATTTTCTAAAAGGATTCCAAGATGTGTTCATCAATGATATCCCTATGGACTTACCTCCAACACAAGGGGATGATGACCATCGCATTAAGCTCCTTCTAGGAAGCTCACTGCCTAACAAGCCTCCTTATCGAGTCTCACAAGCTCAATAAGAGGAGATCATGAGGCAAGTACAGGAATCGGTAGACAAAGGATGGTGAGGCCTAGTTTCTCTCCCTTTTGTTCTCCATTCCTTTTAGTGCAAAATAAAGATGGTACATACCGTATGTGTGTGGACTATCAAGCACTAAACCATATCACTATCAAAAAAATATTTCCCGTGCCTTGGGTAGAAGATCTATTTGATAATCTACAAGGCTCTACCTACGTTAGTAGGATTGAACTTAAGAGTGGATATCATCAAATAAGTATAGTGGATGAAGATATCCTAAAGATCACGTTTCGCACAATGCTTGGTCTTTATGAATATCTAGTCATGCCTTTTGGCTTGACTAATGCACCAGCTACGTTCAATCGTCTAATGGAGAAATTTTTTAGACCTTATCTTAAATTCACTGGAGTGTTCTTTGATGATATCATCATCTACTCCAAGTCTTTGGAGGAACATAAGCAACATCTCCAAGTTATTTTTCAAGCATTGAGGGAGAATAAGCTTTTTTCTCAACCAGCAAAAAAGTGAAATTTTTCTTCAAGAGATTCAATACTTAAGTCATATTATCTGTCAAGCTGATGGTATCCGTATGGATCCATCAAAGTTAGAGGTAATAAAATCATGGCCTAACCCAAGGAATCCACATGAGCTAAGAAGCTTTATTGGTATGTGTGCATACTATAGATGCTTCATAGAAAAATTCTCTCAAGTAGTAGGACCACTACACGACTTAACTAAGAAGAACGTTAAGTATGTATGGACTTCTAAGGAGAAAAATGCTTTTGATAAGCTCAAAGAGAAGGTTACTTCCAACCAGTCGTCATACTTATAGATCTCTCAAAGCCATTTGAGGTCCAATGTGATGCTTGTGGTGATTGCCTTGGAGCAGTTTTGCTTCAAGAAGAGCATGCCAAAGCATATGATAGCCGAAGGATCAATACTGATGAACGAGTCTTGGGAATTTATGAGAAAGAGCTTTTAATTGTTCTACATGCCCTAGACACATGGAAGCACTACTTATTGGGGACACCATTCATTCTACAAACCAATCACCAAAGTCTCAAGTATTTCATGACGCAAACCAAGCTTTCCAACAAAAAAATGAGGTGGGCAAATTTTCTTTTGCAATTTAATTTTCATATTTCTCACATTGCTGGTAAGCACAATCAAGTGGCTGATGCACTTTCACGACGACCAAAAGTTAATGTAGTGTCTATATCTACTCACAATGATCTATCTTCTATGATAGATGAGTATGCTACTGACCCTAACTATAGAGACATAATGTCATCCCTTGCTTTGGGGAAGAAAGAGGAACCATTCACCTTGCAGGATGGTTATCTTCTCCACGGCAATAGGCTATGTGCTACACATTCTCCTTGTGAGAAAGTTATGTATGAATCCCATGCTCCTCCATATGTGAGGCATAGAAGTATTCAACCTACTCTCCAAGGATTAGAGACGTATTTCTATTGGCCTAACATGAAAGTGGACATACAAGAGTATCTTTCAAAATGTGTAGTATGCCAAAAGACCAAATATGATAGAGGGAAGCAACCTGGACTACTCCAGCCATTGCCTATCCCAAATTCACCATGGGAGAGTATATCCATGGATTTCATATTTGGATTACCCAAGTCTATCCATGGGAATACGGGAATATGGACAATAGTTGACAGGTTTAGCAAGCAAGCACATTTTATTCCTGTCAAAAAGACTATTAAGGCACATCAAATGGCAACTCTCTTCATATCACAAATTTTCAAACACCATGGATTACCCACATCCATTGTGTCAGACAGAGATCCTAGAATGACCAGTAATTTTTGGAAAGGTCTCTTTGAAATTCTAGGAGCAAGATTGAATTTCTCTTCGGCCTATCACCCACAAACGGATGGCCAAAGTGAGATAGCCAATCTTATGATACTTGATCTACTAAAGACTTATGTTACAAAATTAGATCAACGCTCACAATGAAAAAAGTGCTTACCTCTTGTAGAGTATGCCTACAATAATATTGTAGATACTTCTATGAGAAAAGCACCTTTTGAGATCATTGAGGGAAGACCTAAAAGTCCCTTGATACTCAAAGTACATGGGAAGATCTTCGCCACCAATGAGTATAGCCGTGACCTACAAGAATCTTTTCAAAAGATTAAGGAGGCTACATCCATCTCTCAACAAAGGAAAAAATCTGCTGCTGATAAGCACAGAAGGGCCTTAATGTTCAAAGAAAATGATTGGGTCTTACTCAAGTTTCCTAAGGCTGGATTAAGGCAAACGATTGGCAAAAATCCTATGGGCCATCTAAAGTATTATGCTAAACTAGGCAAAAAATACTATGGTCCTTTCCAAATCTTGAATCCCATTAATGAGATGGCTTATCAACTCGAGTTGCCCAACCATTGGATCATACACAATGCCTTTCATGTAAGCCTACTTAAGCCCTACAAAGGAGAGCCACCAAGTGAACCAATTATTGAAGACCCTCCTGAAGTTGAAGACCAAGAAGAGGCGCTACAACCCGAAGCTATCCTTTGGGATGAAGACAAGGTACTAAGACATGGTAAGATTATCCGATGGTATCTTATTAAGTTCAAAAATTATCCTTTTGAAGATGCTAGATGGATGCAAGGAATACAGCTTAAGGATAGTATGAACCTTTTCAATGCTTACAATGCTACATTAGAGTAAGAAAATGTACAAATTTCTTTTAAATGACTCATGTTTTTGTCTTATAAGACTATTACTCTTTTTAATTGTGCACAAATTTAACTAGTATGCATACTTAAAATCATGTTTGTGATGACAACGTCTCTCAAACACCAAGTAGAATTTGTCACTCTACTTTGGGAGAATGAAATGGACTAAAGAGCAGACATGCTTGCAACAACTATGTCTCCCAAGCACCAAATGGATTAGTCATCCATCTCATAGGGTAAAAAGGGATCCTCTACCTGCTAAGTAAAATTGACTAATGACTAAGGCTTTGTCTCTTCTACCTCATAGTCAAGGACGACTATGGTTTCAAGAGAGAGGTAATGTCATAAAATCTAATATCTAACCAAACCAAATGACTTTATTATATTTCATTGATCACTTAATGTGGGAGAATAAACGGGAACAAGGGTTAAGATATTGATATGTGCTTATAGATCTATCTCAACACGGGGCCAATAGAAAAGGGGCCCATATGAGAGATGGTCTATCAAAGAGCAAGGCTAACCAATGGAGCATAATACCTTAGGGTTAGCTTCATTGAAGACCTCCAATAATGTGTGTAAAATTCCTTTGACCTTAGGTAACATAAGGCTAAGCTTGAGGCGGGAACCCGACCCAGCTTGAGGTGCTTGTCATGCTTGATTATTAAGGTCTTGATGATTGAGGTGATTGAGATGCTTGAAGTGCTTGATGATTGAGATGCTTGAGATGCTAGGGTTGTACTTGGGTTAGAACCCAGCCCAAGCTTAAAGTGCTTAAGGGCCAAGCTTGTGGTGGGAACTGAGCCTATGCATGAGGGGTTTGAGGTGTCAAAAGGTCAAGATTCAATCCCTACAAGGAAGGGGCGAGCCCTACAAGAGGGGGGATGAGAGAGAACACCCACACACTCACACAAGGCATGCATCGTACAAAGAAAGAAAAAGGGACACTTGTCAAGTTCCTCCTCATGTTGCCCTCATGGTGTGCCTGAAGCCTATTGGTTGGCCACCCAAGGGGTCCAATGATAATTTAGGATATGTAATTGATTGATTTTGCATTTATCAAGTCCTCTCTATCAAAGGGGAAAGGAGGACACTTGTCCCAAGGCTACCTTTGCTGCTTGTAATGCCTCCTGCTTGTGATTGGCTAGGCGTGGAGGGGTCCAATGAGCTTCAAGCATGAACTACAAGGGGGGGGTCGACCCCAAGAAAGCTAGGGGGTTGCTTAGGGGGTATACTCACCCACACACACTCACAAACACTCTCATTGTGTGCTATGCAAAGTGCAAGAGCTCCCTCTCCTTCTCCAAGCAAGTGGAGGTTGAGAGCCTACACCAACACTCTTGGCGATGGAGGTCAAATCCAACCAATAGCCATGCTTCAATGCTTAATCTTGCCATCTCCTTCTTCTTCATTACTATGCTATTATGTATGCTAGAAAGAAGAGTTGTGATAAGTGAGGAACTAATTCTTTCTCCTATGAAATGTTTCTTCTTCATCTCCCCTACCCTCATTCTATTATGGAATTGATATCTTATTATTTATTGCTATTGTGACAGGTGGAAAAGGCTTGACCGAGCTAAGCTATTGGAAAAGGATATCATATTTTAGTTACATTTTATTATTCAAGTGCTCTTTTATGAGCTTTGGCCATTTATGATCGGCCGGCCACTTTGTAACCAATTTGACCATTCAAGAAATCTATATAACAAATACGTGCAAGAGGGAAATGGTCACTCTTGCATGGGGGGAGATTGCACCCAGTGTCTGCGTTGCTCTTTGTCATCTCTCCTCTCTTCTCTCTCACCGTGCCAAGCGTAGCACTCCGCTCTAGGAGGTGCGCCTACACGTGCGTTGTCTTGCTCTTTGTCTCTCCCTGTTCGTGTATAGCTTGGATTATGCGCTGTGTGATTCGAGGTATGCATATTTGTTCTTTTCATGGCTTGTAGTATATTGTTTTTGGTATATTGCAGGGCTCAAGACGTTTTCGTCTGTAGCAGTGGGATGAGAGCCTTGGATAGGCTCCAATCAACCTCACACCAAGAAGTTTACATGCACAAAGATAAGTGTATTCTATGCATCATTATCATTTACAATTAGCTTGACTAATTGTGATTAATTCGCAAGTAACCATATTAAAACACTCTCAATTATGATTATGATAGTGGTAATCACGAACTTCGTGACTAACATGAAGACGAGAAGACTTGTTGGGCATGGCGACAAGGAGACATGCGACATGACGAGTAGACATGCAATCCGCAAGATACTACGCATACAAAGCTAAGTAAAGATTTGAAGTTTAATTACATAGCAAGTTTATGAGATCTGTTAACCCCAATGGGATGCTATGGAATAGGGTCATCAAGTTTTATCCATCTTAATATATAAATTGAGAGTTATAATCATACTTCCAGCAAGCACGCTGTGCATGGAGGAAAATCTTTCCATGCTCTTACTATATATGGAATTGATTATGGAAATTAAATGAAGATGCTCAAAAAATTATGGGGGGGTCCTAATTAACACAAAGCCTCAAATGAAAATGAGTATTGGGGGTGATGCCGATGTCGAAGGACAACAGTTGTGTCGCACAAGCGATTATCGGATTGGTGAAGATGCGAGTAGTTACACAGGTGGTAAGACGACAAGAGGGGCATAGTGGAGCTGGTTCATAAAAAGAGAACGGAAATGTGTTAAAGTTGAGGATAGCAGCAGCAGTGGCAGTTGCAGCGGCAACGGCAGCAATAGCAACGTTAGGAGAACACGGGCCATCCGACGGTAGTTTATTTTTTTTTGGGAACACCAATAGCCAGCACAGTAAACAAAAGAAAAACTGCTCAAAAGTGCACCGGTGGCCGCAGTTCACTTTCCTTGAATCATCACCAACCAAGCTATTTTGGCCAAGCCGTCTGGCGGCCTCCTCGAGCTGGCTCACATGCGCTATCACTAAAGCTAAGAGCAGCTATCAAAGTTTTTCTTTCCCAATCTCATCACTCCTCACAGCTACCTGCATGCTTGCATGCCATGATCACCTCCCAGCCTTCTACCTAGTGCCACATAGGGTGATGCATTTTTGAGGTAGGCAAGCACTTGCAGATGATGAAGCTAGTAGAAGTTGGAGTCTCCGCCTTCTACTAAACTAGCCCACCTTTCCGTGTCATGCAAGCAGACCTCTCTCTCTTTCTATCTCTCTCTGTGCAGTTCGATCACCTTTCTAACAACCCTTTCTCTCAAACATCAGTGGTGCCGATCTTTTTGAAGCTACCCGCGTCGACCCCCAGCACTTCAAATGTCAACCACTGAAAACCAACCCCCAACAGCTCATGCAACTTCACGGCCCCTTCTTTGCAACTCGACACTCTTGGTGTGAAGCTCTTGGCCTTCCCTTTTCCCTCCTTCTGCAGGTCTGGCTCTCCCTTCGGCCTCCACCGCATCCCTCTTCTATAACGATCTCTCTTTGTCTCTCTCTACTCTAGTTTGTACAGCGGCTACCCACTCTTGTCTCTTTCTCTCTCTCCCCCTCGTCTACTACCTCTACCGCCCCCACAACTATGGTGCCCCCCCCCCCAAGCCGACTATTTACTGAAGCGGACTTTGACGACGCTGTGTATCATTCAAGTTGCCAGTTCTGTTGTCTTCGACAAGGTCCCTCCACTTATCCTTTAGGACGAGCATCACATGTAGCATTCCACTGGCAAACACAACACCCACCATGATAACCTCATGCCGCTAGAGAAGCGCACATCGGAGCTGGCAATAGGTGTTTTTCCCCAGATCTGTACACCCCCACACCACCACCTCAAGGGGACTTGTGTACCTGCACGAATGTAGTTTTGGATCTCTACACCATTAAGGCAACTCATTATAATGGACTGCTCACACAATCTGCCAGCAGCCCATATTCTGGGACTGCCAAATTAGAAGAGAGCTTCTTCAGCGACGACTGATCTCTCTCGCCCAATACTACTACCTACAAAGGCAGAGACTGTCGAAGCACTTCAATGGATGATAATGACCGCCCTGCCCCGGGACGACTACTTGCCCTGGCAGGCATTGAAAAAACTCCTCCATGACTGATGCCATACTTTCTGCAACAATGCCAGCTATAGAGGATCCTCGGCATGGACAGCGACGTTGATGATTAGTTTTTACTTTCTTTTATTTTGTACCTAAGCATCGTATTAGATTGTAAGTATTGTAAGAGTTTGATCCTATACCCCTTTATAAAAAAAAAAACGAATAATCTATCATTTCATTTCATTTCTCCCTCTCCCTCTCCCTCTCTCTCTCTCTCTCTCTCTCTCTCTCTCTCTCTCTCTCTCTCCAACTTACTGCTCTTAGATTACTCTCTTCCAATCAGCCTATCACCTGGTTGCATCCATGAGAGCCTCTCTTGCAAGCGATACATACAATAATGCGCGACATGCATCAATAGTGTTGTCTACCGTGCGTGAGGCCTTGCTAGGATGTCACCTGCTTCACACTCTAGGCTTGTTTTTTCTTTTGGCAGATGACACCGACCAATGCCTGCCTATATATTATAGAAGCTAGGCGTTAAGTTCCAAATTAGATCCAATTGTCTGGCACGGTCTTCTGCCGGCACTTTTGAGGCTGGAAGGAAGCTTCCCTCAGCGGTTGTAGCGTTCTTCTAGCTGTAAGCATGGGTCTCTTACATCGTATGCATAGGTCTCTTGCATCCTATGCTGCTGTTGTGACATTATGTTCAACTATGAATTCTTTCATTCCCAATCTGACACTAGATCACATTTTTACTTATGCATCTCCACAAGTGACTCCACAAAGGCATCCTTTGCGTTTCTATGAATGCAATTATCCTCCGTGCTCATCAGCAATACTCGTTCTTAATGTGAAGTTTGCATGTTCTCTAAGTTTTGTGATGCAACTAGAGCTTACAAATTTGGGCTCAAACGAGGATTGGTGGTTGTGTTCACGATCGATCCTGTTCGCGACAAAATCTCTTGCATAGTACATTTAGCGGATGTTTTCTCGCTGTTAGAATAAGGAAGGGGAATGAAGCATTGGACATGTTAAAGAAAAAGGCTTACACCTATTGCACCCTTTCAAAGGAAGTAGTATAGACGCCCTTCATCGCACTCCTAGAAATCATCCAGAATCAACTCCATGAGGTGCCTTGTGGTACAAGTTACTTGGAGCTATCAAAGAGAGAAAGATTAGAGCCACAAAGGGACGAAACCATGCTATATGTATTTTACATTTCTTATAGTATGTACAACCTATTTTCATTACACACTAATACCATAAAGTTATTCATGGTTGCGCTCATTCTACTATTTCATTCAATAATCAATATGTACAGTAACATAGCAGTGAAAATCTAGTCATCTTATCACCTAAACCTTATCCTCTAGGCACCTAGCTATAGACCAATCAACACCTAACTTATATATATAGAAGCCTTCAGCAAGGTTTCAAGATTAAACACTATTAATGTATACTGGGAATGAAAAAATGCTCGTGAGTGTTTTCAACACGTATAGAATGCGTTATTACAAAAAAAAAATTGAAAAAATAAAAATCTTTCACTTTTTTTTGTGACTTTGCCAAATTGATACTGGTCTTCATTACATAAGTTTTGCATGATTTCCTCCCCACTTGATCTTATAAAATGTTGTATGATCTAAAATTCACACTACCACGTGGTGAAATTTCTCTTCTCATCATAATCATATCTGATGCATTATACCTATCTTCTTTTTAATTTTATTTTTTTTCCAAAAAAAAAATCACAAGTCATGCCAACTCTCAAAAAACATATTTTTCTATATCTTTAATCCCTTTTTAAATTGCGTGGTATACAGATTTAAGAAAGGCGAGTCCTCAATGCTCAATCAAATTCAATGTTTATATTGAATTTCTTATGCAACAATATCATTTTAGAGATTAAGTGACAATCCAGGTAGTGAGCATTGCAATGTTAATTTGATTTGTGAAAACACCATTACTTGTCAAGTGTTGTGTTAGCAAACAGTAAGGTGCTTTGGAACCATGGCAATAATTTGTAAGTACTTTTGCACTCGAACGTACTCTAGTATTGTATCAAACAGGTGGCAAATGTTCCCTCATTAGATATGCAGCTCCTCATATGAGCTAGGGTTCTTTGGGATATCGAGATACAGTTTGTAAGTGCTTTGCTACTGGAATATACTCTAATTTGTTGTCAAATAGGTTTCAAATGTTTTCTTTTATACCTAGCCTAGTCCATTGGTCACAGACACACAGATTCGCCGATTTAGGTAGTGTGTAGATACTCATCTTGGTGTAGATCCGTCGATTTAGCCAGCACATTGATAAATTGAAATTCATGATTTTTAAACAATATCAAATGCAGATTTGCCGATTTAGGCAGCATTAGTGCAGATTCGCCGATTTAGGTAGCACGTCTTACTGGTGTAGATTCGCCGATTTAGGCAACAGCGATCACAAAATCATGCTGCAGTGGCTGGCCACCACTGCAACTAGTATGATTTTGTTACCTGGGTATAGAAAATGAAAGATATTTTGGATTTGGATTTGGATTGGGAATTGGTATATGTCGATGCTTTTTTGTCATGACAGTATTTATGAAATTGGATTTGAGATTGATGGGAAATGATTATTGAATGATGAGTGTGACCAATGATATCCTGATTCATCAGGGTATGACATATACTGCTTATTCTAGAGGTATGGGACACTAGAATAGGTAGTATGTGGATGACGGCAGGCATAAGCTAATGTTGTTTAGTTTCATAAATTTTTCTTTTATTATGTGATGTTTTTGACACAACATACTAATCACTGTTTTTGATAAGTATTGTTTGCAGATTTTATCTTCGCAACTGAGGACAGTTGCTTTCCAATGGAGAGGTATGTTATGTTGAGATGTCGAGCTCTACACCTTGAGCTGGCATCCACTACGGGTCTTGGCCGCTTACGGCATTTACTCACTGGCGCGTTAGGTGACCGACACGGAGGATCTCTGCCAGTGATTCTACAGCTGGACTACACTTATAGTGCCAGCCTAGTACGCTTCTAGCGAGTTCACACTTAGTGACCGCATGTACATATGTGCTACTTTTCAGCTTTAGCACTTAGTCATTTTGTACTCTCTTTTCTGTGAAGAAGAAGAAGAAGCTTTCCATCTCTGTGTGCTTTGTTCTTGTCTTGTGTAGCTCTCTTGCATCCTCATTCTTTACATGGTATCAGAGCCTGCTGCAGGCAAGAGAGGCTAAGAGAGCAAGAGCATCACAATCCCTTCGTTCGCAATCCACGACCAGAGTTTCTGAACAAGTCTCCAAAGTGCAGTATACAGAGATTTACTGTACAAGTACAGTGGTTGTGAAACGCTTGATTGTGGACACTCGTTGAGTGTAGAAAGCGTTACAGGAACCACGATAGCAGGTTCAGCAGATTTGCAGGTTTTTGCAGATTGCAGCTATTTTGTCTTGGTGCTTCAAGATGTCTGACGGTTTCAGTCAGATTGTTACTGAGAAGCTTGAGAAAAATAACTACCCTGCATGGAAGTTCAGAATAACAAATTTCCTAAAAGGAAAAGGTTATTGGGACTATGTAGAAGGAGACAATGAAAAGGAACCAGAGATTCTCGAGGCAAATGCTACAGCAGAACAAAGGAAAGCTTTGAGGGACTTGCAACAAGGCCAGAGCAAAGTGATGTATTGGCTTTCTATGAGCATCACAGATGGCATGATGGGCTATCTACAGGATGCTAAAACCCCCGCCATTGCATGGAAAAACTTAGGCAGAGTGTTCGAGGTGAACACCAAGGCCAGGAAGCTTCAACTAAAGTCGGAGCTAAATCAGGTTAAGAGGAACAACCTCTCCATCAATGATTATGCTTTGAAGATCAAGAGTATCATTGAGGCTCTTGGATCTATTAAAGTCTCAGTGGAAGACGATGACATTGTCCGTGCATGCTTGGATGGTCTAGGAGATGAGTATGTACATTTTAGGTCTTCCATGAATACAAGAGACGACATCCCCGTGTTCCAAGATTTGATTTCTATGCTTATTCTTGAGGAGAAGAACCTTGACACATCTTCTTCTCATGGCAGAAATAATTCTGAACAGGCCTTCTATTCTAACTCCAACAGAGGTAGAGGTAGAGGTCGTAGTCGAGGCCCAAGGGGTTGCAGGGGCCAATTTCTGGAAGGTCAATCAAATCAAAACAATACAGGTGGCAGGGGAAACCAGTCTCAAGGCAGGGGGAGTCAAAGAGGTCGCGGTGCAGGATCAAGCAGGCAGCAACATACTCCAGATAGCAGAGAATGTTGGACTTGTGGTGAAAGAGGTCACATGTCACGTGACTGTCCAAAGGGAAAAGCAAGTAGAAAGAGAGAACAGGGCAACTATGCATCTACTAGCAGAGATGAAGATGACAGCAAAAACGAGCGCATGTTTGTTATGCAACATGTAATGAATACAATGACTGCAGAGAATTCCACCCAAGATGATGTTTGGTATGTGGATTCAGGTGCCTCTAATCACATGACGTCTCGTGGAGAGTGGTTTAGAGATATGCGCAAACCAGATGTGTCAGGCTATGTGCAGACAGGAGATGACACAGCTCACCCCATTGCTCATGTAGGGGACATACCTCTAAATACGAAGAGTGGGAAATCAAAGTACTTAGCAGATGTACTTCATGTCCCAAACATTACAAAGAATCTTGTTTCTGTTGGACAAATGGTTGAGCAGGGTTTGCAGGTTCGCTTCAATCCAAATGGCTGTTATGTAGAAGATTTCCAGAATGGCTGTAAGCTGATCACAGAGGGCAAATGTGTGGGCAGAATGTTTACGCTGAATGTAGACATGCCTGAGGTAAAAGCTGCATTATTTGCACAGGGCACAGGTGTTGTGGCTGATGTTGACATTTGGCACAAACGCATTGGCCATGTCAATGAGCAGAGATTGCGCAGCATGCAATCAAAACAGATTGTAAAAGGTTTGCCCAAATTCAAGGTGGATGGTATGCATAAAGTGTGTGCAGCATACCAGTTTGGAAAACAGTCAAAGGGCTCATTTCCACATGAGCGCAATGTATGTAAAAAGCCACTTGAGGTGGTGCACACAGATGTTTGGGGTCCAACCGATACTGCAAGTATACATGGTTGCAGGTATTATGTCTCTTTCATTGATGACCATACAAGGAAAGTATGGGTCTACTTCATGCGTAACAAAAGTGAAGTGTTTGGTCACTTTCAAGACTTCAAAGTCATGATTGAGAAGGAGACAGATATGCAAATCAAGACATTGAGGTCAGATGGAGGGGGAGAGTACTTCTCCAATGATTTTTCAGATTTTCTGCGAATGCATGGTATACACAGGCAGTTTACATGCAGATATACTCCACAGCAGAATGGGGTCGCAGAAAGGAAAAACAGGCACATTGCAGAGGTTGCACGTGCATTGATGAATGAGAAGAACATGCCTCATCATTTCTGGGCTGAAGCTGTAAATACAGCTGTGTACATTATGAACAGGACACCTACAGCTGCGGTGCATGATGTAACACCTGAGGAAAAGTTTACAGGTACAAAGCCTGATTTGGCACACTTGAAAGTGTTTGGCTGCATAGCTTACGTGCATGTACCAGATGAGTTGCGTAGGAAATTGGATCCTAAAGCAGAGAAATGTATTCTTGTGGGATATTCCCTTGAACAAAAGGGGTACAGGTGCTACAATCCTACTACACGAGAATTACGAGTGAGCAGAGATGTAGTCTTTGGTGAGATGAGCAGCTGGTACAGTAATGCACATGGCACTATTGGGGCTGATGTAAAAGATGATGTGGTTGTACAAAATGTGAGGCCACAGTCACAGGTTTTGAGTGGACCACAAGAGTCCTCTTCTCGTGGCTCTGTTGAGAAACCATGGAATGGTAGACTACGTACGCAGGTTACTCCACCAACAGGTACAGGGAATGTTTCACGAAAAGGAAAGGAAAAGGTTGATGAACCTCCCTTTATGGTTGATGCATCATCAGGTTTTTCACATGTAGACATGGATTCAGATGTTTCTGAACAAAGTCTTGATGAGGAATTTGGAATTCCGGCTGTCAGGACACCTGGTGTAAGGAAAGTACAAGAAGATGCTAGAGGGCAAAGGAGTGACCCAGGACCGCGCAGATCTAATAGAGTCAGAAATCCAGTTCAGAAATTGACTTATGATGGGTATCTAGTGCATCACCAAGCCTACATGGCTAAGGTGATACAGGATGTGGAGCCCACATGTTTTGAGGATGCAGTTGGAAATGTGCATTGGGATGATGCAATGAATGAAGAGATGGCTGCATTGGAAGCAAATGACACATGGGAGTTGGTGCCATTGCCAAGTGGCAAGAAAGCTATTGGTTGTAAATGGGTGTATAAAACCAAGCATAAGGCTGATGGTAACATTGAGCGTCACAAGGCAAGGCTGGTCGCAAAGGGTTATGCACAGACGTATGGCATAGACTATGAGGAGACCTTTGCTTCAGTGGCAAAGATGACGACAGTGAGAGCTGTCATAGCAGTGGCTGCATCTAGAGGATGGATTATGCATCAAATGGATGTAAAGAATGCCTTCTTGAATGGTGAGTTGCAAGAGGAAGTGTATATGGATCAGCCACCTGGTTATGTCGATCCAGGTTACCCAGATTATGTATGAAGACTTCTCAAAGCTTTGTATGGTTTGAAGCAGGGCTCTAGAGCATGGTATGACAGGATTGCCAAGTACCTTGTCAGTATTGGTTTTAGGAGAGCTCATGCTGATCATTCACTCTATGTACGTGAGAGTGATGTGGGGATTGTGGTCATTACCATATATGTAGATGACCTTATTATTGTTGGTGACAATGCTATGGAGATTGACCATGTGAAGGGTCTTCTCAAATAGGAGTTTGAAATGAAAGATTTAGGCGAGTTGCGCTACTTTCTTGGCATTGAGGTGATCAGGACTCCAGAGGGTGTATGGCTATCACAGAGACAGTATGCTTTGGACATGTTGTCAAAGTATGGTATGGCTGATTGTAAGCCAATTTCTATTCCCTTGGATGTGAATGCAAAGCTGAGTGCAGAGAAGGGTGATGTTGTTGAGGATGTCAACATGTACAGGAAGATTGTGGGTAGTCTAATCTACTTGACTATCACAAGGCCAGACTTGAGCTACACAGTAGGCTTGGAGAGTCAGATCATGCAGCTTCCGAGGAAGCCACATTTGGATGGAGTACGACGCACACTTAGGTATGTGCAAGGTACTCTTGACTACGCATTGTTCTATGCAGCAGATGCACCATTAGCATTGTATGGGTATACAGATGCAGATTGGGCAGGTAGAATTGTTGATAGGAGATCTACTGTGGCTTCATGTTCTCTTTTGGGAGTGCTGCTGTTACTTGGAGCAGCAAAAAGCAGCCTACGGTTGCTTTATCGAGCACAGAGGCCGAGTACAGAGGTGCAGCAGTTGCGGCATGCGAGGTAGCTTGGCTACGCACATTACTTGAGGACTTGGGAGTGCAGGTGGACGAGCAGATTTTCATCCATTGTGACAACCTCAGCAGCATGCAGTTGGCTAGGAACTCAGTGTTCCATGCCAGGACCAAACACATAGAGGTCCATTACCACTACGTTCGAGAGCGAGTGTTGGCGGGCGACATCGACTTGGTCTACGTCAGCATAGAGGAGCAGATAGCGGATATCTTTACCAAGGCCCTCGGAGCTGAGAAGCTTCGATGTTTCCGGACTATGCTTGGACTCTGCGACATGCAGAGCTCGAGGGGGAGTGTTGAGATGTCGAGCTCTACACCTTGAGCTGGCATCCACTACGGGTCTTGGCCGCTTACGGCATTTACTCACTGGCGCATTAGGTGACCAACACGGAGGATCTCTGCCAGTGATTCTACAGCTGGACTACACTTATAGTGCCAGCCTAGTACGCTTCTAGCGAGTTCACACTTAGTGACCGCATGTACATATGTGCTACTTTTCAGCTTTAGCACTTAGTCATTTTGTACTCTCTTTTCTGTGAAGAAGAAGAAGAAGCTTTCCATCTTTGTGTGCTTTGTGCTTGTCTTGTGTAGCTCTCTTGCATCCTCATTCTTTACATGTTATGGAATTGATATCTTATTATTTATTGCAGCTGTGACAGATGGAAAAGGCTTGACCGAGCTAAGCTATTGCAAAAGGATATCATATTTTATTTACATTCTATTATTCAAGTGCTCTTTTATGAGCTTTGGCCATTTATGATTGGCCGGCCAGTTTGTAACCAATTTGACCATTCAAGAAATCTATATAACAAATACGTACAAGAGGGAAATGGTCACTCTTGCACGGGGGGAGATTGCACCCAGTGTCTACGTAGCTCTTCTCATCTCTCCTCTCTTCTCTCTCGCCATGCCAGGCGTAGCACTCCGCTCTAGGAGGTGCGCCTACACGTGCGTTGTCTTGCTCTTTGTCTCTCCCTGTTCGTGTATAGCTTGGATTATGCGCTGTGTGATTCGAGGTATGGATATTTGTTCGTCTCATGGCTTGTAGTATATTGTTTTTGCTATATTGCAGGGCTTGAGACATTTCCATCTGTAGCACATTCCCTGCTAGCTCTCTCCACCTTCAAAGGTGTCTGAGGTCTTGGGATTGAGGCTTGGGATAGTTAAAGCTTTCCATTAAGTTTATGTTATTCTTGTGATGCATGAAGCTTTCCATATTCATTGCATCACCTAAGTCAAAAGGAACACAAAGATTGTATTGTAGCAAGTCTCTCTTAATGGGAGAAATCATAATACAAATGGCTATTGGAGAGGGGAACGGCTCCACATTAATCCGGTCCTCAACTGTTGTCATGTACTCTAAATTCTCTCTCTTGCAAAAGTATTGTTTATGCCAAGTTAACTAATTGCTATGATTATGTTGCTATGTTTAATTATGTTCACCTGCTATGCTCACAAAGTTATTTCTCAGAAGTACTCTCATTAATTTCCGCTACTGTCAAGTTAAATAGGCCAATTCCATTACAAATGGTTGCATCTCAATAGGGATCCAAAAGGAGACGGTCTACCAAAGATCAATGTGCAATAAGTCCTTCTAGATTTACTTCATCAAGGGACCAAGAGGAGAGATGGTTACATCTCAATAGGGGTCCAAAAGGAGGTAGTCTATCAAAGAGAAACATGTATCTAATGGAGCTTAAAAGACCTTAGGGTTAGCTTCATTAAAGACCTCCAAAAATTAGTGTTAAAAAGTCCTTTGACCTTAGGCAAGCTAGGACTAACCTTGAGGTGGGAATCCTATGCTACAAACGGGAGCGTGGAGTTCCCTGCAAAATACCCAAAATAGCATACTACAAACCATAAAACAGACTAATCGACATACTTGGAAACAACATAGACGCATAATCTCAAGATACACAAACAGAGAGAGACAGAGTGCAAGAGAGAGCAATAGGGCGCGTGCATACGCACCTCCTAGAGCGGAGTGCTACACCGGCACAGCGAGAGAGAAGAGAGGAGAGGAGAGGAGAGAAGAAGACATAGACACAGGGTGCAATCTCCCCCCTTGCAAGAGTGAGCATTTCACTCTTGCACGTATTTAATTTATAGATTTCTTGAATGCTCAAAGTGAGTACAAACTGGCCGGCCGGACATAATTGGCCAAAGCTCATAAAGAGCACTTGAATAATCAAATGTACATAAAATGTAACATCCTTCTGCATAATCCATTATCTGCTGATGCTTTTGCCACCTGTCAGCTGCAATAGATAATAAAATATCAATTCTATAACATACCTCTCCGTTGGAAAGCAGCTGTCCTCAGTTGCGAAGATAAAAATCTGCAAACAATACTTGTCAAAAACAGTGATTAGTATGTTGTGCCAAAAACATCACATAATAAAAGAAAAATTTATGAAACTAAACAACATTAGCTTATGCCTTCCGTCATCCACATACTACCTATTCTAGTGTCCCATACCACTAGAATAAGCAGTATATGTCATACCGTAATGAATCAGGATATCATTGGTCACACTCATCATTCACTAATCATTTCTCATCAATCTCAAATCCAATGTCGTCAATACTGTCATGACAGAAAAGCATCAACATATAACAATTACCAATCCAAATCCAAATCCAAAATACCTTTCCTTTTCTATACCCGGGTTACAAAAATCATACCAGTTACAGTGGTGGCCAGCCACTGCACCATGATTTCGTGATCGGTGTTGCCTCAACCGGCGCATCTACACCAATAAGACGTGCTACCTAGATCGGCGAATCTGCACTAATGCTGCCTATATCGGCAGATATGCATTTACCATTGTGACTTTGCAATTTGTCAGTGTGCTACCTAAATTGGCGGATCTGCACAGATAACTGGTGTTGCCTAAATCGGTGAATCTACACCAAAATGAGCATTTACACACTGCCTAAATTGATGGATCTGTGTGCATGTGACCAATGGACTAGACAAAACATAAAAAGACAAAACATTTACTACCTGTGTGACACCACGTTGGAGTATAGTTGAGTAGAAGAGTACCATAGCTCAAAGCACCATAGCTCATATGAGTAGCTGCATAGCGTAATGTCAAATCCTCTCAATAGAAATTACATGCAGTGCAAGCACAAGCCAGAACTTTAGGGATTCTTAATTTCGTATGCCATAAGAAAATGCAAAGAAGTAAAAGATGTTTTTGCTTTCAAATTGTCCAATGGTATTATCCCTATTACAAACTGCTTGACTTTGTGTCCTTAAATATATGCACAACCAACATAAACTTCCAAGCAATTAGAGAAAGTAAGTATTATTGTAGGAGTATGATAAGGGATGTCAGTGCAGTATAGGCATACAAGATATGTTGCATAATTGATGAGATCTTAAGAAATATGATAGCCATAGATATATATAGGAATGGATTCATTAAGGAGAATTAAAATACCGTGGAAAACAATGATAAAATACGTACTTGGAGGTGGTTTGAGGAAGTGACTAGTATCCAAATCGTCAAATGCTAAATAATTTCTTGGAAACAAAGGTCAATAGCAAAATTCATCATTTGAGTAATGTTATGCAAGTTAGAACAAACCAAAGTGCAAATGGCATAAAGTTCAAGTCGTACAGATGGGTGTCAGATATCGGTGAGGTGAGCTGTATATGTGAGTAAGTTTTTAAACCATT
This sequence comes from Adiantum capillus-veneris, assembly GCF_014529385.1. Classification (NCBI taxonomy): domain Eukaryota; kingdom Viridiplantae; phylum Streptophyta; class Polypodiopsida; order Polypodiales; family Pteridaceae; genus Adiantum; species Adiantum capillus-veneris. Next base: position 9,566,541 of record NC_140952.1, on the reverse strand, counting down.
GATTGTTGTCGCAAGAAAATGAGAAGCTAATAAAATTTCACCAGTGTTATTGAAACTAGCTAAAATAGCAAAACATTAGCTAGATTCCATACTTTCCTTCAAGTAAATCGGCAAAGTTTGACAAGTTTTAGTGTGAATACCTGAAAATCTTCCAAAAGAGATTTAGGTCATGTGCCCTTATTTTCTTCAGTTAGGGAAATTATTTTTGGCAAGCCTTAACTCAATCAAAAAACATTGCTATGGTTACTTTGATCCAAAGTTTGATTTCCACCATTGCTCTCTCAAAGAGAATTTCGTGTGAAAATTTTTGTAAGAACTACTTTTGATGGTCATTGTTGAATGGATACAACAAACAAGTATGTGTGTGTGTGTGTGAGTGTGTGTGTGTATGTGTATACTTGCGAGGTTGGGGACAATCGAATACAAATGGAGGGTCTGCAATGTGGTTGCAGTAGTGATGTCAATCACGGTCCAAAAGGTAAGGGGGAGAGGGGAGGAAGAGAGATAGAAATGTAATGAAATGTTATCATAACCGTCGTTAAAAGGCCAAAATTACCTATGAGACCCTACCCTTGGGGGTGTAACCATTTGTGGATACAAAAGTAAAAAGAAGTACAATGAAAGACTAAAACTAAAAGCATAAAAGCATGATTAAAATCATCATCAGGATCATGGTATGTCGGAGGATACACGGCAAAGGGCGTCCTGCGAGAAAGTATTGCACTAGGCACAGGAAAACTGCGTGAATGTCCATCTCTGTATGGAGTCATAGTGGAAGGCAGAGAGAAAAATGAAATGAACTGTAATATTGACATTGCATATGATGCCAAATTGATACAATGCGTGGGAATCTGATCCAATGCGTGGGTAAAAATTTAAATGAGGCAAATGAAAATAAATAAATAAATAAATTTTAGCAGCAGCAGCGACGTTGTTGTCATCAAGGCTTGAGGATGTTCTGCAGTGGCGTTGTCCGAGAGCTAGCAGCACTTGTCGCTAAAGGGCTTTTCCAGCATGCTGCCTATAGCAGGTGCTTCCCCGACCATGGTACACACCGTGGAGGAGATATGCAAAGTTTACTTTGTGCTATTGGCCGATTATGCAACCATGGGCTAATAGTTTCAAAGCTGAAGGGCTTGAGCAACATGACTGTCTTGCTAGATCACTTCTGACCATGAAGACAGAGGTCTGTACCTCAAATCACTTGCGGCACATCATTAGTGGCCACTACCAATGATCAACTTGCACATGCCAGCACACTATTGCCATTCATTGTCACTGTCCGTGCTCACTAAAAGTCCTCTTAAAATCCATGGTGCAATCCTTCTGTAGGGTCTGAAGTGGTTTGTTGCATGGTACTGCACAGTTCCGTGCAAGAGAGGGAGAGAAAGTGATAGATTGGTTGTTGCTGGATGACCATGAGAGAGCAATTTAGTTGCAGTTGTAACGGGTTTGCTGGTGTCACCAGTTGAGGAGGAGAGAGAGATACACCATGCAGCTAGAAGCGTGTGTGTATGGTTGTTACTGTGCGTGTGTGTGTGTCTTTCAGTAGGGCAAAGAGAGAAAGATGGCTGGCTACTACGATGCATGAAGACATTGCAGTGCCCTTGGTGGGTATTGGTGGCGCAAGAGTGAGTTGCGGCGGCCGCGAAGGGGTGCTGAGAAAAGGTGAGGTTGGTTGGCGGCACCGTGGTGGTGTAAGAGAGAGGGACAGTTAAATTGTGGGCCGCATGGGGGAGAGAGAGAGATGGTGGCGCAAAGAAAGAGAGAGAGAAATGGGTGGACGAGGGGGTATGGTGGTTGTTGAGACTGCGCAGTGTAACGGCAGCAGTGGCTCAGTAGTTTATTTTCATTTTATTTATTTTTTGTATGGGTGGCATGACAAAGATGACGACGAGATAACTGGGGGAGGGTGGGTAGCTACCATCCAAGCCTTAGGTGGGAGACACTAAGTACATTCCAAAGGGAGTGTGAGACAGTTGGGGAGATGGGGGCGGCACATCATCCAACACTTCATGCCGGTGATGATTGAATCCTAGTGGGCGAGGCGCGCACTGATGGCTGCCGTCGTTGCTGCTACTAGCACTGCCCCTGCTTTATGATTATGAGGCCTTGACTACCATGAGATGTGCGGTAAGTGGGTACTCCATTACCCTATTGATGATCAAATCAGCTTGTATGGACTAAGCTACAAAGGAGTTCACGCTGCTTGCCTCTGTTGACGTGCGCAGTTGCAGTGGGAAAAATTTTGGAGGTGATTGGTGAAGCTGGGTGGCACCTTGCATGCATATCCCCATGCTGTGTTTGATTTACTTCTCCCTCTTGTGCCACCTTCTATGGATTATGCTCTCATGTGGTCTTTAATTAAAATTACACATTATTATGGCTTTCTGTGAGTCTCACAAAATTAAATTGAGGGTCGTTCCCACTAGGCTAAGAGATGGTGGTCTCGTCCCTTTTACTTCTTCACTCGGACACTCCCAAGGTCTCTTGGGTTTATTCCTACAACAAGAGACCATGAATTATTCTTCTTCTCATAGCTTGGACGAAACTAATCAAACTTACAGTACTTATAAATCGACCAGCCTAGGCTTAAAAGTATATAAACAATATGAGAGCTTAATCTCTTTCTTTCCGTACTTGAATTCGAACGCATGCATCATATTAACGAATATTATGCTCTAAAATATACTAATTTATCCTTACATGTATAGATATTTGATTAATCTTTAAAAAAACTAACGTCTTTAAACAATTTGAAATAATTATGATGCGAGGAGGTTTGTAATAATCACGTACCTCTAATTTTAATCAGGAGAAGTTAAGTGTAATTAAGCATGACTTATCTTTGTTCACCATAATCTCCATAGCCATCATCACTGCAATTCCAAGAGCATAGCCACAGCTCTGATACCACTGCTACAAATGGGAGCATGGAGTTCCCTGCAAAATACCCTAAATAGCATACTACAAACCAACAAACAGACTAATCGACATACTTGGCAACCACATAGACGCATAATCGCGAGATACGCAAACGCAGAGAGATAGAGTGCAAGAGAGAGCAATAGGGCGCGTGCAGACGCACCTCCTAGAGCGGAGTGCTACGCCGGCACGGTGAGAGAGAAGAGAGGAGAGGAGAGAAGAAGACACAGACACTGGGTGCAATCTCCCCCTCGTGCAAGAGTGAGCATTTCCCTCTTGCACGTATTTAATTTATAGATTTCTTGAATGCTCAATGTGAGTACAAACTGGCCGGTCGGACATAATTGGCCAAAGCTCATAAAGAGCACTTGAATAATCAAATATACATAAAATGTAACATCCTGTTGCATAATCCATTATTTGGTGATGCTTTTGCCACTTGTCAGCTGCAATAGATAATAAAATATTCAAGTCTATAACATCCTACCCAAGCATGAGGTGCTTGTCAGCTTGCTAACGAAAGTGCTTAAAGTGTTTGTGGGAACCTTGACCAAGCTTGAGGTGATTCTCATGATTAAATGACTAAGGTCCTTAAGTGTTCAATTCAAAGATAAACTCTCAAGAGGCATAAGTGGTTTCCATGCTTAAATGACTAAGTGCTTGAAGTGTTCAATTCAGACCAAATGACTTAAGAAGCATAAAAGACACATGTCAAAATCCTCCACATGTGGCCCTCATGCTGTGCTTGAATCCTATTGGATAGGCTTTAAAGGGGCCCAATGAGAATTTAGATGCATAAAAATAGTTAATTAAGTTCTTTCTCTCAAAGAGGAAAAAGAGGACACATGTCCAAATGATATGAGTAAATAATGAGAGAGAGAAAGAGAGAGAGAGAGAGAGAGAGAGAGAGAGAGAGAGAGAGAGAGAGAGAGGCGGACCAAGCATGAGAGGGGGTATACTCTCCCAGAACCACACACACACTCTCTCTCTGTGTGAAGTGCAAAGTACAAGAGCTCCATCTCCTTCTCCAATCTTGTTGAGAAGTTGAGAGCCTACACCAACACTCTTGGCTATGGAATGCAAATCCAACCAAGAGCCATGCTTCAATGCTTGGACTTTCCATCTTCTTCATCTTAATTACTATGCTATTACGCTATGCAAAGCAAGAAGAGTGATGTTAAGTGAGGAACTATTTCTTTCTCCTATGAATGATTCTTCTTCCTCTTCACTACCCTTATTCCCCGCTATCTCTCTCCACCTTCGAAGATGTTTGAGGCCTTGGGATAGTTAGTTCTTTTTGCAAAGTTTATGTTATGCTTGTGATGCATGAAGCTTTCCATATTCATAGCATCACCAAGGTCACAAGGAACACAAAGACTGTATTGTACCAAGTCTCTCTTGATGGGAGAATCTATAATACAAACACCTTTTGTAGGGGGACCGGCTCCAAGTAAATCTGGTCCTCAACTATTGTAATGTTCTTTATACTCTCTGTCTTTCAAAATTATTGTTCATGCCTAGTTAATTAAGTACTATGTTCATGTTGCTACCATCAATTAAGTTCACCCTCTATGTTCTCAAAGTGATCTCACAAAAATGCTCACTTTAATTCTGCTATTCCTAAAGTTTATAGGCCATTCCCATTACATCTGATCACAAATTCTTCATTCAAGCTCTGATTTTGGCGATCTATAGTCTCAATTGAAGATCACAGTGCACTCTCCACAGTAATGTAAAGACAAAAAAAATCAGAGCTATGTAAGACATTTATGTAGAAGATTTTTTGAAGTGAATAGTTGACTCTCATTTCTTATTCTACATACAATGTCTTCTGGCACTCGCAAGGGTTCTTCTTCTTCAACAAGGTCCACAACCATTGTAGAAAATGATCCAAAATCTCCTAAGTGTGGCGATCGCAACACAACCACTCAACCAACCATGTTGAGGGCATAAACCCTCAACAGGGAAAACTCAGAGACGACTCTCAAAACAACATACATAAAGATTGAGAAAGAGCAAGGAAGGAGAGAGAGAGAGAGAGAGAGAGAGAGAGAGAGAGAGAGAGAGAGAGAGAGAGAGAGAGAGACTGACTTGTAACTGCTTTCATTCCTTTGCTCGTATCAAACATTAAAATTTATAGCTTTTACCTACCTCCTAACTGAATCTGACTAAACATCCAATTTCAAAGAAATATCAAAGAAATATCCGACTTAGCAACTTTTGAGTGAGTAATACCCAGTCAACACATGGCACGTCCTGATGGTGGATTTTGTAGAAATCCAACACGGATTCACATATCCCTTGATTCACAGTCAAATGCCTTATCACATGGCATAGGATTACAAAGATTTGAGAATGAAACATGTTGGGAAAAACATAATGATTTCATTTGGCATTGGTTCACCAAAAGATTCCTCCAAATGCTTGTCCAAGATTGTGCTTCTTGCAGGCTCTGTGTCTTCATGTAGTACATCCAATCTTTGCTTTGCCAGTATTCCCCCTTTTGATCACTTTGTCCTTGCCAAGAGTCATCATCTCAAAACCACTTCAGAAATACACCATCAAATGTCCATGCTTTTTGTTTGCATGTTGATGTAAGTTTCCTTCTTGATGTCAATTGTAGTGTGCTTGAAATACCAATTATAATTTTGGTTTTCCAAGTAAATGAGATCAGAGACTGCAACAAGGTTGATGGTGTTCGCTTCCACCATGTCTTCCAAATTCTTTTCCTTCATGAAAATCTGTAGGTACAAACTTGGGCTTCTTGGTTGAAAGCTTGCTCTTGAAATTAGGCTAAGTGATGTAGAAAAAACTATGGAGAATGAGATCAGAGATAGCGCTATAGAAAGGAAAATTAGAGAATAGAAATTGAAATAAAAAATAAAAAATTGGGATTCTACAAGAGAGAATGAAGGAAACTTTTCTTGCAAATAGTGGAGATGACTACTACAAAGAACATGCATAGGAAGAATCAAATGATGCAAGTGCAATTGATTTAGCAAGATCCCACCAAAGATTTATGTTTGTATTGATAGCCGTTTTTTCGGCTCTCTGTAATTGCCATAGTGAGTTATCTCACCCTATCAAATCACTCAAACACTGCGGTTACCCTCACCCTTTCACTGTATATAGGTGCGTGTGAGTTAGGGGACTTTTCCCATATCTCCTTACTGAAATAAAAAACCCTCAATTAGCTAGTCATTGGGCTAGTTGAGCCAAAAAAATAAAAAATATAAGTATATTATGGCCCATGCGTATGTAAATATTTCTTTGTATATAGGGCCTAAATAAAAAAAAAAATCATAATTATTTTGGTATTTATTTAAATATTTCTACCTAGGTGTGTGTTATTTATGCTCTGTACATTGCCTCACCATTACCACAATTTTTCTTACCATTTTTCATACTCTTTATTCCATATATAAATATTTTCATGTAAGCTTCTCTTATATTTGGTGTAACTCCACCCCAACAAAAATCCAAAAAAACTAGTTTTATTTATGTGTATATTTTTTTCACTATGGTGGATTTTCCCTTCCTACATCTATTTTGTTTTTTTTGCTAAAAAATTAGAACACCAAAAATATTTATCTTTTTATGGTAGCCTCATAATGAGAGAGATTTCTTTTGACTCCTTTATATTTTTTCCACTTATATTATTTATATTTGACATGTACATATTTTTTAGACCCCTCAATATTTGATTTTCTTAGTTGTACTATTCACTTATATCATGATATCAACAATATCTTCAATTATAGACCTACCAAATAAGGTCAAGGGTAGGTGGCATGCATACATGCACTATGGAGGGCTCACTCTTGGAGGTATTCAAAAGAATCATCCAAAGAAGGACCCCACAAGGACCTTGTGGAGTGGAAAAAAACGGTCGGTTTTGCTGAATTTTTAAAGTTCACTTGCTCTCCGAATTTGAAATAGTGATACAAACAAAAGTTGTAGCTCGTGGGCTGAACTTTTGCCTCAAATTTTTTCATATTTTTTTGAGCTACGAGTTGTGAGCTATGATTTTATTAGTGGACCCCAGTTTTCGCATGCTATGCAGCCACACTCTCTCTTCCACTTTATCATTTTCCTCTTTCACACACACTTCTCCACTCATCATCCCCACCTCTGTCACCACTCCTCTCTGCACCCTACTCACCTTCTCCTCAACCTTGAAGAATAAGAGAAACCATGGTAAACTCATACCTCCCACACACAATTCTATTCCAAAATTGACCACCTAGTCTCATTTTTCCTCCTCCAAATTACCCATATCTATCAAAAAAACCACAAAATTCAGCCTCTTCTCTTAAAAGACAGCATCATGGTGGTTGGTTACTCAGCTTCAATTACCTTGTCTCTCAAGGAAGGTCAAGAGTGGAGAAAAAATGTACCGTCAAAGCTAGTGGACCGTCAACAAGCGTCAAAATTGGCCCTACTCAAGACACTTGGAGCATCAACCTTGTAAGAAATCCACCTTTTCTTATCTCTTAAGAGTTTTTCTTCCTTATTTGTATCCTACATGGGTACTCCCATTGTAAATATCCAATTCCATTTGTAAACTAATACTAACTCTACTAACACTAACCCACTATGAAAAGTCCTATCACCTCCATTTCTCTCCTCTCTCTTTCCCCACCAACTTCTTGATAATTCCAAGCAGAAGAAATTAGATAAATTGCTGAAAATCTAACCCAACCATGGTTAGAGGAGTAACCCTAGCCTTCAAAATTGCTATAAAAGGAAGGTGTAGCTAGCACATAAAGGGGGGAGAAGAAAGAGCACTATGCTATAGCTTGAGAAGCCAAGCTCAACCTCTTGAGAAGGAGCTCTTGAGTGGAATCTCATTGGCATTAGGCATATGTATGTGTTGTATTAGGGGTGATTAGCAAAGGAACTCTATGCCATTGTAAGAGAGAGTGATCATTAAATTGAGAGTAGGAAATCTATCATTTCTCCTACTAGAGTAAGCCCAACATTTGCTGAATCAAGGAGGGTGAATTTGGACTAAGCATGGATACCTTGTCTCCCTTCCAACGTGAAGTCATGGACAATAATGATGTGTAAGTGTCTTGGTGTTTTATTTAAGTTCTTGATAGCTTGTCTCCGGGCATTGTTATCAATTTAGCCATAAATCCCACATGCTGTAAGAGGGAGACAGGGTGGAGAGGACTCCCCTGGCCTTAAGACAGTGATTTGGGGTGGCTTTTTTCTTGTGATGTGTTGTGTAATTTACTCAAGCTATGTTGAACAAATACTAATCTCACTTTGATTGGTCATGACAGATTTGTAAGAAGGCATTCGTGCAACAATCACCCCCTTCCCCCTTCTCTCTCTTTCTTACATATAAATATTTATGTTTGCTTGATCATTAACGATACATTTCAAGGCAGCCCGAGCACCATCTCTCTCTCTCTCTCTCTCTCTCTCTCTCTCTCTCGTGTTTTAGTGTGTGAAAGTGTTCCATTGGTGTTAGGGTTAGTGTAAATTCCTTGCTTGTTTGTGGGTTGCTCTAACGATTCTCCTCTTTTGCGTCCTAGTTCGCTCTTAAACTAGGTGGTGCCCCTTGTGTAGTTGGGATTTGGCTGGGGGTTTGTTGTTTTGGTTTGTGTTGCGTTGTGCCCCAGCCCCATTGAGCAGCACGGGAGCCTTGAAGGGTGTCTAGAGGTTGCTCTTCTTGTTGCCCGCCCTGGACCGCTTCAAATTGGTGCCCCCACTGAGAAAAACAACTCGTGTATGTTTTTGTGTAGGATCAACTTTTAGCATAGTCAAGTAGTTTGCATGAATCACGAGAGTTTGTATGATCCTTTCATTCCCATTGCAAGGCAAAAGATACACATAATTGTTAGTACTAAGTTGCAATTTCAACGGGTAATTCGTAGAATTTTAGGTCCTCTTAGGTTGGTAGAGATAAACGCATCAGTAAATCCTTTTATTTTGCCTCTCATTAGGTACGACCTTAGTTTGGACGTCTATATTTTTGTTTTGTTTTAAGAATTAGGTCATGCATAGACCATGGATAATGGCCCAGGAATATAGGTTTTTCCCTTTCATTTCACTCCACACATTAGAGTAAACATTGCAATTAGTAGAAAAATCCATTTTCAACAACGTATGGTATTCATGTTTGGTGCCCAAAGAGTAGGAGAAATTCTTGCATCACCAAACCCTGACATTCTACCTCTTATTGATTATCATAGGTCATTTGATGTGAATATTTTTATTTTGTTGTAGAATAGATTGCAATTTGGAAAATATTATTGTGTAAATCTTTTAAAGAAAGAAAAAACAAAAACGCGTCACTTTGAAATCAATTCAATGGAGAGCCAACGCCAAATGTCTGGATATCCTCTTTTCTTTGGAGAGCCTGGAGAGGATGCAGAATTATTTCTAGCGAATTTCAAGATGTCTTTCCGTATCAAGAGGATAGTAACTGATCAAGAACGTGTAGAAATGTTTGAGGTGGTCCTTAGGAAAGATGCTAGCACTTGGTTTGACTCTTTGCTTGAGGAAGTTAAAGGGAATTACACGGAAGTTTTGAATCGTTTCAAGAAATACTTCTTTGATCCCCAAAACACTCAGAAATTATGGCAAGACATTGTTTCTCATAAGCAAAAAGACTTAGATGACTACTACTTGTACAAGCAAGAGTTTCTACGTATTTGGGCTCTATGGATACGAAATGTTGCTAACCCTGGTGATGGTGCATAATTTTTAAATAAGGAGAGGTTCATAGCCGGACTCTTTCCTGACCTTAAGGTAAAAGTTGAGGCGGGTACACCTGCTACTTTTGATACAGCGGAAACTAGGGCTGCTGAGAAGTATAGGAAACTCAAGTGCTTAAGGGGAGAGGTTCCAATAGAATGTCTTAGACCCAAAGGTAAGTCACAAGCATCAACATCTAGGGAGCTTCCTGAGGTAACGGCTGAAGTGATTGAGAAGTTAAATGAATCTTTAAGCAGCCTGTCAATTCACCCTGCACAAGTTGTAGGTCCAAAGAGACAAGCAAAGAAGTCAGAAGAGAGAGAGCCACGAACTAGGAGAGTCTTGCAATGTTGGAATTGCGGAGAGTCTGGACATGGGATGTATAATTGTCCTTGGCCCCGTGGAGAGCCAGGGAGACCTAACTTGAATTACCCAGTGATGAATGCAGGAGAAGGAGCTGGTCAACAACCAAGGCTTCTACAAAGGCCAAATGGACCAAGACCACCGCCACAAGGGGTGGAAGGAGTTCCATCTTTGCCAGACCCAAACGTGCATGTGGTAGAGGTGACAAATTCAAGAGAGGTTGACATGGAAGCCAATGGCATTAAGCGTGGCCGAGGGAAAGGTAAAGAGAAAGAAGAAGTCACATCACAGAGTGACCATGGAAAAGGCAAAAAGTCAAAGGAGACCAAGGAAACCAAGAGGACTCGACGTCGTATCAACCTTCAAGACTTACCTCTTGGACATGGTATGGCTCCGTACAACTTGTTGGAAGACATGAGAGGTAAGGGTCCTGATATTTCATGGCCTCAATTTCTTGCATTATGTCCACAAGTTAGGAGGGATTTAACAAGGGCAGTTAGCACTAGGAGAAAGGTAAAAGAGAGTGTGCCTGTTGTAAAAATTGCACAAGCTGAAATGAATGAGGACATTACACCGCTGCTAGACTGTTACATCAAAGGAAGATTGGTTATGAAAGGTCTAGTGGATGGGGGTGCACAAATTTGCATCATGACAGAGGGACTCATGCAAAGACTAGGCATGCACATCCATGAGACACCTGAAATCAAAGTCAAGATGGCAAACAATAGCAAGGCTAAGTGTGTAGGCATTTGTAAAAATGTCTTTGTAGAGGCCTTTGGCATTAAGAAAGTGGTGGATTTTTATGTTATGTCGACCAAGGGAAGTGGTTATCCATTTATCCTAGGAAGACCATGGCTAATGAAAATGCGAGCTTTGCAGGATTGGGAGAGTGGGAAATTAATTTGCATGAATGACAATCATAAGAAGGTTTTCTTTGACATGAAGGAGCAACGCCAAGAGGATCTCCATGAAGAATCATCTCAAAGTGAGATGGAAGAAGGTTGGACCGATAGCACTTCAGAAGAAGAAAGTAGCGGCAGCATTACTGAAGAGGAGTCTTCCATCGAAGTCATGGGGGTAAGGTTTAAGCCAAGCAACCAAGAGACCTCTTGTCAAGGCTTGGAGGAGGTAGGTCCTCAAGAGAACGAAGGTGTTCAAGATGAAGGAATGCTGGAAGGTATGCTATCAACAACAGTTACAAAGGATGAAAGAGAGGAGTTCAAATGTGTGCTAAGGAAGTTTCCTAGGCTTTTTGCTAAAGACTACACCGACGTGCGTGGGGTAGATGTTGTTCAACACAAGATTGAGTTAAAGCCTGAGGCCACACCTAAAGCTCAGAAGCTACGAAGGCTAGGAGTTATAAAGGAACATGCTCTACTTAAGGAGGTAAGAAAGCTTCTAGCAGCAGGTTTCATTTATCCAGTGGAGAATTCAGAGTGGGTCTCTCCTGTTGTTGTCACTCCTAAGAAAAATGGCAAGTGGAAGGTGTGTGTGGATTACCGTCCCCTCAATGAGGCAACAAAGAGAGATCACTTTCCCCTTCCATTCCAGGATGAGATACTAAATGAGGTAGCTGGTCATGAGAAGTACACTGTGTGCGATGGTTACTCAGGTTACTTTCAAATAGGTATCGCATTGGAAGATCAATTGAAAACAACCTTTATCACTCCTTGGGGTTGCTATGCTTTTAGAGTCATGCCATTTGGTCTGACAAATGCTCCTACAACATTCCAACGTTTCATGAACATGGCGTTTCAAGCATTCTTTGGAAAGTCAATTAGGGTGTTCATTGATGATTTCTGCATTTATAGCTCAAAATCATTGCATCTACAAAGGGTAGAAGAAGGTTTAAAGAAGCTCTACGACATGGGAGGTCAACTCAACCTCGACAAGTGCCACATAGGTGAGGATGAAGTGATCTTGCTCGGTCACAAGGTTTCCTATAAAGGCATTGAGGTGGATCCTTCAAAGGCAAAGTCTCTTATTGAGCTCCCATCATCGAAGAGTCTTAAGGAGGTCATCTCTTTCATTCAGAAGGTGAAGTATATGTCACGCTTCATTCACTTAGCCTCGGAGTTTCTTCACCCTTTGCAAAAGTTGACACAACAAGTAGAATTTGTATGGTCTGATGAGCTTGAAGAGTACTTTTGTAACATTAAATCCATTTTGTCAGAGCTACCAACACTCATGCCTCCTTGTTGGGAGTACACATTCTTTGTTAGCTCTAGTGCTGGGAAAGAAACAATTGGTGCAGTTTTGTTACAACAAGATCCCTACAGTACCAGGATGCGGCCCATCTACTTTGCTAGTAGGGTCATGAATGCTTTAGAGAGAGGCTACACGGAGGCAGAACTCATGATGATTTCTCTCATGTTTGCGATAAGGAAGTTTAGATCCTACTTGCTTCCAAAACCTTTTGTAATTCTCACCGCAGAGAATTTGTTCCCTTGGGTGTCATCTCAAATGAATCTTAGTACTAGGATCTCAAAGTGGATTATGGAGTTGCAAGAGTTTCAATACTCTTTCAAGGTAGAAGATAGTGTGCGTGCACAATTGGCAGGGATTCTCACTTATAGGGTGCATGAAAAGGAGATTAAGGTGCCTGAAGTAAAGACCCTACCATTGCCACCACTAAAAAGTATTCCCAATGCTTTTACCTTGTTCTTTGATGGAGCTTTTCGACTAGCCACAGGGAAAGCAGGGGGAGGGCTAGTGTTGCTCAACCCAAGTGGAGAGGTGGTCATGAAAGAGAAGGTCAATCTACTAGGTTCAACTAGCAACAATGAAGCAGAATACGACACACTACTTCATGGTTTGAAGATGTGTATTGGCCAAGGGATAAAACGTCTCATGGTAAAGGGAGATGCACTTCTCATTGTTAAACAGATTTTAGGAATTTGGGCATGCAAGAATGAAAGCTTAAGGACAAAAGTTCATGCCATTCGTAGGATGTTTAATCAGTTTGAAGAAGTGCAACTATATCATATTCCGAGGAAACAAAATGAAGATGCCGATTTACTTGCACAACAAGAAATTACATGTGTTGAGAGAGAAGTGCAGGTCATCATGGTGGCAGCAGCTGTCAAGCAACCGAGATACTAGGGATTGGAGTCATTGGCTCCCATTATTGGCTACATTTTGGAGGGTGAGTTTCCACCAGACTTCACAAAAGCTCAGAAGAGGAGACTCATGAAGAAGGCAAGCATGTATCTCTTCCTAGGGATTGGAGTCATTGGCTCCCATCATTGGCTACATTTTGGAGGGTGAGTTTCCACAAGACTTCACGAAGGCTCAGAAGAGGAGACTCATGAAGAAGGCAAGTTTCTATCTCTTCCTAGAAGGCTCCCTCTATCAAAAAGGGAAGGATCAAGTGTGCAGAAAAGTACCAATTATCGAGGAAATTCAAGCCATTCTAAAAGGTTTGTATGAAGAGGCATGCGGTGGTCATTTTGCCCAAGAATCAACTGTGAAGAAGATTTTGCTTGCGGGGTATGTTTGGCCAAGCTTGCATGTGGATGTTCAACATTGGTGTAAAAGCTGTCACAATTGTCAGATAAATGGAAATAGAAGATTGATTTATGGTCCAAGGCAAATCGTGCTTGCAAATGGACCCTTTGAAAAGTGGGGCATTGATGCTATGAGTCCTCTGCCTAGGACAAAAAATGGTAAACTCTACATTCTAGTGGCTGTAGACTATATGACTAGGTGGGTGGAAGCACAAAGTGTGGCAAAGATAAATGAGAGGACAGTGAGCAAATTCATCTACACTCACATTTGTTGTAGATTTGGCACACCTTTGGAGATTGTTTCTGATAATGGTCCAGGGTTTAGAAAGGGATTGCTCACAGAAGTCTGTGAAGAACTTCGCATTCTACATCGTCACAGTACACCCTACTATCCCCAATCAAATGGTTTGGTAGAAAAAGCTAATGGTGTCATTGCAGGCATCATTAGAAAGATGGTGAAAAACAAGAAAAAGTTGTGGGATGACTTCTTGGATGGTGCCTTGTGGGCGTATCGAACCGCATATAGGGAAGCCACGGAGTTCACACCATTTCACTTGGTCTATGGTCAAGAGGCTTTACAACCAATTGAACTAAACATTCCAACAATGCGACTTCATGGAAAATCAGCACAAGATGATCAAGAAGCATGGATGGATCGACTTCTTACCTTAGCTGAGCTTGAGTGGAAAAGAGAAGCAGCATACGAGTGCTATAAGAGGAAATCCACACAGACAAAGGAGAAGCTTGACAAGAAACTGAAGGACAAAGGCATCAATGAAGGAGATCTTGTGCTAAGGTATGACAATCGACTCGATAATCGTTTTGATGCCAAATTTGAAACAAGATGGCAGGGGCCATACATAGTCAAGAAGGCTTTCAATTCAAGTTACTATCAACTTATGGACTTGAATGGGAAAGAGCACTCTAGGAAGGTAAACGGCTATCGCTTGAAGCCTTACTTGAGTCGCCTTCTACCAAAGGATCTACCAGAGCAAAAGGCAACTATCCCATGTAAGTATTGTTCCATGAAGCATGAGTGTAACACAAAACAAAATTCCAAGGGGCCAAACAATGAAGATCTTGTCAAGGACTCTGAAGCACTCTCTTTGGAAAAGATTCTTTATGATGGTACATGAATATACCATCATCCTGGGGGAGGGCTAATGATAGCCGTTTTTTCGGCTCTCTGTAATTTCCGTAGTGAGTTATCTCACCCTATCAAATCACTCAAACACTGTGGTTACCCTCACCCTTTCACTGTATATAGGTGCGTGTGAGTTAGGGGACTTTTCCCATATCTCCTTACTGAAATAAAAAACCCTCAATTAGCTAGTCATTGGGCTAGTTGAGCCAAAAAAATAAAAAATTATAAAAAATATAAGTATATTATGGCCCTGCGTATGTAAATATTTCTTTGTATATAGGGCCTAAATAAAAGGATTTTTCATAATTATTTTGGTATTTATTTAAATATTTCTACCTAGGTGTGTGTTATTTATGCTCTGTACATTGCCTCACCATTACCACAATTTTTCTTACCATTTTTCATACTCTTTATTCCATATAGAAATATTTTCATGTAAGCTTCTCTTATATTTGGTGTAACTCCACCCCAACAAAAATCCAAAAAAACTAGTTTTATTTATGTGTATATTTTTTTCACTATTGTGATTTTTCCCTTCCTACATCTATTTTGTTTTTTTTCTAAAAAATTAGAACACCAAAAATATTTATCTTTTTATGGTAGCCTCATAATGAGAGAGATTTCTTTTGACCCCTTTATATTTTTTCCACTTATATTATTTATATTTGACATGTACATATTTTTTAGACCCCTCAATATTTGATTTTCTTAGTTGTACTATTCACTTATATCATGATCTCAACAATATCTTCAATTATAGACCTACCAAATAAGGTCAAGGGTAGGTGGTATGCATACATGCACTATGGAGGGCTCACTCTTGGAGGTATTCAAAAGAATCATCCAAAGAAGGACCCCACAAGGACCTTGTGGAGTGGAAAAAAATGGTCGGTTTTGCTGAATTTTTAAAGTTCACTTGCTCTCCGAATTTGAAACAGTGATACAAACAAAAGTTGTAGCTCGTGGGCTGAACTTTTGCCTCAAATTTTTTCATATTTTTTTGAGCTACGAGCTGTGAGCTATGATTTTATTAGTGGACCCCGGTTTTCCCATGCTATGCAGTGATGGGGGCTTTTCACAAGCCAAGCTCCCATACCCCTCTTCTCTCGTCCCCACCCCATGAAAACCCCCTCTTAGGGAGGGAGTAATAAAAGACATTGGAAAAATTAAGAAAAAATAAAGTATGATTATGTAAATATATGAGAAAGGTGAAATAGGCCACCTCATGCCTGCGGGGCAGCCCATCCCCACCTTGCCTCCTTTTTCTTCACTGTTGCCTCGCCGTGTGTCCCTTTTCCTCTCCTTCACTCAAAAGGTCAACCCCCTCTCTGCTCCCCTTGTCCTTTCTCCTTTCTCTCTCCCCTCAAGCTACCCGACCTCTCACCAATAATGCATTCTAACTCCCCAATAATGCACCCTAACTCACATGCAACTTACCCTATCTTCCAAAATAGTATACCCCACCCCCCCTTTCTCTCTCCTATCATATCCCATGACCCAAATACCCCCCCCTCTCTCTAAAGGGCGCCATGTCTCTTGTCTTGTAGCTAAATAACCTCCCCCACACTCACACACACTCAGTTTCACTAAAAAAGGTGCCCACAGACCCATCCCCACCCGGTGGTTACCTGATTTTTCTTGTGTTAACACACATCTGCACACAGATTCACCTCTGAACACACTCCTCTCTCTCCCGTCTTGTAATTACTTTATTCTCCATGTCACCTCTCACTTTTTTTCATCAACCCATCTCTCTCTCTTAGTCTCTCTCTCATGAGATTGCTGTTCTGGCACATATACACACAGCCACACAAGTGGCGCCCATAGTCACATGGCCTATGTAGAGAATGATTTCTTCATTTCTAAATTCTAGAATTTCTCCCTTCCCCCTCCTCCCCTATATAAAGAGGGGTCACCATCACACAAAAACACGACAACATCACCAAAGAACACACTATGCACTGTGTGTGCCTAGTGCAAACACACGCACCCACACCATCACCATCACCGCAATCACCATGCTTGTCTTGAGCATGACCTCTACACCCTTGGCCATGGAAGAGGAAGGGCAACTAAATGAAGGATGATGGCCATAATCCTCGTGCGAGTCTTCGCCATCAACTCCCACCTATCCGCCATGTGCTCTACCACTCTCTCCCTTCTCATTCCCCTACCCTATGCTCCCCATTTGGTCGCCTAATTCTCTAAATAAAGCTTGAGGTTTTGTGAGTATGTTTTCTTGCAATGTTTTGCCCATGTGAGGTGTGCGGAATCGCCACCTAGTCTTGTGTTTTGGGTGAGCTTGTGTATGTGTGAAGGGTGTGCGGATTCGCCATCCTTTTGTGATGCTTAAGTACTAAGCCGCTATACCCCCTCCCTCACTCTCGCTCTCTCTCTCTCACTTGATCTCATTCCCTTTCCTTTTCATCATTACTCCCAAGCATCCATCTCTCTTGGATGAAAACTTTGTTATGGTGGTGTGTTGTTTGCGTCCTAGCTGCTGAAGCTAGGTGGTGCCCCCTGTTTCCTTTACCATGACAGGCTCGAGGCGTGCCATTCGGTCCCCGGTGTTTTAGAGGCCGTCGGGGTTCGGGGTTCGCTTTGCTCCCGTCAGCAGCCACACTCTCTCTTCCACTTTATCATTTTCCTCTTTCACACACACTTCTCCACTCATCATCCCCACCTCTCTCACCACTCCTCTCTGCACCCTACTCACCTTCTCCTCAACCTTGAAGAATAAGAGAAACCATGGTGAATTCATACCTCCCACACACAATTCCATTCCGAAATTGACCACCTAGTCTCATTTTTCCTCCTCCAAATTACCCATATCTATCAAAAAAACCACAAAATTCAGCCTCTTCTCTTAAAAGACAGCATCATGGTGGTTGATTACTCAGCTTCAATTACCTTGTCTCTCAAGGAAGGTCAAGAGTGGAGAAAAAATGTACCGTCAAAGCTAGTGGACCGTCAACAAGCGTCAAAATTGGCCCTACTCAAGACACTTGGAGCATCAACCTTGTAAGAAATCCACCTTTTCTTACCTCTTAAGATTTTTTCTTCCTTATTTGTATCCTACATGGGTACTCCCATTGTAAATATCCAATTCCATTTGTAAATTAATACTAACTCTACTAACACTAACCCACTATGAAAAGTCCTATCACCTCCATTTCTCTCCTCTCTCTTTCCCCACCAACTGAGGATCTTTTCATGAAACCCTTCAGTTTACAAGACTGAAACCCTTAAACTATTGTGAATGGATGAATGGCTAGCAGGATTAGCTAATTGGACGACAGAAAAAGAAGAGCTCCAAGCACAACTAGACGAACTCCGCATCTCCATCGAAGCTCGAGTGCCAGGCGTAACGGTAATCGATTTGCAGTGGGAGAGTCAACCAACACGACAAACCCAGTGGATATACATAGGCCAAGTGCGAAGAAGAAGAAGGAGAAGGTCGAAACCATGTCCGCAACCTACAACCAACCCACAACAACAAAATGGAAGGAGCTCTACACAATAGAGAATCAACACTATTCTACTTTGAGAATCGGGTAACTCAAGTCACCGAGGTAATTATCACAATCAGTTTTCAAGTCGCACCTGATGCTGCAGCACAGATAACGGAAGCATTGGCTCACACTCTCACTAGAGAAACTAGGGATCTACTGAGTTTGTTTTCGGAAAGAACACCACCCTCTCCCACAAGCTTGGACAGTGACTAAGCACCTCTAAGCTTCACATGAATCAGTACAACCTACCTCAAGACAGATCACACATACCAACACGTGTACGCTCAATCAAGGTAATACTGGATTTGAAGGCTCACTACCAGCACGTCATTGACACCATGCCGGGTGGGGAGCGGTTTTTGGAGGTTCTGGCATCAGATCAACCATTTGTCTTACCTTTGGTACAAGGCAATGTACCGTTTGAAGTTTTAATCTATGTCCTAGTATAAGAGGGTATACACGCCTCCTTGTAAAGAAGAAAAAAGCTTTTGCAAGTTAAGCAGTGTGTCTTTCTAGTTCTCTCTCAGTAATCATGGCAAGTGTAGCATTTCCAACATTTAAAGGAAAGAAGGGGGAGGATTTGGTAACAGACTTCCTAGATGACTTTGAAGTAGCATGTGTAGTGAGCAACAAAGATACGGATGAATCCCGGGTTAGAATCTTTAAGCATCTCATGAAGCTAGAAGCTAGATCATGGTACAATGCACTTCCACAAGCAACCAAGGATGACTGGGAACCCTTAAAAACCGCTTTTAAGAGGCGCTTTGGGGGAGGTACCACTTCAGAAAAGTTGTGGGACAAGTTGAGAGACTTGAAGCAGGAGGGTCTTTTAGAATATGCCACCTATGAGTTCAAATTTGTGGATTTGTGGGAACGGTGGGTTGAGTCACTGGCTAGGGGGGAAGCTGCACCCGATTTCCTAAAAAAAGATCGGTTCACGCATGGCTTATGGCCGCTTCTCAAGGCGAAGGTGAAAGGTAGATTCCCGGCTACGTACGAGTTAGCCGTTGAGATTGCTCGCCTTAAAGACAAGAAGCTGCGAATGAAAGCCAAAGAAACCGAGTCAACAGAATCAGGAACATCGCGTCGACCAGCAACTACGACAACCACCATTCCACCACCACCACCGGCTCTTGAGGTAAGAGATGACCAACAAGATATGTTGGCCCATATTACTGACCAACTGCAGAATTTTTCTGTCCACTTAATACAACAAGGGAGGAGTCAAGAAAGAGATCAAGACCCTGGAAGAGCACGACGACAAAACAGGGAGTATCATTGCTACAACTGCGGAGAAGACGGTCACGGTATGTACTACTGTCCCAAACCACGACAAAACTATAATAGAGGAGGTAGGAGGAACCAATTGTCACCCCCTAGAGAAAAAACACCCCCACCCGGAGCACCACCCCCACCAACACAAATTCTACGTCCACCCGAGACACCACTACAAGCATCCATCCCACCTCTTCCACCAGCCCCACCACCTGATCGCCCTGTAAACATCATAAGGCTAGAAGAGAAAGGAAAAGCCATAGTAGTGGATCCACCCAGAGCAAAGGAGAGGGACAAGGGTAAGGAGAAGGTAACCTTTTTAGAACCACTTGAAGCCATGACTGTGAAAAGAGCTAGGAGGGAGAAAGCTACACAATCAGATGATGAGAGAAGCATGAGAGGAGAAACTAGCAAGAGGCCATCCAGGCCACGACGGAAATTGGGCATCACCGACTTCCAGCTAGGGGAAAGTTCTAAGCCCTATGATCTAACATTGGATGTGGCAGAGCAAGGACCAAAGATTACATGGCCACAGCTGCTACAT
Organism: Adiantum capillus-veneris; assembly: GCF_014529385.1. Taxonomy (NCBI): domain Eukaryota; kingdom Viridiplantae; phylum Streptophyta; class Polypodiopsida; order Polypodiales; family Pteridaceae; genus Adiantum; species Adiantum capillus-veneris. Next base: position 9,546,564 of record NC_140952.1, on the reverse strand, counting down.
CTTGCACCAAAAGTAAGGCGACAATGGTCTAAAATGGTAAGTACAAGACGCTCCAATACAAAGGTAGCCGGAGCAATTTCGGGATGCAACATGGATGACATCCTTCCAATTGTCGACGTAAAGATAAAAGGAAAGAGGTTTGGAAACACCTACATTGATGGAGGTGCACAAATCTGTGTAATGAGCGAAGCTATGATGCTTCGATTAGGGCTCGAGGTTGAGAGGCCTTCTCCATGCAAGGCAAAGATGGCAAACAATGCAAAAGTAAAGTGTGTGGGTGTGGTAAGTGCCGTGAAAATCAAAGCTTTCAACACTGAGGTAGAGGTAGATATTTTTGTAATGCCTACTAAGGGGGAGGGTTATCCACTAATTTTGGGAAGGCCATGGTTGATGGCCATGAAGGCAAAACAGGACTGGGGTACTGGCCTTCTACGCATGACCGGTAAGAAAGGGGAGACAATCTACTACGACATGAGGATTGGCAAGCAGAAGCAAATGAATCTAGAAACATCGGCAGATGAAACCACTAGCGAATCTTCCAGTTTTGAGGAGGAGACCACATCCACCGACGAAAGTGACAGTTCCATTGATGTGATGGGTATCATTATGAAGGATCCACAAAGGGTAAGCACAACTGGTGATCCATCACCAAAAGGGAAACCCAATGAAGAGGAGAGAATATCACCTGGCCTAGGAGGAAGTAGGTTGAAGGGTATGTTGTCTACGGAATTAACACTTGAGGAGAAAGATAGTTTTTTGCAAATGTTGATGGGATTTCCTAACCTGTTCATTGACAACTATGAAAGAATCACAGGCATTACAGTGGTGGAACATCATATTAAGCTGAAGGAAGGGGTAAAACCAGTTGTGCAAAAGCTACGACGATTGGGGGTCATACAAGAAAAGGCACTCTTGGCCGAGGTAAGGAAACTGCTGGAGGCGGGATTCATCTATCCTGTAGAAAACTCAGAATGGGTGTCACCCGTAGTGGTGACGCCTAAAAAGAATGGTAAGTGGAGGGTCTGTGTTGACTACAAACCACTAAATGCAGCTACAAAGAGAGACCACTTTCCTCTCCCTTTCTTGGATGAAATTCTGAATGAAGTAGCGGGTTTTGAATGCTATACCATCTGTGATGGTTTTTCTGGATACTTTCAAATACGCATAGCCTTGGAAGATCAGCTAAAAACCACTTTTATCACGCCATGGGGTTGTTTTGCATATAGGGTTATGCCATTTGGTCTCACAAATGCACCTGCCACATTCCAAAGATATGTCACATATGTTTTTCAACCGTTCTTTGGAACATCCATAAGAGTGTTCATTGATGATTTTTGTATATATAGCTCCCGTATTTCACATTTAGAAAAGGTAACTGAAGGTTTGGCCAGGTTGTAGAGCCTAGGTGGGCAATTAAATGTGGATAAATGCCACATTGGGGAGAGTAAAGTCATTCTACTAGGCCATGAAATTTCAGCAAAAGGTATCAACGCCGACCCAAGTAAGGTGTCCGCACTCATAGCCCTACCTTCACCAACGACCGCACGTCAATTGGTCTCTTTTCTACAGAAGGTGAGGTACTTAAGTAGATTCATACATCTACTATCACAACTTGTTCTACCACTGCCACAACTCACTCAAAGATCAACTTTCACTTGGGACGAGGAAAGCGAACATCACTACAACAAGGTAAAGGAGGTCTTAGCCACTCTGCCAACTATCTCACCACCTAAGTGGAATGAAAAATTCTATGTCACCTCAAGTGTTGGTGATGACTCATTGGGGGCTGTGCTACTCCAAAAGGATACGACGACATCTTTCATGAGGCCAATCTACTTCTCTAGTCGAATGATGACAGCAGGAGAGAAAGGTTTCACCCATGTGGAACACTTAGTCCTAGCTCTTAGATTTGCAACTACAAAGTTTAGGTCATATTTTTGCCTAAGCAATTTGTGATTCTAACCACGGATGAAATATTTCTCTATGTTGTACAACACATGGATGTGTCTGCTAGAATTACTAAATGGCTAGTTCGTCTGCAAGAGTTTGACTACACGGTATAGGTAGAAAGCACGACAAGGGCAAGTTTGGGGGGACTCATGACCTACCAAGTCTTTGAAAGGAAGGAGAAGCAATCTAAGGAAGGAGAAGTCCGATTACCTCCAGTACCACCGATGGTAGAAGGAGCATACTCTCTCTACTTTGATGGAGCCTACAAGCGAGCTTCCGACAAAGCAGCTGCAGGCATAGTGGTCTTTGATGACAAAGGGACAAAGGTATTTTCGTTGGGCCAATTGTTAGATTCACATTCTAACAATGAAGCTGAGTATGCAACACTAACCAAGGGTCTACAATGGTGCGTCTCGCAAGGTGTACAACGCCTTAATGTATTTGGGGATGCTCTACTTCTGGTAAGGCAAGTAAATGGAGCATGGACATGCAAGAATCCTAGTTTAAGGACTCACTTAAGTGGTGTAAAAACCTTGTTGGGTAAGTTTGAAGAAGTTCAAATACACCATATCCCAAGGGCTCAAAACCAAGAAGCAGATGCCCTAGCAAGTGAAAGACTACAGGAAGTGGTGGTTGGAGCAATAAAACTAAAGCTCCCTCTATTTCAAGGAAGTGATGCCTTGCCTGACATCATGCATTTTTTGGAAACAGGGGAATGCCCATCAGATTTAAAAAAGGGACAGAAGCAATGGCTGACGCGGAAGGCCACAAGGTATCGACTCATCAATGACAGTTTGTACTGTAAGGATAAGGACCAAATACTCAGGAAGGTCCCTCTCTCTCAGGAAATCACGGGAGTAATTGCTAGTTGTCACGACGGGGTTTGTGGTGGTCACTTTGCCCTAGACATAACAAGTAGGAAAATCTTGCAGGCAGGCTTCATATGGCCTAGCCTCAACCGTGATGTACACTACTGATGCAAAACATGTAAGTTGTGTCAAAAGGCCGGCACTAGGTCACTTATGCCTGAACCACAGACACCTATTCTCTCATATGGCCCATTTGAAAAATGGGGTATCGATGCCATTGGGCCATTACCTAGGGCCAACTCAGGAAAATTCTACATTATCATGGGGGTCGACTACATGACTAGATGGGCAGAGGCTACAGCCACCACTAGAATCACAGTGGTAGAGGTAGCTAAATTTATCTACGAGCAGATATGCTGTAGGTTTGGCACACCTTTAGAGATCATCTCTGATAGAGGGCCAAGTTTCAGAGCAGACTTGGTAGGAGAATTAATGCAGAAACTGGGCATTACAAGGAGGCACTCTTCACCATATTACCCTCAATGTAATGGCCTAGTTGAAAAGGTAAATGGAATGGTTTCTAAAATTATTACCAAGCAGGTAAACAATCATCCTAGAGACTGCGATAAGTATCTACTACCAACTTTATGAGCCTATAGAACTTCATTTCGTACATCCTTGGGATTCACACCGTATCATCTAGTATTTGGTAAGGAAGCAATCTTGCCCATTGAAGTGCAACTACAAAGTCTCAGAGTAATGGAAAGCCAGCTTCAACAGCCCAACATGCATTTGAGAGATCACATCATCAACTTGGAAAGACTGCAGCTGGACAGAGAAGAAGCAATAAATTATTATGCAGCACAAGCAGAGCATAGACGGCTTAGCTTTAACGAGCATCTCCGGAAAAAAGAATTGAAGAAAGGAATGTTGGTGCTCCGCTACGACAATCGCTTCGACACGCGCAAGGATAAGAAACTCCTACTTCGATGGGAAGGTCCTTTCATCGTCAGGAAAAAGTATGCCAATGGAAGCTACCAGCTTATGGAGGCTGATGGAAAACTTCATAAAACTAGGGTAAATGGTTGGCGACTTAAGCCTTATTTTCTTCGATTTGACCAGGCTCCACCTATTGACATTCCAGATGAGGACACACCATCAGCCGCCACCTCCGACGATAATGATCAAACAGATGAGCTAGAGACATGAATGCCTCTAGCCAAAAGGGGAGGGCTAATGATGGGGGCTTTTCACAAGCCAAGCTCCCATACCCCTCTTCTCTCGTCCCCACCCCATGAAAACCCCCTCTTAGGGAGGGAGTGATAAAAGACATTGGAAAAAGTAAGAAAAAATAAAGTATGATTATGTAAATATATGAGAAAGGTAAAATAGGCCACCTCATGCCTGCGGGGCAGCGCATCCCCACCTTGCCTCCTTTTTCTTCATCGTTGCCTCGCCGTGTGTCCCTTTTCCTCTCCTCCACTCAAAAGGTCAACCCCCTCTCTCTTCCCCTTGTCCTTTCTCCTTTCTCTCTCCCCTCAAGCTACCCCACCTCTCACCAATAATGCATTCTAACTCCCCAATAATGCACCCTAACTCACATGCAACTTACCCTATCTTCCAAAATAGTATACCCCACCCCCCCTTTCTCTCTCCTATCATATCCCATGACCCAAATACCCCCCCCTCTCTCTAAAGGGCGCCATGTCTCTTGGCTTGTAGCTAAATAACCTCCCCCACACTCACACACACTCAGTTTCACTAAAAAAGGTGCCCACAGACCCATCCCCACTCGGTGGTTACCTGATTTTTCTTGTGTTCACACACATCTGCACACAGATTCACCTCTGAACAAAGTCCTCTCTCTCCCCTCTTGTAATTACTTTATTCTCCATGTCACCTCTCACTTTTTTTCATCAACCCATCTCTCTCTCTTAGTCTCTCTCTCATGAGACCGCTGTTCTGGCACATATACACACAGCTAGACAAGTGGGGCCCACAGTCACATGGCCTATGTAGATAATGATTTCTTCATTCCTAAATTCTAGAATTTCTCCCCCCCCTCCTCCCCTATATAAAGAGGGGTCACCATCACACAAAAACACGACAACATCACCAAAGAACACACTATGCACTGTGTGTGCCTAGTGCACACACACACACCCACACCATCACCATGACCGCAATCACCATGCTTGTCTTGAGCATGATCTCTACACCCTTGACCATGGAAGAGAAAGGGCAACTAAATGAAGGATGATGGCCATAATCCTCGTGCGAGTCTTCGCCATCAACTCCCACCTATCCGCCATGTGCTCTACCACTCTCTCCCTTCTCATTTCCCTACCCTATGCTCCCCATTTGGTCGCCTAATTCTCTAAATAAAGCTTGAGGTTTTGTGAGTATGTTTTCTTGCAATGTTTTGCCCATGTGAGGTGTGCGGAATCGCCACCTAGTCTTGTGTTTTGGGTGAGCTTGTGTATGTGTGAAGGGTGTGCGGATTCGCCATCCTTTTGTGATGCCTAAGTACTAAGCCGCTATACCCCCTCCCTCACTCTCTCTCTCTCTCTCTCTCTCTCTCTCTCTCTCTCTCTCTCACTTAATCTCATTCCCTTTCCTTTTCATCATTACTCCCAAGCATCCATCTCTCTTGGATGAAAACTTTGTTATGGTGGTGTGTTGTTTGCGTCCTAGCCGCTGAAGCTAGGTGGTGCCCCCTGTTTCCTTTACCATGACAGGCTCGAGGCGTGCCATTCGGTCCCCGGTGTTTTAGAGGCCGTCGGGGTTCGGGGTTCGCTTTGCTCCCGTCAGCAGCCACACTCTCTCTTCCACTTTATCATTTTCCTCTTTCACACACACTTCTCCACTCATCATCCCCACCTCTCTCACCACTCCTCTCTGCACCCTACTCACCTTCTCCTCAACCTTGAAGAATAAGAGAAACCATGGTGAATTCATATCTCCCACACACAATTCCATTCCAAAATTGACCACCTAGTCTCATTTTTCCTCCTCCAAATTACCCATATCTATCAAAAACACCACAAAATTCAGCCTCTTCTCTTAAAAGACAGCATCATGGTGGTTGATTACTCAGCTTCAATTACCGTGTCTCTCAAGGAAGGTCAAGAGTGGAGAAAAAATGTACCGTCAAAGCTAGTGGACCGTCAACAAGCGTCAAAATTGGCCCTACTCAAGACACTTGGAGCATCAACCTTGTAAGAAATCCACCTTTTCTTACCTCTTAAGAGTTTTTCTTCCTTATTTTTATCCTACATGGGTACTCCCATTGTAAATATCCAATTCCATTTGTAAATTAATACTAACTCTACTAACACTAACCCACTATGAAAAGTCCTATCACCTCCATTTCTCTCCTCTCTCTTTCCCCACCAACTTCTTGATAATTCCAAGCAAAAGAAATTAGATAAATTGCTGAAAATCTAACCCAACCATGGTTAGAGGAGTAACCCTAGCCTTCAAAATTGCTATAAAAGGAGGGTGTAGCTAGCACAAAAAGGGGGGAGAAGAAAGAGCACTATGCTATAGCTTGAGAAGCCAAGCTCAACCTCTTGAGAAGGAGCTCTTGAGTGGAATCTCATTGGCATTAGGCATATGTATGTGTTGTATTAGGGGTGATTAGCAAGGGAACTCTATGCCATTGTAAGAGAGAGTGATCATTAAATTGAGAGTAGGAAATCTATCATTTCTCCTACTAGAGTAAGCCCAACATTTGCTGAATCAAGGAGGGTGAATTTGGACTAAGCATGGATACCTTGTCTCCCTTCCAACGTGAAGTCATGGACAATAATGATGTGTAAGTGTCTTGGTGTTTTATTTAAGTTCTTGATAGCTTGTCTCCGGGCATTGTTATCAATTTAGCCATAAATCCCGCATGCTGTAAGAGGGCGACAGGGTGGAGAGGACTCCCCTGGCCTTAAGACAGTGATTTGGGGTGGCTTTTTTCTTATGATGTGTTGTGGTGTAATTTACTCAGGCTATGTTGAACAAATACTAATCTCACTTTGATTGGTCATGACAGATTTGTAAGAAGGCATTAGTGCAACAAGCACCCCCTTCCCCCTTCTCTCTCTTTCTGACATATATATATTTATGTTTTCTTGATCATTAACGATACACTTCAAGGCAGCCCGAGCACCATCTCTCTCTCTCTCTCTCTCTCTCTCTCTCTCTCTCGTGTTTTAGTGTGTGAGAGTGTTCCATTGGTGTTAGGGTTAGTGTAAATTCCTTGCTTGTTTGTGGGTTGCTCTAACGATTCTCCTCTTTTGAGTGCTAGTTCGCTCTTAAACTAGGTGGTGCCCTTTGTGTAGTTGGGATTTGGCTGGGGGTTTGTTGTTTTGGTTTGTGTTGCGTTGTGCCCCAGCCCCATTGAGCAGCACGGGAGCCTTGAAGGGTGTCTAGAGGTTGCTCTTCTTGTTGCGGTGTCTAGAGGTTGCTCTTCTTGTTGCCCGCCCCGGATCGCTTCAGTATGTGTGTGTGTGTCATTGAACCGCATGTCAATAGTACAAGAAATGGTGAGTCTTGATCACTAAAACATCGTGATTGCCAAAGTGTTGAGGGTATACACCCTCAACAGGGAAAACTTAGAGACGACTCTCAAAATAGCATACGTAAAGATTGAGAGAGAGAGAGAGAGAGAGAGAGAGAGAGAGAGAGAGAGAGAGAGAGAGAGAGAGAGAGAGAGAGAGAGAGAGAGAGAGAGAGAGAGAGAGAGAGAGAGAGTCGTAACCGCTTTCATTCCTTTGGTCGTATCAAACATTACAATTTATAGCTTTTACCTACCTCCTAATTGAATCTAACTAAGTCTAGCAGAATTTGACTAAACATCCAATTTCAGAGAAATATCAGAGAAATATCCAACTTAGCAACTTCTGAGTGAGCAATACCCAATCAACAAACAACATCAGAAACCATGATATTGGTGTACTTGGGATCGTTATAAGAGATCGTAAACAAACAAGGAGAAGACTTATAGGCACTTGTAATGAAAAATGGCACGCTAAGGGTTCTTGTGGTTGAGAATGAGAATCTCAAGAGGACACTTAAAATGCAAACAATAGATGCAACTTGAAGATGAATTCAAGGCTGTAAACACTCTCTTGTGGGCTTGAATGCTTTGAAGGAGCACATGAGAAAAGTAGAGCATGACTATGTATTAAAAGAGGATAAATTTGACATCATGAGCCAGGATGTATGCAGCATGAAAAATTTATGCACAAACAAGTCTCGGGCTGATGTATGTGGTAGCAATGTGGTTTCTAGATCCTCCATCATGCAAGCTATGGCTGAAACAAACAATGCTGAGAATGTGGATGTGGAGGAGTTGCAATGTTCCAATAACATTATTATTCGTGGAATTCCCTAAGAGAAGTTAGAGACGCCTCCTTCACTTTCTATTGCTATCAAAGATCTCTTCAAAATAACATGTCCGGAGTTATGGTCTATGGAGCACATAGAGTGGGTAAGTTCCTCGCTTGAATAACGGCCAATTGTATGCACCATGCTAGAGGAGACCAAATGAAAGATTATCCTTGATAATAGTTGGATCTATTTGAGGGATACAAAATGTTTTTAATGTGAAGATTGCACTATTAAGAAACAAAATATGTGTTGCGCGGCATATGAGAGAAGGAATAAGAAAAACAACAAGATCTCGCACGAAGAAAATGTACCCAAGGAGGAGGCAAGTCCCTACAAAAAATAGGAATGCATGACCTATGAAGCCGAGCTACAATTGAAAATATGCTTTTGGAATTTCAATTGATACCCATGGAATACGGGGGTTGGCATTGATGAACTAACAAGAAAAGCCGATGTTGTACTTCTTGTTGAAACTTGACAGCATGATACACAAGGGATTAACGGTTTTGAGGATTAAAATGTACATTCGTTGATGTGGTCAAAGAATCACAAGCAACAAAGATGGCAAGAAGGGCTAGCATGTATGGTTAAGAAAGGATTGGAAGATTTTATATCAATTGTGAAAGATGGCAAGTACATACCTTATGCATGGCTGAAAATTATGACACTAAAAAGAGCACCCATTTTTGTAGCCGGTTGCTACATTCCTTAATATGATTCCCTCTTTTATGCTTACATGGATAGAGATCATCCATTTTTGATCTAGAAGATGACATTACTTATTTCAAAGGAGAAGGTGATGTTATTGTCTTTGGGGATATGAATGCCCGCACAAAAACATTGCAACATGATACTCAATAATTTAATATGCCATACATTTCAAGGGAGTTGGAGGAAGTTCATTTGTATGATCATACTTCAATGGATGAGAAAGATCCGAATCACTATGGAAATTTACTTTTACACATGTGTAATAGCACAAGTATGATTACTGCATCCTCGTGAAGGGGTTAGGTGGTGCTAATGCTTGGAGCTCATTTCTATAGATGGAATGGAGTGCTCCTTATCACTACATCGACGTACTTGTCTGTCACATTAAGTTACCTCCCCTAGGTGTCTATCCACCTGAAAATAGGTTTGGATAGTGAGAATCCTTGTGAAGAGTTTAGATGGTGCAAGTGTTTGGAGCTCATTTCTATGGTTGGAATGGAGTGCTTCTTATCACTGCACTGACGTATTTGTTTGTTACGTTTAGTTACCTTCCCCGGATGTCAATCCGTCTGGAAATAGGTTTGGATAGGGAGCATCCTTGTGAAGGGTTAGATGGTGCAAGTTCATGGGGCTCATTTCTATGGTTGGAATAGAGTGCTCCTGATCACTATATCGGCATACTTGTCTGCCCATTTCTATTATTGAAATTGAACTTTCACTTCTTTTTGCTTTATGTCTATATGTATATTATTTTACTTTATTATACAATTGTTCAATTAAATACTGTTTTTCAAAAACCTAACATTTTTATCTTGATTATCTAAGAGTGATTTTGGAAACCTAGAAAGGAGAGGCAAACCACTTGGCTGGTTCTCATTGGCTGGCTTGAAAGTGAATTTTTATGGAAAATAAAGCGAGTGCAAAAAAGGCAACACAGGTAAAAAAAAAAGCTTGATCGTTGCATGTGTATCTTGTTAAAAAAAGGATTTGCCATGTGCCTGTGGTATGCAGTGAAGAAACCAATGCACGAGCAATTAGCTTACGATGCTACCTCTGGCACAATGCTCATTGTTCTGGATGACAAGGCCTCTTGCACATCATGGTTTTCATTGCCTTTGCCCACAACCATCTTCTGGTCCGACCGCTGGGAAGATATAGTAGCCTCCACTCTTCACTACGACCATCTTCCCGTTCAACCACTGGGAAGATATAGTAGCCTCCACTCTTCACCACCTTCAAGGGCTTTAGGCAGTTCTCTATCCACGACAACACAATGTGTGGTGAAGTAGATGGAGAACAGATAATTCTCCCCTTGCTTCTCTCCCCCTATTCACAACATCTCTCGCAAGTGAACCGCAGCTTCTTCCTCCTCCCACGTCTTATTGACGGCTCTCTCCCACATCTCTACTTATGTTCCACCATATTTGCACGTAAGCAGTGGCTTTCTAGATTTGCACGACCACTCCACCACTTACAATGAGTGTAGAAAGCATGCAAGCTGTTGCAATGGCGTTGATGCCCAACTGAGCATGCCGACTCTGTAGACAAAACGTGGCATCTACAACATGTCAACAACATCATCAGTGGAGCAGCGCAAAGGTTTTTGATCAAGTTCATCCATCTAGCATCAAAAGCCATGGATGATCATCACCGCCTTTAATATGCAATAGATGGTTGTTCAAAAAATGGAGGTGGTTATTATTCTAATTAGCATATAATGGCACAACCTATGCTAAGTCCAGCCTCAACAATGTCGTCGCTGATCAATATGTGCTAAAATTGTTACATTGTTTAATAAAAATAGTGGCGCTTATATGTCCCACTTGAATACGCTTACTGTTTGGAATAGAGTGCACTGATTGGGAGATACGCACAAAAGAAGTAGTTTTTAGCGGATGGAAATCAAGGATCTCTCTCCAAATGCAATCACATACGTATGCATCTTGAAGGCATGTGGCTCTACGCAAGATGATGATGTGGGCACAAAAAAATCACAATTGTATTATTAGTCAGACACTATTGATAAAAGATGACGTACTTCACTCTACTTTGGTTGATACATATGCCAAGCATTAATGATTGCAGGATATGCACAACCAGAGCAAGGCTAGGCTGTTTTTAGTGGATGCAAAGTGAGGGACTCTGTCCAGTGAAATCACCTACATGTGCAACTTGAAGGCATGTGGCTGATCTATGCAAGATGCTGATATGAGGGTTAAAATTCACTCCAACATTGTTAGTCTTATGTTGTTGCAAATAAATGTCGCGCTTCTCAACGCCTTAGTCGATATGTATGCCAAATGTGGTGTACTTCAAAGAGCACAGAAAGTGCTTGAGGACATTCTTGTCTGGAGTGTCGTTTGCTGGAGTGCATCAATTGAGGGATATTCACAACAAGAGCAGGAGCAGAAATCTCTAGGCTGATTTTAGCAGTTGCAAATCATGGCCTCTCTCCTGATTAAATCACATACTTGTGCATCTTGAAGGCATGTGGATCTATAAAAAGTTCTTATATGCGCATAATAATTCATACTGATAATGTTAGTCAGAGACTGTTGGAAAATATGTCATGCTTGGCAATGCCTTGGTTGACATGTTTGCTAAATGTGGTGCACTTTAAAAGTTCACTTATGATATTGCTAGTCCAAGGGTTGTTGCAAAAAATGTAGTGCTTGTAAATTCCTTCGTCAATATGTATGCCAATGTGGTGTACTCTAGAAAGCACAAAAAGTGCTTGAGGAGCTTCCTGTCCAGAATGTTGTCTCTTGGTGTGCATTGACTGCAGGATATGGACGACAGGAGCAAGGTAAAAATCTTTAGGCTATTTTTAACTGATGCAAATCGAGGACCTCTCTCTCGATGCAATCACATACGCGTGCATCTTGAAAGCATGTGGCTCTACACAAGATGTTGATATGGGCAGAAAAATTCACGTTGAAATTGTTAGTCAGGGGTTCTCAGAAACGATATCGTGCTTGGAAATGCCTTGGTTGACATGTTTGCTAAATGTGGTGCAATTTTGAGAGCACTAAAACTTCTCAAAATGCTTCATGTATGGAGCGTGGATTCTTGGAATGCACTGATTGCAAGATTTTTCCCAGAGGGGCAGGGCCAAAAAGCTCTAGTTTTTTTTTGATAGATGCGAATCAGTGGCCTCTCTCTTGATTGTAAGATTTTCTCCCCAAGGACAATGCGAGAAATATCTATGCTATTTTTGTATATGTGAATCGAGGGTTCTTGCGGAAAGATATCATGCTTGGGGTCTCTTGGAGAAAGATTTTGTTCTTGACCGTGCTTTGATCGATATGTATGCCACATGGGGTGTCCCAAAGACTGCGATTTTGTGTATGTGTATGCGTGTGAGCTTACAGATAGACAATCCGGCAGATTCAACCTACCTTAAGACCACGAACATAAAAAGTAGTGCTGGTAATGGTAGCATGATAGAAAAAGAGAATGTGACACTCTACATGTTGGTAGAAGTTGTGAAAGGGATGAAGGGTGATTTAACAATGCAAGGAAGATCGACTAGCCAATCCATCCAAGATTGTGCTTTGATGTAGACAACCATTATCAAAGGTAAACTTATATTCTGTGTTTTGATATCCTTATGTTATCAAAAAAACTCTTAGATTATATCATGTATACATTACACCAATTAATTTACATCATTTTTATTGAAAAGATTTTAGATGAAGGTAACAAGGACTTGTTATCCCAACAAAGGGACACATAAACAATACGCCATAGCATGGCAACATGGAATAATACGTCTTCAAAAAACATCAGTAATGAGTTCTTCCTTGTACAATTGTTGGGGGTCCCGTCATTGCAATAGCTCCAATGACCAACAAAATTGGCAATACAAAGGGATGAGCTACCCGGCTAGGGCATGGAAACACTCACACGGTTAGTGAGATAATTGTGGAAACATAAATGGTTAACTCTACGAGGTGAGCTTATCGGTCTATGGAGGAGCGAAGCCGCAATGAAGGGAAATCTCCATATCCACTACTCTTCACCTCCAATCAACCCAATTACATACACTATGATTGCAAGATGTACACAACACTAATCCTATCATGCAACACACCAATCGCAAGCACACACACATAAATCTATCAAGCACCACACTCCAATCAAACCGACATGCACACACAAGAAAAAGAGGGAAATCACACAAGGTTAGAGAGGGATTAACCACTAATTAGTGAAGATCTAGCTAATCTAAGCATCATAGGCAATCATAAGAAGCATGAGAGAGGCATAGTGAAAGAGAATGAATCATTGATTATTGTTAATCAAGTCTCATGAGCAAGGAGAAGCTCAAGGACTCCATAGTCACACACCACCAGAGATCTCACCAAAGAGTGCTCTCAACAAATGAGCTTGAGAACCCTCATTTCTTTTACACGCAGTCTTATATACCTAGGGTAAAAATATGCAATGTCCAGGTGTCCAAGGGATTTAGGGCTCCATCACTTACTGAATTTTCTATCCAAGCGGAATTCCCATTGAGCTTGTAAAACATTAAAATATTACAATGGCTTGAAATAAATTGAGAATTTACAATACGTGACCATTTTGAGAAAATGTGTAACTCCAATCTTTACTACTTCTTCACTTTGATCTTTGATGTGCATTCGTACGTATTTGGTCTTTAGCAGATTTTGTTAACTGACATTGACTTAGTTAACATTCCCCCTTCCGATTTTAGTGCCCAGTGTCCTCGGGCACTATTGAAAAGTGTCTGTGGAGTACCGACAACACTTCAACATAGGAGTCACGACACTTTACACAGAGATACTTTGCAAAAGCTTTTAAACTATATGCACACAACTAAATTGCCAACCCAACAAACCACACGAGCTTCTTGTGTGTTCTAGAGTCCCTTCCTGACACCATTATAGCCTGATATAGCGCAAAAGAATGAGTGAGGTTCTCCGACTTTTTTGGCGGGGAGGAAGGTTTTGATTGGTTGTTGATGGTCTGATTGTCTTTATTTGTCATGAATTTGTTGATGAGGGTCACTTTGCTGCAGCATCTTCATTGGTCCGAATATGTCTGATGTGACAGATGATGTTGCATTTGTGCGTTGTAATAGCATAATGATGAGGCTACTGTTTATTTATGAGAAGTATGTACAAGGGAGGTAGAATGAGGAGGCTCTAAATTAGGGTCTAATACCTGGATGACCAAAGGGAAAAAACCCAGTGGGAAAAAGGTGCCTTTGGGATATGCACATTATTGGAGTACTTATTAGCATTGGAAATATTAATAAAGTACTGAAGGGAATATTTGTTGATAGATATGGAATCAAAAAGGTAGAAACTATGAAAGGGTAGCATGATGGAACATTGGTTTGCCTGTTGTAGTCCACTCAAGGTGCATAGGTGGAAGCAAAAAAGAGTGTCTAATGCATATGTCCTATGGTGGGACATCCTATTTATGCATACACAAAAATGCATGGAAAACAATATGTTGTGCAAGAAAGATTTTGGGGGGTTATTCACAAAGATGGTGTAGCTATAAAAGCATATGACATGGCTTTGCAAGCTGGCACCCCTTTAAGAATGGGTTTAGTTAACGAGGATATGTGATCTCATCTTACTGTGCACTGTGCGTGAGTGTTGGACTCTACAACACTCCACCAATTGTAAGCTAATAGACTTTGACTCTTATGCTCATCTCATCCAGCATGAGCGACATGACTCTAGATATGCTCAACTCTTCCAGCTTGAGCATAAGTCTAATAACCATGACTCTTAGCACATAGTTTAATATGACTTGAAGCTTTGGGACTAATGCTTTTCTCATTTTATGGCTCAATAGCCCGACTTTGACTTTACCAAAGAGTGATCTTTGCACCCTGGGGACTTAAATTTTTACATTCTTGAGCTTACGACAAACATTTCTTCAGGTAAAAGTAAGCTTGAATCCTCAAAAAGAGTATTAGTGAAGGACCAAGTTGGCATTGAAGGTTTCTTTTGCCATACCTGTTTTATCTCCTTTGAATCTGCATTCACGTTGGTTGGGTTGTCCTTCTTCGACCGTGAAGACTTCATTATCTGTTTGATTCTCCAATTGGGCCTGTTGATACGAGTCTTTGATCTTTTTGTAGGCCTTTGTTGGCTGTCGGCATCTGGCTTTTGACTAGGAGCATTGGAAGACTTAGGAATCCAAATCTCTTGATGACCTTTGTATCTCTTTTTTTGACTCTTCCTTGTTCTAGGTCTTGTTGAGTTCTTGAGATCTTCATGTAGGTCTGGTGTAGTTGTAGTTGTCTTGTGGTTGACTGGTAGCCAAATCTTTGTATATTCTGTGTAGAATCCTTGTCCAAGAGGAAGATTCTTTGAGATACGTCTTTGTTCTGTATCCTCTTGAGAGTTGTGGTAGAATTCAGCATCATTGAATGTTGTTATGTTGTATACTCGCTGCTTAGGTATCCTAGGATATTGTCAAGGTTGATACCTTGTGGGCCTTCTTTCCTGGGAGGGACTTGACATTACTTCATATGCTCTAACTTGCGGTTTTGGTACCCATATGTGTCTGTTACCTTCATAGTACTCATGTTCTTTTAAGCTCCATTGTGATGCTATACATCCCATGTGTTTGTCTTTTTGTGTTAATTTCTCATCATTAATCCAAACTGGATCATTGACTTTGACTAAACTGCTCTGAACAAACACTTGCTTGACTTTTCTTTTGCTTTCTTGAGTACTTTGGCTGATATACCTTTGATTTGTTGGGTGTATCCTTAGAGGTTTTAGTTGGGTCAGTACTTGACTTGAAATTTTGAAATCTTGACTTGCTAGAAGTATTTGATCCATGAGGGTTCTTTGATGTAGAGGCATATGCTATCACACCTTCTTTGCTAGTCGGTGGAAGGTCCACTTTGGCCTTACCTTTGTTTGTAAGATTTGTCTTTAATTCCTGTAACTTTTGCAACTCTAAATCTAGCATTAACAGTACCTGTAAATGTTGTTTGCTACCTCTTGGAGAAGAGAGTATTAGCATTGTATCTTCTTTGCAGGCCTTGTGTTGATCTAGCCACTGATGTCCAAGGATGACATCTGCAAGCATTTCATTTGAAGGTTTTACCTGAAATTTTACCTGCTCTTCATGATTTTGGATGCTAAGGGTAGCAACCATTTCTTCTTGATTTGTAGCCTTACCCATGATTTCCCTATTATCTGGCTTGTCCTGAGTAATCTCTAGAGTGCTCTAAATGTTGTCTGCAACCATATTGCACTTTGCGTTTTTATCCAATAGAGCATTGCATCTGACACTTGCTCATTTTGTACTATTGAGGACTATAGCTATTCTCGTTGTTGGTTCTATTGAAGATATTTGTCCTACTTTTACCATGATCTCATCTTGATCTAATTGTGTCTCTATGGAGGGTGGCTTGAGATTATAATTTCCAGTCTGACTTAAAATAGCTGATTCAACTGGCAATGTCTAGATCTTTGGACTTCTTAATTCTTCCTGACTTTTTGCAACCTCATTCCTCTTTACTTCTAGATTTGGTGGCATTCTTTGCTCAATAGCTATCGTGGTTGATCTTTGCTCTAGTTGATCTACAGTTGCTATTACCTGATTTTCTTCAAGCTCTTCTGAAGTTCTATTTGATGGAGATGAATCATCTCAGTAAGATCTCCCCTTTGAATTGTTCTTGAGGACTTTGTGCTATCATCCGTGGGTGACCAATCTTGGTCTTCATTCTTTGATGTCTCTGATGACTCCGTCATGTTTGCATTTTGTATCTCTAACATCTTCTGGGCCATTGACATTCCTATTATGATATCGTCTGGCATGTATTTTGTTGTGATCACATGGAACTGACCTGTGATGATTTGTGAACTTACTTCAATGGTGGTGGAGATGATTCCCCAGCATTCTACTCATCTTTTTCTTGATATACTCACAAATTCAGGATCCTCTTCCAGTTGTGGTTTGCCACATCTTTTCCAAGTGCAAAAAGACATGAGGTTCTTGTCTAACTAAAAATCTAGCTTTACTTCTCTTGACAACTTTTCTTTGTTTTAACCAACAGTGTTGCACTTGATCGTCTTAGGATTCGTGTTTGAATTGATTGCTTTTGTTGTGGCAGTGTCCTTTGGTTGAGCTTTATCTGCTTTCTTTTTGCTTTGATCACCTGCTTCAATCGCTGTTGACTCCATTGGCTATGATATTGCACCTTTTTGCAATTGTTGAGCATTGTCTGCTTGCATCTGGTTAATCCTTGATCTTAAAAGATCCATTGTACTTTCTTGCAGAATCTGTCTCTTCGGAGAAGATTATGGTGGTGAATTTTTTGTAGCTTTTTGGACTTTAGCTTTCACTGACTTTGACTTTTCTGTCACCTGTTCTGGAAGCTTGAGGCTTAGCATCATCTTCAGATAGTCTTTGACTTCAGTCTTACCATCCATAGGGGTTTGTACAAGGTCATGATCTTGTTGATATTCTTTACCATGTGCATCTTGATATGCATATGTGAGCTTGGTCACATGTAATTGTATGAACACTATGAGATTTGTGGGCTTTTGACGTTGACTTGTGGAGATCATCTGAAACTTATGTCCTTGATGATATTCATAGAAGCATTTTTCTGCAGACTCTGATGGAACCTGGGTCAATTGGAAACTTCAAACAACCATATGATCTTTCAATGGTTTCTGCCTTGAAGGGGTATGTTGGCTAGAAGCCCCGGGCTTTTAACTGGTGTAGCATTTCCTGGTACATAAGCTAAGCTTGATGGAATTGCAATTCCCCCCTTCCTAGGGAAATCGCTATAGCCTGCTTCATTGTAAGAGTTCAAAATTATTTGGCTCTGATTTAGTTTCACCTTTTGGGATTGTGAAGGTACACTTTGGATAGCACTGTTGATTCTTGGCATCTGTAAACCTTCTGCATAGTCTCCTATGTATCTCCTTGAAACATGACAAATTATTCCCCAAGTCAAGTTGTAGATGGCATCATCTTTGCCCTGATATTGTCTATCCCATGGGTCTCCTATGATATGAGCTTCTGTGGTTTCAGGACCAAAGGCATCATAGATGCTAGACTCTCGTCTATATCTACAACTGTTTTGGTCAAAGTATATGTTCGTCTGGTCACAACATCGAAGCTTGATTTTTTATGGAGGACAGTTTGGCTCTGAACAGATTTTTGGTTTTACTCGGGTAATATCCTTTAGATCTAGAGAGGATGGGCTATAGTAGATTCTTTCCTCTGAAATGAACCATCCTTTCTGATCTATCACTGGACGTACTTCTATGAGCTGGTATGTGGGCCGTTCAAACACCATACAATTTTCCTTTTTGGTCTACATAGTGTGCATATGAATTATGGGTGCCATACAATGCTATCATCATTCTGCTTGATGTGTCCCTCAGAATCGTGAATGATTGCACACTTGTGTCAGTGGATGCAAAATCATTTGCAAATTTAACAGTCTTTTCAATCTTTGGTGATATCTTGAAACCTTTACTGAATTCATGCAATAATTTGGTGTTCAAAGAATCAATTTTAAGCTTTTCAGGTGCTTGTGCATCTTTATGCTCATTTTGAACGTGCAGTGTTTTTAGTGGTGCTTCTAATGGTAATGCAGAATCATCTGATTGCATTAAAAGTGATGAGCTAAATGCACTTACATCGAGTTAAAGGTTGGATGAGTTAAATGCACCTACATCGAGATTTGCATTTCCAATTTGCTCGGAGCCTTGCTTGGCAGTTGATATGTCCCTGTTGTTAGGATTTCTTGGACAATCTTCTGAAAAATGTCCACCTTTTCGTCCACAATCTGAGCAATACGCCATGACTGGTGGTATTTCAAGTGGCTCTGTCATGTCAAGCTCTTGTAGATAATCTTCTGTTTCTATGCTTTCCAAATTGTCAGCATCTTCTTTCAAAACAATGAGCATCAAGCTGTAGATTGCTACAACTTGATCCATCTTTACCTTTGTACCATCTTTGGATTGGTTCTCCAATTAGACTCGTTTTTATTGGCTGATCTATTGGATCTTGCAATTCTGGCTCTCGACTATAGATCTGACCAGTGTAATCCATGTACAATGATCCCGATTGCATATGCACTAAATGGATGCTTTGCAAACTTGTGAAGATTTCTAGATAAACACTTGGGTTGACTTTCTGCACTTCTATCTGCACTTTCTCTTTGAGCTTGCAATATACTTGGCTCCACTGAACTCTGTGAACATTTGGGGGTTCTCAAAATCTGGCTTTACTCTGATCAATAGGATCTTGGTTCCTATGTTTCTTTTGCTCATCAAGTATGTATGGCCTTCTGAATCTGCATATAAGACTTTATCTCCATTGTAGCCATATAGCTGGAAAATCTGCTTTGTTATAGTTATGCATGTGTTGCCACTACTACTGACTTGTTCTGTTGTACTCGAATTTTCAGCTCGATTTGAGTCCATGTTGGTTGGTTCTGTAAAAACTCTCTTAGCAGGTTTTGGTATTGATTAGCAAAATTTCTCCTACTCAGTTTTGATAAAACTGCTTGTGGCAAAGCACTTTTGCAGTTGACTGCTCTTCCAACTCACAAGAGTGGATTAACTCTAGCTCGCTAGTTTCAAAATTAATTGCAACCTCTTGAAACGATGAAAAACTAGGCCTTAAACTGCTTAATATGTAATCCACCGTGATTGGTTGATTTTCGGCTTGATTTTGACAAATTTAGAAATTTGTATCTTGCTCACGGTTTTGAGTTGACTGTTTTCTCGCCGGCTGGTCTGATTCACTTTTGCACGGTTTGCTCAGTGTGACTCTCCGACGGTGCTTTTTTGCGAATTTTGCTTTTCTAGGCCTTTTTTATTTTTTTGACTATCTCTGGCACTTTTCGCGACTTTATTTTTATTTTTCTTAATTTGTTTTGTAAAATTTTGAATTTTCTACTTTTTAAAGCCTTCTTATGATTTTTTTGGGAAGGTTTTGATTTTTTAATAATTTTTTTGGTAATTTTCTACTTTTTTGTGATTTCTTTAAAGGTTTTATGTTTTTTACAATTTTTTTGGATTTTTTGGATCAGTTTTGGAATTTTTAATAAATTTTTTGAGTTTTAATGAACTTTTTACGTTTTAGGGATTTATTTGAGTTTTTAGTGAATTTTTTATGAGTTTTTTTTGGGTGATTTTTTTATTAGTTTTTTATTTTTCTATTTTTGTGTGATTTTTCAATTCTTCTTTTTTAGTTTTTGTCTTTTTATTTATATAACAAAAATTAACAAAAATGGAAATTAGCAAAAACGAGAAAAAATATTACGTGTCACTTACCTGTGAGGAGGCTGAAGAGAGCACTCAGCATTGAAGGCAGACGAGCTGACTATCAGCGGGCCCGACTGTGTAATGCACAACGCTAATGTGGCATGCACGAGACTGCTGATTGCGTGGAGTAGCAGCAGCTGACAACAGAGCGGGGTTCGAGCGCGTGCAGAGGAGATAAAGCAGGCATGGTGTGCACATGGGCAGAGGCGTGTTGACGCTCCATCAATCGCGGGCAACAGGTTTTGGCGAACCTGGTGGACGAGAGAGAGAGAGAGAGAGAGAGAGAGAGAGAGAGAGAGAGAGAGAGAGAGAGAGAGAGAGAGAGAGAGAGAGAGAGAGAGGATGATGCACTAGGGAAACGAGGAGAGAGAGAGAGTAGCTGGAGCTTGGCGTGTAGCAGGGCGGGCTCGGAAGGGACACAGAGAGAGAGAGAGAGAGAGAGAGAGAGAGAGAGAGAGAGAGAGAGAGAGAGAGAGAGAGAGAGGGAAAAAGTTTAAGGGGGAGAGAGAGGAGAGAGGAGAAGTTAGAGAGAGAAGAGAGTGGAGATAGGGAGGGGTTAGAGAGAGAGTGTGTGGATGGGAGTGTATGTGTGTGTGTGTGTGATGGGTGGTGTTCGCCCGGAGAGAAAAAAGGAAGAAGAGTTTTTAATGTCGAAGGAAACTATCGTGAAAGTCCGAAGAGTTGGATTCCGACGTCAACAGAGGAGAGAGAAGAAATTACAAACGCGCAATCGGGAGACCATTCATGCGTCGAAAGCCACGCTTGAGAAGAGCCGAAGCTCGAAATTTGATCATCGAGTCCGCACAACAATCAAAAATTGTTGGGATACGCTCCCAAGCTCGAGATCAACCGGCCGGTGCTCGTCGAAGCAATGTTTTTCAATTTTTCAAATTTTTTAATACCCGAAAAAGCCAAATCTAGTCCGAAATTAGCCAAAAACACTAAAATTCACCCAAAAATCAAAACAATCGCCAGAAAATCCCAAAATTTGTCCAAAAAATCCAAATCATTCCCAGAAAATTCTAGGAAGCTTAGAAAATCATCATCATTCACAACCGAGCATTTCCGACATGCAAAAACACAGTGAAAATAGCAGTTTTTTCCAAAAACGCTAATTTTGACAAAATTATCCACCTGACTCCCGAAAATAGGAAACGCTCAAAACGTGACTATGGAGTACACAAATGCAAACAAAATGATGCTGTAAATACACACACACACAAAATAGCTCATAAAGATCGCAAAATATCAAATTTTTATGAAATTAACCAAAAATTAGCAAAAATTGTTCAAAAAATATCCAAAAACAATCTATAAATTCTCCACATATAGGGGAATAGTGCAGCCAAACAAAATTGTCAAAATCACATCAATCTAGTTGCCAAACAATTTTGTTAATAAAATCAAAACTAAGCAATTAAATCGGCAAAATTATCGACAAAATTAGGTCAAAAATTGATGCAATTGAAATGTGTAAATCCCTATTTTGAGCACAAAAACTCAACAATTAACCATTACACACATCAATTTTGCAATCAAAATATGATTAAATCATGCAAATTAAGCACTTTTTAGGCACGCACACACACACACACACAAAAAAATTGGCATTTTTTAACAATCTTTAGGTGCGCACACAAAAAGGTTAAACTTGTCGAATTTGTATGTGACTTCACAAATCATTAGTTGGGCATAAGAGAGAGAGAGAGAGAGAGAGAGTGTGTAGAGAGTTAGAGAGAGAGTGAGAGGGGGAGGAGAGAATGGGAGTGTGTGTGTGTGATGGGTGGTGTTCACCCGGAGAGAAGAAGAAGAAGAAGAGAGTTTTGACGTCGTAGGAAATTATCCCACGAGACCTTAGAGATCTAGCCGACGAGGAGTTGAACTCCAGACCTGTTATTCACAAGAGAAGAAGAAGAAGAGTTTTTAATGTCGAAGGAAACTATCGCAAAAGTCCGAAGAGGTGGCTTCTAGCGTCAACAGAGGGGAGAGAGGAAATTACAAATGCGCAAGCAGGAGACCATTCATGCGCCGAAAGGCACGCTCGAGAAGAGCCGAAGCTCGAAATTTGATAGTCGAGTGCGCGCAACTGTCAAAATCTGACACGCTCCGAATCTCGAGTTCAACCAGCCGATGCTTGTCGAAGCAACTGCTTTCAATTTCTTAATTTTCTTAATGCCCGAAAAAACCAAATTTAGTCCGAAAATGCTAAAATTCACCAAAAAATCCAAAAAATCGCAAGAAAATCCCAAAATATGCCTAAAAAATCCAACATTTTCCAGAACATTCTAGGAGGAAGATTTTCATTCACAACCTAACATTTTTGATATGCAAATGCACACAAAAAATACCAATTTTTTTCAAAAACGTCAATTTCGACAATATTGTCCACCCGACCCCCGAAAATAGCAAAACGCTCAAAACACGACCACGGAGGGCACAAATGCGAAAAAATGACGTCGTAAATACGCACACACAAAATAGCTCGTAAAGATCATAGAATATCATTTTTTATGGAATTAACCCAAAATAAATGCAAAAATTATCAAAATAATTACCAAAAAATTATAAAATTATCCAAAAAATTCCCAAAATTTTCTAAAAAATTCTTCACACATAGGGGAATAATGCAGCCAAATAGAATTACCAGAATCACATCAATTCAATTGTCAAACAATTTAATCAATAAAACCAAGATTAAGCAATTAAACCGGTAAAATTAACGACAAAATTGACGCAATTGAAATATGTAACTCCCTATTTTGAGCACAAAAACGTCGAAATTAATCACAACACACATCAATTACGCAATCAAAACATTGAATTTATCATGCAAATTTAAACACTTTTTAGGCACACACACACACACACACACTAAAAAATTGGCAGTTTTTACCAATCTTTAGGGCGCACAAAAGGGTTAAACTTGTCGAATTTGTAATGTGACTTCACAAATCATTAGTTGAGCATGAGCACAACACAAATCAATTATCACAATTGGAAAATCATAACGCACACATTGATTTTTAGGTGCACAAACATGGACAAAGTAGTGCACACACACCTAAAATTAGCATACACACACTCAATTAAAATGCACACACACACTTGATTTTACTGTGCACACACTTGAAATTGACCATCCAAGCATGCAATTAACTGAATTCAGCACCCAATTAGCAACAAACATTCACCAATTAGCGATTGAAACTTTCAAATTTATACGCCATCTGTTAACCCTCACGGCCCACGGACACCCCATCACCTACGACGGACGTGTATTATGTATTTGGTAGAGTCAGGTACCGGGCTTGTCGGACCAATAGAAAAAGGGTAAGAGTGATCGCCGATGAGAGACGCACTCTAACTGGGACATTCAAGGGATTAGTTGTCTAAGCATCGGCGCCCAAGTGTGAATGGGGTGAGCTCATATAAAAGCCAACTAAACCTAAAATTCATTCATTCTCTCATTTGTGCAATAGAAGAGTGCTCTTGCTCCATCTCCATCTCCATCTTCTTCTTCTTCACCTCCTTGTGTGTGTGTGTATGTGAGAGAGAGAGAGAGAGAGAGAGAGAGTGTGTGCGATCGAGCATTGCGACGACGGCACGGCGGCGGCGAAGCGGTTGAGCTCGGCAAAGCGGCGGCTCCTTCTTCTTCGCGGCGAGGAATCCTCCAAGAAGCAAGCGTAGAGCGGTGAGTGACACACCATCACTTTCTTTGAGCTTACTAGTTAAGCTAGTTGTGTGCTTGGAGCCGTCTGTGGCTCGCACACAGTGTTAGGCAAGTCCCTTGCTTTGACAGTGCGGCAAGGAGCGCACATTTTTGGCGCCGCTGTCGGGGAAATGCCCAACACTAAGCTCGGTTAAGCACCTTACGCTTTCTTGTGATGCAATTTCAATTGAAGGATTTGTGAAGAAGGAAGGTGTGTGGTTGTGTGGAGAATATTTTTGTTACACTGTACTGTCTTTTTTGTTTTCTGTAAAGGAGTTACAATTTTTTTGCAATGTACTGTTAGAATTAAGGTATTAGCTATGGAATGTTAGTTCTGTAAGGTTAGTTTTGTAGATCTGTTAGCTACTGTAGTACTATGTAAACAGTGTTAGAGTGTGTGTGGCAGTATCTCTATTAGTTGTAAGTAGATAAGTTATGTGTAGGTTAAGTGTGTGTGTGCGCGCGTGCACAGCGCGGCCGCGGCGACTTAAAAAAAATAAATAAAAAATCTTAAAAATAAAAATAAAAATTAAAAGAAGGATCAAGCTGGGGATCATTCCCCAAGCCCAAGCTCAAACCCAGACCTCAATCCTCAGTTTTAAAATATAGTTTATACACCTTTTTATATTTAAAAACTATTTTTAGGATTTCGAGGACTATAAAGACTATTTTTAGGATTTCGAGGGCTTCACGTAGCCGAATAGGGAGCTGTAAAGCACGGCACGTTCCTTTAGCCAAAACGCTCGTCTTGAGCTATTACACGCCATATTTTGTGGCTTGGTTACAAAAAATAACCAAGAATAACGAAAAACTTGGGTTATAAACACTTTTAAAAAAAAAAAAAACTAAGTGAGCGGCCTTCACGGGCACTCACCAACGCGTTTAGAGTGTGGAGGTCACATGTACCTACTCTTTGGACTAGTGTTAGAGCACGAGCATATTGGTAGTGCCTCCATTTACGCGGGCACCCATTATTCCTCCACCCTAGGTTCTAGACCTTCGGTCGGGACTCAAGGTAGCGCGAACCAAGATCCTCATATCGCGGCTAGTGATTCTTCCTCTGACTACGAAGTCATGGAGGGGTATCCTACACCAAACCCTGATAGTTCAAGTCAAGACATGCATGCCATGGGCCCACGGCCCGGGTCCGGCGTGTTTAGCCGCTTAAAAGAGACCCTTAGTAGAGCTACTCGCTCCGAACATGCGGTTAATGAAATAAATGAAGGGAGTGGGGAAGTAAATTCTTCATTCATGCCTAGAATAGACCCTATGCTTCTTGAGAGTGTGCATGTGAATGTTCCATCTACTGCACCTCGTGATCCTTTAGGGCTATCTCCCTCTGAGGTTCTACTACCCGATGGTAGGAGTCTTGCCGAAGTGCAAGAGATCGAACGCTATATGCAAGCAACAATGGAGAGAAATTGAGAACCTACAAAGGCTAGAACAAAGTCGAGCCCTAAAAGCAAAGGCTCCTATGACAAAAATCATGCCAGCCGAGCAACCGAGTGCTCCCAAGGTAGCAGTCACGGAGGGGCAAGCGATGGGTAGCAATAATGCTTCCACCTTGAGGGAAACCTCCAGCATGCCAGGCCTAGATGGGATATTCCTAAACGAAAATTGGGAGTATGACCTACAAGAGGAAGCTTTAACTGATCGATACACAGGACACACCTATCATGTGGGTTGGTTAGATGTTCTACAATCCACATCGGGTGCTACTAGCATAGATGAGCAACAACAGAAAGTCTGTGATGTCCTCCATAGGATTGTCGAGTTAGAAAGACAGAACACAGGGATCAACATGCCTTCAACAGGCCTAATGAGATTCTTGGATACGGGAAAGGCCAACCAACCAACCCTATCACAAATGGAGACTCCCTTAGTGAGCCCCATTGATCCTCCATATGTTGTTTCGCTAGGAGCCTCAGTACAATCTGAGCCCACAAGTGGCAGCTTTACCTTCCCAGATCTAGCTCATCTTTCTCTTAATGACACTACGGCTACCGTGCATATCCCAGTGGTGAGCGTGACAAGAAGTACACCATGGAGTTCATTTGTTAATACTGCGCCGATGCCTAGTAGCACAGTTCCCCCAACTATACCTACATGTATGTATCAATCATGTGCACCTGTCGTACCTCAGCCTCATGTAGCTCCTACACCTCCAATTATTCCAAGAGCTTACAATCCACAATGTCATTATCCAAGCTCTTATACAAGTGGAGCCATGCCATTAATAATAACATGCCATATCAGGCACCCCCTATGCCTAGGGCCACGCCTGTAAACTTTGGACCACTGTTTGGTACACCCACCATACAAAATATGGGACCCAAGAGCCGCGTGTATGCCAAGGCCAAGGCCAACTCCCATCTCACATGTGGTTCTAGGAGCACATACACCCATTATACCTGCTCAAATAGGAGATTTGGCAGCATTTGCTCAAACTATCGGTCGCTCTATTGCGGAAAACATGCGTAGTGCACCTGATAGAGAGCCTAGGAGCAAGGCAGTTCAAGTAGCTAAGCTCACACAGAAATTCAGTGGAGATGGAGATGCTAGAAAGAATATGGAAGTCTTTGAACATGTGTGCAATTCCTTGGAAGAGCACAATGAGCTACATAAGTGTAAGGCTTTGAGTTTGACCCTAAGCGGAAAGGCTGGAGATTGGTATAGAACCTTAAGAGTAGAAGAGAAAACGATCTACTCTACTCTTAGGAGACTGTTCTTAAAAGAATACATACGAGAGGGAGTACTTTGGGGTGTAGCCTCTCAGCTCTAGAAAGCCCAATGAGAAGAAGGTGAATCCGTGAGAGACTTCATTAGTCGCCTAAAGAATTTGAATTCTCGATGCAATCCAAACGAGCGATTCAACAACAACCAATTGCTCGATAGATTCATTAGGGGACTACGACATGAAAGTATCTATAATGGCCTAGTCATTAGAGGTATCACTACTTGGGAAGCAGTCACCATGAATGCAATCCAATTGGAGGATAATTTAATGATTGCAGGAGAAAGAGTGTCTGCAGAGCCGAAGTCTAGTAGCTCGCAAGCGTCAGGGCATGAGCCAATGAAGATAAAGCCAATTGTGAAAGAGCAAACGGTATCTGAGATGACTTTGGCAGATCTCACCAAGGCCATCCAAGAAATCCTTAGGGGTAATCATGCTCCACAAAACACTCATATGTATCCAAGAAGGGAGCAACAATGGTGCTCAATTTGCTTGGGCCCACATACTACGAGTGAATGCCCTACTTTCATAGTAAAGTTTAACGGGACTTGTAACGTGTGTGGTAGGTATGGACATCAAGCGAAGGATTGCCTAATGCTTAAACGCATCATGGAAAATAGACCACCTATAGCTTGGGCAGACTCACCTCGAGTTCCTGCATTGATGCCTACCACACCCATGGAGCAACAGTTGCCATTACAGCACATGGTCCCTAGAACCCAAAATGTGGTCCAAACCACACCGTTTCCACCTCCAGTGCTAGGACCACAACCCCCTTATCCAAGAGTTACACCTATGAACCAAATAGGTTGCAAGTCATCTAGTACTTATGTAGATTGCGAAGAGGACATAGACTCTAGTATCACCTATGGAGTCGACATGCTTGAGGAGTGTCCCATGTACTATATGGAAGACCATTGGGGACAAATCAAACCGGTATATCAAGCTACTGCGCTAGCAGCAAGAGGCCAAAACATTAATAGTTTTGCCTGGAGACCACCTCTTCAGTGCTACAAATGTGGTGGACCACATCGAGTAGCTGAGTGCCCCATTAGAATGCAAAAGAATGCCGCACTAATGCAAACAATTCAAGGGAGTGCATTGGCAATGCCAATACTCACTTGTAATCGTTGTGGCATAGATCATTTGATCGCACAGTTTCCTAACAATCCAAACGCACTGAAAATCTAGTTAGCAAAAATTAGTCAAATTAGCAAGGGGTTAGTGTGAAATTAGAGTGTGTAAACACACAACTGGCAAGATAGGTGACACATTAGGGAATTATGAACACACACACATTCAAAATCCACAAAAACATAAACACACAAGTGAAATTAGTAGTGAGATTAGTGAGGGAACGCATTCAATTATGCCACAATTACACTAGCATAGGCCATCGTCCCCGACAATGGCGCCAAATTTTGGGAGTCCCATCATTGCAATAGATCCAATGACCAACAAAATTATCAATCCGGAGGAATGAGCTACCCGGTTAGGGCATGGAAACACTCACACGGTTAGTGATCTAATCATGGCAGCACAAATGGTTAACTCTATGAGGTGAGCTTCTTGGCATATGGAGGAGCTAAGCCACAATAAAGGCAATATCCACATCCACTTCTCTTCACCTCTAATCAACCCAATCACACACACTATGATTGCATATACGCACACAACACTAATCCTGTCACGCAACACACTAATCGCAAGCACACACACATAGATCTATAGAGCACCACACTCCAATTAAACCTACATGCTCACACAAGCAAAAGAGGGCAATCACACAAGATCAGAGAGGGATTAACCACTAATTAGTTAAGATCTAGCTAATCTAAACATCATAGGTAATCATAAGAAGTATGAGAGAGGCATAGTGAAAGAGAATGAATCATTGATTAGTGTTAATCAAATCTCATGAGCAAGGAGAAGCTCAAGGACTCCATAGCGACACACCTCAAGAGCTCTCAACAAAGAGTGTTGTCAACAAATGAGCTTGAGAACCCTAATTTATTTTACACTACCTTATATACCTAGGGTAAAAATATGCAAATTCCGGGTGCCCAAGGCCTTTAGGGCTCCACCACTTATTGAATCTGCAACATAAGCACAGTAACTGACCTATTCTTTAAAGCTTGGAGCTCCCATTGAGCCCGTAACACATTAGAAATATTACAATGGATTGAAATAAATCAAGAATTTACAATACGTGGCCATTTTGGGAAAACGTGGAAAATGTGTAACTCCAATATTTACTGCTTCTTCACTTTGATCTTCAATGTGCATTCGTACATCTTCAGTGTTCAGCAGCTTCTATTAATTGAGGTTGACTTAGTTAACATAGCCCTGTGATCCCAACCAGCCTACTCTCGTGGGCTACGATGCAGGTTGACATCGCTCTCTTCCTTGCCACAAAAGGCCCCGCACACGGACTTTTCTCTTCCTCGACACTCCTAGGTACATGCACAGAGAGAGAGAGAGAGAGAGAGAGAGAGAGAGAGAGAGAGAGAGAGAGAGAGAGAAGAAGAAGAAGAAGAAGAAGAAGAAGAACACATGCAAAGCTATGCAAGGAGTTCTCCCCTCTTTCATAGCTCCCCTCTCCTCTGAGCTCTGATACTAGTGTGAGAATTGGGGAACTAGAGCATGCCACTATCCACCCAATCGTGCTCTATATAGGCATTGCCTAGCTAATTATAGTGACTCCCTATCCTGCATGTCCATTGTCAGGACAACCGCAAGGCCAGACTAGACAAGGGCAAGGCCCGGGCTAGGCAGTGTGGAAAGGGAGTCCAAGTAGGGCAAAGGGCCAGGGGCCATGCTATATAGTTGGTGGTTGGGAGGTGGAATCCTAGGTTCTAGTTCCCCCTGTCTTACAC
Source organism: Adiantum capillus-veneris (assembly GCF_014529385.1). Classification (NCBI taxonomy): domain Eukaryota; kingdom Viridiplantae; phylum Streptophyta; class Polypodiopsida; order Polypodiales; family Pteridaceae; genus Adiantum; species Adiantum capillus-veneris. The sequence goes on along the minus strand of NC_140952.1, from coordinate 9,517,102 downwards.
TGGTATCAGAGCTTGGGGAGAGAGCATCCATGGAGAAGGGTAAGAAGCATGGCCTTTTCTCCTGTTCTCTCTCTCTCTCTCCCTCTCTCTCTCTCCCTCTCTCTCTCTCTCTCTCTCCCTCTCTCTCTCTCTCTCTCTCTCTCTCAATCTCACTCGTGAAGCATCCAATGAAAAAGCATGGCCTTCTCTCCCGTTTCTCTCTCTCCCTCAATTTCAGCAGCAATCCATGCCATGCATGGTCTTGCATATCATGCAAGACATGGTGTTCACGGTAGGGGGACGAGGCACACGGTGTGCATAAGCTCTTGACAAGCGGGGACGACGAAGACAAAAGCCGTGTGCAAGCACCCCTAGCAGAGGGAAGCAAGGCAGGTCGGCCACCTCCAAAAGCGTCCCAGATGGGCTCTATGGGTTCACCCTACCCTGCTCCATCTTGTTCAACACTATGGCCGCCCGGGGTTCGGGCTCTGCAGCGCATGGTCATCATTTCTTTTCCTGCGTAGGTGGTAGAGAACGCCATCGCTTCACAGCTTTTTGGTTTTCACACAAAAACGCCCTAAGGCCTTTGGCCTTGGGCAATTAACAAAAAACTAAGGGAGGGTGCCCACGGGCTCATCCCCCCCCCCATTTTCACCTCTTCTTTTACGCTGCACGGCACCATACCAAGCCACCGTATGGGGACGGAGAAATACGGATCTTCAACATGCAAATTTTTTTTGTAAACCTTAGAAATGCACAACACTTATCAAGTGAGTGAGAATTTTAGTTGCAGCAGATATCTCGAATTCAAGGTAGTAGATGTACTGACGCCTTTTCCACAACACTCTGCAAGAGGCAAGAAACATGCAAGGCATGCAAAGTACATCGATCATGAAAGCGACCAGCTTGTCATAGGATTGGAAGATTTGTCCAAATGCCACTACATAAATTTGACATGCAAGGGAGGTACGCATCTCAATATGGTTTACAATTTTTTATTTGAATAAAGTTTCAGGAAAAACATGCATGAATGGTTAACGAATGGTAAACGGTCACAAGGTTGCTACCAATTGGTAATGTCATCTAATTGCATTCAAGAAAGTACAGGCTATGCCTGCAATAGGTACGGTATAGATGTTGGCATGGCCGACTAAATTTTTTTCGTTTATGCTTTGTTTCTGCCATTACAAAAATGTTTATATCCCTTGGGTACGGCATTTTGCTCAACAAAGCCACAAATTGGTGGGAATTCCTTTCACTATACCATCGTCATAAGCTACACAATGGTGCTTCCATCATGATTTCACAATAGAAGAAGGCTCCAACAAGGCAAACTTACCTAACAAGTAAGGGCAAGGTAGGCATGGTCTCTGACTTGTAAGCCTCCTCGACAACTCCTCTGGCGTTGATGCAAACTAGTCCTCAATTCTTGCTGTTCGTTTTGGACATGCAATGACCAGGATCATGGCTCCATGCACTTATTGGCCATCGATATTGTTACCTAACATCTCTTGAAATTTCTTGGAGGGGGGAAGCAAGGATTCCACAAGGAGGGCTCCATATCTACATATAGGTCAAGGACAACGTAATCAAGCCAAGCAGGTACACAGTACATATTTTGCAAGTTTTTTTGCTTTTTAGTACATGGGGCCAATTCAACAAGGTCGATTATCAGAAAATTCTCGACAAGGTATCCTTTCTTTTGCTCTGTAAATTGGCAAGAATATTTGTTCGCTATGAGCATAGAAGTATTTATGTGAAGCACGGCTTTCATAATTGCTCAATTTTGTATTGAGACTTCGCATGTTTGGCATATGCTATGATCATACCAACTTGGAAGGGATTTAACGCTATGCTTGCATGATATTTCATTGCATAGCAGATGGGTGTGCATGCCATATGAGAGTGTATATGATACACGTGAAAATTTTCTCTTGCTCGTTCGAATTGGCTATGAGTTGGATTCGACCTTCACAAGTTAAAGACATCTTAACCCTAAACTATGTTAAGATTTGCTTCATTTTTCATGCTTATGCATTTCCATCGTAAAGGATTGTCAATTAGGAAAACCAAAGAACTTTGCCAGTTACACATGAAGCAAGGATTCTACCTCGTGCTAAGACACTCCCTCTTGACTAGACGTCAAGGGAATTGGCACCCACGGTGTGGGCACTGGAAACCATTGGAATATCTTCTCATAGCCTCCCTACCAGTACCGACGGTGCATGGCTGTTATGATTTTGGCTTTTATGTTCGAGCCGTCACTGTATCCAAGGGAAATCAATTATGAATGCAACACATGATAGCGAGGTGGATTCAATTCTATTGCTTCATGCATTACGCTTCCGCTATCACACTAGTAACTCTATCACAAACAAGAGGCAAGGTGCCACTGCTAAGTCATTCTCCTACAATCACGACCCCTGCAAGGGAGGTAGGTCAAGATTTATAAGTGTTTTTTTTTTGTTTCCTCTCTCGATGAGAGCGTCATACAGATAGATTGTTGTATGCTTATAGGATAAGTTGCAAATCAGGCATAAGATGCCTAAAACCACACGTTCTGGGCACACACTCTAGAAATTTATGGAAAGTTCCTCAGCCCAGCATGCTCTTCTTCTCTCTCTTTTTCTTATTTCTCTCACGAATAATGAAAACTTTCTAAGAAGCTTTTGACACATGTTTTGTTGGGGAGTGTTAGTAGAAGACTGACGGCCACACTTAACTGGAGACTGGCGGAATACAAAAACAAAGAAATCCTATGTAGTCATTCCCTGATTAAGGAAAAAAACTGTAATTTCATTTGTAAACACTTGGGGCTTGCAGAAGTTTCCAATTTTGTTTATTATTTTTGCTAGTAGAATGGGTAGGATTTTTCTTTGGAACATGAGATATTGTATCTGGAAGGTATTTATATCAAATTTTGACCTTAATGAAGGACCCTTTTTGTTCTATTTAATGGAGTGTCTGTCAGAAGCGTATTCTGTGTACGAGAGAGAGTGAGAGTTTATCTTGATGCTACGCGCACACTGGTGGTCGGAATTGAGTGCGGAGAAGTGCAACGTGCTGCCCCTGGAGAGAGCTACGTGCCAACACCTACATTGCGTGTGTACGACCCGGCTTCGCGAGATCGACCCACAAATCCCTGAGAGGCCAGGAAGCAACCGAGACACCAAAATCACCATCTCACATGATGAGTAGGAGTAGGGTAAGTAGGACATCATGATTTATGATCTGGAGCACTTCATGCATGTTATATTTGTTGTTAGGCTCATCAAAGAGCTGTAAAAGATGGTAAATTGTGTTTAGAAGATGAATTGAAGTTCAAAAGTTTCTGCGAGTATTGCTGAGAGATCTGCAGAGCATAGGGAAGCCCACTGACAGAAAAAAATTAAATTTTAAGGAAAAAAGGCATCCTACGCGTAGGATGTCTACAGGGTGATCTAGCAGGAATTTGGAGAATCTGAGTTGACCAGAGTGTTAAGAAGGTAGGTTCTATCCTAATTTCACCTGGAAAGTGGAAGATTGACCATATCTCTGGTTGGAGATATAGAGAATATTTGTGAAATTACAGAGCATAGAGCAAGGAAACGTTTTATTTAGCACTTGAGCAAAGCTACATGCAAGCCTTGCTTAGACATCGTACAATAATCTTGACTTTAAAAGAGCAAGGCTTTGTACATGATTTGTCATGAATGTAACCATCTCTAAGGCATTCCCACACATGCAATTTCTATCATAAGAGTAATTTTGAGATCTTTGCAGAGGTTAGAATATTTTCTATGCATTCTGTTACATTTGCACCAAGTGCACGCAAGGAATGCCAGCTTGGTAGGCTTGGGGGATATTTTTTGGCATGCATTTTTTGGTGAGTGATTTTTTGGAATTGAGTGAGCAGATTTCAAAAAAGGTTCTTGCTCGTGCTCTCTTTCTCCCTCATTTCCTTGGCACGTCTTCCCTTAGCACTTTGTAACCTCTTCCTCTCTCTCTCTCTCTCTCTCTCTCTCTCTCTCTCTCTCTCAATGGATCCAACATTTCTTATGAAAACCACTTCTCTCTTGCTCTTTTTCTATCTTCCTCTTTCATTCTATGTCTCTTTTTGTGTTCCTCCCTCGTTCCCTTGGCACCTCTTCCCTTAGCACTTTGTAATCTCTTTGTCTTTTACTCTCTCTCTCTCTATCTATCTATCTCTCTACTCTCTCAATGGCTCCAACATTTCTTATGAAAACCATTTCTCTCTTGCTCTTTTTCTATCTTCCTCTTTCATTATATGTCTCTTCCCGTGTTTGACACTCATTCCCTTGGCACCTCTTCCCTTAGAACTTTGTAAGCTCTTTGTATTTTATGCTCTCTCTCTCTCTCTCTCTCTCTCTCTCTCTCTCTCTCTCTCTCTCTCTCTCACACACACACACACACACACACACACACACACACACACACACACACATGCACATACACACACAACCATGTTGGGTGGCTCCAGCATTGTCTTTTTCTTTGTTCCTCCCTCATTCTCTTGCCACCTCTTGTGGGATGGGTGTCTAACCTCACTCCTATCTTATTGCAGACATCACGAGAGCCATGGATATAATTGTCAATCCATGGGACAAAGATGACTCAACTAGTGCATAGAGGCTACAATAGGTTGTCAATATCTTGGAAAACAACAAATGATTTGCATCTAACTCAGGCTACACTCAAATGATAGAAATCACCAAAAGCTAGTCGCTCATCGGTAAACAAATCACAATCATTACAACATCCAAACATTATGAAACTTCTAGGACATGTCTATCAGACCTAAACACACATGCTTATGCTCTCAGATCTTACTTTAGGTCAAGTGCAAAAATCACAATTATTAACAGCAGTGAGTTTTTGACCTAATAGTTTTTGACCCAGAATGCATCTAAATGCTTAGCAATGATGCCTCAATACCCCACCTATACTTAGTTTATGATTTTGAAGCTTAAATTCCTACTTATGATGAAATTAGGCCGCAGGTTAGTGATGCCAAAAGCTACGAATTAGCATGAAATGCTTATGTCAATGCGTAGAGCTCTTACCTACGGTTGCAAGCAACGGACGACACTGCAATGTGACAACAGGGAAGGGAGTAGGAAGTGTGAGAAGGAGAGAAGTGAGAGTCATTAGCTCACGTTGTGTTTCTATTATCCAAAACTTACAAAGACTAGCTTTTACACCTTAGCCAAGGTTTTTGTGGTCAAAACTAATAATTTGGGAGCTCTAACTAGACAGGTTGATACAATCTGGAAGCTTGTAGCCCTGGCTCATCAATTACAGTTTTTATCTAGAAAGTGGGAGTTATAATATTCCCAGTTCATCAAAATAATAAGTTTTTTACAATGAATGCTCCAAAAAAGGTTATCCAAGTTATCCGAGTTAGCTTGCTACTAACATTCCCCCCTCCTCGACTATGTCGTCCCTTGACACAGCTTCATAAGCTGAAATAGTCTTCGAGTTGTTCGGTGGCAAGGCGGTCTTTAAGTGCGTGGAGTAATTTCTCATATATGATTCTTCTCTCTTTGTTAGGAACCTGCAAGAACTGCATGGTGACTCTGTTTTTAAGCTCAATGACAGAATAGCCAACAAATCTGGATGTCAGATTGCTTATCACTGGCCCAAGTATCTTCGTTTGCCAAGTGAAGAAACCTGTCTAAAATGCTTCCTCAAATGCGAACATATTGCTAGAGGGCAAAAACATGCATCGGGCATAGAATTCATAAAGGATTTCTTTTGAAGGCTGGCCACTTAAGTCGTAACAAAGACCCTTATTGCCTTCGAGGAAAGACATCCATGGCACTCCTGGTTGCTCTGGCTCATGAAAAGCTTTAATACACGTGACCAAAAATCTTATATAACATGGCACATGAGAGGTCAGGAAGGCTCTTGAATAAAGTCATGGTGCTCATTAGGGTTTTCACCATGTATTCCTCTGTTGCGGGTCCTTGCTCTTGAGTTGGTAGATGTTGATAGTTCAACCATGTAGGCCTCTTCTTTCTCAATGCTTTGTATTCCTGCCATGTCCTTACTCTTGGTACATGACAGAATGTTGGGTCTTTCTGTAGTGTTGTAGATGCTCTTGTGATCAAAATCAAATATCTTGAATTCTTGTTCAACCAGCTCTTTCTCCACTTGGGGTGGATATCCTCTGAGCCTTCCGCTTGCATATCTTTGTATAATCTTTTGTTTACCTGTAGTAGCTCTACTTTGATCAAAGGGTTTGGCAATGATTGCTGATGCTAGTGTGCATTGCTTTGGTTGGGAGTGAGTTGAGTTACATTGATCGAATGAAGAACTCTCAACTCCCAATCCATTGTTGCTTTCCATTCAGCATCTCTTTCCTTTATCCCACCTACTTTGTAGCAACAAGCAAGGTCCTGCTCCTCCTCCTAATTTTCTTTGCTCAACCATGGCCAACTCTACTTCGCAAAGGCAGCTAAAGGATGAGGTCACAGCACTTGCATGCCACAACACTAGAGGTATAGATGATGAGTGGGTGTCACAAGAGTTCACCAAAGGTGCTTGGGTATACATGCAACCATCTGCTATTGGCCCTCATTGTGTACGGAATCGTGCAAACTTGGATCTTCATTGGAAAGGAAATCTCCTTGGCTTCAAGAACCGCCAAGACAAGGGGACCGTAGCCATTGTGCAACATGTTTTCTCAATGTCAACCATGCAATTGCAACAACCACATCGATTTCCAACACATTGTAAGTACATGTTTTGAGAATACAAAGCTAGGTGTGAAATCACAGTGTAATGTTATTATGGATTCATACTTAAGATTTGTCATGCATTTATAGTCATATTTCCATCCACGTTTGTGGAGGAGCAGCCACTACATAGTCTCTCTGGCACATTCAATGCTATACATACGGATATTGGAGCAACAATGTTCCCACATCTTTGCCCAACCAAACTGGTTCAAAGGAGGATTCTCTTCTATTCTCACTCCTATATTGTGTCTACTTCTACACAAGCGCTTGGAACGCTTGAACCCATCAAAGTAACTTCCTTATTAAGTATGGAGTGGTCGGTGCGAGATTTGTGGTCGGTAACATCTTTCAAGCAAAAGATGACAACTCTTTGAAATACTCTAAAGCTTCTAGGTGTATGGGCTTGAGTTGGTGTTTGCCTATTCATTGTTTTGTGCACATTTTTAAAGAGTTTGGATTTGTGGAGACTACCACAATGCTTCTATGTAAAGATGTGCATTACAAGGAATTAGGAAGGCTTTTAGAAGAGGACTGGGGTTTTGTGGAGGGCATGCACAACCGGGACCGGTACAGTTGTAAGGTTGGAGCTTCAAGTATTGGAATGCGCTATTTGAAATCCCGCACCTCCTTGTACATACAATTTCACTATGATCATTGGATGTGCAAGCTTGGAGTGTGAACTCCCTTACAGTGTGTAGACGGCGCTATTGCAAGCTTTGACATTGCAGTGAAGATGCCCAATGATGCTTTGGAGGCAGTCCAAGTGAACAAGCATTGGACTCTCAGTAATGTGCGAGAACATTTGGTTATTATGGGTTTTAAGGCCCTTCAACAAGCACAATTTTGTTTACAAGGTCACAAGGTGAGAATTCTTCCACCACATTTTCAATTGTAGTGGATGGGGAGGAGTATGTGTTTATGCATGATTTGGAGAAATCATTTGGCATGCGTATGGATGAATGCTTGAGCGTGCTATGAAACAGCACCAAATGTCCCTTAGGCAATACGCCAGATGACCTAGAAAGCAAGCTCTTGCCAGTTGGGGACTCTGTTGTTGACACTATTGCAGTTGTATGTGCGGAGGTCCTAGCAGTAGAGCAGTTGCATGTGGCTGAGGAATAATTCCAAGCCACGCAAGCCAAGGTTGAGGCCGCTAGGATGCCTATGCCATTATGCAACCTCCCATCTGATGATCCAAAGCTCGTAGCTGCGGTGCATGGGAGCATTGACTTGGATGCAAAGGGCAACAGGGAGGAGGACGACAAGGAGCAGGAGGTAAACTGTATCCTAATTTTCATGTTACTATTTTATCCTTCATTGTCTTTTTTCTCAACCTTTATCGGTTTATGATAGGACGTCGTGGAGCTTGATGATTTTTCTGCAAGGACGAGTGGCAAGCGGACGGGCTTTGGACCTTAAGCTTCCCTTGCGTATTTCCTAGGACAACTCCCCCCTGGCGATGTGGCCATTATCCATAATGAATTTACTCCCCAAGCCCATTTTATGACTTGGTCGTTGAAAGCTTTGAGCAAGTTTTTGTATTTGAGCACCATTGCTCAAAATGCACATCTTGTGTTCCTAGTGCGTAGATCCCTTGTATGCACAACGTTTGGCACTGGATTCCGTGGTAAAGTGCTTGCCCAGATAGGGATATATGCTTCCATTGGCTCAACTGACCCAAAGGCCATAGCACAGTCCCTCTTGACTGGGGAGTTGCCTTACGCGCAAGATAGGTGCCAGGAAATGGTCAAGAAAATTATGAACTCATCAGGTACATTATGTAAAATCACCGTTTTGTAAGTAGTAAAAGATATTTGGAATTGTCTCTCTATCTTGCAAATTCTTCTAAATGTGATTTGTCAATCTTGAAAATTGTTGTAATTGGTGATATGTTTCAATAAGCTGTCTTTTTTGCTTGAAGTAACAACACAACAGAAGTTGGATGCACATGATATTGGGGAAAGTATAAAACACATTTGAATGAGAAGTGGTTTCTCTAAAGTAATGATTCAAAACTAATTCTCTTTATTTAATTTATGTATTTTAAGTATCCTAGGGGGATGCCTACCAGGAGCAAAAAAAAGGGTGGCCACAAGGGCGTGCAAATGGCCCATCCACCAGTTTTGGATGGCCCATTTGCGTGCCCTTGTGGCCACCCTTTTTTTGGCACCTGGTAGGCTTATCTACCCCCTAGGATACTTTAAAAACACAAATTTATTGAAAGCAATTGGTTTTGCATCATTAATTTAGATGGAGCCTTGTGGCCACCCTTTTTATGGCAATTTCAGTATATGTTAACACTCAAGGACACTAGAAAAGGTAAAATCAATTCTGAGTTTAAGTTTTCCAGCACACTATCACCTGCTTTAGCTCTACCTAGTACACCCCTGCACCAAAAAGCTCAATTACATTGGACATTTGAAAAATGCAAATTAATGTTTCATAGACACTTGGTTTCACAATAGGTTAACTTTTTTGATATCCTATGGGGAATTCAAAGCTTGAAATGGCCAGAAAAAGGGTGGCCACAAGGCTCCATGTAAAGTAATGATGCAAAACCAATTGCTTTTAGTAAATTTGTGTTTTTTAAGTATCCTAGGGGGTAGAGAAGCCTACCACGTGCCAAAACAAGGGTGTCCACAAGGGCGCGCAAATGGGCCATCCAAAACTGGTGGATGGGCCATTTGCACGCCCTTGTGGCCACCCTTTTTTTTGCACCTGGTAGGCATCTCTACCCCCTAGGATACTTAAAATACATAAATTAACTGAAAGCAATTCATTAACTGCACTAAAAGGCCAAATTACATTGGACATTTCAAAAATATATTTTATTGTTGTATAGACACCTGGTTTCACAATATGTTAACTTTTTTTATATCTTATGGGTAAACAGAACTTAAAATTGCAAAGTCATCTAATTACAAAGATAATAGACATAGTAGACACAACTGTTGACCATATTGTCATTGGAAAGTCAAAACATTACAAAGATAAGGGTGTGCAATACAAAAATAGGGGTAGCTTCGGCTAATGCTCGAAGTCTCGTCGCAATCGACGTGCAAGTTGCATATCTTTTGGTTGTATTCTCACTCGCTTTGCATGAATGGCACATAGGTTGGTATCTTCCAAAATCGAAATGATGTGGGACTCTGCAGCTTTTTGAATAGCCTCTAGCGCTATTGCTTGCATTCTATACTGATTTCCATAGCTTTGAAGCACCTCCTTCACTGTGCAAGCAAAGGGGACGTGTTGAATCAAAAGCTCTATAGTCTTCTGGTAGTGGCGGATTTTTGCGAATGCCCTTGCTATTTTTTGGAGCCACTACGGTTTGGGGACAGTTGCACATTTGCTGGCTGGCGACGTTTAGGCTTCTTGAAAAACTTAGACTTGCGCCTGTTTACATGCTTAGGGGCTAGATCTCCAGCCTCTTCTGATTCATGCTCTTCCCTTGCCTGCCAATCTTGTGGTGTGGGGCGAGCTCCCTGGCCTCGAGGCAGTGTCTTCCCCCCAACGGGCACCCGGTGTGTGCGCGGTATTTTAGCTCGCATCCATGGTGGATCACCAGTGTCTGTATGGACCACCCGAGTCCTGGATGGTCCTACTTGTGATTGGTGGCGCGACGGCTCCTCCCTATCGGACTCTGTTGTTTGCTGGCCCTCTTCTTCTCTCCAGTGCTGGGCACGTTGCTTCATTCTTTTTCTAGGTGTTATATCTTGAGGATGTGGAGATTCAACAGCCCTCGATGACTCTGGTGCCCTACTACCATGCCCACTGCCAGAAGAGTTCCTGGAACGGCCAGGTGTTCATGGCCATTTTCTTGTGCCTTTAAGCCATGCCGGCTTCTCACATCCTTGGAGGGTGTTTTTGTTGGCAGGCGGATGCTCCTTCACGGTTTGTTTGGTGCGCACCATTTCGTATGGTAAGAGCTCACCTGTTCTTAAGAAATGAGTGGTTTATGAGAGCATGCAATATTTATAAGGGCCCATTTAAAAAGGGCCCGGTTCACACTAGTTATGAAAAAAAACTATTATTTTTTAAATAAACATGTCGCTAAGGGTTGGACCCTACATTCACGTGTAGTGACTCGTGTAGTATCCACTTTGATCCTTGTCGCACTCTGCATCGTCGCCATGCAGCATGCTTGGCGGGACCTTGTGACATTTGCCACTTATTGCTATGCTCTTGACGACTCCATTTCTGCACTTCAATAGCAATCTTGGATTGTCGCGCATGCTCCATTGTGAGCTTACGAGCAAATGTTGTGCGAAAAAACCAGTTGAACATCTTCTCCAAATAATTGGATTGCACCATTCCACCACCATGTCAAGTATTTTTGAAGTACACTCCCCTTGCTCGATAATGGGACTTCTCCATGCCTTGAGTGCTAAAAATTTCAAGCGATCCATACTTGTGCATAAAAATGCACTATGCGCAAACAAGATATGTTGTTCACATGAGTAAACGATCCACATTATTTAATAAAAACAATACCTTGTAACAAATACACCACGTAACATGGCATACCATGTAATGTGTGATGTTATTTTCACCCCAAGAAAGGGTGAAGACCTTGGTAAAATCCACCAAGGCTTCTTGAAATGATTGGCGTTGTTCTTCTGTTGTGTTGTTAAGGCCCATAAGCTTGACCATTTTATCAAAATGTGCCCAAACTTGCTTGCTCTTGTTTGCAAGCTCGCCATTTGAATCATTGTCAGTAGTAGCTTACATAACTCCTTCCAAAGCTCCCAAAGGTTACTTGCCTACTGGTTGGAGCTGTTTTGAGCATCATATCGACTTGGCTTTCCTTGGGAAACTTTCTTCAAAAAGTTTCTATCTTTTTGTCCACTCATTGACACTTGTTGAGAAATTTCATGGGCCTCCCCTGTGTTATTTGCAGCAATGATAGACACATTTTCACCGTGACAGCCAATGGAATTCAAGAGTACCTCCACTCTTTGGATCACTTCTTGGGACTTTTCCAATGGTTTCATTGTGAAATCATAGTCAATGTGGAGCTTCAGTAGCCTATCAAAAATGCGCATGAATGCGTGTAATGTACAAAAATGTACATTCGATAGAGGAAATGGAAAGATTGGATTCCAAGTGTGGTCCTTTTGATCACGGTCTGGGGCATTGAGCATGGGACATCTCAAAATAGACGCTTCCCATTCTCTACCTTCATCTCCAACATCACGACAATCTAACCCTTGTTCTCCATGCCCTTGCCATGGAAGCATGGAACCGACCTTTGCAGTGCTCTTATATGATTTTTGTCCATTAGATTTGTACCCTCGAGTGAAAAATGGACAAGGCATGAGAGAAGAAGCCCCTTGTTTGCAGCCAAGCAAACACTTTATGGTCTTCAAATCCCCACCTAAGTGCCACTCCACATCATAACTACCAAAACCCTCCATCTCCAACTTCTGACCTGCAATTTGGGACTGTATTACTTCTGTGATCCATGGAGTTCTCTCAAAAATCCATGAAAGTACTCCATTGGTCTCTTTGGGCACCTCAATAGCACCCAACCACCAAATGTCTTTCTCTGATTGCACGCTAAAAGATGGGGTGGGAGATGGCTCGACTGAATCCCTTCGCTTGGTTTGCAGAAGGGCCTCATTCATTAGAGTGACACTTAGCCTCTCTAACCTTCGGCCTTTCACTATTTGACACTCATCGAGTTTCAGCACAAAAGCGACCTTTGTGCCAAGCACTACAAAATAAACAGTGCCAAGACCTTAAACTGCAGAGTCTATGATAAGAACAATACCAAAGAAAAAAGTAAAGTGTGTCACCTTCTTCAGGTAACTAGTGAAATCTAAGCATGGCTTGTTGAAGCCTTCTAAGATCCACAAAAATATTGTTCCACATTGTGTAAGGAAAACCCTTCTCCAAAGGTCTTGTGGATTGTTTCTTACCTTTTCCCCTTGTCTTTGTTGTGCATGAAGCATAAAGGAAAGTTGGCATTGTGTCCTCAGTGTGTAGTTATGTCCCAATGTGAGAGAACACATCTTCGTTTGTGGCCTTCTTTGCAAGGTTGACCTCGTGAGGAATGGGAAATAGGTTTTCCACAATGCCATGCTCTTTGAGGGCATCCTTTAGGAGTTGGAAAATAGCCTGATAAGCTTTGGTGTTGATTCCAGCCTCATCACAAGCTTGTTGCACGTCATCATCACTAACCACATTTCTCAATTTACGCATAAGGTCCTTGGTTATTGCATCCTTAATGTGCTTACCTCTAGGTGATTGTAAGATAGAAGTCACATCCTGGGTATTGAGACCACTAGTGAGAAGGTTGACTCGATCATTTTGGCTTGTTCCACCGCATGCCTCCTGGATAAGTTTCTACCAACAAATAAAAATAAATGTTAGAAAATAGTGTGAAGTAAGAATGCATCATGCAAGTAAAGACCAAATCACCTTGTGGTTGTAACTCGTCGTGTGCATACTCCTCTCGAATGTGCAAGAGTTTCAATGGATGAATACGTGCGTTTGTGTTCCCTTGCACCAAGAAGTGTTTCTTTCAAGTATGTGATGGTGTTGGCAAGCTTCTCGATGTGGGACTCCTTTTCTTGCATTTGTTGTTCAAGAGTTTTAACCACCCTCTCCAAAGAGGCAATACTCTTTTGTAATGCCGTCGTCTTGAGGTGAAGAGCTTGACATTTGTGCATCCACATATGCAAAGAAGCACCTGCACCCATACACAACCGCTTGCAATAGCCTAACAAGCCTGCTTCTCCCCTCCCAAGAAATTGAAGAAATATCAAAAGACTATTAAACGATAGATGGAAGCCTCGTATAGGATGGTAAGGGTACAAATGGACATCCACCCAAATGTCAAAATTGGTCTCACAAGCGGTGCGACGTTCTTGTGATGACCTTTCATCACCCTCACTAGTGGTCTTCGGTGCAAACGTCGTGGGTAAGCGAATATGTATGCTTTTGGTGTGCGGAGTACGTGGTGGTGGAAGCAACCCATTTGTGATGTCCGTGAGCACCATGGAAGATGTTGCGTGAGGAAGCAAATGATGAAACGATAGAGGGGGAGGGGTAGGGAGGTTGAGGAAGATGGGAGGAGAGAAGGAGGGAGGGGGGGAGGGAGAGATTGGGGAGGACAAGGAAGGAAGGGGCAGGGAGGGAGAGAAGACGGAGAGAGGAAGGAGGAGGGAGGAGGAGGAGAGAACAAAGTGTTTTTTACTTTTTGGGGGAAAAGATTTTTGCAAAAATGGACTTTCTAAGCTTGTGGGTTAAAAAATGGGTCAAAAAATGATTTTTGGATATGTATATATGTTGGGAGGGAGTTTTAAGTAAAAAATAAGTAAAAATGATTTTATTTTTTTTTAAAGTCAAATTTTGACTCTTAGTGACCCACGTTTTTGTTGATGTGGTCACACCCCTATGCTTCCTTCACTTTAGAAAAAGCTAGAGAGAGAAAGTAACCCCTTAGGTTCACATCCTACATTTGTCTTAAAAAAAGGCTAGAAAATCCTACTCAAAACTACCTTCTTCAATGCCCTTGCCCCCTTAACCCCACACAACATTAGCCTTAATCCCTAAAAATAAGGATTCCTTACAAGGCCTATGCAAGGTTCATATTTCTCCTATTGGTGACAAAAATTGCAAAGTTAGTCTGCAAACAGATAATTGATGACCATTTGACCAAAAATTGTACAAACTTGATGAAAATTGGCTAATGACCTTAACATAAGGTGCTTAATAGATATGTGTCAAAGTTGGGACAAAAATTTACAAAAAATTATCAAAAGTAAATAATCCCGATTATTTACATTTGCTTCAAAACTTGGTGATTTTTCAAATTTGAGTATACCACAAGGTCAAGCACATCAATTGGCCCCACAAATCAATTTTGGTGAAATTTGGACCACAAAAGTGAGACTTAAGCCAGATTCTTGAAATCAGAGTCTGCGAACACGGAACAGTGGGTAAACTTGATCAAATTTTTTCCAAACTTGTTGAAACTTGCCCAAGGGCTTTAACAAGTTGTATACTTGCCAAACCAATCCAGAAAGTGTAAAAAAGTGACAAAAATAAATAATTGCGATTATTTACTTCTACTATCCAGAGACTTCAAATTTGACTTTTGGGCTTATACAGTGTTAGACCAGCATAAAATAAGGCCACTGGGAAATTTTGGGTTTAATTGGATCAAAATTAGTACAGATACACTCAGTTTACAGATTGCATATTAAATCTTTGATTTTGCTAAGTGAATCTTAAAGTCAAAATTTCGACTTCCATAGCACGAATTGAAGTGAAATACAGAGACCAATCACTGGAGTTCTCAAGAGCTCTACTGTCCTTATAGAAAAATAGCTAATTTGACAAATTTTGTATAGGAATCAAGTTGCAGACGAGGAATCAGTGGCTTGACAGAAAGTTGCAATTGAGTCAAGTGAAAATTGACTACAAGTCAATCTAAGGTGAGTACTCTATCCAGGGATTCATAAGTCTATATGAACCTTAGATCCGGTCGTCTAATAGGAAATCAAGGCCTATTTGGAGAAAACACCAGTAGAGTATACATTGAATAAAGCGTAAATCAAGGCAATTCCTTGCACACAATTCCTGAAGAAGTTTCAGACACTTTTTCAGATTCAACATCCGAAATGTCTTCTTACTCGACTCATTCGGAAACCGGAACGACAATGCGCTACAAGCATATACTCTCTTTTTACAAGACTAATTGTCATGGAGCCAAGGTTTACTTGGATCCTAATGAAGATTATGCTATTCGCATTGATGATCATGGTATTGAGTTCAAAGAAGAAGTTAAGGCCAACAAGCAAGGAAAAATGTACATGGATCGAAATGGAACTCAATATGTACAGGTTGAAAATCCTGATGTGATAGATAAATGGGGATTAGAAGCAAACACTATAATCCCAGATATGTCAGCAAAAGAAGGACCGCCAACTTTGGAATTCGAGGGATACGATCAAGTAGACTTGAAACCCCTGAAACGGCTTAGTACGGATAATCCTAGGATCGGAGTCTATTGTTAAGAAGATAGAAACATAAAAGATCTTTTGTGAACTTCTCATGCTAGACCATGACAATTAACGGTCATGAAGATCATTTATATCTTCAAAATCAAAGATAAGGGATCTGCGGATCTACCAACTTACTTGCTTAGGGATTGTTATAACAACAACTTTATTATGATGACTCCTGAGGAGGTAGAACAAAACAAATATCAAGGGTATTCCATACGGGATTGGATTTTGGGTCAAGGACCAGAAAGCACTCCAAGAGAGAAACATCACGAGAGATCATCTGAGAGTAATGTGAAGAAACTAGAAACCACCTCATCACAAAGAAAAACGGGTGACACTAAGGCCAGCCCATGGCTACATGAGTCACTATTTCCGACGGACTGGTTTGAAGGACTCCAAATAGGACCAACTCCTAGAAGACCTGGAGTTGAACCAAATAGACGTGTCAGACCAGCTGATTTCCAAAAGTAGGTCAAAAAATACAGTGGATCAGGGGATACATATGACCACTTAGCAAGCTTCAAGCAAGTGCTAAGAGCGGATTGTATATTCGATTTCCATACTCAATTCGAAGGGTTTGGAATGACATTAGAAAGAAAAGCTTTGACATGGTTCCAAAACATTCCACCAAGGTCAATCATGGATTTGAATACATTAGCTCAAGGATTTGTAGCGGCTTGTTCTAAAACAGGGATTAAACATAATATGGTAGGTCAAATCTACAGCTTTAAACAGAAACATGGTGAGTCTGTTAGGGATTGTGCAACTTGAATGAAACAATACATTGCCAGATGCCCAGACATGGAGATACCTGCAGAGGAGCGACTTGTTTCATTGTTTCTGGAGGGATTGCTAAACAAAGAACTTCATGCTATACTCTATAGTAATAAGAATACAACCCTAGAGGCATGTGTGTCTGATGCTATCGACCTAGGAGACAATTTTGAGATCTTTAATGAAGAGGATGTCCCTAAGGATAACGAAAGCAAGAAGACTTCATCCACAAAACCAGCACAAGTGGGAATGGTTGCTGCGTCACCACTCTCACCCATAGAAGATATGCTAAAAAGGATGAATGACATGATGAACAATTTGCAAAAAGCACCTATGAGAGGACCAGAACAGGGGATATCCCCACAGGGACAACCAATTAGGGCACAAAAATGGTGTGCAATCGAGGGGAAATGGACCAACCACGAGTCCCACGAGTGCTACTTCAGATCAAAGTATGCCAATAGGAATGTTCAGTACGTGCCCATGAGGCCACAAGGACAACCCATGTACAGATATCAGCCTAATATGGCTCAAGTTCAAAGACCACCAATGGGTATGGAGAGACCTCAACCTGTGTTGGGACAACAACCTCCTTATCCACGACATAATGTGGTGCCTGTAAAGTACATGCACTCAGAAGGAGTCATAGATGAACAAACATTAATGCCTGTTACACCCTATGCAGAGCCTAGTCCATCTACAGTAATGGTAGAGGGAGATTGGTATAGTCCACAACCACCACCAATGGAGGAAACCATGACTTATGCTCCACCAGAGCTCTCACCAATGTATTATGTAGCTAATCAAGGTGTCAGACCTCCTATGGGAAGACCCATGATGAAGCCCAGAATAGGAAACTGTCATAACTGTGGTGTTGATGACCATTGGAAGAACGAATGTCCAGAGCCTGACAAAAACCTCAAACCAGTTGAAGCCTATTGCATACAATGTTGCAAAAAAGGAGGACACTTTTCGGAAGATTGTCCTAAGATTCCTTTGAACAAGGGAAAAATTGTAGTCAACGTAGTCCAAGTGATGCTAGTAGCTCATCAGAGAGCGAACCGATTGTTCCAATCAAGGTAATCACTAGAGCCCAGGCAAAGAAAAAGAAACACACTTCCTCTGATGATTCAGAGAACACAAAAATTTGTTCTCAAAGAATCAAAATGAGCAGAAGCAAAAGATATGAGATGAGAAAACAGAAACAACGGGTTGAAAACAAAGAGAAAGCAAAAATTCTAGTCTAGGACAAGTTAAATGAAACTGGCAGTGAATTTAAGGAAACAACCGTGACATCTAGAGGATCCATTCTGGTTGATAAAATTTTTGAGCCTATCTATGCTGCCTTGGAAGCCTACCAAGCCGGACTAAAAGCAGACCAAAACATGGAAAATAGATGGAAAAACTATCCATCTCCAGACATGGAAGCGGCTAAGCTGGAAGCTTATCAAAAGTTGGTAAGAATTACCCAGGAAATGCTGGATAAACAGAAACCCAAGCTTGAAAGTATTGCAAAACCGAAAGAGTGGGCATAGAAGAAACGAAAGCAAAATCCGATGTGGTGGCCGAACCCCACCTTGAAACAAATCAACCAGAGCTCATGGTGCCGGACAGTGAATATGTCTTAGATGAAATTCCATTCGTGGAGGAAGACTGGCTAGGACACTTATGGGAAAAGGTAAGGGAGATCAATGATGGGAGCCTAACTTTAAAGTCAGCTCCTATAGAGGAAGTCTGGTTGGATAACCTACCATCTGATATAAACATGGATATACAATCCTTGTATGGGGATTGCGGGTCAGAGGCTTCAGGAATATCTAAACCGATGACATTAAAAACATTACCTTCTTACTTGGGGGATAATGAAGACGAGTCTATCATTTGCAAAACCACTCAAGTCAAAAGAGCCAAACAAACCCTCAAAGTAGACAACATTCATTCAATCATGTCTACACCTATCCAATGCACTCTTACCTTGGGAGAACTCTCGAAACTCAGGCCATACTTATGGAATTATTTACAGAAAACCCTAGAAAAGGTGGGGATAACGGGGGTAACCTCTAAGAATCCGGGAAACTCAAAAAATGAAACGGAGTACAAAGAGATACGATCAGTTCCTATGAACAAGGTCGGAGAATATTATGAAGGGGAAGAAGGAAACACTACCCTCCCAATGAAATATAATGACATTGAAGCCATGGCAATACTGGATAGTGGAGCTAGCATAGCCATAGCCACTAAAGCAGTATGGGAATCCTGGGGATAGCCAGCCATTAGACAAACACGAATGAAATTGCAGTTGGGTGACAGACGCATTGAAAGACCGCTAGGGCTACTAGAAAAAGTGATAGTCAACTCCTATGGAATTGAATATCAACACACTTTTTCCATAGTAGACTTTGAAAAAAAACTCAATTATGAAATCATATTGGAAAGACCTTTCATGAGACAGGTACAGCTTATCCAAGATTGGGGAAACGACTATCTATACTTAAAGCAAGTGGGATCTATAACAAGGGTCAATCTAAAGGACCACACCTATAGAGACGTCTTGAAAACACCCATCCAGGAGTTTGATTCAGTCTCTTCAGCTGAAACTAAACTTCCATCTTGGCTAAACAAAGACACTCCTATTTGGATGTGTGGAGCTTCAGAAAATGGAAGCGTGAGACGAGAGGAATGTATCCTAGAAAGGGACTGTACAGACGAAACCTACATTCCTGAACCCTTCCCAGATTATTCGAACCATTTGAGTGGACTCAAATCTTAGTGACAGTGGATGTATGTGTGAATACGTCTATGCCTACTCAATTTTGCAATGAGGATGGCTACGACATAATTCCCATCCAAATGATGTCAGTCCTTAACATTGAGAAAAACAAGGATGAGGAAACAAAGGACTTTATGAAAGCTCAATAAGTCTTTTTTGACCTCTGTTATGATGCAATTGATGAGTTGGATGAACACTGAGCTACCTCTGGAGATTCGGGATCCGAAAAAGAACATACGAGAGCTCAACTACTCTTAAGGGGAAGGGAGAAAAAAAAATTTGACTTTCCAAACCAGAAATCAAGAAGACAAAAATGGTATAGAAGAAAGAGGGACACTAAAATTGTGAAAGCACGACCTATGCCATCAGTCTCCAATAAAACACAATTCCTGATGCAGATAGATGCTAAAGATTGTGTCAAGGACAAAATAACTGGCAGATATCCTTTGAATGGAAACTCAAAAATGTCTCAGACATCGAGAAAACCAAGGAAGGGTACTCAAGAAGAACATCAGGATAAAAAAACACTCATGACCAGAGTCGAGCAAAAAAGGAAATATCAAGAGTTGAAAAAATCTCCAAAGGAGATATACACCACCGAAATGGAAACTACGGAAGAGGATGGGAAGGATGTAATGCATGTTTCATCCCATTACAAAAATTATACTCTCCAAGATTGAAAAATCATAATTGAACAACCTATTAGGGAACTACGGAAACAAGGCAAGTCTTACGAAGGACCTGAAAATGCTAAAAGGGTATACTTGGCTGAACCAGGAGAAGAGCCTAGGCCATCTTACATTGCAAATGACCTAGCAAAAGAAGAAGAAAATATTTTTCTAAGTTTTCTAAAGAAATATCGGGATATCTTTGCTTGGTCTTACAAGGATCTCAAGAGTGTTGATCAAAAAATCTGCCAACATACCATACCCATGAGAGATGATGAGAAACCAAGTAGACACAGACCATACCCTTATAACGAAACATTTGCCTAAAAGATCAAAGAAGATATTGAAAAATTAAAGGAAGCTGAATTCATTTATGAAATCAAACACATTGATTGGATGTCCCCAATTGTGGTAGTACCTAAGAAGAATGGGAAATTACGAGTGTGCGTTAATCTAAAAAAAGTGAATGCATCTACCACTAGAGACAGCTTTCCTCTTTCGATAACTGAGCACGTTTTAGAACGAGTGGTAGGAAAAGAAGCTTACAGTTTCTTAGATGGCATTTCAGGATACAATCAACTTTTGGTTGACCCAAAAGATCAACACAAAATTGCTTTTGCAACAGAATGGGGTATATTTGCCTATCGGGTTATGCCGTTTGGGTTAACTAATGCTCCAGCCACATTTTAGAGATTGATGAGCCATGCTTTCAAAGAGTATCTTCGGAAATCCTTAGAAGTATACATGGATGATTTATGCGTACATTCATCAATCCGAGCTAATCATTTTGAACACCTCAATAAGGTATTCGAGAAATGTAGACTTTATAGGATTTGCTTAAACCCGGAAAAGTGCACATTCATGGGAAGACAAGGGAAAATTTTGGACATATAGTGTCTAAAAATGGCATAGCTACCAATATTGAAAAGATTCATGTCATTGCTGATTTACCTAGACCAACAACAGTCAAAGGGGTACAAGCCTTCATGGAACATTGTGGATATTACCGATGGTTCATCTACATGTATGCTATAATTGCAAAACCCATGTATAGCTTGATTACGCACTTTGAATGGACCAAGGCATGTGAAGAATCCTTCATGAAGCTTAAGCAATATCTCACTTCAGCTACAATATTGAAAGCACCCGATTGGGATAAGGCATTCCACGTACATGTAGATGCTTCAAACTTTGCTATTGGTGTATACTAGCCCAACCAAGAGATGGAAAAATTGACTTTCCTATTTCTTATGCTAGCCGACAATTGAATATGGTAGAAAAGAATTACACCACCACTGAAAGAGAAGGACTAGGAATGATCTATTCCATTAAAAAGTATAGACATTACCTATTGGCCAACAAGTTTGTGTTCTTTGTGGACCACCAAGCTTTGTTATATTTGGTCAACAAGCCATGCAACACAAGAAGAATAGTAAGATGGTTCATCATTCTTCTCAAATTTGATTTCACTGTGGTTGTTAAAGAAAGCACTACACATCAACGAGCAGATCATTTGTCCAGGATTGTTTTAGGGGAATCACCTAAAGAGGTAGATGATGATCTACCAGATGCCTATTTGTTCTCCGTGGAAATGATACCTAGATGGGCGGAAAAAATTGTTTCATTAATGACAATAGCTCAAGTGGATTTTCACCACTTCCTATCACAATTGATTTAATCGAGCAATCAGCTACGTATCAATTACTATCTCAGAGGCTATATAAAAGAAATCGAGACGGAATATTTATTTTATGCATTAATCCTGAAGAAAGAGATCAATACTTAAGTCAAGCACATGTTACCATAGTAGGACTTCACTTTGCGGAAGACCAAACTATGCAACGAATCTTAAGACTTAGAGTATTTTGGATGACTATGAGGAGAGATGTTCGATCTTTTATAAGAGATTGCTCTCAATGTCAGAAACAACAACCCATTCCACATATAACATTGTTTCAAATGTCACTTGTTCCTAAGTGGAGTAACTATCTGGTTACTTACTTATCGAGCCGAACATTTCCCGAGGATATGAGTAAATTCCGTCAAAGAGCAATTGAAACGGAAGCGAGAGACTATGCTCTTATTGGGAACCAATTGTATCGGAGAGGTAAGGATCAACATTTGTGTCTTTGTGCAAACGAAAACGAGTATATTCCAATTATAGAACAAGCACATGCTAGTAAGATGGTTCATCATTCTTCTCAAATTTGATTTCACTGTGGTTGTTAAAAAAAGCACTACACATCAACGAGCAGATCATTTGTCCAAGATTGTTTTAGGGGAATCACCTAAAGGGGTAGATGATGATCTACCAGATGCCTATTTGTTCTCCGTGGAAATGATACCTAGATGGGCGGAAAAAATTGTGTCATTAATGACAATAGCTCAAGTGGATTTTCACCACTTCCTATCACAATTGATTTAATCGAGCAATCGGCTATGTATCAATTACTAGATGGGAGGCTTTATAAAAGAAATCGAGACGGAATATTTATTTTATGCATTAATCCTGAAGAAAGAGATCAATACTTAAGTCAAGCACATGTTACCATAGTAGGACTTCACTTTGCGGAAGACCAAACTATGCAACGAATCTTAAGACTTGGAGTATTTTGGCTGACTATGAGGAGAGATGTTCGATCTTTTGTAAGAGATTGCCCTCAATGTCAGAAACAACAACCCATTCCACATATAACATTGTTTCAAATGTCACTTGTTCCTAAGTGGAGTAACTATCTGGTTACTTACTTATCGAGCCGAACATTTCTTGAGGATATGAGTAAATGCCGTCAAAGAGCAATTGAAACGGAAGCGAGAGACTATGCTCTTATTGGGAACCAATTGTATCGGAGAGGTAAGGATCAACATTTGCGTCTTTGTGCAAACAAAAACGAGTATATTCCAATTATAGAACAAGCACATGCTAGATTAGCTGGAGGTCACTTTTCCATTGAGACCACCGCAAGAGCAATCTTGATGGCAGGCATATGGTGGCCAACACTTTTTGCAGATGCCAAAGAATATGTTCGAAGGTGTGATGCTTGTCAACGAGAAAAAATGCCAACACGGGTAGACAGTATTCCCTTAAGACCAATGATGGGGGCTAGAGCCTTCGCAAAATGGGGTATAGATTTTGTTGGACCGATACAGCCACCTGCGTATAGAACCCAAGCTCAATATATCATTGTAGCTACGGACTATTTGACCAAATGGGCCGAGGCTAAAGAGAATCAAAAGAATGATACCGGAACCACTGCTGCATTCTTATATGAGTATGTATTCGTAAGGTATGGACTGCCAATAGAGATTGTCAGTGATCGGGGAACTCATTTCCTCAATGAGGTAATAGAGTATTTGCTTAATGAGTTTATGGTTATCCATAACAACTCATCTTCCTATCACCCACAAGCAAACAGACAAGCTGAGCATACGAATAAAATTCTTAGCTCGTTACTGAGCAAAGTGGTTAGTTTAGGAAGGACCAACTGGGAAATGAATCTCCATGTAGCTCTATGGGCTTATCAAGTTTCATTCAAAACAACTTTAAATGCTACACCCTTTAACCTTGTTTATGGTATTGATGCCATACTGCCAATAGAATTTCTATTGTCGACCTTAAGGGTAGCATAGACTCTTGAGTGGACTGGACATGAATTGTCAGAAAGACTTGAAGATTTGGAAAAGCTAGACGAGCAAAGGCTAACCAGTTATTTGATTCCCACTTAATCACCAAAATTTTCAAGAAAGGGGACTTAGTTCTAGTCTATTCCCTTAAGCAACACATTCCCAAGTTTAAGAAAAAGGAAAATGGACCATTTATCATTGAAGATGTATCTCCAAGTGGAGCAGTAAAATTGTCAACCATAGATGGTGAACCAATGGTTAATTGGATTAGTGGATGTCGTTTAAAGAAATACAATTTTCCACTAACCAATGAATTGCTAGAGAGAATGCATGCAGCCAAACAAAGGAAGATGAAGTGACAACAGATTATTGACGAAGCCCAAGAGGAAGCTAGACTTCGGGTGCTCAAGCGTAAAGCTGCTCTCAAGAATCAACAGATACCGATTCCCATCAACACTTTAAGACTAGATGATCGACGATGGGAATGACCTAAAGATGCAGTTCAACATATGAAGACTGGTTAGATGGAATGGATCTCCGCATCAAAGTACAGCTCGACAATCATAGCACCAATGCTTTGGTAGACACAGGATCTAGAGTGAATGCAGTCAGTTATTCCACATACAAGAAATCAACAAGTCAAGCATTGACCGCAGGAATAACGACAATCAAAGGATGCAACAAGAACATTGGGCGTAGTCAACTTGAACGTGGTAGTACATGGATGCTCATGTCCGCAAAGTTTGTATGCTTGCCAGATGAACACATGAATGAGACGATGATTCTTGGCATTCCTTGGATGCATACATACAAAGCAGTATCAGATTGGGATACAAATCAGCTAAAGCTATCACTTAAGGGAGGGCAACCCATTGTTCCTATTGCACCTAGCAAAGAGGAATGGAAAAGATGCAATCAGAGTACAAATCTAGGAAGTAAATCTTCTCCATCCCCTCGACAAACAAATTCTACAAGTAGCATGCAAGGAGTCAGGCAAATTTGGGTACCAAAGGCACAACTTGTAAATAAACCAAATCAGATCTGGGTGCCTAAAATTTCACCAAATAATCCGAAGACAGTTCCAAGGATTCAAGCACAGAATCGAGCATCTATGAACAAGGAACCTACCATGAAAAAGGTTTGGAAGAAAAAGGAGCACTTATCTTCTCCACACAACGTGAAACCAATCAAACAGTGGCCAGTTAAGTCTAAACAGACTCTCAGGAACCATGCACCAAGCAGACAGAGCTACCAGTGGCGAGAAAAAGCTCAACAGCCGTCAAAAATGCTTCCCATAGCTCAAGAAATTAGTGTGATTAAACACCCTGATGGTACTATCAAACAAAGAGCACAAAGGCTACAGGATTTTCTCTTTGGAAGACATCAACAGCAAACCTCGACAACAGAAACCCTTGAGTTAATTACTCAAGACCCAGCTCTTGCACATCATATTGAGTTGAATTGCATTGATATTCATATCATGGTAGAGCCAATCACGGCTATGCATAGACACAATTTTTCGACCCATGCACGCAGTCGTCCCGGAGAACGCCATCTAGGAGGGGTGGAAGGATACTACTAAATACTAAGTAATTAAGGGCAATGTTTGAAGAGGAAGAAAAAAGTTTCATGTTAATGTGTGATTTTTGCAAAATTACCAAGTAACTCCCTTATAATTCATCAACTGGGGAAACTCAATGATAATATCTTCCCGAAGAGTGTAAATAGTGTATGTATTATCAGAAAATAATAAAAAATAGTCCTTTTTTGGATATTTTTCATCATTTTTGCTGATAGGAAGGCTTCAAAATGGAGAAATCCAACAAAAAACAATAAAGCTGTGTTTTTCAAGGGATTTTCTTAATTATTGGATTTTCACTTTCTTTTAAAGATCATTTTTCTATTTTCTTTGATTTTTTCAATAAAAAGGTCAAAAATCAATAATAATTAGCAGGAAAGCTCAGATGGAAAAACGGAAGACACGATGGTGATTAGAAAGACAAGGCAGAAAAGCACAAAAAGTTTCAACAAATCAGAAGATAGAAGCAGGAAGCCTAAATTAGGCGGCCAAGCCTACTTCTGCAAAAGTTTTGCAGAATGAGCTACAGGAATTCGATTTGGGAAATTTTTGAGCCTAACAAAGATTTCACGGCCTAATAGGACTAAGAGGAGAATTTGGGGAAATTTGGTTCGGGAAGTCCAGGTATAGATAGCCAGAGTAGGCTAAAACCACCTCATTTCCAGTTGGAGCTTTGCAGAGAGAGCATTTCAGCTTCTTTTGCGCGTCATTTTCGGAGCCTACAATTGACCTTTTTCAGCGCTTTCTCACACGAGACATGAGGGGTAAGTTCCTTACTAATCAATGATCCATTTTGTACGGCCGGTAGCTAGTCTAAAGCCCTAGAAAAAACCCTAGAAGCCAAGCAGTGCACGAAGACCTACGACCTAAAAGTGACCATAGCGGCCTGTCAGCTTGACCAAATCGGATGGTATTTGAACCATAGCATGCCCTAACATGATATAACCATTCCATACCATTAGATGATCATTCGGCTGGGGTCAAAGGGGTCCTCGGTAGAGAATTAGGGTTTTTTGGGAAAGGCCAGAATTTTGACCTGACTCCACAAATGTCTTGCTAATGAGGATCATATACAATGCATATGATTGGTTTGGAGAAATCCATCAAGTAAAGCCCTCAAAAAGCGGAAAACGGCTCGAAGGTTACAAAGCGTCAAATTCGACACACGAGGCCAAACTAACTCGAAATGAGCCAGAATTGGACAGGTAGCTTCACGACGATGTTACGGACAAGTCCAAAGCCTCAAAGTTGACAGACCAACCCAACAGACAGAGTAGTCACAAAAGACAGTGATTTCAGAGTCAACAAAGCACAAAGTGATGCCGGCATGACCAAACTTAACCAAATTCAATTTAGGACTTGTATTAGGTGTATGAACATGTTTAGGTCAAAATTTATGTGAAATGCAAAGTTTTTGTCACTGTTGTAAATAATCGTGATTATTTACTTTTGCAACATTTTTGCATGGAAATTGTCAATTCACCTCACCTATCATGTGTACACACCTATTACATGCCAAAAATCAAGTATGAGCTAAAATGACCACCCTTTACTTGCAAAATTGCCAAAAAACACAAAGAAGTCTATGAAAGCCAAAATTTGGGTTATGCACAACTTTTCTTGATCCAAATCACCTCATAATTCATACCCAAGGTCTATACCATGCCTAGAACCAGTCTATGCCAAAAAATGTCATTTTGGGAAGAAACGTTAATAATCGCGATTATTTACTTTTTGGCCAAAATGGAGCAATTTTGAAAATTTGTCATCATACATCCAAAATACATGATGTGATAAGCCCACTAGCCAATTTTGAGTCAATTTGGATTTCAAAATCTCAAATTACCTTTATATCTACTGCTTCAGAGACCTAAAGCCAAAATCTGGTACCATTTTCACCATGTACATCCAAATGAGACCAAATTTCTCTCAGAGCATGTAATTGGCACATACTTCAAGTCTATAAAGCCAAAATTGCAAAAAAGTTGAAAATTTTTCCAGCTGTAAATAATCGCGATTATTCGCGATTATTTACTTTGGTTACAAATTTTTGTTTTGACCATACAATTTTGTTCCTTGCATTTTATGCATCTTTGCTTGTTCAAAAATTGATTTGCAGCAATTTGGACCAGATTATCAGCATTTCAATCTAAAAGGACATTCTGGAGAAACTTTGACAACTCCGCTAACTTTGCACTCTATTCAATGAACAGGAGCAATGCAAGCCGCGGAGAAGGCCAAGAAGAAGTTAAACCAAAAGGAGAAACTACAAGAGCTACCACCGTATCAACTGGACCCCGAATCAGTAAAGGCACCAAAGGCATCTTATCTTTCTAAAGAGTAGTTAGAAGAACACCACACCACGG
The DNA here is from genome assembly GCF_014529385.1 of Adiantum capillus-veneris. Taxonomy (NCBI): domain Eukaryota; kingdom Viridiplantae; phylum Streptophyta; class Polypodiopsida; order Polypodiales; family Pteridaceae; genus Adiantum; species Adiantum capillus-veneris. The sequence goes on along the minus strand of NC_140952.1, from coordinate 9,489,588 downwards.
TCTTCACGGGCAGATTTAAGAGTAAAGAAGGGCATCCAGTGGAGTTGCAGCTCTTGTCCAAAGAGGTTTATGATGTCGTAGCAAAGAAGGCTTACGAGCTTCTTTCCACCATCAAGGAAGACGGAACTGCCCAAATCTCAGACAACCAAGGAAACAAGGTAGAGGTTGTGATTACAAAGTAAATAGTGGTAAAGGCACTCAGATTGCCCACTGAAGGGATGACCATGTGGGCAAGAGATAGAAAAACAGCGGGCACGTTTACAAAGGAAACAGCTGCGGCTACATTTGCCGATCTCATCATTTCCTGGCAAAAAGGCCAACAAGGTACACGACACCAAATCACGCCGTGGCCACAACTTTTACACAAGTTCTAAAGTCAACCACCAGACAACCTGTGGACCACGTGCAATATGTGTTAACAACATTAAAGGCCACCAAGAAGGAGGGAAAGATAACCTACTTGGGCGCTCCTGAAGTCTTGACCAAAATATCCTATCATGCCATCGGCATGGCTGACAACCTACCACCTACCCCGGATCAGAACACATGGATCTTGGCAGCTCCACCCTCTCCAAGATCTACAAGATTTGGTAAGCGATCATTTAAATCAGGTGATGAATCCGATGGCAGTTCATCCGAGCAGCATAGTAGTGAAAGCTCTGACAACAAAGAAAAAAGAGCTAGGAGGGAAGAGATGAAGAGGAAAGCAGTGGCTATCCATCAAGAGGAGCCAGCTCAAAAGCAAGTGAGATTTGAAAGAGAAAAACAGGCGTATCAGCGCACTAGGCAAGCGCAGGGAAAAGACCTAGAAAAGTGGGTACCTACCGGCTTGAAGGGACTTCGAACGAAACATCATTCAAGGAGAGAGGCCGAGGATCCCAAGGATCATTTAGAAAGATGTACCAAGAGGCAGAGGCCTTGAAGCTGAAAGAGGTGGAAGAAGCGGCCAAGAAAGCTGAGGAAGCAGCAACTCAAGTGCAAGGCCAGGCATCTCTCCGACCCACCTCACCGCTGTCGGAACAACAGGACTAGCCCATACCCACTCCACCATCATCACCGCCAGGCCAAGAGACCACTGAAGAAGCCGAGACTGACAAGGAAAAAGAGTTTGAGCTCACCCACCAAAAGGAAGCTGAATCGACACCAGAACAGACAGCCGAGGCTTAGGGGGTTCATTATGTGTTAAACTACCATATCACGTGCGTTCAAGACATGTTTGTAAAACCCCTTATCTGGGAATTTTGTTAAGAATATAATGTACCCTTTTCTAACAGATGTGTATAAAGCACTTGAAAAGAAAAACAGAGATTTAGAGCTGGAGTTGAAGATGGAGTAGTCACAACGCAGAGACCCGGCGCTCATGCGAGTTCAAAAATTTGCCAGATCTCTCCCCTTATCTGTGAATTTTGTTAGGAATATAATGTACCCTTTTATTTTAAAATTTGTAAGTTTTTTTCAAATTTGAAAAAAATAATTCCCTTTTGTATATATATTTGTGTAAGTTTCAAGAACTTTAAACACCCTTCTGTTGAACTCACGTGATAGGTTACATTTTTATTAGGTGACCTCCCCAGGGGGGAATGTTAGCAGCAAGCTAACGTGGACACCATTTTTCGGAGTTCTCCTTGTAAAAACAATTATTATTTTGATAAATCGAGAATATTGTAACTCCTGTTTTCTTGATAAACCTTGTAATTAATGAGCTGGGGCTACAAGCTTCCAGATTGTATCAGCCATTCAAATCCTAGCTTTGCTAGAACTCCAGATTATTACTTTTGACCACCCAAAAACCTTGGCTAAGGTATAAAAGCCAATTTTTGTAAGTTTTTTATAAGTTTTCGGATAAGAAATACACAGCGTGAGCTAACGGCACTCAATCCTCTCCTTCTCGTGCTTCCTACTCCCTCTCCGGTTGTCACCTTGCAAATGCGTTTGTTGCATTGCAACCGTAGGTAAGAGCTCTACGCATTGACGTAAGCCATTCACCGTATTTCGTAGCTTTTGACGTCGCCGACCACGGCCTAATTTCATCATAACTAGGAATTTACACTTTTAAAATGAAAACTAAGCATAAGCGGGGTATTGGGGCATCATTGCTAAGCATTTAGATGCATTCTGGGTCGAAAACAACTAGGTCAAAAATCCATTGTTGTTAATAATCTCGATTTTGAAACTTGACCGAAAGTGGGGTTTGAGGCCATAGGCATGTGTGTTTAGGTCTTATAAACTTGTCCTAGAAGTTTTGTTACGTTTGGATGTCATTTGATGCTGTAACGGATGTGATTTTCTTGCCAATGAGCGATTGGCTTTTGGTGATTTCAGTCACTTGAGTGTAGCTTGAGTTAGATGCAAGTTTTTAGTTGTTTTCCAAGAGATTGACAACCTCTTGTAGCCTCTATGCACTAGTCGAGTCAGTTTCATCCCATGGTTTGAAAAATTAATCGTGGTTCTTGCTAATACTGCAATAAGATAGGATGGTGAGGTAAGACATGCGTCCCACACAAGATGCAACATGTCCTTGTTTCAAAGGGTGTGTGAAATATTGTGCAAGGAATTGATATACATCCTGGTTCTGAGGATGAGGCGATGTTGAGGATGTTGCAAGTTTTGATGGAAGGGTTGTTGTTGCCAGAGATATTTTACCTACGGCTGAGAAAGCTCGTTGGGATGTAAAAGATGCACAGGCTCATGCATTGATTGTGTTTTTTATGAAGCGCATTATTACTCCTCACATTTTGTTCAAAAAAACACAAAATAGACTTGGGATATTTTGACTAGTCTTTATGCAAGTTGCAATGAGGTAAAAACTTCATTGTTTCGTAAAGAGCCTGAGTCGAAGATTATGCATGAGAAAGATGATATGGACACTTCCTTGATGGTGTCAAGGATATCAATGAGAAACTTATTTCTGCGGGTGAAGTCATTTCTGACACTTCCCTTGTTCAAACTATTCTTGATGCTTTGTCATATTCTTACCAGACATTTGCTAGTACTTAGAGACTTATGACCCAAGGAAATCCAGAAGTCAAGTTTGATTCATTATGCACATTGCTATTGCAAGAGTCACTTTCTAGAAAAACAAGACTAAACAATGTGCAGTTGAATAGGCCTGTATTGCTACTCAAAGAACAGGTGGTAACAACAATGTAGCCACTTCTCATGATTCTTTTGCGAGTGGTAAATCAATTGTTCCTAATGCTTCTGTTGACAAAAATATGTTTGGGAATTCTGGTTAAAAGTTAAAAAAGAAGATGCGTAGCCATTATTGTAAAGCTAATGATTGCATGATCAAGGAGTGTCCTAAGTTTAAGGCAAAAGAGGCTAAGAAGAAAGAGGCTAGTTCCGTTACAAATTTTGGTTCCACTAAAAATGTAGCTATTGTTGAGTCTTCTGTGAAAGGAGATTGTGATACTAATTTTCATGCATAATGGGATTTTAGTGCGTAGTGCACTTATGATCCTATTGTCCATGATGTATCTTTGTCAGTTGTTGCAGGTGCTCATGTGTGGTACTTTGACAGTGGTGCTACAAGTCACATTACCTCTCATTGTGACTTGTTTACCTCTCTTGAGGATGTCCCTCATGGGAATTCTATCACTTGTGCCAACAATGCCTCTTATCATGTTAAGGGAGTTGGAAATATTGTGATGATTTCTGTGAATGGAAGTTCTTTCACACTTGTTGATGCACTTTATGTACCAGGGATCAAGAAAAATCTTTTGTCTGTATCTACACTTGCTAGACTTGGACTTGTAGTCAATTTTGTGAATGACAGATGTACAGTACATGATCTTAGTTTCAATGATAAAATTGTTGCTTCTAGCATTTTATGTTGTGGATTGTATAAGCTCACCTTGTATGAAAAGTTTGGGCACAACTTGTGAATGCAATTGTAGATTCTAAGGCTATTTCAGATGAAAAACTTTGGCATGCACATTTTGGACATCTAAATTTTTCCAGTTTGCTGCATTTTCAGAAATCTAATATGGTTTCTTCTTTTCCACCTCTTGAAGAACCTGTCAAACATGTTTGTGAAGCCTATATTTTGGATAAGATGCAATGTTCAACTTTTTCCAAAGGATGGCTCAGTTAGTGCCACATGCAGGTAGCTTGCGCATAGTGATGTTTGTGGGCCCATGCAAACTCCGTCCTTGGGAAATTACCTTTATGTTGTGACTTTCATTGATGGTTACTCTAGGAATGCATGGGTGTATCCACTTAATGCAAAGTCCAAAGTGTTTTTGTGCTTCAAGCAATATATGGCTATGATTGAAAATGCCTCCAAATGTACTATGGGCACCCTCCATTCCGATTGAGGGGGGATTATATTGCTCAGTAATGTAAGGCATTTTTGGCTAATCATGGGATAAAACACCAATGTACAGTGCCGTATATACACCTCACCAAAATGGTGTTGCTAAGAGGAAAAATAGATATCTTACAAAAATGACATGATGTATGGTCAAAAGTCAAGCTTTACCACATTAGTTTTGGCTTGAGGCTATTATGTGTGCTACTTATGTACTAAACAGGTGTCCTACAAAATGTTTGCAGTGTATGACTCCATATGAAGCATGGCATGATAGAAAGCCTTCTATGAGCACATGCGTGCTTTTGGTTGTTTGGCATATGCTTTGGTGCCACAAATGAAGCACAAGAAATTGGATGATAAGGTTATCAAATGTTTTTTTTTCGGTTATAGTGTTAAAAGAAAAGGTTACAGGTTGTTTCATCCGCAAACAAAGCGTATCTTGGTCTCATGGGATGTTGGTTTTATGGAAGATTATGTTCAGCCCTTGTACTACAGACAATAATGGAAGCTCACAGGACATTTATGACACTTTGTTGCCTCTTCTCAATGATGGAATTTTGAATGTAAATTCCAATGAGTAAAATGTATAGCCTATAGGGGTTTCTACAAATGTTGCAGATCGGCCTATTATTGATGCAGATGTACATGATATACTTGATGAGGAAAGATCTGAGAATGAGCAGGCTAGAGGTACGCCTAAATGGTTGATGCATACTTTATGTGACAATAAATTGGATGCACCTTTGTCTATTAGTACTCGTTCAAGTTCTCAGCATGCATCTTATGCATCATATTGTTATGCTTTGGCTGTGTCTAGCTTATATGATGTTGAGGAACCTTTGACTTTTGATGAAGCACAAAATTCAAAATATTGGATGGCTGCCATGCAATCTGAATATGATGCACTTATAAAAAATGACACATGGACTTTATGTGATTTGCCTCCTAGAAAAAAGGCCATGGGTACGAAGTCGGTTAACAAGTTGAAACCCAAGTCGGATGGTGAGATTGATCGCTATAAGGCTTGACTTGTTGCAAAGGGTTTTGCACAACAAAAAGGCATATATTACAAAGAGAATTCTACTCCCACTTGTCGTATGACTACTGTGCAATTTCTATGTGCATTGGCATCTCATTTTGGTTGGGATATACATCAATCAGACATTGTTACTGCTTTTTTGAATGGTGACATATTTGAGGAATTTTATGTAACGCAGCCTCGTGGTTTTGTCATTAAAGGGTGGTAAAATAAAGTGTGCAAATGTAAGAAAGCTTTGTATGGGTTGAATCAATCTCCTCATGATTGGTATGAGAAGGCATTTGGTCAAACGAGGCTTTCATAACATTCCATTAGAAAGCACACTAGTATGTAAAGCGTGAGGGTGATGTACTTCTCATTGTCAGTCTATGTGAATGATTTGCTCATCACTGGACCAAATGCGAGACATATGACTAAATTTAAGGCTGATTTTAATGCTACTTCTAAGAAGAACGATTTGGGGTTGCTGCATCATTACTTGGGTTTAGAGTTTAAGCAATGTGATGGTGGTATTGCCTTGTGTCAGACAAGTTACATAGAGACATTGCTATGTAAGTTTAGACTTGAGGATTGTAAGCATATTGCCACTCCCATAGAAACAAGTTTGAAATTGTGTCTTCACGATGTTGTGGTGATCCTGCAAATGTCACTCTTTACCAAATTGTTGCTTCTTGCCTTATTTATGTATGCAACATGAGGCCGAATATTCTATTTTTAGTCTCACATGTCAGCAGATTCATGCATAGCACACGGTCTGAGCATTGGCAAGGTGTTAAGAGGACTTTTTGCTACTTGAGTGGCACTTCACATATTGGCTTGTTTTATCCCAAGGGGGATCATAGCCACCAAAATTACATGATTTTTCGGACTCAAAATTGGGATGGTTGTTTTGACACGCGAGTGTCCACAAGTAGTTTTTGTTTCATGCTCAGCAATTCATGTATCTCATGGTTGAGCAAGATGAAACCTATTGTGGCCACTTCTAGTTGTGAGGCTGAGTACAAGGAAATCTTCACAGCTACGGTTGAGTGTGTATGGCTCAGATGCCTTATGGATGATTTGGGTGTTGGAGAGGAAACTGTCAACACTATCTACACTAACAGCCAGAGCACATTAGCAGTTGCGAGGAACCCACTTTTTCATGCTCACACAATGTACATTGAGGTGCATTACCACTATGTCAGGGAGATGCTCTCAGCAAGAGAGATCAGCTTGGCTTATGTGCCAACACAGGACAACCTTGCATATCTTTTCACATAGGCATTGTCTCATGAGAAGCTTTCCCCAAAGCTTTGGGATTACCCCCCTCATGAATGACAAGTTTGAAGCTTTCCCCAAAGCTTTGGGATTACTCCCCTTTGTGAACTGATCATGTCCTCAGGGCATGGCACTTCCCTATACTCTATGTGCCAGCTTTTGTTCACCGCATTACTCTCAAGGGGGATTTGTTACCATATACATGCGGTAGTGGTGTGTAAGAACACTTATGAACATCGATTTTTCCCCTCACTAGGAGGTTTTTTCCCTCGTGCATTGTATATATGCCCATCACTCTAGGGATATCTATCTTTTGATTACACACTAAGTTGTGTGCCTTGAGCTTCCTTAGTCTTCTCCAAGTTGTGTGTGTTTTCCTGCAACCCTAAGTCCAACACCCTTTTCTACACATGCTTAGCTGGCCTTGCTAAGGTTGTGACTTCTTGTCCTAACAATCTAAAAATTTTGGGTATCATGTTGCCCATCAAGAATTCACCCCCTCAAGAAGACCAAGCTACCATCTTATTACTTGATGGAGGGTGTCAAGTCTAACTAACTTGAAGCAATTGTCTACACATCGTTAAGAGATGTTTCTATCATCATTTCAACACAATGGATGACTCTAAGATTGTTTGAATCTCTCTTTCTTCTATCTAATCCATTAAGGATATGTTAAATAAACTAATTTTCACATCAGTGAGTACTTAAGTTAAGTAAAAGGAATCAAAATTAGAGGGAAGTGGGATCATAGCCCATTGTTTAGGCAACAAATGTGAGAATGTAGCAAAGAATTAAACTTACACCTATGATTCCTTTTACAACTACTTTCTAGTGTCAAGTCATTCTCATGTAGAATTGATTGCTTAGATGTTAACTTTTTTCTTGATGTTGTGAGGTTTTTGAAAATTCTCATTGCATCTAACTGATTTTTGAAGTCCACGTTGTGAGCGGGAGGAAAACACACACAGCGCCTCTATAATGATCCGACACACACTCTTGGAATGATACACACACACACACACACTAGGAGGCACCACTCGGCTTACACAACACACCTGGCCGAGACAGGGAACACACCTATGGAGTGAGAGGAGAGAGATGATCCGTTTACCCACTCCACACAGAGAGATACACACACACACACACACACACACCCAAAAAACTCAGCTCAAAAGAGGAGAACTTCTGATGTTTAGATACAAATGAGCTTGGGCCAACAGCCAAAACAGTAGAGAAACAGTGAGGAATTTGGCAAAATGGACAGCGCCATCGCGCCCGGAACGGCCAAAAACCCCAGTCTACAATGTCAAAGTGCTCAAATTCGACCTCGGATGAGCAGTTTACGACCAAAACAGGCTCCAAAATGAGCAAAAACACACCTGCGATTGTTCCTCCTCTCTTCTCCACGTTTTTTATGGTCTTCTCTCAGTTTTTTCAGTTCCCACACTTAGCTTTATTAGTTGGGCACCCTTGGCCTTCTAGATGACCTCAAACGGACCCCGAACAGGCCAAAAACTGACCTCGCAGTGCATAGTTGTCACCTTTTTGAATCATCCGCACACCTGGCACTCATTTCTTTTCAATAATGCGTCTGGCAACCACATGAAGTGGACCCAAAAAGTGGTCCTAATGATGACCTTTCTACATAACTCTCACAAGAAAACACCCACGTTGTGTCCGTATTCATCCACGTGCAAATATTGACCCATTCGACCGCCTGACGCCACTAGATGCCATTTGACGCACCTGCTTACCTCATGTCGTCGGCCCGCGGATAGCTTACTCGAGAAGTTTTACGCGCCACCAACTCCTCATTATTGTAGAAAAAACACACTGGTACTGGTAATAGTGAAAATCGATGCACTATGTACATGGTGTCCTACCTGTACACATGTGGGCCCCACGTAACCACCTGGCTAAGGAAAATGGGCAATCCTTTATTCGATGCACCATGCATGTGTATGTACATATGCGCAATCCCTTGCTCCAAAAAACTCCTGACAACGTTTGTTGAATAGTCCAGATCAAGGTATAGAGGAGAGATAGACATCTCTATTTTGATGGAGTTGTATCTATACAAAACACAATGCAAAGCCTACTTGTTTTTCCCCTTCTACTCACCGCACATAAGTAAATAATAACATTTGTTCTTGTGCATATTGCCTTGCTTAAATGTGAATGTAAGCTGGACGAATTTAGGAAGGGCAATTAATATGCAACAAAAACCACTTAGAAAACACTAGAAAATTGAAGTGCTCAATAACTCATGAGAAAATCTAAGTGATAGGAAAAGGAAGGCAGACTCCTCAACTTCAAGGAATTCTTTTTGAGTGCCCTCTTTTCTACTGTTCTCTTCCATTATCTCAATCCCATACCCCTCAATGACCTTGAAGGTTTTTAGGTATCTATCCCACTGCTCACACTTGGGATGAGCGCTTACACAAAACCCAAAAGAAGAGCTCACTTTTTTGGGAGGAAGTCACAAGAGGCAAGGGTATCAGATTCTGGGCCATCCAGGAGCACAACCTAGATGCCACAAGCAAAAGAAAGCAAACAGTTGGTAAGAAATTGGTCTTCAATGGAGAGGGATCTAATGGATTCAGTGGCATCGTCTTTATTGTCGAAATGGATCTTGAGCCAAAGGTGGTCTTTAATCATCCCTCTGGGAGGGCGTTGGGAATAAGCATCAAATGGAATGATCATGCTATCACTATTATCGTCATGTATGCACCATGAACAGTGAAGGGAAGAGCCAAACTATGGGAGCACTTAAAAGATATCCAGGTTGAAAGAGAATGGCTCTTGGCAAGTGATTTTAATATGATGGAGAAAAGAAGGGACAAAATTGGCACATCAAACATGTTAGCTGAATCTAAAAGGTCCAAGTGGCTTAGCTCGTGTGAGAAATGGAAATTGGTGGACATGTGGGAGCTATGCCCATGGAGCAGCATGCAGGGGCTTACATACACTAGCCTATAATATGCTGGCACGGCTTCTCGATTGGACCATTGATACTCGTCTCATCAAGTTGATTGGTTATCTACAAGGCTAGAAATGATGGTGATAAGTTTCATAGTGCTTGTCATATCACCTTCCTTTAAGAGTAAATTTGAAAGAAACCAAAGGAGCATATCACTTCCCACAAGGGTCTAGAAATCTACTCTCAACAAGGACCCACCAATTCAAAGACCCTCTCTTCAGAAGCTTGGCCCTCAAAGCTTTGAGCAAGCTTTGGAAATATTTGAACTCAAAAATCCCTCGGGCCTGGGATATTTTCACCAAGAGTATTCAAAAATCCATCAAAAGTGTAGGTCCTAGAAGAAAGAAAAACCAAGAGGAACGGTAATATCAGCTCACTAACAAAGTTGAGATCTTAACCACCAAAAAACAGGAAGGCTTTTCCTCAGAGGCGGAGCACAAAAGATGGCTAGAAGCTAAAGCAGAGTGAACCAATCTCCAAATAGAGGAGGTGAGAAAGGCCAAAATCCTTTTTAGAGAAACTTTTCTCCAATCGACAGCGGAGTGAACCAATCTCCAAATAGAGGAAGAGAGGAAGGCCAAAATCCTTTCTAGAGAAACTTTTCTCCAATCGAAGGAGGCTAATTGTACACATTTCTTTAGGACCCTCAAAGTCAAAAGAAGTTAGGGCCTGGTCCACTCACTCATGAATGTGGATGGAAATCATATTGAAAATCTTGACAAAATGGCTTTGTAAATGTTGAACCACCTGCAACAGATCATAGGCAATCACAAGGCCCGCTCCCCGATGATAGATGACACCCGATAAACTCTCCTTTGGGAGTGTCAAAAGGACGGTATCCCACTCTGAATCCAACCTATTGGAGAAGGCGTTCACTAAGGATGAATACTCCCTTGCATTGCATGCTTTGAGCAAAGAGATCCCCTAGCTGGGACAGACTGACTACTCAGTTCTTCTTGGAATTTTGGGATGATCTTAAATTTCCCATCATGATAATGGCTAACCGAGCCCTTGGTGATGGGGTCGTGGGCCTAAGCATCAAAAGAGGCCTCATTAAGCCTATCCCCAAACAAGTCTATTTCTCCCAACTAAAGCATTGGTGCCACATAACAATGAGGTATGTTGCCTACAAAATTATCACCAAAAGTACTGCCCTTAGGATCTCCCCCCTCCTCAACAAAGTCCTCACCCCCCACCAACATGGATTCATCAAGGGAAGATCAATATATGATAACATTCTGGCAACAATGGTTGGCATTCATTAGGAAGAGAATGGGGTCTAGGAGGATGTCTTTATTTGGCAGTTTAAGGAAGTCAAACCTTTAGTATTAAGAAAGTAATCAAAGGACAATTTTTGAATTCAAACATGCAACACGGCTAGTTTATTTGAATTGAAACTTTCCCCCCAAAATGGAATTCAAAATCTAGCGGGTAAAACCATATCATGTAGCATATTTATGGAAAGAGCTCGATGCATAGATTGTAGATCTATGATCTCCACTCAAATCGGAGATAATATGTGGGAGTTATGGAAGGCATAAAATTTTTCACCTCCTTTTTGGGGGGGAAAGTGCATCCTTTGACCACTCTTACACATCTCTTACACACCCACCATTCTTTCACACATGGCGTACACCTATTGGTCAAAATGTTAATCACCTCCATAAGCTCATGTCAAATAAAGAGGCCCTCCTACACCCCATCCTCTTCCTAATGGAATATGCCTCTTACACTAAGCAAGAGTGTATCCTCCAACCCGGGCGTTTGCTAAACTATATGTACCATAGCACATGAGTTCAACAAAAGGGATTTTAATTTCTTGTAAATTTTTAGATTCATGTGTATAAGAGGGTTATAAGGGGTAATTAAAATCCATTTTGGTAAACGCACGTGTGATATAAGAAAATTTTACTTAGTGAATGCCCGAGTCTCCAACTAGATTTTGATAAAGCCTACAATAGGATAACATGGTTGTTCATTGAAGATGTCATGAAGTCCTTAGGCTTTGGGCCATGGATGTGCCATGTGGTCAGCACCCTTGGTGCTGGTAGCCAATTGAAGCTCCTCTTTAATGAGACAATTGTGGGTGCTTTGGAGGTTAAAAGATCAATAAAACAAGGATGCCAGGCTTGTCCCTCTAATGTTCGCCATTGGATCCCATCCTCTGGTTACACTACTGGAAGATAATGCTGCTAAAGGAGACATTCAAGGATTGGCTATGCCTAATAATGACCAACTTTTGGCAAAGTTTTTTGCGGACGACTCCTTGCTCTTCCTTGAATCTTGCCCTGAGGTTATCAAGAACACTCTAGAAATTGTGCAAACGTTTGCCTTAGTCTTAGGGTCAAAGTCTAGCACTGAAAAATTGAGATTGATCTCTTTGACTCGCTTGATCTGTCTATGTGGACCAGGGAGATAGTGTCAAAAGGGAAGATATTCTAACACATGGGATCCCCTTTGCGGGTGGACGTTACCCACAAGCAGATATTCTTATGGGTTATGGAGAAAGTCAAGATCAAGATGCGAAGGTGGGAGTTTGTGCTTCTCCCCTTTGCAAGTAGAGTGAAGGTTATCACTTCTTTTATGTTACCCTATATAGCCTTCAATGGTCCTCTTCTTAGGCTAACTAAATGCAATTGGAAAGAGTCCTTGAAACTAGTAAAGATATTTTTGTGGAAGAACAAAACTAAAGATGCAGAACCCTAGCAGTGGGCGAAATGGGAAACGGTTGCAAAACCTTTGGAGCAAGGTGGGCTTGGGATCCTCAACCCTAGCACTCACGCAGAAGCTCAATGTGCCAAGTTTTTTGTAGCCCTTGTTAAGCAAGCTCGGGCTTGGGAAATCATGGCCAAGGACATGATGGAAAACTCTTGAATACACTCACAAGGGGGACCAATGGAAAGGACTTGAGGTGCATGACAAGTTAGTGGCCGCGTAGTGGGCCATCCTAAAACTAGGGGGTATGATAGGCGAGCTTACTCGAAAATGCAATAGAGCAACAAAGGTTCTGGAATAGAGAGAGATTACAAGGTACTTCCACAACTCTTTATCTCAATGGTCCCCTTGGCTCTCTAAGGCTGGAGGCAACGTTTTGAATTGCTTTTGGAGGGAAGCTCCCAAAAAGGTGATTAATAAAGGTATTAGACATATAGACAAAATATGGTACTACATCATAGGCTATTGGAAAGGAACAAATCAACTAACCTTTGAGTTTAGCCTCAGCGGGTCAAAAAAATTACTAATCATTAGGGCTTTAGAACGACTCAATAGGTGGTATCTAGCGGACTGTGAATCCAAGCTCAAGTGAAAAGCCTGGCATTGGCTTGTGAATAGACATTTCCTGAAACCACAAACGAAAGATGTGTATCTAACCCTTATGGCATCACAGGATTGTTTCTCCTTGCTCAGTAAGTAATGGGGCAAAAATTGGTCAAGATCAAGATGGGAGACGGTAGTGAAGAACATATGGCACCCTGAATAGCCACAAGGGATGAAGGTTTTGTTATAGGAGGGGCTATGGGGAGCCATGCCAATTGGAGTGAAGGTCCTTGCCAAGGGAATTGGTCCAGATAGATGTTGTCAATGCAGAACGGCTTGTGAAGACCTCTCTCACCTTTTCAAGGAGTGTCCGATGATCTATGGTTTGACGGGCAAGGTCTGTGAATGGGTCCAAAAAACCTAGAAAATACGATTCTTTAAAAACGATCTTTTCTTGGGAAAAGATGTTTAAGAGCCAAGCATTGCTCATTGTTACAAAAATCGTGAGGTATTGCTACTTTAAACACATTTGGAAGACAAGGAAATTTCAGATATTTAAGAACTCCTTAGAAGTAGCTAAGTTCACAAAAATAGTCCAAAAAACCAGGGCAATGATCATCACCATTGGAAATCAAAGGAACTCAGTGGAGTGGAACCGAACCCTGGGCGTTGCAATAATGTACGTACAAAGTTGAAAATATGGGTCATCTTTGGTCGTGGGGTGGCGCCCTCATCGGTCAATGGATCTATGTTCAACTGAAATGGCCATGGCTCGTCACCGAGCATGGCAGGAATATGTAATTTTTTGGATTTATCAATATAATCCACTCCACCATTGTGAGTTTTGTCAAAAAAAAAAAGGTAAAGAAAGAAAAATTTCCACGACTCAAAACCAAAAACATAAAGGAGAATTTTAATTGCTTAATCGAGTAAAGGAATTAACTATTATTGAGTTAGACCAGGCTCATCGCTAATAGCTTGGTAACATGAGATGATGAAAATTAAAAAACCGTGTTAAAAAATGTGAATTACAAAGGGTTAGCTCACGTAAAATGTGAGCATAGCAGTTAGCTAGGATAAACGTGTGTGTGTGTGTGTGTGTGTGTGTGTGTGTGTGAGAGAGAGAGAGAGAGAGAGAGAGAGAGAGAGAAATAGATAGATTGAACGTATTGTCCATGGAGGTCAGATATGACCTATGGGACCGAAAGACAACGAATTACAAAAAGGTTCCATCTAAGCGAGGAGACTGTCAGATACATCTTAGTTAAGGACTGAGAGTCCAGTGAGGGGTGAACAAAAAGGAAAAAACTCTAAAAAACTAAGGGGGGGTGGCTGAGCGGGGAACCATTTTGGGAGTGCGAAACTCCTGATAATGGCTTTCCCTTCTCGATAAATTGCCCATTTTCCTATCGTGCGTGCTGCTCGCACCTTTTGTAGTTCTACCTTCTTCTGCTTGAGTTGGCCGGGGGTGAGATCTTCTGCAAACCAGATTTTAGTGCCCTTGAGAATCCTTGATTGCTCAAGGAATTTAATTCGGTCCACTTTGGCCTTGACAGTGAGGATCACATGATTGGTGTGATGCTCATGTGTGATGGAGTCGATTGTTGCTAGATCCCACTTTATCATGTGGGTTGTGGTTTGGATGCGGGCAATGGATTCGTGGTTGAAATCTCCCTCCCCTTTCCAGTCACTTGGCAGCCCACCAATGCGAACATTGAGGGCGATCTCCTCTCGCCATTGTCGTTCGCATAGCGTGGATGCCACATGATCGTAAACCTTGTGGGTGATGGCTTTGTGTACTTGATTTTTGACCGCCATTGTAAGGGTCGTTGCCACTTCTTCCTTTGTTTTGTCAAACTTGGTTTGCATCTGTTCCATTTCTTCTTTCTGATGGTTCTCCATTGCGATTAGCCAAGTCTCGATGGCGATGAGCTTTTGTTTCAGCTCGTAATTCTCCTTGCGGAGCCTTTCAAATTCATGCTCAAGGTAGGTAGTATTGTTCGTTTTAGGGGGTGTTGTCACGATCCTCACAAAGGTGGGCTTGCTTCGGGATGAGGCACGAGTGGCCATTCGGGGGGACATACCCTTTCAGTGTTTGAAGGTGGGGGGTTTTTTTAAAATTAGGTTTCCAAAAGAAATGGGTTGTGGGTCGATGGCCTGGAGGCCGCACTGTGGAGGGGGGGGGGGTATCAAAGGCTGCACAGAACGCTGGTGGCGGGATGTACTGCACCATGACAGAGATGGTAGCACTACGGCAGGGTATGTAAGTTGGTAGTGGAGACAGCCGCAGGGCAAGGGCGGTAGCGGCGGGCCCGACTCGCGAACTGTGGGCAATGCAGGACAGCAGCAGGCTCAAGACGAGAGAGAGAGAGAGAGAGAGAGATCAAAAACACACAAAATGCATTACCTATTGCTAATGACAATAGAAGTGGCAAACATTGCCAGCTATCAAGTACTATGGCATGCACTAATCTAGCTCCTCCTACCTTATACATGCACTAAAACAGAGTGCTATTTAGGTCTCCCCTATCTCAGAAAAATAAAAATTATCTCAAAACTTATTAAGTGCATAAGTGAAGGGTGAGTTTAGGAAATGAAAAGTCGTATAAAGGTGGAAAGTCAAAGGACGAATGAAGGTGGAAAGTCAAAAGATAAATAAAGATGGAAAGCCAAAAGATCTTTTGTGTCCATATAAATAGGTGTTTCTCTACTCTTTCAGTTTTCCTTTAACATTTTTTTTAAAGTTCTCTTTAGCGCTTCTCTCTCTCTCTCTCTCTCTATCTATGGTGTATTCATATTTCTTAAGTAATATTGATGCAAATCTATGTGCTTCATCGTTACTTGTCGTTACGTGCTATAAATTAACGAATCGTTTTTCTTGTTTCTAGTGGAATCTTTGAATTAGGAGCACCTTTTAATTTTTTTGAAGCCATTAGTAGGGTCCCCAATCTCAAACAAGTAAAAATTCTTTCAAAACATTTCAAATGCATAAGTGAAGGATAAGTATAGTAAACGAAAAGCCCCACAAAAATGAAAAGTCATAGAAAATGAAAATTCAAGCTATTATCCTTATGCTTGTTCCAAGAAACCATCGCCCCTTCCTCTTATCAACCCTTTCTCTAATTGCAATTGTGTCGGAACCTGCAAGCTTCAGAGCTCGAGCATCCTCAACAAGTTTAGAAGGCAAAAGGAAGGGTGATAGAGGAAGTGCGACAGAGAAGATGAGGCACAGAAGATTGCGCATTCTCCCTCTCTCGGGATAGTTTCCTACGACCTCAAAATTCTCTTCTTCTTCTTCTTCTTCTCTTCGTCTGCAGGCTGGAGTAGCCGTCTTGGGAAAATCATGGAGGGAGGGAATGAGGGGCAAGGCCTTCTTTCTCTCTCTCTCTCTCTCTCTCTCTCTCTCTCTCTCTCTCTATATATATATATATATATATATATATATATATATATATATATATATACATATATATATATATATATATATATATATATATATACATATACATATATATATCTCCATCCTCTCGTGACCTTCGACACAGACGTGTTGCAAAAGTGTCAAACGCAGGTCGCGAGCTTTAGGCAGCTATCATAAGTGCACGTCTCAACAAACCTCCTTTTTTTTATGAGCATGGCAGTGGTCTTTTTTAATACGCATGGAGTCGAGAGGGAGCAGCTCCGCCTGCATGCTGGACTAGTTACAGGGTATGTCCTTACCTTACCTTATCTTCAAAATTCTTCTACTAATACTACTGGAATGAGTTGGGCAAGCCGTTGACTATGCCACACTGGGTTGTATGCTTCTACCATTGTTTGGAGGGTTCTCGTTGTTTGTTATTGTCGTTTGAGTGGTGGGTGACTGCGTCGGGGAAGTGGAGAGCTAAAGTAGAGAAGCAAGTTGGAGGGCAGAGCGGCAACACTAAAGGAACAAGGATATCAAAGTGCCCTGACTCCCAAATTGCTTCAAGCTCCAGATCGATTTCAAGGTAGCATTCACTAAGGGTGGTTGAAATCCACCGGTCATAAAGGGCAAGGGGAAATACTACCACATGTCAACTACACTTGCAACTCAAGGGAGCCCTTTCTAGAGAGGTGGAAGCCATGATGGCAAGCCGTAAAGGGCAAGGGGAAATACTACCACATGGCAACTACACTTGCAACTCAAGGGAGCCCTTGCTAGAGAGGTGGAAGCCATGATGGCAGGCCGTAAAGGGCAAGGGGAAATACTACCACATGGCAACTACACTTGCAACTCAAGGGAGCCCTTGCTAGAGAGGTGGAATCCATGATGGCAGGCCGTAAAGGGCAAGGGGAAATACTACCACATGGCAACTACACTTGCAACTCAAGGGAGCCCTTGCTAGAGAGGTGGAAGCCATGATGGCAGGCCGTAAAGGGCAAGGGGAAATACTACCACATGGCAACTACACTTGCAACTCAAGGGAGCCCTTGTGAAGCAGGCCGTAAAGGGCAAGGGGAAATACTACCACATGGCAACTACACTTGCAACTCAAGGGAGCCCTTGCTAGAGAGGTGGAAGCCATGATGGCAACAAACTTGGAAAAGATGGAGAGGAAAAGCAGGTGTGATGTTGGGTTAGGGATTTTGGGAGTGTGGAGGACAGGAAATGCTGCCACATGGATGAGCACCTCTCTTAGTACATAAAAATATTAGGGAAAATTACCAAAATGCCCCTCAAATTTCAAGAATTCCCAAAATATCCTTGTATCTATTTCAGCTGGATTGTTCACAATTTCCTAATCTTTATTCTTTTTTGACAATGTATATCCGTTTCTTAGTGCTTAGCATGTAATTTGTCACAAGTTACCTCCCAAAAAAAGACAATTATGTCTAAAAATAATGAAGCAATTCATCTCCAAAGCCTACATAACCAGCTCAAATTCTAGTTTTAGTATCTTGTATTCATAGACAATCAGTCTTCTTATAAAAAGCTATAGTTCTTTCAATTTTTGGATAAATTTACTCTCACAGCCAGGGGTATTTTGGGAATTTTGGAAAATTTGAAGGGCATTTTGGGAATTTTTGACAAAATATGAGAAATATATTGGGAATTTTTGAAATTTGAAGGGTATTTTGGGAATTTCCACAAATTAGAGAGGTATCCTGGTAATTTTCCCAAAATATTATCTTCAGAAATCTTTGTCTATCACATACATGGGAGAAAGTGAATTTCACTTGTACGTTTCCATTACTAAAGTAATATGCATGGAAAAGTAAACCGGTTTCTTTTTGTTTCTTAGGTGCCCCCCACAAGAAGCAGGTAATCATAAATTTTTGCTTAGTAAGTAGATTGGTGTGATGTATGTCTCACATCCACACACTTGGGATGGGGGGTAGGCTTTTTTATTTTCAATATTTATTTGAGGGGAGATGAGTAACTCAAAACAATCCCTTTTAGTATAGTTTAGGAGTCTCAATCCCGTAAAACTAGCTATTACAAAAAAATCCAAACCACATGTATACAAGTTATCACTTGTCCAAACCTCTCAAGAATGGAAAATTAGAAGTTAGCAGACGTCAATAATAATAGAAATTTTATAGACATACGTTTAGAAGATCATGATCTATGCATTATGTGCCCGCAAAGAAGAGAAAAATTATACATAAGTATGGCGGGCAGGCGGCACCCTCCTCATCACCTCGTTATTATAAACTATAGGGAATGCATCCTTCTTCTGTATGTTTGTTTCCTCCTCTAGTGTTGAAGGGTCACGCTATGCTTCTCCTCGAGGGTCATGCTTGCTTCTCCTCCAGTATAGGAGGGTCACCTTTTTTTCAACTTGCAATGCATCGAGAGTAGTTCATTACCTTCAAGTTTTTGAAGATGTTGATCATGTAATACTATGATCTTCATCATCATCTTCTACCATGTCTCTACCATGATGTCGATTGTCACATTTAATTTTGTACCAATTTTCCACTTTTATACCTTCTTTCATGTTGATCCTGATCTCTATAGCTTTCCAATTATAGCGATCTCTTCTATATTTATCCTCTCTATCATACGCTCTCCGTCTTCTATACCATCTCTCATGTTGATTGTTGTCTTGTCGTAGCACGTACACAATGTGAAGTAAAAACATTCACCTCACTTCTGACACGTTTTGATGCATGGGAATAAAAGCAATAATGTCCATTTTGTAATATATACTAAATCACCTAGAGTGGGTGTTGTCATGTATATATCTATCTGAAGATTGGCATAAAATGCCCAAAAGATAACACAACAACACTTTTTTCCATGGGGAAACAAAGGGAGATGCTTCTTATGGTTGAAAAAACCTAAAATTTTCTCCTTCTATGTAATTCACTTCATGGTTGCTCTATGAATATGTAGTGTCGTCCCGCCTCTCCGTTATCTTGTATTTGAGCTTGTGAGGGAATGAATTAGAGTTCCTTTCATCAAAATGGTGTGAGCTTCATAATGGAAGCTCTTAAATCTATACAAAATCAAAAGGTGGCTTAAGTGAAGTACAACCATATGATTTCTGTTTGAAGTTAGGACTATGTAATTAGAGGCAAGGCTACAAGATTTCATGAAAGAGATTTGGGTTTTGAATGGGATTTGTGCTTATATGAGAGTTGAGGTTTCATGGCTGAAACTTGAGTATTTTTCATTGCTCTTTTAAGTAAAATTTGTTGTGATTTTGTGATCCTTTCATCACCAAATTGCTTACAAAAACAAGCACATTCCAAACACAATAGCTGGAAAAAGGATTTCAGACTTTCTTATAACAAATGTTCTTATACTTTAAGGCATATGTAGAAATAAGGTTGGTGAATTCCACAAACACTTTTTCATGAAGTGTTTGTGACTCTCATCACAAAATCTCACAGCCAAAGGTTTCGCACCTTCCTAGCTAGACCACACACTTTAGACATGCTTTTGGTAAACCCGACACAAAGTAGCTAGGGTGAGGGTTCGGAAGTTTTTCTCAAAGATTTCAATAAAAATACTTAAATCTATGGATCAAACAGAGCAACGGGGTATTCATTTTGATCAAGGTACATTGCAATTGTTTCAAGCATTTGTTATGCTTATGCAACAACAGCAAGCTGCAGAAAGAAGGGAGGTGTTAGCAACCAAGGCCCTTCAATCTATTGTGAAAACAATGGACTAGTTTGAAGGGAAAGATGAAACACAGTATCTTCGTGGTTATGTGAAGGAGATGGATTATAATGAGTACCAAAGGTGGACATGATTCGTAGTTTCAAGCTTGTTGTGATCCTTGAGATTAGAGACCATGTCAGGGGAATCAAGGAGGAGTATGAAAGAGATTGGGAGCAATTAAAATTATCCCTAAAGGAGGAATGCTTCATGGAGGACTCTGGAATGCTTACAAAAGAACTTTATTACAATGGGTTGAAAATCCAAAAGAATGACTTTCCATCACTAAACTGTCGAGGGAGTTTGAGAGATTCTTTACTCAATTGTCACAAACAGAGTGAGGTACTTTTGCTAGTGAAAAGACTGAATTGTTTCTTCAATATGCAGGTCTTGAACTCCAAGAAACGTTGGAGCTACTTCTTGAAGACAAGAACACATGACAGGGTCTAAAGGCCTAGTGAAAAGAGGTTGAGGATGCAGTCCCATTGCTTAATAAGAGGCAACACCGTAGAGACAATATGGTGGTGAATGATGCTACTTCTACCTCTAGCATGTTAGAGATTCCTAAACAAGCATGTTGTTAATTTTGTGAGTCCAAAACGTGATAATTCTATGATGTGATGAGCTTGTTAAGGGCATGTGAGAAATAAAGTTTAAGTCAATGAGGCTTGAAGAGAAAGGGCAACCTTCTAGACAAATATCTCAAAGAAAAGAAGGGTTTGTGTCTAGATGTATATCGTGTGATAGCATAGACCATGGTAGAAGGGATTGTGATAGCTTCAGTGATGCTTTAAAAAAAACCTTGTGTTTTTTAAGGATGGGAAGATTCATTTGTTAGAGACAGGTGTGCCATTAAAAACTAACTGTGAAAAATGGGATATGTGGAAGTTAGTGGAGGATATGGAAACTAGTCATGCCATCTGTGTACTGAACATTTCTACCTACAGAGTGAAGATAAAGCTAATTTAAAAGAAGGGGTCTAAGCCTACTCAATATGTTTTTGAGGTGGTTGATAGCTTATGGCTATATGTAGTCTCATCAGCTAAAAAAGAGAAGGTAGCTAAACAAGTAATACACAAAGTTGGTGATTGCATATGCCATACAGCAGGCTGGGATGATCCTGTGGACTTTTTATCAGTGCATTCCTACCTTGCAAAATGCCATAACAATGAAGCAATTGTGGAAGAGAAGCATAGACATAAGAATGTGAATGCAAGTCCCTCTACTTCAAAGAGGATTACTAGAGCTAGAGGAAGGAAGGATCCAGTACCTTCTTATGAGGCTTCACAACAGGTAACTCCTCCTCCTGAGGTTCCTATGGAGGAGGCATCTACAAGAATGAAAGAAGAGCAAGGAAAAGCAAAAGAAAAATTCCCTCCTTATAGACTGCAATTTCATATTGAAGCTGTCACAATCTCAAAGCAAGTATTGGAGGAAAGGATTTTGAACAATAAAGTTGAGTTTACCTTGGGTGAAGTTCTTGGCATAGCTAAGTGTGAGTTTCATGAAGAATTATAGATATCATAAAAAGAAAGAGACAGACTCTCATTGAGTCTATTCCTCCACAATCTCAAGGTGAAGGAGTCATTGAAGGCACAAGGGATACTTGTACAAGAAAGTGAATATGATGACAATGTGGTAGGATGCTACTAGTCTTCTGGAAGAGATGTGCATGTTAGATTTGTGGATGAGGATGATGAAGATGAAGCATTCCATAAAAGCCACTACTCTAAAATTCATTGGGAATGAGCTACAATAGAAACTTTGGTGCAGGTGGGTGATCTTGAGAATCCGTATGTTGCATTGATAGATCATGGCTCCGAAATCAATCGTATGTCCCAAGAATATTTACATGAAGGGAAAGTGACCGATAGACATAGACCATGGTAGGATAATTAAGACATAGACCATGGTTGGATTATTAGAGCAGCAAACTATTGAAAGGAAATAGAATTTTCAAAATAGTGCTCAATCCGATTATGTCATGCTGGTCGGAATTAGCTTTAGTCGGAATATGGTTACGTCGGATTTTGCTCACTCTGATATGTATGCCAAGAACATTCAGTTAGACAGTTGTAACTCTTTTTATGGTAGAAGTCATGGGTAGCAAACAACAAGAGTCAAGATGTAGCTAAGATTTTATCAATGGAGTTTTCTTACTGTGTCTGATCTTCTTCTCTTTGCTCTGACTTTGCTCTCTCTGAAGCTGTCTTACTGTGTTCTCTGATGAGTCTGATTATGGAGTGAAGTTTGATTCTCTATTGAGAGTATGTTTGTGAGAGAGATCATTGTGTTGTTGAACCCCAACATATTTGGCAATCCTGTAGTGCTTACAGCTTTGTTAGGGTTTGGTCAACATTCTCTCAGTGTCAGCATTGCTACAAGTATCTCTATTTCATTAACTGATAATGTATGTTAGAGTGACCAAGAAGGGTATCTAGGGTCTATTACACAAGGGCTCATGCAGGGAATATTGATCCTTTCCATTATGAAGATACAATAGAGGAAGAAGTAGAAGCGAGTAATGCCTATGGCTCCGAAGTGGAGCAATAAGCACTAGAAAGAACAATGTATAAGAAGACAAAATAGACAGTACAAAGGGACAGAACACCATCGGCTTCATTGATACACAACAGAGCACAAGATTACATGAGAATGATATTGATATCCTGCAATGATCAGTATGCCCCCCTAATACACCCGCTGCTCTAGGGAGGATTGGGAACGGTGCAAACCCATCCTGTCCCATGGTATCCTATGAAGAACTATCCGTAGCTGCATGAAGTCCTAGTCCGCAGAGTTCGTACATCTGCAGGGTCCTCATTGAGCGGCTTATGCGTAGCACCTGGCACGCAATGTGGACTACACGAACCCACAGCTTTAGCTTCTCCATGCCGAAGGCTCTAGGTTGATGCTCCTCCTCACGCTCTGGTGATGATGAAATGTCAATGTAGCCAAAATTTTGAAAGTCTTCCCAATGGGCCCTGTAAACCTCCGCCATCAAACAACTGGGGGTCTAACGCTAGCTTCTCTGCCAAGGTTCCCAAGGAATGAACTGTGTTGGTAGAGAGACAGACTATGGAGCATGGGGTAAAGGAGCAAGAGGTGTATGTATAGGATAATGCCGAGCCAAATATCGATTTAGAGCGGGCCAAAATGGCAGGCAAGGTGGGAGACTTAATGAAAAAGAATGAGAAAGTGTCTCCGCCTAGAAACCTTGCACCGCTCCCTACAGAGATGATAAATTACTCGCTACAAATGAGAGACATGGGCTTTGCCTTTAGTACATTCTTCGGTAGCTTTCGTGCAATCAAAAATATCAAAATCTTCTTGCAGAATTCCCTTACCTCTCTCATTGGTAGGCGGCTCAGGCTGGCACGCCACGAGTTGTTGTGCTTGTTGCTCAGATTGCTCAAGTACCGCCATATTGACCAACATGGATCCCCAATTTTGCACTTGGCCCTCCCAAAAATTGTGCAAATCCTACTGCATTTCCACTACCGGGCCATCGAGATCATGAAGATTGATCAACACATCTCCTGTATATGACCTTTCTCAGAGCCTGCATTTGTCGGTCATGTTACTGGGCTGTATTTTGCAATGTTGTGATTTGGCCCTCCAGCTCCACATTCCGGGCCTGCCAGGCTTCCACCTACGATTCTAGCTCGATGACACGTGCCTCAGTAGCGGGTGCTGGCCAATCGGTGCTAGCGAAACCGTCTGCAAAGATTCTGCCATGCGCTACAAAAATGCTTTGCATGCCTGGAGTTGATCAAAAGGGTTTGTGGCTTGGATTTCCCAAGGTAAAGAGGCTGGAGTTGTCCCCACCGCATCTTTTGCTACCCAAACAACTTTAGGATTTTTTGGTTGTGAGAGGTGCCCGCACCCACAGAGCCAGTCCCCTCAGGGTTTGAAAGTGCAACACGCTCTTGCATTCTTCTTCTCCATCATGCAACTTAGGAATCCTCAAGTAGCCTGACTTTCTCTAGAGAAGGTGTCAACGCAGGAGGTGGTGTGGAAAGTAGGACTTCCTCACGTCCTCTCTTCCTGCTCAAAGTCCTCGTACTAGCCATCGCAACCAAAACAGAGGCTACCACTAAAGTAGAAGCATTAGCTAAAGCCGTCACACGGTCAGGCGTATGAGGAAACTCCACAGCTGGTACAGAACTTTGAGCCCCTGCTGTCGGATCAGTGCTGCGGGCCATGAATCGATCATCCTCAAAATGACATAAAGGTCAAAGGACAAGAAGAAAAACTTATGCTAAGGGGAACACCAATGTCAAAAGCTGCCCCACTTTTCTATTAGTTAGGATACTACACCCCATCTGCCCTACTACTCTTTGACACTCAGCCAGTAATCACTCCCTGACGATTGGTGCCCAGACCACTGGTCCAAAATTGACTAAATGCAGCACATTCCGAGCTTTAGAAGAGATGGTATAAGTTTTGGCTTGCAGTCAAACAGCTTCCAAAAACCAGCAATAAGCATCTCTAATCATCGCATCAGCAAGCCCTGATAGTTTATATTCCCCTTTCACTTTCAATCCAAATTCAAGCTCTGCCTTTGCAGTAGGAATAACATGTGAGACACGGGCAACGCCATCTTTAGGCAGACAACAGCATCTTGAGATCCTACCTATTGTTAATTGAATCCTCTGACTGTTTACTTCCACCATATTGCCAAGAGCCAACTGTTCTATCAATACACGAGCCTGCGGGTGGACAAGAATTCTTTGCCAGTCAAGGTTGACGAAGACTCACAGCCGCAAATCTTGCAACCATGCGTCCACCCGTCGAAGAGCTAGCTGTTTCACAAGTGTGAAGGGGATGCACTAAAGCAAGGAAGCTGTCATGGTGGCAAGATCACACAGAAGAACACAGAAATGTTGAGATGTACAAGTGCAAAAGCTCTACCAATAGCACTAAAAGAACATAAGGAATCTTCTACATGCACTATTCCACTCAAAGAGAATTCTCAAAAGAGGTAGTGACACAGTGTCACAACCATCATAGCCCTTTTCCCACTTTACGAG
Source organism: Adiantum capillus-veneris (assembly GCF_014529385.1). Lineage (NCBI taxonomy): Eukaryota > Viridiplantae > Streptophyta > Polypodiopsida > Polypodiales > Pteridaceae > Adiantum > Adiantum capillus-veneris. The sequence goes on along the minus strand of NC_140952.1, from coordinate 9,464,577 downwards.
ATTGCATGGCAAAGAGTTACTAATCATGATTAAGGTGGCTTCCATGTCTTGCACCACACCAAATGGAGACTTGATAGTGGTAGGTGAAAAACAATGACGAAGTCGGAAACCATTCATTGGAACAACAATCACCTCCCCCCTCAAATCAGCCAAATGTGGGTCCACATGACTTAAAGATCCAGAACGGCCCAGACCACCATAATTTCAGCTTCCCGGGCATCTTCCCAAGACGAGAGTTAAATACAAGAACCAACTGGCCCCGCAAAAATTATCGTGCTTTGGATCAGTCCAGCCATTTTTTCTGTCGAGATTGAAGATCTTGCAACATCGCAAAACTGCGCAATTGCTCTTCTTTTAATCCCTGCAAAACATTCAAAATTTCAAACGATAAATGACTGAAGCTTTCGAAAGTAATCAACATCCGCAAGCTTGGCACAAATGCTCCACTAGGGTAATTGTCTCCATGCCAAATGCCAATCTGAAAGGTGTTAGGCATGTTGCCACTTTATATGCCGTACGATAAGCCCATAATGCGGAAGGAAGTTTAACATCCCAATCCGTTTGGTGTAGATTGACTAGTTTTGTCAAGATGCGGACCAATTGTTTATTAGTTGATTATGCCTGCCCATTTTCCTGAGAATAATATGGAGAAGATTTCTTGTGTAACACAAAATAGAATTGCAGCATTTTCTCCATCATCTTATTCAAGAAATGGCTACCTCCATCACTAACCAACTCAATGGGACAGCCATATAGGAAAAAGATATCCTTATATAAGCATCGAGAAGCAAAAACCGTTGTATTATCTTTCAAAGGTCATGCTTCCACCCACTTAGTTGCATAATCCGTGGCCATCAAAATATATCGGTTGCCAGTGCTAGCTACCATTGGTTTAAAAGGTCCAAACAAATCCAGTCCCCATTTTTGAAATGGCTCCAAAGGTAGGTTTCCCCAACCGTTGACAAACATCACAATGTTGCACAAAATCCCTCACATCTTGAAATAACTTCGGCCACCATAATCTAGATTGCAGCACTTTCTACACCATGATCAAAGCTACAAAGTGCCCCCCAGCAATGCCTGTATGAACCTCCTCCCAAATAGATCCTTGCTCTTGTGGTAGAATACAACTTCCCCATCACTATCTCAAAATTCCGGCTACGAATAGCCATTCGGCGATGTTGATGTCGTGATAAGAATGAAAGCATTTCTTCGCTATCCAAAAAATAAAATGTCTCCTTATACCAAGTCCAGGGAAATCTGGGAATCATCTGGGATGGTTGCTCAACTGGAACCTCATCCGCAACTACTTCTGGAGACGCATCCAAAAATTCATCCGCAACCCCCGTCAGTGGCTTGCCAGAATCAAGCCGAGACAAGTAATTAGCAACCATATGCTGCACTCCGAGATGATGGATGACCTCAAAATCAAATTCCTGTAACAAGAGCACCCATCTGGCTAATCTTCCTATCAAATTCTTTTGGTGCACCAAATATAAGAGAGTTGAATGATCCACATGAAAGAAAAACCACCATCCCAACAAATAATGATGAAATTTCTTCACCGAATAAATCATCCCTAAGCATTCTCTTTCTGTCATTAAATAATTTTTCTCTGCGGATCATAATCCAATGCTTGCATAATAGACAGGTCAAAACCACCCATGAGTTTGTTCCTGCATCAATACACTGCCAATAGCCCTATCAAAAGCATCCACAAAAACATGAAAATCCGGACCCCAATTCCGAGGAATCATGATAGGAGCTTTGGATAGCTAAATTTTTAATCTCAAGTAGGCCAGATCACATTCCGGGGTCCATTCAAAAACTTTGGCATGCGTCGCCTGGTTAAGAGGAATAGCCAAATGTGCCACAAAGCGCAGATTCCGCCCATGCCACCGAGCTTGACCCAAAAATATTGCACACTCCTTTGGATTTGTTGGCGGAGGCACCTCCATAATCGCTGCTATTTTATGAGGTTCCACTAAAATGTCGTCCTTGAAAATCACATGGCACAATAATCTACCACTCCGCATCGCAAATGCACATTTCAAAGGATTTAAACTGAATTTCACCTCACGACATTTCATAGAACATTACCACAATTGCTTCAAATGCTCTAATTGCGCTCCAAAGAATTTTCATAAAATATGTTAAGGACCAAAAATTTGAAACATATCCCTTTGAAAAGTTGAGGGCGCATTCCATAATCCGAACTACATGACTGTGCATGTGAAAACATTCCATGCCGTAATGAAAGTTATTTTAGCCTGATCCTCCTCAGCCATCCAAATTTGATTATAGCCACTAAATCCATCCAAAATAGAATACATTTCATGACCTGCCACATCATCCAAAATAGAATCCAAAAATGGAAGAGAAAAAGGGTATGGAACAGTAGCTGCATTTAGCTTCCTATAATCCACACAAATTTGAATTTTCTTGTTCTTCTTTGCTACCACAACAATAGGAGAAATCCAGTCTGGATTATCAATGGGTGTAATAAAACCCACTTCTAATCAACGATCAGTTTCCACCTTGACTTGCTTGGCCACATTCAATTCATCCTATATAAATGATGCTTCACTGGTACTGCATCTAGTTTTAAATGAATCTTATGCTGATAAAACTTCGGATCCAATCCTTTCATATCCGCATTCTCCCATGAAAAAACATCCTGAAATTCCATTAGCAGATTAATCAAGTCCTCTCGAAATCGGGCCTCAAGTCATCGCCGACTAACATGGACTGGCTTAGTCCCTTCCGAAGCTCCTAGAAAGACTGTATTCAGCTCATCCTCCTTCACCCTTGTTACTTTACTCATCTCGCTGCAAAATCGAGTTCTTGCCGAATAACCTCCTCCAATGGTTCTAGCCTAGGCAAGGCTTCTTCTTTCCACTCTAGAGCTGTCATTTCTTGAACCCATAATGACTTCCCCTCCGCAATCATCAAAACATCTACAAGATAAAGAGAAACTAAATGCAGATTAGCCTTCAAGAATTGTTTCTCTTCATCCTCTTCTAATCCTTCCACCATATTCACTGTTTCCGCTATCATAGGCCATGCTGTTTGAACTGGTTGTCTGCAGGTTCCCAACATCACCCGAACTTTCCCGCGACTCTTTTTTACTGTCAACATGTTTGCCTCCCAATTATTATTTACCTTGGCTTGGCGTAGCCATGGTCTCTCCAATATAATATGATAATACTGACTGTAATCTTCAATATTTAACACCACTAACAAAACAGCAAAGGATAGACCAGCAACATCGAGCACAATTCCTTTGAGAAATCCTACTAGCTGTACTCTTCTCTAATCCTCCATGCGAACTACAAAGGGATCAGGTTTCCAATCACCAACGCCAAAGCACTCACAAGCCTCTTGAGTAATAATCTTAACTCTCGCACCTCCATCTAATAAGACTTTGTTGATATACATTCCATGATATCGTACTGAAAGCTCCGAGGTATGAGTATCCGTAGTCCTAGTTGCAGGCAACCGGACTGAATCATCCCGCACTTCCTCAACTGCTACAGCATCGGCTTCCATCTCTTTTATTCCTTTAAAATCTTGACTCAACAAATATTTATGAAAATTCTGAACTAGTTTCAATAAAGATCCCAATTGCACTTGTAATGGTGATTCTAGTGCCTCCCTCCAAGCCAAATCCCAATTATCCTCTTCCATGGTACTTGCCCTGTTTTTGGCTTTTCCCTCTTTCTTCTCCGAAGAGCTCATCAAAGATCCTGTTTGATTGCAACGGCATCACTAACTGTGGCATCCATGTCACAGTCTTTTTGTGCACATCCTCTTGTGTTGACCAATCCAGGAGCTTAACATTTTCTTTTGGTACCACATTTTTTCCAGAACGGGTAATCAATGAAACCACCGGGTCAGACTCCTCCAATCCCTCAATCTAAACCATTGCTACACTAGGTTGATTTTTGGTAGCACGTTCATGTTTCTTTCGATTATATTCCAAGGCTTTTGAACACTTCGATCGCCAATGCCCCTGTCCTAAACATAAAAGGCAGGTATTGGGTCAATTTGGATCTCGGCCACCTTGTCACGGCTGTGACCCCCCTTGACTCCGTCCACTGGCTGGTCCTGAAAAAGGTGCCTCCGATGCATGAGTGTGAGCCAACACTACTGCAGGCTCTTGTCCTGACTATTGTGCCTACCATGTAGAAGAATCCCGACTCCTATGGTCACGACCATTGAAATAACATTCCACTGTATTATAAGTATTTGCGATACAAATCACACACCATTTTTGATTCATTGCACAATCTTGAGTGGCATGTCCAGGATTTCGGCATTGAGTACACCATAGCTCCTTCAGACTCTTTACCATCACAGAAAATTTTGTAGATTTGGATGAAACACCTTTCCCTTGACGCTAGGATTTTTTTCGAGGTGCCTCCTCCAATTCTTTCCCCAAACTACTGTTGCCTGACTCTCAGGATTTTGGATCTGTACTCTTCGACTCCGAACTATCCTGCCACTTTCCTGAGATTTACGATGAGATTTCTTGTGATCCTTTTTCTTTGATTTCCGTGGTGACTCAGTATCTTCTAAGGATTCTCCTGCTACAATAGCTTGTGCAGTAACCTCATCCAGTGGAGTGGTTACCTTATCCCCCATTGCCATAGCAGTTCTGAGATCCTTATTCAATCCTCGCAAAAAATAATCATTCAACACCTCAGCTACTAGCCATTGTGCCTGAGGTACCGCTACAAGAGCATCCAAAACTTTGCAATATAATCCTCCACTAGCAAATGACTTTTGACTCAACATCCAAAGCTTTTCCAAATGCTGAGAACTTTCTTTTCTGTTCTCAATCGATGCAAGAACGCTCTAGAACCTTCAACATAAGTTTGAAAGTGATCATCAGGATACTCTGACAACCATTTTGTAGCTTTCCCTGAAAGTGTGGACTCAAACACAGATTGTTGATGGAAAGGAACCACTGCACCACGATGATTCAATCCATACACCTTATTAAATTGCCACAAATGTGTATTAGGATCTTCCTTTGATTGACCTCAAAAGAGACTATACTTAACTCGGCCACCCGCCACACTGGTTGCACCATAGCCCCTTGACCAACTGTGCGCCCTCCGAGAAAGAGTTGTGAACAATGCAAGGTGGAGGCGATTGCTGGGTTACCTCAGGACTGCTTACCAGAGTTGGTGTTGGAGCGACATGGATTGGTCAGCAAGAGCGCACGGAAGGAGGACATGACTGGTTACGCCAAGTATGCCGAGTACGCCGACCACAAACCGGGATTGGCAACAGAGACACATGTTCCTCAGCATGGGGTGGTGAAAAGACGAATTCATCCGAACGACCTCTCCTCCATTGTCTTCCCACTACTGGAACAACAGGGTCAGGAGGGCCCTGCAACCTAGTGTGCATGCATGTTTATAGCAGGTTGCCCATCATGCATTGTGGTTGCCAGATGTAATGTCTATGGCTCTACAGTAGAGCAATAAGCACTATGGGAATGGATACCTTCACACTTCCTTACATTAGAAGAAACAACAATGTATAAGAAGACAGAATAGACAGTACAAAGGGACAGAATACCATCAGCTTCATTGATACACAGCAGAGTACACGGTTACATGAGAATGATATTGATATCCCTACAATGACCGGTATGCCCCCCTAATAGACCCGCTACTCCAGCGCATATTGAGAACGGTGCAAACCCATCCTATCCCATGGTTTCTTGTGAAGAACTATCCATAGCCGCATGAAGTCCTAGTCCTCAGATTACGCACATCCGTAGGGTTCGTAGTGTGCGGTTTATGCCATAACAAAGTGGATGTCTCGGAAGTGCATCCAAGGAATCAGGTAGGGCAGAGTTCAGGATCATCCGTAGGAAGGTAGGTGGGCCAATTTTTTGGGGCTCTACTCTTGACAGCAGGATCTGCAATAAGTAGAAGAAGACTCCACTTTGACCCACTAAAGGTATCTACCAAGCAAAGACCTAGGAGAGTACCTAAGCCTCCCCCTATGGCTCAGCCACCTCCTAATCGCAAGGTTAAAGCATCAAAATTCAGGGGCAAGTCAGGTGAAGGTGGAGATTGTCATGTGGCTCAATTTGAGACCAAGTGGCAAGCTAGTGGACATCAGGCACTATATGGTGATGATATAAAATTGCAACAATTTGTAGCAAAACTGGAAGGTAAAGCAATGAGTTGGTTTAGCCAATATAGAATTTCACATTTTGCAACTTATGTTGCACTCAGAGTGGCATTCTTACAGAGATTCAGAAAAGAGAAAACTCCGACTGATATTCTAAAGAAAATATAGGACAGTAGATAGGGAAGGATGTTGGTGGAAGATTATGCTAAGAAATTCAAAATTTTCGTGGAGAGATTACAAGGTAATGAAAGACCCACAGATGAGATGTTAGTAGGTTATTTTTTGAAAGGTCTAAGAAAGGGATTGAAGAATGTTGTGGCCAGCATAGACATTGTAGGTGGCTTCAACAATCTGGTCACAGCTACAACAAGGGTTGAAAAAAGACTTGGTATTGACACTGGGTTAGCCGCACCGCCCTCTAGCCCAGCCTGAAAATTTAAAGTTCTCGATTTTCAAAACCGAGAACCGCATGAATCACCATTCGAGGAGCCGGAGGTAAAGAAAACCACAAAAGAACATTTTTTTCCTTGTTATCACTGCGGCCAAAACCTTGAAGGGTGCATGAAAGGTTTACTTTCTTCCATGGAAAACCGTGTTCTCTCTCTCTCTCACTATCTTTTCCCCACCCCCACTCACACACTCTCTCCCTCTTCCCCTCGGTGTAGGAACCCGCCATACATGCATAATATTCTCTCTCTCTCTCTCTCTCTCTCTCTCTCTCTCTCTCTCTCTCTCTCTCTCTCTCTCTCTCTCTCTCTCTCTCTCTCTCTCTCTCTCTCTCTCTCTCTCTCTCTCTCTCTCTCTCATTATCTCTCTCGCTGCGTGTGAACAGCCCGCAAGGGAGGAATAATAATGCACTCTCTCTCTACCTCATTACCCACCCTTTGACCTCATTAACTTCCCCCCCCCCCCTTCCTCGCTCACTGTCGGCCGAAAGCAGCCCGAAGGCCCCCCCCCCCAAAGCTCTCGCGCGCTCTCTGGATGAAGGCACGCAAGCGCAGAATACCGAGGCTCTCCCTCTCTCTCTTATCTACACCCACACACCCCACTCCCTCACCTTCTCCCTCCCTCGCCATCTCACCCCGCTCTCCCGCTTGCTCTTTGTGTCGAGCAACCGAACGCGCGCGCAGTAAACAATTCCGTTTCTCTCTCTCTTAAACACACACACACACACACTCCCCTCCCTCCCCTCATCCTCGCACCCACATTCTCCCCCCCCCCCCCCCCCCCCCCCCCCCCCCTCAAACTCGTTCTCACGATGTTTCCCTGCACAGAAGCACGTTAAAAAAATATATATGTATATAATTATACATATGATTTATAAATAATACCCCCCTTCTCTCTCGTTCCCACACACCGCACGTATACATACACATACGCACACCTACATACCCATCCACACGCACACACAACACATAAACACAATCACGCAGTCACCAATACACATACACGTACATAAACGCACTTACAAATATACACATACATGCACACACGCATATACGCACCTACAATAATAAAAACGAAGGATTAATCAACATCAACGCCAAAGAAAAGAAGACGGCCAGCTTGCGTGCCGCCAACACCAAAACAAGAAGTGGCACTGAAGGCACGCCCCGGCCGGCACCGAAAGGAGGTAACACATAGCATCTCGGCTTCTCGCAACAAATACCAATTTCGGCAGCCCTACACCTCACACTGACCACCCGAACCATCGTCAAAACCCTTGTAAATGCCCCAAACCCCCACTCTTCCCTAATAACCTATCCATGTCTAGTGGATTGTAAAACAACTCTCCTCCCACCCCAATCTTTCCTCACTCTATCTCTACCTTCTCTCTCCATCTCTCTTACTAGAGAGGCATCTAGACCTTTTACAGCTACGAGTGGATATTTGCAAGGACCATTGGGTAAGGACCACCTCTCAAGCCTGTATAAAGAGGCCTCCGCTAAGCACAAAGGGGGACAAGGAAAGAGGAATACACTAGCTCCATGCACTCTACATTGTAAGCACCACTAAGCACATAATGCACCCCAAGCTAGAGAGCTCATGGCATCATGTTGAGTTGCAAGCTTGGGCATTTTAGCATTGGCAACATCACTATTCTCCCCATTCTCCACCACACCATGTTTTAGTTACTAGTCACGACCACTCCATGCATATAAGGTAGTCACTACTCTCTTGAAAGGAAACATGAGCACGCTTGGATTGAATGCATCGACACCATGCTACCTTGGGCTACTCTCGATGTTGGTGATTGACGTCGTCGGTGGCTGCATCATCTTGATGTTTTCCCTCAACTAACCTTCCCGCTAACTCCAACTTCGCCATGCACCATATGGCGCTCGCATTCCATCATGCATCCCTAGTGCCAAGAGCCAGGTTTGTAGCCATCAAGACCACCATTTGTAAGTATCATCATCGCCAATAAAAGGGTGCTATGTTGTCTTGATCTTTGGGGTCCAATCTCTGTTCTCCTTAGTTTTGCTTTCCCACATTTGTGGGATGTTTCATCTCTTGTATATCACTCTGCTTGTGCTCCATCACGTGCAACATCTCCAATCAGTCAGTAAGCTCCATTCCGACCTTGTCTCATACCTCCCTCGTACACACACTCCTAACTGTTGATTAGGCATTTTCTACATGTGGACGTTTGTTGTATCACCATTTCATGTTGGTTACCTAGAGGGCATCTCACTTTTTCTACCCTAGGTCATGAATGTCTGCGTCCTAGCCGCACTTATGCTAGGTGGTGCCCCTCTCTACGTATAGGATTACTCCTACCTTGAGATGATGCTTGGGATGTTCAGGCTATGTGTGGTGTAGAGGCCACCCCATATGGCATGTCATTTCCGGCTATTAGTATGACCAGGTCAAAATCTAGGAGCAAGCATAGCTCTGAATCAGAAGCAGAGTCAGATTTTGAGTTTGGAATTGATGAAAGTGATTCCTAGGTGTCCTCTGATAGTGAGGCTGAAAGCAGTAAAGGAAAACAGAAGAAGAAGAAGAAGTGTGGTAAGAAGAAAAAGGATAAAGAAGATAAAGAAGAAGATTTGATTAGTCAGTTGAAGAAAGTCAAACATTCTGTTGTATCTCTAAAAAAAAATCAGTCTTGTCATATTTGTGAAAGAGAAGACCATAACACAGCCCAGTGTTGGTACAACCCTGATAATAGGAGTAGATCAACTCCACAAGCAGGTAGAGGGAGAAATAATGCTGAAACAAATCAAATAGCTTCATTTACAGGGAGGCCACCATTTCAGAGACCTCCAAGACCACCTTGGAGAAATCAGGATAATAATCAAAGAAGACCACCAGGCATCATGCCATGTGTGTATTGTTCAGCACCAGATCATCGGTTGGTCTGAATTGTGATTTATGGGTTAAGCATAGAAAGGAGAGAGGGATGTCAGTTGTACCCTACAACCAAGACATCTACAGGCTAACCCACAACAGTAGAACCAACATCAACCACCAGCTCAATCAAATGTCATCATAATTGACATTGATGAGCAACAAACATCAGATGTGTTTCTTGGTAGGAATATGGAGTTTCCATATCAAGAGCATTGTGATGAATGGGCTTGTGATTGTAATCAATGTGGGGAGAACCAAGAGATAGATGTAATGGCTAAGCTCTAAGGCTAAAGGTCCTATTCATCGGAAGGAACAAAAAGGAATCAAAGACCAGGTTCAGAAACAGGTGCAGAAGGACCAAAAGAATCAGAATATGTATGATAGTACTTCAGACGTTCAGGGGGATCAATTCCAACAACACTATGAGAGACCCTTGATTAAAGAAGATGACAAGGACTGGTTTGAAGCATTAATATACTCTACATTGCAGATATCCTTGAATGAGTTATTATGTAAGGTTCCAGCCTTCAAAGAAAAATTGTTGAAGAGATTGCTATCAAGGGAGTATCCAATTCAAACAAATAGCATACTTGAGCCAGTAGTAAACAAAGTTGATCCAGCAAATGTCGACTTTGTAGTTCCTGTTATAAAAGTGGTATTTCGCAGCACTTTGGTTGATGAAGTATTATTGGATGGAGGATCTGGAGTCAACTTTTTGGCTGAGTGGGTGTATTATAAAATAAAGTTGGGAGAATTGCAGCCAGCACCATTTCAGGTGAAGATGGTAGATCAAAGGAAAGCTCAACCATCAGAAATATTGAGACAACAATCTATTTACATTGCAAGAATTCAATTTCATGTGAATTTTTTTGTGTTGAAGATGGAAAGAGGTTATACCTCCTATGATATGTTTTTGGGAGGCCCTGGTTCAGATTGGCTAAAGTCAAGCAGGATTGGGGTGAGAATGGAGTTTTCATAAAGTAAGGGAAGCAGGGAATTTCATTTCCTATGCTTGGGAGAAAGAATGTTCCTTTTAAGGAAAGACCATTGTATGCACAATCAATTAGTTTGGTAGAAGAAGTGGAGGATGATGAATAAGAAGCATTTTTAAAAGCAAATCCAACCATTATACAAGTATTTGAAGTTGATGTTGAAGGTATCCTGCAAAAGGATGAGAGGAAGAACATGTAGATTTTGATTTATTACCTAGGCAGATAATACAGGGATAAGAGTTCATGCTGATGGTGGATCAGAATTCAAATCCCAATCCAAAGGAAGTCTTATAGATAGAGGAAAAGGAATCAAGAGAGTTGGCTGAAAAGACTTATAATAAAAGATTTGGAGGATCAGCTAGGGTGAAGCAAGACGAATTAAAGGATCTCAATTTGGGTACAGAAGAGGATCCCAAAATTTTCAAGGTCAGTATTCATATAGATGGGGAATTTTTTCATGAGTTGTTTCAATTGTTGAAGGAGTACAAAGATGTTTTTGCATGGGACTATTCTTAAGCGAAAGGTATAGACCCTGGCTTACATCAGCATCACATTAATCTAAAGGAGGATGAAGTTTCGATTTTGCAGCATAGGTATAAAATGAATCCAAACTTTGCAGTACAGGTAAAGCATGAGATTGATAAGCTATTAGCTATTGGGTTTATCAAACCAATTCTTGAGGTTACATGGTTGTCACCAATCATTGTGTTGCCCAAGAAAATTGAAAAAATCAAATTTTGTGTTGATTACAGAAAGTTGAATGCAGCCACTATTACAAATCCTTTTTCAATGCCATTTTTTGATTCCATATTGGATGCTATAGCAGGGAAAGAAATGTATAGCTCTTTGGATGGTTTTTAAGGGTATAACCAGATTCATGTGGTTGAAGAGGATTAACTTAAAACAGCTTTTATAATAGAGTGGGGTAATTTTGCATCTATGGTTATGAATTTTGGACTCAAAAATGCACCACCATCATTCAATTTTACAGTATACAAGACATTTGAACCTTATTTGCAAGATTTCATGAGCGTTTTTGTGGATGATTTTTCAATATTTGGAAAGAAGGAACTACATCTACAACATTTGAGGTTATGTTTTAAAAGGTGCGGACAATTCAAAATGTGCCTTAATCCTTTTAAAAGTGTTATTTCTTTTAGAAGTAGAGTACCTTTAGGGCATGTGGTTTCTATCAAGGGATATCCATTGATGAGAAGAAGATTGAAGCTATTAAAAGAGCAAAAGCCCCAGAGAATGTGAAGGAAGTTAGTAAATTTGTTGTCAGGTGAAATGGCATGCTAGATATGTGAGATATTTGGAAAATGTTTGTCTACCTCTTACTCATCTAACAAAGAAGAGTGTACCTTTTATATGGGCAACACCTCAGGAGAGCTCATTTTAGATGTTAAAAAAGATGTTGTCATTAGCACCAATATTACAACCTCCAGATTGGTCATTACCTTTCCATGTATTTGTTGATGCATCGGATATGGCTACTAGTGTTGTCCTCATGAAGGAAAGAGTTAGGGGATGGTTCAGACTTGTCTACTATGCTAGTAGGGTGTTAACATCACCTGAAAGGAATTATGTTGTGACAAGAAGAGAAGCTCTTGGCATGGTATATGCTTTAACCAAATTCAAACATTACTTGCTGAGCAACAGAGTTATTTTTCATGTGGAACATTAGGCATTTCTTTACCGGCTTCTCCTCCTTGATTCAATTGGCTGGCCTCAGCCCTCAGCCTTATTGCAAGCTCCCCCATTGGCATGGGCAGCGCTGGCTCCTCCTAGCTGTGCTTCTTCCGGCCTTTCTCACCCTCCTGCAGATGGCGGCCTCCTCACATGGAAAGTAGCCTTTCTCTCACCTGCTCCAAGCCCTACACTCGGCCCCCAATGCCATGGAGCCACCCCTTGTCAAGATCCTCCTATTGCCACCCCTTGGTGGTGCCTTTTACTGCATATAGTTCAGCCAACTCCCCAATGGGCTGCAACCCTCTCACCTACAGGTCGCGACCCCCCCTCCTCTCTGATCATGCCCAATACAGATGGCGCTCCGCTTGCTCACAACCAAGCTCAACTGCCACTTGCACTCCTCTTTCCACTCTTGGCCTTGCTCACTTTCCACGCACACCTCCTTCTCCCATGCAAATGGTGCTTTTCCCTTGCATGCCCACCACCTTGCAAAATTTCTTTTTTTATCAAGCTCTTTGACTTGGGCCGCTTTCCCACGAGAAGCAACCCACGGCCGATCATTCATGCATAGCTCCACATACCTTAACACAAGAACTCATGCTCCTGTGCCAATGCCATCATGGCCACAAAATAGCATAAGCGTCTACACATAGACTACTTCGGGTGCCAAGATCTCCCTTGATTAAAGCGACAACCACCACGACCATCACAATCTTCGATCCCAGTGAACTTTTCCACCAAATTGGCACACACTCCATTAAGCTTTTGGCTATTAGAGCTCCAAAAAACCATTCATTGACCTGCAAAGTGTCACATATGGCATACATATCTCAATGGCACCATCTCAAATCTACATCTGGTACCCGCCAACGCATTCTCCGATCGCCCTGCCTGATGTCATGCACCTACTGCTGGCACTTTCCATCATCCGACACACCTTGGGTGCACCATCATTGCCCACCCCCTCGTTGAGCATTGATGCGCAACCATAGCATTATTTAGGTATCAAAAAACTGCATAAGAAGCAAGAACATGATTGCATAATAAGAAGCTATATGTAGTATGTACAACTGTATAGATAGATAGAGAGGGTGATCTTATCAGCTGCATAAACCCCCTAGATCAAATGGAAAGCCATAGGCTTTCCCAACTATGATGCAAACTCCTCAAGGATCAAATACATGGCATTGAGCACTACCATGCGTCCGTAGTCCATGCATAATCAACCATTTTTTTGCACTTGTAAATCCCAAAACCATCCTCTCGTGCAATTTGGCGTAGCATCAATCTTGAACAACCTGTATCCGTATGCCGGCTTTGTACATTGAATGAACCTATACACCAACCTACAAATCATCTGCATCATACATCATGCTTCTCTCACTTGCTAGAGAGCCCTCCATAGCATAATCTTCTTCCCAAAAACGTTGCAAGTGGTACACAGTTGCCTGCAAAGCAACCTTCAGCAACATGCCCATCACCACCATGGCACAAATCTTTTTGCAACCTATCTTTCAATGGTGCTTCTTCTTGGATAACCAAGCCTACTTCCATCATCCGACACACTTTGGACGCACCAATGCTGCATCTTTTTTTAAAACTTGAAACCACTTTGCAAAGCTCCCAAATGCATGTATTTTGATCCTTTTGTACATATGACCATGCATATACGCACTACTTTGTACATACCAAAAGTGGTTTATCATCATTGCCCACCCTCTAGGTAGAGCATTTATGCTCAACCAAGAGACTATTTGCATCTAGAACCACATCCCTCGCAAAATATTTTTTCAATCTTTATTCTATATGGCAAACGTTCTCTTGACAATTTTCCAACTCATATGTGCCATTAGGAAATACCTTCACTCTGTATGGACCCAACCATTTGTCCCTCAGCTTCTTTTGAAAATTAAAATCCAAGCAAGATTCATACTTCATCACCAGATCTCCCTGTTTGACCTCTTTCTCTGGCAGCCTCTTATTCATTTTCTCCATCCTTGTCTCTGCTTGTTGAAGATAATATTCACTGGCTTTCTCTCTATTCATTCACAAAAACTCTAGAGAGAATTCGTTCCTGCAGCTTGTCATTATGCGAACTTTACATTCTGCACAACAACTTCAAGGCATCGAACTGCACCTATATGGGCATAAGAGCTTCTTTTCCATAAACAAGCTCATATGGTGTAAAGTGTGTTGACACTCTATACGCAGTTCTATAAGCCCACAAACACTTTTTGAAGTCCAAGTCTCACTCTTCAGGATGCTCTCTAGCATACTTTGATAGCATCTTCACAATTTGACCATTGCAGTTTTCAACCAGCCCATTGCATTGTGGGTAGTAAGGAGAAGAATGCCTATGCTGAATTTTCAATTTCTCCATGATAACAGCAACAAGTTTTCCCCTAAATTCTAGTCCACAATCAGAAATGATGACCATAGGAGCTCCAAACCTGCAACAATAGGACATGTTCATACAAAAAAGAAGCCACTCCTTCCGTTGTTACTTCTTTTACCACTCTTGCCTCCACCCATTTTGTCAAATAGTCCTCAGCCACAAGGATATACCTTTTGCCATTTTTGGTCCTTGGCATTGGACCTATTGCATCCACTTCCCATTTTGCAAATGCATCAAAAGACATTATAGCTTTTTGAGGCTCAACCAAAAGCTTTTGATTTGCAAACACTTGGCATTCATGGCATGACTTGCCCCAAAAATAAGCATCTCTCATCATAGAGGGCCAACAATAACCAGCTCTCAAAATACAAAAGAAAACCTGATCCTTGCCTTGATGGCCTGCTTTCTCATGACAGTGCTCCAAAATCAAGCCTATTTCTTCTTTGTACGGCACTTTTCTCAAAATGCTATCCTTGCCATAAAGCATGAGATCTTCACCTACCAATGTATAGTTTCTTGCTTTTGCAACTATTCTCTTACGCTGACCCTTTGACATGCCCTCTGGACATTGCACTTTACCAAGAAATACTTCTATATCTTGCAATGATTACTTCATGCATACAAGGCTTCCTTGACCTTTAAAGGAGCTACCAAGGCATCTAACTTGTCCGTAGCCAACTCATTAGCTTCTTTATTTTTCTCACAACGAACATGCTTAAACTGTATCTTCTCAAACTCATGCAAAATCTTATTGATGCCATAGAACCACTTCTTCAAATTGTCTTTCTTAATATTCCACAAACCAAGAAACTGATTCATGACTAGCAACGCACAATGACCCTCTTCAATCCAAACTCAACACACTACTTCAACCCAAGGAAAAGCGTGAGATACTCGGCCTCATTGTTAATTTCAGCTTCATCAAGATCATAAGCTCTAGAAAATATTACATCTCCTTTTGGGTTCTTAATGACTACCCCCACTATGAAAATCGCCAAGTGTTTACCGTGCTATTTTACCGCATTTTGTAGAGAGAAGGTGCAAATTCAAGTAAGGAACAAGAGAGAGGAGGACGGGGGATTTTTTTGTGTTTAAAATATTACCACGAATGTATTCATTGTTATTACCGTGTATATTACGGCTATTATTACCATGTAGATTATCGTTGTTATATCCAACAGCCAAATTTAGCGCTTAAACTTTCAAATTGTGGATTAACACCCCCCCCCCCCCCCCCCCCCCCTTCAAATTTTGGTGTTTCCCTCCTCTTGATAAAAATTAAAGAATATTATATAAAATTTTCAAATTTAAAAACGAGGAGAGAGAGAGAGAGAGAGAGAGAGAGAGAGAGGGGGGGGGATATAAGATTACATTTGGTTACAACTAAAATAATCACTATCAATTGATTAACATAATTGAGCATATTCCCAAATCTAAAGAGAGGAAGAGGGGGGAGAGAGAGATGAATGGCTTACACTACCAAAAAATTTCATAACTACAAAATATTTATGAATCATCTTCCAAAAGATCTCTACATGAGGCAGCATCCAATTCTAAGCCCATGGCTCCTAAATCAATAAAGAGAGAAATCGAATTGTCATTTGTGGATGCATTGCCTTCATCATCTTTGAGTTCGTCATCCTCCATCTCATCATCTTCATCATCATGAAAATCATCCTCCATCTCATCATCTTCATCATCATGACAATCATCCTCGCTAAGACTTGCTACCGCCGTACTTGATTCATTGAACTCCCTTTCCTCTGTTTCCATCTCATCCAAAGTCGGAGGTGGAAGAGGGTCAAAGATAGTCTCCACTTCATAAGTGGAAAAAAATATGGTTCTCCCCCGAGGTGTTACGAGAATTACGAACCAAAGTTTTGGTTGGTGGATTGCTGGGATATAGATGACCTATAAAATAGAAGCTCAAAGTGAGTAACATTTGTATAACTAACGCTACAAGAAAATAAGAATAAAACAGGTACATATCACTCACCTACTCACGATTTCACGGTAAAATGAAATTGTCATACCTCCCTGTGTGATGCACACAAGAGTCCACCATGTAGAGGCGATTCTCATGTCCTCTAGACACATTTGCAAACCACTTGCACTCAAAGATGAAGGTATGAAAGGTTCTAAAATTAAATTTTAGTATCCTTTCAATAGTTCCACAGTACCTGGCTTCATCACCGTCTGTGTCAAAGTTTCCCATGATGGCACAATCCATGGTGTTTCAACGCTCATCAATGTGGCGCGTACGAAAGTGATGACCCTTTGACCACATAGAGTTAAAGGAAAGGCACTACAAAATAGGAAAATATATTAATTTACCAAATACATATAAAATATAATTTCAAGAAATAAAGTTACAATATGGTTTAGGTATATGAGTACTCTACCTTTGGTATGCAGCCTCGTGCATACTCCCATTCTTTGCGGGTGATGTCTTCTCCACACGCTTTTGCCTCAATCATTCTCTCATGAATCCACTCTGCACTAATGAGATCTGGGAAACATGCAAGGTGTCTAGGCACTGGGGGTGCCCTCCTTCCTCCATGTGCTTGTTTCCATGCTTCCCTCTCTTGCAAACGCCTTGCCTTTTCCACTGTCCACAAGTCAACCCACTTGGTCATAATCTTTGCAGTGAGAATACAAAAGTTATTGACCACTCGGGCTAGATTCATATCCATGTTAAGTAGTTTCCCCTTTCCACTTTGCAAGTGTGAAGTCATCCTTGCATCTTTCTCCTCTGACCACATGTGAGGCATTGAAGTATGAACTTGTGTCAAATACTCTGATATGTAAGCAAATGCCTCTTGAACGATCCACCCTTCGGCCATACATGCCTCTGGTTGAGACCGTAGCCGCACAAAATCTTTGAGAGTCTTTAAAAACCTCTCTAATAAGAACATCCATCGTGCGTATACTACTCCACATATAGCGATCTCCTCCACCACGTGAACCAAGAGGTGAATTTAACTAAGAAGGACCGATCGAGGAAATGCATCTTCAATGGCACACACAAGTTTTGTTGCAACTGTTTGAGTAGTAGGAATAGTATCTATTTCTATTTCCTTGGAGATCACAGATCTGCAAGAAAACACACAAGGATACACTAAGTGCTAATTGAAATTAATGTGTACATAAAAAAGGTGTAGTTGAGTGGAGTCTTGTGGTGTACCTTACTAGCTCTCCTAGTTTGAAAATAGCGTCCTTGACTTTCTTGTCCCGACATATACACATAGTCATCGACAGAATGAACTACAATGTAAATCAGGGGAAGGGAAAGTGAGTGATAGTCATACACACAAACTATAGATAGAATAGGGAGTATGAAGATTACTTGAAGCATCTTGTGCCAATCATGGGACTTCAACCCATACAATTGAATGCTTCCACCCTTCTTTGCTTTTGTGAAAGCTCCCTTTAGCGACCTCATGTATTCTATTGGTGTGCGAATAGAGGCAATGGTACCCTTCCCCTTGTCTAATTCTTCTTTGGCTAGCATCCATGGTTCTTTAGGAAGCACAATCTTTCCATTTGGGGCACGACGTGGAGTAGCAGAGGTGGGGAGACATTTTAAAAGCTTCAAATCCTCCCTCGCACCCAAAGAGTCCTTCTTGCCAATAATGTGGTCCCATAGTGTTTGGGCTACATTCTTGAATATGTGCATGGGATCCAAGAGGTGTTGTATTGTTAATTCCTTCCAATATGAAAGCCTTAAAAATATGGAATACCTTGACATACCTTTTGGTGGAGGACACGGATCTGGATTGTTGTTGTGGTGTTCTTCCCAAATGGTTTCCCAATCTGCCATCGTCAGCTTTAGAGGGGTCTTCCCATTTGTTGGAGCCTTGTGCTTGTTATGCCCTTGGGGTAAGAAACGATGGTTGTTTGGATATATTACCTTGCACAAGGAATTGCACCTCTCCATCACAAACGATGGCCCACAAGTAGACACATGCATTGTGCCCTGATGTGGACAACCCTGCATACATATCATATGGTTAGAGAGATGAGTGAACTAAAGTGAAATCAAGGGAGAGAGGGAAAGAGGGAGAGAGAGATAGAGGAAAGGGGTTGACAATCACCACAGGCCAAGTGCTCCATGAAGTAGACTTAGTGCCAAAGGGGTTTGACACCATCACTTGCTAACCCAAGCCTCAAGTGTCGAGGCTCCAACCCAAACTTTGGCCATTGAGTTTTGATGTGCCTCCATGCAGGTGAATTGGCAGGGACACACATCATTCCATCATTTGAGTGATGGTTCGCATGCCGCGCAAGAAGATTCACGGTAGACCAGCTTTTAAACATGTGTTGGATGCAAGGAATTAATGAAAAATGTCTCAATACCTTGCGTGGTAGGTACGCCTTGCTCACTCCTGTCTTGTATCATGCCTCCCCGCACATGGGACATGAGGTAGCATGTGCATGCTCATTGCAGTAATAGCTGTGGTAATATCCGTGGTAATAGCCGTGATAATAACTGACGCCTAAAAAAGGCAAGAAGGCAGAGTATGCCGCATTTTTTGCGGCATACTCTGCACTTGCTCTTCGCCATCGCTCCCAAGCTCCCAAGCTTCTACCCCCCCCCCCCCCCCCTCCCTCTTTCTCCTTCTCCAAGCTTCCCAAGGTTCGTCAAAGGGGGTTTCGTCCAAGTTTTTGCCATCGTCTTTGGAAGCACAACATCGACGGAGGTTTCATCGAAGGCGGTTTTCCATCATTGTCTTTGGAAGTTCAACCTAGCCGAAGCTCAACCGCGCTACAAAGAAAGAGGTAAACACAAAAAAGAGTACCTCCCCCATCTTTCCCTCTTGTTTTCTACTACTACTACTACTACTACTACTACTACTACTACACACACACACACACACAGACACACACACACACACACACGCACGCACGCACGCACGCATAAATCAAAAAGAATTTTAAAAAAAGTGAATCCATAACATACCTCGTTCATTTGAAAATGGTTGCTTTGCTCCGCTTGTTTGGAAATGGTTGCTTTGATAGGCTTGTTTGAAAATGATAGCTTTGCTCGGCTTGTTTGGAAATGGTTGCTTTGCTAGGCTTGTTTGGAAATGATTGCTTTGCTATGCTTGTTTGGAGAGAATGTAAGATAGAAATGTTAAGTTTCTTAAATAGAGAGAGAGAGAGAGAGAGAGAGAGAGAGAGAGAGAGAGAGAGAGAGAGAGAGAGAGACAAATGAAGAAAGAGAGAGAGAGAGAGAGAGAGAGAGAGAAATAGATAAAGAGAGAGAGAGAGAGAGAGAGAGTAGACAAATGGATAGGGAGATAAATGGATAAATGGAGAGGGATAAATACAGAAAGAGAGGAAGAGGGGATAAAGAGAGAGAGGGGGATGATTGTAGAGAGATAGAGAGAGAGAGAGAGAGAGAGAGAGAGAGAGAGAGAGAGGGAGATAGGGAAAGAGGGATAGAAAGAGAAAGATAGGGATAGAAAGAGGGAAAGATAGGGAAAGAGGGAAAGAGGGAAGAGAGAGAGAGAGAGAGAGAGAGAGAGAGAGAGAGACAGAGAGAGAGAGGGGGGGGGGAAGACATAGAGAGGGGTACAAGAAGAGAGATAGAGAGGTAGATAGAGAGAGAGAGAGAGAGAGAGTAGATAGAAATAGGGAAAGAGGGAAAGAGGGAAAGAGAGGGAGATAGAGAGAGAGAGAGAGAAAGAGAGGGAGATAGGGAAAGAGAGAGAGAGAGAGAGAGAGAGAGAGTAGATAGAAATAGGAAAAGAGGGAAAGAGAGAGAGATAGGGAAAGAGAGAGAGAGAGAGAGAGAGAGAGAGGGAGGGAGAGGAAGAAAGACAGGGAAAGAGAGGGAGAGAGAGGAGACAAATAGGGAAAGAGAGAGAGTAAATAGAAAGGGAGAGAAATAGAGAGAGAGAGAGAGAGTAGATAAAAAGGGAGAAAAATAGAGAGAGAGAGAGAGAGAGTAGATAGAAATAGGGAAAGAGGAAAAAATAGAGAGAGAGAGAGAAAGAGGGAGGGAGGGAGAGAGATAGATAGATAGATAGATTTTATTATCGTCCTCGGAGGTCAAATATGACCTATGGGACCAAAGTTACATGTGATGTAGTATGCGTATGGCTGATGAGTGACTCTCGATGCTCCAAAATTGTAGTGATGAGAGTCCCAATGGAGAGCCCACACGTTGGCTAGGAGAGGAAAGTGTGTAGGTCTAAGTTATGGCTGAAAATGTGAGAGAAGCAAGTTCGGATGTGATCAAAAGCTGAGCACTCTAGTAGTGTGTGGTACTCAGACTCTCGAACTTGCAGTGAGCATAATGTGCACAATCGATTTGACTCTTCTCCATTGCCCCAACGCCCTATCTCGCATCGAAGGAAATGGGAGCTAAGCCGAATTGCTGCGATAGTGCATATCGCGGACAAGGGAATACGCTCAAGCATGTAAGTGTGAGTACGGTTTCCTCTCTCAGCGAAGAACATTTTTTTGTAGTTGGGGGCAATATGGGTGGTGTAATGTATGAAGCGTGACCCATCAGATTTCTCCCAAGCCGTAATACATTGGCGTTGTAGAAAAGCTTCATTCACTTGAGAGTCAATTGAAGCATCATGTAGCAAGTGTAATGCATCCCATCTCCCAAACCACTTCTTTATGTCTTGCATCCATCCCGTGCTCAAGATCTTGCTTTTATGCATCTTTTGAACTTTTTTGCTTGCTTCCCATGCAATTGTAGGAAGTCGATGTGAGGGGTTTTGACGCATCTTTATCATGTACTCCACAACCCTTTCCATGCCCATAACCTCAATTGGAAGAGATCTCGACTCAAGAAGTAGGAGCATATATGGTGTTTGTGTCTTAACTTGGAGAAAGTTTGTAAGAAAACGCTTTTGGACATTCTCAAACTCTTTCCAAGTAGACTTTGAGATGCTCCCGCCCCACACTTCAACTCCATAAAGAAGAACCGGTGTCACCAATGCATCAAAAAGATACTTCTTGAGAACCCAACACTTGATGTTTCCCGCATTACACATGTTCTCAAATACATAATATGCTCTCTTTCCCGCTTCCAAACGACGCATAGCACATTCATGCCACTCGTGATTGGATGGAACCTCAAGGCCAAGGTACTTAAAGCTCTCAACAACTTCAAGTGTCTCGTTGTTGTACACAATGCATGGCTTCTCCTTATGGTTGGTTTTCACAAGCATAACCTTTGTTTTGGATTCATTTACAATCAGCCCACTATGCAAGCAAAAGTTCTCAAGGACAACCATAAGCTTTTGTGCATCTTCTAAAGTGTGCGCTAGAAGCACTACATCATCCGCATACAACAAAAGCATGATTACCGCATTGCAAATAGTGACCTCTTCAATGCCTTCTTCTTGCATAAAGTCAAGTACCATTTGTTCCAATTGATCGATGCATAGACCAAAGAGAGTTGGTGACAATGGACATCCTTGTTTAACCCCAATAGTGCTTACAAAAATTTCTGAAATTTCTCTTCCCATGCGCAATTGACAAATCACCTTCTCATAGATTCGAGAAACCGCAAGCATAAACTCACTTGGCACTTGGAGTTCTTCCATCCTTCTCCACAAATTGTTACGTGGAATCATATCAAAGGCTTTCTTAAAGTCCACAAAACAACAATACAATCGCTTGCCTTTCAACCGACTTTCCTCCATGAGAACACGAAGAGTGACAAGATGATCAACGGTGCTATGGCATCGACGAAAACCCGCTTGTCCCTTTGCACACTTGTCATTCTCTTCAGCCCAATCACTCAATTTCATCTCCATTATGCACCCAAACAACTTTGCCATAAGAGACCCAATCATTATAGTCCGGTAGTTGCTTACATTCTTTACATCCCCTCCTTTATGCAAAGGCTTAACCCAATTAGTACTCCAATCATAAGGCATACCATGTTGAAGTGCAAGGTTGAACATATCACACATCCACTCATGGGTAAAATCTCTCGTCCATTTGATCATCTCCGGCTTGATACCTTGAAGATCTCCCGCTTTGCGAGTGGCCAACTTTTCAAGCCCACCGCATACATCCTCGATAGTAAAAAAAGACGGCATACATGGGAGCGAACCATAAAATGGCATTTTTTTCAGTATTTGGTTGCTCATATAATTGCCTACAATGTGTGTACATATCCACTAGACTCAAGTCACCAAAATTCTCAACCCGCTTGCCTCTCAAGTTTCTCCAAAATCTTCCACATGCATGTGCCTTTTCTTGGACTTGAAATTCTTGTTGCTTTGCTTCCCATCTTCTTCTCTTCTTTTGAATCAATGCCTTGTATGTATGCAAATGACTTTGATAGTTGTCTTTGTCCATAGTTGCATCAAGCTTTATCAAGGACTTCGAGCATCTTGACATTCTTTATCAAACCACCTTTTGCGCGATCTATCTTTGTTGATACCATGGAGATGCTTTATGGTAAAGCATTCTTCCGCACAAGAACAAATAGCTTTCTTGAAAGCTTCCCATTTAGTTTCCAATGGTGCATCACATTGAAGCTTTGTCATCCATAATTTTTGCTCAACCATTTCAATGTACATTGGTGCCCGTTTGAAATCCATACATAGTGATAACTTCTCTTTCCTTTGGCTGAGATTATCATGCTTAGTTGGTTCTCCACATGAAAGGTCAATACATAATGTGCGATGGTCGGATTCCGGGGTCCATTGACCAAACATAAAACTCTTTATGCGATACATGATGGCTTTAGAGAGTAGCATATAGTCAATCACACTATCCCCATTATGTCTCCTACATATAAATCCATTGGTTCCACTCCACAAAGATACACCATTGGCAATGAGCATACCCGTGCTATTACACATGTGTAAAAGTAACTTTCCATAGTGATCCGGCTCTTTCTCATCCATTGAAGTATGATCATACAAGTGAACTTCCTCCAACTCCCTTGAAATGTATGGCATATCAAATTGTTGAGTATCATGTTGCAATGTTTTTGTGCGAGCATTCATATCCCCAAATACAATAACATCACCTTCACCTTTGAAATAAGCAATGTCCTCTTCCAAATCAGAAAATGGTTGATCTCTATCCATGCAAGCATAAAAGGGAGAATCATGATGAGGAATGTAGCAACCGGCTACAGAAATGGGTGCTCTTTTTGGTGTCATAATTTTCAGCCATACATAACGTTTGTACTTGTCATCTTTAACAATTGATACAAAATCTTCCAATCCTTTCTTAACCATACATGCCAACCCTCCTTGTCCTCTTCGTTGCTTGAGATTCTTTGACCACATCAATGAATGTACAGTGTAATCCTCCAAGCCGTTAATCCTTTGTGTATCATGCTCCCAAGTTTCAACAAGAAGTACAACATGGGCTTTGCTTGTTAGTTCATCAATGCCAACCCCCGCATTCCATGGGTATCCATTACAATTCCAAAAGCATATTTTCAATTGTAACTCGGTCTCATAGGTCACGCATCCCTATTTGCTTGAGAGACTTTCCTCCTCCTTGGACACATTTTCTTCATGAGAGATCTCCTTGTTTTTATTATTCTTTTCCTCATATGCCTTGCGACGCATATTTTATTTCTTAATAGTGCGATCTTCACATACAAAACATTTTGTATCCCTCAAATAGATCCAACTATTATCAAGGATAATCTTTCGCTTGGTCTCATCCGGCATGGTGCATACAATTGGCCGTTCTCCCGAGCGAGGAGCTCCTTGCTTCCCCACTCTATGTGCTCCATAGACCATAACTCCGTACATGCCAAAGTGGGTTTTGAAGAAATCTTCAATAACAATGGCAAGAGAAGGAGGTGTCTCTAACTTCTCTTTGGGAATTCCACGAATAACAATGTTCTTGGAATGTCGCTCCCGTTCCTTCAACTCCTCCACATCCACATTCTCAACATTCTTTGTTTGAACCATAGCTTGCATGAGTGAGGAATTAGAAACCACATTGCTACCACATACATCAGCCCAAGACTTGTTTGTGCATACATTTTTCATGTCGCATACATCCCGGCTCATAGTGTCAAATTTCTCCTCTTTCAATACATGGTTATGCTCTACTTTGCTCATCCGCTCCTTCAAAGCATTCAAGTCCACAAGAGTGCGTTTAGATTCCTTGACTTCCTCTTCAAGTTGCATCAAACGTGTTGTTTGCATCTCAAGTGTCCTCTTGAGATTCTCATTCTCAACCACAAGTACCCTTAGTGTGTCATTCTCCATTGCAAGTGCTCGTATGTCTTCGCCTTGTTTGTTTATGGTCTCTTGCAATGATACCAAGTACGCCATGATCATGGTTTCCGATGTCGTTGGTTGGGTGGTTGTGTTGCTATCTCCACACTTAGGAGATTTTGGATCATTTTCCACAATGGTTGTGGACCTTGTTGAAGAAGAAGAACCCTTGCGAGTGCCGGAAGACGTTGTATGTAAAATAGGAGATGAGAATCAATTTTGTTGAACCTGTTCACTTCAGAAATGCTGCTACATAAATGCCTTCCATAACTCTGAAAATTTATGTCTCTACATCAATGCGTAGAGGACTTAGTGCTCTTCGATTGAGGCTATAGATCACCCAAATCGGAGTTCGGATAAAGAAGTTATGATCAAAAGAGTGGACTGTTGTCTACTAGGTCAAAAAACGGCTGCATTTTTAGAGAGAGAGAGAGAGAGAGAGAGAGAGAGAGAGAGAGAGAGAGAGAGAGAGATAGTTCTATTATCGTCCTGAGAGGTCAAATATGACCTATGGGACCAACTGAACATGTCACGTGGTGTGAGTGGAGTTCATAAGTGACTCTTGATGCACAAAAATGGCTGAAATGAGCGTCGCAATAGAGAGTCCACATCGTGGTTGGGAGAGGAAGGTATGTAGGGAGAGATCATGGCTGAATATATGGGGAAAAGAGGACCTAATGTGGTCAAAAGCTGAGCACTCAAGTAGTGTGTGGTACTCACTCTCTCGCACTTGACGAGGGCATAAGGTGCAAAGTCGATGACACTCCTCGCCAGTGCCCCAACGTTCTGTCTCGCAGCATAGAGAATGGGAGCTACGACAAATGGAGGCAATGGTGCGGATCGCACTCAACGGGATGGGATCAAGGATGTAGGAATGGGTTCGGTTACCTCGTTCCGAGAAGAAGAGAGATTTGTAGTTTGGGGCAACGTGTGTGGTGTAATGGCTGAAGCGAGAACCTCCGGATTTCTCCCAGGCCGTGATACATTGGCGTTGTAAGAAGGCCTCATTAACTTGGGAGTCAATCGACGCATCCTTGACCAAGTGACATGCATCCCATCTTCCAAATCATTTCTTGATATCAAGCATCCACCCCGAACTTAGTATTTTACTCTTGCATGTCTTTTGAACCATTTGACTTGCTTCATATGCGATTCTAGGAAGTCGATGCAAAGGGCTACGTTGTGTCTTACGCATGTACTCCACAACCCTTTGCATGCCCAAGACCTCAATGGGAAGCAATCCGGACTCAAGAAGTAAGAGCATGTAGGGTGTTTGTGTCTTGACTTGGAGAAGAGAGAGAGAGAGAGAGAGAGAGAGATAGATAGATTTTATTATCGTCCTCGGAGGTCAAATATGACCTATGGGACCAAAGTCACATGTGATGTAGTATGTGTATGGCTGATGAGTGACTCTCGATGCTCCAAAATTGTAGTGATGAGAGTCGCAATGGAGAGCCCACACTTTGGCTGGGAGAGGAAAGTGTGTAGGTCTAAGTTATGGCTGAAAATGTGAGAGAATCAAGTTCGTATGTGATCAAAAGCTGAGCACTCTGGTAGTGTGTGGTACTCAGACTCTCGAACTTGTAGTGAGCATAATGTGCACAATCGATTTGACTCTTCTCCATTGCCCCAACACCCTATCTCGCATCGAAGGAAATGGGAGCTAAGCCGAATTGCTGCGATAGTGCGTATCGCGGACAAGGGAATACGCTCAAGCATGTAAGTGTGAGTACGGTTTCCTCTCTCAACGAAGAACATGGTTTTGTAGTTGGGGGCAATATAGGTGGTGTAATGTATGAAGCGTGACCCACCGAATTTCTCCCAAGCCGTAATACATTGGCGTTGTAGAAAAGCTTCATTCACTTGAGAGTCAATTGAAGCATCATGTAGCAAGTGTAATGCATCCCATCTCCCAAACCACTTCTTTATGTCTTGCATCCATCCCGTGCTCAAGATCTTGCTTTTATGCATCTTTTGAACTTTTTTGCTTGCTTCCCATGCAATTGTAGGAAGTCGATGTGAGGGGTTTTGACGCATCTTTATCATGTACTCCACAACCCTTTCCATGCCCATAACCTCAATTGGAAGAGATCCCGACTCAAGAAGTAGGAGCATATATGGTGTTTGTGTCTTAACTTGGAGAAAGTTTGTAAGAAAACGCTTTTGGACATTCTCAAACTCTTTCCAAGTAGACTTTGAGATGCTCCCGCCCCACACTTCAACTCCATAAAGAAGAACCGGTGTCACCAATGCATCAAAAAGATACTTCTTGAGAACCCAACACTTGATGTTTCCGCATTGCACATGTTCTCAAATACATAATATGCTCTCTTTCCCGCTTCCAAACGACGCATAGCACATTCATGCCACTCGTGATTGGATGGAACCTCAAGGCCAAGGTACTTAAAGCTCTCAACAACTTCAAGTGTCTCGTTGTTGTACACAATGCATGGCTTCTCCTTATGGTTGGTTTTCACAAGCATAACCTTTGTTTTGGATTCATTTACAATCAGCCCACTATGCAAGCAAAAGTTCTCAAGGACAACCATAAGCTTTTGTGCATCTTCTAAAGTGTGCGCTAGAAGCACTACATCATCCGCATACAACAAAAGCATGATTACCGCATTGCAAATAGTGACCTCTTCAATGCCTTCTTCTTGCATAAAGTCAAGTACCATTTGTTCCAATTGATCGATGCATAGACCAAAGAGAGTTGGTGACAATGGACATCCTTGTTTAACCCCAATAGTGCTTACAAAAATTTCTGAAATTTCTCTTCCCATGCGCAATTGACAAATCACCTTCTCATAGATTCGAGAAACCGCAAGCATAAACTCACTTGGCACTTGGAGTTCTTCCATCCTTCTCCACAAATTGTTACGTGGAATCATATCAAAGGCTTTCTTAAAGTCCACAAAACAACAATACAATCGCTTGCCTTTCAACCGACTTTCCTCCATGAGAACACGAAGAGTGACAAGATGATCAACGGTGCTATGGCATCGACGAAAACCCGCTTGTCCCTTTGCACGCTTGTCATTCTCTTCAGCCCAATCACTCAATTTCATCTCCATTATGCACCCAAACAACTTTGCCATAAGAGACCCAATCATTATAGTCCGGTAGTTGCTTACATTCTTTACATCCCCTCCTGTATGCAAAGGCTTAACCCAATTAGTACTCCAATCATAAGGCATACCATGTTGAAGTGCAAGGTTGAACATATCACACATCCACTCATGGGTAAAATCTCCCGTCCATTTGATCATCTCCGGCTTGATACCTTGAAGATCTCCCGCTTTGCGAGTGGCCAACTTTTCAAGCCCACCGCATACATCCTCAATAGTAAAAAAAGACGGCATACATGGGAGTGAACCATAAAATGGCATTTTTTCAGTATTTTCTTGCTCATATAATTGCCTACAATGTGTGTACATATCCACTAGACTCAAGTTACCAAAATTCTCAACCCGCTTGCCTCTCAAGTTTCTCCAAAATCTTCCACATGCATGTGCCTTTTCTTGGACTTGAAATTCTTGTTGCTTTACTTCCCATCTTCTTCTCTTCTTTTGAATCAATGCCTTGTATGTATGCAAATGACTTTGATAGTTGTCTTTGTCCATAGTTGCATCAAGCTTTATCAAGGACTTTCGAGCATCTTGACATTCTTTATCAAACCACCTTTTGCGTGATCTATCTTTGTTGATACCATGGAGATGCTTTATGGCAAAGCATTCTTCCGCACAAGAACAAATAGCTTTCTTGAAAGCTTCCCATTTAGTTTCCAATGGTGCATCACATTGAAGCTTTGTCATCCATAATTTTTGCTCAACCATTTCAATGTACATTGGTGCCCGTTTGAAATCCATACATAGTGATAACTTCTCTTTCCTTTGGCTGAGATTATCATGCTTAGTTGGTTCTCCACATGAAAGGTCAATACATAAGGTACGATGGTCGGATTCCGGGGTCCATTGGCCAAACATAAAACTCTTTATGCGATACATGATGGCTTCAGAGAGTAGCATATAGTTAATCACACTATCCCCATTATGTCTTCTACATGTAAATCCATTGGTTCCACTCCACAAAGATACACCATTGGCAATGAGCATACCCGTGCTATTACACATGTGTAAAAGTAACTTTCCATAGTGATCCGGCTCTTTCTCATCCATTGAAGTACGATCATACAAGTGAACTTCCTCCAGCTCCCTTGAAATGTATGGCATATGAAATTGTTGAGAGAGAGAGAGAGAGAGAGAGAGAGAGAGAGAGGGAAAGAGATAGAGTAGATAGAGAGGGAGAGGAATAGGGAAAGATAGAGAGGGGTAGAAAAAGAGAGGGAAAGAGAGGAGAGAAATAGGAAAAGAGAGAGAATAGAGATAGAGAGGGAGAGAAATAGGGAAAGAGAGAGAGTAGATAGAAAGGGGGAGAGAGAGAGAGAGAGGGGTAGAAATAGGGAGAGAGAGAGAGAGAGAGAGAGAGAGTAGATAGAGAAGGAGAGAAACAGGGAAAGATAGAGAGGGGTAGAAAAAGAGAGGGAAAGAGAGAGAATAGAGATAGAGAGGGAGAGAAATAGGCAAAGAGAGAGAATAGAAATAGATAGGAGAGAGAGAGAGATAGAGAAAGAGAGAGTAGATAGAAAGGGAGAGAGAGAGAGAGAGAGAGAGAGAGAGAGAGAGAGGAAAAGAGAGAGAGATAGGGAAAGAGGGAGGGATAGAGAGGGATAGAAAGAAGTGAAGGAGATAAAAATTGGGCAAGGGGTTCCACTTGTAAAACAGGCTGGTCTTTGTTTTGCAATAAGGGATGAAATGAATACCTCAGGTTGTGAGGGCCAATCCAAGACATGGTGGATGTCCCTAGGGTCGCTCTTGTGGGCGTACGCAAAGACCTCCATGCCTCGGCAGAAGATGTCGTCCATGTTTGGCTTCTCATCTCTCAGAGTGCTTGCTTTACATGGAGGCACAGGCATGACTTTGGAATGGAGCTTCCGCTTCTAGTTCAATTGCATGACCGAGAGGGGGAGAGAGAGAGAGAGAGAGAGAGAGAGAGAGAGAGAGAGACTCAGTGAGAGAAATGGAGTTACTTATTGCAGCACATTAGAATTGTAATGTTACGGACAGTTGATCACTTAGACGTTGATCACTTAGACCATAACTCTTTATCTCTACTCAAAACGATGGATACATTACATATATGTGTATATATTTGTGTGTGTACATATATATTTGTTTATGAATGTATGTAGGCACTAAGTACAAAAGCATAGCACCCAAAGTTTAGACGCTTCCTCTTGGGTATAGTACTTTTTTAATCGTGGCGTTGCGGTCATTGATCCACTCAAGCATGAACTATCGCAATTTTTTTTTGGTTTTACCACGGTTGAAACTGTGATGATATCTAAAGAGGTGCAGTTGACCTTTGGTACTACTAGCCTCTACTTAGGTCTACTAGTATGTATATGTATCTGCGTGTTTGTGTGCTAATATATATATATATTTTTGTGTACATATATATTTGTTTATGCATGTATGTAGGCACTAAGTACGGGAGTATAGCACCCGAAGGTTAGATGCTTGCTCTTGGGTATAGTCCGTTTTTAATCGGGGTGTTGCGGTCATTGATTCACTCATGCATGGATTACCGCAATGTACCTTTGGTTTTACCACAGTTGAGACTGTGATGATATCTAAAGAGGTGTAGTTGTGAACTTTGGCACTACTAGCCTCTACTTAGGTCTACTAGTATGTATATGTATCATGTTTGTGTGCTAATATACTTGTGTATGTAGTTGGCTCTTCCTTTGGTTGGTTCACATCCAGGTGGGCTCCCACACGGGGTGGACATCGCCTCCAGTGGACCCGATTCTTGAGTCGGTGAGAACAAGCAAAGAAATAAATAATTTTTTTCTAGCTAGTTAACCCTAAACCATGATTTTCATAGGTTTATTTTTGTTATTTGCAGGCATGGCCATCCTACACCTACCCTTCTGAGGTTCCTCCACCGGTCACAGATCCAGACCTACAACGGGCTCTCTCTTTACAAAACCAATACCTCCAAGAGACAGAGAATTTGTTTGGTCGCTACACTCAATAGCTGCTTGAGACCTACGGTATTTATCTGCAGACTACACCATGGGGGAGTCAGGGAGGGACTCCTTACCTACAGAGCCTCGCACCAATGGCACCTCAGTCTACGGCTCCTTCTTATTGTCCTACTCCCCTTCCATCACAGGGTCCTACTCCCCTTCCATCGCAAGGTCCCACTCCCATCGCATCACAGGGTCCTACACCACTCCATTCCACTCATGCTTCACTAGAACACCGTCGACGAACTTCCTCTAGCAACACATATCGACGCTCGTCTCAGGGAAGCAAGCACCGTGAGAGACAAAGCGACGGCAGATCTTGTGGTTTTGCATGTTTTGGTAGTGGCATGGGAACGGAGTCCCCACTTTCAGAGCGTGTTGCCCCTGATGCAGAGGACAAGGATATTGACGCACCCATGCCTGACATGCATGGGTGCTACTATAGGGTTAAATATAGCGGGGAGGTGGACTTTGGCACAGCACAGGGCAGGGCATTTCAACACCATCTATAAATTCTTATACATTCAACGTATAAGAACTATTTTATAAAGTTAAGAGACCAACTATCTGATCATGCGCGGTACATTGAGGACGCTCTGTTAGCTAGATTTCCAAATGCCCCCGATCGACGTTTTTCACAACAGTGGTTGAAGGGCTACATAAAGATATTTCTAAAAAACAAGCAGTCTAGTGTGCAGCATGCAGCAGCCAACCAAGTCAGAGATCCAAACAGGAGTTATCGTCGTGGCAACATGGCAGACGCGGAGTGGGACTGTGCAATTCAAGAGAAGAGTGATCAAGCTGCGACGGGCTCATCATATAGACAACAACACGATGCTCATGTGAGGCAAACTCCCATGCACTATGGATCAGGAGGCAAGGGAACTTGGAAAGATAAATATGTAAAATTGATTAATTTATAACGTTGATCGGTGATTATAAAGAGTGTATTTGATGATTTGATATTGTTATTACTAAATTAGGAAAATATCACTCTCTCTTGACCAACCAGAGAGATGGTCAAGTATCGGGAGCGACATACAAAATTTGATACTTGGCGATGGTTGTTTGAAAACAACCACATCTCTCGCGAGCAATTCGACGTGGCGGTTGGATCACTACAAGCGGTAAGTATAAACAAGTAGTTTTGTATCAATTGTTTTGAGCTGTTGATAATTGTTTAATTTGGTTTGGGTTTATGTAGAGTCAAAGTGATCAAACATGTGTGCCTCTAAACGACGATGAGATAGAGGAGGATTAGATAGAAAAAAAAATTGTCCAAACTTTTGTAACGTCCCAATGTGGCACAATGTATATACAACTATTTAATTTTTATTGTAGCTTTTTTAAATAGTTGATCTTCTACATTTTAAATTGTCAAGGTAAAGTAAATTCATTTTCAGTTCTTTGGTATTTTTTATACTCTTCCAAAAAACAATTGATGTTTCATTGTTTTATGCAGGTCAAAAATAAAGGTTCTCATTTGGGCCACTTGAAATTGGGTGGCCCAAATGAGCACCTTTATTTTTGAATTGGCGTTTAGCGGACATTACCGCGGTAATATCTGTGGCAACTGGCGCGGTAATAGCAGTGGATATATTTCCGTGACTATTATTATACATATTTTTGATAAACCACTACCGCGTGCAGAGCCACGTTTATTGCTGCTCCCGCAAATTTTTCTCTCTCCTTTTTCCTTTGTTTTTCCGCGGCAATGTTAGCGGTTATAGACAACTCTTCTTATAGTGCCCACCACCTGCCTTTTAAAGAACTTTCCTGTATGCACCATCAAACATCATTGTATCTGCAACTGTAATATCTACTTCCTCTTCATGATCATCCTTGTCAACCCTTGGGTAAGATGGAAGCTCCCCTCTTTTATGTACCACTATGTCCGCCAAGTGAGCTTTAACAGAATGATCCACTTTAAACTCAAACTCATATTCTTGAAGCTCCAAAGTCCACTTTAAGATGCGCTTGCCAGGCTTCAAAAGTTGTACTACATCCGGAAAAAGATTCAATGTGGTGAGCACATAGAACTTTTGGGGCAACAGATAGGTTTTGAACCTGCAAGACAAGCAAGAACCAAGGCGAATACCCACTGTTCCATTTCTGTGTAGGAGAATTTGCTTACATTCTTCATCTTGCTCTCAAAATGAACTCTTGAAGTTCCCTCCCAAACTTTTGTAAGAGAACCGATCCAAAAGCTACTGATCCCACACTAATAGATACATAGAAAATTGATTGCAAGTCGGGAAGACTCATTGTTGGTAAAGCACACAAAACCTCCTTGATACCATCAAAATATTGTTGCATGTCTTCATTCCACTCAAAACCTTGAACTCTTTGACTCAATTTTTGGAGAAGATACACATACTGACATAGCATCCCAAAAAAACGTGACAAGTACCTGAGCTTATGCACAAATGATGCCAAATCCTTTGTGTTGCTGGGCAGATCTATAAGCAACAAAGCCTTAACTTTCTCTGGTTTCATTTTGGGAAACCACATGTCCTAGCAAATGGACTCTAGCATGATCAAACTTACACTTATTTGGGTTGAGTTGCCCACTCTCTTGTTGAAGCCTTTCAAAACTCAACCTCAACTTCTCCAAATGTGTGACCCTTGAGCTATAACACCCAATGTCATCCATGAAAACATGAATGAACTTACCCAAGTAGGGACCAAACACTCTATTCATCCATCCTTGGAAGGTATCATATGCATTAACTAGCCCAAAAGGCATTTTTTTGTAGGCAAAACAACCCCAAGGAGTAATGAAGGTTGTCTTCAATCGATCTTCAATCGCTATCAAGATCTAAAGTAGCCAGAAAATCCATCCATGATTGAGTAACGTTCATGACTTGCAACCTAATTGAGGATTTCATCTAGGAAGAGTGGTGGATAATGATTCCTTTTTGTGGCAGCATTTAAAGGTTTGAAATTTACATATATCCTAAATCTTCCATTCTTCTTGGACACAATAACTACTGGGAGACCCATTCGGACTCCTCCACTTGAAAAGTGAAATTTGCTTCCAAAAGCTTCGTCACCTCTTCACGAAGTGCCTTCTCATGAATGACCCCCAACCTCCTAAGCTTTTGAACCTTTGGCTTGGCACCTTCTTTTACATTGATTCTATGCTCGACTCCTTTAACTCCTTGCAACTATGTATATTCAATTGTAAATAGCTTTGGAAACTTCGTGAACATGTCTTCATACTCGTTTTTTCCTTTCTCTGCCAGGTCCTCTCCTAGCATGCTCCTTGTGTTCACTTTGGCAGGCTCTACAATTGCTTTTATATTGTCCTTCTCCTCCTTGACCTTCACATCATGCATCAATGCTTCCTTTTTGACACTTATCCAAAAAAGATCACGACATAATTGCATCAAGCCTTCCTCTACACTTTCTTTTGATGATGTAGACAAAGCATCACTTTCGTATGACGTAGTTTCTGTCAAGTCTGTATCTTGCATCTCCAATAGGGATTGTGTATGGCTCTCGTGTGTCTTCATATTGTAGACAATGGTCCTTCCTTTCTCTTGGTCAGGGATGGTGATCAAGCATGTCCCTTAATCCTGCTTAGCACCAAGGGTTATAAGCCATGGCCTCCCTAAAATGATCGGATAAGCATTCTCACCCGCTTGCATCACATAGAAATCAACCAAGCACTCAATCCCCAAGACTTTTATCTTCACATATTCAGCTATCGCAAGACACCTTGCCTTTGTGTGGTTGGCCATACTCATACGGATTGAAGCATTCACTGACATCTTGACTCATGCTTCTTTCATGATAGCCTTGGTCATGACACGCACCTGGGCACCACCATCCATATATGCTTGCACTTCCGTCTTCTTTCCCAACCTAGCTTCAACTATTGGCACCATATCCACTGGGTGACCAACCCTCAATGCTCTGATGCTTTTCCTTTTTGGAAGGAAGCCACGTACTCACACACTTGGTCCATTGCCTCCTCAATTTAGAATTCAAAGCCACCAACTGACCAAAAATATATTTTCCTTTTAATTTCATATGTTGTCGACAATATCATAGTCTTCAACACCTTGGCCAAGGGGGTAGTCCTTTGGACTAATTTTCCTTCTACATCACCACTTGCTACTCTCTGGTTTGTCTTCTACCTTAGCCTTTCCTTTCCTTGCTCTTGTTTCCCTCTCTTCTTCTGTCTCTTTCTCCCTATCATGCCTAGCTCTCTTATTGGCCAAAACATCCACATCTCGATGCTCAAGGGTAATGATGTTAATAGCCCTACCTTCTCTGTTGCAGGCAACGGTTGTGGTTGTTGTTGCGGTAGTGGTGCTTCTAGTGCCCACTCTTGATGATTTTTATCTATTCTCCCTCGACCACGTCCATATAAGGGGTATATCCCTTCTCTCTCTCTTGGTGGTTCAAGACAATCAAGGGCGTAGTGACCCTCTTCACCACAATTGTAGCATCTACCTTGTAGCCTTCATCCCCTACCTCTCCCAGCTAGCCACTCTGCTCTTTGGTTTCTATTCATTATGTTAATCCTTAATTCTTGCAACTGACCAGCAAGATCATGCAAAACCCAGGTTGTAACGGAATTTGGACCTTGAACCACTCGCTCCACTCTATCATCTGCTGCCATAGGGACCATTGGTTGCACCACAACTGGCTCAGCATGTGTCATGCCTTGCTCCCACCTTCTCTTGATCTTCTTGCTCTTGGCCTCGGCAATTTCCACAGCTCTTTCAAATGTAGTAGGCTCCTCTTGATTGACCTTCTCCATTACACTTGGATGGAAACAATCGATAAGCTGGCGCACTTTAAAGCAATTCCCTAGAGGTACTTGAGATGCCACCTCTAATTTCACCCAAAGTCCTTTGAGTGTTGCAAAAACTCTTTAAATTTATCATAAACATCTTTTGCAAACCTCTCAATTTTGTCGTTTCTTCTGTTGCAATTAGCTTCTTTCCAAACCTGTCAAAAATTGCCTGCTTCACCTGCTCCCATGTTTGCTTTTTGTCTTCCTCTAAACCTTCAAACCACTCGTGATTTTCTCCTTTGAGCGCAAGAGGAAATACATGAATCTTTTCCATCATTCACAATGTGCATACCAAGTGTATGCCACTCAAAGTCCGCTATCCAGTCCTTCATATCCTCCTTCCCTGTGAACACTGGCCGACTATATGCCATCCCTTTGAACTCGCTTCTCCCTTGCATGAGTAACTCCACAAAAGTTGAAGTCTTGTACCTCAACCAAACCACCACTTTTCTTCAATGAAGCGCAAACTTCACGGCAAAAACCGCTTCACCTGGGTGCACAACTAGCAAATTTTCGCACCCCAGCGGGATTGCCAAAGGATGCTGGAGCAAAAGACATCGTGCGCACACTCACACACCCAGACAACTCAACACCACACAAAGAGTTTACTTAAATTCCAACCCACACACACCACCACTCAAGATCTCCCTAAAAATTCTACCCACAAGCTCAATTCCAACTCCAAACACCTCGACTTACAAGCCCTTGCCTGCCCGCAGACACTACAAGGTGAATCGAGTTGATCAACACTTGAAATCACACTTGATGGTGAACGAAACATACAAGAAAAACCATCAAAAATTCAAAAACTCCATCCACAAAAGGCCTCTCTCAAACCTTTGCAAATCCTTCACCAAACTCCACCCTGTTGGACTCGTTGGAGTAGCGCCAACCCTAATGGCACCGCCACACGGTCACATAGTCTTACAGAAAGCGGCACCTTCTTCCCTTAATTCCTTGCATACACACATCTATGGAAACCTCAAACCTTCCATAGACTCTTCCAAGTGCAAAATTGAAGAGAGAAATCTCTCATTCACTCCTCCACACACTCAAAAACAGGTTGCGAACGCGACGCGACTGCATTAGACCACCTGTAGGAACCCTCCTTCCTCCCACAAACACAGAGGTGAAAGTGCCAAGACTTGGATTCAAAAATTCTCCCTCAGCTAGAACACTCATGGCACCGTGAGTGATGTGGAAAATTGAAGCCTTTTCACACCATTTTTTGTCATTTTTTACCTTTTTTGACCCAGTTTTGGCCAATTTTGATCCCCAACGGACATGTTTCGCGGGAAAAATCCCAAACGGGCTCCAAAATTCAACAAATTTTGTATGCTCAATCAGTGATGCCCAAATAACTTTTCCACATCCCCACATTCCATTTTTAACCACTTCTAGGGTGGTGCATGCATCACCGCAAATCAGGCACCGTAAATAGACAATTACTACATGTCCCAAACTTCTCGAGTGGGATGAGAGTGCCCATACTTGTTTCTTGCATTATTTACATTATATAAAGATAAAAAACATTCCCTAGAGCCAAAATAAGCCACCTAAAACCATATATAAGGCCCCAATACCCTATCCAGGCATGTATATGTGTCCGATTGCTGGCATGCGAACCTCACTATCCACAATGTGTAAACGCTGCATCTTTTTTTAAAACTTGCAACCACTTTGCAAAGATCCCAAATGCATGTATTTACATCCTTTTTTACATATGACCATGCATATATGCACTACTTTGTACATACCAAAAGTAATTTATCAATGTAACCTGTCATAATTGGGTTTTTTTCCCATCCACATCTCCTACGGAACATTG
Source organism: Adiantum capillus-veneris (assembly GCF_014529385.1). NCBI lineage: Eukaryota > Viridiplantae > Streptophyta > Polypodiopsida > Polypodiales > Pteridaceae > Adiantum > Adiantum capillus-veneris. The sequence continues at coordinate 9,427,039 of NC_140952.1, read as the reverse complement.
TACTTTAGTGGTGTACTAGGTGACTGATTGATCAAGTAAGCAGTTGTCGTAACAGCTTCTCCCCAAAATTATTGAGTTTACTGGGCCATAGATAACATAGAAGTGACACGTTCCTAAATGGTTCTATTCATCCTTTCAGCCACACCGTTTTGGGCGGGTGTGTAAAGCGTGGTAAATTGTCTTCTAATGCCTTGTTTACTACAAAAGTCCTTGAACTCAAAGGAGATGTGCATGCCTCCATTGTCATTGTGCAAAGATTTAATATTTCTACCCGATTGGTTCTCTATCAATGCTAAGAAATGTTGAAGGACACTAAAGACGTCGCTCTTCTGCTTCAAGAGATAAACCCACACCTTTCTAGTAGAGTCATCTATGAATGTCAGGAAGTTTAATTCTCCCCTAGAGACTTGACTGGCATAGGTCTACACAAGTCGCTATGAGAAAGATCTATAAGACTCCCTAACTCCTTTTCCAAAGGCGTTGATGTCAACCTAATCTGTTTTCCATAGGTGCAATGCTCACAAGAGAAGTTAGAGTAATCTAACGCAATATAATCAAAACATTGTAAGACTTTTATTCCCTTTAGACACATATGTCCTAACCGGCTATGCCACAACTCTATAGACGGCAGCTCGTCTACACAAATAGAATTCTCTTTCATAGAGGATACATAAAGTGAGTACAATGAGCCATACTTCTAGCCTTTAAGTGTGACCAAATTTCCCTTGTTGTTGATAATCCAAGAACCATGAGAAAATATAGTAGCGTAACCCAAATCATCCCGCTGTCCCAATTGACATCAAACTCTTTGCCATTTTGTGTACATGTCTGACATTATGCGGCATAAACATTGTAAGACTTTTATTCCCTTTAGACACATATGTCCTAACCGGCTATGCCACAACTCTGTAGACGGCAGCTCGTCTACACAAATAGAATTCTCTTTCATAGAGGATACATAAAGTGAGTACAATGAGCCATACTTCTAGCCTTTAAGTGTGACCAAATTTCCCTTGTTGTTGATAATCCAAGAACCATGAGAAAATATAGTAGCGTAACCCAAATCATCCCGCTGTCCCAATTGACATCAAACTCTTTGCCATTTTGTGTACATGTCTGACATTATGCGGCATAAACTCTATGCCATCATGCATAGAAAACTTGATGTTGTCCACACTGCATATATCAAGCTCATAAGAATTTTCTAGCTTCGTTATTCCATGTGTGGCAGTATATGTAGAAAACCACTTCTTGTGAGGAGTCACTTGAAATCTAGCACCTAAATACACAATCCAATTATGTGCATAACACTCATCAAGATCTAACAATGCATCAGGACTCAAATCCAACGTGAAAAGCAACACATCATTTGGCATGTGAGAAACTGTCTCAATGGCTGGAAACTCAACCACATAAATATCTTTAATTTTCACGCTACTTTTAGGTTTGTCAGACGTTGCTTTTTCATTTCACTTATCAAGCTTCATTGTGCGGCAATCTTTCTTCAAGTGTTCCTTTTTATGGCAGTAGTAACACTCAACATTTCTCATGTCTTTGCCGCAACTCTTGCTACAACCTTGTCTGCAATCCTAAGAACAACTACGGCTACGACCATGTTACCTTTGCTTGTTGCAATTGCCATTAGCCACATATGCATTACCATGCCCACTCGCATCAAGAGATTGACGTCTAATCTCCTCAGTGAGCAACACACTTGTGACATCATTGAACAATAACTTGTCATTCAGAGATGAATTGCTAATGGCTATGAAAAATATGCCCCATGAACTGGATAGAGAGTATAACAGGAAAATAGACTTGAGTTCATCGTCAAACACACTAAATCCCTGAGATGTAAATTAACTGAATGAGGAGTTGAACTCATTTCAGTGTCCAAAAACTATGCTATCTTCTTTCATGTTGAGCTTCATAAGCTTTTCCATGAGAAAACTTTGTTGGATGCGCTTTTTCTCTCCCATGCTGAACATAAGTTATCCCATAGAAACTTGACTGTCGTCTTCCCTATGATAGTGAAGAACATTGACTCGGCTAGAGGTGGATGTATTGTAGCTATGGCTTTTGCATATAGCCATTACCCTCTGCACGCTCTTCCAGTGGTTCTGATAGACCTTTGTTAGTCAAAACATCCTTCATGTGCTCTGTCCACAAGGTAAAGTTGCTACCATCAAACTTGCGAATGAAATATTCCTCCTTTTCTGAAGAAGAAACCATCACTGACAAGAGGGTTTGAGAGGTGACAAACTATGGCAAAAAGCTGCAAAAATTTGGACAGAGTAACCTTTGTATTGGGAGAAAAATGTCAAATGAAATAGGCTCAAAAGTGCCAACAATGAAAGTCACGACTCGCTTTGTATGAGGAGTCGAAACTCAACTCAAAACACATAAAATGTGCCAACTGCACTGACTGGACATCAAAAAACTGACATTGTCAGGCGTGTGACCGCTAACTTGACGTTAAAAGCACAAGAAACTGCCCAAATGCATATCCTATGGCAAAGGTATCGTAAGAGGGAAACTCCAGCTACTTGTATCACCGAATGTGTCTCAATATTTGAGAATACCCCAACTCAAAGGAAACCTCACCTATCAACCCTTCAAAGGCTAAAGCAGACACAAAATGACTAGCCACAATCTCAGAAAGGGCTCTTCTGGTCCAAGTCTCAGAAATGATCGGGAAAACTACCAAAATAGCCAAAAAAGGCTCCCCAAAAAGTACAATAGTCAGTGTTCGCAACTCAACGTACATGAGTGATTACGCACGAACAGGTGCAAGGAACTGGTGCATGCAATAAAAAGTATCCCTGTGGGGATTTCTGCTCTCAAAAGAGCTCAATAGCACTATGGTGTGCTAAGGCAAACAAGCATCTAACAACGTATCTATCCGTAGGGAAATTGTTGTCAAAATGAATGCCAAAATTGTGTGAAGAATGTTGTGTCTGTAAGTGTCTATAAGTGTCTCTAAGCCGGTGTTGGTATGTGCGGATTTCCATCGTTGAACGAAAATGCGCTAGTCAAATAGCCACCAAGAGAGTCGTAGCCAGAAAATCGTGTTGTAAAGTTTGATTGGTGCGCTCAGTGCTGATGTCGGGTGTCACTCCTCTATGGTAGAGGCACCTCACCCGTGCACGTGGCAAGCACAGCCGTCGGCAGGAAATGGTCGTCCACGAGAATGCTAGTGTCAGGGTCGGATGTCAAAAATCTGTCGTGTAATGTGCAAGAATGGTGTCATGGTTTCCGAGAATCTGAGCTAACCACGTGAAAGGACCGTCGGTGCCAAACCGATGCGAATCGGTACAAAACTCTGAAGTTGGTGTTGAAACGACTCTAATCACCGATGTCCACGCCGTCGGACGAGAGTCTCCATTGCCAATGTAAGAAAACCTTTCTCTCTCTCTCTCTCTCTCTCTCTCTCTCTCTCTCTCTCTCTCTCTCTCTCTCTCTCTCTCTCTCTCAAGCTCTCTTACTCTATCTCTCAATTTCTCTCTCCCTCTGCCTCTTTGGGTGTGTGTGAGCGGGGCTAGTAAACGGGGCCCAAGGTTTTCAAGGTCATCAATGGGAGAGAGACCTTGCACTTGTGTGTATGGCTTTGCATACTCTTTTTCTCTTCTCCAAATTCCAAACCTTGCTCGCTCTACCTCTTTTGAGTCAGAGAGAGAGAGAGAGAGAGAGAGAGAGAGAGAGAGAGAGAGATTCTCAATGTCGTTTGTTCTTGGCTTCGAGTACATGTGGGAACAACCCTTGCACACAAGTCATTTTTTTTAAAAATATGATATTGACTGCAAACTAACAAAAGCTTGCAGGCTAGACTGACGAGTTGCAAAACATTTGATGGGCCTGCCGAGATGGGAGGAGTGTGGGACTTGCTTGGTTCTCCTTGCTTAAGTGCTACAAGCCTTCAACACTCTCTCTATCTGCACGTCGTTTTGTTAGCAGCAAGCTAACTCATGAAACATTTTTTGAGATTTTTATTGTAAAAACACTTATTCTTTTGATAAATCTGGAATATTGTAACTCTTATTTTCCAAGTGGATATTGTAATCAATGATCCGGGGTTATAAGCTTCTAGATTGTATTAACCTATTCTTAGTTAGAGCTCCCAGATTATTAGTTTTTGACCAAAGAAACGTTGGCTAAGGTCTAAAGGCCAGTTTTTGTAATTTATTTTCAAGTTTTGGATAATAGAAACACAGTGTGAGTTAACGGTGCTCACTTCTTACCTTCTCGTGCTTCCTACTCCCTTCTCAGTTGTCCCATTACAGTGTCGTCTGTTGTTGCAACCCCAGGTAAGAGCTCTACGCATTGACATAAACATTTCATGGTAAACTATAGCTTTTGGCATCGTTGACCCGTGGCCTAATTTCAACATAAGTAGGAATTTTAGCTAGGATATCAAAAAGTAAGCATAGGCAGGGTATTGGGGCATCATTGCTAAGCATTTAGATGCATTCGGGGTAAAAAATGATTAGGTCAAAAACTCACTGCTATTAATAATCGCAATTGTTGCACTTAACCTAAAGTGAGGTTTGAGACCATAATCATGTGTGCTTAGTCTTATATACACGTCCTAGAAGTTTTGTAGCATTTGGATTTCGTTTGATGCTATAACGGTTATGATTTGTTTGCCGATTAGCAACTAGCTTTTGCTGACTTTGGTCATTAGAGTGTATCTTGTGTTTGTTTGGAGGTGATAACAACATACAAGTGCCCACCTAGCCAAGGCGCCCGTTGGGTCATCCGGCCAAAGTTTTGATGTGGTCACATTATTTTTCCGCTATTTAATACATCAAACCCTATAAAAGCCTAATGTCAATCGTCTATGTCAAGTCTGAGTCAAAGATGTAATTTTTCCAATGATGTATGTAAAGGTCCATGAGAAGTTGGCCACCGGCCACTTTAGAAATCCCTAGGTATATAATGCACTAAGGTTAGTGGGAAAGCGGAGATTATTTTTTGAAGATAAGGGACTACTGCGTTACGTACAAAGAGCTACCTCTTTGCTCTAACTTGTAATCATCGCTTTTGTGGCTACAGTAATCGAAATTCAGTTTTTTTTCTTGCATTGTGCTCCTCTTACTGTGCTCTTCCATTCAAGTGTAAGCATTCAAGATTTGGTGAAGGTTTCAGACGCATCCGTTTAGGCCTTAAATCGCTGTTTTGCATGTTTATATGCGTATTTTATGTTGTTTTGACCCTAGGAGAGGCTTTAGGGACCTAAAAACGACCCTTTAGGATCATTCGTTTACTATTTTTGCGTATTTTGGGACGAACGATCGCGATCGTTGTACCTTCCCAAAATGTTGTGATAGTGATAGGATATGTTCCTGATAGTCCCCTGTAGCTTCCCTTCAAGTTTCGTGCGATTCCGATATGATTTGCATGGTGAACGGGCGTGATGACTGTAGAACTATGTAAAAGGACATAGGCAGATTACTTGGCTTTAGTGTGATTGATTTGCTTGTAGAGTTAGTAGTTGCATCTCTTCGAGTTCACTTCATTAGGATTGACACCCTAGTGAGTTTCCATGCCTCATCCGAGTTGCTTCCCCTGTATCGATAATTTTATGTTGATGCTTGAGAGCTATGCTATGGACCTCCGTCGCGGCGACCCGCAAACATTGGCTCCATTGCAGGGGAATGAATCTTAGGTGATGAGTGACCGAGTGCGTATTCAGAGTTTTCTTAGTGTTCCAAAAGATAATTTCCATTCCATTTACATTTCAGTGAAGCATCTAGACAGGGGTTTAGTGCTCAGTGGAGTCTAGGGTCAGTGGACTGGCTAGATCTACTCTTGAGAGATATAAGGAGTTGTGAGTGAGGTTGCTTTAAGCATTTTTTCTCTTCAAATTTCTTTGTATCGATTGAGTACTGATCCATCATCCGTTTTTCATCATGTTTGTTTTGTTTGATTCATTTTCTTATGTTCTTTCATTTCTGTACTGAGGAGTAGGATAAGTAAATCACATTCCAGTCAAATTTGGGGTAAAAGTTAGAGTCGAGAAACCAGAAAACCATAACTTTGGCAAAAAGGCCATAAGACTCTGAAAATTTGAAAATCTGACCAAGCAGAGCTGAAATTGATTCAAATCACAAAGTGGTAGCACCAAACACTGGGAAATACTTGTCAGAGAGAGCCTGTAAAATTTCATCAGATTTGGCCTCTGTACTCGATCGCGATCGGTGTACCTCAATGTCAGAATTGTACAAGATTTGACATGTGCCTTCCTGATAAGATTCTAAACAAGTTTGTCTAAAGCAACCACACCCAAAAACATCAAAAATCAAGAAAATCAGGCCACTTGGATAAAACTAGCCTGACAGACCTAGAAAGTGCAAAATTTTGACTTTTGGTGATCCAAATGCAAAAAGACTTAGGGGATAGCCTTAAAACATCAGTGTCTACAAGCATGCCAAATTTTGTCTAATTTGGGCTCCAAAGTACGATCGCGATTGGTGTACCTAAGTGCCAGATTTTGACCATATTTCATCTGTGGGATCCTCAGGTGTATACAAACATAAAAGTCTAAAGGACCTAGGATCAAAAACCACAAAAAACAGGTCAAAACGACTGAATACAGATCCGAGTAAAAAACTGCTAAACTGGCATAGAAATTGACTTTCAGTAGACCAAAACACATCAAAACTAAGAAGAAAGCATACAGAGGGATAGCCTGTACACAGGAAAACCCCAGATAGCTTTCAAATCCCAAAACAAACACCAAAATCAAGTCAAATTGACAGATTTAGGAAAACACACACTTCCAACCAAGAAAGGGTAGAAACTTGACTTTTTTTAGTCCAAATTCAAAAAGATTTGGCAGGTAGTCTTAAAATAGCCTAGTGAACAAGCTGGTGAAGTTTCATCCAATTTGGGCCCCAAACTACGATCGCGATCAGTGTACCTCAGTCCCAGATTTTGACCATACTTTACCCACACATACACTTAGGTTATATAAGATAGCAGGAGTTTTCAAAATTCCAAAAAGTGACCGAAATAGCCAAAAATAGCAGACAAATAGAAAACCACTGCAGCAGACCAAGATCTAGTGAAAACATGACTTTTTCTTGTCCAAATTCAAAAAGATTTGGGGAGTAGACTGTACACATCATTGTCTACCATATCCACAAGTTTCATCCAATTTGGGCTCAAAAGTACGATCGCAATCGGTGTACCTCAGTGACATTTTGAGTTCAGATTTGGTGAGTAGGTAGCTGATAACTAGACAAACAACTTTCTCAAAAGAACCAGGGTCTAAAAACCAACAGACAATTTTCAAATAGTGCAAACACTGATCACTGATCCTTCAGACCAAAATTTTGAGAAAATTCAAGTTTTTGTGATCCAAATGCAAAGTGGGTCTCGAAATAGACTAATCATACCCATGTCTATCAACTCCAAAAATTTCATGCAAAAAGGAGCTGGAGCTACGATCGCGATCGGTGTACCCCAATGACATTTTGGACTGAAAATTTATAAGTAGGTACAACATATTTTCCAAAAGGAGCAAGGTCAAAAAAGCAAAAGCATGTGGTCAAAAGTCCCATTTACACAATCAAGCCAACATATTTTCCAAAAGGAGCAAGGTCAAAAAAGCAAAAGAATGTGGTCAAAAGTCCCATTTACACAATCAAGCCAATAACCGCAGAACCACCTGGGATTTGGGTTTTCATTGGTCAAAACATCTCCAAATTCAAAAATACAAAGACACTTGGTATCAGGACATCAAGGGCTAGCTACTGTGCAAAAATCTTTAAAATCTGTGACATGGGGTCAACGATCGCGATCGGTGTACCTCTACATAGTGGGGGTATCTGACTTCATAAGTTTGTAGACCTACTTGAGTACATCCCAAATCTCAAGTTTGAGTGAAAAATACCCTCTGGAGGCCAAGATACAAGCACAAAATTTCCTGTGTTCTGGTCCTGAGACTGTTTTGAGTGTTGTTTCAAGTGCAGTTCACTAAAATTGCTCTAACTTTTGATAGACAACTCCAAACTGAGTCAGGTATAGCTAGGAAGAAATCTTGTGGGCAATAGCACACACCTAGACTTTTAGGTTTCCTAATTCCTAATTCTAGATTTTTCTAGGTTTCCTAATTCCAAACTTTTAGGGTACCCAGAACCAATTTCCAGAGACCAAAAAAGTCACAAATTCCTGACTTTTTAGAGACTTGGACCAGGGGCAAAAAGGAATTGTGTGCACTAAGACAAGGTGTTCTTATCTAGGACCATCTTGAGAGTATTGAGTGAGGCTTAAACATGACAACTCATCCATCATTGGGGTTTCCCACTCAACTCAGAGCTATACCACCTACACAAACAACCAGAAATAGTGCAACACCTATAACAAGAGGGTTGAGACAAGACCATGAGGCTTATCAATCATATCAAGCCAAACCTCAAGGCATGGCTCATGGATATTTGTCAAGTGATCATGTAGCTCACCGAAAACCAAACCAATCAACAAAGATGCGGGAGTTTGGAAGAGCAAAAGTGGAAATTGCTGGAGACGGAGAAGCATCTTCTAATCAACAAACCAAACGTGAGATTCATCAAAGCCAATGAATCCATGAGAGTGCTTACAGATTACACTCATGAGGGCTTATAAAAATTCACAAATGGGGAGCCATACATCTTCTACAGGTGTGTAGAGCCCAATGCCAGGGAGTTGACCACCCATAAGAACCTCTATGCATTCACATATACGAATTCCCACGGAGTTCAAGTTTTGATGGTAGATAAGTATGGAGGTGAGTACAAACTTGTCAATACAATTGACTTAGAACAATACACATACAAGGGTACACCGATCTCCACTTACTTTCAGCCAAAAATGATGCCAGAGTACACATCAAAGAGGATTCCATCGGGATTTTCTCCGAGAAGAGAGGAAAGAGCGGGATCCGACTGTGCAAAAGACCACAAATTGGTTGGATTGGTGACTGAACCACATCGATTAAGACCATATCAATTGGCCAAATGTGTCAAGAAGAAGTATGATGGGTTAAGGGATCCATACGTACATGCATCCTTGTTCAAACAAGTGTTAAGAGCCGAACAAGTATTTTATTTTCATACATAGTATGAGTGATTTGGCTTAACCTTGGAAGGGATAGCATTGAATTGGTTCCAACCGTTGGACAAAAATGCCTTCTCAAACTTTGAACAACTGTTGCAAGAATTTGTTGTGGAGTTCTCTAAAAGTGGAATCAAGCATAACACAGTGTCCCAAATCTATGCATTCAAGCAAAAAGAAGATGAGAGAGTGAAGGAAGCATCGCTACGCTTCAAACAATATATAGAGAGATGTCCGAAACGCGAGTTACCACAGGATGAAAGATTATCAATTCTCTTCATAGAGGGTTTGATAAATGAAACTCTCAAGAAAGATTTGCACTTAAAAGGATGTATTTCCTTTGAACAAGTCACGAGAGAAGCGTTATACCTAGTTGACAATTGTAAAGCCTATGGCGAGGAAATTGGTGATACAAAGATCACTATGGATAATGCTCCTTTAGCATCTAGTGAAACCAACACAAGGCAATTGGTTATCTCTCAATTAATGACGAACCTAGACCTAGATGAGCTAGCAGTGCAGGTAGCACAACGAAATAAAATGGTGTGCCATTGAGCAAAAATGGACCAATCATGAGATGAGTGAGTGCTACTATAATCAAACCTACACGAGGGGGACACTATTTGGACATCAAATAGAAAAACAAATGCCTTTACCAAATCATCCATTATTTCAAAATAGGGTTGTATCAAGGGCTTTACAAAGAGCTGAGGTATCACAACCTAGGCTAGGACAAGAACCTACGAGAAAACTCTATTCATTGAATGAGGACACTCTGATGTTCATAGCCAATCAAGAGCATAGACCAGAGACCATTCTGGCTAAGCAAGAACAACCATCAATTGTGCCACCAGTGAATCAACAAGATGGACCATGCTACAAGTGTGGAGGTAACCATTGGGCAAAGAATTGTTCTCGTGTAGAGATAATTGGATATTGTTCGGAGTGTGCCATTACACACATTGTTCCAAATTTTCCAAAACACCGAAACAAATAGGGGAAAACAACAATGAATGTTGTGGGAGTGTTACCTTCTCCAAGTGGATCCAAGGCAGAACCCAAAATTCCTGTGAAGGTAGTGACGGGAGCCCAAGCAAAAGAAAATGCTGAGGACCAAGCTAATGAGGAGAAAGATCAACAACCCAAACAAGGGGAGACAACTAGTGTGTCAGTAAGGACTGGGAGAAAATCCTGGAAAGCCAAAAGAGACAGAATTAAAGCAAAAACAATTACAAAACAAACTGCACTACAAATAGAATTACAAGAGACAAAGGAGCAGTTAAAACAAGAACTGGAAAACAAAACGATGGTGAGCGATAAGAAACCAAGGAACGCGTCTTCTGGAGGATCTGTATTGGTAGACAAAGTCCTAGAGCCATTAGATGCTGCACTGGAAGCATATGAGGCTAGATTGAAACCCAACCAAACCCTAGAGCAACGAGGGATGAAATATCCTCATGTTGAGGTAGAGACTGAGAGGTTGAAAATGTGTAAGGAATTGGTAAAAACTGCACAGGCAATGATGGAGCCTGAAGCACCAATTCCACCTCCAGAAACAAAACCAAAAAGTGTTGGATTTGAAATGCCTAAGGCAAAGGTTGTTGAAACATTAACTCAAAGAAACATTGAGTCAGAATCACAAAAGGATATCCAAGCAAAGACTGCAACACAAGAAACCAACAACCTAGAAATTCAACTAGATGATCGAGTAGTGGCCAACACCACTAATGATGCAAGGTCAAAATCACAATTTATGGCACCTATCCCAGAGATAGATGAGCCATGGCCAAATGAATTGTGGGAAGCAATTAGAAGTGCAAAAGATGGAAGTGCGACTTTCCAATCTGCACCCATAATTGAGGTCAATACAGGGAATAAAGTCTATGAGGGAGACATTCAATCTCTAAACGGAGATGCAGGGACGGAAGTTTCAATTGAAAGCAAACCAGAGTCCTTGAAGACCTTACCCTCATACATAGGAGAACATGAGGCAGACTCAGAGACTAGAGTGGTGCCATCTCAGAGGAAACCCATATCCAAGATGATGGATACAAAGAGTATGCAAGAGTTGATGTCAGCTCCAATACAGTGCACCATTACTCTATCTGAACTGCTTAAGATTAGACCACATGTATGGGATGAAGTAGGCAACAATTTGGGGAAGATGCGATTAAAGATACCTCTTCAAGATCTACCCTCAAATGAACAATCAAACAAAACTCAACAAGAAATTGCGGACGCTAAACATGTGCCAATAAACAAGGTGGGGGAATATTTCGAAGGAGAAGAAGGAAACACCACCTTACCTGTGGAATACAAAGGAGTTAAAACATTGGTTGTACTTGATAGTGGGGCTGGAGTAGCCATAGCCACAAAAATTGTTTGGGAAAAATGGAGTAGACCAGCGCTTAGGAAAACTAGAATGAAGCTGCAACTTGCAGATGGATACACAGAAAAAGCTCTGGGTATCCTAGAGCAAATTATTGTGACTTCTTGTGGAATTGAATATGAACATACATTTGCAATAGTAGATTTTGGAAAAGGGAACAATTTTGATATCATTTTAGGAATACCTTTCATGCGTCAACTTAAGATGGTTCAAGATTGGGGCTATGACTATATCTACTTGAGACATAAAAAGATCACCACAAAAATAAGCATAAAAGACCATAGCTATAGAGATGTGAATAGAAATCCATTAGAAGAAATTGACTCTTCTATAGTCGATGGGAAAGAGATACCTGCGTGGCTACAAACCAAACAAGAACTTTGGATGTGTGGTGCTTCGAAGTGTGGAAGCTTAGTGAAGGAGGATTGCATCCTAGAAAGATCAATGGACGATGAAGCTTACATACCGGAACCCTTTCCAGAGGAGTTATTTGAGACATTTGGATGGACTCAAATATTGACAACCTTGGATGTGTGTGTGAATGAGGTGACCCCAACTAAATTTTGTGATGAGGAAGGGTATGATATAACTCCCGTATTTACGATAAAGGTGTTGAAGGAAGCTAACGAGATTTGTGAGTGTGAAGACAAAAAAGGTGAAACAGATAGCTACATCATGGAGCATGATGCCAAAGTGCACATGAAGAAAGCAGAGCAACAACGAGAATATGTCATCATTGACATACCTGAAGAATCGACAAAAGCTATTTCAAAGAAGCCGACTCCAGAAAAAGTGCAAATGAAAGTAGATGAAGGAGAAAAGCTTCCAAGTTCAACGACAAATCTTCAACAAACGCAAGATCAAAAGAAGAACAGGGACAAGGAAGAAGATGGACTATCTCCTACGATGATCAAATTCAATTTATGCGGACAAACAGGGCTCAAGGTTACATGTTCGGCGGCAACAGATCCAGAAGCAAGAATCTAATGACTTATGGAACATGGATCATGATGGGAAAGCCACCAATCAATGAGCTAGAAGAAACAGTTTACACAAGTTCAAAAATGCCGATTCCTAGCTTTGGAGTGGCAGAAGCTGTACTCAAATTAAGTACCGGGGAGTATAAAGATACTTTCCACATAATCAACTCCCATCATATCAAAGAGAGCCTGGTCCTGACAGAAAGCTAGAGGAACATCTTCTTTAGACAACAATCAAAAGCTTCAACAACAACAACGGTAAGACTCCATGAAGCTTCTCAAATCCATGCAGAGAATAAATCACCAACCATCATGGAAAAAGGTAAAGCAAAGGTAAACATTGAAGTATATCAACCTCGCTAGACGACTTTACCTTCAACGAGCTTCCATCAAATTTCCCACGAAGCCTCTACATCAAGAGCCACACCATCAACAATGCAATGGAAACCAAAGCAAAATGTCTATCAACCAAAGTTTCCATCACAAAAAAGCATCCAGAAGAAGCCGAATAATGTCAAGCAGGTGTTGGTATCCAAACAGCACATCCAAGTCAAAGACCCAGTTTGGATACATGAAACACGGGTTCAACCGCAACATCAAAAGGTGACAGGGTGGATAGCATCAAATGAGTCAATCACTGCTCAAGGCTACTTCCAAGGAAACACTAATGTTTGGGCCAAAAAGACTAAAGTAACAGCCTGGACCTACCCACCTCAATCAACGAGTTCTACAAGGAACAAGACGTGCTATCAACGGAATACAAAATACTCACGGAAGCGAAAGAACACCAACAAAAGTCAAACAAAAATACCTTCCAAGCGGGCAATGTGAAAATTTTGGGTACCAAAATCAGACTTCAACAAAGATATCCAACACAAACAGGTGAATCAGCGGGTGATTCCAGTGAAGCTACTCGAAGCACAAGGATGCTATGAAGGTAACACCCAAATATGGTTACCCAAAGTAGTTGCTCAACCTAGAGCCACTAAGACCAACCAAGTAGCAAAGGACCCCACACAAAGACAATCAACAACAACAAAGAGCCAATGGAGACCAATTACAACCAAGGCTGCTACAATCTACATATGGATACCTTGTCATGAATTACAAAAGCAAGGCTTTTACAACGAAAATCATCAGGTTTGGATACCAAAGCTTAGTGTCCATCAAATTGTAGAAGAAGATAAAATGCCAAAGATGGTCACACAAGGACCAAAAACAAGATGGGTTCCAAAATTGCTAGTGGAAACTCAATCAGAGAGAACCCACACATCTCGACAATCGCTTCTCATGGAAATTAATGCAAAGCCTACATCAAGCCCTATCAGTGCTAAAGGACTTGTTTTACAAAGCAGTATCAACATACAACAAGCAAGCCAAGAGGAGCCAAAATATGCCAACCTATTCGACAAAATGGTGGCATCCAAAGACCAACACAATGATAGAGGCCTTAATCTCAAGAACTTATGGCATTGGGTTTCAGGCCATGAACAAGTAAGTCCAAGTCGCCATTAAAAATACATGGCATTAAAGTCAAGAGTCGGGCAGCTGAGCCACTAAATGAGCAAGGCATTAGTCCCAAAGCTTCAAGTAATATTCTCTGTGTTCTAAGAGTCTTAGCTATTCTAGGTACTGCTCAAGGTGGAGGAGTTGAGCATATTTATGTTGTGTCGCTCATGCTGGTATAGGTGAACATAAGAGTCCAAGTCTATGTATTTTAAGTTTTGTTAAGTGAAGAAGAGAGTCCAAAAGACACTCACGCACTACGCATAGTGAGGAATGAGTGGAGAAGCTTCTACATTGAAAACCCTTCTTGGAAACGTGCAAGCTATTGAGAAGTCCTTTGATGTCACATGTGCTACATTTGTTCCTTGAAGCACCCAACAACTCATTTTTCACACCGCATGATTTTCTTGAAAGAACTCTTGTGTGCATATAGAGTGTCCCATAATTGGCACTTACATTAGGCACTCTTCCTTTGTTTCTCCCAAGCACTCACCTTGCATGACAGGTACTTCCAGTCCAAATGCTCAACTCCAATAAGAGCGTATACCAAAGGCACTTTTTTCCCACCGGGTTTTTTCCCTTTGGTCATCCAGGTTTTAAGACTCTAATCTAGACCTCATCATCAACTTCTTGTATATATTCCTTCTACATCAACAATAAGGAAAGGGCTACAAATCAATCAACAACAACTTGGAGCAAAAACAGCAGGTCTCCATATGCTTATCAAGAGCATCTTTTATCTTCAAGGGTAACAACCAAGCTCCATCCAACAATGGCAAGTCAAAGAATGGCCTACAACATCAAGAAATGAGAAATTTAGCAAGCGAGCTATCCACAAAGTCAAAAATAGCTCACACAGTGCTTCAACATTGGTGACCTATTGCAGACAACTCAAATTGCAGTGGACCTTGAAAGAATATCTATCATAAAGTCCACGCCACAAGGAGGATTAGTTCCACACGATCAAACACTTCAACATCCATCTTTACGGCAGCTAAGATTGACAACCAAGAGGCGAATGCACAACAAGAAGAAACGTTGCCTCGATAATCAAAGCTCAAATCATGTATCAACAACATGACAGCTATGCATCACTCAAGGAAGGGGGGAGCGTCATCAACAACAATGCACTCCCAAGATGAAGACCAACCTTGAAGACAAAGCTGAAGACAACCCTATGACAAGACTGCACAAGATCATGTCAAGGGACCACACGAACTAGGAAGGGGGGAGTGTTTGGAGGTGATAACAACATACAAGTGCCCACCTAGCCAAGGCGCCCGTTGGGTCATCCGGCCAAAGTTTTGATGTGGTCACATTATTTTTCCGCTATTTAATACATCAAACCCTATAAAAGCCTAATGTCAATCGTCTATGTCAAGTCGGAGTCAAAGATGTAATTTTTCCAATGATGTATGTAAAGGTCCATGAGAAGTTGGCCGCCGGCCACTTTAGAAAGCCCTAGGTATATAATACACTAAGGTTAGTGGGAAAGGGGAGATTATTTTTTGAAGATAAGGGACTATTGCGTTACGCACAGAGAGCTACCTCTTTGCTCCAACTTGTAATCATCGCTTCTGTGGCTACGGTAATCCAAATTCAGTTTTGTTTCTTGCATTGTGCTCCTCTTACTCTGCTCTTTCATTCAAGTGTAAGCATTCAAGATTTGGTGAAGGTTTCAGACGCATCCGTTTAGGCCTTAAATCGCTGTTTTGCATGTTTATATGCGTATTTTATGTTGTTTTGACCCTAGGAGAGGCTTTAGGGACCTAAAAACGACCCTTTAGGATCATTCGTTTACTGTTTTTGCGTACTTTGGGACGAACGATCGCGATCGTTGTACCTTCCCAGAATGCTGTGATAGTGATAGGATATGTTCGTGATAGTCCCCTGTAGCTTCCCTTCAAGTTTCGTGCGATTCCGATATGATTTGCATGGTGAACGGGCGTGATGACTGTAGAACTATGTAGAAGGACATAGGCAGATAACTTGGCTTTAGTGTGATTGATTTGCTTGTAGAGTTAGTAGTTGCATCTCTTCGAGTTCACTTCATTAGGATTGACACCCTGGTGAGTTTCCATGCCTCATCCGAGTCGCTTCCCCTGTATCGATAATTTTATGTTGATGCTTGAGAGCTATGCTATGGACGTCCGTCGCGGCGACCCGCAAACAGTGTTATATGCGAGTTTTCTATTGTTTCCAAGAGATTGACACCCTCTTGTACCCTCTATCCACTAGTCAAGTTAGCTTCATCCCAAGGATTGACAATTATGTTCGTGGTTCTCGCTATATCTATAATAAGATAGGAGCGAGGTTAGAAACCCATCCCACATTTGGAGCCATTTTCGGGAATCGAATAGATCTAAACTAGGGAAAACACAAGCGTCTTGTGTAGTTGTCCTTTAACTTCCTTTAGGTTCACCTAGAGTTAAACTTTATCTTTAAAACCGCATAGCTTAAGAATGGCGTCTTTTGTTGTGTAGAGGTAGCTTGAAAGTAGATTGTAGGATTGTAGGATTAGATTAGGATTTTGAGAATGATTGATGGGCGAGACAAGTCTTAAGATCAAGACTCAGGAAACCAACAAAAACAAGAAAACAAGTGTTTGTGGACACTTTCCACAACCCCATTGCAATAGAATCTAGGAGTAGGGTAAGTAGAATCCGAGGTAAGATCTCAAAGCATTGCTCACTCCAAAAGAATCAATTGTGAGTTGTTTATGTAAAGTTGTAGAATTTCAAGTGTAAGGCTTGAAACAACACCAAAAGACTATCGACCACTAAATCCGATTGGAGATTATACTCTAAAAGTTGTATTAACCAGTGGGTAAGCTTAAAGATGCAATTGAGATAAATTTTTAAGAGTTTGCATAAACTCAGGTTATTTACTTTTTCTTGAGATTTTAGGACAAATTAAGTTTTGACTTAACTCAGAGGCTTAAAAGAGGTCATTAAAAGACTGTCCATCGAAAAAATTGCAAAAAGTGTTCATTTTAGGCCAAAAGTAAATAATCACGTTTATTTGCTTTCAGCTCAGAATTGACCAAGGTTAATACCAGAGACTCTATGCATGATTATCAACATCTTTTGTAAAGGCTCATAGAATGTGGATCACATAATTGACCAAAATCTTGAGAAAAACTAAAATTCGTACTGATTGTAGAGAATTTGAGGTGACTTGGTAAATCTTGCTCAAATTTAGTGAAACTTGACTCAGAGGCTTAGATTAGAGTGTTAAACATGTGTTTAGGCTCAAATGACCAAAAATATGTAAAAATTTGCCAAAAGTAAATAATTGTAATTATTTACTTTTGTCCTATTTTTTTACTTTTTTGACCAACTAAGCATACCACAAGTTTTATCATGTTCTATTGAGCACATATATTAAATTTGGTAAGATTTGGATCATTAAAGTGGAAATTGTGTCCAGATTTGAAAAGTCAATCTTTTGTAGACACAAAACTGTTGATAAATTGATCATAATTTACCCAAACTTGGTGAAACTTGTCTAGGGAGCTTAAGTTGAGTTGCTTAACCAGTTTGTATCAACATTTTGGTAAAAAGTTGCAACAAAATACCATAAGTAAATAATCGTGATTATTTACATCTGCTTCAGAATTGAACATTTTTGCACAATTGAGTATACCACAAGGTCAAGCATATCAAGTAGACCCCACAAATCAAATTTGGTGAACTTTGGATCCCAAAAGTGAGAGTTAAGCCAGATTCTTGAGGACGGAGTCTGCGGACACTAAACAGTTGATAACTTGGACAAATCTTGTTCAAATTCAGTCAAACTTGTCTAGAGACCACAACAAGGTGATTACCTAGAAAAAAAAGTCTAAAAAGTGTAAAAACTGAGAAAAGTAAATAATCATGATTATTTACTCTACTGAGACCTAGAGACAAGATTTTTGACTTTTGAGCTTATACAATGTTAGAACAACATAATACAAGGCCACTGGTCAAATTTGGGTTCCATCGGGTCCAAATTAGTACATGCTAGCTCAGGTTCAAGGTTGCAAATTAGTCCTTTAGCTCTTTGCAAGGGTAGAATCTAGAAGTCTCAATTGCTGACTCACATAGCTCATATTAAAGTGATATACATAAACCAATCTCAAAAGTTAGCAGAAATTGTACAAACTTTGTGAAAAATTACTAACTTGGTTAAAACTGACACGGGAATCAGGTTGCAAGCAAAGAATTGAGAGCGTGACAAGAATTGCATTTGAGTCAAGTGGAAGAATAGATAACAAGTCAATCCACAGGTAAGTACTCTATCTAGGGCTTAACAAGTCTATATGAACCTTAGATTTGGTCGTATACTAGTAAATCAAGGCATATTTGGAGAGACCGCTAGTAGAGTATCCATCGAAGAGAGTGTGAATCAAGGTGATCATTGGATGCTATACTTGAAGAAGTCTCAGACACCTATTCCGACTCAACATTTGAAATGTCTTCCTATTCGACTCATTCAAGAATCGGAACGACAGTGCGATATAAGCACATGCTCACCTTTTATAAGACTAATGGCCATGGATCTCATATTTATTTAGATCTTAATGAGGAGTATGACATTTGCATTGATGACCATGACATAGAGTTTGAAGAGAAAATAAGGGCAAACAAACAAGGGAAAATGTATATGGACAAAAACGAGACTCAGTATTTAAAAGTTGATAACCCTGATGTGATAGACAAATGGGGATTAGAGGTGAATACCATAATTCCAGATATGGAAGCCAAAGAAGGTCCACTGACTTTAATTTTGAGGGTTACAATCAAGTTGATCTGAAACCTTTGTATGGACTTCTCAGCCAAATCAGGGCAGTTAACACCCATGAAAATCATCTATATCTTCAAAAATCAAAGATAAGGGTTCAGTAGACTCTACCAACTTACCTTTGTAGGGATTTTTATAACAATAACTTCGTTATGATGAGTCCTGAAGAGGTAGAACAGACCATATAGCAAGGGTACTCTATAAGAGATTGGATATTGGGCCAAGGCCAAGGACCAGAAACTATTGCAAGAGAGGAACACTGCCAGAGATCTTTTGGGAGCAATGTTAGAAAACCTGTACCTACCTCATCACAAAGAAAACCAAGTGACACTAAAGTCAGTCTAGGACTACATGAGTCACTATTTCCAATAGATTGGTTTGAAGGACTCGAGACAAGACCAATTGTCATAAGAGCTAGAGTTCAACCAAACAGACATGTCAGACCAACTGATTTTCAAAAATGGGTCAGAAAATACAGTGGATATGGGGATCCATATGAGCACTTAGCAAGCTTTAATCAACTGCTAAGATTAGAACGCATATTTGATTTCCACACTCAATTTGAGGAAATTGGAATGACATTAGAAGGAAAAGCATTGACATGGTTCCAAAACATTCCACCAAGGTCAATCATGGACTTAAATACATTAGCTCAGGGATTTGTAGCTGCATGTTCCAAAACGGGGATCAAACATAATATGGTAGCTCAAATCTATAGCTTCAAACAGAAACAAGGTGATTCTATTAGGGATTGTGCAACTAGGATGAAGCAATACATTGCAAGTTGCCCATAATTAAAAATACCTGCAGAAGAAAGGTTAGTGTCATTGTTTCTAGAAGGATTGCTAAACAAAGAGCTTCATGCTATACTGGATAGCAAGAAGCATATGACTGTAGAAGAGTGTATATCAGATGCTATTGACTTGGGAGACAATTGTGATATTTTCAATGAAGAAGATGTCTCTAAGGATACTCAAAGTGAAAAAACAGCATCCTCAAAACCAACACAAGTGGGAACAACTGTGACAGCACCACTTGCAACCATACAAGACATGATCAAAAGGATGAACGAAATGATGAATAACATGCAAAAAGCACCTATGAGAGGACGAGGGCAAGGGATGCCTCAAGAGGGACAGTCAATTAGCCACAAAAATGGTGTGCTATCGAGGGAAAATGGACCAACCATGAGACTAATGAGTGTTATTACCGACCAAAGTACGATGGAAATGTTCAGCATGTGCCCATGAGGCCACAATGATAACCCATGTATAGATATCAACCTAGTATGGTCCCAGCACAAAGACCACCGATGGGTATGGAAAGACCACAACCAGTGTTGGATCAACAACCTCCATATCTTGGACATAATGCAGTGCTTGTAAAGTACATGCATTCATAAGGAGTCATAGATGAACAAGCACTAGTGCCTGTTACACCTTATGTTGAGCCTAACCCATCTATAGTAATGGTAGAAGGGGAGTGGTATAATTCACATCCACCTTCAATGGAAGAACCTGTGACTTATGCTACACCAGAGCTTACACCGATGTACTATGTAGCTAATCAAGGTGTTATATCTCCTATGGTAAGACCCATGATTAAGCCAAGGACTGGAAATTGCCATAACTATGGTGCAGATGATCATTGGAAAAATGAATGCCCAGAACGTGACAAGAACATTAAGACAATTGAAGCTTTTTATACACAATGTTGCAAATGTTAGGAAATAAGACGTAGCTAAATAGATAATTGAGTAGATTACTTAATGGAGAGAGACAGATTTATATACACGAGATTATAGAGTAGAGAGAGAGAGAGAGAGTACACACAATATACGTGGTTCACCCAATGTGGGCTACGTCCACGGGAAAGCAGCCACTCAATGGCTTTAGTACTTCAAAACAAGAAGTAGTTTACAAAGGGATTATACCCTTAATGGAGCTCCCGCCCTGCTTCACTCTCACCACCTCACACTCACCTTGTTGCATCAATTTCACACTATGAAATGTGTGTAGAAATGGCCTCCTTTTATAGGCCAAAAGGGCTGCCCTCTCTTATGAGAGACAGCCATGTGTAGCCGCCCTTGTGCGAATAAGTCCAAATCGGACCCTCCAATCCGCCCATGTGTGGCTGCCCTTGAGAAGACAAGTCCGCTTTTGAATTCGGCCACCGGCCATTGACTTCCGACCACCGGCCAACCGACCGGCTGTTTTCCGACCACTTTCCGGCCGCCGGCCGGCCATAATATTCCGGCGAAAAAGAATATTCCGGCGAAAAAAAGTCTCAGGGGCCTCCACCCCCGAGACCTTTAAAGTTGCCCCTGATTCTTGTCCGTGAAAATTTTGGTTTTCGGTGAGTGATTTTCCTTCACGCACGATGGCTTCTCCTCATAATGGGGGCCTTACAAATGTGCGCTTTTACCACAGAAAATTACAAGGGTAAATCAGGCTCCATACTTAACAATCTCCCACTTGGAGACTGATCTCCAAATCAAACCTGTGACTGCTTTCCATTCTGGCTTCTTATCCTTGAATGCCGATTGAAGATGAGCAAAAGCTCAACTTCTCCTTGTTGACCACCTTTGTAAACATGTCTGTAGGATTTTCACTTGTATGCACCTTTCCTAACTTTAGTTGTCCCTCTTCCAAAAGAGTGCGTATGAAGTGATATCTCACCTCAATGTGCTTTGTCCTTGAATGAAAGGCTGAGTTCTTCGCAAGATGGATAGCGCTTTGGCTATCACTGTACAAGACACAATTGTCTTGTTTGAATCCAAGCTCTTCTAAGAATCTGTGAAGCCACAGAATTTCTTTGCTTGCCTCCGTCATTGCTACATACTCTGCTTCCGTGGTAGAAAGTGAAACCACTTTCTGCAGCTTTGAAGCCCAGCTTACTGCTGTGCCTCCAACCGTGAACACATAGCCATTAGTGCTCCTTCGAGTATCTTTGTCACCTGCCATATCTGCATCAGCATACCCTTCTAGAAAAATATCAGTTCCTCCAAAATACATAGCATTTGTTGTTGTCCCTTTTAGATACCTAAGTATCCGCTTCACAGCTTGCCAATGCTCTTTACCTGGGTTGTCCATGAACCTACTCACAACTCCCACTGCATGTGCAATGTCTGGCCTTGTCCAGACCATAGCATACATTAGAGAACCTACCGCTGCAGCATATGGAACTTTAGACATATAGGCTATCTCCTCTTGTGTCTTTGGACACATATCCTTCGTTAGTTTAAAATGACCAGCCAAAGGTGTAGAAACTGGTTTTGCATTTTGCATTGCAAACCTTTCTAGTACCTTCTTGATGTAATCTTCTTGAGATAGCTTTATTGTCTTCTTCTTCCTGTCCCTTGATATTTTCATACCAAGTATCCTCTTTGCAGCACCTAAATCTTTCATTGAAAAAGATTTGGACAGATCCTCTTTTAGGTCTTTGATGTCCTGCATGTTAGCACTTGCAATCAACATGTCATCAACATACAACATTAGGATGATGAATTTCCCATCTCCCAAATTCTCTGTGTAGACGCAGTGATCTGAGTTGCATCTTGTGAATCCATGATCCAACATCCATCGATCAAACTTCAAGTACCATTGTCTTGATGCTTGCTTTAAACCATACAAGCTCTTCTTTAATCTGCAAACCATTTTCTCCTTACCTTTTACTTCATACCCCTTTGGTTGAAGCATGTAGATTTCCTCCTCTAAGTCACCGTGAGGGAATGCCGTATTTACATCCATTTGCTCGAGATTTAGATCATGAGCAGCCACAAGGCTTAAGACAAGCCTAATTGAGTTCATTTTTACAACACGAGGAAATATTTCATTGAAGTCAATACCTTTCTTTTGAGAAAAACCTTTTACCACAAGCCTAGACTTGTACCTTTTCTTCCCACCTTCTTCTTCCTTTAGCTTGTACACCCATTTGTTTTGAAGTGCCCGCTTACCTTTTGGCAACTCAACCAACTCCCATGTTTGGTTGCGATGTAGTGAATCCATCTCCACTTGCATGCTCTTCGTCCATTCTTCTTTGGATTCATGTTGCATAGCTTCTTCATATGATTCCGGCTCTCCAGAATCTGAGATCAAGAGATGGTTGAAGGAAGGAACAAACCTTTCTGGAGGTCTACTTGCTCTTGTAGATCTTCGGGGAATAGGTTGAGGCTCCTCATTTGGTTGACGTTGTTGCACATTGTCACCGTTTGCAGTCCTTGAGTCTTCACCGTCCTCAAGCTCCATGTACTCATCACCTGTTTCTTTTGTTTGTTTTCTTTCAAATTAATCTTTGCACATATTTTGTTCGTTAAAAATTACATCCCTACTCCTTAAGATTTTACCATCTTCAGGATTCCATAGGTGATACCCAAAGTCTCCTTCTCCATAGCCAATGAAGAAACACTTTTTGGACTTTGCATCTAACTTTGATCTTAGGCTTCTATCTATGTGCATGAAAGCCTCACACCCAAACACTTTGAGAAATGCATAATTCACCGGTTTACCTGTCCATGCCTCTTATGGAACTCCCCCATCCAATGCCGTTGAGGGTGACCGATTGATTAAGTACATAGACGTACTTACAGCTTCCGCCCAAAGCTCAAGCGGTAGGCCTGCATGTAGCCGCATGCTTCGTGCTCGTTCCATGATTGTCCTGTTCATCCTTTCCGAAATACCATTTTGTTGAGGTGTCCTTGGGGTTGTCCTTTGCCTCCGAATGCCATTGCTAGCACAAAAGCTTTCAAAAGCTTGGCTGCAATATTCGCCTCCATTGTCGGATCTGAGGCATTTAACCTTGGTACCTGTTTCATTCTCCACAAAGGCTTTCCACCTTTGAAATATGGAAAATACATCGGATTTATTCTTCATGACATAAACCCATGTTTTTCTAGTCGCATCGTCTATGAATGTTACATAGTACAATGAGCCACCAAGTGATGGTGTACCTGCAGGACCCCAAACATCAGAATGAACCAACTCAAGTTTTTTATTTTTTCTTTCATTTCCTGATTTTTGAAATTTTACCCTCTTTTGTTTACCATAACCACAATCTTCACAGAACTCTAAGTCCACTTCTTTCAAACCTGGTAGAAGCTTCTTTGTTTGAAGGATTTGCATTCCTTTGGCACTCATATGCCCAAGTTGGTAGTGCCACACCGCACTATCAACTTCTGTAGTTGCTTCACAAGCTGAAGGTTGCGTGCTAACAATACACAAGTAAAGTGTACCGACTTTTTCACCCTTGGCAACCACCAAAGATCCCTTTGAGATCTTCCACCGTTTGTTTCCGAATGCAATGTTGTGACCTTCATCGTCCAATTGTCCTGTAGAGATCAAATTTTTGCGAAGAGAAGGAACATGCCTAACATCTTTAAGCTTCCATTCATTTCCGTTAGCAGTTTGGACAGAAACTGTACCTTTGCCGACAATCTCACAAGCTTCATCATCTCCTAAGTATACATACCCAAAATTACCTTTGGTGTAGTCTTGGAAATGTTGCTTGTGTGGTGTCGCATGGAATGAAGCCCCGGAATCTACTATCCAGGAATTAGACACATTGTCTAATGAGAGAATTAGAGCATCTTGCTCTACTTTACCTGCCACATTGGCCTCCAATGTTGGATTGTTGTCTTGAGACTCTGTCTCCTTCTTCTTCTTGGACCAGCAATCCTTCTTGACGTGGCCCTTCTTGCCGCAGTTCCAACATTCAAGAACTGACTTTGTGCGTGACTTGCTCCGCCTTGAGCGATCACGACCCTTTTGGTTTTTGAACCTCTCCTTAAGCCTTCCTCTTGTTTCCACTGATAGTGCAGCACTTGATGATTCTCCTGTGCTTCTCCTTCACATTTCCTCGCTTAGGAGAACACCCACAACATCATCAAACTTAAGAGTATTTGTGCCAGAGATAGAATTACTTACAGCCATCACAAGGCTGTCCCAACTATCTGGTAGAGATGATAGTATAAGGAGAGCTCGCACTTCGTCATCGAAATTGATTTTCACTGATCGAAGTTGACTTATGTTTGTATTAAAGTCATTTAGGTGTTCTGCAACTGAACCATTCTCTGCCATCTTTAGATTGAACAAGCGCTTCATAAGAAATACCTTATTGGATGCCGATGGTTTCTCGTAGAAGTCGTCAAGTGACTTCATCAAGTCCTCCGTGGTCTTCATCTCCAAAACATTGAAGACCACAGTTGACGCCAAGCTTAACCGGATTGTTCCCAGTGCCTTTCGATCAAGGACAATCCATGCTTCATCTACCATTGTTGCGGGCTTCTTCGCAAGACCGCCTAGTGGCAAATAGAGGTCCTTCTGGTAGAGATAGTTTTCAATCTGCATCTTCCAATGTTGGTAGTTTTTGCCGTTGAACTTCTCAATCTTGAGCTTCTCTTCCTCCGCCATAAGTCCCACTCAATTCAAGGAATCCTTTCCTTGATATAATTTAGCTACGAGCAAACCTTGCTCTGATACCAGTTGTTAGGAAATAAGACGTAGCTAAATAGATAATTGAGTAGATTACTTAATGGAGAGAGACAGATTTATATACACGAGATTATAGAGTAGAGAGAGAGAGAGAGAGTACACACGATATACGTGGTTCACCCAATGTGGGCTACGTCCACGGGAAAGCAGCCACTCAATGGCTTTAGTACTTCAAAATAAGAAGTAGTTTACAAAGGGATTATACCCTTAATGGAGCTCCCGCCTTGCTTCACTCTCACCACCTCACACTCACCTTGTTGCATCAATTTCACACTATGAAATGTGTGTAGAAATGGCCTTCTTTTATAGGCCAAAAGGGATGCCCTCTCTTATGAGAGACAGCCATGTGTAGCCGCCCTTGTGCGAATAAGTCCAAATCGGACCCTCCAATCCGCCCATGTGTGGCCGCCCTTGAGAAGACAAGTCCGCTTTTGAATTCAGCCACCGGCCACCGGCCATTGACTTCCGACCACCGGCCATCGGCCATTGACTACCGACCACCGGCCAATCGACCGGTTGTTTTCTGACCACTTTCCGGCCGCTGTCCGGCCATAATATTCCGACGAAAAAGAATATTCCGGCGGAAAAAAAGTCTCAGGGGCCTCCGCCCCCGAGGCCTTTAAAGTTGCCCCTGATTCTTGTCCGTGAAAATTTTGGTTTCCGGTGAGTGATTTTCCTTCACGCACGATGGCTTCTCCTCATAATGGGGGCCTTACAAATGTGCGCTTTTACCACAAAAAATTACAAGGGTAAATCAGGCTCCATACTTAACAGCAAAAAGGGTAGACAATTCCCTGAAGATTGTCCAAAAAAATCCGTTAAACAAGGAAAAAGCAGTGGTGAATGTAGTTCAAGTGATGCCTAGTATCTCTTCAGAAAGTGAACCTATTGTTGCAATCAAGGTGATCACTAGAGCCCGGGCTAAGAAAAAAGAAATATAACTCCTCAAATGAATCGGAGCACACTAAAATTTCCTCTCAAAAGACCAAGAAAACAAGAAGTCAAAGGTATGAGATGAGAAAACAGAAACAAAAGGACTAATTGAGAAAAAAGCCAAGAAACTATTCCAGGAAAGAGTGAAAGAAACTAGAAATGAAATCAAAGAAACCACAATGAAATCTAGAGGATCAATTTTGGTAGACAAAATTTTTTAGCCAATTAATGCAGCCTTGGAAGCTTTCCAAGCGGGACTTAAAGCACGCCAAAGAATGGAAAACAAATGGAAAAACTATTCTTCTCTAGATATGGAATCAGTCAAGCTTAAAGCTTATCAAAATTTGGTAAGAATTACTCAAAAAATGATGGAAAAACAAAAACCCAAGCTTGAGGATATATCAAAACCTAAGGAGCTTGTGGTAGACACCAGTAAAGAGAAACCCCAAGTGGTGGTAGAGTCCCACCTTGAAACTAAAGAACCAAAACTTATAGTGCCTGACAGTGAAGACTCTTTAGATGGAATTCCATTCGTGAAGGAAGACTGGCTAGGACATTTATGGAGAAAAGTAAGGGAGAGTAATGATGGGAGCATAACTTTGAAGTCAACTCCTATAGAGGAAGTTTGGTTAGATCATTTACCTCTTGATATCGACAATGATATCCAATCCTTATATGGGGACTAAGGATCTAAAGCATTAGGAATGTCTCCACCAATGACTCTAAAAACACTACCCTCTTACTTAGGAGACAACCAAGACGAATGCACAGTGTGTAAAACAACTCACAAAAAAAGAGCGAACAGACCCAGACAACATCCATTCAATCATGTCTACACCCATTCAATGCACTCTTACTTTAGGAGAACTGTTAAAAATTGGACCATATTTATGGAATGATTTATAGAAAACTTCAGAGAAAGTCTGGATAACAGGGCTAATTGCAAAAAATTTGGGGAAATTGAAAATTGGATAATAAGGAGATTAGATCCATCCCAATGAGCAAAGTCAAAGAATACTATGAGGGGAAAGAAGGAAATACAACCCTTACTGTGAGATATAATGATGTGGAAACCATGGCAATACTGGATAGTAGATCTGGCATAGCCATAGCCACAAAATCAATATGGGAATCATGGGAAAAACCAGCCATTAAACAAACTTGAATGAAGTTACAATTGGGAGATGGACACATCAAAAAATCCCTAGGACTGCCCAAAAAGTGACAGTTAGTTCCTGTGGAATTGATTATCAACATAGTTTTGTGATAATGGACTTTGGAAAGAAACTTATCTATGAAATGATCTTGGAAAGACCATTCATGCGACAAGTACATCTCATTCAAGATTGGGAAAACAATTACCTATAGTTGAAGCAAGTGGAATCAATCACAAGGGTCAATTTGAAAGACCACACTTATAGAGATGTCATGAAAACACCCATTCAAGAATTTGACTCAGTCTCTTTAGCTGAATCAAACCTTCCGTCTTGGTTAAACAAAGACACACCTATTTGGATGTGTGGAGCTTCAGAAAACGAGAGTTTAAAACGAGAAGAATGTATTTTAGAAAGGGATTGCACGGACGAAGCATATACACCTCAACCCTTTCTGGAGTATTTTTTTGAGCCATTTGAATTAAATTTTGGCAACAGTGGATGTGTGTGAAAATACGTCTATGCCTACTCAATTTTGCAATGAGGATGGTTATGACATAATTCCCATACAAATGATTTCGACCATTCACATTGAAGATGAAGTTCAGGAATCCAAGGACTAACTGAAAGCTCAACAAGTATTTTTAGACCCCTATTATGATTCTACTAATGCGTTTGATGGACTTTCAGCTACATATGATGATTCTGGGTCAGAAAAAGAACATGTGAGAGCCAAACTACTCATGAAAGGAGGAGAGGAAAAGTTTTTTGACTTTCCAAACCAGAAACCAAGACAACAAAAATGGTATAAAGAAAAAGAGACACTAAAACTTGAAATCTAGACCTATGCCATCAATTTCTAGCAGAACACAGTTTTTGATGCACATAGATGCACATGATTGTGTCAAAGGCAAAATCATGGGTAGGTATCCTTCAGACAACAAACAAGGAACATCAAAGACATCACAAAAAATGAGAAAGGAAACTCAGTCAAAACCTAAACACCTGGATGATAATTCATCCATGACACGAGTTGAACGAAATAAAAAATATCAAGAGTTAAAGAAAGCTCTGAAGGAGATGTATACCACTGAAATGGAAACAATAGAAGAAGAAAGTAAAGATGTAATGAGTGTTCCATCCCATTACAAGAAATATACTCTCCAAGATCGAAAGATCATAATCGAAAAACCTGTAAGGGAACAAAGAATACAGGGTGAGTCCTATGAAGGACCTAAAAATGTTTAAAAGATAGATCTAGCTGAGCCAGGAGAAGAGCATAGACCTGCCTACATTGCAAAAGACTTGATTGAAGAAGAAGAAGAGCTTTTGCTAAGCTTACTGAAAGAGTATCGAGATCTGCTAAGCTTACTGAAAGAGTACCAAGATAGCTTTGCTTGGTCGTATAAAGATCTCAAGGGTGTTGATCCAAAAATCTGTCAATATACCATACCTATGAGAGATGATGCAAAATTAAGTAAACAACGTCCATATACTTATAATGAAACATTTGCCAGAAAGATCAAAGAAGAGATAGAAAAGCTCAAGGAAGCTGAATACATTTATGAAATTGAACACATGGATTGGGTGTCTCCAATTGTGGTAGTACCCAAGCAAAATGGAAAATTAAGAGTGTGTGTCAATCTCAAAAAAGTGAATGTAGCCACCATTAGAGACAACTACCCTCTTCCAATCACCAAGCATGTTTTAGAACGAGTTGTGTTAGCAGCAAGCTAACTCGGATAACATTTTTTGGAGATTTCATTATAAAAACACTTATTATTTTGATAAATTGGGAATATGATAACTCCTACTTTCTAGATAAATAGTGTAATTGATGAGCCAGGGCTACAAGCTTCCAGATTGTATCAACCTGTCTTTACTTAGAGCTCCCAGATTATTAGTTTTGACCACAAAAACCCTGGCTAAGATATAAAAGCCAATTTTTATAAGTATTTTATATGTTTTGGATAAGAGAAACACAACGTGAGCTAACGGTGTCACTTCTCTCCTTCTCGCGCTTCCTACTCCCTTTCCAATTGTCACATTGTAGTGCTGCCTATTGCATTGCAACCGTAGGTAAGAGCTCTACGCATTGATGTAAGCATTTCATGGTAATCCGTAGGTTTTGACGTCGCCGACCCACGGCCTAATTTCATCATAAGTAGGAATTTAAACTTCAAAATCATAAACTAATTATAGGTGGGGTATTGGGGCATCATTGCTAAGCATTTAGATGCATTATGGGTCGAAAATGACTAGGTCAAAAACTCACTGCTGTTAATAATCACGATTTTTGCACTTGACCTAAAGTGAGATTTGAGACCATATGCATGTGTGCTTAGGTTTTATAAACATGTCCTAGAAGTTTTGTAACGTTTGGATGTAGTTTGATGCTGTAACGGTTGTGATTTGTTTGTCGATGAGCGACTAGCTTATGGTGATTTTTGTCATTTGAGTGTAGCCTGAGTTAGATGTGATTTTTTTGTTGTTTTCCAAGAGATTGACAACCTCTTGTATCCTCTATGCACTAGTTAAGTCAGCTTGGTTCCATGGATTGACAATTATATTCCTGGTTCTCGCTATGTCTGCAATAAGATAGAAGTGAGGTTAGACACTCGTCCCATATTTGGCGCCGTTGTCATGGACCGAAGAGACCTAAACTAGGGAAAAACATGAGTTTCTTGTGAAGTCATTCTTTAACTTCCTCTAGGATTACATAGAGTCAAAACTTTCTTTTTAAAATTGCATAACTTAAGATTGTCGTCTTTTGCTGTGTAGAGGTAGCTTGGAAGTAGGTTGTACTTACTAAGTATCTTCTAGGATTGTAAAACTGTAGAATTAGATTAGGATTTTGAGGAATGATTGATGGACGAGACAAGTCTTAAGATCAAGGCTCAAAAAACTATAAAAAACAAGAAAACGAGTGTTTGTGGACACTTTCCATAGCCCCATTGCAGTAGAACCTAGGAGTAGGGTAAGTAGAATCCGAGGTGGGATTTCAGAACATTGCTCTATCCAAAACAATCAATTGTGAGTTGTTTATGTGAAGTTGCAAAATTTCAGATCTATGGCTATAAATAGCACCAAAAGGCTGTCAACCACTGAATCCAGCTGGGGATTATTCTTTAAAAGTTGTATGAACCAGTGGGTAAGCTTAAGGACGCATTGAGGCTTAAAATAGTTCATAAAAAGACTGTCCAGTGAAAAAGTTCAAAAAAGTGCTCATTTTAAGCCTAAAGTAAATAATTGCAATTATTTACTTTCACCTCAAAACTGACCAACATTGATACTAGAGACTCTATGCATGTGTACAAACATCTTTTGTAAAGGCCCATAGAATTTGGATCACCAAACTGACCAAAAACTAGGTAGAAACTGAATTTTGTACTGACTGTCAAGAACTTGAGTGTAAATTGGAATAAGTTTGTTCAAACTCAGTGAAACTTGACTCATAGGCTTATATTGATGTGATTAACAAGTGTACATGCTCAGACGAACAAAAAGATGCAAAAATTTGCCAAAAGTAAATAATCGCGATTATTTACTTTTGTTCCATTTTTTAACTTTTTTACCCAAACCAACATACCACTATTTAGCATAATATAGAAAGCCCACAAATCAAATTTGGTAATATTTGGATCATTGGAGTGAAAATTGTGGCCAAATTTGCAAAGTCAATCTGCAGACACAAAAGTGTTTACCATTTGAGCAGAAATTATCCAAACTTGATGAAACTTGGCTAGGGAGCATAAGTTGAGCTGCTTAACCAATCTGTGTCAAGATTGTGGCAAAAAATTGCATAAAAATAGCAGGAGTAAATAATCCCGATTATTTACATCTGTTACAAAATTGGATATTTTTGCATATTTGAGTATACCATAAGGTCAAGCATATCAAGTAAACCACATGAATCAAATTTAGTGAAATTTTGATCCCAAAAGTGAGACTTAAGCCAGATTCTTGAAAACTAAGTCTGCGGACACAAAACAATTGATAACTTGGATAAATTTTGTTCAAACTTAGTGAACTTTGTCCAGAGATCCTAACAAGTTGCATACTTGGCAAAGCAAGCCAAAAAGTGTAAAAGTTTGAGAAAAGTAAATAATCACGATTATTTACTTCTGATACAGAGACACACTATTTTTTTACTTTTGAGCTTGTACAGTGTTAGACCAACATAATACAAGGCCACCGGGTAATTTTGGGTTCAATCGGATCGATATTAGTACATGTTCACTCAATTTCTAGGTTGCAGATTAGTCCTTTGGCTTTTTGCAAAAGTAGAATCTAAAAGTCTCAATTGCTGACTCACTTAGCTCAAATTGAAGTGAAACACATAGACCAATCACAATAGCTAGCAAAATTGTACAGTCTTTGTGAAAGAATAGCTAACTTGATTAAAACTAATATAGGAATCAGGTTGCAGACAAGGAATTGAAAGCTTGATAGAAGTTGCAATCAAGTCAAGTGGAAGAAGTTGACAACAAGTCAATCCGACAGTAAGTCTTCTTGAGAAGGAGAGAGAGAGTCTTCTTTGTGTGAGTGTGTGTGGAATAATGACTTGAGAAAATCAGTCCCCCTCTCTCTCTTGGTCGACCCCTTATGCTATTTCCTCTTGTTGACACCCCATTGGACCTCTCGGGCTTAGCCAATAGGATTTGAGGAGCATAAGTGATAGTCTTCTGACATGTGTTCCCCTTTCCCCTTTTGTGAGAGCTTTAGGTAATTAATTAATGCAACTAAACTCTCATTGGATCCCTTTGTCTCCTGGCCAACACGAATCAGGCAAGCCATAAGGCTATTGAATGCTCATTGGACCCCTTGGGAGACTGCCCAATAGTCTTCTAGAGAGCTTAATTCTTATTGGTTCTTTTATTAAGTGTTTTTAAATTAATTAAACTAGATTTACTCTAGCCTAATTCTCATTGGTCCACCTCCATGGCCATCCAATAGGATTTAAGTACACCTTGTGGGCATCTGGACTAGGGAGCTGACATGTGTCCCTCGTTTCCTCTGTGTAAAGGAGGCTTGGGTGTGTGTGTGTGTGTGTGTGTGTGTGTGTGTGTGTGTGTGTGTGTGTGTGTGTGTGTGTGTGTGTGTGTGTGTGTGTGTGTGTGTGTGTTTCTCTCTCATCCCCCCTCCTTTGTAGGATTCATGAAGACTTTTGTACACACACCCAAAGCATCCAATTTTCCTAAGCTTAGCCATTGGACACAACCTTTGATTTTTGGAACCTTAGCATTTTGGAAGTCTTAATGGGCTGAACCTTAAGGTCTTTAAATCCCATTGTTGCACCTTGCTCTTTTGCAGATGTCCCCCCCTTTGGATCCCTATTTTCCCTCCTTTGGATCCCTACTATGGCCGGTCTGCCAGCTTAACCAATATTCTAGCTTTTTCTCCCCTGGCACTTCCCTATATTAATTGATCAGTTTAACATGAGAAAATCATTTAGGATAATTAGATATTAGTTATTATGACGGCAGAAGTGCAGAGAACAATGGGGATGAACGAGAGCAGAGAGGGAGAGAGAGATTTGACACAGCAACAAGAAAAACACTATTGTTATATGCTTGTATTAACTTCAAAAAGCATATATAGATTATAACTTTCCATGCAAACTGGCTCTCCTAACTACATGCCTTTGGGAGATGTTCCCATGGGCTGATACCATTGGACCAAAGTTGAGCTTGCATACCCAACAAACCCTCCCTCAAACCCAAACTAGATGCATCACTCTCATGATATCTCGAGTTTTTTGTATACTCGGTAACTGTGAGTTTTAGGTTCTCTCACAACCAAGGATTTTGTGTATCCATAACCTGGTGCTTCTTTTAGGCTACCATGAAAGGGAGTTTTTGGTTCATTGCCAAACCTTGGGTTTAAGGTGTACCCGGTAACCTCATGAGAAGAAGAACAAAAATAGGTTGAGAACAAATGTTTTTGGTAGGTCTTACCACTTATGTATGTGTGGCAGTGTCTAACCCGTACAAAACTTTGTCATGACAATAACTTAAGCTAAATAAGGCTTTGACTGCAAATATGTGATTGAGCTGACAATCAATAAAACTGAAAACAAACTTATGACACAGAATTGGTAAAAAGAAATTGTGATTCTATTCTTCAAAGAGCTACGATATTCATATGTCCTGGCATTGATGCTATCTTTCATGCAATGATTAAGTAGGTACCCATAAAGCTTGGTTGCATCGAGCTTGACCCCAAAACTATTGCACCTAATGTCACCATCACAACCCAAATCTTGCATCTCTATGGTTAAGAATTTTGGAGAACGTGTATCTTTTATCGGGTACAATTACCTTTTTCAAGCCGATGGAAGTGCCACAAGATGCTCTTGAGCCACCTTCCAGATGTTTTCACTTCCTCAGTATTGCTGGCTTTTGAGATGCTGCAAATATTGCCAAACAAATGCTCCTTTACTTGTTGCTTTTTGAGATGCTATATTTTGCAAGGTTGTCATCAAGACCAAGGGACAGTGTTTTGATATGCTACAAAACAAACTGCCTAGATTTCTTCTCAAAATGCTCTGTGTTGGATTTTCAAATGTATCCCCCCTAATGGCATTTTGATATGCTGCTTGGAAGGCAGCATTTTGAAATGCAAGTCGTAGAGCCTCACAGCACATGCAACTGTTGCCCATCCAAACGCCACCGCCAAGGCTCACCAATGAGATGTTGACCCACCTGGGTTCTGTGATGCCCGCCACAAAGGTGATGTGCCTTTTGATATGCTCGTAGATATGCCTACTTGGAGCACCTAAGTCTGCGTCTTGCTTGTCTGCCTGCAGCGAATGCCTATCAAAACGCGAGCGTCTTGAGAAGCTAGCCCACCACACCTACGGCATGGGCTCTAATACCAGAGTTAGGTTTGATGACAGCTATGGAGGGTGGCATGTGAGGAGAATCACCATGGTGTGCAGAAGTGCAGAGAATGAGGGGGATGAACGAGAGCAAAGAGGGAGAGAGAGATTCGACACAGTAACAAGAAAAATGCTATTGTTATATGCTTGTATTAACTTTAAAAATCCTTTTACATATATAGATTAAAACTTTCCATGCAAGCTGTCTCTCCTAACTGCATGCCTTTAGGAAATGTTTGTTAAGTATGGAGCCTGATTTACCCCTTGTAATTTTTGTGGTAAAAACGCACATTTGTAAGGCCCCCATTATGAGGAGAAGCCATCATGTGTGAAGGAAAATCACTCGCCAAAAACCAAAATTTTCACAGCCAAAATTCAAGGGCAACTTTAGGGTTATGCTTGAAAAACCTCCTTACCCTCTATTCCCTCCTTGTTTTCTATTTCAGTCCCCTTTATAATTTAACCCCTCCAATACTCTTTTATACCGAAACAAGCAACCCGCAGTATCACCCCCTTGCTACACCGTTGAGGGATACACCCCCTTGTATTGCGTTCAACGCCCCCCCCCCCACTCACCATTTTTCGCATATTATTAGGCCCTGCCTTCACTTAAACCACTCCTCGGCTAACAGTCAATGAAGACTTCCCTCGGTAAAAAAGTTTAAGCCCTTATTTTTATCTATGGGGACTCTACACCACACTATACACCACTCACTTCCTTCAGTTAGATGAACTAACTCCCTAACTAAACCCCTTCTAAAAGTACACTTCCTCCCCCCTCCCTCTTATATAAAGAACACCCTCTCCCCCGTGTTTTCCCTTTTATCTCCTTTCTCCTACCACTGATGAGCTCCTCAATGGAGCGAAACGCGTTTGGTACCCCATAGCCCACCCCCACCGCACCTCCCCTCCTTATTGCTCAAGAACATAGTGCTTTGCGCGCTTAAACATCATTATGAATGATATAACTTTTTTTTTCTTCGTCGGAATATTATGGCCACGGCGGCTGGAAAGTGGTCGGAAAACAACCGGTCGATTGGCCGGTGGCCGGTAGTCAATGGCCGGTTGGCCGATGGTCGGAAGCCATTAGCGATGTCGCTAATGGGTAAGCCAAATATAGAAAAAGGGGCCATGCAACCTATAAAAGACGTCATGTGGTTATCTTGAGTCTCTCCTCTTCTCATTTTGATCCCCCTCTCTGCTGGGGAGGAAGCCAGAGTCCAATAGCTTAAGCTAATCTTCTTAAGCCTTTAAGCCAAGCTTCGCAACTCGTAAGCTATCTTAACCTTAAGCTCTCCAAGCCAACTTTGCTCGTGATTTCATTGAGCAATCCTAATTGTAAGCTCATTAGCTAAGCCAAGCTTCTTGAACCTCAAGCCATCACAATCCTAAACCTCTCTATTCTCCTTAAGCCTAATCTCTCTTGAATTCATAAGCCGAGCTTGGACTCTAACCTCGCTTTCTAAGCCATAATCCTCGACACTCATAAGCCATCAAAACTTTAAACTGGGTTATCAAAATCTCTCTAAAGAAAGCCAAGCTTAACCAATCTATTAATCAAAATTCTCTAAGCCAATTCCCAAAACCAAGCCAAAGCTTCTAATCCACCATTAACCATTTGAATTGGGAACGCATAAGCCAAATCAAACGATCGTTGGAAGAAGAAACTCATGAGCCTTAATGGGAAGAATCATAAGGCGGGACAAATCAGGTCTTTGTTAAATTCTTGATTAGCACCTGGATTAAGCCAGGTTTCATCTTGTAAGGAACATTAAGCCTCCATTAACGATTGATTAATGATGACTATTGTTGATTAACTGGAATTAAGAGAACCGCCTGTTTTGAGCTCTGTCTTATTAATTGTGACTGGTGCATCTCTTTTCCCCACACCTCTCGCACCCAGGGGCCCGGTGCCTTCCCGGCTCACCTTTCGCACATTTATCCCCCGACACCAGGTGCAACTAGATGTATTTAATGCCTCAGTGAAATACTCCGAGCAAAGAATCAATGACCAAGCTTCTAAGGCAAATCAAGGAAAACCCAATCCTCGCTTCACTCAAGGGGACAGATGAAGTCTACAAGACTTTGGAAAAGAAAAACAAGGACCTGGAACTTGAGTTGAAGCTTGAACAGGCACAAAGACGAGACCTTGCCTTAATGTGTCAAAGAGAAGAGCAATTGCTCAAGGAGATAGAGGATTTAAAAAGAGATAACCAGCTCCTGAGAGAAGGACATATAGAATCTCAAGAGGAGATGGGAACCTCTGAGCAGTCAATCTTTGACATACCATCAGTCTCCTTTGCAGATATGGAAACACAGCCATCAGAAGGGCTAGCAATAGATTTAAAGTTTCAAGTACCAATCACTAAAGAAGATCAAGTGCCAATGGTCCAGCTTTCTAACGCTGAAGAAGATACACTGAAAGACTAGATTGTCCATGAGGTAGATGCTGAATGGAAAGCAGCAATGGATTGTGAGTTGAGAGTTCTCCACTCCATCAATGTAACTCAGCTCACCCCCAACCAAATCAATGCTCAATGGCATCAGCAGTCGCTGCCCTATCCTTTGATAAAGGTGAAGCTACTACAAGTCAAAGAAAGACTTTACAAGGATATGCAGGAAGAAGGTTCATATGCTCTCCACCCAAAATGGAGAAAGAACCAGCTCAACAAGAACTCACAATATCTCATTCTGTTTACAAGAGCACCTGCAGCAATACAAAGAGATCCTACATTCTGTCATGTACCAAGGGTAAGGACATGGCAGGCACACAAAGCAATAAAGAAGAAGAGCCCGACATGGCTCAATTACCAGAGACTGT
Organism: Adiantum capillus-veneris; assembly: GCF_014529385.1. Classification (NCBI taxonomy): domain Eukaryota; kingdom Viridiplantae; phylum Streptophyta; class Polypodiopsida; order Polypodiales; family Pteridaceae; genus Adiantum; species Adiantum capillus-veneris. The sequence continues at coordinate 9,390,013 of NC_140952.1, read as the reverse complement.
CAGGTCCAGAGCAGGGATCAACAACGGAGGACTACATGGTGAAAACCCTAACAGACACCATGAACTTCTTCAAAAGCCTACCTGACCTCTCATGTGCAATGCTCTATAAAATCTACAAAATGCTGCTTACATGCATTCAAGCTTTTCATGAGCCTGAGCAAGCAAGAGCCCCATGGATGTCTTTCACAGAAGGTAACAAAGGTTTATGCTATGATCTCAGTGGACAGCCCTCAGAAGAAGTCCTCTACGTCTTCTACGCCAGATTCATGTTCTTTCCATCAAGCAATATGCTGGCATTTAAAGAAGCTTTTTACACAGGATTCTTCACATGGTGGACAAAGATTTTTGGACCAGTGATCAACAATCTGACATAAGATTTGTTGGCTATTCTACCATCGAGCTTAAAAATAAAGTCACTATTCAATTTTTGCAAGTCTCTGACAAAGAAAGACGCATCAGATATGGCAAAACTCTTGAAGACTACTTCAGTCCATGAAACTGTGTCAAGGGACGACATAGTCAAGGAGGGGCGGGAATGTTAGCAGCAAGCTAACCCCTATAACATTTTACGGGAGTTGTATTGTAAAAACACTTATTCTTTGATAAATCAAGAATATTGTAACTCCTATTTTCCAGGTGGATATTGTAATCAATGAGCCGGGGCTATAAGTATGAGAACCCAAAAGCTGTGTGTGTCGAGATTCTCTGCCCAACCCCCCATTATATAGCCGTGGGCCAGTGAATAGAATCTCCCTGTCCGCCTTTAGCAGGCGGCCCTTGGCCCGCGAGTCCTAATCGCCTGGGTTTTCCCTTGGCATGACATTACTCCCCCTTGGAGAAGGGTCCTCAAAAACACAAGTGGTAATCTCTTTGTAAGAACACTAATGTTTTCTTTATCGGTATCCCATACGCAGACCAATTGTCCATATGACCGATACTTGGTGCACTGAGGAGGTTCAATGAAACCAAGATCAATAACTTGATTTTCAACATTGTTGTCCTTTTGCAACCACTTGTATCTAACCAGTTTTCAGACTTTCTGAAGATACTGGAAAAATGTAAGAAAAACTTGGTGCAACTTTCCATGAAGTTGTGAGCCAGATTTCCAAATCACATGAGTATCTCGAAACGCTCATAGCTATTGAGGTATAGAATTAGGGAGTGTCCTCATGTCAGTCTTCTGAACATTGTGGAGCACACGGAACTACATGTTCACCCCTAAGGAGGGTTACATTCCAACATACTTTGCCAGCACACCTACTAAGTCCTTGACTTATGAAACTATTGAAACGTTATCCAACCCCACCACAATAGGTGTTCAAAGTTGAAAACCTATCCTAAGCAAATTCTTGAATAGAGAGATAATTTCCCATTCAAAATGTGTTGTGCTAACGTATGCACTTAGAAGATCCTTTAGCAAAGAATACTTGTAAGTTGCCCATCCAACAAGAAATGAATAGCAGTAATAAGAGTGAGGTGATTTCCCCCAAATACTTACATACAGTCTTCCACGACTAATGATAAACTATGACTCAACCTTTGAGTATCCAGCCATATACTTGATATGGAATGGAGACAACCAACTAGGTTGAAAGCGGGTTGGAGCGGAGTAAGCTCATAGAGTTTAGACCATCCAACCACAGACACCCATCCTGATCCATTACCTTGTATGGTAGGGTGTATACTTATAATAAATTTTCTAGAAAAGTTGCACTTGAAGTGCAAAAAATTACAGAAACAAGAAAGTCCATGAATTTGCATGCCGTTCCAAACAAATCTATGTTAAACACTAGGGCCCGTAACACCTAGTGTGCATGCATTTAACACAAAAAAATCCAAACTACAATTCCATGACGAGACTTTCCACGGCAGGTACGTGAAAGCCTTCCAACAATAGTGGACCATAACAGAATGTGAAAGCTCAGTCACACCTAGGTACCAACCGTGAGACATTCTCATGAACGTAGCATACTTGGCTATATGTAGAACGACCCTCCGTTAAGGTGGTTTCATAGCACTTGTAATTGCAACAAGTCTGTACTTAGTACCCGACAATTTCTGGCCATTAAAATTATTCCTTGTATGGTGTGCTGGATGTGACCAGCACGTAGGGACTTCATTGCGAAACATCGTTAGGAATTAGGCGCCAGTGTCAGTCCTAGAGACTTATATTCGCCACATGTGGAATATGTCTCAAATAAGGATGTCAAGAAAAGTGGTACGAGATGTACTTGTGTGTGGAGGTAACTGCAAATACTCTGCGACGTGAGTGAGAGGGACCCTCATTATCATTGCTCCACACACTGGCTAAACCAAACTCCTTGAGTTCCTAGACCATGTTGTATCCCATGTGACAACATGTGCCAAAATAGAACCGTACCATGTAGGTCTGTAATTGTTTCAACAAGAGTCAACGGTATCTTCATGAACAGGGAAGAGAGAAAATAACACTATCTTCTCAAAATGCTATGCTTTTTCATGACCTTGTCACTTGGCTAAAGAGAAAGCTGGATGAAAGCCTTCTAGCTCAAACATCCTGTTCATAGAACTTAAACAAACTTAATTGGAAAGGAAAATCAATCCAAAAATAGGTAAGCGTACCATATCAAAGTTTCTTTGACCTGCAAATCACTAAAATTAGAGATTAGTGAAGATAAAGAAATTGAACTTGTAACCCTGGGTGTTGCCGGCAATCCAACCCCTGGGTATAGCTTGCCAAACCAACCCCCTTGGTGAAAGGTTGGATAGAACCTTTTGACTATCCCTTAGCAGATAGTTTTTCTTGAAAAACAAAGTGTGAAGGTGTCCAAAGATGACCATCAACACGTATTGTGTGATTTAGTAATCACATATGCGGTCATACCACAAAATTGTGCTCCTATATGCACGCATAGTGCTATAGAGAAACGGGAGATCCACGCAGGACGGAACCCCTAGCTCTTATGGATAGCCATGATGTGTGAAATTCTTGCTGCATCTATACACCGTATAGTTCAGCCTATGCGAGTGTAATTTCATCAAAAACTCAGCTCAATCGTGGCACCAAAACATGTAGTGCTTACAAAATACCCATATGTAATGACAAGACTCTTGCTTGGCCACTAACATCGATGAGGAGCCCATTGGGTAGATCTATTCAAGCTAGAGAACAATCACCCAAGGAATGCCAAAAATTGGGTCTTACCCGAGATCTGACAATGACTCTTAGCCAGTGTGTGTGGCTCATAGCCGTTATGGCAATTAGTGTTCAATCAGCAAACCAAGGAAGACTAATTTGGATGGCATCTTTGCCACTTTCTAGTTGAGAGTTAGAGCACCTTGGCTCAGGCTGACTCACAAGAAAAACATGTATCAAAAGCTTCTTAGAAAATTTTCATTATTCATTGAGAGAAATAAGAAAGAGAGAGAAGGAGATCATGCTGAGCTAAGGAACTTTCCTTAAGTTTTTAGAGTGTGTACCCAATCTGTGTGCTCTTATGCTTGGCTTGCAGCTTATCCTATACGCATGCCACAGTTTTTTGGTAGGACTCTCTCATCGAGAGAGTTAAGAGAAAAACACAAAACACATCCTAGACTACCTACCTTGCAGGGATCGTGATTGTATGAGGATGACTTAGCATTGGCACTTTGCCTCTTGTCCTTGACAGAGTGTCGAGTGTTATAGTGGAAGCATATTTCATGAGGCAGTAGAAGTGATACCACCTAGAGAGCATGCCGTGCATGCAAACTTTCAAGTCCTTGGCAAAGTGATGGTCTCAAACGTGAGATCCAAAACCATAAGTGCCTTGCACAGTCTAGACTGGTAGGGATTCAGTGAGGTGATATTCCCGATTTTGCTAGTTCCCCAAATTTGTGTGGCAATGTTCTTGATTCCAAGTCAATGGGTAGTATCGTGGCACGTGTGAGAATCCGTGCCTCATGTGAAATTGTCAAAGTACTTTGCTTTGCATAGCAGACAATATTCTTCGAAGTAAATGTGAAACAGGGAAAAATAAGGAAAACTTAAAATTGTCTAACCTGGTCATCCTGCTATAGCTAGTTGTCTTGAAATTCCAAAGGAGAAACTCACCGGAAGATGGCTCGTAGCCATAGCTACTATGTAAGAGAGAGTTTTCATGTACATCATATACATCCTCTTTGCATGTAATGAAATAACACGCAGACAAACTGACAAATTCCTCTAAGTGTGTATGCTCATAGCATAATTCAGATGGGAAAATCTCAATGCACGCTGCCAAACTCAAAGCCTTGCTTCCCTTAACGACTTATGGAGTTCCTGAGAGCTCATAGCTAAAGGATACTAATGCTAACAAATAGATGTCATAGCAAAATAAAGTCAACCTTGTTGATTACTCATAAAAAATGGACCTTGTCTACTTGTAAACCGAATGTCAAAGCAGAATAAGACATGTAAAATCTTACCTTGTACTTGCAGGGCTCCATGAATGATATCCTTGATCATTCATAGATGTCCATTGCATTACATAGTTATCAAGCACATGCTCAATAAACAAAAATCAAATGCGTACCTCATTAAGTACACTCGTCGATGATTCTTGTCGTCGTAAGAATTGAATGAGTTGCCAGCAAGAATCAAATTGAGAAATGATTTTCCAAACATTGTTGCTTGGTGCAATAGATGATCTATTTTTTTATGTCAAGGGCCATGCCTAATTTGCCAAGCAAATTGGAAGCTTGTAAGCAACTTCAATGCTCTAGTGGTGTTACACAAGCCGTGCCCCATGAGCATCTTCGACTGAGCTTTGCTCCCGTAAAATCCCATTGGATGAATACTGCCGACAATGGATTGACCTTCACCATGACGGCTTCGTAGAACTGAAATAAGGATTGACAATTACCGTTGCCGTATGAGAGATAAGCCATGCCTGAATTACATATATGGAAAGGCAACATTGCCTCGTTTGAGCGCCATTGAAAGGGTTATCCTTGTTGGAGCCTTGCTCCGTACTCTCGCAGAGCAACAAGATCGATATTTACAGAAGCATACGCTCCTGCATTACAAGCGTAGACATACAGCTATGAAAATTAGCAAGAATGAAAAGTCGCAAACCTGATAATCCGTCATAGTTGAAATACGCGGCAAAAGGTCGTGATTGTGGTCGTAGGGCAATGCCCTTGTTGATAACTGGTGACATGGATTCTGAAGTAGTATATCCAAATTCGTGAAAGTCGAATGGCGGAAAATCTTCCCCTTGCTTGAATCCCAAGCCGTGCTCGAGGAGAATCAACCATGTCGATGGAATACTGGTAGAGCATGGTTCGCATGGGACATGCCATGCAACCATGCCCAGATGAGAGGGTCCCCTCGGGAGCACCCCTTGGGCACCCAAGAGTGGTACGGACCCCTAGGGGTGGCCAGGCCACTTTGGTGTAAAATAAAAACCAAAAAAAGAACTGAAAAGTCCGACCTGCGATGGCGAATTCTGCGCCAGGCAAAAACTTCTCGCCATGTGAACTGTGGGCCAAATCAAGGGGTGCTACAGTGTCAAAAACCTCTTGGCTTTGTGTTGCAAACCCAACGAGCCCGATCTTGTTCAGTTTTGCTCCTGTCAAAACTCGCCCCTTTCCCCGACTTAGGGTGGCTACCTGCAGCCTGTGGGCTTTGTTCTTCCTGGCCGACTTGGGACAGCAGCACATGATTTTTACTTCTTTTTCTTTCATGCAAGGAGCCATGCATGATTGCATGCAATCCTCCTCGCATGCTTTATTGCGCCCTCTTGGGTTGTGTTGCCAAAAAAAACGCCCTCCTCCTTGGGGGAGAGAGAGAGAGAGAGAGAGAGAGAGAGAGAGAGAGAGAGAGAGAGAGAGAGAGAGAGAGATAGAGAGAAATCCATGCTTAGAGGGAGAGAAATCCATGCCTTCTCCTCCACCATGGCTCCACCTTCCCCCTTCTTCTCCACCTTGCTTTGATACCAATATGAGAACCCAGGAGTTGCGTGTGTCAAGAACCCCCATTATATAGCCCTTGGCCACTAACTAGAATCTCCATGTCCGCCTTTAGCAGCTGGCCCTTGGCCCCGAGTCCTACTCCCCTGGGTTTTCCCTTGGCATGACAATAAGCTTTCAAACTGTATCAACTTATCCGTAGTTAGAGCTCCCAAATTATTAGTTTTTTACCAAAGAAAACTCGGCTAAGGTATAAAGGCCAATTTTTGTAAGTTATTTTCAAGTTTTGGATAATAGAAACACAGCATGAGCTAACGGCGCTTACTTATCTCCTTCTCACTCTTCCTACTCCCTTCTCGGTTGTCACATTGTAGTGTCGTCTATTCTGTTGCAACCGCAAGTAAGAGCTCTACGCATTGACGTAAACATTTCATGGTAAACTGTAGCTTTTGGCATCGCTGACCCACGGCTTGATTTCATCATAAGTAGGAATTTAAGCTAGGAAATCACAAAGTAAGCATAGGCAGGATATTGGGGCATCATTGCTAAGCAATTAATTGCATTCGGGGTCAAAACTGACTAGGTCAAAAACTCATGTTGTTAATAATCGTGATTTTTTGCACTTGACCTAAAGTGAGGTTTGAGACCATAAGCATGTCTGCTTAGGTCTTATATACATTTCCTAGAAGTTTCCTAGCATGTGGATGTCATTTGATGCTGTAACAATTATGATTTGTTTGCCGATTAGCGGCTAGCTTTTGGTGACTTTGGTCATTTGAGTGTAGCTTGTGCTAGATGCAAGTTGTCTATTGTTTACCAAGAGATTGACACCCTCTTGTAGCCTCTATGCACTAGCCAAGTCAACTTCATCCTATGGATTGACAATTATGTTTGTGGTTCTCGCTATGTCTGCAATAAGATAGGAGTGAGATTAGAAACCCATCCCACATTTGCAATAGCTCATGGCTTGATTGAGATCCCAACTCACAGGAGAGTGTGTGTGTGGTTTTGCTCCAAGCTTCAATGCTTGCTTGATTTAGTGTGCTACTCGTAGCTCGGCCACGTCTGTTTGATATTGCTAGGCTTCAATTTTCATTAACCTCTTTAATTGCTTTGATGCCGTGTTGAGGAATGGCCAATGCACTATCTTCAATCTTGTTCTCAATCTACAGAGGTGCTCCTCCAAGCTTTCAATCAATTTCTCACTTCCATTGTTCTACTTCACCGTCTGTTGTGCAAGATTTCCACTTGCAATATTCGCTTTCTTCTGCACTGCTATTAACTTTTGCTTCACTTATGGATCCACCAAAGCTCTCTAAGGTTCCATGCTTGACTAGGATTGTTGCACATGCAGATTAGTCGGGGCTTGGGGCGGGATGCCTAGGCTCTGATACCACTTGATGGGAAGCGTCATGCGGGTGCAAGAGAGGGAAGGAGACAAGGGGAAGGAGATGATGAGCATACACAGAGGTGTTTGGTGGAGCTATTGAGAGTATCCCTCTCAACTTCTTATTAGACATTATAACCAAAGAATAATGGACGAACGCCCGATCATGGGCCACTAGCCTATAACCCAACACATGCAAGATGGAATCTAAGTTGTGGAAGTATGCTCTATAGAAATGTATGAAATGATTGAGGGCTTTGAATATCAAAAGGATTTCTATGTCAATGAAGGACCAAAGGTGCTGGTAGGGACCAAGTACAAAACTGTAGCAAAGAAAGTGAGATGAGTGGCCTTACCTTTACCATCAAATTGCAAGAGAAATCTAGAACAATCTTCTTTGTAGTCAAATCTCAAGGATCCAAAAAGAAATGGACACAATTTCACAATGGAATCTCTAAAAGAATTGAAGGTCGGCTTTGAGGAGTTTTTAATAGAAGAAGACATACATGGTTTAAAGAAATGCTTTCAAGACATGGTAAGGCTTTTTCTTTTCAACCACATGAGATAGGGTGTAGATTGTAGTGTTGTTACATCTATGATGATCTTCACTATCCCTCATGTGCCTTGGAATCTGCATCCAATCCTTGTTTCAAAAGCACATTTTCCAAAGCTAATAAAGTTGCTCAATGAGAAGATTTACATGGTTATTTGATCCTTCGCAGGCCATATTTAAACATGCGGTTCCTTGTGCCTAAGAAGAATGGAGCTTTGTGTTTCATACAAGACATACTGCCTATAAACAAGGTTACCAATCAGAATGTGTGTACAAGACCAATTGTGGATTAATTTATAGAGGCATTTCCAAGAAGGTCAATGTACTCAATGGGAGATATCTATTTAGGGTATGATCAATTTCAGCTAGATATTGAGAGTAGATATTTAACAATCATGAAAACACCTTTGAGATTGGTAAGGATGTGTACCTTACCTCAAGGAGCAACAAATTCAGTTGCGCTTATGATGAATGGGATGAACAATTTCCTACATGACTTTATATCTCACCATTTCTTGATGATGCACCCATTAGTGGTTATGAAGACAAAGACAAAGACAAAGCTATGGATTCAAGGGGCTGGCGTAAGTTTATTGCAAATCATATTGAAGACTGTGAGAAGATTTTTTCAAGGTTGAAAGAAGTTAATCTCACCCCGTCAAGACAAAAGTCTGTATTTGGAGTTAATGAAGTGTTGATTGTGGGGCATATGTGTGGTCGTTATGGTAAAAATCCTTGTCCAGAAAAGATGGATGCAATAAAAAAACATGGAAGAAACATCAAAGCTCAAAGATTTCTTGGTGCTTGTGTCTTCTATATTATTTGGATACCACATTATGCGCATGTAGCAAATCCTCTTTATAGGTTTTTGAGAAAGAATCAAAAGTTTCAATGGAAGGAAGAGCACACAAAATCCATGAGGAAGCTAAAGAAGCTATTTATTTCATCACCAACCTTGACAAAAGTAGACTATGCATGTGAAAGACCTATCATTGTAAGAGTGGACATGAGTCCTACAAGGATAGGGTGCGCAATAGGGCAAGATGATGATGAAGGAAAAAGGTATGTGGTGAGATTTGGAGATAAGGTTATGAGTTCTTGACAACAAAATTATGTGCAGGTAAAAAGAGAATTATGGGGAGTCCACATTGAGGTGTGACAAGGAGTACTTGATAGGGGCACCAGTGGTTGTGGAAAATGATTGTTTACATCTTCTTGGAATGATTACAAATTGTTTGTTATTGTCATGTTGTGATGGATAGCCTACATGAATTCCTTGAATCCTGAGTTCAAGCATATTTCAAGAACGGAAAATCCAATGGCAAATAGTCTATCTAGAGGAAGGTTGAAGAAGAGCAAGACATGATTGTTGAGGGAGATGATGTAGGCACAAAGTCTTACATTATTGCTCATGAAAAATGATACATGTTTTATATCTTCGCTTGACTCCTTTTCAGAGGAGCTATATGAGGGTGAATGGCTCCTAATAGGTCACTACTTAAGAACCTTGCAGAAGTAGGATGGTTGGACTGAGCAAGAATTCAAGAGGATAAGAAGAAAAGAATATGGATACTTCTTGAGGATGGCTAATCCCTCTACTTATGGAACCATCCTAAACAAAGAGATGGAACACCATTGTGGGTAGTATGCGATAAGGTTACTCAACGAGAGGAGTTCCATGAAAATTTGTGGGCAAGACATCAAGGTGTTTAAGCAACATTTGCCAAAGTAAAAGAAAGGTATTGATGGAAAGGGGTGTATAAGGATGTGGTTGAGTTTGCAGAGTCTTGTGTGACATGCCAAATGTATTCAAATGTATGGGATCATGATGGAATACATCCTACTTATCCATTGGCCATACATTACAAATAGGTTGTGTACTTGGTCACAATGCCTTTGGGACTTTGAGATACTTGGTGCTTGGTAAGAGAAGATTTTTCCAATTAAGTTGAAGGGCATGCATTGAGGACAAAAAATACAGAAGCTGTATGTAAATTCCTTGTTAAAGATGTGATATGTCGCTATGGATGTGGGAGAAGAATAACTACTGATAGAGGAGAATTGGATATTGAAGAAGCAAGGGAATTCTTCTCTAGGACGGGCATCAAACTAGCTTTTAACTTGTGCTTGTAGCCTAGAGGGAAATGGAAAGTGAAAGAGGGCATCCTCTAACAATTAAAGCTCTGGCTAAGACTTGTGAAGGTAAGCTTGAAGAGTGGCCGAGGTTACTACCGTTTGCATTATGCACTCACGGTATGACACATAGTTCAATCACCATTTATTTGCCTCTTGAATTGATGTCACATGTTAAAAACCTCTAATGCCAATTGAAGATGTAGTTATTACATGGAATTTATTTCCATGGGAAGATAAAATGAGTAGAGAAGACCTTCTTGCATTGTACATACAGCAATTGGAAAGAAGACCTGAAGACATTGAGCTTGCAAAAGCTCGACTAAAGGATGCAAGGTTGAAAAACAAAGATAGATTTGACAAGGGGCATAGGCTCATAACAAAAGCTATTGAAGAATGTGAGTGGGTGTTAGTGTATGATAGTAGACATGAAAACTAGCACTCTACAATAAGGAAGTTTGCAAAGAGATGGTTTGCTCCTTATGTTGTTAAGCATGCGCATGTAAATGCAACTTACACCGTGCATGAGCTGGGTGGGATAGACCTGAAAATTCCCATTGGAAAAAAAAGGGTTGAATGTTTAAAAGAAGAGGGGATATCGGATCCATTTGATGCAAAACCAAATGAAGAGGATGATGGATCTAACTATATGAAAATTGAGGATGAAAGTGAAGATTTGGTGTGTGATGCTTAACAAAGATTATTGTGGTATATACCGAGGATGTGCAGATTTAGAGGAGTTCAATGTGGTGCAATGGCATGTACACAATGTGAAATAAAAAAATTCACCTCACTTTTGACACTTTTTGATGCATGGAAATAAAAGCAATATTGTACATATTGTGATACATGCTAAAGCGGCTATATACCTATTTGGGGAGTCATGGCCTTGGATGTGGCAGGGTTGCATGTTTTACCACTTGATAATATGCTTAATTTGTTTTGATATCGTACATACTACAAGTGTTTCATGGTGGACCAATCATCTCATCTATAAAGGTTAAAGTGGACAAAAATTGCAAAAAATTGCAATTGATGAACGTCATCATAAAATTGCATGAAAAGTGACCCAAAATGGATAAGCTATAAAAAGTGATTCATATCTATGCTTTTCATGCTTATGTGAGTGATTGCACAAATTAAGGGATTTTTTTGACTCTATTTGGGAAAATTTCATATCAAATATAGTTTTGGTCAAAAATGACATAAAATGCCCAAAATTTGACACATCATCACTTTTTTCCGCGGGGGAACAAGAGAGGGCTGCTTCTTATGGCTAAAAAACCTGCAATTTTTTCCTTATGTGTGATTCATTTCATGGTTGCTCTATGAATGTGTAGTGCAGTCCCGCCTCTCCTCTATCTTGTATCTGAGCTTGTGAGGGAGTGAATTAGTGTTTTCTTTCATCAAAATGGTGTTTGAGATTCATACAAAAACTCGTAAATCTCTACAAAATCAAAACATGATTGACATGAAGGTCCAAGCTCGTGATTTCCTTTAATTGGAGTTGATTAGACTGATCAAGATCAGCAACAAGCTGTCAGAACAGATTTCTGACTCATTGGCCAGCTTATAGGTGTCCAAATCAAAAAGTGAAAATAGTTGTAGAATCAGCACATCAAGGAGAACCCATAGTGAAAAAATCTAGGCAAAAGAAAGCAGAAGACATCCTACACGTAGGATGTCTATTGGGGCTTACTGAAGAGAAAATTTGACTGGGCTTAGACAGTGAGATTCCATTTGGCTTAAGGGTTCTAGAACTTTTTTCAGAAGTGAATTTGGACCTTGTTTGTCCATTTGACAGAGCAAAGACTGAATTCAGATTTTTTTCGCTTAAATTGACCAACATCCGAGGGAAGTACAGTTTCAAATTAGCAGACCTAATCCAGAACATCAGCAGTGTATAAAATACAATAGTGGTTGAGAGTAACTCTCCAGTTATACCAATCATTACTAAGATAACCTCTAGCATATAAATTCTTTGATTCGATTGACGAAATTAAACGCTTGTGTACAGGTATATTCAGCAACAAAGCAAGAAGTTGTGCGGAAACTAATTCTTTGCCAGGTGAGTGGTTGGATTTGTGATAAATTGCATTGATAAGTTTGATGAATTAAGATCAGGAAGATACATTGTTAGAGATCAGAAGGTGGTAGGTGACCAAGGTAGCTTAGTGTCCACCGAAGAGAGTGTAACTCAGGCAAGGCTAGATCCACTAGCACCGATTATTGAGGAAGGTAGTGATACTGACACTTCGTCAGACAAATATTTCTACATGATGGGTAGTCAACAGCCAGGAGGTTTCACCTATGACGGAGTGATTCCAGGAGGAAGCACCTTCCAAAATCCTTTGAATGATTCCAAGCTCACTGTGATCTTCTTAGAGGGAACAAACTCCAGGGGAGCCCTAGTCTATTCTGACTATCGAGGACGCAAGTGCATTTGCATTGAAGAGAGGCCGGCTCAGAGATTGGAGATAATCCGAGTCTATGATGATGGAGATAGATTCCGAGACAAAAAGGGGAACCACTATCTAATAGTTAGCAACCCTGAAGATTACAACAGATATGGAGATAATGTGGCGAAAGGGAATATGGTTTCAGAAGCTCAAGAACCACCACCAAACATTGATCGGCCCAAAGCTATTTTTATGTATGATAAGAAAACAACTAGGGTTCCAACTTATAATGAGAACGTGGGAATCTACAAGCATGAGAGTGAGGGTATAGTCGCTTACTTTCGCAGCAAAGAATCATACGTAAACGAATTAAGCAAAGACAAGGTTCTTTACTTATTTTCTTATGAAATTTCCATGGGGAAGGGTATAGTTTTTGTTGATAGATACGGCCGAGAATACCAACGTATTCTCCCAGAGGAGGTAGAAAGGGCAACAGGTATAGGAGCATCAGCATATGCCCCTGAAGAAGTGCCAAGAGCCACCTACCAAGTAAGTCAACGAATTCTCTTTCAAAAGATTATGATGCGACCTCACATTCCACCCGACCGCAAGCATTCAACAACCAAGACCAACCAGCAAACCAGCCATCATTGCAGGCATGGCTTAGGCAGGGTGCAACAATGGAGCAAGACCGAAACGGAGATGGTTATCAAGACGCACAAGGGCTAAGGGATTTGCAAGAACCACCACTCTATTCAAGGTATCAAGGAGAGAGTAAGCCAAAGACTCAAGGGTCAACAAAGCCTGGAGGGCCACCCATAGAACGAGTTCGAAGAGATGAACCATCTCTGGCGAGAACTATTAGAAATTATGGCTTAGGAGCACCACTGGGAGAGGAACCAGCCTATTACAGAAGACCAGAGGAGGTATATCGATTAGGACTTCGAGATACAATGATGAGGTTTGTAGACCATCGAAGAATTAGACCTTCTCAAGTGCAAAAATGGGTAAACAAGAAATACATAGGAAGCAAAGACCCAAGAGATCATGTAGCAGCCTTTGTGCGTGTAATTAGAGCCGAAGAGGTGTTAGACTTTCCTACCCAATTTGCAGGGTTTGGACTAACCCTAGAGGATGATGCTACCACTTGGTTTGACTCTGTAGACCGTAGAGACTTTGAGTCTATGGAGGAAGTGTTTGACGAATTTATCGAGGAATTCTCACAAAGGGGGATAGCTCATAATACCATCTCACAAATCCATAAATTCAAACAGAAAGATGGAGAATCTGTACGAAAGGCAGCCCTAAGACTAAAAAGATATGTTAAGTTCTGTCCTGTGGAAGAACTGCCAACTCAGTCCAGACTTATGCTTATATTCATCCAAGGACTAAGGAATGCGGATCTCTAGAAATACTTACATATGAAGAGGATCACGACGTTGAATGAGTTGACCAAGGAGGCTCTTTACCTTGTACACAATTGTGCGGTCTACAAAGAGTGGGAGTTCAAAGACCTTGACGACGATTCATCTTCACAACAAAGTGGAAGCAAGTCTTCTAAGACAGCACCGAAAGGAGAAGTAGCGGTAAATCAAGAGCTGCTTGTAGATGAAGTGCTAAAAAATATTAACTTGTACTCCAAACCCCAGGCTAAACAGCCCAAGTGGTGTACTATTGAACAAAAATGGACAAACCATGGGACCGAGGAATGTTATTATAACAAGGGATATGTGAGAGAGAGACCTTACGCTCCCCAGGCTCAGGTAGCTTCTCCTCAAGTTCCACCAATGCCTAGAGATCAAGCAGGCAACCTACCAGGACCTGTAGGTGTAGAAAGACCACAACCAGTGTTGGGGCAACAACCACCCCTACCAGGATTACAGCCAGTCGGTATAAGATACACACCAACCATAACCGAATCAGAGGATAAGGCTTTAGTGCCTATGCATGCATATTATGAAGATCCCAATGGATATGCGGAAAACTCTGTCTATTATCCATCGGAAGAACCCTCGACTCCAGAAACCATGGAGCATGATAGGAAGTACAGGACCACCAACAGCTACACAGGCAGCAGGAGAAGGGAGATATAGTTTAGATGAACGAACATTGTTGTTCATAGCCAACGGAGGCATGGGCGGACAGAGACATGCATACCAACAAAGGGGAGCTCAAGGAGCACCTCAACAACCCAAAGGACCTTGCTACAAGTGTGGTGGAGACCATTGGCTAAGAGACTGTCCTCATGATGAAATCATTAGAGTCAATGCATATTGCACCGAGTGTGGAGTTACTCATTTTGATTCCCGATTGCCTAAAAACCCGAGCAAAGGAGCAAAAACCACCTTGAACATGCTAGAAACAATACCTTCCAGTGGAGGGTCAGAAAATGAAATAGTCATACCTATTCAGGCAGTAACACGAGCCCAAGCTCAAAGAATGATGAACCAACCCATAGTCGAAGAGCCAAAAACCGATGCCCAGAGTTCAGAAATGAAAAATTAGAGAAGCACTTGGAAAGCTAGAAAAGCGCGTATGAAAGCCAGGAAAGAACGAGAGCAAACAGCACTATCCGAGGAGTTGAAACATACAAAGGATAGACTAGAGCGATTAGAGGATCTAGCTAGCTTAAGTTCACACACCACGGAAACAATAGAACCCAAGGAAATAGCAGAGCTCAAAAGTGCAGGATCAGGAGGATCTGTACTGGCAAACAAGGTAAATGAGCAGTTGGATGTGCTTCTAAAAGCTTATGAAGCTAGACTCAAAAAGAAACAAACCCACGAGCAAAGGTGGATGACTTATCCATATGCAGAAATAGAAAAACAAAGGTTGGAGATGTGTAAAAGGATGATTGAAACAGCTCAATCATTGATGGAAGACCCGCTGGGTAAACCTGCAAATTGGCATGAGGCACCGGCTCCAACCCCTATCCAACCAAATTTAGAGAAACATGTAGAAACAAAGGAAAGACTCGGTTGGAGAGTATTGCGAGGGAGAAGATGGAAACACCACACTACCAGTAGAATTCCAAGGAGTAGTTTCCAAAGCTATTCTTGACAGTGGAGCGGGAGTTGCTATCGCCACCAAGGAAATCTGGAAAAAATGGGGAAAACCAGCTTTGAGGGCTACCAGAATGAAATTGCAATTGGCAGATGGGTTCATGGAGAAGCCTTTAGCACTCTTAGAAAAAGTGATTGTCACTTCGTGCGGAATCGAGTATGAGCACACATTTGCGATAGTCGATTTCGACAAAAAGAACAATTATGAGATCATATTGGGAAGACCATTCATGCGACAATTAAAGATGGTCCAAGATTGGGATTACGACCACATATACCTCAGACATGGCGAGACAACAACTAAAATACACCTGAAACACCATAGTTACAAAGATATGAACCAAACACCTGTGGAAGAGTTTGATTCAGCTATAGTAGCAGGATCAGAACTCCCAGCATGGTTAGGGCAACAAAAAGAGCTATGGATGTGCGGAGCTTCATATTGTGGAAGCTTAAGAAGAGAGGAATGCGTCTTAGAAAGAGTAATTGAGGACAAGGAGTATATTCCGGAACCTTTCCCTAAAGATGCCTTGGAACCTCTAGAATGGGAACACATATTAGCAACATTGGATGTCTATACCATTACAGATAGTCCAACAACAAAATTTTGCGATAAGGATGGCTATGATGTGCTACCCTACTACATCGTAAACATTATACCAGGAGAGGATGAGACGATAGAACCACTGGGACAAGAAGAGTTTTATAACTCCTTTGAACATCTGGAAGAAAATGATGATGCAGATAATGAGTGTTCGGACACCTCAGGTGAGCGTGGAAGGGAAACCGAGAATATCAAGTTTTATGATTTTGCTAATCAACACCCTAGACGCCAGGAACGCTATAGGAGGAAGCGAGCAAGAAACAAAGCGAGAGAGAACCTAATGCTCAGGATAAAAGGTAAAACTCACTATTTGATGCTTGTAAAAGCAGAGGATTGTGTAAAGGATCACATATCAGGAAGATTCTCAAAAGATCGAAGGGAAAGAACGCGAGAGGAAATAAAACAGGTACGAATAGCTAAAACAGAAACAAAATCACAAAAATCACAAAAATCAAAAAAAGAAACAACCAAAGACCAAGAGTGGACCAAATTGGAGCGTAAACAAAAATACCAAGAACTGAAACGGTCTTTACGTGAGATATGGACTACTGAAGAAGATAGTGATGGTAAAGGGGAGTCAGAAAAAGGAAACATGAATGTACCATCACACTATTGTAAATTTACCATCCAGGATAGAAAAATCAGCATGACACCACCAGTCAGGGAAAGAACCAACCAAGAATCTTATGATGGGCCAGAAAATGCAAAAAGGATAGACCTTGCAGAACCAGGTGAAAAGCCTCAGCCGGTCTATATAGCAAACGATTTAGAGCCTGAAGAAGAAGAACGGCTAACACAACTTCTCAAGAAGTATAAATATGTGTTTGCATGGTCCTATAAAGACCTCAAAGGAGTTGATCCATCGATATGCCAAGATACAATTCCTTTGAAATCAGATGCAAAACCTAGCAAACAACGTCCTTATACATATAATGACACATTTGCTAAACGAATCAAAGAAAAGATTGATAAACTGATGGAAGCTTAATTCATCTATGAAATCAAACAAACAGATTGGGTGTCACCCATTGTGGTAGTTCCCAAAAAGAACGGAAAACTGCGAGTATGTGTAAACCTCAAAAAGGTAAATGCAGCCACCATAAGGGATAATTATCCCTTGTCAATCACAGAACATGTACTTGAGCGAGTGGCCGGGAAACGGGCTTATTCCTTTCTGGATGGGTTTTTAGGATATAACCAATTGGCAATAGAAAGGGAGGATCAACACAAAACAGCGTTTGCCACAAAATGGGGAATTCATGTGTATCGAGTTATGCCGTTTGGCTTAACTAATGCCCCAGCTACCTTCCAAAGGTTAATGACGCGCGCGTTCAAAGAATACCTAAGAATATTCTTAGAAATATACATGGATGATCTTTGTGTACACTCTCTTCTACGTGAGAAACATATTGACCATTTGCAAAAGGTCTTTGAAAAATGCAGGCCATATGGAATCTGTCTTAACCCAAAAAAGTGTATATTTATGGTTAAGCAAGGCCACATCTTAGGACACATTGTCTCAAGAAATGGCATAACCACTGACCTAGACAAAGTCAAAGTCATTGTAGACCTACCCAGGCCTACTAATGCGAAACAAGTGCAATCCTTCATGGGACACTGCGGATATTATCGAACATTCATATACATGTATGCGGTTATCGCACAACCTCTGTATCGTTTGCTAGTCAATTTCGATTGGACCGAGGAGTGTGAAACTTCATTCCAAAAGCTAAAAGAAAACCTTATATCAGCACATGTACTTAAGGCACCGGATTGGGAAAAGATATTCCATGTTCACATTGATGCTTCTACATATGCCATTGGAAGTATGTTGGCTCAATCTGGAGACGGAACAATGGATTTTCCAGTTTGTTATGCAAGCCGACAGTTAAACAGTGCGGAAAAAAACTACACAACCACCGAAAGGGAAGGGTTAGGAATGATTCATGCTATAAAGAAATTTCGGCATTATTTGCTCGCAAACAAATTTGTGTTCTTCATAGATCATCAAGCTCTTTTGTATCTGGTAAATAAACCATGCAAAATAGGGAGAATTGTACGTTGGTTTATTATATTGCTAGAATTTGACTTCACACTGGTGGTCAAAAAGTGTAAAACCCATCTACGAGCGGATCATCTTTCAAGGATACACAACGGGAAAGCCCCTGAAGGAGTCGATGATGACATACCAGATGCTTATCTTTTCAATGTTGAAATGGTACTCAAATGGTCTCAGGAAATTGTTAGCATTCTTTCCTTTGGAAGTGGGTTTGATAATACAAAATACAGATCCAAACAACAAACAATTTGACAAACAAAAAACTTCTAGTTGATAGCAGGATAGCTATATTATCTAGGATCGGACCAAATCCTACGATTATGTATAAATCCGGAAGAATTCGAGTGTTACCTTGAAGAAGCACATGTCCAAGATTGTGCATTTCATTGTTCAACAGTGAAAACATACCAGAGACTGAAACAGTTAGGGGTTTATTGGCCAACTATGTATGCGGACACACATTCTTATGTTACCAATTGTACTATATGTAGTGTCAAACGACTAGTGGATCACGCGACATTGTTTCAGGTAAACATTGCACGTGCATGGAGTCAATATATCATTGATTTCTTAACCACCAGGACGTTCCCTGAGAACATCACAAGAGCACGGAAAAAAGCTATAGAGCTAGAATCTTGTGACTTTCAGTTAATTGGGAACCAACTCTATAAGTGAGGAAAGGACAATCAACTTAGAATCTGTACAAGTGAAAGCGAATACCTGCTGATTCTAGAACATGCACATAGCGGAATAAGTGGAGGCCATTTTTCGAACGATAAGACGGCAAAAATAGTCTTAACCGCAGGTATATGGTGGCCTACATTGCACATGGATGCTGAAGAGTTTGTAAAGTGTTGTGACGCATGTCAGCGCACCAAGGTGCCAATCAAAAGAGATGAGATGCCACTACGGCCAATGATGGGAGCAAGAGCATTTGCAAAATGGGGCATTGATTTTGTGGGACCTATCTCACCTCCTACATATCGCACCCATACCCAATATATCATTGTGGCTACGGACTATCTCATAAAATGGGTCAAAGCAAAGGCAACACAAAAAGCAGATGCACGCACCACTGCACAATTTTTGTATGAGAATGTTTTTGTGCGATACGGTTTACCAATAGAAATTGTCAGTGATCGTGGGACACATTTTCTTAATGAAGTCATTGAATATCTACTAGAGGAATTCATGGTCATACATAGGAAATCTGCTCCATACCATCCGCAGGCAAATGGACAAGCTAAGGCCACAAATTAAACACTATGTACGGTTCTCACTAAATAGTGTCAGAATCAAGAACAGATTGGGATCAGCAGCTACACTCAACACTATGGGCATACAGGGTAGCTTACAAAACATCAATAGGAACAACACCGTACAACATGGTGTTTGGTCTAAATGCTATACTACCCATAGAGTTTTTAATTCCAACTCTACGAGTAGCAAAACGCTTAGAATGGATAGGGCATGAGCTCTCTTCAAGAATAGATGACCTTGAAAAGCTAGATGACTCCGCTTGAGAGCTGTAGTTTCAATCTATGCTAAAAAGAGAAGACAAAAAGAGTATTTTCATAGGCATGTGCGCACTAAAGAGTTCAAAACAGGTGATTACGTACTTGTTTATACTTTGAAGTAACATGCCAAAAAATTTAAAAAGCGAGCGATGGGACCCTTTGTGATTAGTGATCTATCACAAAGTGGAGTTGCCAAGCTTGCTACATTAGTAGGTGAAGAAATGTCGAACTGGATTAGTGGATGTCGACTGAAGAAATATCATCTACCACTCACACAGATGCTCCAACAAATTCATCAAGGAAAACAACGAATGAAGGAAAAACAGCGAGTACGAGAGGAAGCTCAAGCAGAAGCAAAAGAACGCATTGCAAAACGAAGACTTCTGTGACAACAACAACAAAGTGGAGCACCATTGTGAATCAATGTCATTCGACTAACGAAGTTGGATGAAGACACAGTGGAGCCAATAATTGCAGTCAAAGTGGGTAGCAATCAAGTTGAATCGACGGCATTGCTTGATTCTGAAGCTCAAGCGAATTTGATCTCTTACGGATTATACCAACAGCTCAAATCTACAGATCAACTTCATCCTACTCCTCAAGTGCTGGAGAGTAGTACAACACACCCGTTGAAAACATTGGGATGGACTATATTGCATGTACAAATACATCAATATATTTACCCACACAAATTCTATGTGGTGGACAATGAAAGCACACAACACCCAATGATGTTGGGACAACCTTGGCAAAAAGAGTACAATGTGCAAATAGATTGGAATGCGAATGCAGTCAAAATTCAGCATTCACATGAACAACAGGTGATAGCCTTTGCTCAGCAATACCGGAATCATCAGCTGCAAGCCAAGCAATCACTGGAAAAAGAACCAAAAGCAAGAATGCCACCAAAGAGCAACATGATACGAAAGACCAACAGACAGGTAAAAGCCACCAATGCTAATTATAGACATACGAAGTCGCAAACCTCAATGCAAAGATCTAGGTTACCAAAACAAGGGAAACAAGTATGGATGCGGAAGGATACAAATGACATGGCAGACAAACAACGAAGGAATTCAACCGAAGCAAATAGTTCAACCAAAAACCAAGGGCATAAAACAGATATGGATCCCAAAGAAAATGCTCAGCAATAACCCAAATTTCACTCGCATTTGGATACCAAAACAAAAGCAAAAGGAACTCCCTTCAGTACAAGCAACAACGGAAGACAGACAACTACATTTGAAAAAGGACAGCCGGCTTATGTGGATGCCAATCAGCAACAAAACAGTGGCAACAAAGGAAGTAGCAAAACATCTACAAAAACCGGCAAAAACACAATACCAATGGAAAGCAAAGGCAATACAGTCCACGACCATTCCGACCAAGCCAATCCTCTGCATGGAAACAATTGCGGCTATCTCAACAGTAGCGGCAAAGCAATTGCCTGTGGCAAATAAGATAATTAAACAGAGAGCAGTAGAGTTACAGCTGTTACTTGCAAAGAAAACAGGAAACCTCGACGGCGAATGCCAATAAGCATCTTGCTTATTCCCTTCTCTCGCACAACATTAATTTTTCCATGCATTCACCGAGTATGCATAAAATAGGTCCATATTCATCGGCCAAGCATTAGCACAAATTTTTCAACCTATGCACGGCACATACTCCGAGGCGATACCTTGTCATCCGGGAGGACTCCGGCTAGGAGGGGGGGAGGCATTCTCAAATGCGGAACCAATAGCAGAAAGAGCAAAAAAGGGCATGATTTTTGACTATTTTAAGGATTTTTGTTTGATTGCAAAATGTTTTGGAGTAACCCAAGTATATATGCCCTTATACAGCATGTATCTATAGGTATATGGGGCCAAATGCCAAATCAAGCCCCTAGGTGTGTGTATATAAGTAGAAATAGCCATTTTTCAGGAAAAATATTGGTAAAATGAAGAAATTCGGCCATAAAAATTGCATGTGAGTGTATATAATGTTTTGCGGTGATGTTTGTGATTTATTATGATTTTTGAGGATTTTTTGGGTTTGATTTGCTATTTTTCTTTTAATTTTGCTAATTTTTGGCAGGAAAACTTTAAAAATACAAAAAGCAGGCGAAAAACGGTCGTAATGAAAAAAAAAATATGGGGATGATCAGTGACTATAGAACAACCTATGGTACAGTGGGGGTGCAATTATGAGACTGGAGCGAAAAGCGTGTTTTGGCCAGGTTTTGATCGAAATGCCAAATTTTTGGTAGACAGAGCAAATGGAGTCCAAATCAAGACATTTTTGAGCCTATACCGCATCTCGCAAGAAGATACGAGCACGTGTCAAATATTCATGAAAAGTGGTTCAGGGACCTCCATTATAAGAAATTTTCACCTCATTTTTAGCTCATTCTCACTATTGACTTTATGGAGAGAGCTTCTGCCACCTAGAGCGAACGGACCTTCCAATAGCTTCTACGACGCGCACAACTACCCGACGAGCTCCAGACATGAGAGGTAGGCTCACCACTTTGAGCTTTTCGCGCATGTTTGTCATTATGTCGCGAAAACTAGCGTAGGGGTCACACACAAAGCGGGTGGTAGAGACCTACAAGTAGAGACGGCGACCTAACGGCTAACCCAAAAGCAACAAGACGTCATCGGCAGCTTACCCTAGCCTAGGAGACCAGTCCTGGATGTCCAAAGGCAGTAGAAAACCATCGGGAAAAACCCTAATTCCTAGAAACCCGCAAGAGGCCACCAAATGGGAAATCGGTGAAACGGCAACCAAATGCTACCAAAATTCATGGGTAGGAGCATCTCGACATGCTTGACAAGTCTATGTGACCCACATGACCAAAAAGTGACCCGAAGCGGCCCTAAACTTCAGAAACGGCATCGGACACACAAAGCGTCAAATTGCTCTTGCGGCCAAACCGCATGCCCGTTTGCCACCAAACTTCACGAGCGGCTTTCCTAGACCATCAACAACCAAGTCCTATGGTGGTAGACCACCACAAATCATCGAAGGTATGTAAACGCAACCACGGGTGCTTCTAGAGTGACAAATTGCCAAATGAAGCTCCGGTGAAGCCAAAGTCGACAAAAACCATACGGCAAGGGTCCCCAGGGGATCGGGAAGCTATGGAGATCAACATCAAGAAATTTCATCGCCAAAAAGCACTCCAAAAGTCAGAAAACGGCTCGGAGGCTCTGAAGTCCACACAGGGAGTTATTCTCTATCTATTTGATTTTTTTGTTGAAATTAGGCTTAAAAGGGACTCAGGGGGACCAAGGGCAGGCACTAGGAGCACAATCCATGAAAAAATCATCAGGAGACATCCTACGCATAGGATGTCTCAAGGGAATTTCTTGGCACAGATCTTAACAAATTTCATCATACACATTTTCTGAATGACCTCTACATGCTATCCACCAAGTCTCGTCACAATGGGACCAAAATTGACCTCATATGCATGAAAAAACACAAAGTTAGGGCATAGAGGCAATAATGGGCCATAGAACTACCAAATCTTGTCCAAATCACATGCAACTTGCACAACACATTCACCAACACATCACCAACCAATCTATGTGGTCAGAAGCAAAAATTGGTGAAGTAGACATCCTACATGTAGGATGTCTATTTGACTTTTTGGGTCTGCATAAGATGTTTGTTCATTCCAGATCCAATCCCATCATCATCAAGAGCTCATATATCAATTTTGAAGCCATTCTAATCATTTTTGACCCCCAACACCTTCAAGATACACTTTTGGAGCCCAAAAACAACCCACAGGCTCTTACAAGCATCAATCCTTGTCCAAATCCAAATCCAAGAGCATAGCCATGTTCCATAGGCCAAGGACTACCCACCGAACAAATCTCATGTCATTCTGATGAAATAGACATC
The DNA here is from genome assembly GCF_014529385.1 of Adiantum capillus-veneris. Taxonomy (NCBI): domain Eukaryota; kingdom Viridiplantae; phylum Streptophyta; class Polypodiopsida; order Polypodiales; family Pteridaceae; genus Adiantum; species Adiantum capillus-veneris. The sequence goes on along the minus strand of NC_140952.1, from coordinate 9,366,498 downwards.
CTACGCTTAGGATGTCTCCAGCATAATTTAGGCCTTCTGTGAAAAGAGTGAAATCATGGGAGCCAATACCATGGTGCAAAGAGTCCATATACCAATTTTCAACCCATTTGGACATCAAGTGCTACCTGTTATGGACTTTCTACCCAAATTGTGACCTAAAGCCTGAATCAGCCCAAAAAATCCACTTTTTGATATCCAAATCCAAGCATATAGCCATGCTCCATAAGCCATGCACTACCAGCATGTCAAGTATGAACCAATTCTGATGAAAAAGACATCCTATGCGTAGGATGTCTAAATGGAAAATTTTGGCCATATTTGCACTGTGAGCACATGCACAGCTTCACAAGTTTCTTTTAAGATTTATTTTCAATTTTCAAGTCATTTGGATAGTTAAAACTCAGTTTCTCAACTAATATGGAAAAAACGCTAACTTCGGACTACTGAGTGCAACAGGATTTATGGCGGCCGCAAAGTCACCGGCAAAGAAGAAAAGAATGACCATCAAGGATTACCTAGAAGAAGTGGAGTCCTTCGTCATACCAGAGGGAACACTAAAGCCCACCAGCACATGGATCCAAGAAGATCTGTTAGAGTCCAACGACCTAAAGATCTACCAAGGAGTATTCAAAGACACTGAAGGCAATGTGATCGAGCTACCAATGCTGCCGCGAGAACTCAATGAGTTCGTAAAAGCAAGATGGCCCGGTACTTGGAGAATATTGATCTCCACAACTACTTTGAAGCAATACCAGCAGGGGTGGACATAAAGAGAGTCTGGGAGTTTGTGACAACCATCAAAGAAGATGGAGTGGCCAAAGTAACAGATCTACAAGGCAGGCCAGAAACATAAATAATCATCACTGACAAGGTTGTAGCAGATGCACTAGACCTCTCGAACAAGGGGGATAGTGTAACTAAAAGAAGGGATGAGGTCAAGGTGTACAATGAGAAGAAAGGAAACTACACCTTTGAAGATATTGCCAACCCAAGGGTGGCAATCATGAGCCAGTTGTACAACCAATACTTTCACATGTGTACGAAGCGGCCACAAAAGTACAGAATGCCGCCAGGTGCAATTGCCACGACATTCACTTGGGCAATGACGAAGGGCACCCCAAAGATAATCAATTATGCAGCGTATATACATGACAACCTAGTAAAGATGGGTAACAAGAAGCCAACATATATTGTGCCAGGAGAACTAATCACTAAGGTGATTTATGGGGCACTGCAGGCAAAAGGAAGATGGCCTGACCCCCCGTCCCAGAATGATTGGCTGAGGCTAAAAGAAGACAAAGAAGACGAGCCACAAAGAGCACCAAGGGTCGCTACAAGATTGAAGAGACGGCTAGAGCCTGTCCTAGAAGAGCAGCCCGAGCAAAAGAAGGGGAAGAAAAAGTTTTCCCAAGTGCCGGTGAAAGAAACAAAGTCACAAAAAGCGGCAAGATTAGAAAGGCTGATGGAGAGCTTTAGAGCAGAGAGAGCCCTTAAAGGTGATTTAAGTGAACTCTGGAAGCCTTCTCTAGAAGCTATGTCGGGATCATCCCGAAGAGTGCAAAGGGATAGATTCGAGGATTATATCAAGAATTTTGAGATTCTTGATTCCACATCAGAGAATATACCGCATATCCCTTTCACAAAGGAGGAAGTGGAGCAAATACGGCAGAAATTGCTAGATGAACAAGAAAGCCAAGAGAGAGAAAGAAAAACTAAATCAGACAGAGATTTAAAGGGAAAGCCTACATCTCTACCGGCCAACCCTAAACCCAGCCCACAACCCTCACCACTGCCCTCACCACCTCCTAGCAGCCCTCCACAAGATGATAAAGAGGCTGACGACAAACAAGAAGAACGGGAAGAGGCCAAGCAAGATCAGAGCCAGGAGCCGAAGCCAAAGGAAGAGGCTAAACCTCAAAGTGAGCAACAAGAGTCAGATGATTCATATCACACATTTTTGGACCTGCTAGCTGGAGGATACACAAAGGAAGAAGCTGTCGCAGTCGCATTCGACTTGGCAATCACAGGGCCTAAAGACCTAATGCAAGGTATCAGGCTAGTGGAATTAAAAGAAATTGCCACAGATACAGTGGACCTGCACCCGCCCTCCAACGATTGGGATGTGGTGATGACAAAGCTAACCGGGTTGAGAGCGCAGTCCATGGCTTCAGAAAGTGAGATGGCAGCTCTCAAGGCCACGGAAATAAAGATAAAGCTGGAAGTAGATTCTCTACAAGGACAAAGCCAAAGACAGAAAGAGAGAGAAGCTGAGCTACAGGCCACCCTAGCAAGGGCATTGCAAAGATGTCAGGCAATGGAGGAAGAAAATCAAGCAGCAGCAAAAAGAATGCAAGGAGTTGAAGAGGAATGTCAGTAGCTCAGCAAATCACTGATAGATGCCGAGAGGGAAAGGGATAACATGACCCTACAGCTGGCTCAGGAATCTAAGGAAGTTGAAGCCATGAGAAACGCCAAAGAAAAGGCGGAGATAGATCAAGAAGCCAGCCAGGATGAGGTCCTTGAGCTCAAGGACCAACTCAAAGTGAAAGATCAGACCATCCAGAGGCTGCGAGCATCCCCTACCAGAGTGAGAGCTACTAGCTCAACTCAAGTCATTACAGAGAGTCAACTCTATGAAGAACAGATGCAAGAACTTCAGAAGGAGCTGACTCTAGAGAAAAAGCAAAGATTGATGATGGCAAAAGGGTCTATTGTCATGCAAACAAGAATGGAAGAAGACCAAAAAGCCCTACAAGAGGAAGTAGAAAGTATAAAAAGAAAGCTCGAGGAGGCGGAGAGGATAAACGCCGAATTAAATGACCTCCTCGTGAGTATGGGCGAAGAAGCTGAAACAGAAAAACAAAAACTTCTAAAGCATATTGAGGAGCTGCGAGGACAGCAAGCAGGAGAGCAAGAGGGCACAGGGCCAGCAGCCAATGAAGGCATTGATTTAGAGAATGTGGCAGATCCGGTGGACACGCCTATGCAAGTGGAAATCCTAGAAGGATCCTCTCAAGAGCCACAGGATCTAACACAAGAAGAGGAAGAAAAGTTGCGTAGAGCAATAGAGGTGGAGATCAGAGAAACAACAAAGGAAGCCTTGGAGTGGGAGCAGAGGGTTTTTAAGTCCATGACCATCCAGAAGATTGACGCCAGCAACCTCAGGCACGAGTGGCTTCAACCCTCTCTCCCATATCCATTGCTGAAATATGAAGCAGCCACCATCAACAAGCGGATAAGAGAAGAGCCAACCGTACCACTTCACAACGCAGATACCTCACAACCAGAAGGGGTCAGGCTAATTGTTGACTCTCAGCCAAAATGGAGGAAGGCCTGGCTCACTAAGTACCCACAATACCTAATCCACTTGGTAGAGGCACCGAAAAACATCAGAGACAACCTCAGCTTTTGTCCTCTACCACGGATCAGGACGTGGAAAGCCCAGGAGATCTTGCAAAGGAGCCAACCCACTTGGCTGAATTACCCTAAGCTGCCGGGCTTGAAGGCACGTGAGAGAATAAGTGTCCAATACATGGTGAAAACCCTAACGGGCGCCATCAAATTGTTCACTGGCTCACCTGACCTTACGTGCATCATGATGAAGAAAATTTGCAAAACACTTTTAGCAGTATTTGAGACTTTCAAGCCAGGCCAGGTGACAGACAGTATCTTTTTCTTCCAAGATACTTACAGATGCGCTTATGATCTATCCGGACAGCCTTCCAAGGAGGTGATACATGCGCTGTATCAACGGATAATGTTTCTACCATCCTATCACCTCCAGGCCTTTGAAGAAGCGTTCTACACAGGCTTCTTCACAATGAACACTGACATTTTTGGCCCAACAATGATGAACCTGCATGCAAGATACGAATCACTAATCAAGATGCACGAAACTATACAATGAAGAAGCGGATCAGCGGCCATGTCGGGGACGACATGAGCAAGGAGGGGGGGAGTGTTAGAAGCTGGACACACCCCACGGCAACTAACTACTCGGAAGATTATTATTTCTGTAATTATTCATTCATTGAGAAAAACCTGATTTTTCACCTTGTAAATATTGGGACTTACAGAAGTTTCCAGATTGTATCCCAGTTTTGATAGTTAGATTGAGTAGATGGTTGATTTTGGAACTTTAGGGTTTGAGAATTGTAAGGTATATATACCACTTTTTGACCTTAATGAAAAACCTTTTGTCATTTTAAAAAACAAGTTTTGAAGTCTGCTAGTGAGCGTACTGTGTACGAGAGAGAGTGTGAGCTTCATCTTGACGCTACGTGTGCACCGGTGGTCGGAATCGAGTGCGGAGAAGTGCAACGTGTTGCCCCCGACGAGAGTTATGCGCCGATACCTACATTGTGCGCGTACGGTCCGGTTCTGCGAGCTCCTTCTACGAGCTTCATCGGGTGATTGGGTGAGCATACGTTGTCCGATTTTGCATTGCAGCATATCCACGCGTTCACATTGAGTAGAACTACACATTAAGCACTTTAGATTTCAGAAGCGAAGACCTGCAAATTTCAGCCAGACATCCTACGCGATTTTGCACCGGGTGTTTTGGGTTGGGGTTTTGGTTCATAGACCTTAGGGAGAGCGACCTATTGGTATTAGTAGGGTCTCCTTCAAGTTCTATGGTGTTTTGAGATTGTTTGATGGGTGTTCAGCTCTAGAAAGTGTTGTAGGAAGTTTCCTCTTATGCACTCTTGAAGGTTGTGACTTAGACAATGGGTAGAGACCTCTGTAGGAATTAGTTAGGAGTCGGTCGAGTGTAGGTTGACACCTTATTCTTGCTTCCACGCGCCTACGGGTCGACCTTCGTCCTTAGATGACATTACATGTTAGGTGAGTTCTCGCTGTGCTGACGTTCGTCGCGGTGTATCCGTCCAACATCCATCATATTGACTTTCGTGCTCATTTATTTATTGTCGTATGAGAAGCTCCAAAGCTGGATGTAGTCAATAGTCACTTCTTTTTACTAGCTTTCCATTGTGTTGGCCGTTGTGTTCAATAAGTCTTTACCATCACGTAAGAAGGCCCAAAGCTGGGTATGGTGTCTTATCACACACAATGATCAACTACTACAAGAGATCCTCTTGATTTGGGTTGCAGTTGATAGGCTCTCTCTTTCTTTTGGATTGTAGTGAATGACATCACACACACCTTCTCTCTCATTCTCTCTCGTCGCGCACACCAATGTTGCTTTTGAGCAATGTTCAGTTATTCTTTACACATGTGCCATTATCCTACAAAATTGGCCATGGTGCTGCAATTTCTTCTATATTCATCCTCTGTATGATGGTCTCTTTGTCTTTTATATCTTTTTCATGTTGACCACGATCTCCATCATCATGTCAATATTTTTTATCACGATCTCCATCATCAACTTCTGCCATCATCTCTACTATAGTGTGCAGTTCTTTGTCATCTTCTACCATCATGTCAACCTGATCTCCATCATTGTGTCATCATGTCTACTACACTCACCATCATCATTTGTTCCTTACTACAGCCTATCATGATCTTCATCATCATCTTCTGTCGTCATCTCGACTATATCATGCACTTCTTTACCATCTTCTACCATTGTGTCAACCATTATCTCCATCATCGTGTCAATCATGTCTACTATGCTCACCATCACCATCTCTTCCTTACTGTGGTTTATAAGTTCATCATTGTCATGCTGCCAGCTTAACCATTGCATATATCCCTACAATCATTGCTCTTTGTGAGTACTTGGATCACCATCCTTGCTCTCAGTGCATCCTTTGACATTTTCCTTGTTGCTACGGTCCCTTCCCTACTAGTCATGGTTGATTATGTCAATCACAATCCTCTCAGTCAATGTTCTGTCATGTCATGTTGATCATTCCTATTGCGATCATTGATCATCGTGTTGATCATGTCTAGCACACAGACCATGGCTAGTTCCAAACAGCCATGTCCTCTGAGATCCCCCCATTGGGTCCATCCTATTTGACAACAACCACCATACACACTTCACCTACTCCCCTTGTCTGTGAGTGCTCTTGCCACCATTTAATTTCTACCCCTCCACTATGATGATAGGTTATGAGTTCAAGCAATTTGAGCCTGTACAACTACCTTCAAGCTTCATCTCAACTCAACCTTCGATATTGCCACATGAGAATCTATCTCATGTTCTTAGGACCCACAATCATGAGATCAATCAATTGATGGAGTGGCCACAAATCCAAGTTTATGAGAGTATGATCGACACCTCTAATCTAGCACATTAAATCCAGTAGACAATCTAATGAAAACAATCCATAACTTCTACCATGCCCATGGTGGCAGGACACACCAAGACTTGTAGTCATTAAGCTTTCTTGAAAAAAGGAGGATGAATAATTGTTATCAGATACAAAACGCTCCATGAGGTTTTGGATATAATCTTACGAGAGTAAAGTATTGGGATTGACGACGAGGGCAAATGACCAAAGCGGGGTGGGCCTTAGTGATCGTGATTGTAAGGAGCATTATGCTACTGCTATTCTAAGAGAGGTGGATTGCATCAACGTTGAGTCATACAAAGATTAATTTGTTGACTGCTTTAGGGCACTTGTCATTTTGCTTTTGCATTGCTCTTATTTTTGCTCATGTTGCCTTTTGCTCCTGCTCCTGCACCTGCTCATGCTGTCATTTTCACTTTGAAAACGCAACCTTGCTCGATGAGCATGGGCTTTTATTTTCTCATGCTCTCACTAAAAAGCAAATCACATCTAAGTACAAAAATGCCTAAAAGCTGTCCAGTGATGTGGAGCACTCAACATCCAATATTCACCCCAATGCCCTTACATAATCATGGTAAAAAATTATAGTTTAAGAGTAGTATGTACCTACGATTTGGTAAAAACAAATTTTTAATGGGAAGCTGACATCGATGCCAATTTTGATTGAGGGGAACAAAAGAGCAGAGGTCGGCATTGATATCCATTTTGATTGAAGAGACCCGAGCAGCAAAACGTAAGCCCAAAAATTGCAGGGTACCCTCACTCTTCCTAAGGAAGGATGTTTTTCAACTTGCTTGTCCCATACTAAAGGCTAGGATGTAGTTCACCCTTTAGAAGGAAAAGGATAGGATGTAGTTTGAGGCAAGGTCAAAAATTTGTTACCCTTTGTTGGTGGATGCGTTGTGAGCGGACACTAGCATAGCGAGAACAAGACCAACAACTCTATGTTAGTCAAGGACGAAGCTCAACCCGTAGGTGCATGGAAACATGGAGGTGGATGTCAATCACCTACTTGACCTTCTAAGACAGTCTCTACTCAAGGAAACCAAATCTAGACGTCCTATGCACTTGTGAATACAACTCAACCTACAATGCTCATGCTATCCAAAACTAGATCAAATACACTCGAAAAGTCACAAAACTCATAGGAAACACTCTCCTCATTAATAGGTCATTACCGTATGGACTCTGACTTGATATCCTACCTAGAACCACCCCATGTGAGAATCGTGTATACAGACAGGCAGCAAAATGCAGGTCACCACTTTTCAATTTTTACAATCCTAATATGTATCTCTACTCTCCGTGAACCCACAGGTATAAGAAATCACCAATCGGACACACGGTTTGCAAAAAAACTCACCTGGAAGGTAGTAGGAGCTCACTTCATGATGACATCGGAATCGTGCAAGCTTGGCATTGGATTGAAGCCCTAGCTACTGTTAACGCATTGGTGGTGTTTCTTTCATAATCAAGGCTACATAGAGTGTGTAGGAAAGAGAAGAAAATCTCTCTCTCTCTCTCTCTCTCTCTCTCTCTCTCTCTCTCTCTCTCTCTCTCTCTCTCTCTCTCTCTCTCTCTCTCTCTCACACACACACACACACACACACATACATACACACAAACACACACAATCCACAGTAAATGTGAGATTAGATTAAATTCAAAATTTGTCTTGTGATACAAAAAAGTTAGAAAAGGCTTCTTCTATGTTCAACCCTCAACAGCCTTAGAGTCAGCGGAATCCTTGGGGCTTTAGCAGCTTCAAGTATGATTGGTACCTTATGTTGCCCAAGGTGACTGTGGGGCCAAATATTTTGCTGTCATAAGTAAAGAAGTCGGTGTAGAAGGATTCCTTAAAATCTTACATGTGGTAGCTTGGTAAGAACATTATCCTTTGGTATAATAGATGTAACACCTTCAGGGATGGCTGCTTTGACAAATCAAATGCCATTGTGGTACAATGTCCCCCGTTGACAATAGGGTTGAGTCCTTCAATGCACGCCAGGAGGGTTTTGCATATCTTCTTGATCATCACACACCTGAAGTCAGGGGAGCCAGTGAAAATCTTAATGGTGCCATTTAGGGTTTTCACCATATAAGATACACTTATTCTCTCTCCTTCCTTGGGTGGTGGCATAGATGGGTAATTAAGCTAGGTGGGATGTCTCTTCAAGATTCTGGTATGGTTTACCCATGTGCGTACGCGAGGGACTAAGCAAAATAGAGTGTCATTCCTGATGTTTTTGGGAGATTCCACCAAGTGCTTTAGAAATCCGGGGTACTTGAGGAGCCATGCTTTTCTCTACTTTGGTTGGGAGTCCACTATCTTCTTTGCAGTATCTAAATCTGTGACATCTCCCTCATATACTGGCTCTATTGCTTCCACTTTGACTCTTTTCTTTATCACCAACACTTCATACTTTAGGAGAGGGAATGGGGGTGAAGGTGGCATCACCATTCCTCCCTAAGCACATTTGTGGCCAGCCCTTGGACTCCTACTGAGTGTATCATTCATGTCTTCTACTCTAAGGCTCCCTTGTGGTCTTCAGCTGTGTATTTTTAAATCAGAGTTTGAAGACGTGTCTCCTCCTCTCCAATTCAAGGTTTCTCTCCTTCCTCCTATGTTTTTAGTTATTCTTTTAGGTGATGTAGATCTTCTGCACCTCAGGAACCTCCAAGGTCTCATCTCTCATGTTAATCCCAAGGTCATTGAGCCCTACCTCTGTTTCTTGTGTCCTTGCTTTGGCTATTTCTTTTTGTAGTTCAGTTATTTGTTGTTGAGCAAGTTTATTTTTCTTCGTAGCTTCTTCAGCATGATCTAATAACAGCTCTTGCAGAGTACCGAACTGTAGTTGGAACTCTTTGTGTTCTTTGTGGAGTTCTTGGTGTTGAGCAGCTCTTGCAGAGTACCTAACTGTAGTTGGAACTCTTTGTGTTCTTTGTGGAGTTCTTGGTGTTGAGCCTTCATTCTTTCCTCTACGGCTAGGGACCCTTCTACCATATGCATTCTTTGTATGTGTTCTAGCTGTAATTCTTTTTGTAGAGCAGTGATTTGTGCTTCCAAATCTTGTATAGGTTAGCTATCTTCTCTTGCAACTCCCCATGCAGCCCCTGGGGTTGCTCTGAGTCTCTTGATTTTCAACAATGTCACATGTTCCTTAGGAATCTCCTTTCTCTCTTGCTTGTGTCTGGCAGCCCAAGGTGGGGTTGAAGTGCCATAGACCACCGTAGAAGCCTCTGTCGATGTGTATCCTACTTGAAGGAGGTCTTCATAAGTGTTCCTTTCTTCTTTTTCCTTGTCGTTTGGTAAAGGTGTTGCCTCTTTTGTCTTTTCTTGTGAGTGTTGTGGTTGGGATGTAGAGGGCTTTGGACTTGGAGAAGGATTAGAGGAGCCTGGTGGTGAAGCTGGTGGGGTTGCAATTTTTTGTCTCCTCACCTTCTTGGCCTTTCTCGACTGGAGCCTCTGGCATTTCTTTCAGCTGCCTCTTGATATCTTGTACCTCCTCCATTGTGAAGGGCTCTAAATTTTGTTGCTTGATCACCTTTTAAAATCCTTCATAGGCTCGGATGTAATGATCATATTGACCCTCTAGCGGTCTTGAGGAGCTTCCTTTGATCCTTGCTGGGTCTGGTTCCCAATACTCCTCAATCAACCTCTCAATCCAAGCAGCTTTTTGGTTGTGTGTCTCTTTGGGCCTTGATTCTTTTGCCAATGTCATCTTACCCTTCTTTTTGGGGGGCTCCTTAGACTCTTCCCTTGGTATAGTCTCTAGCATGTGGTGCCACTGTTATTGGTAGTTCATCTTCTGTATCTTGCTTTAACTTGAACCACTCATTCTGGGTCGGTGGGTCAGGCTAGTGTCCTCTTGTGCCGATAGCTTCATATGAAATCTGTGTCAGTGTTTCTCCACCTCCAATGTACTTAGGCTTTTCTATACCCATGCCGACCACTTGCTCATGCAAATAGTGAGCGTAATTAACCTCTTTGGGCGCGCTGCTTTTCAATGCCCAAGTTGTTGTAGTAGCCACTATATGGGGAGGTGTTGTGTATTTTTGTGGCCGCTTGCTGCAAACATGAAAGTATTGGTTGTAAAGCTTGCAGACCTTTCCAGCTCTCAGTTCTACGAGGTCTTTGAATGTCTGATTGGGTTTCTTATGAGAGTAGACCTTTACTTTATCACTTCTTTCTCTACCGGAGCTACCCTTATTATGGAGCCCTACTGCATCTGCTATGATTTGAGGTGTAACACCATCTCTGTCTTCTGTCCATCCAAAGCAGTAATCACTGCCTTGCCATCTTTCTGGTTTGAGCTGACTAGCTCGTAGACTCTTTGCACATCTACACCCGCTGGTGGTGCTGTGAAGAAGTTGTAAAAAATTTCTCTTTCCAGCTGGGTGATTGTTTCTTCTTTATTTGCATATTCCAACATTTCTCGTGGATTCATTGGGATATCCAGTGTATTTCCTTGAAGGTCTCTGAGAGTTCCTTGATACACTTCCAGTCCTTCTCTTTCTAATGTCACCTCGTCTTCCCAAGATTTGGTTGGCTTGAGCGTCTCTTCTTATACTGTGTAAAGCTGACTGGCTGCAATAATGTCCTTTAAGGACAATCTCTTCTTCTTTGCGGGTGATCTGCTGGTATCCATTCATCTTGAGTGCACTCCAAGTTCAAAATTAGTGTTCGTCACAACATCTCACTTTGACTTAGCTTTTAACTACCCACATGATTTCAACGTTGAACCACAAGCTAATTAGGACACATACTTGCTTATGACAAGAACAGAATTGCAATTTGGTGCTCATTTTATGTTGTGAGACATCATACGCGTATGATGTCTATCTCCTCAGATTGACGTAAAACTTGTCCTGTGCATAGCCCATAGCTTGTACATCACATATACGTGCGTGGTTTGAGGTTTGAATCAGAGTTGATCTAATTTTTGTCTTATAGGCTCTATAGAGGTTTTAAAACCAAAATTTGGGTGTATTTGAATGATATGAGATTCAAATGGTTTGGCACTTAGTAAATGAACTCATTGGCACATACTCAAAACATGGGTTTGGTTAAAAACACTGTTGGTAATCAATTTGGAACTGATGACATCATACACGTATGATGTCTTTTATCAACATTTGCCTCCAGATTCATAGAGTATGATTTCTATCATATATACATAGTGTTTGTGGCTTTTGAATTGAACTTGAGATTGAATGTGGGTGTGAGAGACCAAGAAAGGGTTTTGTGCGTCTTTTTTCCGTATGTGGGCAAAAGTGGGTCAAATGAGGTTCAAATGGGATGAAAATTGGTGGAAAGGCTTATGAGGATGTGATCAATGTGCTAGTTACTTCAAAATCTCAGCAGTAAGTCAATTTATAAAGAGTAGACATCATACGCCTATGTTGTCTACTATGACTTTTTTGGCTCAAACTGGGTCAGTAGCTTCCCCATGGTGTGTGTAATGCTTTGATGTGCTCAAAAGTGTGATTGGTTGAGAGTTCATGTGTCCAAGATCAAAGACTATGTTTCTGACTCAAAGTTTTGAAAAATCATATGGATTGTAAGCAAATCCTGACCAAATGTATCCAAACTTGGTGAAGTGGCTTTTCATGGGGTGCACAACTGATCTGGATGCTCAATGTGCTGACAACACTCTATTTTGAGAGGTTTAGACATTATACATGTATGATGTCTATTGTGAGAAAATGGCCTTTTATGCACTTGGGTATGAAGTAGATGCCTTGGACATGCCATATGTGAGTTTTCTCGGGGTTTGGAGTCCAATTCCTATAGGTGAGGCCAATTCTTGCCAAGAGACTCTAACTTTGCGTTTTTGCTCCATCTGGTGGCTTAAATGATTCAAATTGCATGAAACTTGATGTATGAGATGTAATGAGCATTTTGGAAGAGCTGGTATGGGAAAGTGGTACAAAGCCTGTGTCAATGTGGCTAGCAGACATCATACACGTATGATGTTTAGAATGCAAAAATGATAATGCAATGCCTAGGGAGGGTGAGTGTTAGTGCAACAAGCCTATCTAGCTTTGGTTCAACCTTAAAACACATGTGTTTAGCATAAAAACTCCTTGTTTGGCATTTCAGTCTCCGAAAAGGATTCCTATCTCTGGAGATGACTTTTAGTGACGATTCTTCTTGAGATCATTCTACCAAGCTTGTAGTTGCAGTAGTGCTCCTTCCCATGGCTCTTATGCAACATTTGGCTTTATGAATATCGTTTTTCAAAATTTGTCACTCAATTTGATTGTTTTTGTGAGGAGAAGGTCGGAGAAGATTTCCTTTGAGGTTTGACTATAAGTTTTGGTTGTTGATGATATGTTGATGATGCCTGTGAAGTTTGGTGGCAAACGAAAGCCTCGCTTGGCCAAATGATGCTTTGCGTGTTCGAAGCCTAACTCGATGTTTTGGTCCACTTTTTGATGATAGATCCATGAGGAGGTTACATGGGCTTGTAGAACTACTTGAGACATAACTTCTCATGAAGTTTTGTGCCGTTTCAGTGATCCATTCCCGAGCACTTATGTAGTGCCAGAAGAGGTTAGGTTTTTTTTGGTTGACCAAAACCCACATTGGACGTCATAGAGATGTTCTCCTAGGTCAAGGTTAATCCCCTGTCAAGTCTTGTAGCTCTAGGGCTAGTGGTTGAAGCGTTACGGGCCCGTTTTGGTTTCTTTCCCACGATGCCACATTGCCGTTTTTGGGGTTTTTCGCGACAAAGGGAGTATCAAACAAGAAGAGTATATGGTAACGAGTCTACCTCTCATGTCTAGTGTCGGTCAGTGTGTCGTGTGCATCATACAAAGTCATAGAAGGTCTGCGCAGTCTAGGTCTCTTAAGCTCTCTCTCACTTTGTCAATAGTGAAAATGAGCTAATAAGTGGACCCAAATTAACTTATATCGGGATTTTCCGGGCCACTTGTTATCAAACTTGACATGTGCTCCTATCTTGTCGCAAAATGCACTTTATGCTCAGAATTTTTTTCATTTGGATTTCGTTTGCTCTTTTTTCGAAAAATTTGTCATTTAGTCCTCCAAAAGTGGCCAAATTGGACTTTTCGCAACTTCTCTCATACTTGCACCCCGTCATCACCATAAGATGTCATTCACTTATTGATCACTCTCATATTTTTCTTTTGTCACTATGTCGCCATTTCACCTGTTTTTTCTATTTTTCTTTGTTTTTCTCTAGAAAATTAACAAAAAATAAAGAAAAATAGCTAACTTGACCCGAAAAATATCCATAAATCAAGATAATTAGATAATAGTGTGATAAACTACTATATACATCTATTTGTAGTATTTTTGACCGTATTTCTCCATTTATTCACTTTTTAAGCATAAAAATTATGATTTTTATATATGTACACACACCTAGAGACTCATCTTTGGTGTTTGTCCTCTGTTTCTTGTTAGAATACATTACTTAAGGGCATATATGCTTGGGTTTACCAAAACTCTTGCAATTAAACACAAAAAACCCCAAAGTCATGGAAAGCAATGCCCCTTTTTACACTTGTAAGTCCATCAGGTCCGCATTGAGAATGCCTCCCCCCTTCCTAGTTGAAGTCCTCCTGGACGACGGTGTATCGCGCGAGGGTATTTGTTGTGCATAGGAATCAACAATGTGCTAATGTTGGCCATGTAATGCGGCTCTATATGCATACTCATGCAATGTATGAAAAAAGTAATGATGTGCATGAGGAAGGTATAAGCACGATGCTTATTGGCATTCGATGTTGAAGTTTCCTATGAAGATATGACTGTGGTGAGAGCAGTGAAACAATAAGCTCTCCAATTTTTTTGCTCTATCTTTGATAGACAATGAAGCTGGTGAAACCATTTGGTTGTGAGTTAGCTCTGTAGTTGTGGTTGTCTGCAGTTTAGGTATCCAAATTAGAGTTGGACATCCATTTTTAGGAACCCAATTTTTTTGAACTTTGCATATGGTTGGACTGACATGCTTGTGGTTTTCTTTTCAAATCGTGTACTGCAGGGAGCTCCTTGGTTTGTTGTTTTGGAATCCAAATTTGTGCAAAGCTTACTTTGGGCCATAAGTAGCGGCTTTGGTACCCATATTTGCTTAAGGAGAAACTTTGGTTTCAGCTTGTAGGTTGTAGTGGAGTTCGGTGGAGAGATATCTTTGAATCGACTTTGTTGAAACCTTGCAACTTGATCCTTTTTTATCCATATCTGCTTGGTAGCTTTGGTAGGCAAAGTAGGTGGGGTTTCTCCTAGTACGCTGTCGTGAATTCCCATTGATTGTCTTACCTATTGAACTCTCATCCTAGGGGAGAGTACTTGCTATAATGACTTGCTTTGCTTGCATTGTTGGTCTCTTTGGAATCCATTGTTGGATAGTGGTTGTTTGTAAGGGTTGCTTACCTTTATCCATCGAGTGTATCACTGACATTAGGTGAAATTTGGACTCACAAAGGGGCCTTTTAAGAAGTTTGACTTTACCTCTCTCTACCAAAAGGACGCATGGATACATTTTTGCAAACAAACTCCAAAGTTGGCAGAGGTTTGACAGTTAGAATGTCTTCTTCAATCTCTATCTACTGATATATAGCACGCCATGAGATTCCTCATATTTTAGAAGATTCTTTTTTTGATTCACTTAGATTTCGACAGAGTCACATCATAGGTGAATCAAAAGAAGAATCTTTTAAAATATGAGGAATCTCATGGCGTGCTATATATCAGTAGATAGAGCTTGAAGAGGACATTCTAACTGTCAAAATCTCTGCCAACTTTGGAGTTTGTTTGCAAAAATTTATCCATGCGCCCGTTTTGGTAGAGAGAGGTAAAGTCAAACTCCTTAAAGGGCCCCTTTGTGAGTCCAAATTTCACCTAATGTGGTTTGCCTGTAGCTATAGGAGCAAAAGGAACTTGTTGTTTTCCTGACGCAAATTGGATGTTGACTATATTGTAGCTCCAATCAAGTTTTACATTATACCTTCTCTGCCAAGGTTTCCCGAGCAATAAAGGATGTTGTGGGCCTTATCTTCTACCACATAAAATTTATGCGGATAGACATGTTGGTTAACCTATACCACGAGCAATGTCCAACCCAGTACCTTGATTGAGTGCTCTGAATAATCATGGATATTTTGTTGTGTTGGCTATAATTGATTGTCGAGTTGTAGTTGCTTGTAAAGGCTGTAGGAGATCAGGTTACCTTGAGCACCTGAATCAAGCATTGACATCGCCTCCACTTGATTGTGTCTTAGTTTGACAGCAATTACGGGATCCTGCATGTTCTTGGTTTCAAAGTCTGCTACTTTAATGGCATTAATCTTAAGGGGAGGCCCATGATGTAGTCGTTGTTGAAGAAGCCTCTGTTTTGCTATTCGTTCTTTGGCCTCTGCTTGTGCTTCTGCAACAATTTCTTGTTTTTCTTGGGTCCGTTTCTTTTCCTTGTGGATTTTTAGAAACATACTTGGGGTTAGTGGTAGATTAAAAAAATTTAGCCAACATCCACTAATCCAGTTGGGCATTTTTTCAAAATGTAGCAAGTTTAACGGCGCCACTTGGTGATAAGTCTTTGATCACAAAAGGTCCCTTTCCTCGCTTCTTTAGCTTCTTAGCATGTTGTTTTAAAGTGTAAATCACGACATAATTGCCTGTTTTGAATTATTTTAATCATACATGCTTATCAATAACTATTTTTGCCTTTGTGTTTTCGCGTAGAGCGTAGATGGAAGCTACTGCTTTTAAGCGAAGCTCATCTAGCCTTTCAAGGTCATCTATTTGTGAAGACATTTCATGACCTGTTCACTCTAGTTGTTTGGCTACTCTTAGTATTGAGATTAGGAATTTCATAGGTAAGATAGCGTTAAGACCAAATACCATGTTGTACGGTGTTGTTCCAATTGAGGTTTTATAAGCAATTCTATAAACCCATAATGTCAAATGTAACTTATGATTCCAATCCATTCTTGATTCTGAGAGTAGTTTGGTTGAGACTGTACAAAGAGTCTTACTTGTAGCTTTTGTCTGCCATTAGCCTGTGGATGGTACAGAGCAGACTTTTTAATGAACTTCCATGAACTCATCAAGAAGATTTTCAATTGCTTCAGTTATAATATGTGCTCCTTGATCACTGACAATTTCTATAGAGAGACCATATCTAACAAAGACATTTTTATATAGAAATTGTGTA
This sequence comes from Adiantum capillus-veneris, assembly GCF_014529385.1. Lineage (NCBI taxonomy): Eukaryota > Viridiplantae > Streptophyta > Polypodiopsida > Polypodiales > Pteridaceae > Adiantum > Adiantum capillus-veneris. The sequence continues at coordinate 9,350,060 of NC_140952.1, read as the reverse complement.
GTAGTTCTGGCATCAGCTTTTTGTGTAGCTTTATCTTCAATCCATTTAGTGACATAACCCGTGGCTACAATGATATACTGGGCATGTGTTTTGTGAGCGGGGGGTGAAATTGGTCCCACAAAGTCTATTCCTCACTTAGCAAAATCTCTAGCTCCCATCATTGGCCGTAAGGGCATCTCATCCCGTTTTATTGGCACTTCGGTGTATTGACAAGAGTCACATCGTCTTGTATATTTGTCTACGTCCATATGTAATATTGCCCACCATATTCCAACAATCAGCACAATTTTTTATGTCTTTTTCCCAGAGAAATGGCCTCCAATTATTCCTTCATGTGCTTGCTCAAGGATTGGAAGGTACATGCTTTCCGTTGCACAAACCCTAAGCTGGTTATCCTTTTCTCATTTAAAAAGTTGGTTTTTAATTAAAGTGAAGTCACAGGCTTCTTTCTATCACCCTCTATCGTGCTCCGGTGGTATTTCCAAGAAATGTTTGTATTTCCAAGAAGTCAACAATGTATTGACTTCATTCTGGTGTAACAATTATTTGAAATAGTGTCACATGTTCTACTGGTAGGTTTGATCTACATTTGGCACAACTAGTTATATAATCATAAAGATCAACACGCATAGTTGGCCAATGCACTCCCAATTGTCTCAAGCGTTGAAAAGTTTTTGTGGATGAGCAATGAAATGTTCAACAATTAGGTATGGTATTCATCTAGATTTATGTACACTTGTAGGATACCGTCGGAGCCTAGAAGATATAAACGTCCGCCAATCAGTTGAGAGTTCTTAGCTTGCTAAATTGTTCGTAGTTTATGGTCTTGGTCAATCTTGTCAAATTCTCCGTCGTGTGATAGTACGCTTACTATCTCTTGGGACCACTTAGGTACCATTTCTACATTGAAGAGATATGCATGTGGGAGATCATTGTCTACTCCTTCTGGAGCTTCTCCATTTGGCATTCTAGAAAGGTGATCTGCTTGAAGATGCATCTTCCCCTTTTTAACAACTACAATAAAGTCAAACTCAAGAAATGTGATGAACCATCTTACAATTCACCCTGTATTGCATGGTTTGTTAACAAGGTATAAGAGGGCTTCATGGTCTTTGAAAAACACAAACTTATTTGCGAGGAGATAATGCCAAATTTCTTAATAGCAAAAATCATTCCAAGCCCATCTCTTTAGGTGGTGGTGTAGTTCTTTTCAGCACGTCGGTTGGCATAGCAAAGTGGGAAATCCATAGTTCCGTCTCTTGGTTAAGTCAAAATACATCTAATAGCAAATGCAGACGCATCAATATGAACATGAAATATTTTTTTCCAATCAGGTGCTTTTACCAATGGAGGAAATAACAGAGAATTGTTTAATTTCTTAAATGATTCCTCACACTCATACGTCCATTCAAAGATCACTATAAGTCTATACAGAGGTTGGGCAACAATTGCATACATGTGTCTGAATCTCCTGTAATAGCCTTAGTGTTCCATAAAACACTATACATATTTTGCATTGATTGGTTTAGGCATTTCAATAATCACTTTTATCTTATTCAAATCCGTGGATATGCCATTTTCTGAGACAGTATGTCCTAAGATTCATTCTTGTCTGACCATAAAAACACACTTTTTTGGATTAAGATAGATTCTATACATCTTGCACTTCTCAAATACTTTCTTGAGGTGTTATGTATGTTCATCTCTCAGCAGAGAGTGTGCACATAGGTCATCCATATAGATTTCCAGGAAGATCCTCAAGTATTCTTTGAAAGTATGTGCCATCAATCTTTGAAATGTTGCAAATACATTTGTGAAACCAAATGGCATGACTCGATATGCAAATATGTCCCATTCTGTGGAAAATGCTGTTTTATATTGGTCCTCAGGTGCAATTGCAAGTTGGTTGTAGCCAGGGAATCCATCCAAGAAGGAATATGCATGCTTGTCCGCCACTCGTTCAAGGACATGATCCGTGATCGATAGGGGAAAATTATTGTTATCGTGGCTGCATTAAACTTTTTGAGATTGACACACACTCAAAATTTACCATTCTTTTTGGGTACCACAACGAGTAGAGATACCTAATTGGTGTGTTCTATCTCATAGATGAACTCCGCTTCCTTTATGAAAGACCAAAGGATGGATTGGCCTATCGTTCTCCTCCCAACCTCCCTACTTACATCCCTTGGCCCTTGCAAGTAGGACCCCTTAACTTATGCCTGGCCCTCGGCTCCTAGCCACACTAAGACATTTAGTCCCTAGCCTTTGGCCTGCTTCCTGGTCCTACCATTGTCCTGACATTACTTCCCCCTTGGAGAAGTATTTCTGTCCTCAAAAACAAAAGTGGTGATATGTTCCTAAGAACACTAATGCTTTTTGTGGTCGCACCCTTCAAGGGTTTAGCTGTCTGTTGGACCGTATTACGGTGTAGTAGGAAGTTCAATGAAACCAAGAGTAACATCTTGATTTTCCACATTGTTGTCTTTGCAATCGTCTTGTGTTACCGGCTCCCATCCAACATAGTGTGTAGACTCCATTTAGAATGCATCCCAGCATGCTAAACAAGTTATCAGAACAAAGATGTACCCAAAAGAGAACCTCTTTTCACTTTCCATGAAAGTAACTAGCTCACAAAACTTATCAGCAAAATACAAGTCCTTGACTTGTTATCTTCTCGTATCAGGAAACAACCCCACCATAACTAGTGTTCAAGGTTGAGAACCTGACTTGTGCATGAAAAGACAAAAAAGTCAAAATGGGTCCTTTTCATGCAATGGTAAATACAAAAAGACCTTAATTGGGGATAGAAAGATGCATCATCCTAGCATTTGTCCTTTTTCTGTAGCTAGCAGTGTGGTTTTATCTTCTGAGATCCACTACCTTTGACTACTTCAACTGCACTGGAGAAGCTGTAGATATTTTATATCTATCTCAAGGCGCGTGTGTGTGTGTGTGTGTGTGTGAGAGAGAGAGAGAGAGAGAGAGAGAGAGAGAGAGTAGAGCATGCTTATGTCAACATTTTGAGGCATACAAGATATATTGGCGACAAGTCAATCTAGAATTGATATAAATAAATAAATAAATAAATAAATAAATAAATAAATAAATAAATAAATAAATAGAGACAGTCGCAAACATACTTTAACCTATGGTAAGCAAACTCCAACTAGAGTGATACATGCCTGCTAATAATTGGATTGTTTGATGCTAACGCACGCCCTTTGCATATTCTTTAGCACTTTTAATATGCCTATCCTCTTTGGATAACTGACAGTACTGAGCTGTGTTTCCCTACGATTTACAGAAAGTCTTCCAAAATGACTGGGAAACAAGAATCACAATATCATAGAACATTGTTGAGTAATCAACAATGTCATGAATAACCATCTTGATTAACTTGAAAGATCCACAAGCACTCAAACCGATCCATGACCTCTATTGGTGATTGGTAGATCCAAAAGTAATCTCATAGGGATAGTGCACATAGAAAAGCAAAATGCTTCCTAAGAAACTAATGTGATGAATATTCATGCCGCTCCAAATCATCCTTTGCTAAACTCTAGGGCCCATAATACCTAGTGTGCATGCATTTAGCAAAAATAGATTTGAACCTGCATATCCATGATCATACTTGCCAATACTTATGGCAAATGTGATGCTCGTAGCACACATGAAAGAGGAGTGTAAATAGTTCTGAAAAAAAACTAAATACTTTCTACTGCAATTATGTTCAAGCCTTGCTAAAATGTTTGAACCATAATACAATGTGAAACATAAGTCACTTTTAGGTACAAACAATAAAAACTTTTCATAACAACTCATAGCCTTGCTATATGCATAAACAACCATCCGTTAATGTTGTTTAGCCTCACTTATAACCTTAACAAGTCGTTCTGCATATCCAACAATTTCTAGCCACTGAAATTGTTCCTGCTATGACGTGCTAGAAATGGTCTAGAAAACGGATTTGAACAGCACCTAAGGACATCTTCGCGACACATAAGTGAAGTAGTGGCGACAGTGTCAGTCCCAGAGACTCATATTCTCCACATATGGAATATGTCTCAGTTAAGGATGTCTAAAAAAAGAACATCCTTCAAGTACGAGATGTACTTGGCTGTGGAGGTAATTGCAAAGACTCTGCTACATGAGTGAGAGGGACCCTCATTATCCTTACTCCACATTGGCTAACCAAACTCCTTGAGTTCCCAGACCATGTTGTAGCCCATGTGACAACATGTGCCAAATCAAACCCTACAAGTGGGTCCATAACTACGTAATGCATAAATTCATTTTGGACACTACAACCCAAATTTCTTGGCTCTGACATGACCTTGTCATCTTGCTGAAGAGCAAAAATGGATGAAAGCATAGAAGTCTATGCATCCTACTTGGAAAAGAAAGTAGAAAAAAAAAAGCAGATGCGTACCTAGAGGTTGAACATAGTGTTCACTTATTTGTAGTGAAAGGCACCTACCTAAATTTCTCGCCTGCAAAGGCCTGGGAACGGTAATTGAAAATTAGTGAAATGCAAGTAATAATGTACATGTAACCTTGGGTGTTTCCTTTGCAATCCAAACCCCTTGGTTAAACTTTGCAAGAAAAATGCTCAGCTAGCAGCCGACCCTTGGCTTGTGTCCGTGACCCCCCTTGTTTTCCCTCATGACTTCGAAAGCTTAAAATTTTCCACTACCCCTTGGTAGTTGGTGGACTTCTTTCCTTCAAAGGGTAAGTGTGATGGTTCCAAGAATTGACCATTAACACTTAATAAGTGATTTGTAATCACGAGCTGGGTCTTTTCCCAAAACTGTACTCATATATACACTCTTAGTGCCATAGATAAAATAGGAGAACCGCTAGAGTTGGAATCGTATTCACAACTAGACCTTTTCCAAACCCAAAAATCCATAATATTGGGTTTTTGTAAACAGTCGTGGTATCTGAAACGATGGCTTCATTGATACACCGTGGTAGAGGTAGGCCCTTACGAGATTAAGACGTTCACAAAATCAACTTTGATCTTCACACTCAAAGTGTCTAGTGCAAAAATAATGCCCAAAAAATTGCTAATGGCAAGACTCTTGCTTGTCTATTAGAACCGATGAGTACTCAACAAAATAAAATTGTTCGATCATTGATGGATTATAAATAGATGGCTCTTAGCCATTCTAAAATAGATGACAGTAGATAGCTCTTAGCCCTTCTTGTTGGCATATTGACATATAAAGATTGCAAAAAACGATGCCTAGTTTCCTAGAGAGAATTTGGAAATAGAGAGAGGGAGGGAGAGAGAGAGAGAGAGAGAGAGAGAGAGAGAGAGAGAGAGAATGCTGGGCTAAGGGAAACCCCTTATTCTAATGTGATGTATGCTCCTTGCATATGCTCCAATGAAGACCATGTCTGTGTCATAGCTTAACCGATAAGCGTACAACAGTATGCTTGTACAACACTCTCGTAGAGAGAGGTGCCATAAGTCACATGTTGAAACACCTATCTCGTCCTTAACATAGTATCTAGTGCTATAGCAGAAGCATATGCAATGATGGATGTCATGTCTCCATTGTACTAGTACGCCATGCATACATATCAAAAAATAGAATAATAAGCTCTTGGCTACAATGAAAAGCTCAGTCATGTGAGCCACTGGTATATGTGCCTTGCACGATTACACTGGCATGGATACATCACAGTGCATCATTGCATAAACTATTAGCTTATATCTACATAGTGCCAAAGAGGTGTTCCATAGGTGTTTATCAAAAGTCAATCGATAATATCTTGGTACCTAAGAGAAGCCTTGCTTCACATGAAGTCTGATATAGCACTTTGCTTTGCACAGTGGCTTCTTATGGAGTTTGCCTTAGCACTTTGCTTTGCACAGTGGCTTCTTATGGAGTTTGCCTTAGCACTTTGCTTTGCACAGCAGAGAGATCTTTTCCAAAGTGAAAATTAAAACATAGAAAAAAACAAACATAACTTAAAATTTACTAACCTTGTCACTCACATGTGGCCAGGTTTCTAGTGAGTCACTCAAATCTAGCTCATAGTCATATGCACTGCTTGAGTGAGTTAGTGTATGTATCATTTACACCCTCGGGTGATTAAAAATCGTAAAAATCTTGGTTAGTTTCCCCAAGTTTGTATGCTATTAGCATATTCCAAATTTTGGAAACCGCTATGCCAAATGTTAAAAGGGAAGCCTTGCTTCACATAAGTACTTATGCAATTCTGGTGCTCATAGCTAATACATAGTCTTGCTAATTTACAATGTTATAGCAAAAGAAAGTCGACCTTGTTGAGCATTTAAAAATAATCAACCTTGTTTTAGGTAATGTCGGTCTTGGCGAGGTACCTGTGCCTCCTTCATCAAGACTAGCAATAGACTATGCTGATCTCCATGAAACGCTCAAGCACTACAATGCCCTGACCTTTGCTAGGCCTGGGAAGAAGCGTTGCTTTTAAATGAGAACATTGCTCACTCAAGCCTTGCTTGATTGTGAGTGGTTGTTGCTCACCATGTGTTCACGAAAACAAAAAAAACATGCTTTTGGTAATGCTCACAAGCCTTGCTTGTGCGTTAAGTGTTGAAATTGCACAAGCATGGAAAAGAAAATTGCAGGGTAGCATACATACCTTCTAAAGTACTCGCATCGACTTGCCTTGCCGTACTGGCTGGGTTAAATGTGAGCATTCCTTTTGCATGATTTTATTGAAATTCCTTTACTCGTCGCAGTTTTGTAAACAAAAAAGAACAAGTCTGTCATGTCAAATAATGTTTGCCTTACATGCCGCAGGCCTTGTCTGTATCGGTATGCAACAGGCCTTTCTTGAACACTGTGACATTTGTCCTTGACAAACATCCCTTGGAACACACTCCCCTTCCACCATAAGTCATGGTCTTGAAGCTTGCTTTTACTAATGAAAAAGTTTCTGCAAAATAAACTCGGAAGCACATTAGCTTCAAATAATTCTGTGTGTCGGTGACCTTATCAACCCACTGAGGTTGTTAACAGCCTGCTTGTGAATTGTCTATGGTTTCTTGTAGCTACACCAAACCTAAGGATACCTTTCTATTTACCTTGCTTTTCTTCGATGCTTGATGACTATCGCTATGGATAGACTCAGCTGGCACCAAAATAGTGCGTTATGAATCCTCTATTAGACTTTAAGAATGTTATCTCCTTCTCTAGCTTCTCTTACTTTGCATCCCATGAAGCTGATAAGACACATATGGTCAAGAATCTCCCATGCATGGTGCTTGCATGCCTTACATGCCTAAACAAGCTAGACTTTCTATCAAAATTGTGAAACCGTGGCCAAAATTGCGGCAAACCGTGGCCAAACTTGACCATGGATTAGTGCCCTTAATTGCTTACATGCAGCCCAAGGTGAGAGGATTGTGCCAACCGACTTCACGGCCCTTTGAAGGTGCAAGTGACAATACCCCTTGGGTAGCCTTGGCGCCCTAGGGCACCCAACAGCTCACCCAATATGAAACCAAACTCTTTTGAGTTTCATGGGTGGCAATAAGCAGACGCAGCAGGTGAGAAAAACTGCTTTATGGTGACTCGTGAGGAAATCGGATGGCATCGACCCTATGTCATGTTAGCTTAGCAGCCCTGAGGAGCCTCCATCAAGATTGGTTGCACAAAATCTTGTGCAGGTTGCCTTCAACCTCCCCCTTTGAACAAGCCGCATGTCCCATGATCCATATTGGGTGCTTGAGCCCACCATGAAAATCCCCATATAAGGGGTTACCCTTGCGACTCCACCCTCGGCTGGCCCCTCCATGCACGCCCTCATGAAAACGAGAGAGAGAGAGAGAGAGAGAGAGAGAGAGAGAGAGAGAGAGAGAGAGAGAGAGAGAGAGAGAGAGAGAGAGAGAGAGAGATGATACCAGTGAAAGGCCAAAGGCATATCGTTCTACTCCCACCTCCCTACTTATAGCCCTTGGCCCTTGCAAGTAGGACATTTTAACTTATGCCTGGCCATCAACTCCTAGCCGCACTGAGCCATTCAGCCCCTAAATTTGGCCTGATGCCTGATCCTACCATTGGCTTGACACTTTAGCTTATCAATTTCTTCCTTGATATGCTTAGCAAAGGTGTCATTGTATGTGTATGGCCTTTGTCTGCTAAGCTTCGCATCAGGTTTTAAGGGGATAGTATGCTGGCATATTGTAAGATCCGCTCCCTTTAAGTCCTTATAAGACCATGCAAACACGTCCTTATATTCTCAAAGAAGGCTTACGAGCTCCTCTTCCTCTTTTTGACTCAGATCAGTTGCTATATAGACTAGTTATGGTTCCTCTATCTTCCGGTCTTGAATATGAATTTTCTTGAAGTGGGAGGGTACACTCATATAGTTGTTACTTTTGTCTTTTTCATCTCCTCCGCTTTTCGATTCAGTTGTCCCTACTTCCCTTAGCGTTTTCTTGATCTCATGGTACTTGTTTTTGTGCTCAACATTGGTCCATTTTGGTTCTCCTATTTTGTTCGGTACTATTTCATTATTTTTGGTTTAGTTTTTGTTTTCAAATTTTGAGTTTTTTTCTCACGTTTCTAGCTCTGTCTTGTGTCCTAGAGTCTCGATCCCGAGAGGCTTGGCCTGAAATTTTCTTTTCAATGCCGTCTTCGGCTTTCACCAGAGATATAATTTTGTTTTGTTCCTCATTTTAGGCATTGGGTTATCTCTTGCTTTGTGTGCCGCCTTCTTTTTCTTGTAGTGTTCTTGACGTCTAGGTTTTTTATTTGGAATATCATAAAACCTCACGTCCGGTATGATTTCCTCTTGCTCATTGGGGTTGTCAGAGCATTTATTATCTGCATCGTTGTCTCGTTCAAGATGCTCTGGAGAATCGTAGAACGATTCCCCATTCACCTCTTCCTTGTATTTAATTTTTCTTGGTTGTCCTGAGATTCGTTCACCATCATCATCATCTATGAAATCAACAATATAGTATGGAGCCACATCATAACCTTCCTTGTCACAAAACTTAGTCGTCGGTTCCTCCGTAATAGCACACACACCTAATGTTGCTAGAATATGTGTCCATTCTAAGGGTTCAAGGGCCTCCTCTGGGAAAGGTTTCAAAATCTATTCCTTATCCTTGATAACTCTTTCTAGAATACATTCTTTCCTCTTTAAGCATCCACAATTGGATGCCCCACACATCCATAATTCCTTTGGTTTACCTAGCCATGCTGCTGGAAGCTCATATCCTACTAACGTAGCAGAATCAAAGTCCTCTACTGAGGTTTGGTCCACATGTTTGTAACTATGGTCCTTAAGGTTTCTTCTTGTAGTAGTTTCCCGATCTTGGACCATCTTTAATTGTTCCATGAATGGTCATCCAAATATTGTATCGTAGTTAGTCTCTTGCCAAAATCCACTATTTCAAAGGTATGATCGTACTCACTATCACAAGAGCTAGCAACTACCTTTTCTAGGATCCCTATGGGTCTCTCCATATAACCATCTGCAAGTTTCAACTTCATTTTGGTGGTTCTCAAAGCTGGTTTTCCCATTTTTTCAATACATCCTTGGTTGTAATGGCTACATCAGCTCCACTGTCAAGAATTGCCATGGTGGTGACACCTTCTAATGGAAGAATGGTATTACCATCTTCCCCTTCACATTATTCTCCTACCTTGTTTAAGGGTACTAGTTGCATGTTTAATTGAGGCTTATCTAATTCTCTGATTCCTTCATGCATTCGTGAAGTCGGATCCTTTACCCCAAATTTTTCTAGGCATTTTCCTACTGTAGTCCACATGTGAGGTTGTTGACGACTGGGTCAACAACACGACATAACTCAACAAATCCTTATTCTGTGAGAGTTATGGAATGCTGAGGATTATGGTTATAAACATCATTTGTAATACGTAGGTAGTTTAGTTGCAAAAGCCGGGGTGCAATGGCACTTCTAGATTGTACATACAAAGCCATTTGACCGCTCAAACTCTATTTTAGGTTTAACCTAAGGTGACCTTAGTATATAAGGTACCTAGGTCATTTTGTAAAGACAACTTTATCATAATTATAAGTTTAGGTCTGTCGTCTATTGTGTGTGAGAGAGGAAGAGAGAGAGCATGAGCTTCATCTTGGCACTACTCCCCACTCATTCATCACATTGTAGATCCAATTGCACCATCGTGTCAGCCTCGGCAAGAGCTACACGACAACACCAAGCATTCCTCATGGAACGGAGAAAACGTGCTTGCGCATCTAGGAGCTCTTTGCGGCTATAAGTATATCAAATGATGTCTATTTTTTGCCTGCAAGTATTCATTAGAATCTTAGTGACATAAGCTACACATAGGTACTCATAGATTTCAATTTCGAACACTTCCAAAATCCGGCTCTGTCTTTATATGCGTTTTCTGTAGATGCGTCTAGAGTGAGGGTTTTGAGTGTAGAGGCTTTGGGACAAGTGTATCCTAGTGGGGGGATGGTATTCCTTAAGTTCGTATGATTCTGGCATGGTTTAGTGAGTTCCCTTTTGTTGTGTGTATGTGGCTAGGTGGTGTAGTTCAAAGCAGTTAGATTCTAGGTTGTGGTTTAGTTGGCCTTCGAGAGTGTTGTATATGTAGGATGGCCTCAATGTGACAAGTTAAAGCGATTTCCTCCGTATGCCTATCGTGTCATTGGTGTCCTCGATTGACATTATGTTGCTTTAGGTTGTGTTACATGCACTTTATGGGTCGTGTGATCCACTCTGGCAACATTGGCGCCGTTGCTGAGGATACAATGACTTAGGTAGGTATTCTTACTAACACTCATGTGATGATTGCTTGCTTTAGTTTTGGCAAAAGAAAGTATTTTTCTTAAGTGGATCCGGAAGAGGTTATTTCGAGATCAAGCGGATAGCCAAAAAGCGTGTGTCTTGCCGAGGGTCTACGACTAGGTAGATTTAGTTAGGATTTATAGATTAGAGTAGTTGTTGTGGTGTTCGAGTGATTTGTGAGGTGATAAAAGCGTTTGCTAGTCCGTGTGTGGCATTGAAGCGTTTTTTTTCTCATAGATGCAAAACCCCATATGATTTGTAGGAGTAGCTTTAGGAAAGTCATCTAACTTTGATCTAGAGCTATTCATCATTGATTTATTTGCTGAAGTGCTTGTTTGCATTTGAATACACATAAAAGTCTACCTATGAGGGAAAAAATGCAAAAAAAACAGCTTTCTGTTGATAATTTGCATTACTGATTGATGCTAAGCATATAAGAGAGCATGTGCAAGGATTCTGTGTACAAAAATTGTTATTCTGTAAACCTGGATATTATACGTGTATAATGTCGCAAGGGCTAAAAGGAGACCAAATTTGAAGAATCTGACTGCACTAGTGTGTTCAAAAGGGAGGTTTTACCCTAAGTATACATTGAGACTAGATTTTGAAGAACTCTAGACACCCAAAAGGCAAAAGACGGAGAGTCTGAAATGGAGAAAAGAGAAACTTGTGATTTTGAGCACACCTTTGCATGAAAATTGGTAGAAGTGCTTGAAAACTAGTGCTAGACACTTGGGGATGCATGTGAATGAAATCTATCCAAAAGTTCATTAGTAAACATCATACGTGTATGATGTCTGAGGGGTGATTTTGGCAACAATTTTGAACTTTTGACATTATACCCATCTTTTGCATGTTGTGTTGAGCACACCCACCAAATTTCATATCATTTGGGCATATAGATTGAGAGTTAAGGGGATTTTACTCTTTCACGCTATTTCGTTATCAAAAGTGATGATATTGTGCATTTTTTAGTTCCAAAATTTGATGTGAACACATATTCTTATTGTACACACCAAGGGACACCTCTAGTAAAAATAGAACTAAAATCTGAGCAAAAGACATTATATGCATATAATGTCTTACAAGCCAAGTTAGAGGTCAAAAGTTACATCTGAGTGTACCCTTGTGATCTACAGCATTTAGGAATCATATAGGCCAAATCCATCAAATTTGAAGAATTTTGGGCTTGCAAAGACCATAAGATGCATCTAGGCAAGTGAATGCTTGTATTGGCCATAACTTGCTCAAAAAGTATCAAAATTCAATTTAGAAACTTGATGTGAGTTTCCAGTGTAGTGATGAACCTCTAGAGTGAAATTCACGTCATTCTAACCAATTAGACATCATATGTGTATGATGTCTAAAGGGCACTTTTAGAGACCAAAATTGAGATCTGAGGTTACCAAGGTGTTAAGCACCACAAGACAAGCTCACAGACCAAATTCTGTCAAAATTTGAGCCAAAAGACTTTATACGCGTATGATGTCTCACAAGCCAGATCTAGGTCAAAACAAACATCTAAGTATATCTCATTGTCCTAGAGCATAAAAGAAGTCCCTAGCCAATATTTCATAAAATTTGGAGCTCATTTGGGCTTGCAAAGAGCAAAAGATAGAAAACTACAGATTTAGGCTTGTATTGGTCTTAACTTGCTCAAAAAATATCCAAATTGAATTCGAAACTTGCTGAGAGTTGCTTGAGTCATAAGGAATCAGTGGAGCAAAAGTCACCTCATGCTGCCACAAAAGACATTATACACGTATAATGTCTCAAGTGTCAAAATAAAAGTTAAATTCACAAATTGAAACTTCCAGCGGGTAGAGAACATCAAGGAGAGCTCACATACCAAATTTTGTCAAATTCTAAGCACATAGACTTTATACATAAATGATGTCTCAATAGTGCCAAAGTAGAGGTCAAAAGTTACATCTGAGCTCACAGAAGTGTTAAGCATTGTAAAGTAAGCCTAGTGACCAAGTTTTAACAAATTTGGGTCACATTTGGTCAAGATACAAGCAAAACTCCTTGATCTTGAAACTGTTTTGAGTGTTGTTTCAAGTGAAGTTCATCAAAACTACTCTAACTTTTGATAAACAACTCCAAATTGAGTCAGGTATAGCCAGGAGAAAAGCTTGCGGGCAAAGTTTTGGTTTTAGAGCTGAATTTCCCAGGTTTCCTAAATCCAAAATTTTTGGTTACCCAGAACCAGTATCCAGAGGAGAAAGCTAAGATCATCAGGATGGAAAGCCAATCTACCAATCCTTTTGTAGATATGACCAGAGGTATAGCAAGCCAAGCTAGAAGTGCTGAAATGCCAATCTATCCACAGTTTGACACAAACCCATACATTGCACTAGAAAGATGTGGATCTTTGGTCATTGAAGGATCATAGATACCTCCACGAAACATGAGAATTCCAAAGAGGGAGCCACTTGGATTCCCTTCTAGGGCGATAACGAGAGATGAAACGATCATAGAGATGGCAGACATGTCTCCTCAAGTGAATCCGCCTAATGGATCATGGATGTACCCAAATGCAGCCATAGAACATGAATTTTATAGAGGTGAAATTATAGTAACAACATGACCATATGTACCATCACCACCCCCTATAACTTACTCCTATCCAAATCAAAGCAAAACCTTGAGAAGATATGATATTGAGAGTGAGAGTGACACATCTTCTCAAAGGAGTGATTCACCAAGAACCCAAACCACAATAAGCTAGAGGTATCTAGTAACAAATGAAGCTTATAGAAGGATTAGCTCAAAGACTTGCCCCTCTAGTTAAATCTAACCTCCAAGAACCTCTATGGTGCAAAATTGAGACAAATCGTACTAGAGAAGAGTGTTACTATAGCATGGAATATGCTAAGGATGGATATATACAACCTATTCCTGTAGCACCTCCTCCACTTAGATACGCTATGGGGAATGTGCCACGTCCAGTAGGAGTTTCAAGGCCACAGCATGTCTTAGGGAAACAACCTCCACTACCAGGTGCTAGAATGCCTATAGACATGAGATACAAGCCAATGATGGAACCATCCAACAAACAAGCGCTAGTACCAGCTATAATGTATTATAGCAACCAAAGTGGGTATTGTCCTTCGAAGCAACAAAAGATGAGAGAAACACATGGAGTGGTGAGGCCGGTACAACCTCCACCTCTTGCATTTCGACTTGAAGAAAGAAGATGGACGAAAGGATATTGCGGTTCATTGCTAATAGAGTCTTAGCAAGGTCAAAGCCTATTTACATCCAAGAGGAATTGCAAGAAGAAGCTCCTCAACCAGAGATAGATTGTCACAAAAGCTGTGACAACCCCTTGGTCAAATAATGTCCACAAACGGAGATCACACAGGTAAATGCCTATTGTCTTGAATGTAGTGTCATTCACTTGATCCCCAACTGTCCAAAAAAATCCAAAACAAGTCAAAAAGATCACAACGTATGTCTCAGGAATTGTTCAGCTACCCGGTAGCTCAAAAAATGAAAACGCCATACCAGTTCAAGTAGTTACAAGAGTGCAAGCTCAAAAGGAAGCTAATAAGAACCCAGAGACAGAGAAAAAAAAAAATTTGAGGTGAGTCTAGAGATGGGTGAACCAAAGACCAATGCATCTAGTCAAAAAACCAAGAGCAAACAAAACACTTGAAAAGCTAGAAAGGCTAAGATGAAAGCGCGTAGGGAACAAGAGCAAAAATCCCTAGCTAAGAAGCTTACCCAAGCTCAAGAGAAGATAAGACAACATGAGGAAAGGGTTGCACCTTCTCTTACAGAGGTGACTCAACCTCCAGAAGAACCATCCACAAATGAAAAACCGAGAATTGCTAGTTTGGGAGGATCAGTATTGGTCAAGAAGTTTAATGAGCCATTAGACTCCCTCCTAAAATCCTATGAAACACGGCTCAAAAACAACTAAACCCAAGAACAGATATGGATGACATATCCATATGCGGAACTAGAAAAGGACAGGGTGGAAATGTGCAAGAAAATGATTCAAACAGCCCAAGCTTTACTAGAACCACAAGTTGAAAAACCTGAAGGTGTGATCCATGTCCCACCTACACCAGTAATCCCACCAAATGAGGAACAAAAGGAGCTAGATTCAAGTCACGAGCACAGACCAAAGCTCAAGGACCCAACATTAGAACCAAGGATAGTGTTGAATACCACAGATAACTCATCCGAGGGATTGCGCATAGCTATACCTGACAGCTGTAAAGAAATAGATGGCCTTGATGAATTGTGGAAACAAGTTAGAGAGGCCAATGAAGCAAGTGAGATAATCAAATAAGTAAACTAGACGGGTGATGGAAGAGGAGTGTATCTTCCACCAATAGAGGAATTTGAGACTGAATCTCAAATTAATCTAGAAGTGGAATTGTATTGAGGAGACAAAGGATCTGTACAATCTATGGATAGTCAACCCCAGTCATTAAGAACACTACCGTCATATACAAGAGAGTACGAGGCCAAGGCAGAGGTTGTTGCAGTCCCATCATAGCAATCGTCTCCCAACAAGGTCATTGATTCAAAAGGGTTGATAGATATTCTATCTACCCCAGTCACTTGTACAATAACGTTAGCCGACTTGCTCAAATTTGGTGTAAAAAACCCAATGATTCAAATTGAGGAAGGGATCAGAGAGCTAGAAATGCCTTAGCTAAACACCAAGCCAGTGCCTTTAAATAAGGTAGGCGAGTACTATGATTGAGAAGACGAAAACACCACTCTTCTCGTGGAATTTCAAGGTGTAAAAACCATGGCAATCCTTGACAGTGGAGCCGGTGTTTCCATCGCAGCAAAAGAGGTCTAGAAAACATGGGGAAAACCAACAGTGAGGGCTACAAGGATGAAACTGCAACGTGCAGACGGACACATGGAAAGGCCCATAGGACTGCTAGAAAAAGCAGTTGTTACTTCTTGTGGCATTGAATATGAGCAAACCTTTGTTATTGTTGACTTTGGCAAGAAGAACAACTATGATATCATTCTAGGAAGACCATTCATGAGACAACTAAAAATGGTCCAAGACTGGGGTTATGACCATATCTACTTGAGACATATGGAAATCACAACAAGGATAAATCTGAAGGACCATAGTTATAGGGATGTGACGAGAACACCCATGGAGGAGTTTGATTCCGCTACTGTAGCAGGATCAGAACTTCTAGCATGGTTGGGTAAGCCTAAAGAACTGTGGATGTGTGTAGCTTTGCAATGTAAAAGTTTAAAGCGAGAGGAAGGCATCCTAGAAAGGGAAATTGAAGATACGGATTACATCCTAGAATCCTTTCCAGAAGAAGAATTAGAGCCACTTGAATGGGAAGACATCTTGGCTACTCTCAATGTGTGCGCTATTCAAGACTATCCAGCAATGAAATTTTGTGATGAAAATGGCTATGATGTCGTTCCTTATTTTGCGGTGAGTGTGATACAAAAAAATGAAGATGAAGAAGAAGACAAGTTTTACGACTTTGTAAAACACTTGGAGCTGAAAGAAGATGGAAACAATGAAAAGCAAGACGACCCAACAGGTGACAAAAACAAAACTTCAACTAATGCACAGTTTCATGATTGTCCAGATCAAAAACCTAGGAACAATGTCACCGCTACAAAAATAGAGTGCATCAAAAATGGACTCCAAAGTCTTTCGTAGAAATGCAACTGCAACAAGCATCCTTATACGTGGCTCCCATACATGAAGAAAAGACTCAGCCAGGAAGAGCACAACCATGTCAGCGAGCTACCAACGCTTTAATCAAGTGGATATCAAAGTCACACCAAAAACAACAATCCAAGAGCAAACCAACAGTAAATTTCCATAACTAGCTTAACCACAAAGGGAAAGTGCTAGAATGCAACCTTGCTGAGGATAGCAGCGATATTGATTATTCTTATGACATTCCTTACCAGAAACTCAGGTCATCACTATCACCATCAGCTTCCGTGACAACCAAAGAAGGAAGTTAGAACCAAACAGTTCGACAAATCTGGATACCAAAGAGCCCAATTGGCCAAAAGCAAGTATGGATAAAGAAGACCAAGATCTTTGATGGAGAATCACAAGATCCAACGCCGGCAAAAAAACAATCGAAGCCTGCAAGAACAGCTAAGCAAATCACAAAGTTGCAAGCTTTCACAAATCACATTTGGGTTCCAAAGAATTTGACTCAAGCACAAAGAGGTCAGGAGTTTATTTGGATTCCAAAGCGTTAAATGGTCAACTCCCAAAGTCTGAATCTCGTCCTCGACCAAGAGTACAAGAGCTGAACCAAAGACCGTTGAAGACTCTCATAAAGATGAGGTGGATCCCAAAGAAGTCTCTTCAAACACAAACGAAGCAGGGACAAGTATGGGTTCCCAAACGAGCAGCATCAACAAAGCAGCCAGTAATCACAAAGAAGTGGGTCCCAAAGGTAACCAATAAAACTACTTCACTGCACAGTCGCTTGATTCTTTAAATTTCTCCTACTGTTACAGTACAATTAGAAGAGAACCCACTCTGAGGAACGATGCCAAATACGACAACCAACCACAAGGTTAAACCGGATTCCAGATAAGTAAGCCTTCAAAAAAATAAAAAATAAAAGCTCTACAACCTTCCATCAAGCGAACGGCACAGGAGCTTCAACAAAAATAACATTGCTTAGAATAGGAAGCCTCGTCAGCAAATGCCAATAAGCAAATTGCTTATACCCACATCTTGCACAGCATAAATCTTTTCCATGTATTGACTTTGTATGCATAATAGGGCTACATTACAAGGCCTGCACATGCACATACTTCAATTGCCCAAGCACAACACATACCCTTGGCGATACCCTATCCTCAAGGAGGCCTCCAAATAGAGGGGGAAGGCATTCTAAATGAGAACTTAATATATGAATATTAGAGGGCAATGTTTTGTGAGTGTATTGAATTTTTGTGTTTCATTATGATAAAATTTTGACAAAATCCAGAGTATATGCCCTCATAGTAGGGTTACAAGAGGAGTACGGGGACAAAAGCCATATATGAGCCCCTAGGGACATTGTACAATGTACATAGCGTTTTGAATTCTATTAGAATGATTTTGCTTTTTGAGTTGAGTTGATTTTTTTTTATTTTTTTTTATATATATTTTCAAAAAAAAAACAACAACAACCATAATCCAGATGAAGAAAAAACTGAAGAGGTGTCGAGTAGTACAAAGAGAAGTAGGTATAGGAAAATGATGACACTTCACGATGTATGCCTCAAAAGTCATCTGCACAAGGCTAGAATGTCAAAGTTAAGAACAGAATGCTGATCAGCCTTCAACAACAACATGAGGCCAAAAATGATTGAGAATGGTCATCACTCCGGGATAGCCTTCAAGGACAAAGAAAGTTGGTGATCGATTAAACGAAAGCAGATATCAAGTGTAAAATTGCTTATCAGACATTTCATGCGACTACAAGGCCGTATACAAGAAGTAGATCTTTGTATTGTAAATCTTCTATCTTGTATGTGACTTAATGAAGCCTAACAAACAAAAGGGACTAACAGTACTGACAAGAACAGAAGGTGTCAGAGATGCCCATTAGTCATTTCTAAGACTGAAATCTCAAAAATTACCTTGGAAAGACAAATACATGTCAAAATCAAGCCAAACTTTGTCAGGAGGCTATGCATAGAGAGTCCAAGCTAAGGGTTTCAAAAAAAAAAGAGAGAGAGAGACCTAATCCCTAGCTTGCTAACGATGCAATTTTTTTCAAATTTGAAGCCATGATAGCCATCTACATACCTTGTACATCATGTATATGACCTTTGGAGACAAATGGACTATGATAGCACATAGATGGTCATCTATAGCGAATGATATCGGACGAAGCCCTTTTGAATCAAATTACTAACTTGGGGAATTAATTGGGGTTTGTCAGGCTTTAATTAAGTCATGTATGAAATAGAAGCAGTATAATGATTTACATAGAACATAAAAGTTAACAGTGGAAAATGCAACGTTGATCACCTTGATGCAGGAACAAAGGAGTCACCAACAAGGAAGAGCAACCACAAATGGTAGACAAACCAACCTTTGCAAGGTTACATATCTTGTCCTTGATGGGGCAGATCGAATGCTGGACATGGGTCTTGAGCCTCAAATCCAAAAAAATTATCTACCAAATTCGGCTTGACAGACAAACTTTGCATTGAAGTGCAACTTGGTCTAAAGAAGTTGAAGGTTTAGCTAGACAATTTCTACTGAATCCTTACAAAGTTGTCATTGGCTCACAAGATTTGAAAGCCAATAACTCAATTCTATAGATTGTAGAATTTGTTTTTGAGAATCACAAATACTCAAAAAATTGACAGATTTGCTGGAGCAAGTGATGAATGGAGCTTTCTCTATCCATGATGATAAGCATCAAGCTGAACGAGATTGGGTTCTTTCTGAATTTAGATCTGGTAATAGACCTTAAACAGATGTTGCAACTCAGAGCATGGATGTGAAGGACATAAAGTTCGTCCATCAATTATGATTTTCCTGAATCATGTGAAGACTATGTACATTGGATTGGACGAACAAGACAAGCTCAAGCAAACGCTACATCCTATACTTTCTTTACATCAGCAACACCGACATCAACAACCAGGTCATATCAGGGACGGCATGAATGCGGAGGGGAAGAGTGTTGACGGTTGGGTCAACAACACAACATAACTCAACAAAGCCTTATTCACTAAGAGTTATGGAATACTGAGGATTGTGGTTATAAACATCATTTGTAATAAGTAGGTAGTATAGTTGCAGAAGTCAAGGTGCAATGGTACTTCCAGATTGTAAATACAAAGCCATTTGACCCCTCAAACACTATTTTAGGTTTAACCTAAGGTGACCTTAGTATATAAGGTACCTAGGTCATTTTGTAAAGACAACTTTATCATAATCATAAGTTTAGAGTTGCCGTCTATTGTGTGTGAGAGAGGAAGAGAGAGAGCATGAGCTGCCGTCTATTGTGTGTGAGAGAGGAAGAGAGAGAGCATGAGTTGCCGTCTATTGTGTGTGAGAGAGGAAGGTGACCTTAGTATATAATGTACCTAGGTCATTTTGTAAAGACAACTTTATCATAATCATAAGTTTAGAGTTGCCGTCTATTGTGTGTGAGAGAGGAAGAGAGAGAGCATGAGCTTCACATTGGTGCTACTCCCCGCTCGTTCATCACATTGTAGATCCGAGTGCACCATCGCGCTAGCCTCAGCAAGAGCTACGCGACAACGCCAAGCATTCCTTGCGGAACAGAGCAAATGCGCTCGCGCATCTACGAGCTCTTTGCAGATGTAAGTATATCAAACGATGTTTGTTTTTTGCCTGCAAGTAGTCGTTAGAATTGTAGAGACATAAGCTATGCATAGGTACTCATAGATTTCAATTTCGAGCACTTCCATAATCCGGCTTTGTCTTTATACACGTTTTTTGCAAATGCGTCTAGAGTGAGGGTTTTAAGTGTAGAGGCTTTGGGACAGGTGTATCCTAGTGAGGGGATGGTGTTCCTTAAGTTTCATATGTTTCTGGCATGGTTTTGTGAGTTTCCTTTCATTGTGTGTATGTGGCTCGATCGTGTAGTTGAGGGCAGTTAGATTCTAGGTTGTGGTTTAGTTGGCCTTCCAAAGTGTTGTATGTGTAGGATGCTGTTAACCCTCACGACTCACGGACACCCCATCACCTACGACGGACGTGTATTATGTATTTGGTAGAGTCAGGTACCGGACTTGTTGGACCAATAGGAAAAGGGTAAGAGTGATCGCCGATGAGAGGCGCACTCTAACTGGGACATTCAAGGGATTAGTTGGCTAAGCATGGGCGCCCAAGTGTGAATGGGGTGAGCTCATATAAAAGCCAACTAAACCTAAAATTCACTGATTCTCTCATTTGTGCAATAGAAGAGTGCTCTTGCTCCATCTCCATCTCCATCTTCTTCTTCTTCACCTCCTTGTGTGTGTGTGTATGTGTGAGAGAGAGAGAGAGAGAGCGCGATCGAGCATTGCGGCGGCACGACGGCGGTGAAGCGGTTGAGCGCGAAGTAGCGGCGTCTCCTTCTTCTTCGCGGCGAGGAATCCTCCACGGCAGGAGCATAGAGCGGTGAGTGACACACCATTGCCCTCTTTTGAGCTTACTAGTTAAGCTAGTTGTGTGCTTGGAGCCGTCTATGGCTCGCACACAGTGTTAGGCAAGGCCCTTGCTTCGACAGTGCGGCAAGGAGTGCACATTTTTGGTGCCGCTGCCGGGGAATCGCCCTGCACTAAGCCCAAGAGGCACTTTGTGCTTCTCCTATGAGTTGTTTGTAGTAGGAAAGAAGAGGAAGAGGAAGAGGAATGAGTTGTTTTTCTGCAAGTTGTTAATTTCTGTGTTGTCTGCAAGTTCTGTGATTTTTGCATAATGTTTTGTTTTCTGTTTGCACACAGTCTTTGCACAAATAGTAGTCGTTAGCTTGTTTGCAGTGAATGAATAAGTAGGAAGGTAGTTAGCAATTTCTGCTTGCACACAGTCTATACACAGTTTTCTGTCAAGGTTTGTCTGCACACAGTCTTTGCACAGTAAGGTAGTGAGAGAGGAAGTAGGTGGACAGTTAGCTCACTGTCAGTAAGCAGTTAACAGATTAGTCAGTGGTTAGCAGCACTGTTAGTAAGTAGATAAGGTAGTGAGCTGTCTGTGAGCTGTTGACTGGGAGGTTAGGTAGGTGACAGTGTGTGTGGCCAAGAAAGGGTCACCTAAACCGCGCGCGGTCGTCGCCCAAATATATATTATTATTATTATTATTATTATTTAAAAAAACACCGATATTTAAGCGTGAGTGACTAGGGGGATACACTAAAATTTTGATCGAGATGGGGATCACCCAAGCCCAGGCCCAGGCCTCAGTCCTCAGTCTCATGATATATACTAGTCTCACTCTTATATATATACCCTACCCCCTCAAGAGGGAATGAGAGCATGTGAGGCAACTCCTCCACTCTCCTCCCTTCTCTTCCCACTTGCACCCTTAGACTTTCTAATTTGGGCCTAGTTCCCTACTAGAAATTGACGGTTTTAGGGATTCCGAGGGCATAAAGTGACCAAACGGAGGGCTGTAAAGCACGGCACGACCCTCTGACCGAGACGCTCGTTTTGAGCTATCATACATTCTATTCTATAGCTGGGTCAGAAAAAAAGGACCAAAAAATCAAAAAATAAATAAATAAGAAAAGACTTGGGTTGCAAAACACGCAAAATTACTAGGTGAGCAGCCTTCACAGGCCCTCGCTGACACTTCTAGGGGATCCATGTCATATGAACGTACGCTCTGGACGAGTGTTAGAGCACGAGCATATTGGTAGTGCCTCCATTTACGCGGGCACCCATTATTCCTCCACCCTAGGTTCTAGACCTTCGGCCAGGACTCAAGGTAGCGCGACCCAAGATCCTCATATCGCGTCTAGTGATTCTTCCTCTGACTATGAAGTCATGGAGGGGTACCCTATACCAAACCCTGATAGTTCAAGTCAAGGCATGCATGCCATGGGCCCACGGCCCGGGTCCAGCGTGTTTAGCCGCTTAAAAGAGACCCTTAGTAGAGCTACTCGCTCCGAACATGCGGTTAATGAAATAAATGAAGGGAGTGGGGAAGTAAATTCGTCATTCATGCCTAAAATAGACCCTATGCTTCTTGAGAGTGTGCATGTGAATGTTCCATCCACTGCACCTCCTGATCCTTTAGGACTATCTCCCTCTAAGGTTTTACTACCCGATGGTAGGAGTCTTGCCGAAGTACAACAGATCGAATGCTATATGCAAGCAACAAGGGACAGGGAAATTGAGAACCTACGAAGGCTAGAACAAAGTCGAGCCCTGAAAGCAAAGGCTCCTATGACAACAATCATGCCAGCCGAGCAACCGAGTGCTCCCAAGGTAGCAGTCACGGAGGGGCAAGCTATGGGGAGCAATAATGCTTCCACTTCAAGGTAAACCTCCAGCACGCCAGGCCTAGATGGGATATTCCTAAACGAAAATTGGGAGTATGACCTACAAGCAGAAGATTTAACTAATCGGTACACAGGACACACCTATCATGTGGGTTGGTTAGATGTTCTACAATCCACATCGGGTGCTACTAGCATAGATGAACAACAACAGAAAGTCTGTGATGTCCTCCATAGGATTGTCGAGTTAGAAAGACAGAACACAGGGATCAACATGCCTTCAACAGGCCTAATGAGATTCTTGGATACGGGAAAGGCCAACCAACCAACCCTATCACAAATGGAGACTCCCTCAGTGAGCCCCATTGATCCTCCATATGTTGTTTCGTCGGGAGCCTCAGTACAATCTGAGCCCACAAGTGGCAGCTTTACCTTCCCAGATCTAGCTCATCTTTCTCTTAATGACACTACGGCTACCATGCATATCCCAGTGGTGAGCATGACAAGAAATACACCATGGAGTTCATTTATTAACACTACGCCGATGCCTAGTAGCACAGTGCCCCCAACTATACCTACATGTATGTATCAATCATGTGCACCTGTCGTACCTCAGCCTCATGTAGCTCCTACACCTCCGATTATTCCAAGAGCTTACAATCCACAATGGCATTATCCAAGCTCTTATACAAGTGGAGCCATGCCATTTAATAATAACATGCCATATCAGGCACCCCCTATGCCTAGGGCCACGCCTGTAAACTTTGGACCACCGTCTAGTACACCACCATACGAAATATGGGACCCAAGAGCCGCATGTATGCCAAGGCCAAGGCCAGCTCCCATCTCACATGTGGTTCCAGGAGCACATACACCCATTATACCTGCTCAAATAGGAGATTTGGCAGCATTTGCTCAAACTATCGGTCGCTCTAATGCGGAAAACATGCGTAGTGCACCTGATAGAGAGCCTAGGAGCAAGGCAGTTCAAGTAGCTAAGCTCAGACAGAAATTCAGTGGAGACGGAGATGCTAGAAAGCATATGGAAGTCTTTGAAAATGTGTGCGATTCCTTGGAAGAGCACAATGAGCTACATAAGTGTAAGGCTTTGAGTTTGACCCTAAGTAGAAAGGCTGGAGATTGGTATAGAACCTTAAGAGTAGAAGAGAAAACGATCTACTCTACTCTTAGGAGACTGTTCTTAAAAGAATACATATGAGAGGGAGTACTTTGGGGTGTAGCCTCTCAGCTCCAGAAAGCCCAACAAGAAGAAGGTGAATCCGTGAGAGACTTCATTAGTCGCCTAAAGAATTTGAATTCTCGATGCAATCCAAATGAGCGATTCAACAACAACCAATTGCTCGATAGATTCATTAGGGGACTACGACATGAAAGTATCTATAATGGCCTAGTCATTAGAGGTATCACTACTTGGGAAGCAGTCACCATGAATGCAATCCAATTGGAGGATAATTTAATGATTCCAGGAGAAAGAGTGTCTGCCGAGCCGAAGTCAAGTAGCTCGCAAGCATCAGGGCATGAGCCAATGAAGATAAAGCCAATCGTGAAAGAGCAAACGATATCTGAGATGACTTTGGCAGATCTCACCAAGGCCATCCAAGAAAGCCTTAGGGGTAATCGTGCTCCACAAAACACTCATATGTATCCAAGAAGGGAGCAACAATGGTGCTCAATTTGCTTGGGCCCACATACTACGAGTGAATGCCCTACTTTCAGAGTAAAGTTTAACGGGACTTGTAACGCATGTGAAAGGTATGGCCATCAAGCAAAGGATTGCCTAATGCTTAAATGCATCATGGAAAATAGACAGCCTATAGCTTGGGCAGACTCACCTCGAGTTCCTGCATTGATGCCTACCCCACCCATGGAGCAACAGTTGCCATTACAGCACATGGTCCCTACAACCCAAAATGTGGTCCAAACCACACCGTTGCCACCTCCAGTGCAAGGACCGTAACCCCCTCATCCAAGAGTTACACCTATGAACCAAATAGGTTGCGAGTCATCTAGTACTTATGTAGATTGCGAAGGGGACATAGACCCTAGTATCACCTATGGAGTCGACATGCTTGAGGAGTGTCCCATGTACTATATGGAAGACCATTGGGGACAAATCAAACCGGTATATCAAGCTACTGCGCTAGCAGCAAGAGGCCAAAACATTAATAGTTTTGCCAGGAAACCACCTCTTCAGTGCTACGAATGTGGTGGACCACATTGAGTAGCTGAGTGCCCCATTAGAATGCAAACGAATGCTGCACTAATGCAAACAAGTCAAGGGAGTGCATTGGCAATGCCAATACTCATTTGTAATCGTTGTGGCATAGATCATTTGATCGCACAGTGTCCTAACAATCCAAACGCACCGAAAATCACACCATTGAACATAATAGAGATTGTTGATGGGACACCACCAACTATAAACATAGCACCAATGAATGCACTCACACGGTCGATGCTCCAAAAGCAAAATTACATCCTTGAAGAGAGAGATGCTGCATCCATTGGCCGAGTGAGAAAGAAGAAAACACAAAGAAAGAAATCCCTTAATGCTTCTAGCTCAAAACCTAGTTCAAAGGCTAACATAGGGACAGGAGAGGATCCCGTGTATATGAATGACCCTGAGGATGACTCAGATTCGATAGAGACCACGGAGACCAAAACTGCTACTACAAAGGAAAAAGCCAATGAGGAGGATCACGAGAGGGAATTACGACGAACACCAAAAGAGTACTCAAGGTTAAACCACCCAGTTGCGAACCCCCAAGATAAGCCACGAGAGACAAAAAATGAGGATTGCAAGAGAAAGATTGGAACCTATCCAAACCCAACAGTGGAAATTGAACGAGTCCAACACCTGAGGGGTTTGGTGGAAGAAACTCAACGAACATTAGAACTGAACCCAAACATATCCAGATGTCGGACACAGTGTTTCCCACACAAGTTCAACCTCACAAGAACTACATGCCGTTAGCTATACCCAGTATCATTCGGGAAGAGAGTGAGGGTAGGACATCTGAAAGTGGACACACACCTTTCTTACTAGAGAGAATGTTTGGTGAGGGAATGCCCGACCCCCTTGAGGAAGTGGAGATTCCATCTTCACCATTCTCTTGTCAGGGTCCTACGTCCCACAAGATGCCATTAAATGTTGCCAAATTGATGGATTTCATGTCTTCAGAAGTTAGAACCACCATCATGTCCAAACTATATAAAGACCCCGAGCTAGTCTCAGCTCTTCGAGCCTTCCTCAATGGAGAATTACAGGCCGGATTACCACAGTTTGCACATATGAACAAACCTGACTCGGTAATGAATGATGAGAAACATTTAGCACCACCATCTGACCTAGCGGGACATGAATCTGTAATTGAAGTACCCGTTAACAAGTTGGGGCAATACTTTGAAGGTAATGAATCTAATGCTACTCTACCAATCACTACTAAAGGATTAACTGTAAAGGGAGTCCTTGACGGTGGTGCGGGAGTCAGCATGGTGACAAAGAGTTGTTGGGAGTCTATGGGGCGACCTCACCTTGAAGCCACAAGCGTAGTGGTAAAAATGGCTAATGGATCTATTGTTACGCCTATTGGAATGCTAAAGGATCTCAGGATCAAGGTCTTGGGACACAAGGTAAGGCAGACTTTCATTGTTATGGATTTTTCCAAGCATCCTATGTCATTTGAGATGATCTTAGGGATTCCATTCATGAGGGAAGCAAAAATGGTGCATGACTGGTCCAAAAACCACGTCTACTTACAGTTCCAAGACTCTGTCATTCGAGTTGATCTTTTAAGTGGTCAAACGCATCCTCTAGGAAATAAATTCATCATTGATAATCGATCAGACACAACAATTCACTCATCTCCATTACAGTATCGTTACACATGTAACGAAGACACGGATATTGGGGAGAACTCTCCTTATATGGATATCCTACCCGGAATGGCTGAGTCAGACAATGTCGATTGGGTACACCTAGCGGCAACTATAGATACATGGGGAGCTAGAGGAACAACCTGGGTAACACCAGATGGGGAAGAGATACCACACATTGCACCAGTAAACATGTTAGGTGTAGCGCATGTAACATCCGATGATAAGAAAGAGGCACACCTACCTGAGAGTGAAACCGATGATTCCTCAAAGGCTTCAGGCCAATACACATCAGAAAGGGAATCTCAGAAAGAAATGGATTCAGAACCTGAGGAAACATCGAGTGAACCCTCAAGGCCTAGTACGACCATCTATGGTAATTCATATGAGAGCGAAGAAGATACAAGCGAAGACCTATCAGGCGAGTCGAGTTCAAACATTTACCAAAATCAAAACCTTAACAAGAAACAAAGGTCATATAAGAGACGACGATATCGAGCAGATGTGAGAGCTAGGATAAACAAGGAAAGATCTACGGCAGAATGGCTTAGCTGTCTAGGGGCATGTGATGCTCATCGAAAGCTAGTAGACAATTGGGGTGAACATCTCCAGAGTGTCATGTGGTGCAGCCCGCGACCCATTGACCTCGCTCAATTGGAGGTTACAAAGCCGAAATTGAGTCGAACTATAAGAAGACGTCAAAACCGAGAGTTAGCACAACAACAAAAGGAGGCAGAACTAAAAGAAAGGTCTCCGTCAGGACAAGAGCCTGCTGATTTACATATGGCTCCTGAACATTTTAAATCTTATACCACGGGGGAGCGAAAGGTTGTGTATGCCAAAGCCCAACGAATACCTACCGGTGGAAGCAGTGGAGTCTATGATGGTCCAGCGGTAGTTAAAGAGATAGAATTAGCAGAACCAGGTGAGGAGTCTAAACCAGTCTTTATTGCTCAAGACCTTACCGAAACTGAACAGGCTGTACTTAAGGAGCCCCTCAAGGAATACAAGGATATCTTTGCTTGGACATATCAAGACATGAAGGGCGTTCCACCTTCTGTGGTGCAACATACAATTCCCATGATCAACACTGCTAAACCCGTCCAGGAACGACCCTATCCAATGAATCCTAAGTACGCCAAAATTGTACAAGAGGAGTTTGAAAAACTTATCCAATGTGGATTCATATACCCTATTGAGCACTCAGAATGGGTTTCTCCAATAGTCATTGTGCCAAAAAATAATGGGAAACTAAGAGTGTGCGTGGACCTCAAGAAAGTTAATGCAGCCACTAGGAGAGATCATTATCCCTTGCCATATTCAAAACATGTGCTTGAAAGAGTTGCGGGCAAGGAAGCTTATAGCTTTTTAGATGGGTACTCTGGTTACAATCAAATCACAATTGCATTAGAGGACCAAGCTAAAACTGCTTTTATCACAGAGTTTGGAGTGTTTGCATTTCATGTTATGGCTTTTGGCTTAACAAATGCCCCTGCTACATTCCAATGATTAATAAACACTGCGTTTAAAGAATTTCTAAGGGAGTTTTGTGAAGCTTTCCTAGACGACCTTTGTGTTTATTCTTCTTGGGAGAAGCATTTGTTATATCTACGAAAAATATTTGAAAGGTGTAGATTTTATCGCATCTCATTGAACCCTTTCAAATGCCAATTTTGGGTTAAGCATGGAGTCATTCTAGGGCATATAGTGTCCAAGAACGGGATATCCACAGATGAGAGTAAGATTAAATCCATTGTCGATTTACCACCACCTACGAACTATAAAGGAGTTCAAAGATTTATGGGCCATGTTGGTTATTATCGAAGGTTTATTTTAAACTTTGCCCAAATAGCGCGTCCATTGTACAAGCTTCTTATCGAGTTTCACTGGACGGAAGAATGTCATCAATCTTATGAGTTATTAAAGAAGGCCCTAACAAGTGCTCCAATCCTGCGAACACGATTGGAATGTACCTTTTCATGTGCATATTGATGCATAAAATTTTGCTATTGGGTGTGTTTTAACTCAACCAGGAGAACATAGATTGGACTACCCTATTAGCTTTGCAAGTCGCCAATTAAACGATGTCGAGATGAACTACACTACTACAGAGCGCGAAGGTCTAGCTATGATTTACGCAGTAAAGAAATTTCGCTATTACCTTCTTGCTACCAAGTTTGTGTTTTATGTTGATCATCAAGCATTGCTATATTTGGTAAACAAGCCATGTTCCACAGGTCGAGTTACACAATGGTTGTTAATTCTTCTTGAGTTTGACTTCACCGTTGTTGTGAGGCCTGGGAGGAAACATGTCATGGCGGATCATTTATCTCGTATCCCTAGTGGCGAAGCTCCTACGGGGGTTGATGATGAATTACCTGATACTCCTTTGTTCATTGTTGAGACAATGCCTGAATGGAGTGAAAAGATTGTTAACTTCTTAGTTAATGGTTTTCCACCCAAAGAACTGCGAAAAGATATAGCTCGAAAATTAATCAAGGAATGCGAACCCTATTGCTTACTGGCTGGAACTCTCTATAAGAAAGGAAAAGATGATGTTCTTAGACGCTGTGCCCGCGAGGATGAGTATTTATATATTCTACAAGAGGCACACATGGGCGTAGCTGGTGGTCACTTTTCAGGAAAGTTGACTGCTCGAAAGATCTTACAGTCAGGCTATTGGTGGCCCACTCTGTTTAAGGATGCATCACTTTTTGCAAAGGGATGTGATGAATGCCAACGCTTCAACAAGCCACAAAGAAGGGATAGGATGCCTCTACATCCCATCAAGGTAACCCAACCATTTGAAAAGTGGGGCTTAGACTTTGTAGGACCGATTAGTCCGGCTGCATGTAACACGCAATCACGATATATCATTGTCGCTACCGACTATGTAACCAAATGGGCTCAAGCAAAAGCAACACGAAAGTCAGATGCAAAAACAACAGCTAAGTTCCTCTTTGAGAACATTATCACACGTTTTGGATGCCCCTTTGAACTTGTGAGTGACAATGGCACTCATTTTATAAATGAAGTAATAAAACAACTCACATCAAACTTCATGATATCTCACCACAAGTCTACACCCTATTATCCCCAAGCAAATGGCCAAGCTGAGAGTACCAACAAAACTCTCATCTCCATTTTGACAAAGACAGTTGAGGCTCATCGC
The DNA here is from genome assembly GCF_014529385.1 of Adiantum capillus-veneris. Classification (NCBI taxonomy): domain Eukaryota; kingdom Viridiplantae; phylum Streptophyta; class Polypodiopsida; order Polypodiales; family Pteridaceae; genus Adiantum; species Adiantum capillus-veneris. The sequence goes on along the minus strand of NC_140952.1, from coordinate 9,320,271 downwards.
ACTGATTGGGACCTAAAGCTTACATCAGCTTTATGGGCTTATCGTACTGCGTATAAAGTTGCTATTAATTGCACACCGTTCAAGATGGTGTATGGCCAAGAAGCAGTTATGCCATGGGAGTTTGTCATTCCTAGTCTTCGAGTAGCTTCTCAAGAAGGTTGGGATGGTAACCCCTTAGTGGAGCGATTATATATCCTGGAAAGGCTAGATGAAGAAAGGCAATTAGCTGTGCGAAATTCTCTAGTGGAGAAGGATACGAGAAAGAATTGGTTTGATAGCCATTTAAAGGATAAAGACATCAAGGTTGGTGATAAAGTTCTTATGACGGGGTACGTAATGAAAAGAAGAAATTGAAATACGCTGGTAAGGGACCATAACGAGTGTGTGAAATTACTCCGCAAGGTACCATTCGTGTGGAGACTCTAGATGGAGTTGAAACCATTGGATTCCTTAATGGGAGTAAATTCAAAAGATATTATGATCCTCTAAGCCGGGAAGAGTTGCAAGCCATCCATCAAAAGAAGGCTGCCAAGGAACAAGCAGAGCTTTAAAAAATCCAAGCAAGAGTTGAGGCTCGAGAACGACAACAACGTCTTAGATGCCAACGAGAGGCTAATCTGGAATCACGCAAGCATTTTTCGATGACACAGATGACGACTCATTAGAATCTGAGCCACCCCTACGATACCCAATTGAGCTAAATTACCCCTATGGGAAAGTACTATACAATGCCTTATTAGATACGGGAGCTAAACACAATTTTTTATCCTATGGAGTTTGGTGTCAATTAGGGAAACCGACCCTATCCCTGAGTACGATGCAAATCAAGGGCATTAATAAAAAGAAAACTGCTATTCTTGGAGTCCTTCAGACCCCTGTTGTCTATGACAATGGAAGCATAGTGCAGAGGTTTCTAGTCATGCCCGCAGGAGCTATGGAAGGCAACATAATCCTCGGAGGTACGTGGATGTTGGCAACCAAATGCACTATTGATTGGGATACTAGTAGTGTCACGACGCGACCACCGACTCTTACCCCTATCATTCAAGCAAAGTCACCTACGTTGCAAACTCTAGCAAAGTTGAAGGAGTTAGAATGGCTGGTACGTCTCTTGACCACATCTGATCCATACTTAGTAGAGAGCGTTTCTCCCATTGCACAAGCCTACCCTTTTGACCAAGATGACTATAGGCGTCTAGTGACCTTCTTAGTAAACATGGGCACCTATGATGAAGAAGAAAATTTACAAGACTACACGGATGGCACATATGGTCTCATGGATGATGACTTTGTTTATCTCGACAATGAGGATAGGGGTTTAGCCTTAGGGTTTCCCCCCAACCTCTACAATATCCTATTCCCTTGACTCTTTAGGGGAGTGCAAATAATTAGGTTAGGGTTCCTTATGTTTTTTGTTGTGTTCAATAAGTGTTGGTACCTTTTCCCACTAATGTGCCTCTTGGAGGTATTCCTTTTGTTTCCTAGTGTGTACAGGAGCGTGTTGCTATTGATAGGATTTGGACCTTCATGGAATCTTTATCTCGACTCACTCTTCAAATCAAGCGTGACCATCGACACAAACAGGTGTTTCTTGTCCATTAGCATTGCCCCTTATCTTTTTTGCATCTATGATTGTTTGCTTTAATTGTGATTGGTAGCCTAATATTCATCGCATTTGCTTAGTATCAAACATTTAATTCAATGTAATTTTTTGTCATAATCACTTGTCGAGGTTTAAAAATCAAGCAGTCCAACTAAGCTAGTTTGACCAAGTTAGGTGTTAGAGATCTTCTCTTAATACCATGGGGAATGCCTTCCTAATAATCAATGGTTACTTAGGTTCTTAATCCGATTTAGGTAGCATTGTGTGAAATGTACTAGGGCTTTCTACTGGGCTTGACCCTATTGACCTTTAGCTTAAGTATTATAAAGGGAGTTTACTAGTGTGATGAGCCTGGGGAGGTGTACCTGTGTTATATGACCCCCCAAAGTTACAAAATTAAAATGTTGAAAATGAACAAACAAAAAATCAAAGTGCCACACTGTAAAATCTTAAGCTGGAAGAGAAATCTCAGCTTGATTTGGTACTTCACTCACATGTATTGCCTATGGTACTAGAGCCCTAGAGGTTCCCAGTATGGGCGCTTTTTCTTGAAAAGCAAAAAACCTAAGGCATACAAAATAAGCACACACATCAAAATTGAATCACTGTGAAAAGAATTTGGGGGGTCAAAGAAAAAGTAATCAGTCAGGCGATGATTTCATGAGAAATTCCTTTTATGGTAGCTTAACTACAAGGTCTTCTAGATATAGCCTCTAGTCAGCCCTCGAACATGAATACTTGGCTCTCGCGATTAAACAACTTAATTGACCACAGAAAATTAAGAAGCTTACCCATGGTATTAATATTCGATCTCTAGTGCCTTTCGACCGTCAAATTAGCGACCCAAGACTTGTTTAATTTTTTACCTTTACATCTGTTTATGCATTTGATTACATTGCAATTTAATGTTCATTGCTGACAAATTGTTTGAAATTCTTTTACCAATCAATTTGTCTACCTAAAACTGCATATGCTTTTTAATCACTTATGAGAATGCAATTACTGTGCCAATGTTGTTTGATTTTGCAGTGACTGAAGAAGGCTAAGGACATTCATCTCAAATGCTCTTCCACCTCGATGAACGAGCTTCAACTCAATAGCTTTCGAGGACTGAATCTACATCAGGAAGGGGGGCATGTTAACCCTCACGGCTCACGGACACCCCATCACCTACGACGGACGTGTATTATGTATTTGGTAGAGTCAGGTACCGGGCTTGTCGGACCAATAGGAAAAGGGTAAGAGTGATCACCGATGAGAGGCGCACTCTAACTGGGACATTCAAGGGATTAGTTGGCTAAGCATGGGTGCCCAAGTGTGAATGGGGTGAGCTCATATAAAAGCCAACTAAACCTAAAATTCACTGATTCTCTCATTTGTGCAATAGAAGAGTGCTCTTGCTCCATCTCCATCTCCATCTTCTTCTTCTTCACCTCCTTGTGTGTGTGTGTATGTGTGTGTGTGTGAGAGAGAGAGAGAGCGCGATCGAGCATTGCGGCGGCACGGCGGCGGTGAAGCGGTTGAGCGCGACGTAGAGGCCTTTCCTTCTTCTTCGCGGCGAGGAATCCTCCACGGCAGGAGCATAGAGCGGTGAGTGACACACCATTGCCCTCTTTTGAGCTTACTAGTTAAGCTAGTTGTGTGCTTGGAGCCGTCTATGGCTCGCACACAGTGTTAGGCAAGGCCCTTGCTTCGACAGTGCGACAAGGAGCGCACAGATGCTCTCAACCTGACAAGCTAAAGAGATATCCTTCGTGTGCCTATCGTGTCATTTGTGTCCTCGATTGACATTGTGTTGATCTAGGTTGTGTTACATGCACTTTATGGGTGGTTGGATTTGTTCCCGCAGCAGAGGTCTTATTCTGAGAAGCTCGGCGAGAGTAATGGTACAAGCCACTGGAGTAGAAAATATGGTTAGACCCTTGGGAGTCCATCACCTTCCTTGCAGAGAGTCTCTATGATGGTACAACTTTCACATCCGACTTTACGTCATACTCTCCCATACAAGAGGGTAAAGTTCTTAGAGATATAGAGAGGTAGTCTGGGGCAAGCAACAAGAAGAGAAATCTCTAAACAACCTTCAAAGCTCCTGTGCTGCTCAATGGGGCTGGGACACAACACAACACAAAACAAGACAACAACCCCACAACCAAAACCCAACTGCACAAGGGGCACCACCTAGTTTGAAAGCGAGCTAGGACGCAAGAGAGGAGAATTGTAGAGCAAACCCACAATCAAGCAAGAGATATACACTAACCCTTACACCAATGCAACACACTCACACACTAAAACACAAAAGAGAGAGAGCAAGAGAGAGAGAGAGAGAGAGAGAGAGAGATTATGTAAAATCTAGCTTCAAACTTATGATTCGCACAAGGAGGTACCTAGAGCTTGGGGACTCAAGTGACAACATTAATATTTGGTTATAGCACTATGCACTAGCACATTGTCTTAGGATTATGTGAGCCCTCTCACCATCCACCCTCTTACAATGGTAGCCAAAGCAACAACCAAATCAATGAATCACAAGCACAAGCAACAAGAAAACAACCTTCAATGAACAAGTTACCCTATGGAACCAAGTGAGTTTGCCAAGCCAAATTGGAAGAGAAGCGTGAGCCTTTGGAAAACAATTGCACCCAATCTATGATTTTTATTGATGTTGGAGTAGATACAACAATGGTGGGAGGAGTATAATTTACTCACACTCAATCACAAACTCAAACTAGCTCAAGCTTGTCTATGCACCAAGGTGATGGTGTATATACAGCTCTCTTCTTACAACTAAGATAGAGTCTAGGGGTGTGCTATGCTCAATGTAATGTGCAATAGTGTGGAGATCGTTTTTACAAAGAGGAATGGGCTCTATTTATAGGTTTTTGGGAGCCTTGATTAGGATTAGACCTAATCAATTTTATTGACAAAACAAAAGCTTATGAAATATTTTTTATTTTCAAAATGGGATTCGGTCTTCCTTATCCCTTGAGTCACATGGATGTGGGCTCAAGGGAAATAATTATTGAGAGTGAAAGGAGAGAGAGGTGAGTAACTTGGAGGTGCCTACTCTAGTAGATAGTAGAGGGTACAATTTACAAGAAGGGTTAGTCATTAGTGTTAGTAGTTTGTAGTTAGTAGGATGGGTTAAAATTACATGGCATATGCACTCAAGGTGCATTACATGATTTATACAATGATAAAAAGTAAGAGAAGGATGAGAATATACACAATTTGATGGAAACCACAAGATGGAAAGGGAATTTTTCACCTATCTCCTCCAGTGAATGAAGCGGTTGTAGAACTCTATCGGTGTACGTTTTGTGACCATGGGAAAGTGGAATTTTCCATAATAAAAATCTTTCTTATTTTTTCTCTTTTTGTGAAAGCATGAAGAGGTTATGGTAATATGACTTTGATTCTAGAGAGAGAAATTGAGCTATATGTGTGTAGAGACGATAATTTTTCAGCTATGGAGTATGGGAGAGATGAAAATGGTGAAGAAGATGAAAGAAGGCATGAAAGGTGCAGGTTTTGGTAATAGAGGAGGAGGATAAGTGTATGAGATGTGTGGAAGTGTGGAAAAGGTAGAAAGGAACCTATCTCTAATTGAGTATGTAAGGTGGGCAGATTGAGGTCCACAAAAAATCCAAAAACAATATGCAAATGAAGTCAAAAAAAATTTGAGAAAATTTTAGCACATTCTTGGAATCACTTCCTCAACTTTTTCATGATATACTTCTTGAGAATCAAACGAGAACTAATTTCAAAAAAAACTAGCGAAAACATGTGTTTTCTGCCCAAAAAATGTCATTGATTGGGTCCCTTCTTTCTTTTGATTTCCTTTAGCCTTCAAAAGAGTGACCCCTCATGCCTAGGAGAGTGACAAAGGACTACTAAGATATTAATATCCCCATGTGGAAAAGGATTTTCCACAAATATATGATGTGCATGTGATGAAAAGAAAAAAAGTAGTGTATAAATAAATCAAGATACCCAGAGTATAATAAAAATAAAAAATAAAAAGCAAAAAGGTAGAAAACACAAGTGACATGATAGAGTCAAATGAAAGGACCCTCCCTTGATATTATTTGTGGGGGTAAAGAAAAAGTATGTGAAATGTGAAGAGATTTGAGTGATAATAAGTGACGGCGGGGATATAAGTCATTCTTATGAAATAGTAAAATTTGAATATTTCTCACGTGGAGAAATTTTATTTATTACATTGGATGATATACAAGAAGTATGATGAAGGGTAAGGATGCATGGCATGAATTTTTGGTTTGATAAAACACACACCTAATTGTTGCAAGTATTTACATAATTAATTAAAGAAATTTATAAAAATATATAAAATGCGTGAAAAAAGTGTACATAGGTCCTTGGATAAAAATAGATTATATACACCCATAATATATATCCGCTTCTTTTTTTGTCTCTCATAGCTAATAATAAGCTAGAAAAGGATTTTAAATAATACGAGAAGAAAAATCATTAACACACACACGTCTATGTACAATGTAAGAGCGAGCTTAGCCATCATGCTAAGGTGTTTTTATTGGGTGAAGTGGCTCACTATGGCAATTACGGAGAGCCAAAAAAATGCCTATCATTAGCCCTCCCCTAGGATGATGGTACATTCATGTACCATCAAAAGGAATCTTTTCCAATTAGAGTGGTTTCAAGCCATATTTGATGTTTGGTGCCTCCACTAGGTTTTCATTTTGTAGTGCTTTGTGACCATGGCTTGAGTTAGTGACATGAACCAAACTACACAACTTAGGTGATGATGTAGCTCCTTGATGATGCTCTGGAAATTCCTTCGGTAGAACGCGTAGGATGTCTACAGGGTGATCTGGTATAAATTATGAAATTCTGAGTTGACCAGTGTGTTCAGAAGGTAGGTTTTACCCTATTTTCACTTGGAAAGTGAAAATTTGACCAAATTTTGACAGATCAAAGCCAAAAGACGAGAATTGCCAGACATCCTACCCAAATTGTGCCCAAGGCATAATTTATGAGACCAAACCATAGGGTGACTTCATGTGCATGTTATACATGATGTTTTGAGTGCATGTGAGAGTTTTCAGCTCATTTGGGTGAGAAAATTGGGTTTAAAGCGGACTTTAGCACTTTTGACTGAAAAAGGCAAGAACAGCTAAAATTTGGGTCTTTTGAGATCCAAACTCAAATCTAAGCATACCACTGGGTTACTGACATCAAGGGGAAGCTGTGGGACAAGTCTGGGGTCAAACAGGTCAAAGAGACATCCTACGCGTAGTATGTCTTCTGTGTGATTTTGGACTTTAAACAAAATTCTGAGCATACCACAGTGATCAGCACCTTAAGGAGAGTCTGTGATTCAAATTTGGGGTAATTCTGAGCAGTTAGACATCCTATGCGTAGAATGTCTAAGGCATAATTCTGAAACCAAAATTTTACTGTGACCATACCATGCTGTCATATAGCCTTAGGCAAGCCTCCTAGTCAATTTTGGTCCAAATTGGAGTTGATTTGACTTAGGAATTCATCAAAACAGACATCAGGCTTTGAAACAGATTCTTGATCATTTGAACAACCTATAGGTGTCAGAATCAAAAAGTAAAAATAGCTGTGAGTTTAGCACATCAAGGGGAAGCTACAGTGCAAGTTTGAGTTGAAACAGAGCAAAAAGACATCCTACGCGTAGGATGTCTCCAACTTGATTTAGGACTCCAAACCAACCTATGAACACACCACTGTGATCAGCACATCAAGGAGAAGCTGGGGTGAAAATTTCAAGTCATTCTGAGCAAAAAGACATCCTACGCGTAGGATGTCTCAAGGCCATTTTTAGGTCCAAATTAAAATCTAAGCATACCATTGTGTTGCTGGACTTAAGGGGAGTCTCTGGACCAAATTTTGTTAAATTTTGAGCACAAAGACATACTACGCGTAGGATGTCTCCAGGCCAGTTTTAGGGTCCAGCTGTACTTTTGACCATACAGAAGTGTTCACAGTGTCACAGAGATCCCAAGTCTTCTTCCATTCTAAACTCCATTTCACTGTTTTGTCCATAACTTTCACAAACGGTATTGGATCGGAAAAGTTTTTATATCAAAACATAGCCTGAGAGCGGCTCAACATATCTTAGTGCAAAACATGAACTAAATGATGCCTACGGCAACCATTTAGTTCTATTTTGAAAAAAACATTGTTTGAGGCCTCAAAATTCATCCGGAAACCAGGGATGTCTAGAAGCGACAATTTGCGAGAATTGTGACGAAACGGTTGCGGTTTTGGACATAGTTTCGACTTTTCCCTAACCAAAGAACTTGAACACAGTGGACTAAGTCTACTTGAACCAAGAAAAAGCTCTTAAGCCCAGAAATTATGTCTACCCTAGATTCAAATGCAGCTTACACAAGCTTGGAGATCCCGACGAGACAGGAATATCCTCCCACAATGGATCTTCCAAACTTGCAATTGATAAAGATCCATCATGTTGAGAGAATTTGGATAATTGGTCATGAGAGTGAAGGACTATATAGATACATTGACGACGATGAGGTCAATCTTTATAGGTGCTCAGATCCATACCTAGAAGAGATAACGGATTACAAGCTCTTATATGTCTACATATACGAAGTCGACTATCAATGGAGATCTATAGTTGTCGACAAGTATGGACGAGAATACAGAGTTGTAGAAAGCACAAATCCACAGACTGTACTAGAAAGAGGTGGATATTTGGTTAATGAAGGACCACAAATGCCTCCACCAAACACGAGAATTCCTATAGGAATTCCAAGAAGAGAGCCACCAGGATTCCCTTCAAGAGCGATAATGAGAGAAGGATTGGGAGAATCTCTGGTTAGACTTGTAGACAATCGACTAGTTAGACCATCCCAAGTCCATAAATGGGTAAACAGAAAATACTCCGGAGATAAAGATCCGAGAGATCACGTAGCGGCTTTTAGAAGAGTGATTAGAGCAGAGGGAGTTTCAGATTTTGTGACACAGTTTGCGGGATTTGGATTGACTCTAGAAGATGATGCAGCTACATGGTTCGACTCGGTGGAAAAATGGGATTTTGAGACCCTAGATGAGTTGTTTGAGGAGTTTATTGAAGAATTCTCGCCAAAAGGCATTGCTCACAACACGGTCTCGCAAATCCATAGATTCAAACAGAAAGAGGATGAATCAGTACGCAAAGCATCATTACGGCTCAAGAGATATGTTAAGCTCTGTCCGAGAGCGGAATTACCTACGCAAGCACGATTGATGCTGATCTTTATCCAGGGAATGAGACATGCGGGCCTTCAAAAGGATCTGCATATGATAAGGAGGATGACGCTAAACGAGTTGATCAAAGAAGCTCTTTATCTAGTGGATAACTGTGAGGCATACAAAGAAAAGGACATAAAGAGTCAAGGAGATGACACATCCTCTCAACACAGTGTTTCACAGATAAGTGAGCCCATTGCCAAGCCAACGGCACCTATTGATCAAGAAAAGCTTATAGACGACTTGGTGAAGAGGTTGATTCCTCTTGTAAGGTCTGATTCGGGAGAGCCGAAGTGGTGTGAAATTGAGAGAAAATGGACGAACCATACGGGGAAAGAGTGCTATTATAGCATGGAAAATGCTAGGGAGAGGTATGTACAACCTGTTCCAGAAGCACCTACTTCACGATACATTATGGGGAATGCTCCAGGACCAGTAGGAGTTTTAAGGCCACAGCTTGTCTTAGGACAACAACCTCCGCTGCCAGGTGCTAGAATTCCGGTAGACATGAGATACATGCCAATGATGGAAGCATCAAATAAACCAACGCCAGTACCAGCTACAATGTGGTATAGCAACCAAAGTGAGTACTACCCTTCGGAGCAACAAAATGTGAGAGAAACACATGGAGTGGTGAGGCCGGTACAACCTCCACCTCTTGGGTTTCAGTCGAAAGAAAGAAGGTATGAAATGGACGAAAGGACATTGGGATTCATTGCAAATAACGTCTTATCTAGGTCAAAGCTTGCTTATAGCCAACAGGAAATGCTAAAAGAATATCCTCAACCAGAGACAGATTGTCACAAAAGTCATGACAACCACTTGGTCAAACAATGTCCTCATACGGAGATCATTGAAGTAAATGCCTATTGTCTTGAGTGTGGCATCACTCACTTGATCCCCGATTGCCCGAAAAAACCAAACCAAATCAGGAAAATCACGACAAATGTATCAGGGATTGTTCAGCTCCCTAGTAGCTCAGAAAATGAAAATGTCGTACCAGTTCAAGTGGTTACGAGAGCACAAGCTCAAAAGAAAGCTGATGAGAATCCAGAGACAAAGAACACGGAAAGTGACACGAGTCCAAAGACAGATGATGGACCAAAGAAAGATGCACCTAGTCAAAAAACCAAGAGCAAACGAAATAGTTGGAAAGCTAGAAAGACTAGGATGAAATCACGCAAGGAACGAGAGCAAAAATCCGTAGCTGAGAAGCTTACCGAAGCTGAGGAGAAGATAAAACAACACGAGAAAAAGGAGGCACCTTCTCTTACACAGATGGTTAAACCTCTAGAAGAACCATCCACACATGAGAAACCGAGAAGTGCTAGTTCAGGAGGATCTGTTTTGGCAGAGAAGGTTAATGAGACATTAGATGCCCTCTTGAAAGCCTATGATGCGAAGCTCAAAGACAACCAAACCCAAGAACAAAGGTGGATGACATATCCCTATACGGAACTAGAAAAGCAAAGGTTTGAAATGTGCCATAAAATGATTCAAACAGCCCAAGCTTTACTAGAACCACCAGTTGCAAAACCTGAGGATGTGAGCCGTGTCATGCCTAAACAAGTAATCCCACCAAACCAAGAACTAAAAGAGCCAAATTCTAGTCATGAGCACAGACCAAACCTCAAAGACCCAGCATTAGAACCAAGGATAGTACTGAATACCATGGATAACTCTTCCGAGGGATTTCACCAAGCTATACCTGCAGATTGTAAAGAGATGGATGGTATTGACGAATTGTGGAAACAAGTTAGAGAGGCCAATGAAGCCGATGACCTAAGAAGACGAGTAGACAAGACTGGTGATGAACGAGGAGTGTTTCTACCACCAATAGAGGAACTGGATCTCAAATGAATCTAGACGTGAGATCATGTTGGGGCGACAAAGGATCTGTACAATCTATGGATAGTCAACCCCATTCGCTAAGAACACTACCGTGCTACATGGGAGAGTACGAGACCAAGTCAGATGTGGTTGCAATCCCATCACAGAGACTGTCTCCCAACAAGGCCATCGATTCAAAGGGGCTAGTAGATATTCTATCTACCCAAGTCACCTGTACAATAATGTTAGCCGAGTTGCTCAGAATAAGACCAAACATGTGGGCTAATGTGGGTAAATGTCTAGAGAAATTTGGTATAAAAACCCCAATGACTCAAATCGAGGAGAGCATCAAAGAGCTTGAAATGCCTTAACTAAATACTAGGCTAGTTCCATTAAACAAGGTAGGCGAGTATTACGAGGGAGAAGATGGAAACACCACCCTTCATGTGGAATTCAATGGTGTACAAACCATGGAAATCCTTGACAGTGGAGCTGGTGTGGCCATTGCAACCAAAGAGGTTTGGAAAAAATGGGGAAAACTTGCCTTGAGATCCACACGAATGACCCTGCAGCTTGCAGACGGACACAAGGAAAAGCCCCTAGGACTGCTAGAAAAAGTAATTGTTACTTCTTGTGGCATTGAATATGAACACACTTTTGTTGTTGTTAACTTTGGCAAGAAGAACAACTATGAAATCATTCTGGGAAGACCATTCATGCGACAATTGAAAATGGTCCAAGATTGGGGTTATGACCATATATACCTGAGACATATGGAAACTATAACAAAGATAAACTTGAGGGACCATAACTATAGGGATGTGACGAGAACACCGGTTGAGGAGTTTGATTCCGCCACAGTTGCAGGATCAGAACTTCCAGCTTGGTTAGGTAAGCCTGAAGAACTGTGGATGTGTGGAGCTTCACAATGTGGTAGCTTGAAACGTGAGGAATGTATCCTAGAGCGAGCTATAGAGGACATGGACTATATCCCAGAACCATTTCCTGAAGAAGAGTTAGAGCCTTTTGGATGGGAACACATCTTGGCTACTCTGGACGTGTGCGCCGTGGAGGATGCTCCCACAACAAAGTTTTGTGATGAAAATGGCTATGATGTCGTTCCTTATTTTGCAGTGAGTGTAATCCAGGAAAACAAAGAAATCCAGACATCAACAAGCTCTCGAAATAAGGAACAAGCAAAGAAATGTGGAGAACCAAAAGATGAAGAAGACGACGAGTTCTGTGAATCTGTAGAACACTTCGAGCTTCAAGAATATCAACGACCCGGGAATCAATTTCATCGCTACACGAATAAAGTGCATCAAAAGTGGATTCCAAAGTCCTCGGTGAAGACACAGCCACCACAAGCATACTCATACATGGATCCTAATAAGGATGCAAAGACTCAACTAGGAGGAATACGACCAAAGCAACGAGCTAACAATGCTCTAATCAATGGGCTAGAAAATTCCTCCAAGAAACTACCACCCACGAGCAAACAGACAGTAACTTTCCACTACCAGCCAAAAAATCAAGGGAAAGTACAAGAAGTCAACCTTGCTGAGGATAGTAGCGATAGTGATGAATCTTACACCATCCCCTATCATCAACTTAGACCATCACTATCACCAACCCCTTCAGCAACAACCATGACAGGTCAAAAGAACAGGACAACAAGTCAAAGCCAAAAAGCTCGACAAATCTGGATACCAAAAAGCCAGATCGGCCAAAAACAGATATGGATCAAGAAGACAAAGATCTCTAATGACAAATCACAAGATCCAACACCAAAACAAAAACAAGGAAAGCGTGCACGAACGGGTAAGAATATCACAAAGTCGCAAGCTTTCAGAACTCAGGTTTGGGCTCCAAAGAAGTTGATTCAAGCACAAAAAAGTCGGGAATTCATTTGGATTCCAAAACAACCACAATATCAACTTTCAAAGCCTGAATCCCGTCACCAACCAACCGTACAAGGGATGAAGCAAAGACCACTGTCGACTCACACAACAAAAATGTGGATCCCAAAGAAGTCTCTTCAAACACAAACGGAGCATTCGCAAGTATGGGTTCCCAAACGAGCGTCAGCAACAAAACAGCCAATAACCGCAAAGAAATGGGTCCCAAAGAAGATCAACAAAACTGCTGTCAGTGCATCGCCGCTTGAATTCTTACCATTCTTCCTACAATTACAGTACATTTAGAAGAGAGCAAGTCGCTTCAATCAAGCAACGATACAGGAGCTTCAAAGACCATTACATTGCTTAGAATAGGAAGCCTCGCCAACAAATGCCAATAAGCAAATTGCTTATACCCACATCTTGCACAACATAAATCTTTTCCATGCATTGACTGTGTATGCATAATAGGGCTACATTACAAGGCCTGCATAGGCACAACTTTTTGCCCAAGCACAACACATACCCTTTGCGATACCCTGTCGTAAAGGATGACTCCAAATAGGAAGGGGGGAGGCATTCTGAATGCGGACCTAACATTATGACTATTAGAGGGAAATGTTTTGTGAGATGCATTGAATTTTTGCGTTTTATTGTGATAATTTTTTGACAAAATTTAGAGTATATGCCCTCATAGTAGTGTTACAGAGGAGTATGGGGACAAAATCCATATATGAGCCCCTAGGGACATGTGTATAGTGTACATAGCATTTAGATTTCTATTTGAATGATTTTTCTTTTGTTGAGTTGTTTTAAGATTTTCCTTGTTTATTATTAAGAAAAAATTTAAAAAATCCATAAACCACATGAAGAAAAGACTGACGAGAGGCCTGAGCACTACAAAGAGAAGAAGGTACAGGAAAACGATGAAACTTCACGAAGTATGTCTCAGCAGCCACTACAACAGCCAAAGAACTTGTCACAAAGCAGTGTCAACATGCAACCGACAAGTCATACAAGTCAGAGTCGAGCTAAGCCACAAAATGAGTGAGGTGCATGTTAGTCCCAAAGCTTCAAGTAATATTCTCTGTGGTCTAAGCGTCTTAGCTATTCTAGGTACTGCTCAAGCTGGAAGAGTTGAGCATATTTAAGTTGTGTCGCTCATGCTGGTATAGGTGAGCAAAAGAGTCGAAGTCTACTATACTTAAGTCTGGTGAAGTGAAGGAGAAGGTCCAAAAGACACTCACGTACTGAGCACTGTGAGATACGAGTGGAGAAACTTCTACATCGAAAACCCTTCTCGGAAAGGTGGAAGCTATTGAGACATATTTTGATGTCACATGTGCTACATTTATTCCTCGAAACACCCATCATCTCCTTCTTTCACATTGCATGCTTTTGTTGACAAATTTCTCATATGCATATAGAGTGTCCCATAATTGGCACGTGCATCAGGCACTCTTTCCGTGTTTCACCCAAGCACTCACCTTTCATGAACATGTACTTCATGTTCAACTGCTCAACCCCAATAAGAGCGTATACCAAAGGCATTTTTTTTCCCACCGGGTTTTTTTCCCTTTGGTCATCCAGGTTTTAGACCCTAATCTAAAGACGCCTATCACCATCCTCTTGTACATATTCCTTCTACATCAAAAATAAGGAAATGCTACTCAAATCAATTGACAAATGAATTGGAGCACCAATTTCAGATCATAGCATACTTCTCCTCAATGGCGAGTCGAAGAATGGCCTACAATGACAAAGCTGCAGACAACACTAACAACATGATTGCACAGAAACAAAGAAGTCACCAATGAAGAAGAGCAGACATAAAAGTAATCAGAGGATCTCAAACGATGAATGGTTATGATGATACATGTCCGCTCTAATGGATCATAGTTCTTGTCGTGGCTGGACAAAGATACAAGCAATGCAACAGATGAAGCCAAAACAACAGCAAAGTGTTGACCGCTGGGTCACCAACACAACAAAATCCTTACAAAGTTGTCATTGGCTCACAAGATCAGAAAGCCAATCACTCAATTCTACAAATTGTAGAAGTTGTTTTTGAGAATCACAAATACTCCGAATTGACAGATTTGCTGGAGCAAATGATGGATGGAGCTTTCTCTATCCATGATGATAAGAGTCAAGTTAAACGAAATTGGGTTCTTTTTGAATTTAGATCTGGCAGTAGACCTATAATGACAGAAACAGATGCTGCAGCTCGAAGCGTGGATGTGACAGACATCAAGTTCATCATCAATTATGATTTTCCTGAATCATGTGAAGACTATGTACATCGGCTTGGACGAACAAGACAAGATACTGCAAAGGCTATAGCCTATACTTTCTTTCCAACAACAAAACGACAGCAAAGACCACATCGCCATCGACAATCAGGTCATGTCGGGGACGACATGAACGCAGAAGGGGGGAATGTTGACCGCTGGGTCAACAACACAACATAACTCAAGTTTCGTACCAAAGTCTTATCTTTTGCGAGTTATGAAATGCTGCGGATTATGGCTATAAACGTCATTTGTAATGAATAGTTATTCTAGTTTCAGAAGCCGGGGTGCAATGGCACTTCCTGATTGTAAATACAAAGCCATTTGA
The DNA here is from genome assembly GCF_014529385.1 of Adiantum capillus-veneris. Classification (NCBI taxonomy): domain Eukaryota; kingdom Viridiplantae; phylum Streptophyta; class Polypodiopsida; order Polypodiales; family Pteridaceae; genus Adiantum; species Adiantum capillus-veneris. The sequence continues at coordinate 9,305,061 of NC_140952.1, read as the reverse complement.
CCCTTTCAACCCCATTTTTGGTTAAACCTAAGGTAGCCTTAGTATATAAGGTACCTAGGTCATTTTGTAAAGAAGACTTTTAATCATAATCAAACTTTAGCGCTGCCGTCTACTGTGTGTGAGAGAGAAAGAGAGTGAGCGTGAGCTTCATCCTCTCGCTACGCCCGGCTCGCTCAACGCATTGGAGATCCGATTGCACCATTGTTGTAGGCTCGAGGAGAGCTACGCGACAACGCCAAGCATTCCACGCGAGACGAAGCGCACACGCCGACGCATCTACGAGCTATTTGTGGCTGTAAGTGTATCAAACGATGTCTGTTTTCTGCGTGCTAGTAGTCTATAGAATCGTGGCGACATAAGCTACGCATAGGTATTCATAAATTTCAGTTTCGGGCACTTTCAGAATTTTGCTCTGTCATCCTACGCGTTTTCCGCAGACGGGTTTAGAGTGAGGGTTTTGAGTATAGAAGCTTAGGGACAGGTGTATCCTAGTGAGGGGATGGTGTTCCTTAAGTTTCGTACGAATATGGCATGATTAGGTGAGTTACCTTTCGTATGTGTGTATGTGGCTAGGTGGTGTAGTTGAGAGCAGTGAGGTTCTTGATTGTGGTTTAGTTGGCCTTCCAGAGTGTTGTATGTGTAGGATGGTCTCAGCTTGACAAGCTAAAGAGATTTCCTCCGTGTGCCTATCGTGTCATCTGTGTCCTCGATTGACATTATGTTGATCTAGGTAGTGTTTGCATGCACTTCATGGGTGTGTGAGACTTCCCGTCCAACACCTTTCTTTTGTAGCACTCATAGGCCGCTTCTCTCTTCAATTGTAGCTCTACCAAGGTGAGAAGGTGGTCCGTCCATGCTTCCTCTTTTCCATGTACTACTTTTCCTCGGAGACGCATGGTTGGAATGTTGAGCTCGATGGGCTGCAAAGCTTCTTGACCGCAGACAAGGTGGAAGGGTGTGAACTATGTCACTTCCTTGTAGGTAGTCCGATAAGCTCACAATGCTCCATCCAAGAAGGCATCCCATAGCTTTGTCTTGTTCTTTACCATCTTCCGGATGATTCCTGCAATGATGCCGTTGGCCTTCTCTACCAAACCATTTGACTAAGTATAGCAGGGTGTGCTATGCCGATGTAGAATGTGAAGCTCATCACAAACTTCTGTGAGCAAGCCCTTCTTAAATTCAAGACCATTATCAAAAAAAATCTCCAAAGGTGTGCCAAATCTGCAACAAATGTGAGTGTACACAAACTTGCTAAGTGTCCTCTCATTTACTCTTGCCACACTTTGAGCTTCTATCCACCTAGTCATGTAGTCTATGCCCACCAAGATGTACAATTTTCCATTTTTAGTCCTCGGCAATAGACTTATAGCATCAATGCCCCATTTTTCAAATGGGCCATTTGCAAAGACTAATTGACATGGACCATGCAACATGCGCTTGTTTCCATTTACTTGATAATTGTGGAAGCTTTTACACCAATGTTGAACATCAATGTGCAAGCTTGGCCAAACATACCCAGCAAGCAAGATCTTTTTCACAGTGAGTTCTTGTGCAAAATGACCATCACACACTTCCTCATGCAAACCTTCAAGAATGGCTGGAATCTCCTTGGTTGTTGCAATTATCCTACAAACTTGGTCTTTTCCTCTTTGGTAGAGGGCGCCTTCTAAGAACAAATAAGAACTTGTCTTCTTCATGAGGATCCAATTTTGAGACTCTCTAGAAACTCACCCTCTAAAATGTACCCCACAATGGGAGCTAGCGACTCCGTCCCCTGGTACCTTGGTTGATTTACCACTATTGCTACCAAGATGATGTGCACTTCACTCTCAGCACATGCAACCGCTTTTTGTGCAAGCATGTCAGCATCTTCATTTTGTTTCCTAGGGATATGATACAATTTCACTTCTTCAAATTGATTGAAGAGTCTAAGGATGGCATGAACCTTTTTCCTTAATCTTTCATTCTTACAAGCCCAAATGCCTAGAATTTGCTTCACAATGAGAAGCGCATCCCCTTTTATCATGAGATGTTGTATCTTTTGAGCGACACACATTTGCAAACCATGGAGTAGTATGTCGTATTTTGCTTCATTGTTGCTCGTGGAACCTAGCAAATTTACATGCTCTTTCATACAAACTTCACCATATGGATCAAGCAACACAAGCCCTCCCCTTGCTTTTCCTATGGCCTTCCTAAATGCTCCATCAAAGAACAAGGTGAATGATTTAGGTAAAGGTTTAGGTGGTGGTAAGGGTAGGGTTTTTATTTGAGGCACCTTGATGTCCCTCTCATGAACTCTATAGGTGAGAATCCCTGCTAATTGTGCACACACACTATCTTCTACCTTGAAAGAGTATTGGAACTCTTGCAATTCCATGATCCATTTAGAAATCCTGGGACTTAGTGTCATTTGAGATGACACCCAAGGAAACACGTTTTCCACTATGAGTATGATAAAAGGTTTTGGTAGAAGGTACGATCTAAACTTTATCACAGCAAAGACAAGCGGAAGCATCATAGACTCTACTTCTGTGTAATTCTTTTCAAGTGCATTCATGACCCTGCTAGCAAAGTAGACATGCTTCATTCTAGTGCTATGTGGATCTTGTTGCAACAAAACTGCACCCAATGTCTCCTTACCCACACTTGAGCTAACAAAAATGTGAACTCCCAATGAGGAGGCATGAGTGTTGGTAGCTCTGACAAAACCACTTTTATACAAGAAAAATAATCTTCAAGCTCATCAGACCATGCAAACTCTACCTGTTGTGTCAACTTTAGAAGGGGGTGAAGTAACTTCGATGCCGAGTGAATGAAGTGTGACATGTACTTCACCTTCTAAATGAATGAACTTACCTCCTTAAGATTCTTTGGTGATGGTAGCTCAATGAGAGCTTTTGCCTTTGCTGGATCCACCTCAATGCCTTTGGAAGAAACCTTGTGACCAAGCAAGATCACTTCATCGTCACCTATGTGGCACTTGTCGGGGTTGAGTTGACGTCCCATGTCATATAGCTTCTTCAAGCCTTCTTCTACCTTCTGTAGATGCAACGCTTTAGATACAAAATTCATCTATGAACACTCTAATAAACTTCTAAAGAATGCTTGAAACACCATGTTCATGAAACATTGAAATGTTACTGGAGAATTTGTCAAACCAAGTGGCATGACTCTAAAAGCATAACAACCTCAAGGAGTGATAGATTGTTTTCAATTGATCCTCCAATGCAATACCTATTTGGAAGTAACTAGAATAGCCATCACATACCATGTACTTTTCTTTGCTTTCTACCTCATTAAGAATCTCATCTTGAAATGGGAGGGGAAAGTGATCCATTTTTGTTGCCTGGTTGAGTGGTCGATAGTCGACACATACCCTCCACTTTCCATTATTTTTTGGAGTGACCACCACAACTGGAGAGACCCATTCAAAATTCTCTACAGGGTAGATGAATCTTGTTGCTAGAGCGTTCTCACCTCTTTGAGTAGTGCTTGCTCCTTGATGACTCCTAATCTTCGTAGTTTTTGTGCTTTAGGTTTGGCCTCTGGCGTTACCTCGATCTTGTGTTGGATGGCATCCACTCCACGTACATATGTGTAATCTTTAGCAAAAAGCCTAGGAAAATTTCTTAGCACAGTTTTAAGCTCCTCTTTGTCCTCCCATGTGAGTGTCTTGGACAACATATCGTCTAACATTTCTTCCTCATCCACACCTGCTCCTCTTGGGGGCTTACTTCCTCCAATCCTTGACAAGTTGTCTCCTTGTTTTTTGGCCTAAATCTTACCCCCATGACTTCAATGGATGACTCCTCCTCCATAGTGCTACCGCTACTTTCTTCTTCTGAGTTTTCATCGGTCCAATCAACCCCGCTTTCACTTTGAGAGGATTCTTCATGGAGCTCCTCTTGACGTTGCTCCTTCATGTCAAAGACAACCTTCTTGTGATTGTCATTCTTGCAAATCAATTTTCCACTTTCCAATCATGCAAAGCTCGCATTCTTATTAGTCATGGTCTACCTAGGATAAATGGATAGCCATTTCCCTTTGTAGACATAACATAGAAATCAACTGCCTTCTTAACGCCAAAAGCTTCCACATAAACATTCTTACAAACTCCTAAGCACCTAGCCTTGCTATTATTTTCCATTTTCACTTTAATTTTAGATGTCTCATGAATGTGCATGCCTAGTTTTTTCATAAGGTCCTCTGTCATGAAGCAAATTTTTGCACCCCCATCCACTAGACCTTTCCTAACTATTTTTCCTTTGATATAGCGATCTAGCACCGGCATAATATCCTCATCCATTTGAGTGTGTGCAATATTTACAACATAAACATTTTCTTTTATCCTTCCCTAGTGCCTACTACCTTTGTTAACTCCTTCCTAACTTGTGGGCACAATGCAAGAAACTGGGCCCACGATATGCTTGGACCCTTACCTCTCATGTACTCCATAAGGTTGTAGGGAGCCATACCATGTCCAAGAGGGAAGTCTTAAAGATTGATTCGACGTCGAGTCCTCTCGGCTTCCTTGGTTTCCTTTGCTTTCTTTCCTCGTCCATGGTCACTTTGTGATGCTACACCTTCTTTTTCCTTAACTTTCCCATGCCCATGAGCCATCCTCTTTGGCTTGTCTGACTTCTACAACATTCCCATTTGGGTCAGGCAAAGGTGGCATTCCCTGCACTCCTCGTGGTGGAGGTCGAGCAACATTTGGTCTCTGCAAAATAAGGGGTTGTTGGCTAGTGCCTTCAGCTGCATTCATCACTGGATAATTCAAGTTAGGCCTCCCTGGATCCCCATGGGGCCAAGGACAATTATACATCCCATGCTCAGATTCTCTGTAATTCCAACATTGCAAGACTCTCCTAGATCGTGTCTCTCGCTCTTCTGACTTCTTTGCTTGTCCCTTTGGACCTACATCTTGTGCAAGGTAAATTGACAGGTTGCTTAAAGATTCATTTAACTTATCAATCACTTCAGTCGTTACCTCAGGAAGCTCCCTAGATGTCGATACTTGTGACTTACCTTTGGGTCTAAGACCTTCTATTGGAACCTCTCCCCTTAGGCACTTGAGTTTCCTATACTTCTTGGAAGCTCTAGTTTCAGCTGCATCATAGGTGGCAGGTGCACCCACCTCCACCTTTACCTTAAGATCAAGAAAGAGTCTGGCTATGAACCTCTCCTTCTTTAGAAATTATGCAACATCACCAGGGCTAGCAACATTTTGTATTTATAGAGCCCAAAGACGTAAAAACTCTTACTTATACAAGTAGTAGTCATCTAAGTCTTTTTGCCTATGAGAAACAATGTCTTGCCATAGTTTCTGAGTGTTTTGAGAATCAAAGAAGTATCTCTTGAAATGATTCACAACTTCCATGTAATTCCCCTTAACTTCTTCAGGCAAAGAGTCAAACCAAGTGCTAGCATCTTTTCTTCTTTTTTCAAAATCACAATTCAAAGTAGAATGAAAATGTACACATCAAAGCTTAAATTGTAGCAAATCAATGGCAAAATGAATGGATTGATTGAGGCATTGATAGTTTCTACTTGCATAGGTCCAAACATACGACAAAAAACACGTTGAAATTGTAACTTTCTACCAAGTATTACATGCACATCTTGCCTAGCCAAAGGAATGAATGTACAATACAAGTCCTCTTGATTCATTAACCTAACTAATACAAGATAAAAACATTCATGTCAAAGGAGACAGTGTAGTCTACAATGGGTAGTATGATAGGATTTGGTGATTGAAGAATATCCCTTAATAACTCTACACCAAAGAGGAGTGCAATACGTTGTTAAAAGAAAATTTTCCTATCAATGTGCACGTTTACCCGGATTGCATGCACCCAATGAAATGGATGAAAATGAATTGCATGCGGACTTGGAGGTGGTGGGTTATTCATGAAAAGACTGAACACACATGGAGTCTTACCTCGAAAATGACAAAATTGCTCGTCCTCCGTGGGGGCACCAAAATTGAGGCGGTCCAGGGAAAGCAACAAGAAGAGCAACCTCTAGACACCCTTCAAGTCTCCTATGCTGCTCAATGGGGCAGGGGCACAACACAACATAAAAACAAGACAACAATCCCACAACCAAAACCCAACTACACAAGGGGCACCACTTAGTTTGAAAGCGAACTAGCATGCAAGAGAGGAGAATTGTAGAGCAAACCCACAATCAAGCAAGAGATATACACTAACCCTTACACCAATGCAACACACTCACACACTAAAACACAAAAGACAGAGAGCAAGAGGAAAGAGAGAGAGAGAGAGAGAGAGAGAGAGAGAGAGAGAGAGAGAGAGAGATTATGTGCAATCTACCTTCAACCTTATGATTCGCACAAGGAGGTACCTAGAGCTTGGGGATTCAAGTAACAACACTTAAGGTTTGGTTATAGCACTATGCACTAGCACATTGTCTTAGGATTATGGGAGCCATCTCACCATCCACCCTCTTCCAATGGTAGCCAAAGCAACAACCAAATCAATGAATCACAAGCACAAGCAACAAGAAAACAACCTTCAATGAACAAGTTACCTTATGGAACCAAGTGAGTTTGCCAAGCCAAATTGGAAGAGAAGCGTGAGGCTTTGGAAAGCATTGCACCAAATCTATCAATTTTATTGATGTTGGAGTAGATACAACAATGGTGGGAGGAGTATAATTTACTCACACTCAATCACAAACTCAAACTAGCTCAAGCTTGTCTATGCACCAAGGTGATGGTGTATATACAGCTCTCTTCTTACAACTAAGATAGAGACTAGGGTGTGCTATGCTCAATGTAGTGTGAAATAGTATGGAGATCGTTTTTACAAAGAGGAATGAGCTCTATTTATAGGTTTTTGGGATCCTTGATCAGGATTAGACCTAATCAATTTTATTGACAAAACAAAAGATTATGAAATATTTTTAGTTTCAAAATGAGAGTGGGTCTTCCTTATCCCTTGTGTCACATGGATGTGGACTCAAGGGGAATAATTATTGAGAGTGAAAGGAGAGAGAGGTGAGTAACTTGGAGGTGCCTACACTAGTAGATAGTAAAGGGTGCAATTTACAAGAAGGGTTAGTCATTAGTGTTAGTAGTTTGTAGTTAGTAGGGTGGGTTAAAATTACATGGCATATGCATTCAAGGTGCATTACATGATTTATACAATGATAAAAAGTAAGAGAAGGATGAGAATATACACAATTTGATGGAAACCACAAGATGGAAAGGGAATTTTTCCCCTATCTCCTCCAATGAATGAAGCGGTTGTAGAACTCTATCGGTGTAGTTTTTGTGACCATGGGAAAGTTAAAGTTTCCATGATCAAAGTCCTCCTTTTGTAGGGCTTGATCTTGGTTATTTGCTGAGTTTTTCTCTTTTTGTGAAAGCATGGAGAGGTTATGGACTATGATTTTGATTCTAGAGAGAGAAATTGAGCTATATGTGTGTAGAGACGATAACTTTTGAGCTATGGAGTAAGGGAGAGATGGAAATGGTGAAGAAAATGAAAGAAGGCATGAAAGGTGCAGGTTTTGGTAATGGAGGATGAGTGTGTGAGTATGTGCGGAAGTGTGGAAAAGGTAGAAAGGAACCTAGCTCTAATTGAGTATGTGAGGTGGGCAGATTGAGGTCCACAAAAAATCCAGAAACAATACACAAATGAAGTAAAAAAATTCTGAGAAAATTTGAGCACATTCTTGGAATCACATCTCAACTTTTTCATGTTGTACACTTCTTCAGAATCGGATGGGAACTAAATTGTAAAAAACTAGCAAAAACATGTGTTTTCTACCCAAAAAAGTCATTGATTGGGTCCCTTCTTTGTTTTGATTCCCTTTAGCCTTCAAGAGAGTGACCCCTCATGCCTAGGAGAGTGACAAAGGACCACTAAGTATTAATATCCCCATATGAAAAAGGATTTTCCTGAAATATATGATTTGCATGTGATGAAAAGAAACAAAGTAGTGTATAAATAAATCAAGAAACCCAGAGTATAGTAAAAATAAAAAATAAAAAGCAAAAAAGTAGAAGACACAAGTGACATGATAGACTCAAATGAGAGACCCTCCCTTGATATTATTTGTGGGGGTAAAGAAAAGTATGTGAAATGTGAAGAGATTTAAGTGATAATAAGTGACGACGGGGATATTATGACATAGTAAAATATGAATATTTCTCACGTGGAGAAATTTTATTTATTACATTGGATTATATACAAGAAGTATGATGAAGGGTATGGATGCATGGCATGAATTTTGTGTAATTGTTGCAAGTATTTACATAATTAATTAAAGAAATACGTAAAAATAATTATACATAAGCCCTTGGATAAAAATAGATTATATACACAAATAGGCCATAACATAGATCCACTTCTTTTTTTGGCTCTCCTAGCTAATAATAAGGTAGAAAAGGATTTTAAATAATACGAGAAGAAAAATCCCTAACACACACACGTCTTTATACAATGTAAGAGCGAGCTTAGCCATCATACTAAGGTGTTTTTATTGGGTGAAGTGGTGCACTATGGAAATTAAGGAGAGCCAAAAATGGCTATCAATAGCTTGACTATCGAAAGATCTCATAGATCCCTTGTCTCCCCAATACGAGTGCATCTCCAGGTCTGCTTGAGGTCCCACCTCAAATTCTTCAATAGGAGGAAGAAGGGCATCTCTTCCCATACTGGTTTGGTTAACCCTTTGGCTTAATTCATTGGCATCATTGACTTCTCTTATCTTCTTCCAAAGCTCATTCAAGCCATCATCCCCTTTATACATTTCCGGTATGATAGGTTGAAAACCTTCATACTCCTGATATGTAGTGTTCATCACTATCCCAGGTCTTTCAATCGATTTCTCCAGTTCCAAGTCAGTTTTTGGACTAATAGTTGTCCTTTCATATTCAAGGTCCTTGGTATTGATAGTAAAAGTTCTACCCACTCCTCTGGTTTTCTTACCGTTGGCTCTAGCAAGGCTTGGGATGTTTGGATCATCTTTTGACACATTTCCAGTCTTTGTTTTCTAGCTCTGCATAGGGGTATGTCATCCATCTTTGTTCTTGGTTTTGGTTGATTTTAAGCGTTGATTCATAGGCCTTTAAGAGAGCGTCTAGATATTTGTTTATTTTCTCGACTAATACAGATCCTCCCGATCCCGCAATTTTTGGTTCCCTTTTCTTCTCAGTCTCTATGACTTCTTGAGTTTTTAGTTTCTGAACAGTTTGACTCTCAAGTCTTTCCAATCTGTCTTTGGTTTGTTTTACTTCTTCTGCTAGGGCCGTCTGTTCTCTTTCTTTCCTAGTTTCCAAAAGTGCTTTCCTAGCCTTCCATGTGTTTCGTTGGCTTTTCCGTTCAATGCTAGGTGCTTTCAGTCTTGGTTCTTTGATTATGGGTTCCCCTTTCTCTTTTTGAGCTTGTGCTCGTGTGATAACCTGTATAGGTGTTACCGTTTCGTTTTTCAAACCACTGCTTGAAGGAATTGCATTCAAGATGTTCAACTAACAACTTTGTTTGGATTTTTTGGACAATCAATGATCAAATGATTGATGCCGCAGTCTACACAATACGCATTGACTCAGACAATTTTTGTATGAGGATAGTCTTTCATGAGGTGGTCGCTCCCACACTTATAGCATGGTCCCAACATTTTTCATGGCACTCCTGGAACTCCCCTCTGTTGGTAGACAGTCCTGGGTCCACCAAAGCCTCCATTGTCTATGAACAACAATGTTCTCTCGTCCAAACTATATCTAGTTTCTCTTGCAACATGTGCCGTTGCTGGTGGTCCAACATGGCCGATCATGCTCCATGGTTCTGGTGCTCTCAGCTCTTCTAGTGGGTAATATGCAGGACAAGCTATAGGTCCACTTGGCTCTTCATAATATACAGGTAAAGGAACTAAGGCTTGCTCCTCCGGTTCTTGTATAGTGGGTGTATACCTCACACCTATCAATCTTGCTCCTGGGAGTGGTGGTTGTTTCCCCAAAACTGGTTGTGGTGTTTCCAACCCCTACTGGTCTTGGCAAATTTCCTATCGTATATCTAGGCATCGGTGGTACTTGGGGACGTGCTACCTATGCCTGGGGAGCATAATGTCGTTCTCACACATAACCCTTATTGTAGTAGCACTCTTCAGTCACATGATTCATCCATTTCTATTCGACGGCCCACCACTTTGGTTGCTTAGCTCGCGGCTTAGCAAACAGTTTAATCCTCATCAGCACCTCCTCTATGAGTTGCTCTTGATTTACCATCGGCTCACTTATTTATGCTGATTTCGTGGACTTAGTTCCGATTTGTTGAGATGATGAATCATTATCTCTATCTTTTTTATCTCCATCCTTGTAGATCACACAATTGTCTACTAGGAATAAAGCCTCTTTGGTTAACTCATTTAGAGTGGGGCTTTTCTTCATATGCAAATCCTTTTGAAGGTCTGCATTTCTTAGCCCCTGGATAAATATCAACATGAGTCTGGATTAAGTAGATGATTCTCCCATCGGGCAAAATTTTATGTATCATTTTAATCCTAAGGCTGTTTTCCTGACAAATTCTCCCTCTTTCTGCTTGAACTTATGGATTTGTGAGACAGTATTGTGGGCTATAGCTGTTTGAGAAAATTCCTCCACAAATTCGTCAAATACTTCTTGGATGGTCTCAAAATCCCATCTTTCATTAGAATCAAACCAGGTGGCGGCGTCTTCGTTTAAGGTGAGTCCAAATCCGGCAAACTGTGTATCAAAGTCCCTGACCTCTTCTACTCGGATCACTCTCAAGAATGTTGCCACGTGGTCTCTAAGGTCCCTTTCCCCTGAATATTTCTTGTTAACCCATTTCTGGACTTGAGAAGGTCTAATACGTTTGTGGTCTACTAGCTTAACTATGGAATCTCCTCATCCCTCTCCTCTTACAAGTTCTCGTTCATGTCTTGATTTGACGTCAAATGCTTCTTCCAACGCGTACCCTCCATAGGTTCTATCAATAGGTGGTTTCGCTGCAAATCTTCTTTCCGTCTTGATTCTCTCCATATAGGGGAATCCTGTTGTGGTCGGCATCGGCGTTGGTCCCTCACTCTCCTTGGGATAAGAGTAAGAATAAGCTGGCAATAGAGATTTCTCCTCTATAGAATTCATGTTCCCTCGTTACTATGGGATGCAACCAAGATTGCAATATTTCAAGATTTAGATTTAGATAGGAAGGAAAAATTGGTGTTTCAACCACTCTGGCTTGTCTAGATGGAAATCTGGTCGTATCCTCTACTTATTCAAAGGGATTTGTAGACTTGCTAGGGGTAGGGTTTGGGCCCTGAGTTGCAACTGGATTTACTGTAATTACTCTAGAGCCTATCAATCGCACTACTTCCGCTTTCTCTATCAATGCATACTCCCATCCATACTTGTTAGCATATATTATGAGACTCCCTTCACCTGATTTGTATGAAAACAAGTATAAAGTCTTGTCCATGCTTAACTCAAGGGTGTAAGGTGCTAGACACCGGAAATACGTTTCGGCCCTACCATTCATGTACTTGTAGATTCGTACCACTCCTTGGTTGGTCACTACTTTAGTCACCTTCTTGTTAGGGTGGCATTAAGAAGATCTATTCAAGGAGTTATTTCTATAATTTCAACAACCATCTTCCCTTTTGCAACATTGTCCCCGTATTTGTTATAGTTCTCCGGGTCCTTAACAATGAGGTAATGTATTCTCTCATCATCACGAAATCTATCCCCATTATCATACACTAGAAGGGCTTCCACTCATCGACTGGTTTCTCCTCAATACATATGCTTTACGTCCCCTTTCATAAGCATATACCAGAGCTCCATGGGCATTTAATCCTTCTAAGTAAAGGGTTGTATACCTAGTTGTCCAAGTGGGTTTCTTAGAGGTGCTACCTCCTTCCACTTGGTTATGTCGGTTAACAGATGTTTTGGTCAACCATGAGGTAAATAGATTGCTCTGAAGAGGTGTCAGTCCCACTACTGTCCTCTCTAATTGGTGCTAGTGGATCTATTCTTGCTTGGGTCATACTCTCCTCACTAGACACTAATCTGGCTTGGTCTCCTAGTGATCTCCAGTCTCTTTGGAGATTTCTACCTGATCTTAAGTACATCAATTTCATTAATACACAACTATCAATCCAAACCTTTTACCTCAAAAGTTTGCTCGGTCTTTCCTTATTCAGGCTAGTCTTTTGGCTCTCCAATTTGTTGATTGTTTGTACTTCAGATTGGTCTTGAATTGTTGGACCTTGTTGATGGCTATCTAAACAAAACTCTAGACTCTGCAAATCTTTGTCAAACAGTGATCTTCACTTCAGTACTATTCAGTGTTGATTAGTATGACCTTGCGGGTAATTTCCGTCCAAAACTTGTTTTGTGGAGGATTGTCTCCCTATATATGTTCTTCACACTGATTTGACTTGTAGAAAGGGGGTGTTAAAGCTAGTTGAAAAACTCTGGCAGACTCAATCCAACCACATAAGTCTCTAAAATCTGGCCCTTAGACATTATACGCGCATGATGTCTATTATGCGAGATTCAGCTCAAATTCTAATCTTAGGTTCTCCCTGATATATTCAACCTCAATCCAACCTCCTTCTACGGTTTTAACAACTGCAATGGGGTTAAATCCTCCTGAAACTATCAGAAGATTTCTCAACTCCTCAAGAGATTTTCTAAACCACAATATGACTCAACCTATGTGAAACTGGTCCTTAAGCTTTCCTTGAGGTGCTTGACCCCTAGGTTGACCCTAAAGTCAACTTTGGTCTCTAAATATGCCCTTGAGACATCTTACGCGTATGATGTCTATCTGGCCAAAATGAGAAGATTTCGAATCCAGAGATTCTCTACCATGCAAGCAACTCTAAGAAGCTTTCAATACTTTTTGTGCTAGATATGAGCAATGCAGTTATACACTTGTCTCAAACTGTATTTTGGCACTTTTTAGCTCCAATAGCGCTTCCCACTTGATGAAATTGGTTCTATGTGCTCATTATCTGTTATAGATCACAAGGGTATACTCATATGCACAATTTGACTCAATCTTGACCAAAGAGACATTATACACGTATGATGTCTTTTTTTTCCTGAATGGAGTTCTGTTTCTACCACATCTACCCCTTGATATGTGCAACATGCATATGTGCTCACAACCAATTTTGGATATCAGAGTTGTACCATTTCACTACTTTTTACCCATGAACTTCCCGAAAAGGGTAATATGCACTCAACTCTTAACTTATTTGCCTAAATGAGATGAAACTTGGTGAATGTGGCACACACAATATGTAGAATGTGAGTATAAAGTCAAAGGTTCAATTTAATTGCCAGATCACCCTTTGAGACATCATACGCGTATGATGTCTACTAATGGGTTTTTGCACAGATTTTACTCACAAGCTTCCACAAGTTCTTAGCAATGATTTTCAAACCTTTTACCAATTTCTATGCAAACAAATGTACTCAGAATCGCCAATTCCCTAGTTTTCAGTTTTTGATTTTTTCGCTTTTGTCTTTTGGGTATCAAGGGTTTATCAAAGCCTTGGTCTCAAATTGCACTTAGGGTAAAATACCCCTCTACAACACTCTAGTGTAGTCTGTTTGCAAAATTTGGTCTCATATCATGCCCTAAGACATCATACGCATATGATATCTACTATTGAAAAATTGCAATTTTCTCACCCATAACTCTTGTAGATGTATTCTTTTATGCCCAGCAACACCCAACTATGTTCAATCAACCACTGATGCTTGTTTATTGCAATTCTCTCTAAATTCAACAAAACTGTCAAACGTCGATGACCTAGGCAAGCCACTCACACTTCTCTACGATCTTGAAAGTCCTCTCATCGAATTCTACCCAAAGTAAATTAATGAAATTTTGGAGAACCAGGGAGACTTGAACCTTGTAGGATTGGTCTAAGGTCACCTACCTAGGGATCTCGTCCCCAACAGGTAGCGCTAATGTTGGCGGATACGTCGCGAGCGGACGCTAGCATAGCGAGAACAAGACCAACAAATCTATGTCAATAAGATTAGATTAATTCAAAAGTTGTCTTAGGGTTACAAAAATTGGCTTATATACAATTCCTCCTTAGAGGCTCTTTCCCATAAAGAATATTGGCTGCTTAAACCATTACAAAATGTCATTACATTTCTAAAAAATAAGTGATACAAAAAATTTGGGAAAGGCTTCTTCTGTGTTCAACCGTCAATACCCTTCAACTTGGGCAAATCATGCTAGAAATCCTAACAACAAAAGAAGCATACATGGATTGTGCTCTGAATATGAAAAATGCATCATGTAAGAACACCGTGGATATTCTTCAAGTTTTTTTGACATTTAAGGCCGGTGATGACAACTTTTTTCACATCGTTAAATAAAATGTTCATCGGAGAAGTACATCCAAGACTTGATTAAAGACTTGATTAATTTGGGTCTTTAAACATCCTTGTTTGAAAAAATATGGGAGCTTGCTTATTCTCTCAATATGAGTTATCAACACAATAGAGATTGATCATATGTGGCTGCTTACTCAACTTGCATGTCTTTGGCAAGGGCTACCAAAAATTTACCATGCATGTGCATGGCTAGAGACAAAGGAAGGGCGGGAAAGGTTGCAATTTTCGGGCTTGGCAAGACGACAACGTGGACCTTAGAAGCAGGCGGCAAATGCAGGCAGACAAGGGGTTGGGAGGGGATTGAGGATTCTTTTTTTAGAATTACAGGTATGGAATGCCAACAACGGAAACACTGGCTGAGGTGGTTAATGTTGGGAGTCTAAGACGAATGCTTTTGAGTTTGAATATGAAGGTGGGTCACAATTTTTTTGCTTTGTGTTTGCCACCTGAACGAATCTTCCGAGAACAAAAGAACTTCCATATTCATGTGTAATAAAACGTGGAAGCTGGTAGTACGGGGTACCGGCCAAGGTAGATTCAATAAAAAAGGGGAATCTCAATTGATGTGAGGCGGTCCATTTAACAGGGGACATTCCGGATAGGCGAGGAATGGCGGCGACGTGCTCGTCAAGGCAGGGGACACACCGGGAGAGGCCATGACTCGCATGACTGTAGGGGGGTGCAGATCATGTTCAAGATTTTTTTGGCTTGCCCAAAGAGCAAAGGCTATAGAGATGCCTTCTCTTTTTGTTGACTAAAATAGAAAAGAAGATTGAGTTGTATTTTCAGGCATTTTTTGATAGGTCAAAAATGCTTATTGGTTAAAATAAGATAGTGGACACTCAATTTTGATTTTGGTTCGCATGCACCTCTCTGCCTATCCCTTCAGCTTGATATTGGCACGTTTGCTCTCTCTCTCTCTCTCTCTCTCTCTCTCTCTCTCTCTCTCTCTCTCTCTCTCTCTCTCTCTCTCTCTCTCTCTCTCTCTCTCTCTCTCACCAACTTTCTCCAAGTCAAGGCACAAACACCCTACATGCTCTTACTTCTTGAGTCCGAATCGCTTCACATTGAGGTCTTGAGCATGCAAAGGGTTGCGGAGTACATGCTTAAGACGACTTCCTAGAATATGAAGCAAGTCAAAAAGTCCAAAAGATATGCAAGAGCAAAATACTAAGTTCGGGGTGGATGCTTGACATCAAGAAATGGTTTGGAAGATGGGATGCATATCACTTGGTCAAGGATGCATCGATCAACTCCCAAGTTAATGAGGCATTCTTACAACGCCAATGTATCACGGCTTGGGAGAAATCCAGAGGTTCTCGCTTCATCCATTACACCACACACGTTGCCCCAAACTACAAATCTCTCTTCTTCTCCGAATGAGGTAACCGAACCCATCCCTACATCCTTGAGCCCATCCCGTTGAGTGAGATCCACACCATTGCCTCCATTCGTCTTAGCTCCCATTCTCTACGCTACAAGACAGAACGTTGGGGCACTGGCGAGGAGTCTCATTGACTTTGCACCTTATGCCCTCATCAAGTACGAGAGAGTGAGTACAACACACTACTTGAGTGCTCATCTTTTGACCACATTAGGTCCTCTTTTCCCCATATATTCAGCCATGAGCTCTCCCTACATACCTTCCTCTCCCAACCACGATGTGGACTCTCTATTGCGACGCTCATTTCAGCCATTTTTGAGCATCGAGAGTCACTTATGACCTCCCCTCACACCACGTGACATGTTCATTTGGTCCCATAGGTCATATTTGACCTCCGAGGATGATAATAGAACTATCTATCTCTCTCTCTCTCTCTCTCTCTCTCTCTCTCTCTCTCTCTCTCTCTCTCTCTCTCTCTCTCTCTCTCTCTCTCTCTCTCTCTCTCTCTCTCTCTCTCTCTCTCTCTCTCCCCCCTCAGGTCAGGGAAGACTCTGCGAATGAATTTCTATCGTGACTTCATTGAAGGAGGGCTAGGCCACTTACAGCAGTGCACGAAGAGGGCGAGAAGCTGAGTGGTATGACTGCAATACCTTAACTTGCTTGGGGTTGGACAGGGGAATGAATTGGGTTTGCTCGAGGATGGGGGTGTTGTTGTTACCATATACATGTGATAGTGATGTGTGTGAACACATAGGATCGCCGGGGCATTTTTTTCCCTCTTTAGGAGTTTTTTCCCCCGAGCATTGTATATATGCCCATCACTCTAGGGCTATCTATCTTTCCATTGCATACTAAGTAACACACTCTCTATTGTGTGCCTTGAGCTTCCTTCGTCTTCTCCAAGCTGTGTACGTTTCTCTGGAACCCTAATTCCAAAAATTGATATCAGAGCAGGTTGCGTCCTCCTGGGCTTAGTCGCCAGCTGCTCCAGCACACGCCTACTCACTTTCTCCGATTTCAGTGAGCTCTAGCACACGTCTGCTCAGATTTTCGATTCGGGCTCATTTCAGCCTCCGTTTCCACTACAGGCAGTACTGCACAGGCTATTTCGTCATTTTGTGTAGAATTTTTGTCAGTGTCGTTTTCTGCATAATAGGTGTCTCATAGTATTCTATGGTTTGTGCTATATAGCACGTGTTATTCCCGCTCCGTTTCTCCTATTTTCGGGCAGTTTTCACATCAGGTGCAACATTTACCATGGCTGACAACAACACATATGTGTTCAAGATGTTTGCTGTTGAGGACAGGTTGGATGGGGACAACTACCCTATGTGGGCTTATATGATGCAACATGTTCTTGTGTCAAAGGGCGTTTGGAACATTGTGCAGGGCATTGATGTACGTCTTGGTTCTGAGGATGTAGGCGATGTTGAGGATGTTGCAGGTCTTGCTACAAGGATTGCTACTATTAGAGTTGTTTTGCCTACGGCAGAACAAGCTCGTTGGGATTTAAAGGATGCGTATGCTCATGCATTGATTGCATTGTGTCATAAAATCTAATATCTGACCAACCCAAATGATTTTCTCATATTAAATTGATCATTTAATGTGGGAGAATAAACGGGAACAAGGGTTAAGATATAGATGTGCTTATAGATCTATTTAAGCACGGGGCCAATGGTAAAGGGGCCCAAATGAGAAAAATTCTATCAAAGAGAAAGGTTAACCAATGGAGCAAAAGACCTTAGGGTTGTCTTCATTAAAGCCTCCAAAGGTAAGTGTTAAAAGCTTTAAGACATAGTCTTTAAAATTTTACTCTTTAGTCACTAAAGTCCAAGCAGGCAAGGGGGCAGCTTGCTTAAGCTAGGGCTATGCATAAGTAGGGGTGCTGCCTGCTTACCAAGTTCAAAATACTTGCTACTAAAGAGGGGGCGAGCCCTACAAAGGGGGGGGGTAGATAGTAAGTGAGCACCTCACCAAGGACCCATACCCTTATGAAAGGAAAGGGGCCACTTGTCAAGTGTAGAGACACACTACTCAAGCAAGTAGGGGTTGTGCTTAAGCAGGGGCTGTGCTTAAGCAAGGGGGGTGCTAGCTTAGCCTCACAAAGGGAAAGAAGGACACTTGTCAAGAGGCTACACACCTTGCCCCAAAGGGAGCCCAGCTCTCATTGGCTAGAGGGCTACATGGCCCAATCAGCTTCAAAGGAACCCTAGGAAAGGGGGTCGACCTAGCTAGCTCTCTCTCTCTCTCATTTGAGCCTCCCACAATATCTCTCTCCTTAATTCTTCCCTTCACACACTCTTGTGAAGCAAGGATTCCATCTCCTTCTCCAAGCCTAAGAAGTTGAGTGCCTACTACCACAAGCTCTTGGCTATGGATGCAAATCCACACAAGAGAATGCTTATGCTTGCTTATCAATCTCTCTAATCTCCATTAACTCTATGCTAAGTTATGCTACAAGAGCTATGAGTGATTATGTGCAAGGGGTTATTTCTTTCTAGTAGAGCTACTTCTACTTCTCTCTTCTTCCTCACTCCCTGCTAGCTCTCCTCACCTTTCATGGTGTTTGAGGTCTTGGGATTGAGGCTGGGCATTTTTCAAGTTCATTCTAATCATGTTTATTGTTGTAGTTATGCTAATGCTTGGTGAGTGAAGCTTACCATCTTCATCTCATCAAGAAGGTCTCAAGGAAGACAAACAGTTGTATTGTAAACAAGTCTTCCGTCATGGAAGAATCTATAATACAAATGCCTATTGGAGGGGGGACCGGCTCCAGCTAATCCGGTCCTCTATTGGTGTCAATTTCTCTAAACTCTCACTCTCTTTTACAAGTATTGATCATGCCATGTTAATGAAGTAATGTGTTAAGTGTTGCTCTCTCTATCCCAAGCACTTTCTTTCTCACTATACATCTACACACTAAAGAATACTCAAGGAAATGCTCAATATGTTATTTAATTTCCGCTCCAACTCAAGTTAAAAGGCTAATTCCATTACATTGGTATCAGAGCATTTGGTTTCTCTTTTCTTGCTTAAGAAGAGAGGTCCTTAAGTAGCCTATAAATGGTTGATGTTGTTAATTATATTAGGGTAAGTGGAACTGGGATCTATTATCGGTTTTGTTGAGCCCACTATGTGGGGGGTGGTGCACAACTCGGGAGCTTTGGACTTAATAATGGAGTCTTTTTAGACTTTCCTACGGCTTTACCATTATTGAGCCATAAGAAGTCCGAAAGGAGCTAACCCTTGGCAACTCTGCTATGTTAGAGCTACTCCTCTACTCTCTATAATTAACCACTTCGAGCCGTGGGTGTAGATACTTAAGAGCCGATTTTCAAAGGCTAAGAGGAGTGGCAACTAAGGTTTTGAATTGCCAACGCATACACTAAGTACATACATAAATTTTAACATGGTTGACAATAATCAAGAGAGTAGAATGAACATTGATAGCTTTGATTTTGCACATGAAGGTGCTAATGATGATGCTCCCATGTTTGTGAATTATCTCGTGACTAGGTTGCAGCAAGCTATGGGCAACCCTGCTTTGCAAGCCAAAGTTACTCAACAACTTCGTGCTTATGGAATTTCCCTTCCTCTCCAAGAGGAGAGAGAGCTTAGGAGGCCTCTTGAAGAGACCCCCAAAAGAAAACTCTCTCCCATTCGAGAGGAGGAATCCAAGGAGCAAGAAAGCAATGAAAGTTTAAGTTCCTCTGAAGATGTGGCTCCACGAAGACGGCGGTCTAGACGATCGTCCACTCCTCCCAAGAGGAAAGATCAAAACATAGTCCTTCTCCTCATCACTCTGAAAGGCAAGAGAGGAAACAAAGGAAGAAAAGGGCTAGGAAGAGGTCACCCTCTTCTCCTTCTTCTTCACCTTCCTCCTCTTCCGATGAAATTTATGGCTATTCTCCTAGAGAATACAAGAGGGGAGGACATCGCAAATCTTTTCCTGCATGGTGAAGGTCACAAAAGCTAAAGAAGTTCAAGGAGGGAGGAAAGAGTATCTCTTTTCTCACCTATGATGGCACCTTCGGTGCTACCGACAAAGTGTTGGCCTTCATCCAGCAATTTGATGTGGCCTTTGGAGATGAGGGCTTCACAGAGTCCTCTAAGCTACTCCATGTAGCTATGCACTTCCAAAAATCAGCTCGTCAATGGTGGGCTAGCCTTCGTGGAAATGGTGAAGCCCCAAAGACATGGAAAACTCTACGAGTTTCCATCATGAAGCAATTCCTTGCAAGCTATGCAAAGGACAAAGTGCTTACCGAATGGCGCAGCTTGAAGCTCCTCTCCCATGAGTCTATCCACAAATATGTAGACAAGTTTTGGGATTTACATCTCAAGGCTACTGTCTTTCAAAAGATAGACTTTGCCGAGCAAAGGCAGCAATTTTGTGCGGGATTACCTGAAGAGATGGCCGAATACATCAACTCTCAACGGCCTGGTACTATTAGCAAAGTAATCCATCACACCATGGTTGCTTCACGCATCAATTTCCATCAAGGGGCTAGACGTAACGTCAAGCCCATGGAAAACAAAGACAAAAATGATGCAAAGGGGAAAACCAATGTTCAAAATACTTCCCAAGTCAATTCCAACAACAACAACAATCGGTCCAAGGAGAAGGGAGTTTACAAAGGTAAAAACAAACTCTCTCCTGAAGAGCTTGAAGCTTTTTGCAAGGACCATAAGTGTTTCAAGTGTGGGGAGCAAGGACATGGCTATCGTTCTTGCCCCAAGAAGAATACTCGCAATGAGACTCCTAGGGCTTCCACCATTGAAGCTCCAAAAGAGGATGCTCATTGCAAAGGATCATCACTTTCCTATGCTTGGGGAAAGGTAAAAGAGCATGATGCCTTCATCTTGTTTGACCCTGGCTCTACTCTCAACTTCATATCAATGGAGTTGGCCACCAAGTTGGGCATTCAAGCTTTTGAGATGCGAGATATAGTAGTGGCTGATGTAGCTTTCAAGGGACAACAAGCCTCCGTTACTCCCTTGATTGGGAAGTTGAGGCTTCATGTCCAAAGTTATGTCGACAAAGAAGATTTCTTCATCTCCATCTCTCCTCTCCAACATGAGGATGTTATCTTAGGGGCACCATGGTTTGATCGCATGGCTGCCAACATGAAGTTCCCTGAAAGGAAAATCTACTTCACCTACAGGGGAAAGAACATGTATATAGATGCTAGTGAGCGTGGTCGCACTATTCCACTTGTAAATCCTCTTGCTTTTGATAAGTCAATGAAGAGCTCAGTTTCTGCGTACATGATTTTTGTCAAAGAGTCTCTAAAAGATACTAATGTTTCATCAAATGTAAATGGTAGGAATCAAGAAGAGTTAGACTTGTCTAATTTTCTAAAAGGATTCCAAGATGTGTTCATCGATGATATCCCTATGGACTTACCTCCAAAATGAGGGGATGATGACCATTGCATTGAGCTCCTTCCTGGAAGCTCACCACCTAACAAGCCTCCTTATCGAGTCTCACAAGCTCAACAAGAGGAGATCATGAGGCAAGTACAAGAGCTGGTAGACAAAGGGATGGTGAGGCCTAGTTCCTCTCCCTTTTGTTCTCCAGTCCTCTTAGTACAAAATAAAGATGGTACATACCGTATGTGTGTGGACTATCGAGCACTAAACCATATCACTATCAAAAACAGATTTCCCGTACCTCGGGTAGAAGATCTGTTTGATAAGCTACAAGGCTCTACCTACTTCAGTAGGATTGACCTTAAGAGTGGCTATCATCATATAAGGATAGTGGATGAAGATATCTTAAAGACTGCGTTTCGCACAAAGTTTGGTCTTTATGAATATCTAGTCATGCCTTTTGGCTTGACTAATGCACCAGCTACGTTCAATCGTTTGATGGAGAAAATTTTTAGACCATACCGCAAATTCACTGGAGTGTTCTTTGATGATATCATCATCTACTCCAAGTCTTTGGAGGAACATAAGAAACATCTCCAAGTGATTTTTCAAGCATTGAGGGAGAACAAGCTTTTTCTCAACCGAAAGAAAAGTGAATTCTTCCTTCAAGAGATTCAATACCTAGGTCATATTATCTCTAAAGATGGTATCCAAATGGATCCATCAAAGTTAGAGGTAATAAAAGCATGGCCTAACCCAAGAAATCTACATGAGCTAAGAAGCTTTGTTGGTATGTGTGCATACTATAGACACTTCATAGCAAAATTCTCTCAAGTAGCAGGACCACTACACGACTTAACTAAGAAGAACGTTAAGTTTGTATGGACTGCTAAGGAGCAAAATGCTTTTGAAAATCTCAAAGAGAAGCTTACTTCCCAATCAGTCCTCGTGCTTCCGGATCTCTCAAAGCCATTTGAGGTCCAATGTGATGCTTGTGGTGATTGCCTTGGAGCAGTTTTGCTTCAAGAAGGGCATGCCATAGCATATGAGAGTCGAAGGCTCAATATTGATGAACGAGTCTTGGGCATTTATGAGAAAGAGCTTTTAGCTGTTCTACATGCCCTAGACACATGGAAGCACTACCTATTGGGGACTCCATTTATCCTACGAACCGACCACCAAAGTCTCAAGTATTTCATGACGCAAACCAAGCTTACCGACAAACAAATGAGGTGGGCAAATTTTCTTTCGGAATTTAATTTCCATATTACTCACATAGCTGGTAAGCACAATCAAGTGGCCGATGCACTTTCACGACGACCCAAAGTTAATGCGGTGTCTATAGCTACTCACAATCATCTATCCACTATGATAGATGAGTATGCTACTGACCCTGACTTTAGAGACATAATGTCAGCCCTTGCTTTGGGGAAGAAAGAGGTACCATTCACCTTGCAGGATGGTTATCTTCTCCACGGCAATAGGCTATGTGTTACCCATTCCCTTCGTGAGAAAGTTATGTATGAATCCCATGCTCCTCCATATGCGGGGCATAGAGGTATTCAACCTACTCTCCGACGAGTAGAGACGTACTTCTATTGGCCTACCATGAAAGTGGACATACAAGAGTATGTTTCAAAATGTGTAGTATGCCAAAAGACCAAGTATGATAGAGGGTAGCAACCTGGATTACTCCAGCTATTGCCTATTCCAAATTCACCATGTGAAAGTATATCCATGGATTTCATCTTTGGATTACCCAAGTCTATCCATGGGAATACACGAATATGGACAATAGTTGACAGGTTTAGCAAGCAAGCACATTTTATTCCTGTCAAAAGGACTATTAAGGCACATCAAATGGCAACTCTCTTCATATCTCAGATCTTCAAGCACCATGGATTACCCACATCCATCGTGTCAGATAGAGATCCTAGAATGACCAGTAATTTCTAGAAAGGTCTCTTTGAAAATCTAGGAACAAGATTATTTCTCTTCGGCCTATCACCCACAAACGGATGGCCAAAGTGAGATAGCCAATCTTACGATACTCGATCTACTAAAGACTTATGTTACAGAAGTAGATCAACGTTCACAATGGGAAAAGTACTTACCTCTTGTAGAGTATGCCTACAATAATACTGTACATACTTCTACGGGAAAAGCACCTTTTGAGATAATTGAGGGAAGACCTAAAAGTCCCTTGCTACTCAAAGTACATGGGAAGATCTTCGCCGCCGATGAGTATAGCCGTGACCTACAAGAATCTTTTCAAAAGATTAAGGAGGCTATATCCATCTCTCAACAAAGGAAAAAAGTTGCTGCTGATAAGCACAGAAGAGCCTTAATGTTCAAAGAAAATGATTGGGTCTTACTCAAGTTTCCTAAGGCTCGATTAAGGCAAACGACGGGCAAAAATCCTACGGGCCATCAAAAGTATTATGCTAAACTAGCAAAAAGATACTATCGTCCTTTCCAAATTTTGAGGCCCATCAATGAGACGTCTTATCAACTCAAATTGCCCAACCATTGGCTCATACACAATGCCTTTCATGTAAGCCTACTTAAGGCCTACAAAGGAGAGCCACCAACTGAACTAATTACTGAAGACCCTCCCGAAGTTGAAAACCAAGAAGAGGTGCTACAACCCGAAGCTGTTCTTCGGCATGAAGACAAGGTACTACGACATGGTAAGATTATCCGACGGTATCTTATTAAGTTCAAAAATTATCCTTTTGAAGATGCTAGATGGATGCAAGGAATACAGCTTAAGGATAGTATGAACCTTGTCAATGCTTACAATGCTACATTAGAGTAAGAAAATGTACAAATTTCTTTTGAATGACTCATATTTTTGTCTTATAAGACTAGTCCTCTTTTTAATTGTGCACAAAATTAACTAGTATGCATGCTTAGAATCATGTTTGTGATGACGACGTCTCTCAAACACCAAGTAGAATTTGTCACTCTACTTTAGGAGAATGAAATGGACTAAAGAGCAGACATGCTTGCGGCAGCTACGTCTCCCAAGCACCAAATGGATTAGTCATCCATCTTGGAAAGATGTCGTAGGGTAAAAAGGGATCCTCTACCCGCTAAGTAAAATTGACTAATGACTAAGGCTTTATCTCTTCTACCTCATAGTCGAGGACGACTATGATTTCAAGAGAGAGGTAATGTCATAAAATCTAATATCTGACCAACCCAAATGATTTTCTCATATTAAATTGATCATTTAATGTGGGAGAATAAACGGGAACAAGGGTTAAGATATAGATGTGCTTATAGATCTATTTAAGCACGGGGCCAATGGTAAAGGGGCCCAAATGAGAAAAGGTCTATCAAAGAGAAAGGTTAATTAATGGAGCAAAAGACCTTAGGGTTGTCTTCATTAAAGCCTCCAAAGGTAAGTGTTAAAAGCTTTAAGACATAGTCTTTAAAATTTTACTCTTTAGTCACTAAAGTCCAAGCAGGCAAGGGGGCAGCTTGCTTAAGCTAGGGTTGTGCTTAAGCAGGGGGGCTGCCTGCTTACCAAGTTCAAAATACTTGCTACTAAAGAGGGGACGAGCCCTACAAAGAGAGGGGGGGGGGGGGGGGGGGGGGGGGGGGGGGGGGGGTAGATAGTAAGTGAGCACCTCACCAAGGACCCATACCCTTATGAAAGGAAAGGGGCCACTTGTCAAGTGTAGAGACACACTACTCAAGCAAGTAGGGGTTGTGCTTAAGCAAGGGGGGTGCCTAGTAGAGCTACTTCTACTTCTCTCTTCTTCCTCACTCCCTGCTAACTCTCCTCACCTTTCATGGTGTTTGAGGTCTTGGGATTGAGGCTGGGCATTTTTCAAGTTCATGCTAATCATGTTTATTGTTGTAGTTATGCTAATGCTTGGTGAGTGAAGCTTACCATCTTCATCTCATCAAGAAGGTCTCAAGGAACACAAATAGTTGTATTGTAAACAAGTCTTCCGTCATGGAAGAATCTATAATACAAATGCCTATTAGAGGGGGGACCGGATCCAACTAATCCGGTCCTCTATTGCTGTCAATTTCTCTAAACTCTCACTCTCTTTTACAAGTATTGATCATGCCATGTTAATGAAGTAATGTGTTAAGTGTTGCTCTCTCTATCCAAGCACTTTCTTTCTCACTATTCATCTACACACTAAAGAATACTCAAGGAAATGCTCAATATGTTATTGACTTTCCGCTCCAACTCAAGTTAAAAGGCTAATTCCATTACACATTATCTATGAAGCGCACCATTGTTCCTCACATTCGTTCAACAAAATCTGCAAAACAAGCTTGGGATATTCTAGCAGGTCTTTATGCAAGCCACAATGAGGCTAAAATTTCTTTGCTGCGTAAAGAGCTGGAGTCGAAGATTATGCATGAGGAAGATGATATGGACACTTTCCTTGCTAGTGTTAAGGATATCAATGAGCAACTTATTTCTGCAGGTGAAGTCATTTCAGACAGTTCCCTTGTGCAGACTGTTCCTGATGCCTTACCAGATTCTTACCAGACTTTTGCTAGTACTTGGAAACTTATGACCCGAGGAACTCCTGAAGTTTTCAAGTTTGATGCATTATGCACATTGCTGTTGCAAGAGTCACTTTCCAAAAAAAACAGGACTAGGCAGCGTGCAGTTGAACAGGCTTTTATTGCTTCTCAAAGAAAGGGTGGTAACAGCAATGCAACCACTTCTTATGGTTCTGCTACGAGTGGCAAAAATTATGTTCCTAATGCTTCTGCTGGCAGCAATTTGTCTGGAATTTTTGGTGATAAGGGCAAAAAGAAGATGCGTTTCCATTATTGTAAAGCTAATAATCACTTGATCAAGTCGTGTCCTAAGTTGAAGGCCAAAGAGGTTAAGAAGAAAAAGGCTGGTTCCACTACAAATGCAACCATTGTTGAGTCTTCTGTGAAAGGAGTCTGTGTTGTTGATGTTGATGCACGGCTTTTAGCGCAGAGTGCACGTACAATCCTGCTGTCCATGATGCATGCTTGTTAGTTGCTGCAGATTCACATGTGTGGTATTTCGACAGTGGTGCTACAAAGCACATTACCTCACATCGTGAATTGTTTACCTCTCTCGAGTCTGTCCCTCATGGGAATTCAGTCACTTGTGCCAACAATGCCTCTTATCCGGTTCAGGGAGTTGGAAAGATTGTGCTTACTACTGCAAATGGCAGTTCCTTCACACTTGTTGATGCACTTTATGTACCTTGGATCAAGAAGAATCTCTTGTCTGTATCCGCACTTGCTAGACTTAGACTTGTAGTCAAATTTGTGGATGACAGATGTACAGTTCATGATCTCAGCTTTGGTGATGAAATTGTTGCATCTGGCCTTTTGTGTCGTGGGCTGTATAAGCTCACTTTGTATGACAAGTGTGGACAAACTTTTGCAAATGCTGTTGCAGATTCAAGGGCTATTTCAGATGCAAAACTCTGGCATGCACGTTTTGGTCATCTGAATTTTGCCAGTTTGTTGTGTTTGCAGAAATCTGGTATGGTTGCTTCTTTGCCGCCTCTTGAAGCACCTGTCAAACATGTTTGTGAAGGCTGTATTTTGGGTAAGATGCAGTGTTCTAAGTTTCCAAAGGATGGTTCAGTTTGGGCCACATGCAGGTTGCAGCTTGTGCATAGTGATATTTGTGGGCCCATGCAAACTCCATCCTTGGGCAATTACCTTTACTTCGTGACTCTCATTGATGATTACTCTAGGCATGCATGGGTATTTCCGCTTAAAGCGAAGTCCGAAGTTTTTATGTGCTTCAAACAATTTCTGGCTATGGCTAAAAATGTCTCGAAATGTACTATGGGCACCCTCCGTTCCGATCGAGGAGGGGAGTATATGTCTCATGAATTTAATGCATTTCTGGCTAGTCGTGGGATAAAACACCAATTACAGTGCCTTATACACCTCTGCAAAATGGTCTTGCTGAGAGGAAAAACAGGTTACTGATGGAAATGGCACGATGTATGGTCAAAAGTCAAGCTTTGCCGCATTCTTTTTGGCTTGAGGCCATCATGTGTGCCACTTATGTACTTAACAGGTGTCCTACGAGAGCTTTGCAGTCTATTACTCCATATGAAGCATGGCATGATAGAAAGCCTTCTATTGAGCACATGCGTGTTTTTGGCTGTTTGGCATATGCTTTGGTGCCACAAACACAGCGCAGAAAATTGGATGATAAGGCTGTCAAATGTATTTTTGTTGGTTATAGTGCTGAAAGCAAAGGTTACAGGTTATATCATCCGCAAACAAAGTGTATTCTGGTTTCACAGGATGTAGTGTTTGTGGAAGATTCTTTTTAGCCCTTGCTGTCATGTACTAGAGACATTAATGTAAGCTCACAGGACATTTATGACACTTTGTTGCCTTTTTTCAGTGCTGGAAATACGAATGTAATTTCCAATGAGGCAAATGTAAAGCCTATGGGGGTTTCTAAAAATGTTGTAGATCAGCCTATTACTGATGCAGATGTACATGATGTACTTGATGAGGAAAGGGTTGAAAATGAGCAGGCTAGAGGTATGCCAAAATGGCCGGTGCACACTTTGCGTGATAGTAAATTGGATGCACCTTTGTCTAGTCGTACTCGTTCAGGCTCTCGCCATGCATCTTATGCATCAGATTGTGATGCTTTGGCTGTGTTTAGCTTACACGATGTTGAGGAGCCTGTGTCTTTTGATGAAGCACATAATTCAAAAAATTGGATGGCTGCCATGCACTCAGAATATGATGCACTTATAGAAAATGACACATGGACTTTATGTGATTTGCCTCCTGGCAAAAATGCCATTGGTACGAAGTGGGTTTACAAGTTGAAACACAAGCCGGATGGTGAGATCGATCGCCATAAGGCTCGACTTGTTGCAAAGGGTTATGCACAACAAAAAGGCATAGATTATGAAGAGACTTTTTCTCCCACTTTTTGTATGACTACTGTGCGTTTTCTATGTGCATTGGCAGCTCATTTTGGTTGGATGTGCATCAATCAAACATTGTTACTGCTTTCTTGAATGGTGACATATTTGAGGAAGTTTATGTAACGCAACCTCGCGGTTTTGTCATAAAAGGACAAGAGGACAAAGTGTGAAGATGTAAGAAGGCTTTGTATGGGTTGAAGCAATCTCCTCGTGCTTGGTATGAGAAAGCTGACACTCATTTGGTTAAACGAGGCTTTCGTAACAGTCCAACAGAAAGCACATTGTATGTAAAGCGTGAGGGTGATGTACTTCTCATTGTGGTTCTTTATGTCGATGATTTGCTGATCACTGGACCAAATGAGAGACATATTGCTGAATTTAAGGCTGATTTGAATGCTACTTTCAAGATGAAAGATTTGGGGCTGTTGCATCATTACTTGGGTATACAGTTTAAGCAGTGTGATGGTGGTATTGCCTTGTGTCAGAAAAGTTACATAGAGACATTGCTACGTAAGTTTGGACTTGAGGATTGCCAACCTATTGCCACTCCCATGGAAACAGGTTTGAAGTTGAGTCTACATGATGCTGGTGATCCTGCTAATGTCAATCTTTACCAAACTGTTGTTGGCTGCCTCATTTATGTATGCAACACGAGGCCAGATATTCAGTTTGCAGTCTCACAGGTCAACAGATTTATGCATAGCCCAGGGTCTAAGCATTGGCAGGCTGTCAAGAGGATTTTCCGCTACCTTAGTGGCACTTTACATCTTGGCTTGTTTTATCCCAAGGGGGGATCATAGCTGCCATACTTACATGCTTTTTCGGACTCAGATTGGGCTGGTTGTTTTGACACACGAGTGTCCACAAGTGGTTTTTGTGTCATGCTTGGCAGTTCATGTATATAATGGTTGAGCAAGAAGCAACCTACTATGGCCACTTCGAGTTGTGAGGCTGAGTACAGGGCAGTCTTCACAGCTACGGTTAAGTGTGTATGGCTCAGACACCTTATGGCTAATTTAGGTGTTGGACAGGACACTGCCAACACTATCTACACTGACAGTCAGAGCACATTGGCAGTTGCAAGGAGCCCAGCTTTTCATGCTCGCACAAAGCACATTGAGGTGCATTACCACTATGTCAGGGAGAGGCTCTCAGCAGGAGAGATCAGCTTGGATTATGTACCAACACAAGACAACCTTGTAGATCTTTTCACAACGGCATTGTCTCGTGAGAAGCTTGAAGCTTTCCGCAAAGCTTTGGTCTTACTCCCCTTTATGGATTAATCATGTCCTTAGGGCATGGCACTTCCCTTTACTCATGTGCCAGCTCTCGCTCACCGCATCACTCCAGGGGGGATTTGTTACCATATACATGTGGTAGTGATGTGTGTGAACACTCTAGGACCCTCGGGGCATTTTTTCCCTCTTTAGAATGTTTTTTTCCCCAAGCATTGTATATACCCGGGGCGGTCACTTTTTAGAATGTGTATGATATCACGTGAGTTAACCGGAGAGGATTATTAAAAGACCAAAATGTATACTTTTATGTATACATTAGAGGGGGGTGGGGGTTTTTTAAATAGGCTCACAGTGTAAGTATAGTATGTATATTGGGATATTATTAATTACCTCTTAAACGCACGTGATATAGGGATCTTTTGATAAGTGACTGCCCCGGGTGTATATATGCCCATCACTCTAGGGCTATCTATCTTTCCATTGCATACTAAGTAACAACTCTCTATTGTGTGCCTTGAGCTTCCTTCGTCTTCTCCAAGCTGTGTGCGTTTCTCTGGAACACTAATTCCAACATTTGCTCGTCCATTGGTTGCGGCTGCATGGAGGGCAGATCGAGGATTGCATTCGGGGTTGCCAAAGGTTGAAGTACGCCTACAATATGGTGGGCCGTGCAGACTGCTGGTGTTGTCCCATGCAGGTAGGTTGAAGTGGACCCCCTTCCTACAATAGGCTTTCTCGATTCGTACAGAGTATCTCCTTCTCTGCACATGCAGTCTTGAATTTCCTTGTGCCACCATAAGTGGCTATTTAGTGTCAAAGCAAATCTCTAGTTCTCGCTTGGTACCCGAGTTTTCTAGGAGAGTTGGAACTTGGGAGTACAGTACTCATGTGATCTTTGTCGCAAACCCTATTGATTATTGTGTAGTATGCATCCTTGGTTAATTGATGACCAGGTGGAAACAAAATTAGCATAAGTGTAGGATTTTGTGTTGGGTCTTTGGCCACATCGCAGAGTGGGGGGGAGGCAAGCAACAAGTGGGATGGGTGAGGCCCATAAATAAGGGCGTGAGCTCGTGGAGAAGCACTCTGCCCAGCTATGAAGCTCTTGCCTTTTGATCACGTGTTGTTTCCCTTCTTGCAACTTAGCCTCATCCTCAGGTTTGTCGGCAGATGCCAAATTTCAACCATTTGTCGCTCTTTTCGCCTTGGTGAGTGTGAAGCATAAATTGTGTTTTGTTGTTTAATTCTCAGCTCGCTTTCATGGTGACGTCACTTTTTTTTCTCCTACATCAAGCTCGCGATAATCAGGGAAGAGGCTTTGGGGAGTAGTGATGCGGTGCTCTGTAGAGGTCAACAACGTTCTACCTATTTATTTGTGCCGTAACTGTTTGGGTGTTGTTCCCCTTATTGCAACTTAGCCTCATTTTATAATATCCTTGCATATGTTTGCTTTTGGAATAATTACTTATATTTGTACCTCTTCTTTCAACTTATCCTCATGTTCAAAAGGTTATTTTTACATAACGTTGATTCTCTCAAAGTGGTGATTTCTTTTGTTATTGATGCTTAACAAGTCAAGGTTGAATTTGAGTTGCTTTGTGTGTTTGTTTATTGTTGTGTCATGCTACTGTTGCACAAAGATTGCTCGTGTTTTTTTAAAAAAAAATAGCCTAATGCTCAAGCTCCTGTTTGTGGGGCTAATACGCTTTTCTTTTTTGTGTTTGCTTGATGTCCATGTTTTGGTGGTTGTGCTATCGATCCATTGTGTTTGACTTAAGTCAAGAAGATGTGGCCATGGTAATGTTCTTACCGCCTTATTGTTTCGAACTAAGAGTTAAGATAATGATATTTTATGAGATATTGTTTTGTGCATGTGAATTTGGAGATTAGTCTATTGAAAGTCTTATGGCCTCAGAAGAGGTTTAGCCTTTTTTCTTTGGGTCTTGCAGCTTTGCATTTTCAAAAGTGGATGAGCGATTGTTGGGCTCTACACCTATTTTGCCCAAGACACAACAAAAGGGCTACAATGCTTTGGGTACATGCCATGTCTCCCTTGTGTAGTAGATAAGGGTGTACAACAAGAGGACCAACCTCTTGTAGACCGTATGATGAAATGTGTATTTGCAAGAATAGTTGATTGCAAAGAATCCCAAGCTCCATCTGCTAAGTGAAAACTTCGAATCATGAACTTGTTTACTCATGTCAATACCTTGCATAATGACAATGAGAAGTAAATAAAGACTTTGTGACACCACCTAAACGAAGAAGAGCACAAACCTGAATGTTAAGGAGAGTATAGTATATTGTGATTGAGAGCGTAGAATGTAATTAGTTACGATAATCTACATGTAGACAATCTCTACGAAGTAATTGCCAATACATCATTCTTGTCTATAATCTCTATAACCTACACATGAATATTTGATCTGTATTGCTAAAAAGATCAAAATTCTCCTAACAAAGAGGAAAATTGGATCAACATTTTATTTATTTGATTGGTAAAAAATATCAGCTGTTGATAATAATATAGAACTCCCTAATAACTACCTTGAAGTGGCAGGCCTTGTGGTTTTATCACTTGTTTTTTAATTTATGGGTTACACTTTATAGCAACATCACGTCAGTGGTGGGAAGAGCCAAGGAGGGATATGAGCCTTGAGGACTCACGAGTCACGAGTATTGCATGCACGGCAGCCCGAGGAAATGAGCTACTTTTACAAAGGCTTCTTGTTTACCAGCTGAAATAGCTCTTGGAAAAAGCAAAAAACGATGGCAGGCCTGTGTGAAGTGTTGCTCCACTAGTCCTTCGCCTGTTGTAGGGTTGCTGTGATTCTCTTTCCGAAGTCTTCTCTCTCTCTCTCTCTCTCTCTCTCTCTCTCTCTCTCTCGGTCTTTGGGCATGCTTTACAAGCTGCTGGAGTGGCGAATTGAAGGGAAGGTATGATCATGGCAAGATGCAGCGCCGCTGGTGCGGCTTCCTTTGTGGTATCGACGTTGCTGTTGATTTGGAGCTTCTGGTATATGCACACCCCCGCAGCTACCCCATGGGGGATTAGCAGCGGCAGTACCAGCCTCTACGTTCGCTCTCTGGAGGCTGCTGCTGACATGCCGCTGGACGCAGATGTCTTCCAAGTCCCCCCAGGCTTCAATGCCCCTCAGCAGGTGCCCTGCTCTTCTCCGCTTCCTTTTGTTGTCTCTCTAGCGTTACACAGGTTCCAATATGAGTTTTTGAGGAGCAAAATGGCACATTGAGCTTCAGCTTTACAGTGGAAGTCATTTTGTGGTATGAGCAGACAAAGGAGGTTCAGTAAAGGTTAGCTTTGAGGGCAGGCCGAGTATGTGTGCAAGGGACGCGGCAGTTGGTAAACTTTAAGATCCTCTGTTTGACCAAGATAGATCGATTGTCATACATGAGTATAGGTAGACTAATGTTTACAATCCAAACTCTGTGCATGCCTGCTCTTTCACCTGCTCAGAAACCTAATTATGCTTAAGAAGGGGAAGACTCTACATTGGAAAATTAGCACACTGTGAATGTTTATGACCTAGCTTGTTATCTGCCTGGGTTTCTTGTTTGCTAATCAAATACTATTCACATCGCCCATGACAAAAAAATGGAGAGGATCCAGAAGCTTGTAAAACATGGAGAGGGATTTACAAGGAACTTCTACACAGTGGGATGAATGCTTTTCAACCAAGCAACTGTATATAATTCAGCATTCCATAGTCATGCGAGTTCGACATCACCATGAAGTTCAAGTATCGGCAACAAGTATCAATTATAGCAATGGCACTTTTGACGCTTGTTATTGTGTTTCATACGCTTAGAGTGAGAATAGCCTATAAGCATATTGAATTTGAATGTGGTATTTCAGTATGGATTGTGTCTTCATTTCAAGGCTATGAAAAGTGTCCTGAGTTCTGTTTTGTGTATGACTCTTCTCACGACTCACTTGGCTGAAAAGGTACATATCACACAAGGAGACTATTATGGAAAAGGAGTAATTGTGTCATGGATAACACCTTACAAAGTTGAATCTCCAAATGTTTACTATGGCACAGACAAAGAGAATTATTCCTTCACAGCAACGGCAGAGTTGACAACAACATATGCCACTTACAATTATACTTCTGGTTTTATACATCATTGCACACTAGAGGATCTAGAGGTATACTACACATATGAGTTCTAGCAAAGGAGCTTGCACCTCTTTAATTTTCTGGTCTTGATTCACTGTTTGATCTCATGAGGCAACAGAGACTAATTATTCGCATTGACTGGATCGAGTATTCAACCAGTATAACACAACATATCATTACAAGCTTGGAGAGGGAAATGTAACTCGCGAGTTTTCGTTCACTACACCTCCAGAATGTGGGCCTGACGTTCCCTACGCTTTTGGATTGATAGGTGGGTTGCCATTTATCATGGGATGCTCTTAGGGAACTGGTTTTATGGATAAACATTTTGATCCTCTACTTCTTTCCAGGTGATCTTGGACAGACAGCTGACTCCAATGCTACGGTGGAGCATTATGTACAGAGTAGAGGCCAAACGGTTCTTTTTGTGGGCGACTGTTCTTATGCGGATCGGTATCCATTTTACGACAGTAATCGTTGGGATACCTGGGGACGTTTCATCGAACGAAGTGCTGCTTACCAGCCATGGATTTGGACTCCTGGCAATCATGAGATTGAACCTAGTCCAACCTTTGTGAGCGAAAACTTTCTCCAGTTCTTATGATGTGTTCATGTGTTTTCAATCTTAACTGGGCCCGTGTGTTGCGTGGGTAGGGAGAATTCAGTGAGTTTAATGCTTACTTGCATCGACTAAGGACTCCTTACACAGCATCACAAAGCAAGTCTCCCCTCTGGTTTGCAATTCAGAGGGGCCCAGCTTACATCATCTCTCTGTCTTCATACTCCTCTTTTGGTGAGGATAGTACTGTAGACTCTTTCAACTACTGTGTCAGTGTTTCTTAGCTCCCTTATCTTGTGCTGCTTGCACGTGTGCAGTAACACATAGTCCTCAGAACCATTGGCTCAAATCAGAGTTATTCAAAGTTGATCGAACAAAGACTCCTTGGCTAATCATTATGATGCATGTCTCGCTGTACAGTAGCAACTCTCACCATTATCTTGAAGGGGAAGCAATGCGGAGTGTCTTTGAGTCCTGGTTTGTAGAGTACAAGGTCGATATCGTGTTTGCTGGTCACGTACATGCCTACGAGCGAACGGTAAGTTGTGTTTGCTGCATCATTTCTGTATTTTATTGGACTTTAGCCATCTCCAATGTCTGTTTCATATCTGGTGGAACTACAGCATCCTGTGTCAAATGTTCTTTTCAATGAAGATGCACCGACTTACATTGTCATTGGAGATGGAGGCAATGCAGAGGGCCCAGCTGTGCCGTAAGGATATTGACTCTATCTGGCCTTCTACATGCACATTCATGTGGTTTTATTTTCAGTAAAAGTTATTACAGCTGTTTTTTTTTTTTTTTTTGGGTTTCCTTTTAGATACATAGAGCCGCAGCCAGAGTACTCTGCACTTCGAGAAGCTAGCTTTGGTCATGGGTTGCTTGATATAATTAATTGTACTCATGCCTTATTTTCGTGGCACCGTAATCAGGATGGGTTATCGGTGGTGGCCGACTCTGTTTGGCTCAATAACCAATATTGGAAGTCAAGCAGCAGGATGCAAATATAAGGCTTGTCACCTGAGCTTTGTCCGGGGCTCTTGGAGCTTCGCCTGTTTGCGACCTCACTGGCACTGTTGTATTCAATATGGCTCTGAGGTGAGCGATTATGGTTATCACTCCTTGGTCATGCATTTTACATTTAATGGTCCTGTTTGGATAAGACATCATTTTCCCCGAGGTTATTGTTAATATTGCTTCGCAATATCTCATGTTATAGTTACCTACAAGGGCTATTACAATCAAATTCCCCCCCCCCCCCCCCCCCCCCCCCGGGCGGCCTCAGAAATCGCCTTATACAAATGCTTAATGAAAGAATCTCTATGATCTTTTCTTGGTTATCTGTGGGGGAAGCACAGGAGTTTGCAACCTATTTGCAATTAGGTCTCTTGAAATGTATGTTTAAAACAGCAGATATCAATTTGCTCGGTATTCTCCTCTTGTGCATTTTGTCTCCCTCAAGGATTCGTATGGTTCTTTGTTTTGATTGTTGAAAGCTAAATGTCGCCGTATGTAGAGAACCCTAGAAGATTGCGCAGATCAATGGCATTGCACATTCTTACATATGGATAGATTGGCATGGCAGCTCTTCTTTCAGTTTAAGGATTGTTCAGACTGCGGACAGAGGAACTATGAGCGCAATAGGCACTCCACAGGCTCCCCATTCACACTATACAGAATTTTACGAAATTCAAATGCTGACAGAGCATCGTGCAGACTACAAGCAGGGAGGTTGCATCCTTTCGCCATCTGGAGTGGGCGCTGCAGAGAAGGCAAAAGTCTTGAGGGGGGAGCTGTCAGGAACTGTTTGGTGGTCATGTGTTTAGTTTGTGGCTGGAAACAAGTTCCTTTTTATTCTTGTGCAGGTATACTTTCTTTTCAAGGGAAGCTGATAATTTTGCATGGTACATGTCTACTAGCATGTGCTTGGTCAATTGTGGGTCTTATTGGGGTTATTATTTATTGGCCATGCTTTAGTTTTTCTTGATTTAACATCTTTTGTGGGTTTATATTAGGTATACCATAACAGTCAAGTAGCTCCTTTCCACACACCTCCTCTGTTGTGCCTTGGAAATCTATCATAAGACACTAACTGTGGAAGTGTGGGTGGTGGGGTCTGATCTTGGTCAGGGATCCGAGAGCCAGGCCAAGCCGGGTGGGATTTACAGTAAACCTAGGTTTTCTTTCGAGCTGTGGTGCAAAGAGACCGAAGTCCAATACAGGTGGACAAGTAGAAAAGCTCAGACACATGGAGCTGAGTCCCACTAGCCTCTAGATACCAGTGGCATTAGTGGCCTCTAGGTACCACTAGCCTCTCCTGGTCTAATGGACTGGGCTGTTGTAGTTTTTCTCCTTTCCCTCTGGCTGGGACCACCGGAACCTCTCTCTGCGCTGCTTCCGGTGAAGGGTCCTTTTGTGCTGTGGCCTGCTCCAGGAGTAACACAGGACCTCCTTGGCAGCGATGGATGGTGACCGTCAATCTCCTCTAGTGCTGCCCTTGTGTCCATTTGTGGGCATGGTCACATCTGAGGGAGTAAAGGCTGGTGGAAAGTCACATCTCCATGGCCTCAAGATGTGACATAGACATGCTACCCTCCACACACTATCACACAGGTAGCTTCAAATGGGATCTATGGTTGTGGCGATTCGGGCTGTCCGATACACATAAATTCGGGCCAGTTTGTGTACCGCCTCTTGAACCCACAATCTCCCACGAGTCGTGTACTGGTTAGACTACGCATGCTTTCAGTGTGTGTGATGTAAATGTGGGCAAATTTGTAAATTTGGGCCACTCTTGCGCTACCAAATTTGATGGTCCATGATTGACGTGCCACTTGTTTGTCACTCTACGCCCAGGATTATCTTAGAATGTGGACCGTCCTTGTTTTGAAGGAAAGCAATGCAAGAGAAGAGCTGTGTCGCACCATGGGTTAGTAGGGGTAGTATTTACTAAAATAATGGTGATCCATCGCTCTTGGAAAGTCGAAGCTAATTTCTTAGCCCTATTATCTATATCTGTATCTATATCTATATTCTATATATCTATATTAAAATGAGAGTCTGCCTGCCATGTGGCTGCAAATCCGCGCAAGAGTTGCAGCCAGCCCTAGACAATCCCTTGCCATTAGCCTATGTGGAGTGCTTGCAATTTGTGCTGCCTACATGGAGCGCTTGCGTTGGGTTGCAGGGAGCAGGGCTGCAATATGGTGAGGCTATAAAAAACCACACCTCAGTTGAGGCTTCTTTCCAGGTGTGCAGCGAAACGGCTCGGGTTACGCAACTGTGTGTGTGTGTGTGTGTGTGTGTGTGTGTGTGTGTGTGTGTGAGAGAGAGAGAGTGAGAGAGAGAGAGATTATTGTTGTATGCCTCTGTCGGCCTGAGCTGCTAACACTGCGTGTGCGATTATCTGAGGCAAGCGTCTCTCTCTCTCTCTCTCTCTCTCTCATCCTGGCGCAAAGTAAGCGCTCTCTCTCTCACACACACGCGCACATCTTGGCACCTGTCTCTCATTTTGGCGCAACTCTCTCTCCCCCCCGTCCCTCCCTCCTTGACTCGATGGTGGCAAAAGCCCTCCCCCTCATGCCCGTCTTTCTCTCTCTCTCTCTCTCTCTCTCTCTCTCTCTCGTGCGCGACGAGCCCTTCGGCTCAAGGTGGTGGCGGGGCCGATTGAGCTCTCTGCTCTATGGTACGGCCCAAAAGGTCTCCTTGCTCACTTTGAACCCCAAACGCAAGGCATAGCAGTCCTTCACCCTTAGAAAGCAAGGTCGACCCATGCGTGATCAGTTGAAACGTCCTTGAATGAAGTTTTTTTTAAAAAAAAATTTAGTTGCTCAAAGTGTAGGATTGGTTTTATTACTAAGGTATCTCAATTTATTGAGAAAGCGTTTGCCTCAGCACATTATGGGATTGCCTTTTGATCATGGGGGTGACTCGCATGAAAAATCATTTTTCTAAACATACAAAAATCCTTTCTTGAATTTCCCCAGAGGAAATTGTAAAAAATTAGGTTGTTTTTGTGGATTTTTTCTCTATTTTGGGGCAAATTTTCTCCTTTTCCTTTTCCTCTCAACTGGCATTTTTGAAATTGAAAATGATACGATATTAAGTTGAGACACATTTTCCACATTGGAGAGAGACACAGAGAGAGAGAGAGAGAGAGAGAGAGAGAGAGAGATGGGCCTCTTAGATGTGCACGAAAAACATCATTTTCTTGGCCATGTTTACTATAGGCAAACTAGCTAAATTTATGTCAAGATTTAAAGTATTCTCCAAAATTTATTGATTATAATTAAAATGCCAAAATGCTTTGCCTTGAAAATTAAGGTCCAATGAAATTACAACTACGACATTTTATTTTCAACCCGGAAATGTACACTTCAAAGCGCAATAAGTGAGTATTGCTTTCCATGTAAAAAAACATGGCCTACTTATGTGCACTCAAATATTCTCGCCAGCTCCACTTATGCTACACCTTCCACAATAGCAAGCGTGTGTGCAAGTTGAGATGATTGCTTGCGCTTATAGAAGAGGCCCTTTGGTGGTTGCCTGCAATTCAATAACAGGAACACGGAGTGGCTACCCGCAATTCAAGAGGAAGGGCTCTATCTTGCCCAAACTCAAGGCCTCTCTGTATCTATGCAATAGCCTATATTTCCTTGATCTGCGTGAACATCATTGAGGGGCCTCAAGTTGTGGTCTCACCACTGTTCATGCACGACGTCTCCTCGCATTTCGTGTGTTGTTCCTATGTCTTGCCACCCTCGATAGTGTCCTTCCAACAAGTTTTCTTATTGGGCTCAACACCTCCCCCTCAACATGTATACTCGATGCAGCTCTGCTCCTCTATTTCATATGTGGCTCCCTGTGAGCCGGTACGTAAGAAGCGCATGTCTAGGGGTTAATATCATGCTCTTTGAGAACAAAATAGAGTTTGAACAAGAAGACACGTATTTAGGAGCCATGATGAGGGCCCAGGATCTTTTCAACTTATTAACGTGGATACCACACTCAAAAGATGGGGGACCTCAGCTCCTGCATTGACAAATTGTAAGATAAAAACGTAAAAAGGCGTGCGAAACGACTCCAAGTATAGAGAGACAAAAACAAGTAGGCAAGATTGGGACGTTGAAGAACCTTAGAGTAGATAGGGATACACGGGGAGGTCAAGGGGTGATTAGGGTAAAAAAGGGTGGGACACCAAATGCGTTTCGCTCATATTGAGCTCATCAGTGGTGTGGGTTTTCATATACAAATAAAGGAGGTAAATGGGGATTTATAGAGGGGCAGTTTGAGGTGGATTTTGGGGGGGGGGGGGGGGGGGGGGGAACAAGGGAGTTAATGGTAGTGTACAAATGTACGTAGGGAAAGAGTTAGGGTGGAAAAGTTAGGGACAAGTGAGTTAATGGTAGTGTACAAAAGTACCAAGGGCAAGAGTTACGGAAGATATGTTGTACCCAATAGAGTGATGTTATTTGAAGTTGACGGTGATTTGATAACCAAGTTAGTGGGGAGATAGGGTGGTGAAGAGAGAGGTCCAGCTTTAGGGGAAAATAGGGGGGAGGAGGGTTTTTTTGGCATCCATTTTATATTTTTCATGGAGCTAGTAGACCAATTTATATTTTTCATGGGGCTCGTAGACCAAAGGTGTATTGGTAGGCGGAGTTGGCTTATGATTTAACAAGGGGTGTAGAGAGAGGTATTAGTGGGGTTTAGTTAACTGAGGTAAGGCCCCAAAATAGGGGAGAGAAGAGTGGTGTTACGGGGAGGGGGGGAAGGTAAAATAATGGAAGTAAAGAGCACCCGAGGGGGGAAGGTGTGAACAAGATAAGGGATAAAATAGAAGGGCCTAACTACTAAAGTCCACTACTTAAGGGTAGGGGTATCCAAACAATGGAGATTTTCAAATATTTATTTATAAAGGTGTGTGGCAGCCCAAAAAGGAACACGTGTAGCCCATACAAAGATTTATGTGAGTCTTTCGGGGTGGTGTAAGGTATGTACAAGTAGGCTATGGAGGTTGGGCCTAGAGGTCCAGCAGATGGTGGGTCTAGGTAGAAGCAAGAGTGAGGGGTTGTATTGGCAAGCCGAAGCGATAGGGTTGCTGATACAAAGGGAGAGCAATAGCCTTCTTGTGGAAGGAGTGAAAGGTAACTTGAAGGTTATCGGGGGTGGTTTTTTAAATTGAAGAGTGGGCTCCATGAGGGAGGTGTGATTCTGATAGGTGACTTTTTTGAATACATAAAGAAGAAAACCTTGTGGATATCCTTTTGCCCTAAGGCGTTGGTAGAAAAGATTGCGGATAGCAATGAAACCTTCCAAGGAGCTTTCTTTAATGATAAATCCTTTGACTTCCGCAATAATGAAAGCCACTTTTAAGTGTGTAGGGTGCCATGAGATCCATGGGATGTAGTTATAAGCATTTAAGGGTTTTTGATGGCAGCGACAATCCAAAAGGCTCGAGGAGGCAAACTTTGTTCCTTTAAAAAATCCGATGTCGAGGATAGTGGCCTGGTTGGGAGAGATGTGGCTAGAGATTTTAATGTGATCTTAAAGCGGTTTTCCATAATCCTTCAAACAAGAGGTCAGGGACGCCTTAGAACCAATCCATAGCCCAAAGGCGTCATCTACATATTGTTTGAAGTAGAGGAGGTTAGGACTACTCAAAAGGGAAGAAGAGGCTTCCAAATGGCATAGGAAGAGGCATTCATACACTACGGCAAAATTGCAGCCCATAGCGGTGCCTTTGACTTCTTTCCAAAATTTTCCTTTGAAAGTAATATAGTGGTGCGACAAGATGAGCGCCGCAAGAGAGAGGATAAAGTGTGTTTTGAGAGGATCAAAATGGGTAGAAATGGAGGCTTTGAGAGCTGCGAGGCCATGGTTGATTGGGATACTAGGGTAGAGGGCCTTAACATCAAAGGTGAAGAGTAGGGTATTGGGGGCGAGGGGGAGTTTGTTAAGGTCCTGGATGAGGGTGAGAGAGTTTTTAAGATTTTGTTTAAAGGTGAGGAGGATAGGAAAAAGTTGGAAGTGAAGCCAAATGGAAGCTTTTTCAAAGATATAGCCCTTATACAAGCAAATAGGCCGTGAGACAAGGGAGGGTTTGTGCAGTTTAGGGATTAAATAAATGGGGCAAGGTTTAAGTTTCTTATTAAGAGGCGAGAGGATGAAGCTACGATCTACAGTAGGTAGTGTCAAAAGTTGGATGGTAATGGAGGAGAGGAGGGAAGCAATAAAGGGAAAGGGGATGGAGAGGCAAGGCTTGTAGGTGGAGGTATCGTTGAGGTGAGAGAGGGCGTTATTTTCATACCAATCGAAAGGTAGTATGGCCAAGCCTAAGTTTTTGTCGACAGGTTTTATGATAATGGAAGGATCCAATTTGAGGCTGGTTACGGCTTGAGTGACAAAACGGGGAGGCTTAGAGGGTGGAAAGAAATTAGAGTTCAAAATAAGGTTAAGGTTAATATGGTTAGTGAGTAAGATTTGGTTGAGAGCTGGGTTTTGCAAGGGCAGCTTCCAAAGGGGATTTGGTATCTTGAAAGGAGAGGGTGGTAGAGTTGGATGATTCTTGAAGAAAAACTTAAGTTTGAAATTTGTTGACATTTTGGTATGAGCGTTAAGAAGAGAAGCGGTTGAAGGGTTTGAAGGGGGGGGGGGGGGGGGAATGTATTTTGAACCTAAAGCTAAGCATCGCTTTTCAGGGAGGGAGAGTGTTTTAGATGAAAGGTTATGCACTTTAAAGTTTGAAACACCGAGCTCCAAAGAGAAGGCTTTAAGTTTACCAAACAAGAGAAGCTTGTAGTGTTGAGGATTTACAAGGGGTAGCCAATACTTCTTTCTCAATCTTCCTTTGTGGGTTGGGAGCTCGAGGTAATCTTTGTCAAGCGGTGATGCAGCAACGGTGTTGGAGATCCAAATATGCGGGAGGAGGGGGGGCTTGAAGAAGGAAAGGTGCACCCATGTAGTGGGGTGCTTAAGTCCTAATCCCTCCTCCCTCTTCCTTTTCCTGAGTGTTTTGCATTGTAGTGGGAGGTGTTCTTTTGAAAAAAAGTTTTCTTGTGGGAAGAGGAAGTGGGAGAAGAAATATTGGGGTGGGAAATGGTAGGGTGCGGGGGGATAATGGGTTTAAGAGGGTAGACCGGATTAGAAGGTAAATTGCGGTGGTAGGTGTAGTGGGGTTTTTTTACATAAGGGGGTGATGCTGGGTGGGAAGATGAACCTCTTAGATGTGCACGAAAAACATTATTTTCTTGGCCATGTTTACTATAGGCAAACTAGCTAAATTTATGTCAAAATGTAAAGTATTCTCCAAAATTTATTGATTATAATTAAAATGCCAAAATGTTTTGCCTTCGAAAATCAAGGTCCAATGAAATTACAACTATGAAATTTTATTTTCAACCCGGAAATGTACACTTCAAAGCATGATAAGTGAGTATTGCTTCCCATGTAAAAAAACATGGCCTACTTATGTGCACTCAAATATTCTTGCCAGCTCCACTTATGCTACTCCCTCCACAATAGCAAGCGTGTGTGCAAGTTGAGATGATTGCTTGCGCTTCTAGAAGAGGCCCTTTGGTGGCTGCCCGCAATTCAATAACAGGAACACGGAGTGGCTACACGCAATTCAAGAGGAAGGGCTCTATCTTGCCCAAACTCAAGGCCTCTCTGTATCTATGCAGTAGCCTATATTTCCTTGATCTGCGTGAACATCATTGAGGGGCCTCAAGTTGTGGTCTCACCACTGTTCATGCATGACGTCTCCTCGCATTTCGTGTGTTGTTCCTGTGTCTGGCCACCCTCGATAGTGTCCTTCCAACAAGTTTGATTATTGGGCTCAACACCTCCCCCTCAACATGCATACTCGATGCAGCTCTGCTCCTCTATTTCATATGTGGCTCCCTGTGAGCCGGTACGTAAGAAGCGCATGTCTAGGGGTTAATATCATGCTCTTTGAGAACAAAATAGAGTTTGAACAAGAAGACACGTATTTAGGAGCCCTGATGAGGGCCCAAGATCTTTTCAACTTATTAACGTGGATAACACACTCGAAAGATGGGGGACCTCAGCTCCTGCATTGACAAAATTCTGAACCCCAACTTTTGATGAGAGTTGAGCTTGTGTGCCCCTTGAGTTTGAGGGCAAAGCAAGAGGAAAGTCTGTCGAACCTTTTGAGAATCTAGAAGGGGAGGAGAAGGTAGAGGAAGTGAAGAAGATGAAAAGCACGTTTCCAGTCATGCATTTATAGAGGAAGATCATAGCAATAAATCATAAAAGTAGTGTTGGAGTGTTCAAGAATCTCCTCGTATGGATGAGGGTCAAATGGTATGAGGAAAATTCTTTGTGGACATGAGACATGACAAGGCCGAGATTATTCACATAGAAAGTTTTGTAGCACTAAAGAAAACTACGATAAGGATAAGGAAGAGCCATTGGTTTGAGAAAATTGTATTTCAAACATGGAGCTCTTTGAATTGTGGTAGGGAAAACTCATTGTACAGCAAGCATCAAGTTAGATCTTTCCCTTTGTCTCACAATTTCCATCAAGATTGGATGTTGGTGTAGTTGCTTAAATTGACGTGAAGCTCCCTCCTTTGTGTATTTTTTGTGAAGAGCCTATAACCATTCTCAAGCCTTGCTGGCACGAAGCTTTCAACAATCCCCCTTTCTTGGCAACATTAAAATTGGATGCCACATGAAGGTTCCGCAACACATGAAGGTATTTCTATGGAAAGTAACTTGGGGTGCTCTTCCGACGGGGGTGAAGATTCAGGAGAGGGATTGGGTCAAATCGATGCTTGGGGTGCAGGTTGGCTAGTGAAGATCTGGCCCACCTATTCATGGATTGCCCAACTATCAAAGGCCTCGCATAGAAAATATGCAAGTGGGTCCAAAGAACATGGAAAATTGGTTTTTTGAAAACTGATCTATTCCTTGGAGGAAAGAATTCACGTAGTCCTGCCCTCCTCATCAACACTCAAATCGTCAGGTACTTCTTCTTGCATAATGTATGGCAGACAAGAAACCATTGTGTTTGAAGGAGGTTTGGAGGTGGCAAGCTTCACAGAAATTATACAAGAAAGCAAAGTGCTAATATGGACACTTGGGCGCAAGCAACACTCGAAGGATTGGTCAGGACTACTTGTTCCTTGTTGTCAATAGATGGCAAGCCTAAGGGGAAAATCTTCACCATCGGTAATTAAAAGATCTCAAAAGAACATGATAATGGACCTTGTGTATCAAGGATAAGGGGGCGGGATTGGAGGGGTGGCTACCCTAATAGCTGATGTAATTATGGCCCCTGGATGACGTCATGGCTCAACACTAGTATGACAAGACCTTATAATTTTTTGGGTTAATCAATATACTACACTCACAATTGTGAGTTTTGCTAAAAAATGAAAAAAAATGGATGCAACCATTCACTCCAAGATACTCCAAGTGAGTAAAGTGAACCAAACGATGGTAACCCACTCCTCAATGTGACCCTCTATGAACCACAATAAGTGAACTACTCCTCAATGTGACCCATCCATCAATGTGAACCAAAAGTGAACTCAAAGCACAATAAAACCCCGTTGAACTCCGCCCCTATGTGTGACCACCCACACATTACAAATAAACTATAATGGTATGATGGTTGAGCCTTGCCTTGCGAGTGGGCGGTCAAAGGTTCGGGAAAACAATTTTATGGGGCCAAAGCCGGATCCTTTTCACCTCTTCATGAGAAGATGAAATCCATATTTGAAAAGGAAAAACGTAC
The DNA here is from genome assembly GCF_014529385.1 of Adiantum capillus-veneris. NCBI lineage: Eukaryota > Viridiplantae > Streptophyta > Polypodiopsida > Polypodiales > Pteridaceae > Adiantum > Adiantum capillus-veneris. Next base: position 9,260,255 of record NC_140952.1, on the reverse strand, counting down.
ACAAATTTGAAACTTTGGACTGAAATTTTTGAAATTGGAGCCGCCTTGAATCTTTCTTGCAAAATTTGAGGCAGCTTTTCTTTGTTCCTTCACGACCCAAGGGTGCAACTTAAGAACATTATGCTTCCTACCTTGTCAATCAAAAGGCCTTTCTACCCTGGAGAACCTCTCCTGTCGATCGCACCTATGGGGTTACAACCTGTGACCCGTCGTGTCTAAAAATAGTCCCATGGATGTCGCGGAGGTTATTGCCAAAACAGCAACTTTCGACTCTCCTTCACAATGAGGGGGCGCCCACTCAACTTGCATCATGTCTGCACTCTGCACTCTGCACTGTCGGTAGGGAGAAAGCTAGGAAGAATTTCATTACACCGAGCTCAGGCCACCTTGCTTGGATTAGAAAGAGCATACTCTCTCTCTCTCTCTCTCTCTCTCTCTCAAATGACCAATCAAACGAACTTTTCGTGTGAAAGAGGAGATGAATAATAGGAGATGACGCACATTGGAAGGCAAGAGGATACTACCTGGACAGAAAGCACAAGAAAGAACGCTTCTGCCTTAGCACAAGTGTACGTTATACTCCCTCCCGGGGCCCAAGTAACTCAATAATGAAGGGCACTACCTTACAGCCTAAAGGTGACATGTCTCTCGAGTCTCACCTCTGCTCAACCTCTCTACTTCTCAGCCTTTTTTGCCTAAAAGCACTCGGCCAACCCTCAGAACATCCAATCAATACAGTAAGAAGACCAGTGACGCTCAAATTTTTCATTAAAAAACTTCACTTTGAATTTATTTTGTGTAGTTCAGTGCTCATCGCACCTACAATTAACCAGAGGCAGCTCTTATACCAAAATTGCGGCCTGGTAAATGTGGTTGTAACTTGTAAACCCAAACAAATTGGGGCTAATCATGGCTCGTACAGCCATTTCTCGGCATTCGCCGTGTAGTTAATCAAGTCGTCTGGCTTAAACCAAAGTGATATTTCTGCTTTGGCAGTTTCTGGTCCATCACTACCATGAATGATGTTTCTGCACGTGGTAAAAGCAAGCAAGTGTTATGAAGCTAATGGGCAAGAACACCAAAAAAGGCACAAAACAAGGAAGAGAGACCCCCCCACCTTCCAACGGAAATTGCAAGATCTCCTCTAATGGTTCCAGGTTCCGAGTTGTGCGGACTAGTAGCACCAATCAATTTTCTCCCATACTTGATTACGCCTTGACCTTCCCAAACCTGTCCAGGCATCAAAGAATTCCTGGCACTTTAAGTAGACATGCAGCGGATATTTTCAAATGATGTGTAAATGTAAATCCTGGTACAAGCAAACCCATTACCATTGCAACAACTGGACCAGAACTGAGGAAGTCACAAAGACCGTTGAAAAAGGGGCGCCCTCTCAAGTCATCGTAGTGCTTTTCTGCAAACTCTTTCGTCGGAATGACAAGTTTGATGGCAACAAGCTTGTAACCCTTGCGTTCGAACCTGTTGATAATCTCAGAAATCTGCATTACCAATAACCAGCTGAGAGGTCGTTAGAGGAGTTCCACACTCTTTCCAACAAAGACATTAGACTTGCAAAGTCTAAAAGCTCAGCTCATTGCTGTATTCCAAAGCTTCTTGAAACTTTCAAAGAAAAGCTTCGCAGTACATACCAAGCCTCTTTGCACACCGTCCGGCTTTATAGCTATAAAAGTCCTCTCAAGCTGCAAAGATTGTTTAAAATATCGTTAGAAAGGGGTAAAATCGCAATCTCCACACTAAAAGCTCTCAAAAAGCTAAGTAATACCTCTGCAGCCTCCAGTGTGGGTGTTTGCGACAGAAGCACTGCAAATATAAGAAATGCAGCACAATCATAAGGCATACAATTCTGTATTGACCAGAATAGTAGAATTTAGAGCATATTCTCGACAATAAGTGACACAGGAGGAGTGTGCCAAGGGATCGACAGCGGGCGTATGATTGGCGGGCGCGTGTGATTTGGGCCGTCCAATCGCTGCGCAAAGGGAGGGCAGGATTTTATACAGCCAACCTCGCATGCTGTGCATCATCGAGCGACAGCTTGGATGGATAGGGCTTGGGACTGCGGAGGGGGAGGACGTGGGATCCACAGGTTGCCATGACGCAGGGAACCCTAACTTTCTTTTCTCAAAGGCAATGGGATCATCGGTGGATTAAACCCCCGCTGACGATCCCCTCACCTTACCAGTGTCACATATAGTTGGTCCCCTCCCCCAAAAAAAAAAAAAAAAAAAAGTGTAAGCAAAAAATCAGTGTATGTGTATTTTTAGCCTGCTAAAATTACAATATCCCGGCTGTGTTCCGAGCTTGCCTAGAAAAAACATGGCATAATCTTACAAGTTTTAGTCTAAAAACCAGCAAATCCTTCAAAATTTGACCTAAAAATCAGGATAGTTCTAAAAATAGATAAATGATACATCAGCATCACAATACTTGTAAACATGAGATAGGTGACACTAACAACAGCTTTGCAGAATGCAGAAACACCCATTTGACTTTCACTAACAGCTAATCAAAATGCAGAAACGTTCATTAGGAGCAGATGGGCCATGAATTACAAAAGCAGACTACATATTTCCAACAAAGACCTGAAAATACTCAAAATTGATTTGTTCCCAATTAACCTAAACATCAAGAGGGCTGTGCAACAGGGCAACCTCTTCCGTTAAACCTCAAAACTTCGATCGAGCAGCAACATACCAAAGGCTCTCAGGCAAGATCATTAAGGTGCACCACAACAGCTTGCTGATTGCAGGAACAAATACACTCACAGCCATGGGCATGGGCATGGGAATCATGACACTAAAACTGTCATAGTACACTAACTCTAGATTTCTTTCCAACAATTGGAAGAGATGCTAACCTGCCGCAGGAAGAATGAGGGCCCCGGCAGTAGCGAACCATCCATATCCTGCATTTTGTGCTCCCGATCCAAAATGCCCGATGCTCGATGACACTGCACTGCCCTTGCAAACAGCTGAGCCAGCAATGGCCCTTCCCTCTACACATCGTTGGCATCCCACCCAAAACATGAAGATAAGGGACAGTAATGTGGCAACAAAATACGGATCTCTCTCCCTCTCTCTCTCTCTCTCTCACTCACACACACACACACACACACAACACAGGCACACAGACACCACCCACGCTCGTAAGTCTACATACCTGCTGGGAGAGACTTGACAATGGTCGCTCGCAGAAAACGGGCTGCGGAAGCAGCGAGCTTGGAACTCATCCTGCTTCTACCCGGAAGATCAAATGCAGAGAGAGAGAGAGAGAGAGAGAGAGAGAGGACAGGCTAAACACCCGCAGCAAGTGACGCGAAAAAATCAAAGCTCGGAACTCACACCCAGCATTGAGCTAAATTTCATGGCCGTCGTGACGTCCGTGTAGGCATGCAACATCGCAACGTACACGTGCTCACCCTTTTCAATGTTTCATCCCTCCGACTCACAAGACTCGAGTCAATGACTCAATGGTAGATTTTCAACCACTCGTGGCATTTCACGAAGTCAAATCTATACTATCTACTTAATCTATTTAACATAATATGGTGAAGGGTAGTTGTTTTTACAAGTGGCGCAAGCTACAAGATGAAGGCTACGTTTCAAAAGAAGGAGAGAGAAAGAGAGACAGGCCGCTGAAGGTGACCGTAGGTACTAATAATAATAAAAGAGGGAGGGATTTTGGCCCCCTCTCTCGGACACGTGGGAGTCCCTCCTTCATCCGGCAATGTATACTGCAACACCCGCAGCAAGTGACGCGAAAAAATCAAAGCTCGGAACTCACACCCAGCATTGAGCTAAATTTCATGGCCGTCGTGACGTCTGTGTAGGCATGCAACATCGCAACGTACACGTGCTCACCCTTTTCAATGTTTCATCCCTCCGACTCACAAGACTCGCGTCAATGACTCAATGGTAGATTTTCAACCACTCGTGGCATTTTACGAAGTCAAATCTATACTATCTACTTAATCTATTTAACATAATATGGCGAAGGGCAGTTGTTTTTACACGTGGCGCAAGCTACAAGATGAAGGCTACGTTTCAAAAGAAGGAGAGAGAAAGAGAGACAGGCCGCTGAAGGTGGCCGTAGGTACTAATAATAATAAAAGGGGGAGGGATTTCGGCCCCCTCTCCCGGACACGTGGGAGTCCCTCCTTCATCCGGCAATGTATACTGCAACTCCGACGACCGCATAGGGACTGAGCGTGCAGCTAGAGAGAGAGAGAGAGAGAGAGAGAGAGAGAGAGAGAGAGAGAGAGAGAGAGAGAGAGAGAAAATGTTCTGGGAGGAGAGAGAGAGGCGACCGAAGGCCACCGGCCATACTAGTAGTAGAAACGATCCACCATTTTTATCCTTTTTCTTGCTCCCCTCTCATATATGACGCATCTATTTAACATAATATGGCGAAGGGGAGTCGTTTTTACACGTGGCGCAAGCTACAAGATGAAGGCTACGTTTGAAAAGAAGGAGAGAGAAAGAGAGAGAGGCCGCTGAAGGTGGTCGGAGGTACTAATAATAATAAAAGGGGGAGGGATTTCGGCCCCCTCTCCCGGACACGTGGGAGTCCCTCCTTCATCCGGCAATGTATACTGGAACTCCGACGACCGCATAGGGACTGAGCGTGCAGCTAGAGAGAGAGAGAGAGAGAGAGAGAGAGAGAGAGAGAGAGAGAGAGAGAGAGAGAGAGAGAGAGAGAGAAAAATAAATACCAACCAAAATATCCCAAGACCATTTTGCAGATTTAGCTGAGTGAATGTGAGGAGTAATAGTGCGCTTCACATATAATGCAATCAATGCATGATCTTGTGCATCTCTAGCATCCCAACAAGCTTGCTCAGTCATAGGCAAAACAGCTTTGGAGTAGCAACCCTTCCACCAAAACCTGCAACATCCTCAACATCACCTATATCCTCAAAACTAGGGCGTACATGAATGCCCTACATAACATTCCAAACGCCCTTTGACATAAGAACATCTTGCATCATGTAAGCCCACATAGGGTAGTTGTTCCCATCCAATTTATCCTCATCAACAAACATCTTGAACACATCTGTGTTGTTGTCACCCATGGCAAGTGCATGAACATGATGTAAAAAATGTTTGAAAAGAGGAGAAACAAAGCAGGACCAACACATGCTATATAGCACAACCTGTAGAAAACTGTAAGGGACCTATTATGCATCAAATGACACTGACACAAATTATGCACAAAATGACAATATTATCTATGCGATACTGCTTATAGTGGAAACGGAGGCCGAAATGAGACCGAATGGAAATTTTGAGCAGACCAAGCTCTAAGCCCGCCCAAAGTATTTGTTGACCTGCTGATGCTCATCAAAGCTCACCAAAAGCTGAGAAAGTGAGCAGGCGTGTGCTGGCGCTAAGCCCGGGAGGACCCAACCTACTCTGACACCAAATCTTGGAAATAGGGTTGTAGGGAAATACACAAAGCTTAGAGAAGATGAAGAAGCTCAAGGAATGCAACAGAGAGTATGTATTTCTAGTGCTCAATGAAAGATAAGTCATCCCTAGGGTGATGGGCGTATATACAATGCACGGGGGAAAAACCTCCGATTGAGGGAAAGAATGCCTCGATGGTCCTAAATGTGTTCACACACATCACTACCACATATGTTTGGTAACTAAATGGCTAGTGGCCGGCTCACATGGGCATTTACAATCATGAAAGAATTACATCTCAGGGAATTGATCTACTACTCTAGAATCAAGATTTACACACAGTGTAGCTACACTAGCTCTGAAAAATAATAAAGTACAAATGTGGTGTCCGACTAAGTGTCCAACCAGGTGGATGCCCATTCAATTAATCTGCAAACATTCTCCCCTTCCTAGCTCGTGTCGTCCCTTGACATGACCATGCGAAATCTAGTCGGTAGGGTTGTCTTCAGCTTCGTCTTCATGTTTGTCTTTAGCTTTGAAAGTGCTTTGTCGTTGATGATGCTCCCCCTTCCTTGAGTGATTCATATCTGATGTGTTGTTGTTGATACATGAGTTGGGATTCTATGGTCAAGGTAACTTTGCATTTTGTTGCACATTCTCCTCTTTGTTGCCACCTTTGGCCGTGAAGATGGTTTTTGATGTGCTTGCTTTGTGAGAATTGAGCTTCTTTGGGTCGTTGACTTGATGATGACCTTTTCTCTTTGGTTCCACTACCATGTAAGTCCTCTGCAATGTTTCACCAAGTTTGAAGTACGATGTGAGCTTTGTCTGATTGTTGTGGATAGCTCTCGGCCTAAGTTGTCATTGTATGCCCTTCTTTGACTTGCCATTGTTTGATGGAGATTTGTTGTTGCCCTTGAAGGTAAGAGATGCTCTCGACAAGCATAGTTGAGATCCGTAGTTGTTGCTCCAATTTGTTGACAATTGATGTGGGTATAATTATCCTTATTGCTGATGTAGAAGGAATATATACAAGAGGATGGTGATGATTGTCTCTAGATTAGGGTTTAGAACCTGGATGACCAAAGGAAAAAAACCCGGTGAGAAAACAGTGCCTTTGATATACGTTCGTATTGGAGTTGAGCAGTTGGACTGAAGTACTTGTTCATGCAAGGTGAGCGCTTGGGAGAAACAAAGGAAGAGTGTCTAATGAAAGTGTCAATTATGGGACACTCTATATGCATATGAGAAATTTGTCAAACAAAAGCATGTAGCATAAGAGATGGTGTTGATGGGTGCTTCAAGGAACAATTGTAGCACATGTGACATCAATGGATGTCGCAATAGCTTCCACGTTTCCAAGAAGGGTTTTTGATGTAGAAGCTTCTCCACTCATATCTCATTGTGTTCAATGCATGAGTGTCTTTTGGAGTTCCTCCTTCACTTCACCAAACTTTTATTACACTTATGCTCACCTATGCCAACATGTTTTCTTTCCACGAGTTTCTTCCACTCCTCACATATATGTTCCCAATTTTTGCTTGAACAAGCAGTTTGCGTTTCTCTTACATGTGCGTTTTTGGTAGCTTCTTGAGCTTGAGCTTGAGTATCATAAAATATAATTTCTAACTTTACCAAATAATTCTCATATTAAATTGATCATTTATTATGGCAATATAAAAGGGGAACAAGAGTTAGGATGATATAGATATGTGCTTCTAAACATATCTCAGCAGGGGACCAAAAGGAGAGATGGTTGCATCTTAATAGGGATCCAAAAGGAGATGGTCTACCAAAGAGCAATGTGCAATAAGTGCTTCTAGAATTATCTCAGAGCAAGGGACCAAGAGGAGAGATGGCTATATCTCAATAGGGTCCAAAAGGAGATAGTCTATCAAAGAGCAACGTGCATCTAATGGAGTTTAAAAGACCTTAGGGTTAGCTTCATTAAAGCTTCCAAAGGTTAGTGTTAAAAGTCCTTAGACTTAGGACCATTAGGTACTTTAGACCTTAGGCAAGCTAGGGCTGAGCTTGAGGTGCTTTTCATGCTTAATGACTAAGGTGCTGAAGGTGCTTGTCGTGCTTGATGTCTAAGGTACTTGAGGTGTTGATCGTGCTTGATGACCAAGGTTCTTGAGGTGTTCAAGTCAAAGATGAGCCCTAAAGGTAGGGGCATGAGAGAGAAAAATCACACACACACACACACAAGGCAAGCCCAAGACTCGAGAGGCATTAAAGCCCATGTCAGGCCTCTAGAAATATTTCCCTCATAATATGCCTGAATCCTATTGGATGACCTATAGGAAGGTCCAATGAGAATTTAGATTCAATAATTAAGATCTTTCTCTTAAAGGGGGACAGGAGGGCACTTGTCCAAATGCTACAATTAAATAATTAAGATCTTTCTCTTAAAGGGAGAAAGGAGGACTCTCTCTCTCTCTCTCTCTCTCTCTCTCTCTCTCTCTCTCTCTCTCTCTCTCCCCCCTTGGTCTCTATGCTTCCGCATTGTCAACTTTCACATGCAGAAATGAGCATGACAACAAAGACCACATGGTAAAAAGGGTGGATATTGGCTCTCAAAAAAACTTGAATGATCCTCCAAATAACTTATGAAGGATAGCACTACTAGAAAATTTCCAAGGTTAGGAGTCTCTAGAAATATGCTATTTTCACTTTTCCATGTGAATGGATAGAATCAGAATTTAAAAAAGACCAAGTGGAGGGTGAATATAAGCGTACACATCATCTATGAGAGAGAGAGAGAGAGAGAGAGAGAGAGAGTCATGGAGGGTGAAATAGAGTGCATATATTACATAAGAGAATCATAAAAGAGAAACTTTCAATGCCCCAACTAAATGAAACTGACAAACCATGAATTGATGTTATAAAAGGTAAGTACATCATAACTTCAAACCATAAATGACTAAGTAGAAGCATTGGACCTTATGTGGGATCAACTGGCCCACCCATCCACATCACACATCACACTCCTACTATATAAAGAGAGTAGTTCACTTCGCTATGAGTGAGCAAAACACCTTCATCTTGTGCCACACTGCAAATGAGGCCACTTCCCCTCCCTCCAGGAACACGAGCTCTAAAAGGATTCCAAATACTAGCAAGTGCTTGGATATCAATACCAACCATACCAATTTAGGCACCATGTCTCTTTGGTGCCACACCAGGTGTTTAGACTAAGCCAAGGTAAGATCCCTAATATGCTAGCCATGTAGGTCCTTCAACCCTTGACATACTAGCCATGTAGATGAGCCCAACAAAAAGAAAATATAAGCAACACCTCCCATCAAGCATAGCCCTACGTCATCAACCCTTTCATTTAAGACTATGTGATGATGTGGGCCTAATCTTGTATCGATGCTATCATGAGAAGCATGAGTCCAACCATATCATAGCATCTTGCATATGTGCAAACAATCCTTTAATCAGGTTGTACAAGATCTCTACCCTTACACATTTGACATAATCCATAAAAACCACTTCATCATTTAGATTCAAACATAAACCATAATCCAATCCTTCGCACATGGGTGAGCACTCCATCCTATTTTGGGTGATGCACCACCATCCTGCAAACCCACTTTAAAGATTGAATTTTTTATAGCATACAAAAGAGTCCAACCAATGACTAAAAATAATCTCAAATCACCAATTTAAAAGCTTTTAACCATATGCAAATGAGGTAACATAACCGCACGTCACCCTTCTCCACATAGAGCTAGCTTTGATCTTAATCAAGATGTAAAACAACCCCATCGCTTTGATCAATCATACTCCATAACTTCTCACTTAGGTGCAATTCTTTTTTTCTATTTTTGGGTGCACAGAAGACATATAAGAGAGAATATTTGACCTCATACCAATGCATCAAGAACAATCCTATAACATAGAATATCACATTGCCACATTCCTTCACCCATATGAGACTCAAGCTAGCAACCGTGATACAAAAAGAAAGAAATTTATGCAAAACTACCCATATAGTTTGGGTTGGATAACCATACATCAACACATAAGTAAGCAATTTATTAAAAAATTGAATCATGGCTTCACTTGGTCCACCCAAACTAAAAGATGAACCTTCTTTTCACCAAAAAGCACGAAAAACACTCAAAAAGATTTTTTTACAAAATATAACTTTAGCTCCTCTAGATAATAGAAGAAGGATTTAGCCTTGCTTTTCATTAAAAAAGCACTAAAAATCACTAAAAGCAAGAAAATGAATTTTGTTTCAAAACTAAACCAAGCGTCCATCTGACCTAGTAGAACTTGAACTTTTTTTTTGCTTTCCACTTTAAAACATTGTAGCATTGCACAAGAAGCATTCTAAACTAAACATAAAGTGATGTGCATTGGAGATCCATCTTTCTTATTTTTATAAGAGACCCAAAAATTGAGGATCTTACACCAATTACCTGGAATATGTATTAGATAAGGAGGTCTAAAAAAAAGAAATCCTTCAAGTACGAGATGTGCTTGTGTGTGGAGGTAACTGGAAACACTCAGCAACATGAGTGAGAGAGACCCTCATAAACTTTTCTCCACATTGGCTAAACTAAACTCCATGAGTTCTTAGATAATGTTGCATCCCTTGTGACAACATGTGCCAAACAAACCCTACCATGTAGGTCTAGAACTACACGATGCAGAAATGTACCGAGTACACTATTGTCCCATAATTCTTGCTCCTATATGACCTTGTCATGTGTCTTAAGAGAGAAATGGATGAAAGAATTCTAGAATATTCATCCCACGTTTAAAACCTAATCAAATCATATGCAGGAATGAAACGAAATCAAAACATAAGCTTACATGGAGAACAAAGATAACATCCACTTACTTGGAGTTAAGTGCACTAGCCAACATCGAAAGGTATAACTTGAAAAGTACAACATGTAATTGGTAACCCTGAGTGTTATGTTGGAATACAAACCCCTTGATTAGATTTTTCATGTATAGTATTAAAATGGTGACCAAATCACTCTATCGTGTCCAATAAAGATTGGAATTAACTTGTAAAGTTGAACTTATCGGCTACCCCTTGACAGACTTTGGACTTATTTCCTTGAAAGTACAACTATGAAGAGATTAGTCAATGACCATCAACATGCATAGAGTGATTTGGTATAGCTGGGTAATAGCCATAGAAATACCATTCCTATAGACACAATCAATGCTTTATAATAAACAAAAGATATTCATAATTTGGAATCATATTTACAATTAGACTATGAAAGAATCGTATCTTTCCATGAACACAAAAGAAAGATTCTCAACACCCCAAGCAAGGTAGTCATACTAAAAGAATCATATCTTGCCATGAACAGAAAAGAAGGATTCTCAACACCCCAAACAAGGTAGTCATACTAAAGTTTCTTAGGTGTTCAAACAAGAGATCACCCGCTTTGAGGCTCTCTTAGTCTATTCATGTCATCCCAAGAATCTTCATAGAGAGGCCATGCCTACTTGCTATTGAGGCGGAAAATCTTGAGTGCAGTGGCCTCTATCACCACCCTCAAGCTCCTCTCACTAGGCAACAAAAACCAATACAAGGGGGCACCACCTAGTCAATATGGCGGACTAGGATGCAGTACATGAGTAAACATTAACAAACCAAGCCTTCACAAACACACACATCAATGCATAGATAGCATACATGTTTCCCCAAAAGCAATCTTTTCCTCAATGCCCCTCTCTTGTGGCGCACGCGCACGCACGCACACACACACACACACACACACACACACACACAATCTCCAATCTTAGGAGCATTCTTCTCCACTAAGATTGATATCAATTACCACAAAACAAACCATAAGAAATCAATGAGACAAGAGACAAGACAATAGAAAAGAAACGCTTCAATTGAGGGGGAGAAGATGCACATAAAGTAGTGTAATGGGGTGGTGTCGGTCAGGCGGGCTATGGCAGCTTTGTGAAGTGCTCTAGCCATCTCCCCCGATAGGTGAAAAGGAGGGGTATTTATACAAATTTGGAGAGGGTTGGGGCTGCTCTTAACCATGGTTGGGTTAGCATTTTTCATTATTCAAAATAAGTACAATTTCAGCTTCTACACTCTTCCTCTTGACCAAAATGACTAAGAGAGAAGGTGAGAGCGGGGAGAAGGTGAGGTAAACATTGGAGGTGATCAAAAGCTGAAATTATCCACTTCTATATTTCATATATTGAAGGGGATAGGGTTGGAGTGATTTTAGTTCTTGGAGGTAACTCATAGAGTAGAGTTTGCATCTCCTCTTATCATGCCATCGGTGTGGGTGAGAGTAGCATGTTGTATGTTTGTGATGGAGGGGATGACCACTTTGAACCATGATTTGTTGAGTTGAATATCCACCATTTTGCTGTAATATCCTCCAAATATCCACTTGAGCTGAGTATGAGAATAGATGATGGTAATGGTAGGTAGTGTAGGAGTAGTAGCTAGTAGATACATAAGAGAGGGAGAGAGAGAGATGGAGAGAGTAAATGGAGAAGAGGATGGTGCATGTGTGTGGGAGAGTAGAGAGTTTCTACTGAGGTGAAGAGTGACTAAGAATGGAGTATTTTCAATATATGGTGACGAAGAGGGGCAAAAGTGGGTGGCTCCACATAAAAAATAGGTTTACCTGAAATCACTATTTTGGCCATAACTTTCACTCTGTAACTCCATTTGGTGGATTCTTTCTATGTACAAAGATGGTCAAGCATGCTCCAACATGACTTGAGAGAGTATTTGAACCAAAAATGTGGTGGTAAGGCTCCAAAAGAGGCGTTGAGAAAGTGGGTGTCTTCATACATAGGTGGAGAGTATAGGGTGAGAAAGAGCCAAACTAAAACGTCTTTCCTTTGGGTCCCAATGATTTCAGCCCCATCCCCCACTTGTTAGTAGGTGTAATTAAGTACCAAGGAGGTGATGCAAGAGAATCAAATCTCCTCTGGTGTGCATGCATCCTCTTTTCAATCCTCCTTGGAGTGTAGTGTGAAAATAGGGAGTCTGCAGGGTCCAGTTCACATGGCATTGTCTGAAGATTTTTCATGTGTAACTAAAAAGGTGGAAAAAGGATAAAACCATGGATAAAGATGAGTGATTGACTTGGTGAATTATTACAAAATATTATTTAGCAAATATTTATGTAAATAGAGTATAGAAGTGAATGATATGTGAGGCATACTAGGTTTTCACGTGTTTTTTCTTTTCTACAAGAGAGTGCGAATGAAAGGATGAAGATAAAGAGGTAGGTTAAGATAAAAGATAAAGTAAAAGTTGAAAGTAAAAAATAAAATTAAAATATGAGCGATAAAAGTGAAACGTGAAAATGACAAGTGAAATTATTTTATATACAAGTTGGGATAGAATATGCAATTGTGGACTATCTAAAGTGTATAAATATATACAAATGGTATTATGGTTTTCAAAGGAGGTTTCAAAATTCCACACTCATCATTAGCCCTCCCCCAATCTTAGTATGCATTTATGTACCTAAGCAATAGTTGTGTCCATACCGTTGTGAATTGCTGACATCATGCCTGAAAAGTAGATGGAGATTTCTCTAATCCAAAGGGCCTTACCTCTTGAAATAAAGAATCTTGTGGGGGCTTGATTGTTGTTATATCCTCGTCATGATGAGGATATACGTGCGGAAAAAATTGCTTGAGCCTCCATCCATTGACAGAATACTTGTGTACCTTGCCATTGAGATCTTGTAGCGGAAAGCTTCCATTCTTGAACTTCTTGAAGATGACATAAGGACCCTCCCATCATTGAAGGAACTTTGTGCTGTGAGAAAGATCCAAGCGGTTATCATACTTCAAGACCAACATACCTTTCTCTAGGCCTTTATCCTTGACTTTTCTATTGAACTCCTCCTCTTCTTGATGGCTTGAGACATGTAGTAATGTACGGCTGCATCTATGTCAAGCTCAAGTCGTTGAAGATCTAGTATACTTTGCTCTAACCTCTCTTTTGGTAATTCATACTCCTAGCCAACACCTTTAAGCTCCTTAATTCCACTTCAATGGGCAAAAGTGCCTCATATCCATATACCAAATGAAAAGAGGTGAATTGATTAGACACTTTAAAAGACGTCCTATAAGCCCACAATGTTGTTGTGAGGTGCTTTTCCCAATCCTAGGGCCTATCCTTTACATGCTTGGCAATGATCTTGCATAGAACACTATTCATTTTTTCAAAAAAACCATTACACTTTGGGTAGTAGTGTGCAGAATGGATATGCCTAATGTTCAATGTATTTAATAGAGTATCAAGCACATCTGCCCTCAAACCTCGGACAATATTTCAAGAGGTGTCCCAAACCTGCTGCAAATGTAGTCAAGTAGAAACTTACTCACTTCTGCTGCAGTTATTCGAGATACACTAGCTGCCTCTACCCATCTAGTCATGTAGTCTGTGGCTATCAGAGTGTACTGCTTCCCTTTGGTTGTACGAGGTAATGGACCTATGGAATCAATGCCCCATTTTTGAAATGGGCCATACGAGACAGTTGGGACTCTAGGTCCATAAGAGAGCTTGCAATCACCTGCTTGTTGAGATGATGTGCAAGATTTACATCAATGTTGAACATCTTAATGTAGACTAGCCCTTACAAAACCTGCTTGTAATATCTTTCGGCTCGTAATTTCTTGAGCAAAATGCCCACCACACACACCATCATTACAAGACACAAGATTCTCTCTATTTCTTTCACTCTAGACACTCTTCTAAGCACTAGATCTTTCCCTCTTTGGTAGAGATGATCACCAATCAATTGGTAGTTCAAAGCTTTTCTCACAAGTTGATGTCTTCGAACCCTCTCAAGATGTTTCACCTATGTCTACAAAATACAAGATATCTTCCATGGTCTCTTGTCCTTGAAACAGAGGCTCTTTGAACTTGATTGCTCCCACCACTACTTCAAACTGAGCGTATGCCAATTGATCTACCTCCTTGTTATGTTGACATGAGATGTGTTGTATTTGAATGGATTCAAAGTCCTTCATGAGAGTTTTGACTTCATGCAGCCACTGCAAAAGCTTGGAGTTCTTGCATGCCCAAGTTCCCTGCACTTGCTTAACAATTAACAAAGCATTTCCTTTTACCATTAGTCTCTTTATTCCCATGTTCTTACATTCTTCTATGCCCATTTTTAGAGTTTCATACTTGGCTTCATTGTTGGAGTGTGCCAGATGGAGTTGTATACCTTTCTTGAAGACCACCTTCTTCTCTTCATTAAGGATGACCATTCCTCCAGCTCCTTTGTTTAATTTCCTTCGATAGGCTCCATCAAAGAATAGAGTGTGGGAATATTCAAGTTCACTTTGGGGCAAAGGGTTGAGCCCTCCTTGCAGCTTTTAGGAGTTGTCTTCTTCTCTCGAACCTTGTAGGTAAGCACATTTGCTAAACTAGCCCTTGTGCTATCTTCCACAATAAATGTGTACTTATACTCTTGAAGCTCTAAAACCCACTTTGAAAGCTTAAATGAGATGTGCATGTGTTTTATGGCATATGGTAGATTGTGCTCTAGAGTGAGAATGATAGCAGATTTAGGAAAAAGATAAGCTCTAAATTTCCTTATGGCTAGTATTAGAGAGAAAACAAGTTGCTCGATGTCGGTGTAGCCCTTTTGTCCTTGAGTCATAGCTTTGCTAATGAAGTAGATTGGCCACATGCAAGTTGTCTTTCGGCCCTTTTCCATCAACACAACTCCGGTTGCATCTGAACCCACACTTGGGCATAGGTAGTAGGTGTTTCGAGGATCAGGACGCATGATGGTAGGTAGGGATCCCAAGATTTCCTTCACCTCGTTGAGGCACTCCTTATGTTCTTGTTCCCAAGAGAATACCTCTTTGATTTGGCAAAGGAGAGATGATTTGAGACAAGAGGTGAATGAAGCATGAAATATACCTTACCTTTTGTACAAACATAATCACTTGCCATGCATTAATAGGTGGTGATAAACTTAAAATGGCTTGAACACGTGAAGGGTCCACCTTAATGCCTTCTTTTGAGATTACATGTCCTAAAAGCACAACTTTTCTACTACATGGCACTTGTCTGGATTTAGTTGCCCCCCATATTGGTAGAGCCTTTGAAGTCCTTCCTCAACCTTTTGGAAATGAGAGATTCTATCACTATAAGGAAAAATATCATCCAAGAATACCCTAATGGACTTGTCAAAGAAAGGTTGGAAAACGAAGCTTGTAAACCCGATGAAGGTGCTCGGACTGTTTGTCAAACCAAATGGCATGACAGGGAAGGCAAAACAACTCCATGGAGTTATAAATGTGGTTTTGTGCCGACCCTCCTCTACAATTTGAACTTGATAGTAGACAAAATAACCATCACAAAATGTGTATCGTTCATGTCTTGCCACTTCATTTAAAATTTCATCTTGAAAGGGAAGAGGGAAACGATCCCTTTTAGTTGCTGCATTTAGAGGATTAAAATCAACACATATTCTCCATTTACCATTCTTTTTGGGAGTTACAACAACTGGAGAGACCCATTCTGCATTTGTGATAGGATAAATAAATCTAGCTTCTAGAAGCTTGTTTACCTCCACAAAAAGTGCTTCTTATTGTACCGCCCAAGCCTCCTTAACTTTTGTGCTATGGGCTTGCCATTAGGTTTTAGGTCAATATGGTGCTGTATCACATTCACTCCCTTGATAATTGAGTAGTCCGTGATGAAAAGATCTGGGTACCTTTTGAACATGTTGATATAATCATCCTCCTCTTCTTTGGTGAGGTTTGTAGATAGCATTTTCTTTAGTTGGTCCTCCACAAAATTCTTCTTCCTTTGTCATCTCGGTCTCCTTTGATGTTGTAGACTCCTTTGTATGTGGTTGGAAGACAATTCCCATTAGTTCAATTTATGACTCCTCACTCGTGTAAGACTCTTCTTCATCATTAAAGCTCTCATCACTATCTGAATCCTCGTCTATACTTGTCTCATAGTAAATGTTAGATTGTTTAAGCTTCATGTCATAAACAATCTTTTTACCCTTTTGGAGGACAAGTTTACCGCTGCCCCACTTTTGATTTGCATTCACCTCCATTAACCAAGGCCTTCCATGGATAAGAGGATAGCCCTCCCCTTGGATGGCATAACATAAAAGTCCACCCTTGCAAAAATATTTAAGACAGTAATTTGAACATCCTTTATGATTCCAAGACATTTAACTATGGAGTTGTTAGCCAACTTTTCACGACAGTCTGATGATTCTATAATATCCAAGCCCAGTCTATGCATCGTCTGTTCAGTGATTACACATGTCCAGGTCACATGGCATTGTTTGAAGATATTTCATGTGTAACTAAAAAGGTGATAAAACCATGGATAAAGATGAGTGATTGACTTGGTGAATTATTAAAAAATATATTTAGGCAAATATTTATGTAAATAGAGTATAAAAGTGAATGATATGTGAGGCATACTAGGTTTTCATGTCATAAAATCTAATATCTAACCAACCCAAATGATTTTCTCATTTTAAAATGATCATTTAATGTGGGAGAATAAATGGGAACAAGGGTTAAGATATAGACACATGCTTATAGGTCTATCTCAACATGAGGCCAATGGTAAAGGGGCCCAAATGAGAGATGGTCTATCAAAGAGCAAGGCTAACTAGTGGATCATAAGACCTTAGGGTTAGCTTCATTGAAGACCTCCAATAGTTAGTGTAAAAGTCCTTTGACCTTAGGTAAGCTAGAGCTAAGCTTGAGGTGCTTGATGACTAAGGTGCTTGAGGTGCCTGATGACTGAGATGCTTGATGATTGAGATGCTTGAGGTGCTTGTCATCCTTGAGATGCTAGGGCTGTACTTGAGATGAAAACCCAACCCAAGCTTGAGGGGCTTAAGGGCCAAGATTGTGGTGAGAACTAGGCTCAAGGTTGAGGGGCTTGAGGTGGCACAAAAGTCAAAGCTAATCCCTACAAGGAGGGGGAGAGCCCTACAAGAGGGGGGATGAGAGAGAACACACACACACTCTCGCACAAGGCATGCTTAGTACAAAGAAAGCAAAAGGGACACTTGTCAAGTTCCTCCTCATGTTGCCCTCATGGTGTGCCTGAAGCCTATTGGTTGGCCACCCAAGGGGTCCAATGATAAATTAGAAGATTTAATTAATTGTTTTTACATTTATCAAGTCCTCTCTCTCAAAGGGGAAAGGGGGACACTTGTCCCAAGGCTACCCTTGTTACTTGATTTACCTTCTGCTTGTGATTGGCTAGGCCTGGAGGGGTCTAATGAGCTTCAAGCATGAGCTACAAGGGGGGGTCGACCAAGGAAGCTAGGGGCTTGCTTAGGGGGTATACTCTCCCACACACATTCACACACACTCTCATTGTGTGAAGTGCAAAGCGCAAGAGCTCCCTCTCCTTCTCCAAGCAAGTAGAGAGGTTGAGAGACTACACCAACACTCTTGGCTATGGAGTGCAAATCCAACCTAGAGCCATGCTTCAATGCTTAAGCTTGCCATCTTCTCCATCTTCATTACTATTCTATTATGTATGCTACCAAGAAGAGTGATGATAAGTGAGGAACTATTTCTTTCTCCTATGAAATGTTTCTTCTTCCTCTTCCCTACCCTCATTCCCTGCTATCTCTCTCCACCTTCGAAGGTGTTTGAGGTCTTGGGACTGAGGCTTGGGATAGTTAATGCTTTCCTCAAAGTTTATGTTATGCTCGTGATGCATGAAGCTTTCCATCTTCATTGCATTACCTAGGTCACAAGGAACACAAAGATTGTATTGTAACAAGTCTCTCTCTTGATGGGAGAAATCATAATACAAATGCCTATTGGAAGGGGGGGACTGGCTCCACATAAATCCGGTCCTCAACTGTTGTCATGTTCTCTAAATTCTCTCTCTTGCAAAAGTATTTTTCATGCCAAGTTAACTAAATGCTATGTTTATGTTGCTACCATCAATTATGTTCACCCGCTATGCTCACAAAGTAATTTCACAAAAGTACTCTCTCTAATTTCCGCTACTCTCAAGTCAATAGGCCAATTCCATTACATTGTATTAGAGCATTTGGTTTCTCTTTTCTTGCTTAAGAAGAGAGGTTCGTAAGTAGCCTATAAATGGTCGATGTTGTTAATTATATTAGGGTAAGTGGAACTGGGATCTATTATTGGAGCTCACTATGTGGGATATGGTTCACACCTCGAGAGCTTTGGACTTAATAATGGAGTCTTTTTAGACTTGCCTACGGCTTTATCATTATTGAGCCATAAGAAGCCCAAAAGGAGCTAGCCCTTGGCAACTCTGCTATGTTAGACCTACTCCACTACTCTCTATAATTAACCACTTCGAGCCGTGGGTGTAGATACTTAAGAACCAATTTTCAAAGGCTAAGAGGAGTGGCAACTAAGGTTTTGAATTGCCAAAGCATACACTAAGTACGTACACAAATTTGTTAACATGGCTGACAATAACCAAGAGAGTAGAATGAACATTGATAGCTTTGATTTTGCCCATGAAGGTGCTAATAATGATGCCCCCATGTTTGTAAATTATCTCGTAACTAGGTTGCAGCTAGCTATAGGCAACCCTACTTTGCAAGCCGAAGTTAACAACTTCACGCTTATGGAATTTCCCTTGCTCTCCAAGAGGAGAGAGAGCTTAGGAGGCCTCTTGAAGAGACCCCCAAAAGAAGACTCTCTCCCAGACGAGAGGAGGAATCAAAAGTGTAGAAAGCAATGAAACTTTAAGTTCCTCTGAAGATATGGCTCCACGAAGATGGTGGTCTAGATGATCACCCACTTCTCCCAAAAGGAAAATATAAACACAAAGTCCTTCTCCTCGTCACTCCAAAAGGGAAGTGAGGAAACAAAGGAAGAAAAGGGCAAGAAAGAGTTCACCCTCTTCTCCTTCTTCTTCACCTTCCTCCTCTTCCGATGAAAGCTATGGCTATTCTCCTAGAGAATACACAGGACATAACAAATCATACCCTCCATGACGAAGGTCACAAAAGCCAAAGAAGTTCAAGGAGGGAGGAAAGAGTATCTCTTTTCTCACCTATGATGGCACCTTTGGTGCTATCGACAAAGTGTTGGCCTTCATCCAACAATTTGATGTGGCCTTTTGAGACGAGGGCTTCACAGAGTCCTCCAAGCTACGCCATGTAGCTATGCACTTCCAAAAATCAGTTCGTCAATGATGGGCTAGCCTTTGTGGCAACAACGAAGCCCCAAAGACATGGAAAACTTTACGAGTTTCCATCATGTAGCAATTCCTTGCAAGCGATGCAAAGGACAAAGTGCTTACCCAATGGTGCAGCTTGAAGCTTCTCTCTCATGAGTCTATCCACAAGTATGCAGATAAGTTTTGGGATTTATATCTCAAGGCTACTACCTTTCTATCTTGCCCAACAAAAGCAGCAATTTTGTGCGGGATTACCTGAAGAGATGGCTGAATACATCAACTCTCAACGGCCTGGTTCTATCACCGAAGTAATCCATCACACCATGGTTGCTTCACGCATCAATTTCCATCAAGGGGCTAGACGAAATGTCAAGCCCATGGAAAACAAAGACAAAAATGATGCAAAGGAAAAAACCAATGCTCAGAATTCTTCCTAGGCACTTCCAACAACAACAAAAACAATCGGCCTAAGGAGAAGGGAGTTTACAAAGGCAAAAAGAAACTATCTCCTGAAGATCTTAAAGCTTTTTGCAAGGACCATAAGTGTTTTAAGTGTGGGGAGCAAGGATATGGCTATTGGTCTTTCCCCAAGAAGAATGCTCGCAATGAGACTCCTAGGGCTTCCACCATCGAAGCTCCAAAAGAGGATGTTCATTACAAAGGATCATCACTTTCCTATGCTTGGGGAAAGGTAAGAGAGCATGATGCCTTCATCTTGTTTGACCCTGGCTCTACTCACAACTTCATATCAACGGAGTTGGCCACCAATTTGGGCATTCAAGATTTCAAGATGGGAGATATGGTAATGGCTGACATAGCTTTCAAGGGACAGCAAGCTATGTCGAAAAATAAGACTTTTTCATCTCTGCTCTCCAACATGAGGATGCTATACTAGGAGCGCCATGGTTTGATCGCATGGCTGCCAATATGAAGTTCCCTGAAAGGAGAATCTACTTCACCTACAGGGGAAAGAACATGTATATAGACACTAGTGAGCGTGGCCGCACTATTCCACTTATAAATCCTCCTGCTTTTGATAAGTCAATGAAGAGCTCAGTTTTTGCGTACATGATTTTTGTCAAAGAGTCTCTAAAAGATCCTAATGTTTCAAATGTGAATGGTAGGAATCAACAAGAGTTAGACTTGCCTAATTTTCTAAAAGGAGTCCAAGATGTGTTCATCGATGATATCCCTATGGACTTACCTCCAAAATGAGGGGATGATGACCATCGCATTGAGCTCCTTCCAGGAAGCTCACCGCCTCACAAGCCTCCTTATTGAATTTCACAAGCTCAACAAGAGGAGATCATGAGGCAAGTACAAGAATTGGTAGACAAAGGGATGGTGAGGCCTATTTCCTCTCCCTTTTGTTCTCCAGTCTTTTTAGTGCAAAAGGAAGATGGTACATATCGTATGCGTGTGGGCTATCGAGCACTAAACCATATCACTATCAAAAACAGATTTCCCATGCCTCAGGTAGAAGATTTGTTTGATAAGCTACAAGGATCTACCTACTTCAGTAGGATTGACCTTAAAAGTGGCTATCATCAAATAAAGATAGTAGATGAAGATATCCTAAAGACCGTGTTTCGCACAACATTTGGTCTTTATGAATATCTAGTCATGCATTTTGGCTTGACTAATGCATTAGCTACATTCAATTGTCTGATGGAGAAGATTTTTAGACCTTACTGCAAATTCACAGTAGTGTTCTTTGATGATATCATCATGCACTCCAAGTCTTTGGAGGAACATAAGCAACATCTCCAAGTGATTTTTCAAGCATCAAGGGAGAACAAGCTTTTTCTCAACCAAAAGAAAAGCGATTTTTTCCTTCAAGAGATTCAATACCTAGGTCATATTATCTCTCAAGATGGTATCTGTATGGATCCATCAAAGTTAGAGGTAATAAAAGAATGGTTTAATCCAAGGAAACTACATGAGCTAAGAAGCTTTATTGGTATGTGTGCATACTATAGATGCTTCATATCAAAATTCTCTCAAATAGCAATACCGATACATGACTTAACTAAGTAGAACTTTAAGTATGTATGGACTGCTAAGGAGCAAAATTCTTTTGATAAGCTTAAAGAAAAACTTACTCCCAACTAGTCCTCATGCTTCCAGATCTCTCAAAGCCATTTGAGGTCCAATGTGATGCTTGTAGTGATTGCCTTGGAGCAGTTTTGCTTCAAGAAGGGCATGCCATAGCATATGAGAGCTGAAGGCTCAATACCGATGAACGAGTCTTGGGCATTTATGAGAAAGAGCTTTTAGCTGTTCTACATGTCCTAGACACATGGAAGCACTACTTATTGGGGACTTCATTTATTCTACGAATCGACCACCAAAGTCTCAAGTTTTTCATCGTGCAAACCAAGCTTTCTGACAAACAAATGAGATGGGCAAAGTTTCTTTCGCAATTTAATTTCCATATTGCTCACATTGTTGCTAAGCACAATCAAGTGGCTGATGCACTTTCACGATGACCAAAAGTTAATGCGGTGTCTATAGCTACTCACAATGATCTATCCTCTATGATAGATGAGTATGGTACTGACTCTGATTTTAGAGACATAATGTCAGCCCTTGCTTTGGGAAAGAAAGAGGAACCATTCACCTTGCAGGATGGTTATCTTCTCCACGGCAATAGGCTATGTGTTACTCATTCCCTTAGTGAGAAAGTTACGTATGAATCCCATGCTCCTCCCTATGCGGGGTATAGAGGTATTCAACCTACTCTTCGAGGAGTAGAGACGTATTTCTATTGTCCTACCGTGAAAGTGGACATACAAGAGTATGTTTCAAAATGTGTAGTGTGCCAAAAGACCAAGTATGATAGAGGGAAGCAACCGGGATTGCTCCAGCCATTGTCTATCCCAAATTCACCATGGGAGAGTATATCCATGGATTTCATCTTTGGATTGCCCAAGTCTATCCATGGGAATACGGGAATATGGACAATAGTCGACATGTTTAGCAAGCAAGCACACTTTATTCCTGTTCAAAAGACTATTAAGGCACACCAAATGGCAACTCTCTTCATATCTCAGATTTTCAAACACCATGGATCACCAACATCCACGTGTCAGATAGAGATCCTAGAATGACTAGTAATTTTTGGAAAGATCTCTTTGAAAATCTAGAAACAAGATTGAATTTCTCTTCGGCCTATCACCCACAATCGGATGGCCAAAGTGAGATAGCCTATCTTACGATACTTGATCTACTCAACACTTATGTTACTGAAGTAGATCAATGCTCACAATGGGAAAAGTACTTACCTCTTGTAGAGTATACCTACAGTAATACTGTACATACTTCTATGGGAAAATCACCTTTTGAGATCATTGAGGAAATACCTAACATTCCCTTGCTACTCAAAGTACATGGGAAGATCTTCGCTGCCGATGAGTATAGCCGTGACGTACATGAATCTTTTCAAAAGATTAAGGAGGCTATATCCATCTCTCAACAAAGGCAAAAAGATGCTGTTGACAAGCACAGAAGGGCCTTAACGTTCAAAGAAAATGATTGGGTCTTGCTTCAATTTCCTAAGGCTCAATTGAGGAAAACCACGGGCAAATATTCTACGGGCTACAAAAGTATTATGCTAAGCTAGCAAAAAGATACTATGGTCCTTTCCAAATTTTGAAGCCTATCAATGAGACGGCCTACCACCTCAAGTTGCCCAACCATTGGCTCATACACAATGCTTTTCATGTGAGCCTACTAAAGCCCTACAAAGGAGAGCCACCAAATGAACCAATTATTGAAGACCCTCCCGAAGTTGAAGACCAAGAAGAGGTGCGACAACCCGAAGCTATCCTTCGACATGAAGACAAGGTACTACGAGACAGTAAGATTATCCGACGGTATCTTATTAAGTTCAAAAATTATCCTTTTGAAGATGCTAGATGGATGCAAGGAATACAACTTAAGCATAGTATGAACCTTGTCAATGCTTACAATGCTACATTAGAGTAAGCAAATGTACAAATTTCTTTTCAATGACCCATGTTTTTGTCTTATAAGACTAGTTCTCTTTTTAATTGTGCACAAATTTAAATAGTATGCATGCTTAGCATCATGTTTGTGATGACGACGTCTCTCAAACACCAAGTAGAATTTGTCACTCTACTTTGGGAGAATGAAATGGACTAAAGAGTAGACATGTTTGTGGCAGCTATGTCTCCCAAGCACCAAATGGATTAGTCATCCATCTTGGAAAGATGTCGTAGGGTAAAAAGGGATCCTCTACCCGCTAAGAAAGATTGACTAATGACAAAGGCTTTATCTCTTCTACCTCATGGTCGAGATGGACGACTATGATTTCAAGAGAGAGGTAATGTCATAAAATCTAATATCTAACCAACCCAAATGATTTTCTCATATTAAACTAATCATTTAATGTGGGAGAATAAACGGGAACAAGAGTTAAGATATAGACATGTGCTTATAGATCTATCTCAACACGGGACCAATGGTAAAGGGGCCCAAATGAGAGATGGTCTATCAAAGAGCAAGGCTAACCAATGGAGCATAAGACCTTAGGGCTAGCTTCATTCAATACCTCCAGTAGTTAGTGTAAAAGTCCTTTGACCTTAGTTAAGCTAGGGCTGAGCTTGAGGTGGGAACCTAGCCCAAGCTTAAGCAAGACTAAGTCGGGGATAAGAGAGTCCCTCATCCGATTGTTTAAGTAGGTTGAAAGAAGCATTCCTATTAGCAAACCTCAATTAGTGAGACCCTCCATTTGTGCTTACAAAATTGGCCCAAAATCCAAGTTAGCAAGAAGCATAGCTTCAATATTTTTACAAGGGAGCATAGCAAGCCTTCCACTTGATTGACACAGGGAGGACTCGAGAGATAAATGGGGAGCTATTGATCATGTGAGTTTGCAGTTAGAGCATCAGAACTTGGGAGGAGGATGAATTAAAGCATGCTCTTAAAAAACAGGTGGGGGAGCTTGCTGGCGTACTCACTCCGGCACAAAGAGCAACTCTGGGTCTCAGCTTGCCAACAGGTCCATCTCGTCCATCTCCACTTCCACGACATGACCAAACTGACGAGCACTTCATTGGTGCTAAGAGTAGGCCATGTGAACATCGGCACCATTGGCCATGTCAACCATGGTAAGACTACACTCACTGCTGCACTAACCATGGTTGCTGCATAGGAGGTTGGTAGCACTCCCAAAAGATATGACCAAATGGATGTTGCAGCTAAAGAATGAGCAAGAGGAATCACACTGGGCAAAAATTTCTTGAAATAGTGATATTTTATCTTGCGATGCACCAAAGATAGAACTCTTACTAGCAGAAGAGCGATTTTCTTGCTTTGACACCAGGGTTATTTCCTCTCGAACTTCTCATGTGCAACTCACACAAGCAGGGGTTTGTTTCTTCATGTGGAGAGCTTATTAACTGCAAAGCCATCGTGAAAGCTCATTTTGCAGAGGGAAGTAAGAAACTCAAACTGCGGGATGAAGGAGAGTAGGAGGAGCATGCATTGCAGAGGGAGCGCTGCTGGTTGTCGAGAGGCATTGAGGCAGAGTCGGAACAATGAGTGAAGCTAATGGCTACCATGGATGGAGTAAGGGTAGGACCCAATTAACAGTAAGCTAGAATGCACTCACCCACAAGGTCTTGCCTCTGTTTGATGAGGAAGGGTCATAAAGGGTGCTACGTAGCAAGTGGTGCTACTAATTTTCATCAAAGCCATTTTTGTGAGAGCAAAAGAGGAGATAGAGAGCCTTAAATTGATATTTCAAAAATAGTAAATTTCAAATTTAAATATTCTTGGGCCTATTTCATTTAATGAAGGAAGACAAAACCTTTACACCTAGCTTATGGGGCTGCTTACACCTACCATTCATGCATAGAGAGACACCTAAAAGATAAACAAATATTTACAATGATAAATATATGTTTTTATTACTTAAAAATAAAACCTAATAATAGCTAAAGTAATCCCTACATTATGCTCTAATACCACTTGTAAGGCTATGGTGGATATACAAATGATGCATTCATAATGAAAAGGATGCTTAATATTACTAAATCTAAATTCATGTATAAAGAGCCTCTTATATAGGCATAGAAAGGGATGTAGCTTCTTGAAACACAACCTGACACATAGGCTTTTAGGTGTCTCACATGCATGAAATATATGGGCTTTCTTACACATGGGTGTCAAGTTGTAAGAGGGGTTTCACACACAAGAGTGGATACTTGGATGAAGATATGGTTTACCTAACAATATTAGTATTGCACATAGTATGAATAATCCTCATAAAGTAATGTTTGTTGATTATGTGAAGATAGAGTTCGTTGGTAGATTCAAAGAGGAGCATATTGAATGTGTCATTGAATCAAGGCCATTTCAAAAGCTGAAGACGTACTATGTGAGGAAGGTCAAGGAGAGGAACATTTGTTGTTGTATCTATCATACACACATAGAGTTTCTTATGATAGGAAATTAGAAAATGAGATTTGCATTGCATACCTCAAATTGTCATGTCAGACAACATGGGAAACAACATGCCATGCAATGAAGGTATGGAGATATATAGTGTGTTCAAAGAAGGATGGATGCCAATGGAATGAGAAGTCCTGCTTGCTAGGGAAATGTAAGCATTGTGGTGTATCCACAATGAATTTTTGTCCATGAGACTTAGATCAGAGTGAATCATGTGTAGTCAAGTGGAAAACATATGAATATGTCATGATGGTGACATCCAAAAATGGAGGAGAGAAGAAAAGAATCAACATGTGAGAACATATGAATATGAATAAGGAGACATGCTGTATAAGGAGAAAGCTCCATCATTAGTAGTTTAAACATCACCTAAAGGTATGCATAACACACAACTTTAGGGCCCAATGGCAACACTCACAATTCAAAGAACGTTTGGCAAACTTTCCAAACAATGTTGTGGTGTTAGTATTAGATTTTTCTGAGAATTACACTTTCCAAATACAAAATGAGGTATAGTCAATTCATTGGTACATTGAACAATATACAATTCTTGTGCATATATGCTAGTGGTAGGAAGAAGGTGAATTGGTAAAGGAGTGTATTTTTTATCATGTCTAATGATAAACACATGACACCTTGTTCAACAGTGCTTGTTATTACACCATGAGTATCTAACGAGAGTAGGAAATTTTTTTACTAGGCATTGGGTGTGGCCTAGTGTAGCCACCTCAAAGTTGAAAGTGAAGTGGCCTTTTTATTTCATCATTAGGAAGAGAATGGGATCTAGGAGGGCCTCTTTATTTGGCAGTTTAAGGGAGTCAAAGCTCTAGTATTAAGAAAGCAATCAAAGGACATCTTTTGAATTCAAACATGCAAAATGGCTAGTTTATTTGAATTCAAATTTTCTCCCCAAAATGAAATTTAAAATCCAGCGAGAAAAACCATATCATGTAGAATATCTATGGAAAGAGCTTAGCGTCTAGATAAAAAATCTATAATCTCCGCTCAAATCAAAGATTGTATGTAGGAGTTATGGAGGGCCAAAAATCATAAAGTTCTCCACTCCCTTTTTGGGGGAAAAAGTGCATGCTTTGACCACTCTTACACCTCTCTTACACACCTACCATTCTTACACACATGGCATACCCCTATTTGTCAGAATGTTAATCACCTCTATAATCTCATGGAAAATAAAGAGGTCCTCATAGACCCCATCCTCTTCCTAATGTAGGCACGTTTGTGTGTGCTCATTTCTTTGTCTATTGATAATTTTTTTTCATTTATTTGTCTAGTAATAGTTGGGGATTTCTAAAGATAGGACTTTCCTGATGGCTATCTCATGTAGGTATTTGACCATGACACAAGTATGCATGAAATACACCACAAAAGGGTGAGCATGATGGAGCTGGAGTGGTTGTGAAGCCTACACCCACAGCCAAGCAATTGAAGGTGAATGTAGCAAAGCTTCAAAATGTAGAAGATGCTACAGACTATCTTGCATCATCCTTGACTAGCACTCATAAGGCAAGGAAGAGGTTTGTGTTGGTAAAGGCTAAAGATGTGAACCAAAAAACAAATTGCAACACTGGAAAGGGTGCACAAACATCCATTCAATTTATGGTTTTTTCAAAAAATACCCAACACAGGTTCTCTTTAGGTCTCTCTCTTGATTTTATGAAATTTTCATGATGAGGACTGGGATCAAAGCACAAATCTTAAGTATAGTTAACCATGGCAACTAAAGAAGCTCATACCAATTACGACAAAGCAACACAACTAAGAGTTTGCACCAAGAGTAAGTTGTCTTCCATGCAATGCATTGTTGGTTTATCTTCTGGAGGCTGGTGACAATTTTGCAATCCGTGTAGAAGAGGGGAATGAAGAAATTGTACCATACTATGTGATAATGTGTGACAAGTTGAAGCATAAACTGATTGCCCCATTACAAGATGGCCGGGGTAATCTTTTTTATTTTGGGGAGGAAGTAATCAGTGGTGTGTACTATCAAAAGATCCCATCAAGGAAAGTGAGCTATACTCTCCTACAAGAGGGACCCAAAGACATTGTTCTACCTTCAAGTGTCATATACATCATGTTCCCAATGCCTTAGACTGCATATAAAGTGAAGGGACAAATAATAAATAAAATGTGTTCCACCCAAAGAAGATGCAAGAATAATTGAAAACTTGAGAATGTAGAAACTAAAATATCAGTGAAGTAGCAAAATTTGGAATGTGGAACAAGCAATTTGTAACCAACAATTTTGTATTACCTATTTGTACAATGTGAAATGTAGTTTTCCTAATTATCTTTTCGCATCAATTGCACCAAGTGTCCTCTTCTCTTGTGAATTGATCACATATATTGTCAATTTCTCAAGTCAAATATATACAATGTACACAATATGATAAGTCCTATCTACAAAGCATCATCAATCATTTACAATTGCTCGACACTTCAAACCTACACGTCATAACATGTAGAGAGTAAAACATAAGAAATTGTCACTTTTTCTCTTTTGCAAATTTCACCTTGTAACCAAAATGAGATGTGTTTCATTATATGTGAATACAAAAAAGGGATTTGCAAAAAAGTGTGTTATATTATATGTATATAGGGCTTTACAAAAAGATGTGTATACTCTTCTATGTGGAAACTACCACAATGGTTTGTCCTTTTGCTCGATACTCCTAACATTTCCTTGAGCCTATCTTGGACCATTGTCAGCAGGTCCAAGATTCATGGGGTGAACCCTTTGTAGGCAATAGTCAAGGGTTTTACAAATACTTTTGATATAACGGATTGCAAAACAGGGTGCTTCCAAATCAAGTCCCCAAAGGATAGTATCTCTTACGACCTGCATGGGTTTTGGATTGTACCTTTGCAACCATTGTCATCCTGAACCTTGGGGTGTTCACTAGGTAAAATTTTCTATCGTGTGCATTCACCAAAATGGATTTTAATTACCCCTCTTGTACACATGTTTCTATAAATTTACAAGAAATTCAAATCCCTTCTATTGAACTCACGTGCTATGTTATATATACTTTAGTGAGCTCCCCAGGTCCTAAACCAATCATATTGCTAGAGTCTCCATTGTATGAAAAAGATGAGATGCATGTAAACTAATGGTTCAACTACCCCTTCTATGGAGTGTCAATCATCAACAATGTTCGCGTAGGGTCATAAGGGTACCCCAAATCATTTAGAGCAGTAAATGGCTTTAGATGTAGAAGTTCGTCCTGCCGTTTTGGGTGGTGGACACCACTCCATTGAACACACATGGACTGGAACATGTGAAACTCCCAGTCAATAGCACACCATTCTTTTGAGCTTCGTTATTGATAACGTCAGCAAGGGGAGACCCATTCTTATTCATCAGTGACAACCAAGTTCCCAATAAAAATTCTTTACCAACTTACTTCAAGAACTTTTGCCAATCAGGTCGTAAAGAAACCACATGGTTTCCCATTCTATACAATTTTGTTTTGTGTAAAGTGAGAGTATACTTGAAGAACCATCTTTTCAATGAGACTCCATTAAGGTCTAGAATTAGGAGCCTAGTTGGTGGAGGTTGACATACAATACCTGCTCACATAAGAGTAGTAGATTAATAAACACGATGAAACTAATAAAATATGAACATGGAAAATTGAAAAAATTGGAGAAAAAGTCTTCATTAAAATTGGCTGCATATACAAATATGGGGTCTACATCTTTTTCATTTTCCTTATCACCACCTTGGCTACTCTACTCTTTTGGTGAAAGGAAAACATGATACTAAGGAGAAGGTCATCGTGCACTTTAGATGATCTTATGATGCTCTATTTCTCTCACAATATCATCCACCACAGCATCCAAGCTTGATTCTCCTATGACAATGGTAGAGGCACCAATACAACCAAAAACCAAGACATCATCGATAAACAATGTCAAGCCAATTCCAAATTTTACATTGCCTCTGGTAAGTTACAGTCTACTTACATTCTATTGCATGAACTTTTGCTTTACCCTCCTCCCTGGAAGGCCCTTCACATTCACCCGCCTACGTAGCAAGTGGCTCTTCTCCAACTCCTTTGTTGCTTGCCCTATAGTTGAAACCAACTTTGTCACATCTTCTCCCTCCTCAGTTGCCATTATTTCAACCTGGTTGGAGTCCTTGTCCTGCACGTGTTTCCCCTCCCTTGCCAGGTTGCTACCCTCATCTACAACTTTGGCAACTTCCATTGACACCGTGATACTATTCAATATTTGTACCGCTTTGGCTTCACCTTCATGTTCGCCTAAAGCCATTAGTTCTAAAAAACTAACATAAACTACGACTCCATTATTTTAACAAAATCATCTACAAGATGGAGTCTTTGGTTTCTCAATTCATGAGTGCTTTGAAGACTTCATATGATCATTCAGCTTACGACTCCATTATTTTAACAAAATCATCTAGAAGATGGAGTCTGTGGTTTCTCAATTCATGAGTGCTTTGGGGACTTCATATGATCATTCAGCTTACGCTTCACCTTAGCCCCTTGTATGCTTTGTAACAAGAATTGGAGCAATAAATTGTGGTGACCTTTGGCATGATGAATCTTGGCTTTCCTCAATTACTTTTTTTTTTGGCAAAGGTGTGGCATGCTTGATAGCTCTTTGATCCTCTGTACTCTTGGTGTTTGCACCAACCTTCCTGTTATGTGATAACACAATAGACAATTTCACCTCCTTGCTTTGCTACTTCACCTTCCTCAATGTGTCATCTTCCTCATATGAAGTGTCATCATCTTCCATCAAATCATCTTTGGACACACCCTTTAAGGGAATGATCTTCACATCCTTCAACATGTATGTTTCCAAGCCATTGAAGGAAGTTATGCTCGCTTTCTTCACTCTAGAATCCACAGAAGCTCTCTTTGCAAGAATGGATAGCTTCCCTGTAACCAAAGAGAGTGGAAAATTCTAGAAAGCACAAAAAATGTATTTATAGATCTACAAGAGTGAACTTAAAAACAAATGGATGTGAAATCATTAGCTACAAACAATACGCTATATAGAGTACTTTATTAAATACTAAAATAGTCTAACATGACTATACTAAAGCAGATCTACCATGCATTGTACCATTTCTATTTTTTAGTTCTTATACTAAACACAACCTCAAGATACTAAGATTATTATACTTAATGATCATTTTATGAGTAACATACAAAGAGTACTATACTAATTCTACTAACTATATTGAGCATTACTGAGGTCTGCCTAGTCATTGTAGTATTACTATTTCAAAATAGTATACTAGAAACCACAAAAGTCTATTAGGAATATATGTAGCTATATTAGAGTTTTAATTAGTATGTATCATTTATGGAATGATCATTTTTCAATGAGTATTGTCGTTCATTGTAGCATTGATATTCCAAAGTACTATGCAATAAAATGGTCTACTTGGAGTAGTATACTGTTAATTGAGATGTACCATTCATTGACGTGCTTCCTAAGTACTACAATGAGTTAAGGATACTATACTAAGAGGTCTAAACACTAGAATGGTACTACCCTAACACTAGAATAGTGCACTTGCAGTACTATACTAAATGAGATCTACAATGCATTATTGCATTACTTTATAATTCTATACTAAACACTACATAAGGATACTATGAATACTATTATACATGCCCTATAGTATTGTTATTCAAGAGAACTATATAACATACTAAAGTAAGATAATGTAAGTACTATCTAAAATAGGTCCAACATGCACTATAACAATAGTATTGGGTATAGCAATAATATTATAGAGTACTAGGTTGCACACTAATTTAGGCCTCTAAGTGCACTATGGTAAACAAGGTCCTATTTTACTAAATGTGGTATA
Organism: Adiantum capillus-veneris; assembly: GCF_014529385.1. Lineage (NCBI taxonomy): Eukaryota > Viridiplantae > Streptophyta > Polypodiopsida > Polypodiales > Pteridaceae > Adiantum > Adiantum capillus-veneris. The sequence goes on along the minus strand of NC_140952.1, from coordinate 9,228,319 downwards.
TATGGTAGTGCCAATAATTATATTTCAAAAATACAAGGTCCTATTGTACTAAATGTGGTATATATTGTACTGGTAGTACTTATAATTCAATCCTGATTTGCTAGCCTAGAAAATGGATGAGGCGAAGGAGACAGAGCTCTCTCTACATCAGCACATGGGCTCCAAGACACACATTGAAATAAAATCTTGAAATTGAAAAAACTTTAAGTGAAACTAAGCCTGGTGAGGAGGGATGTAGGGTTTTCAATCGTCTGCAAGAATAGAAACAAGGGAACATCGAGGACCTCAAAGCAATTGGTTGTGACATTCCAATATCTGAACAAGTAAATAGGAGATGCTAGCAAATGCGCCTTTCATTGGAGTCTAAAAGGAAATTGGTTGTGACATTCCAATATCTGAACAAGTAAATAGGAGATGCTAGCAAATGCGCCTTTCATTGGAGTCTAAAAGGAAATTGTACATGTCATGTCATAGCAAACTATCTACCTTCGCAACAACGAAGATAGCTTGAACAAAGTCCATTTTCTTCGACCTGCACCCATTGAGCAACCAATCATGGTACAATCCCTCAAAGTGGAAGTTAGGAGGTAAGGCTACACTCTTTTTCCTTTTCCCTTATCTCAAACTCTTTGCAAGGTCTTATTTTCAATTTTTATGCTTGCTTTTGTAGATGTGCATATTGTGGCTTGGGTTTTGACATTTATACGCTAGATCTTGGGGTTGTGCCCTGTCTTCACTCATACCCTATGTTTTGCACTTCATTTTCATTTTGAGAGAGTAGTTCTTGTCATGAGCCCATGTATGAGGCGAAAGAAATCCCAACTAGTTGGATTTTTGCAATTCCAAGGCCATCTACAAACATCAATTGTAGCAGCATCATGTAAATTCACTAATGACACCCTGCATTCAATTTTTTCATTAATCCCATAGTAATTACAAATTATTTACTCAAGCTACTAATTAGGGTTTGATGTACTCTTGTGTATAGCTTCTCAGAAAAGTCACTCCAATCCACGTACTCCCCATGCTTGACAGTAGAAAATGCATGAGCCAAGGTTTCTCCCACCTCATTGTTGATCACTACTTTGATATGATAAATCTTCATGTAGAAAGTTTATGAACTCCTCTTTCCATTCCTCTCTTAGCCCATTAATGTGGTACCCTCACCGACTCACCTTGTCAGCACACCCCCATGTTTTAGCCAGCCATAGACGAAGTTTTGAACAAAATTCACGCTTCATCGTTGAAAAATAAGAGAACTTCTTTTTGATAGGTAAATCTGGTGAAGAAAGACATAGTTCCCTTTAGTGATGAACTTAAACTTTTATTGCCCCTTGGGCTCATCCTGTTTTTATGTCCTTTGGAGACATCATCTTACATGAGAATTAAGCGCGCGTGCATGTGTGCGCACGCACACACACACACACACACACACACACACACACACACATTCACAATGGTGCATGCAAACATACTCTACACACTTAAATACAAACAATGCATTCAACGGTGTAAATAAGCTTCAAAAAGCTTACCTTTCAAAAACGCATGTCTATAGCTCTCCAGGTAGAGTGTCCAAGTAGAGATTCAGTAGAGTGTCTGATTGCGTGTGGAGAATTCCAGAGTGTCCAAGTAGAGAGTTGGGGTTGTCTAGGAGATTTCCTTGTGTGTGGATAATGCGGTAAACTTTGAAATGTCTTGCGAGAGAGAGAGAGAGAGAGAGAGAGAGAGAGAGAGAGAGAGAGAGAGAGAGAGTCCGTCGCATTGGTTGCATGGATACCCAAATTAGAAATGAGTGGTTGACATGCTTGAATCGTTTTCATTATGAAATGAATAAGCATACAAGGTAGGGTTTAGTACTAACAATGGCCAATAATATGTACACCCTAATGTACCTACATCCCCATGTTAGCGAACTTCTATTACTATTGACATCTACTAACTGTCAATTTCTTCAATTTTGCGAGGTTTGGACAATGAATAGACTCTATACAAATACCAAATACGCTTCCGTTGAACGTAGCATATTGAACAATGACTAATATGTGAATCCTTACAAAATGTCATGACATGGTGTGGAACAATTTTAATCTTCAATCATGCACACTCATTTTCTCAAAAGTGTCTTTTTGAGGAGATTCTTAAAAGGTTAGGTTGAAAGAACATTATTTTACAAAAACCCATGTACATTGACACTGTAATATGACATAAAATTGAAATATGCTAATTAAGTTTGAGGATGCACTATATTGTACATATGTATAGTGGATCATATATCACTAGAAAGTTGTAACAAGGAATCCATGTGCCCATTTTGTAAGCATAAAACTGTAAGGTTACTATGACAAAATGCAAAGCCATTTTTAAATCAATGATCACTTACAAGTCCAAAATGTCGCCTCATTGTGTACATTAGTGGTAGCATATATAGAGCATGGACAATTATGGAAGCAATTATATGCTTTGAACAAATGCAACCCTAGGAAGCCTCTACAGATGATCTCCTTTCTGCATGTAATGTGAGAGACACATGATTGAAAAGGCTAAGCTACGTGTATGAAGGTTCTAAAAATAGAACAGTTGGTGTTGCCCCTTATTGGCAATGCCTTGGTTTAATGTTATGTCAAGTGTGGCCTTATAGTTAGCAATGTAGTAATGGAGGAACAACCTATCATAGAGAGATGTTGTTGCACTAAATTGAACTAAATCTAATTTAGGAATGCCTATAAATTGAATTGAACTACTTAACTATTTCCTACAGAGTAATCATGACATACTAGTTTTTGCCACAAGACTTGCCACCCACTTTCATGCTTCAAATATAACAAGTGCCAAATCATTGCATTTGAAGAAAAAGCTCCAAAATTTGTGTCAAACTTGGGGGTGTGATCACTTTTGACCCAACATTCACTACCTTACTCTCCATAGGAGGCTTACGCTTTCCCAACATATGCATACTTTATTTGACACATTTTCGAGTTTTCTACTCTATACGGTACAAACATCGGGGTTCCATGAGTACTTGCAAGATCTTTGAGATTGTCCTATAGGGCCATAATGGAAAGTTCACATAATCAACAACATACTGGGCACATATTCTTGAAGGATTCAGGATATTCAAATGAGGGGTCCCATGGAAGTATATAAATTGGCGATCGATTGAGGTATAGCGGGCTCTTTGCCATTACGTTTATAGCTATTGAAGGGTCGCTTAAACGCACTATGAAGGACCACCACTTTGCCATGATTAAGGACAACAAAGGAGGAACAAAAAAGTTTTCTTGCCTGAGCTTTGCAAAGAAAGCCAAGAATCGAGGTATCAACCCCAAAAGGCAAATCTCAAAAATCTTAAAAGAGGGTGGATCGCAATTTGGTTTTAATTATATATCTTTTGGCACGTGCCCGGAGAGGGGAGGGGGAGGGGGTTGTTTACCTAAATCCCATGGGTTCTTTAATGAAGACCCCGTCATGGGATCAAGGGCGAAGAACCACACGCACATGGTGCGAGTTTACCCAAAGGTGTCTGCGTTTACTTTTTCTGTCTTGGTTGCTTCTGTCCGACAAAATTCACATTATAATACTAAAAATGGGGCCTTGTGTCGTTAGGCCGGCGTGCTGCAAAAGCCTAGGAGGTGGATTCGAATCTCTGAAATCGTAAAATCCCGGTTAGAATTTGAGCTTGCCTTCAAGAAAACCGGGAGATTTACACAAGTTTTAGTGCAAATACCGGCAAAATCTTCAAATTTTGACCTGAAAACAGGGAGAATTTCAAGTTTGCCCCTGAATGTATTTTTCACAGAGGGTACCCCCAAAAGTCAGAAAAGCATGCGTCTGATCCAGCTTCCCTTGAGGAGCTTCCATTCACGTCGGAAATCTCCTATTGTGCACCAATCTCATGCTCTCTTGTAGGTAATTATGATTGCAAAAGACTGTTAACAAAAACCTGCAGAAACTTTGATGTCTTATTCCTGCAGGACCAATCAATAATAAATACATAGCAATCGATTGTCTCTACTGACTGTCTCAGTTGTTTCAGCTACATCTTCTGAATTCTGGATAGCGGTTACCATTTGAAAGGGCATTCTGTCGTAACCAATAAATGTTAAATACATATACCAAGGAGTGATATCCATAATCACTCACCTCAGAGCCATGTTGAATACAACAATGCCCATTCAGGTCACAAGCAGGCATACACAAGCCAAGCTCCAAGAGCCCCGGACAAAACTCCCATGACAAGCCTCATATTTGCATCCTGCTGCTTGACTTCCAATATTGGTTATTGAGCCAAGCAGAATCAGCCACCACTGATAACCCATCTTGATTACGGTGCCACGAAAATAGGGCATGAGTACGATTCATTATATCAAGTAACCCATGCCCAAAGCTAGCTTCCCGGAATGCAGAGTATTCTGGCTGTGGCTCCATATAACTAAAAGGAAACGAAAAAAAGCAAAAAACAAACACGACTCATGAGTTTTCCATACAGCTATACATTTTACTCAACATAAAACCACATCATGTGCATCCAGAAGGCTGGAAAGGTACTTACGGTACAGCCAAGCCCTCTACATTGCCTCCGTCTCCAATGACAACATAAGTAGGCGCATCTTCATTGAAAATGGGTTGGCAGGCATCGTTTGTTAAATTGAAAAGGACGTTTGACACGGGATGCTGTAGTTCCACCAGATATCAAACAGAAGTTGAAAATGGCTAAGTCCAATAAAAAATGCAGCAACCTTCAAACACAACAACGTACCGATCGCTCATAGGCATGTACATGACCAGCAAAGACAATATCAACCTTGTACTCTACAAACCAGGCTTCAAAGACGCTCCTCATTGCTTCCCCTTCAAGATAATGGTGACAGTTGCTGTTGTACAATGGTACATGCATCATGACGATTAGCCAGGGAGTCTTTGTTCGATCAACTTTCAATAACTCTGCTTTGAGCCATTGGTACTGAGGACTATATGTTACTGCATACTTGCAAGTAGCACAAGTAAGAGCTAAGACACGCTGACGCAGGCAATCAACAAGTAGAACAAGCCTAGAGTACTATCCTCACCAAACGAGGAGTATGAAGACAGAGAGATGATGTAAGCTGGGCCCCTCTGAATTGCATACCAAAGGGGAGACGTACTTTGCGATGCCATGTAAGGAGTCTGTAATCGATGCATGTAAGACTTAAACTCGTTGAATTCTCCCTGCACAACACATAGTTCCAGTTAACATTGAAAACCCATGAACAACGGAATTGCACAAGTGATGGGGAAAGTTTTCGCTCACAAAGGTTGGACCAGATTCAATATCATGATTGCCAGGAGTCCAAAGCCATGGCTGGTAGGCAGCACTACGCTCAATGAAACGTCCCCATGTATCCCATCTATTATTGTCGTAAAATGGATACTTATCCGCATAAGAACAGTCACCAACAAGAAGAACGGTTTGGCCTTTACTCTGTACATAATGCTCCACCGTAGCGTTGGAGTCGGCTGTCTGTCCAAGATCACCTGGAAAGAAGTAATGCATCAAAAAATGTTTTATCCATGAAATCAGATCCCCTTATAAATGGCAACCCACCTATCAATCCAAAAGTGTAGGGCATGTCAGGCCCACATTCCGGAGGCGTGGTGAATGAAAACTCGCGCATTACATTTCCCTCTCCAAGCTTGTAATAATATGTTGTATTATACTGGTTGCATACTCCATCCAGTCAATAAGAATCATAAGTCTCTGTTGCCTCATTCTTCAAGACCAGCAAATTAAAGAGGCACAAGCTGCTTTGGCAGAACTCACATAAGTAGTATACCTCTAGATTATCTAGCGTGCAATGATGTATAAAACCAGAAGTATAGTTATAAGCTGTGTATGTTGTTGTCAACTCTGCCATTGCTGTTAAGGAATAATTCTCTTTGTCTGTACCATAGTAAACGTTTGGAGATTCAACTTCATAAGGTGTTATCCATGAGACAATTACTGCTTTGCCGAAATAGTCGCCTTGTGTGATATGTACCTTTTAGCCAAAACGAGTCATGAGAAGAGTCAAAAAAATACACAAAGCTGAACTGCGGAGACTTATCAGAGTCTCATATGTCTTTACTGGAGCACCACATTCAACATGCTTATAGCCATTCTCACTCAAGACTGAAACGTATGAAGCACAGCAAGCCTCAAAAGCGCTATGGCTATGACTGATACTTGTTGTCTATGCTTGAAATGTATGGTGATGTTGGAACTGGCATGACTATCGGATGCCCCATCAGTTGGTTGAAGTTTCAAAGGAATTCAACCCACTGTGTAGAAGTTCCTTGTAAATTTGCACCATTCCGGTCTTATTTTATAAACATTTCTCGCTCCTCTCCTATAGTGAGAGCCATAACTTATGGGAGGTTTGGAAAGAATTTGATTAGCAAGGATTATACTAGCACACAATCAGAAACCCTGGCAGGTAACAAGCTAAGTCATAAACATTGACAGTCTAGTAATTGAGTCTTCCCATTCTTGAACACAGGGTATCTGGGCAAAAGACCGGGCACACACAGATTTTACTCCATCATCTGCGTCAAACAAGGGGCCTTAAAGCTTACCAACTGCCCCATTTCTTGCATACATACATGCCCTGCTTATCAAAGCTAGCCTTTATTAAACATCCTTTATCTGCTCATACTAGAAATTGTCTTCCACTGTAAAGATGAAGCTCAATGTATCAAAGCTAATATCAAGATTTACTCCATGGAAAAAATTAAATTGGAGATGGACTTTAACTCTTCCTGTGAAAGGTCAGAGAGACAACAAAAGCAAGCAGAGAAGAGAAGGGCACCTGCTGAGGGGCATTGAAGCCAGGAGGGACTTGGAAGACATCAGCGTCCAGTGGCATGTCGACAGAGGCCTCGAGAGAACGAACATAGAGGCTGGTATGGCTGCCGCTAATCGCCCATGGAGCGCCTGAGGAGGTGTGGATATGCCAGCAGCTCCAAATCAACAGCAACGTCGACACCACAAAGGAAGCAGCAACAGCGGCGCTGCATCTTGCCATGATACGCCAAGCTTCACTTTAATTCGCCAAGAGGTTGTAAACCATGCCCAAAAACCCGGAGAGAGAGAGAGAGAGACGCAAAGAACTTCTGGCATATATCCTGGCTGAAATAGCGGATCCAAAAAGAAAAGCGCGCGCGCTTGACAAAGTTGAAAGCTCAGGGATATTCCTACGGAAACGGATCTCTTTAATTTTAGTAAGATGCCTGGAAAGTTCAAACGCATGGAAATTACAGCAGGGTCGGTCTCGTGCGGGGTTAGCCAGGGGGAATCTATGGCTCAAATTTGGGGGCACGAAGCGGTTTTGATCTCAGCCGTCCGATCGCATGGTGGACTAGGGGTGAACTTGGGGCAAAAGTGGTGCCCCTAGTTCACCCTCCTCGTGGGGGTGTGGGTCGAACCCAAGACCTTTCGGTTGTCACACGAATGCCCTACTACCACGCTAGCGTACGTCGTTGCCCATGTTGGCATGGCACACAATCACGCCCTACTTTACCCACCCCTAGTTCACCCTTAGTTCACCCCTAGTTCACCGGATGATCCGACAACAAAGATTAAAGCCGCCTCCCCCCTCCAAATTTAGGCCATGGATCCCCTTTGAGCCCTACGTCTTGCCTCTAGACTCGTCTTGCGCACATGTAACCTGAGAGCAATAGTTGTTCATGTGAGAGGAACCCCACCCCAAGAGCGAAATTCTCTGAGACGCGACGACAAACTACATCCCTAGTCCTACTTTTAAGGGCATGTTCAAACTGCATGTAATCTCTTTCATCCATCTTCGTTTTTTGGCTCTCTGTCATTCACACTAGCACCTCTGCCAGCGGATACAAAACAGTGGATCACTGCCAGACTGTTTTGACAGCTACAACCACTCAAGGGCTAGTAACATTCAGAGTATCCGTGGTGAAAAGAATCTTGGAGAGACAATCACATTTTGAATGTTGCGGCTCATTTCATAATACATGTGCAAACCCTTTCAAAGCATAGTGTGTAACATTCAATGGCCTAGTAACTTGTGTGTAGCGGAAAATAGCATAAACATAGTGAGCATTTCATTATAATAGATTCCTAATGAGCATAGCAAGAGTGCTTGGATGGAGAGAGCACAAAAAGCATAACACCTAGTTAGATAGGCATGAACAATACTTCAAAAGAGAGAAAAATTAAGCTATTGAAAACAGTTGAGGACTGGATTTACATGGAGCCGTCCCCCCTCCAAAAGGCTTTGTACTATAGGTTTCCCCCATCAAGAGAGACATTTTAGAATACAATACTTTGTGTTCCTTCAATAACTTGCTGGTGCAATGAAGATGTAAGCTTCAAGCACCATGCACACACTTATAAAACACAACATCAATTTCCTCACGGTCTCAGACCCAAGACCTCACACACCTTCGAAGATGGTGAGAGCTAGCGGGGTATGAGAGTAGCTTGAGAGGAAGAAGGAGTATTCTTACGAGAAAGAAGTATATCTCCTCACATAATCACTCATAAAAGCTTAGCATAGCTTAGTAATTAGCATGGTAGAAGAAATAAGCATGCATTGAAGCTTGGCTCTTGGTTGGATTTGCATCACAAAGCCAAGAGTTGTTGGTGTAGGCCTCCCTTCTCACAAGCTTGGAGTAGATGATGAGCTTTCCATTAAATCTTGACAGGGAGAGAGAGTCTTCTTCGCTTCCCACATGAGATTGTGTGAGTGTGTGTGTGATAGTGCCTTGCCAAAATCAGCCCCCCCTCTCTCTTGGTCAACCCCTCATGATTTTTACTCATGCTGGCACCCCATTTGACCCTGCAAAGCTTATCCAATGATAATTTAAGAAGCATAAGTGATAGCCTTGTGACATGTGTCCCCTTTCCCCTTTTGTGAGAGCTTTAGGTATTTATTAATGCAATTAAACTCTCATTGGATCCCTTAGTCTTCTGGCCAATAGGAATCAGGCAAGCCATTGGGCTGTTGAATGCTCATTGGACCCCTTGGGAGACTGTCCAATAGTCTTTTGGAAAGCTTAATTTCTATTGGTCTTTTATCAAGTGTTTTTAAATGAATTAAACTAAATATACTCTAGCTTAATTCTCATTGGTCCACCTCTATGGCCATCCAATAGGAATTGAATGCATCTTGGGGGCAACTGGGCTAGGGGACTGACATGTGTCCCCTATTCCCTTTGTGTAAAAGGAGCTTGCTAGAGTGTGTGTGTGTGTGTTTCTCTCTCATCCCCTACAAGAAAGGCTCGCCTCCTCCAAGATAGGGATGTGGGAAGACTGTCTTCCCACAAGCACCCAATTTGCCCTATGTTTTGACCATTGGACCTAACCTTTGAATTTTGGCACCTTAGCATTTTGGAAGTCTGAAAGGGTTGAACCTTAGGGTCTTTGAAGCCCATTGTTTGCACATTTCTCTTTTGCAGATGGCCCCCCCTTTGGATCCCTGTTTTCCCTCCTTTGGATCCTTACTGTTACCGGTCTGCCAGCTTAACCAATATTGTAGCTTTTTCTCCCTTGGTACTTCCCCATATTAAATGATCAGTTTAACATGAGAAAATCATTTAGAAGAATTAGATATTAGTTATTATGACATTACCTCTCTCTTGAAATTATAGTCGCCCTCAACTATGGGGTAGAGAAGATAAAGCCTATTCATTAGTCCTTTTTCTAGCGGGTAGAGGATCCCTATCTTACCCTACGGCATCGTTCCAGAATGGATGACTAATCCATTTGGCGCTTGAGAGCCTAAGCTGCCACAAGCATGTTTGCGCATTAGTCCTATCAATCTTCCATAGTAGAGTGACAAGCTCTACTTGGTGTTTGGAAGACGTCGTCTCTGCAAACTTGATCATAAGCATGGATACTACTTAACATTTGTCCACAATAAAGAAAAAGAGAGTCTTGTAAGACAAAAACTTTGTTCATTTTAAACATTTGTACATTTGCTTACTCTAGCGAAGCATTTGTACATTGCTTACTCTAGGGAAGCATTTTAAGCAACACGGTTTAGATTATCCTTTAATTGTACGCCTTGCATCCATCTAGCATCTTCAAAAGGATAGTTCTTAAACTTAATAAGATACCATCGGATAATCTTACCGCCTCTTAATACCTTGTCTTCATGTCGGAGAATGGGCTCGGGCTGCAGCACCTCTTCTTGGTCCTTGATGTCCGATGGGTCTTCAATAGTTGGTTCTTGAGGTGGCTCTCCTTTGTAAGGCTTTAGTAGGCTCACGTGAAAAGCATTGTGTATGAGCCAATGACTCGGCAACTTGAGTTGATAGGCCATCTCATTGATTGGTCTCAGAACCTGGAAGGGACCATAGTACCTTTTTGCTAGCTTAGCATCGTACTTTTGGTGTCCCGTAGGATTCTTGCCTATCGTGTGCCTTAAACGAGCCTTGGGAAATTTAAGCAAGACCCAATCATTTTCTTTAAAGGTTTGGGCTCTTCCGTGCTTATCAGCAGCCTTTTTCCTTTGTTGTGAGATAGAGATGGCATCCTTAATCTTTTGGAAAGATTCTTGTAGGTCTCGGCTATACTCATTTGCAGAGCGAAGATCTTCCCGTGTACTTTAAGTAGCATGGGACTTTTGGATCTTCCCTCAATTACCTTAAAAGGTTCCTTTCCCGTGGAGGCATGTACACCATTATTGTAGGCATACTCCACTAAGGGCAAGTACTTCTCCCATTGGGACCTTTGATCTACTCCGTTATGTAGGCTTTTAGTAGATCAAGAATTGTTAGGTTAGCTATTTCACTTTGGCCATCTGTTTGCGGGTGATAGGCCGAATAGAAGTTTAGCCTTGTGCCTAAATTCTCAAAGAGACCCTTCCAAAATTATTGGTCAGTTTAGGATCTCTATCCGACACTATGGACATTGGCAAGCCATGGTACTTGAAGATTTGTGATATGAAGAGGGTTGCCATTTGATGGGCTTTGATAGTCTTTTTGATAGGTATAAAATGAGCTTGTTTGCTGAACCTGTCTACTATCGTCCATATTCCCGTATTCCCATGGATAGGCTTAGGCAATCCAAAGATAAAATCCATGGATATGCTCTCCCATGGTGAATTAGGGATTGGCAAAGGTTGAAGCAATTCAGGTTGCTTCCCTCTATCAAACTTTGTCTTTTGACATACCACACATTTAGATACTCTTTTATGTTTGCTTTCATGGCAGGCCAATAGAAACATGTTTCAATCCCTTTTAGGGTAGATTGAATCCCTCTATGCCCCGCATAAGGAGGAGCATGAGATTCATACATTACTTTCTCACGTAGTGAATTAGTAACGCATAGTCTATTGCCATAGAGACAATAACCATCTTGTAAAGTAAATGGTTCCTCTTTCTTCCCTAGTGCAAGGGCTGAAATTACATCTCTAAAATCGGGATCAATAGCGTACTCATCTATCATAGAAGATAGATAATTGTGAGTTGCTATGAAAAGCAAATTCACTCTTGGCCGTCTTGAGAGTGCATCAGCTACTTGATTATGCTTGCCAGCAACGTGAGCAATATGAAAATGAAATTGCGAAAGGAAATTCTCCCACCTCTTTTGTTTGTCGGAGAGCTTGGTTTGCGTCATGAAGTACTAAAGGATTTGGTGATCCGTTTGTAGGAGTCCCCAATAAATAGTGCTTCCACAAGTCTAAGGCATGTAGAATTGCGAGGAGTTACTTTTCATATATGCCTAGAGCTTGCTCAACAGGGTCGAGTCTTTGACTTTCATAGGCTATGGTGTGCCCTTCTTGGATCAAAACAGCTCCAAGGCAATCACCACAAGTGTCACATTGGACCTTAAATGGCTTTGAGAGTTCTGGCAGTGTAAGCACAGGTTGAGAGATAAGCTTTTTGAAAGCACTGTTCTCCTTGGCAGACCATGTATACCTAACGTTTTTCTTTGTTAGATCATGTAATGGTCCCACGATTTGTGAGAACTTTTCTATGAAGCGTCTATAGTATGCACACATACCTATAAAGATTCTTAGTTCATGAAGATTCCTTGGATTAGGCCATCCTTTTATTACCTCTACTTTGATGGATCCATTTGGATGTCATCTTGAGAGAAAACGTGACCTAAATACTGGATCTCTTGTAAAAAAAAAAAATCACTTTTCTTTCAATTAATATAAAGTTTATTCTTTTGTAAGACTTGAAATATTATGTGGAGGTGTTGCTTGTGTTTGTCTAGTGAATTAGAGTAGATGATGATATCATCAAAGAACACTCCAGTAAAGGTTTAGTGAGGCCTGAATAGCTTCTCCATCAAGCGGTTGAATGTAGATGGTGCATTGATCAAGCCAAAAGGCATGACAATGTATTCGTAAAGACCAAACGTAGTGTGAAATGCGGTCTTTACAATGTCTTGATCAACTATGCTTATTTGATGGTAGCCACTTTTTAGGTCAATCCTACTGAAGTAGGTTGACCCTTGCAGCTTATCAAATAGGTCTTCTATCCATGGAACGAGAAACCTATTTTTTATAGTGATCCTATTTAGTGCTCTATAGTTGACACACATACGATATGTGTCGTCTTTCTTTTGCACTAATAACACGGGTGAACAAAATGGAGATGAGCTAGGCCTAACCATGCTCTTCTCAAGTACCTCATGCACTTGCCGCATAATCTCCTCTTGTTGAGCTTGAGAAACTCTATAAGGAGGTTTATTAAGCGGTGAACTTCCTGGAAGAAGTTCAATTGCATGGTCATCATTGCCTCATTTAGGAGGTAGTTCACAAGGGATTTCGTCAATAAAAACATCTTGAAATCCCTTGAGAAAATTGGATAACTCTAAATCCTTGTGATTGTTTATATTTTCTTTTGCTAAAGCATTAGGTTCATTTTGAGAATCTTTAACAAAAATCATGTACATGGAAATAGAGCTCTTTATTGACTTATTGAAAGCTTGCGCATGTACAATGGGTATGGTGTTACCCAACTCCTTAGCATCGATGTACATATCTTTTTCCCTGAACCTAAAATAGATTTGCCTTTCAGGGAATTTAACATTGGTAGCCATGCAATCAAACCATGGCGCCCCTAGGATTACATCCTCATGCTTGAGAGAGATAAAGAAGTCCTCTTTGTCCACATAGCTTTGGACATGGAGCCTCAATTTCCCAATTAACGGAGTGACTGAAGCTTCTTGCCCCTTGAAAGCACCATCAGCGGGTAGGACATCTCCCATCTCATAGGCTTGGATGCCTAGCTTGGTGGCCAACTCTGTGGATATGAAATTGTGAGTAGAACTAGGGTCAAAGAGAATAAAAGCATCATGTTCTCTTACCTTTCCCCAAGCATGGCATAAAGGAGATCCTTTGTGGTGAGCATCCTCTTCTTGGATTTTGACCAAGGTAGCTCTAGGAGGCTCATTTCGTGTATTCTTGTGCGGGCAAGCACGACGATAAGCATGCCCTTGCTCCCCGCACTTGAAACATCGGTTATCTTTACGATAACGCTCAAGCTCTTCAAGAGAGAGTTTATTTTTGCCTTTATAAACTCCCTTTTTCTTAGCTTTGTTGTTATTGGCGTTGCCTTTAGGAGACTTTTGGACATTGTCCTTCCCCGTAGGCTCATTGTTACGGTCCTTGTTCTCCATGGGCTTAAGATTTCTCTTAGCCCCTGGTTGGAAATTGATTTGTGAAGCCACCATGGTATGGTGTATGACCTCAAATATGGTGCGTGGTCTTTGGGATTTGACATACTTTGCAATATCTTCAGTTAAGCTCGCACAAAATTGTTGTTTTTGCTCTCCAAAATCCATCTTTTTAAGACAGTGGCTTAGTCCCAAAACTTGTCTACATATTTGTGGATAGATTCGTAGGGAGAGAGCTTCAAGCTACACAATTCGGTGAGTGCTTTGTCTTAGGCATCGGTAGCCAAAAATTGCTTCATGATGGAAGCTCTTAACGCTTTCCATGTTCGTGGAGCTTCACCGTTTTCTCGTAGGCTAGACCGCCATTGCCTGGCGGACTTTTGAAAATGAATAGCTACATGGTGTAGCTTAGAGGACTCTGTGAAGCCCTCATCTCCAAACGCCGCATCGACTTGTTGGATAAAAGCCAAGACTTTGTCTGTAGCACCAAAGGTGCCATCGTAGGTGAGGAACGAGATGTTCTTTTCTCCCTCTTTGAACTTCTTGAGCTTGGACGACCTCTTCCACACGGCATAGGGTTTCCTATGGCCTCTTCTTTTTGGTGGTTTGAAAGTTGCACCATCACTTTCTTCAGAGGAGGAAGAATCTGAGGAGGATGGAGAAGAGGGTGACCTCTTTCTCGCTTTTTTCTTCCGTTGATCTTCCTTGTCTGCACCATCACTTTCTTCATAAGAGGAAGAGGATGAAGAAGATGGAGAAGAGTGTGACCTCTTTCTCGCCTTTTTCTTCTCTTGTTTTCTGTCATCCCTCTTTGAATTATGGTGTGGAGAAGTGTGCAATGGTCTTCTCCGTTTAGGGGGTGTTGGAGAGCATTTTGCCCACCATCTTCGTGGAGCCATCTCCGCCGAGGTGGCAGAAGACTCACTTTTTTCTCGTTCTTTTGGTGGGGGCTCTTGAGTTCTCCTTTTGAAGGAGATGCATCATCAAGTAGTAGATTTTTGAGCCCTTCGTACGGATCCTCTTCTCCTTCCCGAATCAGAGAGAGGACTCTTTTGGAAGTCTCACAAGGAGGCTTCCTAGTTACTCTCTCTTCTTGGTGGAGATTTTGGAGAATCACATGAGCAAAAGCTGCCTTTGCACTTCACTTTAGAGGGATGGATTGCCCATGGCTTGTTGAAGCCTAGCAACAAGGTAGTTAACAAGCAAAGGGGCATCATTAGTAGCCTGCTCATTAGCAAAATCAAAGCTATCAACATTAATTTCACTCTCTTTACTATTGTCAGCCATTCTAACAACTTTCAGGTGTAAAATTTTTTAGGTGTACTTTGGCACTTCAAGCCCTAGTTGCTACTCCTATTTACCCCAACTTTCCTATCAA
Organism: Adiantum capillus-veneris; assembly: GCF_014529385.1. NCBI lineage: Eukaryota > Viridiplantae > Streptophyta > Polypodiopsida > Polypodiales > Pteridaceae > Adiantum > Adiantum capillus-veneris. The sequence goes on along the minus strand of NC_140952.1, from coordinate 9,213,317 downwards.
TTGGTTCTACTCATCCGCTCATGTTCCATAACAAAAGCCGAGGCGACATCTCATAGTCGTCCTCGAGTATGGGATAGAGAAGATAAAGTCTTAGTCATTAGTCTATATTGCTTAGCAGGTAGAGGATCCTTTTTTACCCTACGAAATCATTCCAGAATGGATGACTAATCCATGCGGTGCTTGGGATGCTCAGCTCCTGCAAGCATGCCTGCTCTTTAGTCCATATCATAGTTCCAAGCAGAGTGACAAATTCTACTTGATGTTTGAGAAACGTCATCATCACGAACATGATTTTAAGCATGCATACTACTTAAATTTGTGCACAATAAAAAGAGTACTAGTCTTATAAGACAAAAACATCGTTCAATTTAAAAAAACATTCTCATTGCTTACTCTAGTGTAGCATTATAATCATTGACAAGGTTCATACTATCCTTAAGATGTGTTCCTTGCATCCATCTAGCATCTTCAATAGGATAACTTTTGAACTTAATAAGATACCATCGGATAATCTTACCATGTCTTAGTAACTTGTCTTCATGTCGAAGGATGGATTCGGGCTGGAGCACCTCTTCTTGATCCTCGATCTCAAGTGGGTCCTCAATTATTGGTTCTCTTGGTGGCTCTCCTTCGTAAGGCTTAAGTAGGCTCACATGAAAAGCATTGTGTATGAGCCAATGATTGGGAAACTTTAGTTGATAGTCCATCTCATTGATTGGTTTTAGGATTTGAAAAGGACCATAGTATCTTTTTTCTATCTTAGCATAATACTTTTAGTGGCCCGCAAGATTTTTTCCCGTCGTTTGCCTCAATCAAGTCTTGGGAAACTTGAGTAGGACCCAAGCATTTTCTTTGAAAGTTAGGACCCTTATGTGCTTGTTAGCAGCATCTTTTTACCTTTGTTGAGAGATGGATATAGCCTCCTTAATCTTTTGGAAAGATTCTTGTACGTCTCGGCCATACTCATCGGTAGCGAAGATCTTTCCATGTACTTTACGTAGCAAGCGCCTTTTAGGTCCTCCCTCAATGATCTTGAAAGATGCCCTTCATGTAGAAGTATGGACACTGTTATTGTACGCATACTCTACAAGGGGTAGGTACTTCTCCAATTGTGAGCGTTGATCTACTTCTGTAACATAGGTCTTGAGTAGATCTAGAATTGTAAGGTTAGCTATTGTTACCATATACATGTGGTAGTGATGTGTGTGAACACGCTAGGACCGCCGGGGCATTTTTTCCCTCTTTAGGAGGTTTTTTCCCCCGTGCATTGTATATACGCCCATCACTCTAGGGCTATCTATCTTTCCATTGCACACTAAGTAACACACTCTCTATTGTGTGCCTTGAGCTTCCTTTGTCTTCTCCAAGCTGTGTGTGTTTCTCTGCAACCCTAATTCCAACAATTGGTATCAGATTAGGTCACGTCCTTCCGGGCTTAGTCGCCAACCGCTCCAGCACACGCCTGCTCACCTTATTCGATTTCAGTGAGCTTTGGCGAGCGTTCGCAGGTCGACAAAAATTTTGGGAAAGCTCAGAGAGCTTGGTCTGCTCAGAATTTTGATTTGGGCTCATTTCGGCCTCCGTTTCCACTACAGGCAGTATTGCACAAGCTATTTCGTCATTTTGTACAGAATTTCTGTCAGTGCCGTTTTTTGCATAACAGGTGCCTTACAGTCTTCTACGGTTTGTGCTATATAGCACAGGTTGTTCCCACTCCGTTTCTCCTATTTTCGGGCAGTTTTCACATCAGGTGCAGCATTTACCATGGCTGACAACAACAACACAGATGTGTTCAAGATGTTTGCTGCTGAGGACAGGTTGGATGGGGACAACTAACCTATGTGGGCTTATATGATGCAACATGTTCTTGTGTCAAAGGGTGTCTGGAACATTGTGCAGGGCATTGATGTACGTCCTGGTTCTGAGGATGTAGGCGACGTTGAGGATGTTGCAGGTCTTGCAGCAAGGATTGCAACTGTTAGAGTTGTTTTGCCTACGGCGAAACAAGCTCGTTGGGATGTTAAGGATGCGCAGGCTCATGCATTGATTGCGTTGTCTGTGAAGCGCACCATTGTTCCTCACATCCGTTCTGCAAAATCTGCAAAACAGGCTTGGGATATTCTAGCAGGTCTTTATGCAAGCCGCAATGAGGCTAAAATTGCTTTGCTGCGTAAAGAGCTGGAGTCGAAGATTATGCATGAGGAAGATGATATGGACACTTTCCTTGCTAGTGTCAAGGATATCAATGAGCAGCTTATTTCTGCAAGTGAAGTCATTTCAGACAGTTCCCTTGTGCAGACGGTTCTTGGAGACTGATGACCCAAGGAAATCCTGAAGTTGTCAAGTTTGATGCATTATGCACATTGCTGTTGCAAGAGTCACTTTCTAGAAAAAACAGGACTAGGCAGCGTGCAGTTGAACAGGCCTTTATTGCTTCTCAAAGAAAGGGTGGTAACAGTAATGCAGCCACTTCTTATGGTTCTGCTGCGAGTGGCAAAAATTATGTTCCTAATGCTTCTGTTGGCAGTACTTCGTCTGGCAATTCTGGTGATAAGGGCAAAAAGAAGATGCGTTGCCATTATTGTAAAGCCAATGATCACTCGATCAAGTCGTGTCCTAAGTTGAAGTCCAAAGAGGCTAAGAAGAAAGAGAGTGGTCCCACTGCAAATGCTGGTTCCACTACAAATGCAGCCATTGTTGAGTCTTCTGTGAAAGGAGACTGTGTTGCTGATGTTGATGCAGAATGGGCTTTTAGCGCAGAGTGCACTTACAATCCTGTAGTCCATGATGCATGCTTATCGGTTGCTGCAGATTCACATGTGTGGTATTTTGACAGTGGTGCTACAAAGCACATTACCTCACATCGTGAATTGTTTACCTCTCTCAAGTTTACATGATGTTGAGGAGCCTCTGTCTTTTGATGAAGCACAGAATTCAGAAAATTGGATGGTTGCCATGCAATCAGAATATGATGCACTTATAGAAAATGACACATGGAATTTATGTGATTTTCCTCCTGGCAAAAAGGCCATTGGTACAAAGTGGGTTTACAAGTTGAAACGCAAACCGGATGGTGAGATCGATCGCCATAAGGCTCGACTTGTTGCAAAGGGTTATGCACAACAAAAAGGCATAGATTATGAAGAGACTTTTGCTCCCACTTGTCGTATGACTACTGTGCATTTTCTATGTGCATTGGCAGCTCATTTTGGTTGGGATGTACATCAATCAGACATTGTTACTGCTTTCTTGAATGGTGACATATTTGAGGAAGTTTATGTAACGCAGCCTCGCGGTTTTGTCATAAAAGGACAAGAGGACAAAGTGTGCAAATGTAACAAGGCTTTGTATGGGTTGAAGCAATCTCCTCGTGCTTGGTATGAGAAAGCTGACACTCATTTGGTCAAACAAGGCTTTCGTAACAGTCCAACAGAAAGCACATTGTATGTAAAGCGTGAGGGTGATGTATTTCTCATCGTGGTTCTTTATGTTGATGATTTGCTGATCACTGGACCAAATGAGAGACATCTTGCTGAATTTAAGGCTGATTTGAATGCTACTTTCAAGATGAAAGATTTGGGGCTGTTGCATCATTACTTGGGTATACAGTTTAAGCAGTGTGATGGTGGTATTGCCTTGTGTCAGAAAAGTTACATAGAGACATTGCTATGTAAGTTTGGACTTGAGGATTGCAAACCTATTGCCACTCCCATGGAAACAGGTTTGAAGTTGAGTCTACATGATGCTGGCGATCCTGCTGATGTCACTCTTTACCAAACTGCTGTTGGCTACCTCATTTATGTATGCAACACGAGGCCAGATATTCAGTTTGCAGTCTCACAGGTCAGCAGATTTATGCATAGCCCAGGGTCTAAGCAATGGCAGGCTGTCAATAGGATTTTCCGCTACCTTAGTGGCACTTTAAATCTTGGCTTGTTTTATCCCAAGGGGGGATCATTGCCGCCAGACTTACATGCTTTTTCGGACTCAGATTGGGCTGGTTGTTTTGACATACGAGTGTCCACAAGTGGTTTTTGTTTCATGCTTGGCAGTTCATGTATATCATGGTTGAGCAAGAAGCAACCTACTGTGGCCACTTCGAGTTGTGAGGCTGAGTACAGGGCAGTCTTCATAGCTACGGTTGAGTGTGTATGGCTCAGACGCCTTATGGTTGATTTGGGTGTTGGACAGGACACTGCCAACACTATCTACACTGACAGTCAGAGCGCATTGGAAGTTGCGAGGAACCCAGTTTTTCATGCTCGCACAAAGCACATTGAGGTGCATTACCACTATGTCAAGGAGAGGCTCTCAGCAAGAGAGATCAGCTTGGCTTATGTGCCAACACATGACAACCTTGCAGATCTTTTCACAAAGGCATTGTCTTGTGAGAAGCTTGAAGCTTTCCGCAAAGCTTTGGGCTTACTCCCGTTTGTGGACTGATCCTGTCCTCAGGGCATGGCACTTCCCTTTACTCATGTGCCAGCTCTCATTCACCGCATCACTCCAGGGGGGATTTGTTACCATATACTTGTGGTAGTGATGTGTGTGAACACGCTAGGACCGCCGGGGCATTTTTTCCCTCTTTAGGAGGTTTTTTCCCCCGTGCATTGTATATACGCCCATCACTCTAGGGCTATCTATCTTTCCATTGCACACTAAGTAACACACTCTCTATTGTGTGCCTTGAGCTTCCTTTGTCTTCTCCAAGCTGTGTGTGTTTCTCTGCAACCCTAATTCCAATAGCTATTTCACATTGGCCATCCATCTGTGGGTGATAGGCCGAAGAGGAATTTAGCCTAGTACCTAGATTTTCAAGGAGACCCTTCCAAAAATTACTGGTCATTCAAGGATCTCTATCTGAAACTATGGGTGTTGGTAAGGCATGGTGTTTGAAAATCTATGATATGAAGAGGGTGTCCATTTGATGTGCCTTAATAGTCTTTTTAACATGTATGAAATGTGCTTGTTTACTAAACTTTTTGACTATTGTCCATATTCCCGTATTTCCATGGATAGACTTGGATAATCCAAAGATAAAATCCATGGATATACTCTCCCATGGTGAATTAGGATTGGCAATGGCTGGAGTAATCTAGGTTGCTTCCCTCTATCATACTTGGTCTTTTGACATACCACACATTTTGAAACATACTCTTGTATGTCTATTTTCATGGTAGGCCAATACAAATATGTCTCTACTCCTCAAGAGCGTGTTGAATCCCTTGATGCCTCGCATAGGGAGGAGCATGGGATACATACATTACTTTCTCATGAATGGAGTTAGTAACACATAGCCTATTGCCATGGAGAAGATAACCATCCTGGAAGGTGAATGTTTCTTCTTTCTTCCCTAAGGCAATGGCTGACATTGTATCCTTGAAATCAGGGTCAGTAGCATACTCATCTATCATAGAAGATAGATCATTGTGAGTTGCTATAGGCACTGCATTTACTTTTGGTCATCGTGATAGTGCATCGGCTACTTGATTGAGCTTGCTAGCAATATGAGAAATATGAAAATTATATTGCGAAAGAAAATTTGCCCACCTCATTTGATTGTCCAAAAGCTTGGTTTGTGTTATGAGTACTTCAAACTTTGGTGATTTGTTCGTAGGATGAATGGAGTCCCCGAAAGATAACGCTTCCATGTGTCAAGGACATGTAGAAGAAATAGTAGCTCCTTTTCATATATGCCCAACAATCGCTCATCAGAATTCAGTCTTCGACTCTCGTATGTTATGGCATGCCATTCTTGAAGCAAAACTGCTCCAAGGAAACCTCCACAAGCATCACATTGGACCTCAAATGGTTTTGAGAGATCTGGAAGTGTAAGTACAGATTGAGAGGTAAGCTTCTCTTTGAGCTTCTCAAAAGCACTTTTCTCTTTTGCAGTCCATGAACACTTAACGTTCTTCTTTGTTAAGTCATGTAATGGTCTTGCTATTTGTGATAATTTTTCTATGAAGCGTCTATAGTATGCACACATACCAATAAAGCTTTGTAGCTCATGTAGATTCCTTGGGTTAGGCCATCCTTTTATTACCTCTAACTTTGGTGGATCCATATGGATACCATCTTGAGAGATAATGTGACCTAAGTATTGAATCTCTTGAAGGAAACATTCACTCTTGTTTTGATTAATGAAAAGTTTATTCTCCCTCAAAGCTTGATTACGTGGAGATGTTGCGTATGCTCCTCGAGAGAATTGGAGTAGATGAAATCTTCAAATAATACTCCAATGAACTTGGGTAGGGCCTAAAAAATTTCTCCTTTAAGTGGTTGAATGCGGCTGAAGGATTTGTCAAGCCAAAAGGCATGACAAGATATTCATAAGGACCAGATGTTGTGCAAAAAGCGGTCTTTACAATATATTCATTCACTATCTTTATTTGATGATAGCCACTTTTAAGGTCAATCCTACTGAAGTAGGTAGAGCCTTGCAGCTTATCAAACAGATCCTCTACTCGTGGTATGGGAAACCTATTTTTGATAATAATTCAATTTAGTGCTCTATACTCAACACACATACGTTATGTGCCGTCTTTCTTTTGCACTAATAGGATGGGTGAACAAAAGGGAGAGGAACTAGGCCTCACCATCCCCTTATCCACCAGTTCATGTACTTGCCTCATAATGTCCTCTTGTTGAGCTTGGGAAACTCAATAAGGAGGTTTACTAGGCGGTGAGCTCCCAGGTAGGAGCTCTATTCTATGGTCATCATCCCCTCGTTTTGGAGGTAACTCCATAGTGATGTCATTGATAAAAACATCTTAGAATCTATTTAGAAAACTAGACAACTCTAATTCCTCTTGATTTCTACCACTTTGATTTGGTGTAAAACATTAGGATCAATTATGGACTCTTTGACAAAAATCATATACGCAAAAACTGAGCTTTTCATTGACTTATCAAAAGCAGGTGAATTTACAAGAGGTATAGTACAACCCGACTCATTAGCATCTATATACATGTTCTTTTCCCTGTAGGTGAAATAAATTCTCCTTTCAAGAAACTTCATATTGGCCGCAAACCATGGTGCCCCTAGGATAACATCCTCATGTTGGAGAGGGGAGATGAAAAATTCCTCTTTGTCGATGTAGCTTTGGACATGAAGCCTCAGTTTCCCAATCAAGGGAGTAATAGAGGCTTGTTTGATGGACTGGATCCGGTGAGTGTTGCTTTCCCCCCTTGCATATTAAAACGTTGCAAGACCTTGTGAATATACTCTTCGTGCAAAATTTCAAGTATACCATGTTTGTGACCTCTCTTGATATGCATACCAAGAAAGTGATGAGCTTCGTCCAAACATTTCATAGCAACTTGATTGCTTAAGGCATCCTTGAGAAGTGCAATCTCATCTTTTGACTTCCTGGCTATGAGCATATCATCCACGTACAAAATCAGAATGATGTGGGAACCATCGTTCAACCTCTTTGTGTACAAGCATTGATCCTCTTGGCTTCGTATGTAACCGTGGTACTAAATGTACGTATCAAACTTGATGTAGCATTGCCTTGAGCCTTGCTTTAATCCATACAAAGCTTTCTCGAGTCTACACACCAGTTCTACCTGTTCGAGAGGGGGAATGGGGGAACACACCCGGCACACAAAAAGACTACCTCTCTATAGCCCACGGCGTACACATCACCCCAATCCACTAGAGTTCACCTTCCAAACTCCCGACACATGCTGGCTGGCCATTGCCTGCACACACATCGATGCACAAACACACACACTCAACTACCCACGCATTTCAAGGCTCATTTCGAGCCACACACCACTGCCACACATGAAACCACACTCTTACTTCCATTCTGCACATAAAGAAGGGGCCTGGGGGGCACACACATCCGCACTGGCACTGCACACACAAGCATAAGAAGTAGAGAAGGAGAGGCAGGGGAAACAACGCGAGAGAAAACACCATAGAAGCTTCACCACTGCTCAAACACCATTTACAAATCTTTTATATCAAACGGAGCACCCATATGGTCGCCAGGCAAGAGAACACACACTTTTGGCTTTGCAGACACACACCTCTACACAAAAAGCCCTTTACTTGCTTTCAAAAAACCTCTCGAACCAAAAGCCTCCTGGCAAAAATCATGAAAAATGGCTTATATAGGGGGTGCTCTTTCAATTTTTGGCATATGCAACTCCATAAAGCCATCTAGCACTCTTTTTGGCAACTTTGGAAGAGATTACAACCACCTTGTATCTACTCTTTTGATCTCCTCCCTTTGCTTGTGCTTGAGAAGGGGGTGCACTAGCGATGTCCCTAGTGCCCCTTGGCATTTTGTATTTTTTAATCTTTATTTTCCTTCATTTCCACCTTTAGACTACCTTTGATTTGGCTCATCTTTGGTCGGCTTTGGCTTTTGACCACCCATTTGACTGCCCTTGTCCACCCTCTTTGTCCGCTTGACCTTGGAGCTTCCCAGATTGCCCAATCTCCATTCTCTACCCCCTCTCTCACATCCCCCCCCCCCCCCCCCCCCCCCCCCCCCCCCCTCTCTCTCTCTCTCTCTCTCTCTCTCTCTCTCTTATGGCCCTTCTTATGGCAAGATGAAGCCCGGGTCCCAAAGACGAAGCCCTGGAATGGCATCACGGATGTCGAGTATCCTGTTCTCCTCTCTCTCTCTCTCTCTCTCTCTCTCTCTTTCTCTCACAAATTGGCTCTCTCACTCTCTTGCTCGCTCTCTTTTTTTTCCGAGAAATCTCTCTCTCTCTCTCTCTCTCTCTCTCTCTCACACACACACACACACACACACACACACACACACACACACACTCGCTCACTTTCTCTCACAAATCGGCTCTCTCACTCTCTTGCTCACTCTTTTTTTCCCGAGAAATCTCTCTCTCTCTCTCTCTCTCTCTCTCTCACACACACACACACACACACACACACACACACACACACACACACACACACACACACACACACACACACACACACACACACACACACACACACACACACACATAGCTTAGTATCTCTCAATCAACTCAAGAGTATGTGTGTGAGCGGGGGATTGGAGAGTGGGGGGGGTTTGGTCGAAGGGCTCGGTGGGATCAAGCCCTTGCACACACCAAAGTGTGTGTGGGCTTAATATTTTTTTAAGAATTCGATTCCTACTGCATTGACGAACTGCTGAAGAGGACTGACGATGGTGTGTGGGTGTGTTTTCGGCCTACTGCTCGCTATGCTCGATTGCCCGACCTATCACCCTTACTACCCTTGTGTAGCGCTGTGTCAAGCTTAGCTGCCCCAATTCTGCCCAAGAGCTGCCCCAATTACAAGGGTCGCCTGCCTTTGAATGCTTTTGGTTGACTTTGACTACAAGCTCTCCTTGCTGCCGATTTGATTGGCTGCCCGTGCAAAGCTTCACAACTCCCTTTGTCTGCCCAACATGCTCACGATGATACCTTTAAATTCTTTATATTCAAAAATTTTGACTGCCTGTCCAAATCTCTCTCTGCCTCCCAAGCTTGCAACCAAGGCTAGAAAGATACATTTTTCCTACCCGAAGAAAATAAGGGCAAACTTGAAATTCTACTGGTTTCTAATTCAAAATTTGAAGCTTTTGCCAGTATTTACACTAAAACTTTTGTAAATTAGTCGGTTTTCTTCAAGGCAAGCTCAATATCCAATCGAGATTTTACGATTTTAGCTGGTTAAAATACATTGTACTCCGGTTTTTTTCTAACACTGCTTGCAACTCGATGTAGCCGTGACCTGCAAAGCTTCAAGCTCCCCCTATTCACAGTCAACCCGCTCCTAGATACTACTAAGATTCCCTACTTTGCAAAGGTTGCACCCAAGATTCCTCTGATTGCCTGCGCATTCCCTTAGCTTCCTTGCTCGGCTTGGGTTTGCTTCACGCGTTGGGTAGACGGAGATGCTGGGTGTACCTCCTGGGCTCTGATACCACTTGATGGATTGGATCCGGTGAGTGCAAGGGAGAGATGGAGAGAAGGGGAAGGGGATGAAGACAACATACACAATTCTGTTGGGTGGAGCTCTAGAGAGTGCAACTCTCTATTCTCCTTATTGTCAATATAACAAAAAGAATATACAAGAGGGCGAGCGCTTGACCATAATCGGCCACGGGGCCTTAAACCCAACATTGTTGTCCCTTGGAATCTCCATCGGCAGTCACAATATCTCCCATCTTGAAAGCTTGTATGCCTAGCTTATTGGCCAACTCCGTTGATATGAAGTTGTGAGTAGAGTGAGGTCAAAAATAATAAAGGCATTATACTCCATCACCTTTCCCCAAGCATAGGAAAGGGATGATCCTTTGCAATGAGTATCCTCTTTTGGAGATTCTACCATAGAAGCTCTAGGAGTCTCATTGCGTGCATTTCTTTTGGGACAAGAACGATAACCATGTGCTTGCTCCCCACACTTGAAACATTTATGATCCTTGGGAAAAGCCTCTAGCTCTTCAGGGAAGAGTTTATTTTTACCTTTGTAAACTCCTTTCTCCTTGGTCTTGTTGTTGTTGGATCTACCTTGGGAAGAGTTTTGAGCATTGTTCTTCCCTCTTGATTCATTTCCTTCTTTGTTTTCCATGGGCTTAGCATTCCTTTAAACCCCTTGTTGAAAATTGATGTGCAAAGCAACCATAGTGTGGTGGATGACTTCGATCATGGTCCTAGGCCTTTAAGAAACATACTCGGCCATTTCATCACGTAGTCCCGCACAAAATTGACGTTTTTGCTCGGCAAAGTCTATCTTTTGGAAGACTGTAGCTTTGAGATGTAAATCCCAAAACTTGTCCACATACTTGTGGATAGACTCGTTGGGGAGTAGCCTCAAGCTTCATCATTTAGTGAGGACTTTATCTTTGGCATCGCTTGCAAGAAATTGCTTCATGATGGAAACTTCTAGAGTTTTCCATGACTTTGGAGCTTCACCATTGCCATGGAGGCTAGCCCACCATTGTTGGGTAGACTTTTGGAAGTGCATAGCTACATGATGTAACTTGGGGGAGGACTCCGTGAAGCCCTCATCTCCAAAGGACGCATTGAATTTCTAGATAAAGGCCAAGACTTTGTCCATAGCACCAAAACTGCCATCATAGGTGATAAAAGAAATTCTCTTTCCTCCCTCCTTGAACTTCTTAAGATTGTATGACCTTTTCCAAGCAGCATAGGATTTGGGATGTCCTCTCCTCTTGTACTCTCTAGGAGAAAAACCGCTGCTTTCATCGGAAGAGGAGGAGAAAGATGATGAAGATGGAGAAGAGGATGACCTCTTTCTCGCCCTTTTCTTCTTTTGATTCCTCTCTTCTCTCTTAGAATGGCAAGGAGAAGGACTATATGACGATCTTTTCCTCTTGGGAGGAGTTGAGGATTGTCGAGACCGCCGTCTTTATGGAGCCACATCCTCCAAAGATTTTGGAGATTCTTTTTTGTCTCTTTCCTAGGGTTCCTCCTCTTCTCTCACCGGAGAGAGTCTTCTTTTGGAAGTCTCTACAAGAGGCTTCCTAAGCTCTCTCTCCTTATGGGGAGTTTGGAGAATCCCATGAGTGAGAAGTTGTTGATTAACTTTGGCTTGCAAAGCAGGGTTGCCCATAGCTTGTTGTTGCAACCTACTAACAAGATAGTTCACAAATATGGGGGCATTATTAGTAGCACCTTCATGTGCAAAACCAAAGTCCTCAATATTCATTCTACTCTTTTTATTATTGTAAGCCATGTTAACTAAACTTACGTATATGCTACCTTGTGCTTTGGAAACTCAAAACTATATTTGCTACTCTTCTTTGCTTTTGAAAATTAGCTCTCATGCAGTCATATCCGTGGTTTAGAGCATGTTGATTGCAAGAGTAGTGGAGAGGGTCTAACATTGCTCTGTTGATTATGGTTCCTATTGAGCTTGCTAGTAGCTCAATAATAGTTAAGCTAAAGGCAAGCCCAGAAAGACTCCATTATTAATTCTATAGTTCCCAATGGTGTACATCGAACTAAGTTCTTTTCAACCATTTGAATAAATCCATGTCCCACTTACCCTCTTGGAATGAATAGGTCCAACCATTCATGGACAACTTAAGGACCTATCTTCTTAAGCAAGAAAAGAAAACCAATAGCTCTGATACCAAAGTAACAAAATTGGACTAATAACATTGAGAGTAGTGGAATTAAGATGATTGTAGTGAGCATATCTTTAAGAGAATTCATCATGAGCATAAGAAAAGTACTTTTGCTGGTAGATAGCAAAATAACCATAATACCTAGTTAACTTGGCATGAACAATACTTGAAAAGTGAAGAGAGAATGAGAGAAGTTGACAACAACTCAGGACCGAATTTACTTGGAGCCGGTCCCCCCTCAAAAAGGCTTTTGTATTATAGATTCTCCCATGAAGAGGAACTTGGTACAATACATTCTTTGTATTCTTTGAGACCTTGTTGGTGCAATGAAGATGGTAAGCTTCATGCACCAAGATTATGACTGTAACTACCTTGCAAAAACAATAGCTTGTCCCCGGCCTCAATCCCTAGACCTCAAACACCTTCAAAGGTGGAGAGAGCTAGTAGGGAGTGAGGGAAGAAGAACTAGCATACAAGAAAGAAGTAGTTTCCTCTCATATCATTACTCATATAGCATAGCATAGCATAGTTATGAAGATGAAGAAGATGACAAGCATTGTTTTGAAGCATGACTCTTGGTAAGGAGATCAAGACTATCTTTCTCATCACACAATGAGAGTGTGTGTGAGTTTGTGTGGGAGAGTATATGCCACAAGAAAGCCCCTCCTAGCTTTGGTCGACCTCTCTTCCTAGCTCATGCTTGAACTTCATTAGCTCTTCCCAAGCCTAGCCAATCACAAGCTTAGGTATTAACTAGCAATAGAGGTAGCATTTGAACAAGTGTACTCCTCTCCTCTTTGAGAAAGAGGGCTTGAATAATTAATTAATTATAATTAATTCTTATTGGACCTCTTTCAAAGACATCCAATAGGCTTTAGGCACACTATGAAGGAAACCTTGCTAGGGGATTGACATGTGTACTATATGCCTCTTGTGGAAAGGGCTTGCCTTGAGTGAGTGTGTGTGTGTTCTCTTTCATGCCCCTACCTTTAGGGATCATGTTTGACTTGCACACCACAATCACCTTGGCCTTCAAGAATGACAAGCACCTCAAGCACCTTAGTCATCAAGCGTGAGAAGCACCTCAATCACCTGGTCATCAAATATGACAAGCACCTCAAGCACCTTAGTCAGCTCAAGCACGACAAACACCTCAATCACCTTAGTCAGCTCAAGCATGACAAGCACCTCAAGCATATGCCTAGCTTATCCTAAGGTCTTGTTGGAATTAGGGTTGCAAGAAAACACACATAGCTTGACAAGACGAAGGAATCTCAAGGCACACAACAAAGAGTGTATTACTTAGTGTGCAATGGAAAGATGAGTTAGCACTACAACAAAGAGTGTATTACTTAGTGTGATGGTGGACGTATATACAATGCAAAGGGAAAAAAACTTCCCAGTGAGGGAAAAAATGCCCCGACGGTCCTCAATGTGTTCGCACACATCACTACCGCATGTATATGGTAACAAATCCCCTGGGAGTGATGCAATGAACGAGAGCTGGCACATAGAGTATAAGAAATTTCCGTGCCTTGAGGACATGATCAGTCCATAAAGGGGATTAAGCCCAAATCTTTGCGAAAAGCTTCAAATTTCTCATGAGACAATGCCTTTGTGAATATATCTGCAAGGTTGTCCTGTGTTGGCACATAAGCCAAGCTGATATCTCCTGCTAAGAGCCTCTCCTTGACATAGTGGTAATGCACCTCAATGTGCTTTGTGCGAGCATGAAAAACTGGGTTCCTTGCAATTGCCAATTCACTCTGACTGTCATTGCAGATTGTGTTGGCAATGTCCTGTCCAACACCGAAATCAACCATAAGGGTCTGAGCCATACACACGCAACCATAGATATACTAAAGAGTGCCTTGTACTCAGCCTCACAGCTAGAAGTGGCCACAATAGGTTTCTTCTTTCTCAACCATGATATGCATGAGCTACCAAGCATGAAACAAAGACCACTTGTGGACACTTGTGTGTCAAAACAACCAATCCAACTTGAGTCCGAAAAAGCATGTAAGTATGGAGGCAATGATCCCCCCTTGGGATAAAATAAGCCAAGATGTTAAGTGCCACTCAAGTAGCAAAAATTTCTTTTGACAGCCTGCCAATGCTTAGAACCTAGGATATGCATGAATTTGCTGACTTTTGAGACTACAAACTGAATAATCGGTCTTGTGTTGCATACATAAATGAGGCATCCAACAATAGTTTGGTAAAGAGTTACTCAATTTCAAACCTGTTTCCATGGGAGTTGCAATAGGTTTTCAATCCTCAAGTCCAAACTTACAAAGCAATGTCTCTATGTAAATTTTCTAATACAAGACAATACCACCATCACACTGCTTAAACTGTATACCCAAGTAATGATGCAAAAGCCCCAAATATTTCATCTTGAAAGTAGCATTCAAATCAGCCTTAAATTCAACAATATGTCTCCCATTTGGTCCAGTGATGAGAAAATCATCCGCATAGAGAACGACAATAAGAAGTACATCACCCTCATGCTTTACATACAATGTGCTTTTTATTGGAATGTTACAAAAGCCTTGTTTGACCAAATGAGTGTCAGCCTTCTCATACCAAGCATGAGGAGATTGCTTCAACCCATAGAAAGCTTTCTTATATTTGCACATTTTATCTTCCTGCCCTTAAATGACAAAACCGTGAGGTTGTGTTACATAAACTTACTCTATGTCACCATTTAAGAAAGTAGTAATAATGTGTGACTGATGTACATCCCAACCAAAATGATCTGCGAATGCACATAGAAAATGCAGAGCAGTCATACGACAAGTTGGAGAAAAAGTCTCTTCATAATCTTTGCCTTTTTTATGTGCATAAACTTTTGCAACAAGTCAAGCCTTATAGCGATCAATCTCACCATCCGACTTGCATTTCAACTTGCAAAACCCACTTCGTACCAATGCCATTTTTGTTAGAAGGAAAATCACATAAAGTCCATGTGTCATTTTCTATAAGTGCATCATAATTAGATTGCATGGCAGCCATCCAAGTTTTTGAATTAGGTGCTTCATCAAAAGACAAAGGTTACTCAACATCATGTAAGCTAGACACAACCAAAGGATAACAATCTGATGCATAAGATGCATGGCGAGAACCTGAATGAGTACGACTAGACAAAGGTGCATCCAATTTGCTGTCACACAAAGTATGCACCATCCATTTAGGCATACCTCTAGCCTACTCATTCTCAGCCCTTTCCTCATCAAGTGCATCATGTACATCTACGTCAGTAATGTTGGAATTAGGGTTGTAGAGAAACACACACAGCTTGGAGAAGACGAAGGAAGCTCAAGGCACACAATAGAGAGTGTGTTACTTAGTGTGCAATGGAAAGATAGATAGCCCTAGAGTGATGGGCGTATATACAATGCACGGGGGAAAAAACCTCCTAAAGAGGGAAAAAATGCCCCGGCGGTCCTAGTGTGTTCACACACATCACTACCACATGTATATGGTAACAAATCCCCCCTGGAGTGATGCGGTGAACGAGAGCTGGCACATGAGTAAAGGGAAGTGCCATGCCCTGAGGACAGGATCAGTCCACAAAGGGGAGTAAGCCCAAAGCTTTGCGGAAAGCTTCAAGCTTCTCACGAGACAATGCCTTTGTGAAAAGATCTGCAAGGTTGTCCTGTGTTGGCACATAAGCCAAGCTGATCTCTCCTGCTGAGAGCCTCTCCCTGACATAGTGGTAATGCACCTCAATGTGCTTTGTGCGAGCATGAAAAACTGGGTTCCTCGCAACTGCCAATGCGCTCTGACTGTCAGTGTAGATAGTGTTGGCAGTGTCCTGTCCAACACCCAAGTCAGCCATAAGGCGTCTGAGCCATACACACTCAACCGTAGCTGTGAAGACTGCCCTATACTCAGCCTCACAACTCGAAGTGGCCACAGTAGGTTGCTTCTTGCTCAACCATGATATACATGAACTGCCAAGCATGAAACAAAAACCACTTGTGGACACTCGCGTGTCAAAACAACCAGCCCAATCTGAGTCCGAAAAAGCATGTAAGTATGGCAGCTATGATCCCCCCTTGGGATAAAACAAGCCAAGATGTAAAGTGCCACTAAGGTAGCGGAAAATCCTCTTGACAGCCTGCCAATGCTTAGACCCTGGGCTATGCATAAATCTGCTGACCTGCGAGACTGCAAACTGAATATCTGGCCTCGTGTTGCATACATAAATGAGGTAGCCAACAGCAGTTTGGTAAAGAGTGACATCAGCAGGATCGCCAGCATCATGTAGACTCAACTTCAAACCTGTTTCCATGGGAGTGGCAATAGGTTTGCAATCCTCAAGTCCAAACTTACATAGCAATGTCTCTATGTAACTTTTCTGACACAAGGCAATACCACCATCACACTGCTTAAACTGTATACCCAAGTAATGATGCAACAGCCCCAAATCTTTCATCTTGAAAGTAGCATTCAAATCAGCCTTAAATTCTGCAATATGTCTCTCATTTGGTCCAATGATCAGCAAATCATCAACATAAAGAACCACAATGAGAAATACATCATCCTCACGCTTTACATACAATGTGCTTTCTGTTGGACTGTTACGAAAGCCTCGTTTAACCAAATGAGTGTCAGCTTTCTCATACCAAGCACGAGGAGATTGCTTCAACCCATACAAAGCCTTCTTACATTTGCACACTTTGTCCTCTTGTCCTTTTATGACAAAACCGCGAGGCTGCGTTACATAAACTTCCTCAAATATGTCACCATTCAAGAAAGCAGTAACAATGTCTGATTGATGTACATCCCAACCAAAATGAGCTGCCAATGCACATAGAAAACGCACAGTAGTCATACGACAAGTGGGAGCAAAAGTCTCTTCATAATCTATGCCTTTTTGTTGTGCATAACCCTTTGCAACAAGTCGAGCCTTATGGCGATCGATCTCACCATCCGGCTTGCGTTTCAACTTGTAAACCCACTTCGTACCAATGGCCTTTTTGCCAGGAGGCAAATCACATAAAGTCCATGTGTCATTCTCTATAAGTGCATCATATTCTGATTTCATGGCAGCAATCCAATTTTCTGAATTCTGTGCTTCATCAAAGGACAGAGGTTCCTCAACATCATGTAAACTAGACACAGCCAAAGCATAACAATCTGATGCATAAGATGCATGGCGAGAGCCTGAACGAGTACGACTAGATAAAGGTGCATCCAATTTACTGTTACGCAAAGTGTGCACCAGCCATTTTGGCATACCTCTAGCCTGCTCATTTTCAGCCCTTTCCTCATCAAGTACATCATGTACATCTGCATCAGTAATAGGCTGTTCTAAAACATTTTCAGAAACCCCCATAGGCTGTACATTTGCCTCATTGGAACTTACATTCGTATTTCCACCACTGAAAAGAGGCAACAAAGTGTCATAAATGTCCTGTGAGCTTACATTACTGTCTCTAGTACATGACAGCAAGGGTTGAACAGAATCTTCCACAAAAACTACATCCCGTGAAACCAAAATACGTTTTGTTTGCGGATGATACAACCTGTAACCTTTGCTTTCAGCACTATAACCAACAAAAATACATTTGACAGCCTTATCATCCAATTTTCTGCGCTGCACTTGTGGCACCAAAGCATATGCCAAACAGCCAAAAACACGCATGTGCTCAATAGAAGGTTTTCTATCATGCCATGCTTCATATGGAGTAATAGATTGCAAAGATTTCGTAGGACACCTGTTAAGTACATAAGTGGCACACATGATGGCCTCAAGCCAAAAAGAATGCGGCAAAGCTTGACTTTTGACCATACATCGTGCCATTTCCGTTAGTGACCTGTTTTTCCTCTCAGCAACACCATTTTGCTGAGGTGTATAAGGCACTGTACATTGGTGTTTTATCCCACGACTAGCCAGAAATGCATTAAATTCATGAGACATATACTCCCCCCCTCGATCGGAACGGAGGGTGCCCATAGTACATTTTGAGACATTTTCAGCCATAGCCAAAAATTGTTTGAAGCACATAAAAACTTCGGACTTCGCTTTAAGCGGAAATACCCACGCATGCCTGGAGTAATCATCAATGAAAGTCACGAAGTACAGGTAATTGCCCAAGGACGGAGTTTGCATGGGCCCACAAACGTCACTATGCACAAGCTGCAACCTGCATGTAGCCCTAACTGAACCATCCTTTGGAAACTTAGAACGCTGCATTTTACCCAGAATACAGCCTTCACAAACATGTTTGATAGGTGCTTCAAGAGGCGGCAAAGAAGCAACCATATCAGATTTCTGCAAACGCAGCAAACTGGCAAAATTCAGATGACCAAAACGTGCATGCCAAAGTTTTGCATCTAAAATAGCCCTTGAATCTGCAACAACATTTGCAAAATTTTGTCCACACTTGTCATACAAAGTGAGCTTATACAGCCCACGGCACAAAAGCCCAGATGCAACAATTTCATCACCAAAACTGAGATCATGAACTGTACATCTGTCATCCACAAATTTGACTACAAGTCCAAGTCTAGCAAGTGCGGATACAGACAAGAGATTCTTCTTGATCCCAGGTACATAAAGTGCATCAACAAGTGTGAAGGAACTGCCATTAGTAGCAGTGAGCACAATCTTTCCAACTCCCTGAACTGGATAAGAGGCGTTGTTGGCACAAGTGACTGAATTCCCATGAGGGACAGACTCGAGAGAGGTAAACAATTCACGATGTGAGGTAATGTGCTTTGTAGCACCACTGTCGAAATACCACACATGTGAATCTGCAGCAACTGACAAGCATGCATCATGGACAGCAGGATTGTAAGTGCACTCTGCGCTAAAAGCCCATTCTGCATCAACATTAGCATCACAATCTCCTTTCACAGAAGACTCAACAATGGCTGCATTTGTAGTGGAACCAGCATTTGCAGTGGAACCACCCTCTTTCTTCTTAGCCTCTTTGGCCTTCAACTTAGGACACGACTTGATCAAGTGATCATTGGCTTTACAATAATGGCAACGCATCTTCTTTTTGCCCTTATCACCAGAATTGCCAGACGAAGTGTTGCCAGCAGAAGCATTAGGAACAGAATTTTTGCCACTCGCAGCAGAACCATAAGAAGTGGCTGCATTACTGTTACCACCCTTTCTTTGAGAAGCAATAAAAGCCTGTTCAACTGCACGCTGCCTAGTCCTGTTTTTTCTAGAAAGTGACTCTTGCAACAGCAATGTGCATAATGCATCAAACTTGACAACTTCAGGATTTCCTTGGGTCATCAGTCTCCAAGTACTAGCAAAAGTCTGGTAGGAATCTGGTAAGGCATCAAGAACAGTCTGCACAAGGGAACTGTCTGAAATGACTTCACCTGCAGAAATGAGTTGCTCATTGATATCCTTGACACTAGCAAGGAAAGTGTCCATATCATCTTCCTCATGCATAATCTTCGACTCTAGCTCTTTACGCAGCAAAGCAATTTTAGCCTCATTGCGGCTTGCATAAAGACCTGCTAGAATATCCCAAGCCTGTTTTGCAGATTTTGCTGAACGGATGTGAGGAATAATGGTGCGCTTCACAGACAACGCAATCAATGCATGAGCCTGCGCATCCTTAACATCCCAACGAGCTTGTTCTGCTGTAGGCAAAACAACTCTAACAGCTGCAATCCTTGCAGCAAGACCTGCAACATCCTCAACATCGCCTACATCTTCAGAACCAGGACGTACATCAATGCCTTGCACAATGTTCCAGACACCTTTTGACACAAGAACATGTTGCATCATATAAGCCCACATAGGGTAGTTGTCCCCATCCAACCTGTCCTCAGCAGCAAACATCTTGAACACATCTGTGTTGTTGTTGTCAGCCATGGTAAATGCTGCACCTGATGTGAAAACTGCCCGAAAATAGGAGAAATGGAGCGGGAACAATTTGTGCTATATAGCACAAACCGTAGAAGACTATAAGGCACCTGTTATGCAGAAAACGGCACTGACAGAAAATCTGCACAAAATGACGAAATAGCTTGTGCAGTACTGCCCGTAATGGAAACGGAGGCCGAAATGAGCCCAAATCAAAATTCTGAGCAGACCGAGCTCGTCGAGCTCCCCCAAAATATTTGTCGACCTGCGAACGCTTGCCAAAGCTCACTGAAATCGGAGAAAGTGAGCAGGCGTGTGCTGGAGCAGCTGGCGACTAAGCCCGGGAGGACGTGACCTGCTCTGATACCAATTGTTGGAATTAGGGTTGCAGAGAAACACACACAGCTTGGAGAAGACGAAGGAAGCTCAAGGCACACAATAGAGAGTGTGTTACTTAGTGTGCAATGGAAAGATAGATAGCCCTAGAGTGATGGGCGTATATACAATGCACGGGGGAAAAAACCTCCTAAAGAGGGAAAAAATGCCCCGGCGGTCCTGGTGTGTTCACACACATCACTACCACATGTATATGGTAACAAGTAATAGACTAACTTGTAACATTTTAAAACCCCCCATAGACTATACATTTTCCTCATTGGAATTTACATTCAAACTTCCACCACTGAAAAGAGGCAACAAAGTGTCATAAATGTCCGATGAGCTTACATTACTATGTCTAGTACATGACATCAAGGGCTGAAAAGGATCTTCCACAAGCACAACATTCCATGAGACCAAGATACGCTTTGTTTGTAGATGAACAACCTATAACCTTTGCTTTTAGAATTATAACAAAAAAAAACATTTGATAGTCTTATCATCCAATTTTTTGCACTGTGTTTGTGGCACTAAAGCATATGCCAAACAATCAAAAACATGCATGTGCTCAATAGAAGGCTTTCTACCATGCCATGCTTCATATGGAGTCATAGATTGCAAAGATTTTGTAGGACACCTGTTTAGTACATAAGTGGTACACATGATGGCCTCGAGCCAAAACAATTGAGGCAAAGCTTGACTCTTGACCATACATCGTGTCATTTCCATAAGTGACCTTTTTTTCCTCTCAGAAACACCATTTGGCTGAGGTTTATAAGGCATTGTACATTGGTGTTTTATCCCACGACTAGCCAAAAATGCAATAAACTCATGAGACATATACTCCCCCCCTCAATCGGAATGGAGGGTGCCCATAGTACATTTTGAGACATTTTTAGCCATAGCCAATTTTTTTTTGAAGCACGTAAATACTTCAAAATTTTCTATAAGCGGATATACCCATGCATGCTTGGAGTAATTATCAATGTAAGCCATGAAGTAAAGGTAATGGCCCAAGGACGGAGTTTGCATGGGCCCACAAACATCACTATGCACAAGCTGCAATCTACATGTTGCCCTAACTTAACCATCCTTTGGAAATTTTGAACGCTACATCTTACCCAAAATACAGCCTTCACAAACATGTTTAATAGGTGCTTCAAGAGACAGCAAAGAAGCAATCATATCAAATTTTGCAAACGCAGTAAATTGGCAAAATTCAGATGCCCAAAACGTGCACGCCAAAGTTTTGCATCTGAAATAGCCTTAGAATCCACAACTGCATTTGCAAAATTCTACCCACACTTGTCATATAAAGTGAGCTTATATAGCCCACAACATAAAATACCAGATGCAATAATTTCATCACCGAAACTGAGATCATGTAATGTACATCTCTCATTCACAAATTTGATTACAAGACCAACTCTAGAAAGTGCAGATACAAAAAAAATGAATCTCCTTCATCCCACGTACATACAATGCATCAATAAGTGTGAGAGAACTGCCATTTTAAACAGTAAGCACAATCTTTCCAACTCACTTGACCAGATAAGAGGCATTGTTGGCACAAGTGACTGAATTCCCATGATGGACATCCTCGAGAGAGGTAAACAAGTCACGATGAGAGGTAATGAGCTTTGTAGCACCACTATCAAAGTACCACACTTGAGAATTTGTAGCAACTGATAAACATGCATCATGGTTAGAAGGATCATAAGTGCACTATACACTAAAAGCCCATTCTGCATCAACATCAACATCACAATTTTCTTTTGTAGAAGATTCAACAACAGCTGCATTTGTAGTGGAACCAACATTAGTAGTATAACCAGGCTCTTTCTTCTTATCCTCTTTAGCCTTCAACTTAAGACACTGCTTGATCAAATGATCATTATCTTTACAATAATGGCAATGCATCTTCTTTTTGTCCTTATCACCAAAATTCCCAGACGAATTGCTACCAGCAGAAGCATTAGGAACATGCGATTTACCACTTGCAAAAGAACCATGAGAAGTGGCTACATTGCTGTTACCACCTTTTCTTTGAGCATCAATAAATGCACTTTGTCGAGTCCTAACTTTTCTAGAATGTGACTCTTGCAATAGCAATGTTCATAATGCATCAAACTTGACGACTTCAAGATTTCCTTGGGTCATAAGTCTCCAAGTACTAGCAAAAGCCTGGTAAGAATCTGACAAGGCATCAAGAACAGTTTGCACAAGGGAACTGTCAAAAATGACTTCACCTGCATAAATAAGTTGCTCATTGATATCCTTGACACCAGTGTTCATCTCATCTTCCTCATCCATAACCTTCAACTCCAACTCTTTACACATCAATGCAATTTTTGCCTCATTGCGACTTGCATAAAGACCAGCCACAATATCCCAAGCTTGTTTTGCAGATTTTACTGAACAAATGTGGGGAGTAATAGTGCGCTCACAGACAATGCAATCAATTCATGAGCGTGCACATCATTTACATCCCAATGAGCTTGCTCAATCGTAGGCAAAACATCTCTAACAACAGTAAGACTTGCAACATCCTCAAAATCGCATGTATCCTTAGAACCAAGACGTACATCAATGCCCTACACAATGTTCCAAATGCCCTTTGATACAATAACATGTTGCATCATATAAGCCCACATAGGGTAATTGTCCCCATCCACCAATCTGTCCTCATCAGTAAACATCTTGAACACTAGAGAGTGTATTACTTAGTGTGCAATGGAAATATGAGTTAGCCCTAGAGTGATGGGCGTATATGCAATGCACGGGGGAAAACCTCCTAGTGAGGCAAAAAATGCCCCGAAACACACATCACTACCACATGTATATGGTAATAGGTCTAAAGACTTTTAACAATAACCTTTGGAGGACTTTAATGAAGCTAACCCTAAGGTCTTTTGAGCTCCATTATTTGCACATTGTTCTTCAGTAGACAATCTCCTTTTGAGTCCCTGTCAAGATGTAACCTTCTCCTTTTAGGCCCCGTGCTGAGTTAGGTCTAACAACACATATCCATGTTCTAGATCTTGTTCCCGGGGCGGTCACTTTTTAGAATGTGTATGCTATCACGTGAGTTAACCGAAGAGGATTATTAAAAGATCAAAATGTATACATACAGAGGGGGGTGGGGGTTTTTTAAATAGGTATGTAGTGTAAATATAGTATGTATATTAAGGTATTATTAATAACCTCTTGAACGCACGTGATATAGGAAGCTTTTGATAAATGACCGCCCCGGGCTCTTGTTTCCCCTTTTCCCTTCCCATATCAAATGATCAATTTAATATGAGAAACTCATTTGGGTAAATCTAGATATTAGATTTTATGACAGTATGTGATTTTAATATGGTGGAGAAAAGAAGGGACATAACTGGCACATCAAACATCTTAGCTGGATCTGAAAGATCCAAGTGGCTTAGCCTGTGTGAGAAGTTGGCATTGGTGGAAATGTGGGAGTTAGGCCCATGGAGGAGCATGCTAGTGTTTACATACACTAGCCTATAATATGCCAGTATGGCTTCTCGACTAGATTGCTGCTACTACTCTCATCAAGTTGATTGGCTACCTACAAGGCTAGAAATGAAGGTGATAACTTCACAGTGCCTATCAAATCACCTTCTGTTAAGCATAAAATTGAAAAATCCAAAGGATTAGATCACTTCCCACAAGGGTCTAAAAAGCTACTCTCAACAGAGACCCACCTATTCAAAGACCCTCTCTTTAGAAGTTTGGTCCTCAAAGCTCTGAGCAAGCTTCAAAAAGATGTGGACTCAAAAAGCCCTAGGACTTGGAATAGTTTCACCAAGAACATCCAAAAAGCCATCAAAACTGCACTTCCTAGAAGAAACAAAAACCAAGAGGAACAACTTTATCAGCTCTCTGACGAAGTTGAGACCTTAACCACCAAAAAATAGGAAGGCTTCACCTCAAAGGCGGAGCATAGAAGATGGCTAGAAGCTAAAGTGAAATCAATCGATCTCCAACTACAGGAGGTGAGGAAGGCCAAAATATTTTCCAGAGAAACCTTTCTCTAACCGTAGGGGGCTAACAGTACATGCTTCTTTACCTCAAAGTCAAAAGAAGATCCACTCAGTCGCAAATACAGATGGAAATGATATTGAAAATCCAAATGAAATGGATTTGTTACTGCTCAACCACCTACAATAGATCATAGGCCAGCCCGAGACCCATTCTCCTTCAATATATGACACCAAATTGACTCTCCTCAGGAGTGTCAAAAGGACGATATCCCAACTTGAATCCAACCTCTTGGAGAAGGCATTCACCAAGGATAAATGCTCCCTTGCATTGCATGATCTGGGCAAAGAGAGGTCCCCTAACTGGGACGGGCTAACTACTGAGTTCTTCTTGGGAATATGGGATGATCTTAAGTCCCCTATCACGAGAATGGCTAACCAAGCCCTTGGTGATGGGTTCCTAGACCTAAGCATCAAAAGAGACCTCATTAACAAGACTAGCTACTCCCATCTTAAGAATTGGTGCCCCATAACGATGATGTATGTTGCCTACAAAATATTGCCAAAATTGTTGCCCTCAGGCTCTCCCCCCTCCTCCTCCTCACCCCCCACCAACACGGATTCATCAAGGGAAGTTCAATCTATTATAACATTTTGGCAGCAATGGTCGGCATCGAATATGCCGCTTACACTAAACAAGAGTGTATCCTGCTCCAGCTCGATCTTGATAAAGCCTACGATTGGATAACATGATCGTTCATTGAAGATTTCATGAATTCATTAGGCTTTGGGCCATGGATGTGCCGCATGGTGAGCACCCTTGGTGCGGGTAGCCAATCGGAGATCCTCTTCAATGAGAGAATTGTGGGTGCTTTTGAAGTTAAAACATCAATAAAATAGGGATGCCCACTTGCCCCTCTAATGTTCCCCATTGGATCCGACCCTCTGGTTACATTACTGGAAGACAATGCTACTAAAGGGGAGATTCAAGGACTCACTATGCCTAATAAAGTCCAACTATTGGCTAAGCTTTTTGTGGAGGACTCCCTGCTCTTCCTTAATGCTTGCCCTGAGGTTATTAGGAAGGCTCTAGAAATTGTGCAAACATTTTCCTTAGCCGCAGGGTCAAAGTGTAGTATTGAAAAATCAAGATTGATCTCTCTCCCCGAGAATGACTCGTTTGATCCGTCTATGTGGACCGGGGAGATAGTGTCAAAAGGGAAGATATTCTGGTATCTAGGAGCCCCTTTGGAGGTGGACATTAATCATAAGCAAAGATTCTTGTGGGTTATGGAGAAAGTCAAGATCAAGATGCGAAGGTGGGAGTTTTTGCTTCTCCCTTTGCAAGCAGAGTGAATTTTAGCAATTCTTTTATGTTACCCTATCTGGCCTTTAATGGTCCAGTGCTTAAGCTAGCTAAATGCAATTGGAAAGAGTCCTTCAAACTAGTAAATAAATTTTGGAAGAACATAACTAAAGACGCACCCTAATACTGGGCAAAATGGGAAACAATTGCAAAACCTTTGGAGCAAGGTGGGCTTGGGATCCTTAACCCTAGCACTCACGCAGAAGCTGAATGTGCCAAATTTGTGAGGGCCATACCCAGACTCGACCCTACTCACCTCCCTCAGTCCTCCAGACTGTTCCAGGGAGTGACGTAGATCTCTCTGCAGGTATCCCTCCCACTTGGGATCGACATTCAGACAGGACTCCGACCTATCTCGAATGCCAACCCAAGGGGGTACATCGAGGACCATACCCAGACTCGAGCCTACTCACCTTCCTCAGTCCTCCAGACCGTTCCAGGGAATGATGTAGATCTATCTGCAGGTATCCCTCCCACTTGGGACCGACACTCAGACAGGACTCCGACCTATCTCAAATTCCAACCCAAGGGGGTACATCCCTTCATTCAATGCTTCTCATAATCAATCTGTCTTTGACAGCTTTCCGCACCCAAAATCGTGGTCCTTAGTCTTGATTCTCTTGATCTTTAACTTGAGGATCTGCTCTTGCTTTCTTGATCTCCCTTGGTTCATGGCGATAACCCTTTTTTCCTGACAAGCAGGCACGACAATTATCATTTTCCCCTAAGAAGAGGGATCTTGCAATCCTACCTGGTCTCGCTCGTCCCTGATTACCCATTTTTATCCCATGTAGTCCTAGCGTTTAACATAAAATTTTTAAATCAACATCCGACCATCTGACCCTCCGGACCCGCCCACCCACTGAACCATTTCATGAAATTTCCTTCCCGAGGTAGTACTTAACTACTATAAAATCATGGAAGACAGTCTATACGACATTGTCGGACAACAAGCAGCATACAAACTGTTGCATACCCTCATTTCGGGAAATTCATCTGGTTGTTCCCACCAGATCGTTATTTAGAAACTTTTAAATTCATTTTCTTTCCTTTCCTGCTATAATTAGCTTGTAACTAGTTTCCTAACTAATCATGCAACACATTTAGTTTCAACCAACATCCTGCCTCCCCATTCAGGCCAAGATAATCGGTTACAAGCCATCAAAATGGCAGCACCTTCACAATATTTCCCAGAATTAAGTGTTTGGGAAAGGCTCATCAAGTAATTTAATCATTCCTTTCTAAGAATTTTATTTCGAGAGGTATAGCACCATCATGGTGATAGATGCACACGATAGCCCCTATACTCCTAGCCTTTTCAGTTCCTTTTTAAGCAGCCAAGTTGAACAAATTTACTTCATTAAATTCACATCATCCTCCCTGAGTATAACCTTCTCATCCAACTATTGGCATCAAGACATACCCGGATTATGTCCGATTTCCAATAAGATACCGCGGGTACTTCACGCGGCCGGGAAAAAATAAAACAAACCCATTCATCGCTTATCCCTCGGGCATGAATGACCTAGGTAAAACAACTTGCTGGTTACGTTGCCCTAGCTGAAAAGGGCCAATCTCTGACAAGTTCCCCAAGAGAATCCTCTCAATAGGCCGCCCTTTCAATCAAATTGATCCCAAGAAGATCCATCTTGGTTCCCGGTCATTTCCAGACAATCTTCAAAACTCCTAGTTAAATCTATGTTTTGCAATAGGATATTCCTATAACCTCTCGAGATTTCCTTTTAACTCCTAGTTGGTAATTTCCAGGTTCATTTATTTATCAACCTTAATTCCTACTTTCATTAATTATCTACCAGCTAAGTTTATTTAAAAAATACAAGTGAGTTTTTTCCATAGGCATGTGATAGTTAATGTTTCTTCGAAAATGCCCACTTTTTAAGTTCAATCCTCGTTTTGTCGATTACCAGGTTTTTGCAATCCTTTTCCATCCATGGGGCATCTCCATGGAAGCTTGTAGAGTTTTCGGTTCAAACAACACGGAGATCAATTCCACAAAGTTATCCCCTATCTCCCCCATCCCGTATTTGCAAAAAAACTTGAAAGTGAAAACTTTAAAAATACTCTTCAATACCAAAAATTGAACTACTTCTATCGAGTTTAGACAACTATTCTTTTCTTATGGTACCTAGCTTTCCATATTAGGAAGCTAAAAGGTCATCCTATAATTTATGAATTTTCGAGCTTTCCATTAAAGCTTAAACCTAAAATACAAGGTAATCACTAAAGCTTACACCTAAGTGCAAAGTTATCATTATTGCTTAGCTTAAGAGTGAAAACCTACCTTTGAAACTTAACTTAATGATGTATAGATACTCTTAGCACTTAACCTAATTGCGAGGTTTTCATTTAAGCTTAATCCTAAAAATGCAAGGTAGTCACTAAAGGTTACACCTAAGTGCAAAGTTACCGTTGAAGCTTAGCTTACGAGAGCAAATCTACCTTTGAAGCTTAACTTTATGATGCATAGATGCTCTTATCACTTGACCCTAATTGCAAGGTTTCCATTAAAGCTTAAAACCTAAAAATACAAGGTAGTTACTAAAGCTTACACCTAAGTACAAAGTTACCATTAAAGCTTAGCTTATGAGAGTAAATCTACCTTTGAATCTTAACTTTATGATGCATAGATACTCTTATCACTTGACCCTAATTTGCAAGGTTTCCATTAAAGCTTAAAACCTAAAAAATACAAGGTAGTTACTAAAGCTTACACCTAAGTGAAAAGTTACCATTAAAGCTTAGCTTACGAGAGTAAATCTACCTTTGAAGCTTAACTTTATGATGCATAGATACTCTTATCACTTGACCCTAATTGCAAGGTTTCCATTAAAGCTTACACGCTAAAATGATGCACATATATCTTCCTAGTATTAAAACACATGGATTAATAATCCTACTAGAATAAAGACTACCTCCTCTAAGCAAGAGGATGTGGGGTTGAAGTCCTTCTTGAAGAGACGTGCGGCTGAAGGAGGAAGGAAAGGGATTTATGGTGAAGAGGAAGAAGAGAGGAGCTTCTTCACAAAACCCTCAAGGGTTTGGCCTTCAAGAGAGGAAGAGAGTTGAGGGTTTGGCCTTCAAGAGAGGGATAGAGAAAGAGCAAGGTTTAATGGAAACCTTGATTTACTTAAGCATAGTCTTGAGCATGGAAAGTATGCAAGTAGCTTAGCAATATATGTGTGTGTAAAATTACAAAGGAGAGGGGGTGCTTATATAGGAAATGGTGGGTAATCTTTTCTCAATTCCTATTGGACCCCAATTCTCTTCTCAAATCCTATTGGACCCCAATTATCCTCTCAATTGCTATTGAACCCCATTTCTCATCTCAAATGCTATTGGACCCCAATTTTCTTCTTAGTTCTTATCTCTTAACTTTACCTTTCAATTAAGTTAGTCCCTTTTTCTCCTAGTTTCCGATCTAGATCAGTTCCCACGTGGATCTTCACGAAGAAGTATAAAAATAATCTTAATCTTCTGGAAAAATATAGGGATGACGTAATTTCTTATCCAAAATATCCTTGTCTTTTCATTCTGGAATAAAGTCTCATTGTCCGCATGACTTCTTTGTCTGTCTTGCTTTTTCTAAATTATTTTCTAGGTTGAAAAAAGTTCTGAATGGCCCTAGTGTTTAGGGAGGGACCTTACAAACTCCCCAACAAAAAGAAAGAACTGTCCTCAGCTCGGGACATGCTTTGGAGAGTAGTCAGACTCAATCTTCGGTCAACTTATGATTGAAGATGGTCACTAACTTTAGGGTATTTAGATTAAAGGACAGTGAAGCTGATATGGACCTTGAATAATACATTTCTCTTTCATTTTTAGCACTAACTCAAAAGTCTTAATTAATCATAAAAAAATCTTAATGACCGGGGGTTACTTTAATTACTGAGTGTGATGTTACTCAACAAGGTATTTTTCCTTTGGATTGACCAGATTGTGTTTCTCTTGTTAGGTATGAAGATCATTTCTTCACTTTGCTCTCTATCTAGCCTTAATACGCTTTGTAAAAATCTTACCATTCTTACTTAGACTTTAACTTTTTTTTTTTTTGAGCGTTGACTCATTTCTCTATTGATATCATCCAACTGATACCATGTTCTTGACAGTTAAAGGATTTCATGCTGATCTTTCAATTAATCTTGTAATTTCTCCTCCCTTGTGTACCCAATTTATTTCATCTATCTTTTTTTTCTCTTTTGTCTATAGCTTACTGCCTCATCTTTCACTTGGTAATCAGATATTTCACGTATAATAACAATTAGACCTTTAAAACACCATAGACGGTTTGAATCTCAAAAGAATTGACTGACTAGAGATGCTTGAACTCCATAAATATGACGATTGATTACATCCGCATAAAAGTTACATCAAAAAGTGCCATCGATATCTTGAAGAATAATTATAAGTTGTTCCGAAGAACCAACCAAAAATATGATCAACGGTTTGGACAAAAAGGAGATATTGATTTGATTCCAAAAGGTCCACAATATCTGAATGTGAACTTGCGGAATTTCCCTAGTTTTAAGGAGCTATGTTTGGGTTCGACTCTGAGAAAAACTTGTTCGCCTTTGCTAAAGCTTCTAGCGGAGCGATGAAGATCAACGTAGCTCTTCTGCCTATCACTAGCTCTCTTCAGGTTGTCTCTAATGACTAGAAGTTGATGATCCATCTCTTCTACGGTAGACTTAACGGTAGGAACATGAAGAGGTGGGTCGGCTAATCAAAGAGGGACTAAATATTCCTGACCATACAAAGCTTTAAAGGGTGACATTCCGAGGCTGCGATGGTGAGAAGAGTTATAAGCAAACTCAACTAGGGGAAGAAACTTGATCTATTGCTTGGGCTGTTGGCTGCAGTATGCTCAAATCATATCTTTAATGACTTGATTCACTCGTTCAGTTTGACCATTAGTCTCCGGATGATATGCTGAGCCGAGATTCAGTTGGGTACCCATAGATCGAAACATGGCTTGCCAAAACTTAGAAGTAAATTTGGCATCCCGCGATCACTGATGATTCTTACAAGGATTCCATGTAATTTTACTACCTCTTTGACAAATACTTGGGCTATGTCAATGGAGGTGGCTGTCTGCTTGACTGGAATTAGATGAGCCACCTTAGTGAGCTTATGAAAAAAATAAAATCATAGTTTCCAGTTATCTTTAGAAGACTTGTAACAAAGTCCATACTCAGACATTCCCACTTCATCTGAGAAATATCTAGGGGCTGAATCTTTCCAGGTAGTAAAGAAGACCATCTGCTAAGGTATAGTCAGTTAAGTGTTCCCTCGGGTTCTGAGTTGGAATCTCTTGCAGAAGAGGTCTAAAATAGGGGTCTACCTGAATTTCTTGTTGAACTCCCTCAGGTAAAGAAGAGCTAAGGAGTGAAATTAGTTAGGGTTGATGAGGTCAGGATTGTTGGTGAAGAGGTCTTTGAGTCTATTGAAGGTAGTATCTCTTCCCAACAAAAAAAGAAAGAGCTATCCTCAACTTGAATAAAATACGTAATTGATGAAGCTTCTTGGATACGTCTTGCGACTTAACTTCATGTTAATGCTTTCAACTTGACTTCTCTCTTACACTTCTTCATCCAAAAAACTGCTAATATAATATTGGAGTCATGGGAAATCTTTCTTAATAAGCTATCTTCTTGAATAAGTCATCGCGTTTGTGGCTTGTTCGATACGCTACTTCCTCTTTATAAGCTACGAGTAATCCCTTCTTTATCAGCGCTTGTTATCCTCTTATTTTTGTGATCTTCACTCTCTTGTAACTTAGTCATTTTATTATCTGATGGCGTCTTGGCAAGAAGACTTGGTTCTTCCTGTATGCATCTCTCACTTGCAGAGTGCAGATGAGGTAGTTAAAAGACAGTTCTTAGAGTGATACAAAGATCTCCTCTTTCCTCAGTCAAATTCTTGTGTCGGTCAGGAGATATGGAAGACATGGCGACATCTCACAAGAGTGACTCTCTGGGGTAGAGACCATTTCTGCAACAATACCCGACTTGCTATGGTTATAGACGCTCTGGGACTTGGCCCTCGATACTACTGCGTCAAAACAACACGAGATCCTGGGTTCTCCGCAAGGTTGTTCTTGCTTGTGCAGTTTATCCCCCATTCCAAGATTTGCCTCGATACCGTCTGGAGTCTTCCTCTTAGAGGTCCTTTTCTTTTCTCAGCTCATACCGGAGAATTTGCTCAAGCTGTTTCTCGTAGAACCATTCCAGAGGGTGAGCAACCTAACATGTGCGGCGCTTGTGATACTTGGTTATGTGACCATATATTAGAGGATCTTCATGAGTTGTAAACTTTCTTGCCTCTCCGTAATTTCTTCCTGCCTCCCTTGTAATCCTTTTTGGCTTTGATTGAAGAAATAATCCTTTTTGAAAAAATTGAGTATTGTCAGTATTTCCTTTCCTTCAAATGTCAGTCTCTCTTCTTCAATGGCCAATGAGTTTTGAATGACTTCTCTTTACTGTGTACTTTTAATTTTTGCAATTGGTCTTTCGTCAACAATAGTCTTGAGTAAAGATTCCCACCTTAAAGTTCTTGGCTAACTCATAAGTTTGCTTTCTTATTCTTCTCAAGTCTTTGAATGATCCGCAGAATTTGTGATCTTATCTCTTGCACTTTCCCATCTTTAACTTGGATTTCTTTTGGTCGGACTTAAAAGAAAAAAAAACTTGGTCATCATTTGCACTCTTAAGGCTCTTTCTTATGACTTGCAATTTGGCAATCCAATTCTTCACTTGAAAAAAAAAAACCTTCTGTCTCAAGATTATCTTGGTACGATTTATAGTAATCTTGAATTCTCATGAAGTCCTAATAACAATAGAAAACTTGGAAAATCCGCAACTCTTGCGCTCAACAAGACTTCTTCAATTCAGTGGATAAGTACTCAATTTTTCATTGTATTGATGTAAACAAAAATGCCATCCTTGCCATTCCATGTAATCTTCCAATCCTGATAAATTCCAACCTTCATAAATCTCTCATTTATGAGCTTCCTAAAATGTTCCAACATAGCAAGCCTTTGCTCTAGCATCGCGATTTCCATCCTCTCATAGATAATCCGCTGAATTTCTTCTGGCAGATCCCAAGCTATCTTGAAAATTTTTGCTTAATTTATTGAAACATCAAGACTTCATTTTGTAATATAATTGAAATTTGGGTGCTAGACTGAGTTGTTTTTCTCTCATGCATCAATCTTAAATCCAAAGTTCTAGATTCCAAGGTCGAAGATTCAAAATTAGGCTCTGATACCACTTGTCAGGGCCATACCCCGACTCGACCCTACTCACCTCCCTCAGTCCTCCAGATCGTTCCAGGGAGTGACGTAGATCTATCTGCAGGTATCCCTCCCACTTGGGACCGACATTCAGACATGACTCTGGCCTATCTTGAATGCCAACCCAAGGGGGTACATCAAGGACCATACCCAGACTCGACCCTACTCACCTCCCTCAGTCCTCCAGACCGTTCTAGGGAATGACGTTGATCTATTTGTAGGTATCCCTCCCACTTGGGACCGACACTCAGACAGGACTCCGACCTATCTCAAATGCCAACCCAAGGGGGTACATCCCTTCATTCAATGCTTCTCATAATCAATTTGTCTTTGACAGCTTTCCGCAACCAAAATCGTGGTCCTTAGTCTTGATTCTCTTGATCTTTAACTTGATGATCTGCTCTTACTTTCTTGTTCTCCCTTGGTTCATGGCGATAACCCCTTTTTCCTGACAAGTAGGCACGATAATTATCACTTTACCCTACGAAGAGGGATCTTGCAATCCTACCTGGTCTCGCTCGTCCCCGATTACCCATTTTTATCCCACGTAGTCCTAGCGTTTAACATAAAATTTTTAAATCAACATCCGGCTATCTGAGCCTCCAGATCCGCTCACCCACCGAACCATTTCATGAAATTCCCTTCCCGAGGTAGTATTTAACTACTATAAAATCAGGGAAGACAGTCTATCAGACATTGTCAGACAACAGCAGCATGCAAACTGTTGCATACCCTCGTTTTGGAAAATTCATCTGGTTGTTCCCACCAGATCTTTATTTAGAAACTTTTAAATTCATTTTCTTTCCTTTATATGCTATAATTAGCTTGTAACTAGTTTCCTAACTAATCGTGCAACACATTTAGTTTCAACCAATTCATCCTGCCTCCCCATTCAGGCCAAGATAATCAGTTACAAGCCATCAAAATGGCAGCACCTTCACAATATTTCCCAGAATTAAGTGTTTGGGAAAGGCTCATCAAGTAATTTAATCATTCCTTCCTAAGCATTTTATTTCGAGAGGTATAGCACCATCATGGTGATAGATGCACATGATAGCCCCTATATTCCTAGCCTTTCCAGTTCCTTTTTAAGCAACCAAGTCAAACAAATTTCCTTAATTAAATTCACATCATCCTCCCTGAGTATAACCTTCTCATCCAACTATTGGCATCATGACATACCCGGATTATGACCGATTTCCAATAAGATTCCGCGGGTACTTCACGAGGCAGTTCATCCCTTATCCCTCGGGCATGCATGATCTAGGTATAACAACTTGCTGGTTACACTGCCCTAGCTGAAAAGGGCCAATCTTCGACAAGTTCCCCAAGAGAAAAATCCTCTCAATGGGCCGGCCTTTCAATCAAATTGACCCCAAGAAGATCCATCTTAGTTCCCGGTCATTTCCAGACAATCTTCAAAACTCCTAGTTAAATCTATCTTTGCAATGGGATATCCCTATCACCTCTCGAGATTTCCTTTTAACTCCTAGTTGGTAATTTCCAGGTCCATTCATTTATCAACCTTAATTCCTACTTTCATTAATTATCTACCAGCCAAGTTTATTTAAAAAATACAAGTGAGTTTTTGCCATTGTCATTTGATGGTTAATGTCTCTTCGAAAATGCCAACTTTCTAAGTTTAGTCCTCGTTTTGTCGATTACCAGGTTTTTGCAATCCTTTGCCATCCATGGGGCATCTCCATGGAAGCTTGTAGAGTTTTCGGTTCAAACAACACGGAGATCAATTCCGCAAAGTTATCCCCTATCTCCCCCATCTCGTATTTGCAAACAAACTTGAAATTGAAAACTTTAAAAATACTCTTCAATACCAAAAATTGAACTACTTCTATCGAGTTTAGACAACTACTCTTTTCTTATGGTACCTAGCTTTCCATTTTAGGAAGCTAGAAGGTCATCCTATAATTTATGAGTTTTCGATTTTTCCATTAAAGCTTAAACCTAAAATACAAGGTAATCACTAAAGCTTACACCTAAGTGCAAAGTTACCATTAATGCTTAGCTTAAGAGTGAAAACCTACCTTTGAAACTTAACTTAATGATGTATAGATACTCTTAGCACTTAACCTAATTGCGAGGTTTTCATTTAAGCTTAATCCTAAAAATGCAAGGTAGTCACTAAAGGTTACACCTAAGTGCAAAGTTACCGTTGAAGCTTAGCTTACGAGAGCAAATCTACCTTTGAAGCTTAACTTTATGATGCATAGATGCTCTTATCACTTGACCCTAATTGCAAGGTTTCCATTAAAGCTTAAAACCTAAAAATACAAGGTAGTTACTAAAGCTTACACCTAAGTGCAAAGTTACCATTAAAGCTTAGCTTACGAGAGTAAATCTACCTTTGAAGCTTAACTTTATGATGCATAGATACTCTTATCACTTGACCCTAATTGCAAGGTTTCCATTAAAGCTTACACGCTAAAATGATGCACATATATCTTCCTAGTATTAAAACACATGGATTAATAATCCTACTAGAATAAAGACTACCTCCTCTAAGCAAGAGGATGTGGGGTTGAAGTCCTTCTTGAAGAGACGTGTGGCTGAAGGAGGAAGGAAAGGGATTTATGGTGAAGAGGAAGAAGAGAGGAGCTTCTTCACAAAACCCTCAAGGGTTTGGCCTTCAAGAGAGGAAGAGAGTTGAGGGTTTGGCCTTCAAGAGAGGGATAGAGCAAGAGCAAGGTTTAATGGAAACTTTGATTTACTTAAGCATAGTCTTGAGCATGGAAAGTATGCAAGTAGCTTAGCAATATATGTGTGTGTAAAATTACAAAGGAGAGGGGGTGCTTATATAGGAAATGGTGGGTATTCTTTTCTCAATTCCTATTGGACCCCAATTCTCTTGTCAAATCCTATTGGACCCCAATTATCCTCTCAATTGCTATTGAACCCCATTTCTCTTCTCAAATGCTATTGGACCCCAATTTTCTTCTTAGTTCTTATCTCTTAACTTTACCTTTTAATTAAGTTAGTCCCTTTTTCTCCTAGTTTCCGATCTAGATCAGTTCCCACGTGGATCTTCACGAAGAAGTATAAAAATAATCTTAATCTTTTGGAAAAATATAGGGATGACGTAATTTCTTATCCAAAATATCCTTGTCTTTTCATTCTCGAATAAAGTCTCATTGTCCGCATGACTTCTTTGTCGGTCTTGCTTTTTCTAAATTATTTTCTAGGCTGAAAAAAGTTCTGAATGGCTCTAGGGTTTAGGGAGGGACCTTACAAACTCCCCAATAGAAAGAAAGAGCTGTCCTCAGCTCGGGACATGCTTTGGAGAGTAGTCAGACTCAATCTTCGGTCAACTTATGATTGAAGATGGTCACTAACTTTAGGGTATTTAGATTAAAGGACAGTGAAGCTGGTATGGACCTTGAATAATACATTTCTCTTCCATTTTTAGCACTGACTCAAAAGTCTTAATCATAAAAAAATCTGACTCAAAAGTCTTAAACACTGACCCTGCTTCCTGGCTGTTTGGTGCATCGGACTCCTTCTTCTCACTGTCAGTGTCATGTTGCCTTGAGCTCTGTTGTGTTTGTTTGATTTTTGGCTTTGGCATCGTGGATGGTCTTGCTACCGGCTTTATTGCTCTTTTAGGTTTGTGGATCAAATTTAGTTGTGTCTCTACAGGTGGTAGATCTTCAATCATTCCCAATGCTTGGTAGGGGATTCGAGTCAGCATTGGTTCAACAGTCATGTAGGTCTTACCTTTTGGCTACCCTTAAGATTTGCTTCCACTATGTTATCGAGTAGGTAGTTTCCAAAGTCACAACTGATTGTTCTTCTTTCTTCTAAACCCATTGCCATCACCACTACCATGTGCAAAAGTGGTTCAGTGTATCGCGGTGGCTTTTGTACTTTGAAATGTTTCAATATGAGGCGCAACGGCAATTCTATCTCTGAGTATATCAAATCTTGATATGTCAATTTGTGTCCTCTTTGCTTCAGAAATGCTTTGTCATTATCTATTGCTTTGGTCTTTTGCAATAGATTGTGTGTTCCTTGCTGCAGATGGAGAGCTTTTTATAAAGCTGATGAGTTCATGTGCTCTTCTAAAATATGTTCCCCATGGCGATAGTCATAGGAAAGTGTCTAATTGTAGACACCTGTCCCCTGCTTGCACTTTGGAATTTTGGTGTAATGCCCACAATTCCCTTGGAAAAATGGTGGTCTTCACTATCTCTCCGTATGCTGCCTAAAACCTTGGAAAGAAGATGTTTACTGGTATTGTTTCTAGCACCTGTTCTGTGATATGGGCTTTCTCATTTGAGGATATGTCTGTGATCTCATATGGAGCTGCTTCCCACTCCCTTTGTGCTTTTCTTTGAGGCATCCTGAGGCCAATTTTAGATTTTTAGGATTTAGCAATTGATCAAAACTGTCAAAAAGTTGAAGAAAATGCAAACTTTGACCATAAAATAAAAAATGAGCATAACTTTGTCAAAACTACCCCAAATTTCACCAAATTTCACATGTGCATCTTGGATTACTATGGTAAAAGGGTCATGAGGTCAGAGATGAATCTGGCTCTGAAGTCACGATCCATGTTGGAACACCTTTTGAAGATATGGTGATACCAGCTGGTAGGGCACATCAAGGTGGTGCCTTGGTCCAAAACTTTGGGATTTGCATTATTGGTTTGGTACTTAGGTCAACTCATGGAAATTATCCTTAGGCTTGGAGAAATTTGGCATTTTGATGTGGATTTTGGAATCCAATTGACTTGATACTTCATGGCTAGGATTTGCTGGATATTCTGAGCCAGATGATGTGAATTTTCTTTGATTGGGCAAAAAGGCGGCGATCCAAGTTGGGAAGGATTTTGGGACACCTTTTGCACACATGTTCCTATAGGTCTTCCTAGCACACTGGTGAAATATTTTCAAATTTGGACTTGTTTTTCCCGTGTTTACTCAATTTTCTAGTTTATGGCCATGTTTTTCCCGTCTTGAACATATTGGTTTTTTGAACCCACTTTTGGGCACTTCCTTTGATTGACATCTGATAGTGCCTTAACTCTGGATGATTTGTGACTGAATACCACTGCTTTGCCTATCTCCCCATCAACTTTCATCAATTTCTGAATCCATATGGAGGGGGAAATTGGTCTAGGAAATTTGCACGACTTTGTAGGTACTATTTTCCTTTTCTTTGACCACAATTAGACCTTTAATTTTACATCTCCTTGATGCTTGTGTTTCACCCTCTTCTGGACTCCCTTTTGTTTTAATTTTCTTTGGAATAAAGCCCCAAGATGTTTCAATTGCTGCTCTAGCTAGTGGGGTAGCTTCATATCCTTCTCCTAACCCTACTCTATAATGTTTTTACTGAAAATCGATCATTTTACTCTTGATTACTACCAGATGACCATTTGCAGGCTGAAGGTAGCAAATCATTAGGTTTTAATGATTTTAAGACCTTTTTTTGTTACTATTTTTGCATGGCCAGTTATACTTTTGCATCCTCTAGGTAGTGATCAATTCCTGCCCTGATTTTGTCATCAAGGTACATGGATCACGATCCATGTTGGGAAGAATCTTGCAATTCCAACTAGTGGAGGTTGTTTCTGGGCTTATGGAAAACTTACTGTGTAATTTTCTCTAGTTTTAGGGTTTGAGGAACATGGATTGCGATCCATGTTCCACCCCCTTTTGCAATTGTTTTTGCATACAGTGATTCTGCCACTTACCAGGGGTCTACTGATGAAAAGGTTTTGGTTTTGGGTAAGTTTTGAACTCCCCCATTGGCCTTGACAACTTGCAAAATTTGTGACTTTGATATGAAGTCATAGTAGATCACTTGTCGATCCTTTCGTTTGATGTCCTGATCTGAACTACTAGAAATCTTGTCATCCGTGTTGTCTTCTAAAAGCTTATCCGTGGTGTCCTGGAATGCTTCCTCATCAGTTTGGTCAAGGTCCCTTACCAACATCTCATCCACTATGCGTGGCAATCTGCAACCCCTTCTCTATCAAGGATTTCCAATTCTGATTTTGGACTTAGGCTGACACTCATAATCTGAATGGAATGATATCATATCGTTCCTCATCACAGAATTTGGTCAGGGTCTCCTCATTCACGCACGCATCAAGAGTGGCCAATATCTACTGCCATGAAGAAGGTTCAAACCTCTCTTCTGAAAAAGGCTTTGGTACATATGCCTCATCTTGTATTGACCTATCATGAATGCAATCCTCTTTTTTCAAACTACCACCCTCAGAAGCTCCACATGTCCAAATTGT
This sequence comes from Adiantum capillus-veneris, assembly GCF_014529385.1. Classification (NCBI taxonomy): domain Eukaryota; kingdom Viridiplantae; phylum Streptophyta; class Polypodiopsida; order Polypodiales; family Pteridaceae; genus Adiantum; species Adiantum capillus-veneris. Next base: position 9,174,063 of record NC_140952.1, on the reverse strand, counting down.
GAGCTTTGTTTTGCAGCCAAGTAGGTATTTCTCCTTCTTAGTTAGTTGTGGAGTTTAGTTCCTCTCTTGGGGTTCGTTCCACATTTCTATAACTATGGTCTATGAAACTGATCTTCATAGTGACATCCTTGTTTCTTAGGTAGATATAGTCGTAGCCCCAATCTTGTACCATTTTGAGCTGACGCATAAACGGTATGCCCAATATGATATCAAAATTGCTGCTCGCATTGAAATTCATATTAGCAAATCTGTGTTCATATGTGATTCCACAAGAGGTTACTAAAATTTGCTCCAAAATGCCAATAGGTCCCTCTAGGTACCATCCGCTAATTGAAGTTTCATTCTAGTTTTCTTGAGAGTAGGTTTTCTCCATTTTTCCCACATTGCTTTGGTGACTATGGCAATTCCGGCTCCACTATCCAATATTGCTACCGATTTTATGTCCTTGTACTCCACAGGTAAGGTCGTGTTTCCTTCTTCACCTTCGCAATAGTCTCCTACCTTGTTGATTGGCACTAGCTCATGTTTAGCTTGTTTCAAGGTTTGGTTGTTCAATGTTTTTGGAGAAACATTTGGTGGCGGAATTACCAACCCTATTATCTCCAAATGTTTTCCCACTTTTTCCCAAAGATGAGGTCTTATTTGTAGTAACTCAGATAGAGTTAGTGTACAACAGATAGGGAACGACATCAGCTTCTCATGAAGAGTTTTGGTATCCATCATCTTAGGATTAACCTTCCATTGAGATGGTACTTATTCCTTCTCAGTGCGGGCTGATACATATCAGTTACGGACTGAGGGTCCATCAAGAGGGTAGAGTAGGGAAAAAGAGAGAACAAAAACCTAAGGGTCGGCTGAGGGGAGAGCTGGTTTGGGATTTTGAAATTCCTGGATGATCGCTTTGCCACCTCGGTAGACTGCCCATTGTCCTTGCTTACGTGCTTCATGCATCTTCTTGAGCCCACTCGCTTTACTCTTGAGTTGATTCATGGTCAATTCTTCTTCAATCCAAAGTTTTTTTCCCTTGAGAAGTCGAGATTGACATAATAGCTTCATACGCTCATCTTTGTCCTTGAGTGTTTTTGGTCCATGGGTCATATATGACCTCCATGGATGATAATTCAATCTCTCTCTCTCTCTCTCTCTCTCTCTCTCTCTCTCTCTACACATCTTGAGGTAAAGATAACTTGTTGGCTAGATCTTTGAAATCTCTGGTAACATCTCTTAAGTTCAAGATAATGTATAAGGTCTATTTGGAAATTTTTAGTTAAGATAGAATCTCTGGTAACATCTCTTAAGTTCAAGATAATGTATAAGGTCTATTTGGAAATTTTTAGTTAAGATAGAATCTCTCTCTCTCTCTCTCTCTCTCTCTCTCTCTCTCTCTCTCTCTCTCTCTCGCAATCATTTTTGACCTAGCAGATAGCAGTTCACTCTTTTGATCATAACTTCTTCATCCGAACTCATATTTGGGTCATCTATAGCCTCGATCAAAGAGCAAGATTTCCTCTATGTATTGATGTAAATATAGAAACTTGTATAGCTATAGAGGGTGTTTCTACAACATCATATTTGAAGTGAATAGGTTTGGAAAAGTTGACTCTCATCTCTTATTTTAAATACAATGTCTTTCGACACTCACAAGGGTTCTTCTTCTTCAACAAGGTCCACAACCATTATAGAAAATGATTCAAAATGTCCTAAGTGTGGAGATAGAAACGCAACCACTCAACCAAAAACATCTGAAACCATGATCATGGCATACTTGGTATCATTGCAAGAGACCGTAAACAAACAAGGTGAAGACTTACGGCACTTGCAATGGAGAATGACACCCTAAGGGTTCTTGTGGTGAGAATGAGAATCTCAAGAGGAAACTTGTCAAGATACAACCAACACTTTTGATGCAACTTGAAGAGGAAGCCAAGGAATGTAAACACTCTCTTGTGGACTTGAATGCTTTGAAGGAGCGCACAAGCAAAGTAGAGCATGAGCATGTATTGAAAGAGGAGAAATTTGACACCATGAGTCGGGATGTATGTGATATGAAAAATGTATTCACAAACAAGTCTTGGACTAACGTATGTGGTAGCAATGTGGTTCCTAATTCCCCCATCATGTAAGCTATGGCTCAAACAAAGAATGTTGGGAATGTGGATGTAGAGGAGTTGAAGGAATGGGAGCGACGTTCCAAGAACATTGTTATTCGTGGAATCTCTGAAGAGAAGTTAGAGACACCTTCTTCTCTTGCCATTGTTATCAAAGATTTCTTCAAAACCCACTTTGACATATCTAGAGTTATGGTTTATAGAGCACATAGAGTGGGTAAGCAAGGACCTCGTCGCTCGACAAAACAGTCAATTGTATACACCATGCTGGATGGGACCAAACAAAAGATTATCCTTGATACTAGTTGGATCTATTTGAGGGATACAAAATGTTTTTTATGTGAAGATCGTACTATTAAGAAACAAAATATATGTCACAAGGCATATGGGGAGAGGAATAAGAAAAACAAGGAGATCTCTCATGAAGAAAATGTGTCTAAGTAGGATGCAAGCCCCTCAAGCAAATAGGAATGCGTGACCTATGAGACCGAGTTACAATTGAAATTATGCTTTTGGAATTGCAATGGATACCCATGGAATGCAGGGGTTGGCATTGATGAACTAACAAGCAAAGCCGATGTTGTACTTCTTGTTGAAACTTGGGAGCATGATACACAAAGGGTTAACGGGTTGGAGGATTACAATGTACATTCATTGATGTGGTCAATGCGATCCATGTTCCATCACATCTGAATACCGAATTTGGCTTGATTATTACATGCAGATAGTAGTCTATTCCACCACTTCTTTTTTAATTTGGATAACTTTTTCCCATTCAAAAGTGAGTTTTTCAGTCTGCCCTGTGGGCTTTGACTAGTTTCTATATTTTGCTATTTTGACCAATTTTTTTCAATTTTTTGCTATGGTCCTTTTTGGAAAAGTTGTTCCACTAGTTATCAGGGATGTACTTGTCAAATACTAGCCCCAAAATATGGTTTTTACCCTTTTTTTCCCTCAATATTTTAGCCCAAATTTGATAGTGGTAGTTTCTACTTACTTGAAACATGAAACAAAAACAAACAAAATGATACAAAATAAAGTCAAAATGGAAAACGGAACAGCACTCTAAAAGCATAGAGTAAATTGAAGAATGAAATGATTTTGGCTATCTCACTCACAACTCTCTTTATCTCTCGAGAATAGACCCAACAAGTCCTCAACTTCTAAACTCTATCAAACACTAAAACCCATGTCTAGCTGCTTCACTGCTGAAGTGTAAATGGAATGGAAAACAAATCTTAAACAAATAATGCTCTAAATACGCACTAGGTCACTCACCATCTAAGGATCATATCCACAAAAATGGTGCCAATGTTAGGTGGTCGCTGCGACGGACGTTTGTAGCATAGCGATCTGACACTAATATAATGTCAATACTCAGGAAAGTGACTCGGATGAAGCGTGGAGACTCTTTGAGATCATCAATCTCAAGAAGTGAACCTTAACAAGCAAACACACCAACTCAACAAGCAAACCAACACTCAATGATCAGGGAAATTTGCCTACGTCCTTTCTCACAGCTCTAGGCCATCACGCCATTTCGGCACTTGAACGGACTCGAAATTCAATGAAACTTTAGGAGGAGGTTTAAGACACCTAGGGGAATTATACTACCAAGTATGGTTGCAATCCGACAAGGTAACAAGATCACAATCCATCATGAAAAAGGTCCTAAAAATTGCAACAGATCAGTCCAAAAAGGTCGCCCTATGGTCTAGGAACACTATCCTATGGTCAAAATGTCATAAAATAGTGACTTAAGCACTCAAATCTGCAATTAAGACTCACAGACGAGTAGTCACTAACCACAACAAAACTGACAATGCTTACACTTAAATGGAAGAGCAAAGAGAGAGGAACACACTGCAAGTTTCAAAACTGAAATATGATTACCCATTCATTAGTTACGATGATTACAAGTTGGAGCAGCTTCATAGCTTAAGCGTACGTACAACAGAGCTCTTTTCTTCTTCTAAAGATTTGCCTTCTCTCACATTAAGGTTATTGACATTTATACCTAGGGCATTCTACATGGCTAGTGGCCGGCTCACACGGACCTTTACAATTGTCATGACATGATTACAACTCAGGGAATTGACCTACTACTCTAGAATCAGGATTTACGTAGAGTATCACTACACTAGCTTGGCAAAATAATAGACTACAAATGTGGTGTCCAGCTACGTGTCCGACCAGGTGGGCGTCCATTCGCTCAATCCTCAAACATGCATCAAAGGGACATAAATCCAATATTGATCTTTTTATCCTTTGAGGCGGAGGTTAGCCATGCTTTTTTTTTTTTGGCCGCAGCAACAATGCACAGGTCATGTACTGGTTTCAAAGTTATAAAAGTCAAACTTTCAATTTCAGTGAAAACTTTGCAAAACTTTCCAAATTTTTTACTAAAATGCAAAAGTTTGTGGAACACACACACAACCCCTACATTTCCTATTTCTCTTTTTGCAAAACTCAAAATGGTGAGTAGATTATATTGATAAATCCAAAAAATTACATATTCTTGCCATGCTCATGACAAGCCATGGCCACTTCATGGATCATGGATACATCGGTGGCTGATGGGGGAGCCACCCCATGACCATGGATGAATTCATACTTTCACCTTTGCACGTTTGTTATTGTGGTGCCCAGGGTTTCGTTCCACTCATCTAAGCTTCTTTGCTTTCCAATGGCATGATGATTCTTTGCTTTATTGCACTATCTCTATGATCTTAATTACTTCCACGGAGTTCTTGACGATCCAATAGTTCCTTGTCTTCCAAATGTGTTTAAAGTAGCAATACCTCATGATTTGTGTAGCAATGAGCAGTGCTTGGCTCTTGAACATCTTCCATCCCAAGAAAAGATCATTCTTAAAGAATGCTATTGTTCAGGTTTTTTGGACCCATTTGTAGATCTTGCATGCCAAACCATAGATCGTCGGACACTCCTTGAATAGGTGAGAGAGGTCTTCACAAGAAGTTTTCATTTGCGAGTATATATCTGGACCAATTCCCCTGGAAAGGACCTTCACTCCAGTTGGCATGGCTCCCCATAGCACCTTCCATGAGAAAACCTTCATCCCATGCGTCCATTGAGGGTGCCATATTGAGCGACTGTTTGGTGGACACAACGAGCTGGCACATAAAAGGCGGATATACACCAAACTTTGTTGTACTCACTCATTTTTTTCAAAAGAAGTGGTGTAATTTTGCTATGAGTATTCTTAATTGTAATATATTCTGTCATTCCCTCTTAGCCTCTCTAAGACTACACACCATGCAAGTGGTCGAATGACCATGGGAAAGTACCCCTAGCTCTTAAGTCAAAACCCTTAGTTTTGAAAACACACAATCATTATCTTTGAGAGATTGGACGTCGACTGTGAGAGCTCTTTGCTGCTACAAATTGTAATCCGCTTTTCTCCTTGTCTGGTAATCAGAATTCGATTCCAAATAGCACATTGTGCTCTTTGTCTCTTGCTTTACAATCTAAGTGTAATCATTCACAATTTTGTTGTGGTTTGCAACGACTTATTTGTGAACTAATTGCATTCATTTGAGGTCCTAAATGGTTGTTTTTTGATGTCTTGACCTTGGAAAAGTGTTTCTATGCTTAAAGAGGACCTTTTCGTGTAGTTCTATTTCAGTTTTCTACACATTTTTTTTAGATGGATCGTAATTTATGTACCTTCCCAGATGGCTGCAAAATTTGGTAGGAATGTGCCCTTAGGCGTTGTTATACCTCTCCCTAAGTTTTGTTGCATTCCGAATTCGTTTGGATGCTGAAAAGGCGTGATGACCTAGAGCAGTAAGATTGGACGTAGACTGATTTTCTGACTAGGAAGTGGTTGATTTGCTTTTGTAGTAGTATGAATAGTTCTGTAAGTTCACTTTGGTGAGACTGACACTCTCATTTAAGTCTGTGTGCCCCATTTTGAGTCGCTTCCTTGCATATTGACATTATGTTAGTAACAAAAAGCTATGCTGCAGACGTCCGTCACGCGGCGACCCGCTAACATTGGCACCGCTATCAGAGAAGTCGATCCTTAGGTGGTGAGTGACTAAGTTGTAAAAAAAATCCATTCCAAAGATTTTGACACCCTTTTTGTTTACACATAGACCGTAAAGCAGCTAGACGTTGGTTTAGTGCTTAGTAGAGACTGGAGTCGAGGACCAGCCAGTGCTACTCCTTATGAGCAAAGAAAGCTGTGAGTGAAGTACAAAAGAGTGTTTCGTTCTTAAATTTTTCTATGCTTGGAAAGAACTGTTTCACCATACACTTCATTATCATTTCTGTATTGTTAAATTCATTTATGGTTGTGCATCTATTTCAGTTTATAGGAGTATGCAAAGTAACAAATTCCACCATCAATTGGGGACAAAAGGATCATGGTAAAAACTGTCCAAAATTTTATTTTGATGCCGAGGACCATAACTCTAAAAAGTTGTAAAATTGATGGTCACAGCTTCAAATCTAGCTTCAAAGCTGAACTAAATTAAAACAAACTAGGCAAAAAGGGGATATACAAGCTTGCAGGAGACAAACTGTGCAGATTTCTTCCAGTTTGCCTGTTCAACATGGATTGCCGTCCATGTACCTTTCAGGCCAAGTGAGCAGAAAGTGTTTCCTTTGCTTAGAACTGACTCTTAGACATCAGAATCTTGAGTTTGGCTAGAAATAGGGTGCTAAAAGAACATCCAAATCAAGAAACTGGGTTAAGGAGAGCAAATGCTGTGAAAAGTGAGAAAATTTGAGAAAACTGAACTTTTATTTGTCCAAAATTAAAAAGGGCTGAGAATTGGGTTCAACTAAAAGCAAGGAACTAGCAGGACAAAGAATCATGACCAGATGCTGCTAAACATGGATCGCGATCCATGTATCTGGTAGACATTCGTAAGGGAAATTTGACTAGTGCACTCCTGAGAACTAAGGAAACAACTTTTCCAAAAGGACCCACAACAAAAAAGTGAAAAAATCTGATCAATATTCCAAAAAAGGAGTTGTTTGCAAAAAAATGCACAGCAAACACAAAATCTTGCTTTTGACCTGAAAAAAGTGGGTCAAATCCAAAAAGATTTGGGGAAGAGCATCACCACACCCTCTGTCACAAACTCACCAAAGGTCATGCCAAAATCCTTCCAAACATGGATCGCGATTCATGTACCTTTATAAAATTTTGAGCTGATATTTAACAGGTAGAAAAGTGATAACATTTGAAGTACTTTCTCCTTAACCACTCTTATAAAAAAAGGTCAAAAGGTGTGCCAAAGGGCATGAAATAGATCAAGGGGGAAACCACTGAAACAGACCCTAAAATTGGCTTTTGGTTGACCTAAAAAACTCCAAATCACACAAAAACCATATAGCTAGCATCAATAGACCAAGGACAAGCTGTGTGCCAAGTTTTAGTACATTTTGGCACTGAGGTACATGGATCACGATCCATGTTCCTCGGACACAATTTGATACAAAACTTGCATCATAGCTAGAGTAAATCACAAGGAGTCTAGTGGTCTTTTCAAAACTGAATTTGGATATAAAAAACCAGACCAAAAGCCCAAAACTACCAAATACTCTAGTAAAGTGTCAGAATTGACCTAATTTTCAATCCAGAGGTCCATTTACAAAAAATTTGATACCAGCCTCCCAACATGGATCACGATCCATGTTCCTCTGAGTGAGCATAAGAGCAGAATTTGACCGCAGAGAGAGGTAGTTCTCAGGAACCCAATGGCTTTTTCAAAATTGAAATTAGACCTAAATTGTTGATGTTGTGAATAAAGTTATGGAATATTGATAAAACTAGTTAAATTTTGTCAATTGAAAGCTAGAACTAACAAGAACGACTGTAAACTCACAACTATCAAGAATTTTTTGACAGGGTGCAAGTGCTAGAGAATACTACCCAAAAAGTAAGATCAGAAAGGGGAATTCAGGATAGCTAATGAGATAACCTGGTTTGGATTTTGCAATATCAATTCTTCATGTATTTACGATTAGGAAGATTGTACCAGAATAGGAATCATAGCATCATAGACCAAGTGAGAAATCACTCAACTGAAGGTAGCGTGAATCAAAAACCACTGCATCCTTTAGAAGCCATTGTAGAGGAAAGCTTTTCTGACACCTCGTTAGAAAGATCATACACCCTAATGATTGAGGAGTCCAATAAGTTGAACCCTAAGGAAACAACTTCCATGGGGGGGCAAGTCCTTCTCAACCTACATCTGACGTGAAATTGTTGTATTTAAAGTTTCAATTTGAAAATATGCTTAAGATCAAAATCTATAAGGATGGAATGGATTGCTACCATGTTAATTTGGCAAACAAGACAAGTGAGTTCAAGGACCTTGTAGGTGTGGATTATGATGGAGATAGATACTTTGATAGAGAGCGAATGATGTACCTAGTGGTTCACAACCCCTTTATTGTGGAAAAATGGGGGATGACTGGCACCAAGGACAAGCTAGATGAAGAGCTAGAAGATGGACCACCCAGAATGGACAAGCAAAATGCAGTGCTCACATGCACCAATGAGACAAAGTGGGTTAATACAGACAACACTTATGTGGGGCTATATAAATTCAATAATGGAGAACAAACACTCTATATAGATGTGATGAACCCCACATCAAGGAACTGGCTGACCGCAAAAAAACTATACGTTCTTACTTACACAGAAGGGAGAAGTATTCAAGTGGTCATAATGGATAAGTATGGCAAAAAATACTATCCTATGGACTGTAAGGAGCTACAACAATATACATATTTTGGGGGACCACTCCACCAATACTATGTAAATTCAGAACAAGTGAAAACCATGACTACACACACAAGACCAGAAACTGGGAATGTAAGTCCAGTAAGAACTAGAGTAGAAGATTCTTTTGGACATCAATGATCTCCAAACACAGGGCCTATGGGATCAACGGGGTCTAGGGCTTCTATGAATACATAGAGAGGCAGTGTGACATCTGATTTGACTTACACAAATATAATCCCTCCGACTATTACACAAGATCGACTTGATGAATGTATGGTGGATAGGATACCAATTATAGTGCTGACAGGAGAATATGAACCTAGAGAGACCACACCAAGAGGACCAGGGGTGATGAGGATGGTTGCAGAGTCTAGACGCATGTGACCATCTCAAGTGGAAAAATGTGTACCCAAAAAGTATATTGGATCAGGAGATCCGTATGCTCATGCTTTGATCTTCAAACAAGTGTTGAGGGCGGCATAGGTAGCTGATTTCCATACGCAATATGAAGGCTTTGGGTTGACTCTAGAAGGAACTGCTTTGACCTGTTTTCAACCTTTAAACAGCTTGGAATTCCCAAGTATCGAGCAACTTCTCCGAAAATTCACCGAGGAATTCTCAAAGAGAGGAATTAAGCATAATATTGTCTCCCAGATCTATGCATTTAGACAAAAGGAGAAGGAAAAGGTGAAGGAAGCTCGCTTTGATTTAAGCAATATATAGAAAGATGCCCTGCTAGAGAACTACCTCACAATGAGAGATTGTCAGTCCTTTTCATAGAAGGATTACGAAATGACAATCTCAAAAAAGACTTACACTTAAAGGCATGTGTTACTGTTGAGCAAGTCACGAAAGAGGCATTGTATCTGGTAGACAATTGCAAGGCATATGGAGAAGTGACAGAAGACACAGACCAAGGGATGAGTAGCACTCTTCAACCACTAGTGAGTCCACAATGAAATTGGGTAGGCAAAACCCAACTGTGCTGGACGTTGATCAAATGATCGAGGAAGTGATTAGAAGGATGAACCAAGGAAACAGGACAAACCCAAACACATGAGTCATGACAACAACCCAACCCAAAAATGTGACACTTGTGGAGGAGATCATCCAACTCAGTGGTTCAACCTTCAACAGAGTCCAAGAGTAAATGTACCACGTGAATTGAAGTGGTGTGCTACTGAGTAAAAATGGATAAACCATGAAACCCACGAATGTTTCTATAATAGAAACTATGTAACGGGCCACATGGAGGGCAACAATTACCACCACCTCCAAGATACCAAGTAGGGAAAAATAACGCAATCCAAGGGCAAGAAAAACCTCAACCTGTGTTGGGGCATCAACCTCCTTTTACCCCAAGAAAACAACGCCATGGTAAGGATTTCACAACCTATAGAAGAACCTTCTGATCAGAGTATGGTCCAGGTAGTTTCATACTGAGATGAATTAGACAATACCTATGAGAGAGGGTTTGATGGCAATGCTTATGCTTTTGAGGGACAAATTCCATGGATGGTTTATGAGGAGATGTCAGAATCACCATACATAGCACAACCAACAAAAAACCATTACGTGGTTAATGAAAATATGCTTATGTTCATGGCAACATAGAACTACAAACCTAGGGCATATCCTCCTAGAATAGGACAATCGATGGGGACTCAACAAGATTCTCCACCACCAATAGGACCATGCTATGAATGCGGCGGTGGTCATTGGGAAAGGAGTTGTCCACACAAAGGAGAACATATCAAACTCTTTGGGTTCTGTGAGGGGTGTACAAATGACCATCTCATTCCACATTGTCCAAAAAACCCCGATAACAAAGGGAAAGCAACCATGAACAAAATTATAATTGTACCAAGATCAAGTGGATCAGAAACAAAACCAACCATTTTGATTAATGCGGTAATGAGAGCCCAAGCACATAAGGCTGCAAGGAAACACCCCAGCCAGCCAAATCGAGATAGAGAATTTGTCTGCTAGAACCCATAGGAAATCCTGGAAGGCAAAACAAGACAAGATAAAAGGCAAAAGAGAGAAAGAAAAAATGGGTTTGGAAACCAAATTATTGCAAACAGAGAAACAGTTGAGAATGGAAAGAGACCTTAAGAAAAGGTGCGATGTAACAAAACCATCAGCAATACCGTCGGGAGGATCTGTCTTGATGGACAAGGTCTTTGAATGGATGAGATCTTAAAAGCTTATGATGCTAGGTTAAAGCACAACCAAACCCAAGAGGATAGATGGCTAATGTACCCTCACCCGGGGTATGAAAAAGAGAGGTTAATTATGTGCAAGGAGCTCATCCGAGCCGCTCAAGTGCTTATGGAACTACCAGTTCCGACTGCTCCAAAAATTGAGGTGTTAATCCGCGAAAAAATTCAAGAGTTAAAGGAGTGAGGGATCAAAGACGGAGACCAAAAAGATTCGGTAAAGGAAACACCCTTCGTATGAGGGTGGCAGCCAATACGATAGATGGAATGTATTCACAAGCACCTCTGCCAATTTTTGAAGTGGAAGAACAATGGCCACAGGATCTGTGGGAGCATACCTGAAGTAGAAAAGATGGAAGTGCAACGCTTCAGTCAGCCCCTATCACGGAGATCCACCTTGAACATGAGCTCTAACCAAATGATATCCGATCACTGTAGGGTGATGCAGGTATGGAGATATTGAAAAACAACAAACCTCAGTCGTTGAAGACATTACCTTCATTTATTGGCAACCATGAAACCAGATCAAAAGTAATCAATCCCCAAAGTCCTCGATAACCTCATAAAATCCCAAAAAGTGCTTCTATTTTCTCTTGCTTTGATCTCTTTCCACAGAGTGCCTAGGGCTCCTCTTCCCAAGCCGCCAAATCCTATTGAAAACCTTGCTAGCCAGCCTTAGAGTGTGCAGACTCCACCCATTGACGTAGATGCTTGATTTTCATGCGACGCTTACCATGTAGGTATCCGCACGTAGAGCTTGACAATACAAACACAATGGTTCCCTCAAAGTTTTGATGCGACAACTGTGTGGTGCGGTGTCTAAAATTTTTGCAAGCACTTAAGTGATGTCAATTCAAAGAGAGAGATCGATCAAAAACCTTCCTTGATTCCTACTTACACTATTCCTAATCACATCAGCCAAAAGATAGTGGAAAGTGTCCACAAACACTAGTGTTTCTATATTTTTATCTTGAAAAGTGCGTCAATACCCATTTTGACATAGTACAAGCTATCAACCACTGAAAACAACCCAATCTAAGCCTAAAGGTCCTCGTCGAGTACAACTACACCCAAGACACCTCTACACATCTAAAGTAGATTCACCTCAACCGTGTGGTTTCTAAAACATGGTTTTGTGCTCCAGGCAAACCTAAAGGAAGTTTTTTGAAAAGTCCTACTAAGCATTGAGGTTATTCCCTAGTTTAGGTCACCTTGTCCATGACAAAAACGCCAAAATGTGGGGCTCTCCGAATGCCAAGCCTCGCTATCTTATTTTAGTGACAGTGAGAACCACGAACATAAATGTCATACCGTGAGATGGAGTCAACTTGACTAGTGCATATAGGCTACGAGAGGTTTTTAGTCTCTCAGGAAACACACTCAGTCCCTATCTAATTCAAAGCTACACTCAATTGCATGTCAGTCAATAATTGCTATCTATGGCACCATAGCCAAATCTCATCAGTTCACCAAGCAAACAAAGTCTAATTGAGACAAAATTTATGGGACAGGTTAATAACATCAAAACACACATGGATGAACCCTTGCATCCCCCTTTCTTCCACTTGCCAAAATCACGCTTATTATCTATAGGGCAAATTTGACCTAACCATTTTTGACCCCGAATACATCCTAGACCTTAGCAATGGAGCAACTACACCCCTCTAATGCATAAAATGCAATTTTGATATATAAATCTAAAGTTATGAGAAGATGAAGGAGTAGGTCAACAATAACAAAAATAAATTTCTACCGTGAGAAAAGAACAATGTCATAAAGAGCTTTCACCTGTGAACCCAATGAAGCAATCGGCACTTCAAATGGATACTTCACAAGGGGGTTATGAGATTGAGAAAGAAAAAGGAGAGTACACAATGCTTTGCAAGTCAGTCGTAATGCTTATTATCCTAAAAGTATTCTTTAGGTTGTACAAAAAATGGATTTTATACCTTAGCCAAAGGTTCAAGGTTAAAAAATGAGCAAAATTTTAAACTCTCAACAGCCTAGGATTAATTGATACAATCTTGAAGCATGTAGCCTGGCTCATAATCACATAATAGCTACAAAATAATTTTGGAATCAAAAGAATTTCAACAGCTAAGGGCTATGGGTATCCATAATGATAAAAAAGTAAAAAATTACACTAGAAAACATCAAAGGCTATATGTAGGCTCCCAATGTTAGCTATGTGCTAACACTTGATCTCGTATCCTCATCATCATCACCATATGACGACTCCTCATCTGCAACTTGGCTACATTGTACTACCTTTCCATTTGTGGACTCCATGAAAATAGGCTCTTTTACCTCTTCACTTTTCTCTTGAAACTTGACATTGGCTAGTTATTTAGCATCATAGCTCCATTTAAGGAGCCATTTGGACCAACACGTAGAGTACCTAGATTACCACATCCCAAGGCGCAATCCCAGCACTTCGAACATCTCTATCTACCAACTTGATTGGCCCATCATGGAGACTTTCTGGCCTAGAAAACCACACCAAGCATACATTTCCCAATCACCTTTCTTGCCAAAGTCCTTCATAAACAGTCGGTCATAAAAAATTACAACAGGGCATGAGGTGTAGTTTTGACTATCATAAAAAAACAAAAAATAGCCCAAAAAACTAAAAAATGGGCTTTTAAGCTTGCAAGTTTTTTTCAAAAAAAATTATGGGTAGAGAATCTTAAAATTTCTATGTCATCCTTCATTTATCTTGAAAACAATGAAAAATTGACGAATTTATAATCACATGTTTAACTCAAAAAATTTACATCTCCATAATCACATCAAGTTTTGACCAATTAATTAAACACAAACTTTGTGCTTTCACTATTGTGATAAAAAATGCAAATAAATAACAAGCTTATAATTTACAATCCCCAAATTTTGCATCTAATTTTAAAAAAAGGAGATTACCTCTACTTTTGAAACAAAACTTCATAACTAAAAACTAAATCTAACTTATAATGCAAGACATATTTAAACTTGCACAAAAACTAAAGCTTTTCTAAAAGTTAAGAGAAACCATTACAACAAACATAGGCAATCTATTTGCCAGCTCTTCACAACAAAAAAATTCAAAACTTGGTCTTAATACTAGATTAAGCCCAAATATCTATGGATTGATTGGAAACTCTTCTTCTTCCTCTTTGTCCTCCTCATCCTTATCATGATTAGTTGGAGGAGAATCATCTTTACAACCATCACCATGACCGCTCCCATCTCATGTATCCACCATGTTTGTCTCCTCATAAGGTTCCAGATCAACAAACTGCATTCCTTCGTCTGGTCTAAAGGGATGTTGTGGTTCGCATGATGTATCACCACAACCCTTGGATGTGTTGCTATGTTTTCCAAACCAAATTCTTGAAATTCATATGGAAACTCCTTGAGTACGTAACATGTTGCTAGATGAATCTTACTTGTAAAGGATCCATCTCAACGGCAACAACATTTCATCCTTTCTTCAAAGTACTCACTGTAGTTGTCCCTATATCAACAAATATACAAAACTTGACAAACCTTTATCAAACAAATATCATCAATGTATAAATTTTAAAATTGAGTAGTACATGTTCATGCAAAAATATCTAAGATCCATTCTCCTTTCATTGAGAGAAGATTAATAAAATCCATCATCAACAATTGTGGCTTTTGATACGGATTCATGATCTCACTAGAATCACCAGAAAGATCTCAAAGTTTTTTACACACCCTTGGTCTATCTAAAATATTTGTGCAATTTGGTTTCATAGCAAAATTGAAGCTACCTCTACAACTAAGACTAGAGGGAGAAAAAAATCCCACGGTAGCAAACTTTGTAGCAAAGGATAACCTATCCAATTGATAGCCTTTCATGTTAGGTTTTGTCCTGTCAAAAAGACAAAACTACTACATCATCATGCAAAAAAAAAGAATGCTAAAAAAATTATGAACCATCTAACTTACCAAATGCATAATTGATGGGGTCATGGAGCTATCTTCAAAATCCTTTTCAGCAACAAAAATTTGATCATGAGCATGAAAGGATACTAACACCGAAGATTCAACGATTGTGACTTTCTTGAAAGCTTCTATAACCTTTTTTTAGCCCTAAGACCATATTTAACATCATCATTTACAGAATGAGGTGCTTTGAATCCATAAAGAGAATCTGCAATTCCAAGAGTGTAGTGGCGTTTGGGAACAAATCTCTCCATGTTCTCATCTTTGCCTTCAAACACAGAGTATTGGATAGGCAATGTAGTAACATCATAAATGTACAAATGTCAGGAGTGCCAACAATGTTTTAAGCATCCTCAAGTCTTCTTCTCTCAGCTCTAGCTCTTCCTAAATGTTGTTTAAATTCTTGAGGAATGCTTTTACTTGGAGCTCATGAAGTACGATTCTCTAAATGATAAAAAATAATAAAAAAACAAAATAAAACACTATCGTGTATTTTGGAATACTTTCAATATATTACATCGCTGTTTAAAAAGATGAGAACATGATGTTTATATCCTAGAATACAAAGATGTGAACACAAGATGATTGTTTTAAACTTAAACCAAAATAAATTAGTTGTATTTCAAAATGGAAAATACTTAAATAGTCAAACACTTACCGCATTTTTTAAAAGAAAAATAAAACGCTCCAATGTAGAGTGGTGACTTGTAGTTGGATGATGAGTTTGCACCTCGATCCAATCCTTACAATTAAACTTTTCAATCATGATGTGTTTCATGTAAAGAAATATATTTTTTCTAGAGAAAAGAAAACATAATTTAGACAAATAATAAAAAAAAAACAATGTAACAAAAGAATTTTAGTGAAACTTACTTTTCAAACTCTTTAGACATCTCATCAAGAGACAATGCACCTCCTTCGACTCGAGCAAGAATTAGAAGAATGATATGTTTCTCTCGGATTCCGTGCAGTGAAAGCCAGGGAGTAATCTTCATCTTTTGGAGAATGGGTTTTAAGGCTTCTTCACTACCACCTTTTTCTCTTTGTGCTGTAGTAGGAAGCCTCACTCTTTGGCCCTTAATTTTTCCTTCTTCCAAAATCTTGAGAATATCTTCTTCATGCTCCCAAAGTTCACCATCACAAAAAGCCAATTGAAAAAAGTTATAATGTCCTCGAATGTTATGCTTAGCACCCCTCTCACTCTTCTTTGACGTCTTTGTTGCAAGTCCTACTTGTTCACAGAGTTTGACTTTGAAAGCTTCATCTGCCTTTTTATCTTGACTTAAATGATTGATCCACTCATTGTGAAAATAACGTACCTTCTAAATAAATGACATGGAAAGTTGAATTTTTGAATCCACATTATGATCCCATGCCAATGTTTTAGCATCCTCATCAGAAAGACCTACGTAAACCCATGCTAAAATTGTCTTGTAGCTCTCAAAAATGGATACTCTACACAAAGCTCTTTCTTGGCAACAAGAGAGTGTGTTCCACCAAGAACAAAGTACCTGTAACTCTCAATTTTTGACATAACAAAGGATGTTTTATCTGGACAAGTCTTCCAGCCAAGAAGAACAAGCAATGGAAGAACATTGGTGGTTGGTTTTTCTTTCATCTGTAACTTCACATTACTTACATGAGCAAGAATTATGGAACAAACATCCGAAGGTCTTGTCTGAGTAATTCGGTCATGTGGTGGGTGATCAATTACGTCAACAAGCAAGATGAGAGGTATCTTATTAATCATGCTTAACACTAGGTTGGTAATGAGACACTTTTATGTCCTGGGACACTTTTGTGTCCTGTTAAGTGGCCATTTTCCTTTAATTATGTCAAGAGTTTCAAAATGGATTTTGAGGTGCTATCTATCTAGAAAGTTGTCTCATGAGCTGAAAAAAACTTGACATTTTTTTGGAATATCAATTCCATCTTTAACCTTGTCCTTGCACAACATTTCACAACCTAAACTGTGTGAAAAAACGGGTCATGTTTTTGGCTTTTTTCAACTTTTTGCAACTATACCACTCTAGAATTCATGTTTGTGAGGTCTATAATGCTACAGAACTATCTTTAATAGTCCTCAACATGTCCTGATGCTTCTAGGGAGAAATAGATGTTAAAGTTGTAAGTTATGACCAAATTACAAAAATTGTCAAATCCTGTTTTTTAGCCAATTTTAGCTCTTCTATGATTTTTTTGGTGGATTTCATGATATCCAATGTAGTTTTGATTTTCTATGTCCCATATTGTAACATAAAGCTAATATTCCTTGAGTTTTGGGGCTACCCTATTTTGCATAGTACACAACGATGGTTGATTTTTTCTATTATAGAAGAAAACGAAACATTCTACTATATCAAGTATAGCTTTTTCAATATTGCTAGTTTCTTGTGACAACTATATGCATTTTGTAGGTAGTAACCATATCTAGTCATAAGGATCAAATTTGGCTAGATATTGAATAGTTTCTATGGGATTCTACAACTCATAATGTTGAGCCCAGTTTTTTCATGTTTGCTGTATTTAGCACTTCATCTTTGTCCCCAAGATTCCCCTTGGTAAGAGATGTATTATTCTTTTGACATGCTCCATGGCTCCTTATGAACCTAAAGGAAAACAGGGAACTAAGAAAACATGCATATATTATTTGTATTGAGCGTGGCTATAGAAACTTTGATGATAGGTTTGCAGAATGGTAAAAATTCAACTTTTTTGTATCTATTTCTTTTGGCAAAACAAAAAATAGTGAGTGAGAAGCAATCATATGTTCTGATCACCAACCCATTGAAGTTAACTAGGAAATTTATCTCAAGTCCTACAAAAATCCCTAATCTTATTTTTATGCAACAAAACGTAAGAAATGACTGTTTTGATGAAAATGTACTAGTCCATCAACTTTGGAGGCTTGGTGTGACCAAAAGATGAGAAATTATACAAGTTTCTTATTTTTTCCATGTGTAGTAGGCCTTGAACTATAACCTCATGAAAGGATTTTACAAAATGAATGGATCTACTATGGTTTTGGAGGTTTTTTTCAAAACCCTGAAAGGACACTTTTATGTCCTGTTAGGTTACCAACCTAGTGTTAACCTTTTGGTCCTCTCACGAATGATGTTGAAAGTAGAGTCACCAAGAGCAGAACTAGGAGCACCAGTGTAAGAAACTAGGCAACTAGGCTCTACTAGATCCTCCTCCCAACCTCCCTTTATAGGTGGACTCCTAGCCCCTTGCCCTAGACGGATCCCCTGTCCACACTGCCTAGCCCGTCCCTTGGCGGTAGTCCTTGCCTAGCCTAGTTCTTAGGGTACAGGACCCGTGTCCTGACATTACTCCCCCCTTAAAGAAGAGTTTTCGTCCTTGAAAACAAAAGTGGGAAACTTCTTCTTAAGAATACTGATGTTCTCGTTATTGACATCCCATAAGTGAGCCAGTTGTCTGTATGACTGATAATTGGTGCAGTGAGGAGGCTCAATGAAACCAAGAGGAATATCTTGATTTTCAACATTGTTGTCCGTTTGCAACCACTCGGGTCTAAATGGTAATTCCATATATAACTCACTTGAGTGCTGTAAAGGAGTAACCACAACTAAGAGTCACTTGGGTTTAAATGGTAACTCCATTTATAACTCATGTGAGTACTGTAAAGGAGTAACCACAACTAAGAGTTGTCCAAAGGCATAACTAGTTTTCAGATCTTCTGAAGGTACTGGAATAATGCAAGGAAACCTTGGCGTAACTGTCCATGCAGTTGTGAGCCAGATTTCCTACTCACCTGAGTATCTTGAAAAGTCCGTTACATGTTTGTACCTAATGAAGGTTACGTGCCAACGTACTCTGTCAGCAGACCTGGTAAGTCCTTGACGTATGAAAGTATTGACACAATCGCCAACCCCACCACCAGAGGTGTGAAAAGTCAAAAATCGTACTTAAGCAAATTCTAGAATAGGAAGAAAATCATCTATCTAGAAATGCGTTGTGCTAACGTATGCTCTTAGTAGATCCTTTAGCACAAGATTACTCTTTGTAATCTTTGTAATTTGCCTATCCCCTTGGATAACTGACAGTACTGAGGTGTGTTTTCCTCATGGTTTATAGACAGTCGTCCCAGATGACTGGTAAACGAGAAATCACAGTAGTGTTTAACATTGGTGAAGAATCAACAATGTTCGAAATAACCATCGTGGTTAACTTGAAAAAATCCAGAAATGCCCAAACCGTCTATTGGTGATTAGTGGATTTAAAAGTAATCTCATAGAGATAGTGCACATAGAGTGCAAAATGCTTCATAAGCAATCAACTTGAGGAATATGCATGCCGTTCCAAATCAGCCTTTGCTAAACACTAGGGCCCATAACACCTAGTGTGCATGCATTTAGCAAAAAACAGATCTGAACCTGTATTTCCATGGTAAATCTTGCCAATACTTATGGCCAATGTGATGCGCCTAGCACACATTAACAGGAATGTAAATAGTTCTGAAAAGAAATTTAATACTTTCATTTGCAATCTTTTGCAAGCTTTGCTTAAACGTCTGAACGATAATAGAAGGTGAAACAGTGATCACTTCTAGATACAAACAATGAAACTTTTTCATTAACAATTTATAGCCTTGCTTATATGTATAAACAACCATCTGTAATATTGTTTAGCAATACTTGTACCTTAACAAGTCATTCTAAGTATCCAGCAATTTCTGGCCACGAAATTGCTCCTGATACGTCGTGCTAAAAATGGTCTAGAGAACAGATGTGACCAGTACCTAGGGACTTTGTCGTGACACATAATTGAAATAATGGCGCCAGTGTCAGTCCAGAGACTCATATTCTGCACATGTGGAATATGTCTCATGTAAGGATGTGGAAAAAAGAACATCCTTCAAGTACAAGATGTACTTGTGAGGAGGTAACTGTAAACACTCGTGACAAGAGTGAGAGGGACCCTCATTCTTTGCTCCACATTGGCTAAACCGAACTCCTTGAGTTCCTAGACCACGTTATATCCCATGGGACAACATGTGCCAAATAAAATCCAATAAGTGGTTGCATAACAACATAATGTACTTTGGACACTCGCCCCAAAATACTTGTTTCGACATGCCCTTGGCATGGCCTTGGGGATTGAACTGGGTATTCAAATTCTCAGTACATCTCCCCCTTGTGAAAAAACCAAGCAACATTGCACTAGAAACCGTGGGTGTTGCCTTCGCAATCCAAACCCGTTGGGTAGAATCTACGTAGTCAAACCCCTTGGTAAGACCCTTTGTAGAACTGTTCAACTAGCAGGTAACGGTAGCCAACCTAGTGAACCGTGTACAGAATGATGAGAATCAACTTGAAAAGTTGAATTTTTCCGCTACCTCGTGGTAGATTGCGGAATTATTTCCTTGAAAGTATAATGGGAATAGATCAAACTGTGATCCTCAATGCATATGGGGTGATTTAGTAAACACTTGTTGGGTCGTACCCCAAAACTGTGATGCCATAGACACTCATAGTGCTATAGAGAGAGCAAGAAATCCACACAAGTGAGATGCCCAACTCGTATCAACAGCCGTGCTGTCTCAACTGTTTGCTACCTCTAGACTCCATGGGATAGATTAGCTGATGTAAGTACAAGAGTATCAAAAACTCAACTTGAGCGTCGCACTAGAAACATATATTGCAAAAATGACACCCTAATCCTCTGAAATGACAAGACTCTTGCTCATTCCTTAATGATGGTATGTGCGATGTGTACTCTACTAGGCAGATCTGTTCGATCATAAGAACAATCACCCAAGGAATGCCACAGTTGGTCGTACCCGAGATCTGACAATGACTCTTAGTCAGAGTGTGTGGCTCATAGCACTTATGGCCATTAGTGTTCAATCGACGAAACGATGAAGACTAATGTAGAGGACGTCGTGCCCAATTTGTAGCTGAGAGTTAAAGCACCTTGGCTCATGCTGACTCCCAAACAAAGAAATGTATCAAAAACTGCGCAAAAAGCTTTCATTATTCATGGAGAGAAATAAGAAAGAGAGAGAAGAAGCTGGGCTGAGGAACTTTCCTTAAGTGACGAGTTTGTATATGTTGTGCTCAATCTGTGTCCTCTGACGCATCTTATGCCGGACTTGCAGCTTAGCAACAATCTGCCTGTATACCACTCTCATCAAGAGAGGGAACAGAAACATAAGTCACATCTTGACCCGCTTACCAAGTATGGGGTCTTGAATTTAGAAAAATGACGTAAAATGGCACTTTGCCTGTATGTTCTTTGTAGTGTTGTTGTGTGTTGATAGCAACCAACAATCATACTAATAATCCATCCTTAGTCTGTCCTTGATAGATATGCGATTGTGATAGCGGAAGTGTAATGCATGAAGCGGTAGAATTGAATCCACCTCACTAGCATGCCTTGCATGCAGAATTATAAGCCCTTGCGGAGAGTGATGGCCTCAACCGTGAGAACCAAAACCATAAGTGCCTTGCACAGTTTAGACTGGTAAGGATTCTGTGAGCTGATATTCACTATTTTTCCAGTTCCCTGAAGCCTTGCTTCCTATAAACTTGCCAAAGCACTTTGCTTTGCACAATGACCGTAATTGCCAAGTAAAGTGTGAACAGGAAAAAACAAGAAAAACTTAAACTTGGCTAACCTGGTCGTTGTTGTAACCAGTTGGTCCAATATTTCGTGGAAGAAAACTCGCTCAAAAATGGCGCATAGCCATATCCGCTGCAGGAGTGGGGTCGGTCGTATGTACAGATACGTCCCTTGTATCATCTACACCCGTCTGTTTCTCATGAAATAACCTGCTGGCATATTTTCAAGGCCGTCCTAAGTTTGTATGCTCATAGGCCGAACATGGAAGTCTTGTCTTTGCATAATACTTTTTAGTAGACTCATTTTGGATGCTACCATGCCTCAGAGCTACAGATACTCTTGCTCCACAAAAGTACTCATGCATTCAAAAATAATCGACCTTGTCTAGTTGGACAATGTGTTGAAAAATAGAAAAATACGTGCAATAGATGTGTCGCATACCTGCTTGACTTGAGTACGATTGTCCTTGACCACTCATAAACGTCCATGGCATACCATAGTTATCAAGCACATGCTCAAGAAAAAAAAAAGAAAAAAAGAAACTGAGTACCTCATGAACGATGTCGTTGCCGTTTCCTGCAACCAAGGCTTTGCCTTATTCGCAACGGACTTGGAAGCTTAAAATTACCAGACCAAGTATATATGAGGTGTGCAATAGTGGTTGCATTCACTTGGCCTGTGACTTTATGCTCAACATCCTACCGTAGTGAGCAAACTCTGCCAGAACTTGCCATGAGTGCTAGGAAACTCTAATTTTGTAGTAAAATAACGGTCATGAAGATCCCTGAAGATGGTTTCGGGACACATTAAAATGCATGGTATATCATCATAATGTGTATTCGCTATACTGAAGCCTTTCCATGCCACCCGGCCCATGCCTTGCATGCATTCGATTTGTCACATGCGTTGCCGAACATCAAAAAACCAGTCGTACCAGTCCGCTCTGAATGATGAGAACATGTCTTTGTAGCCATCATGCAACATCTGTCATGTTGTATGACCATCCATACCAAGATCCTCGTGAATCCAAGTGGACTTGCAACCATGGAGCATCGCCCTGTTGATGCGTAAATTATGCTCGAGTGGCTAAGAGTTGTCGTGGCCAACCCACAATTTTCAGATAATCAAAAAAATTCTGTCGTACTGTTAATGGCCTGCGATCTGTGTCGGCTGTGTGTATTGCCATCAGCTTATACCAATTGGCAAGACCGCGAGGGCTTGTGTAGATATGGGGTGGGGTGGGAAAGTCTCCTTGGAAAGGGGATGCCCAAAGTTTTCAAGCCCCAAAGGGTGCCCAATTTGAAACCTAATGAAAAAAAAAGAACATGGCGATGAGGATGGCAGGGCGCAGCGCTGCGAGTAGAAAACGGGCATGCAGGGTCGTGTCCATGGCGAACCGGGGCTCTGGCCTATGTTGAAAGTCACTGGCTGGGGCCTCGTGATGTTGACGAGCCCATGCCCATTTGATTTCATGCAGCTCGAGCTGCCCGCCTCCTCGGCCCTAGCGGCCCTGCACACGGCCTTTGACCCCGTGCTCTTCTTACTTAGTCGGTTTGCACACCACGCTCCATGTCGGGTGCTTGAGCGTGTCATGAAGATCCCCATATAAGGGGCTAATCCTGCAGCTCTGCCGTCGTTGCACGTCCTCCTGAAAAACGAGAGAGAGAGAGAGAGAGAGAGAGAGAGAGAGAGAGAGAGAGAGAGAGAGAGAGAGAGAGAGAGAGAGAGAGAGAGAGAGAGAGAGAGAGAGAGAGAGAACCATGCCTTGAGAAATCCATCTTCTTCCCGCCATGGCTCCACCCTCCTCTTCACCTTGCTTTTATACCAGTGTAAGAAACTAGGCAACTAGGCTCTACTGGATCCTCCTCCCAACCTCCCTTTATAGGTGGGCTCCTAGCCCCTTTCCCTAGACGGATCCCCTGTCCACACTGCCTAGCTTGGCCCTTGGCCGTAGTCCTTGCCTAGCCTAGTTCTTAGGGTACAAGACCCGTGTCCTGACAACCAGGACTAGAGGAAAGAGGCTCTCCTTCGTCATGTTCAACTATTTCATGAATCTCTTCAACATCTCTACCACCATTTGAGTCCTTGTCATCCATACCTCCACTTTCATCTGAATCTTTAAAACTTGAATCACCTTCGGGACTGCCTTTCATGTTGTAGAGTTTCTTTTGAAACTCAACAAAAGATTGATGAAATGTCTAGCAAAAAATTAGTCAAGAATAAGAAGAGTGACAAGAAATGCAAAGATAAATGTGTTTTAAAAATGTGCACTCAAATTCAAACGTCATTTTGAAAAATCTTTGCAACTAGAAGTAAAGATCAAGTGTAAAACTTGTATTCTAAAATACAAGTGCAAAGCACTTTTCCTATAAAATTCATAAGTTAAATGATTTATTTCTAAAAGAAATGTGCTTCACACTGATGTTTTAGAATGAAAGTGCTTGATACTTGCATTCTCATGTGCATTACATTTGCATTCTAGAATACAAGTCCAAAGAACTTGTATTCCAGAATACTAGTGCAAAGTATTTATCTTCCAAAATACAATTGTAGAGCACTTGTTTTTCTAAAACAAGTAGCATGCAAATCTATTTAACATATACATGAAACTAGTACCTGTTTTTCAGAATTCAAACTTCAAGCATAATGGAAAAAAGTTTAGTTTCACTTACTCGTTTCCTAGTAAGCATGGCATCTTTAAATTCGTCTTGTCAAGAAGTTGGATATACTTCTTCTATCTTGAAATCCTTGCGTGCAAGTTTGAAAGCATATTTCTTCTCTTTGTCATTCACAAATTGTTTTTCTTTCCCTTCTACAAGGCAATATATGTTGTCTTTCGAGGTATTTTCTCTGACATCAACAAGATGACCTACCACTCTGAAAACACTTTCCTCATTGATGGGTCCTTTATCGTCAACGACACAAATAAATGGAGTAAGAGGTTCAACAATTGTTTGATTCTGCAGAAAAGACCTACTTGAATTAACCAAGCATGACCTTCACGCTTCTTGTGTCGTGCATGCTCCCAAAGGACTTGAACATCATGAGATGATTGTTTTTTTTTGTTTATGAGAGGTAGTAAGCATACCTCTAGAGGGAACAATGGCTCTATCTAAAGGTATCGTCGATAAAGTCTCATCAATACCTTGAGCTTGTTCTAGAAGATGATGAATTGTCATCGAGGAGCACCACTTCCAAAAGTGGGAGGAGATGGAAGAAGTTGTCTTCTAGAATCTGCTCTATCCATTGACACACTTATCCTAGGTGCTTGAAAGTGAGGGGCTGATGGGAGCAAGTTTACTACGCGAGGGAGTGAGTGAACCTATACGACCCATCACCAAAAGGAGAAGCCATTACAAAGAAGAAGCTACAAACCTCGATAAAAGAACCATAAATTCTTGTAATCAAGCATACAAAATCCAAAATATTTACTTGAATATAACAAGAAGTATATTAAATCTATAAAAAATCAAACAAAGAAGATAAAAAAATTTCTCATATTTCAATGCTTTCTTAAGAAGAAAATTAACAAATTATGTGTATTTAAACATAAAAAACCAAAGCGTGTCTTTATGTCTTTATTTATGGCACAATAGATCTTTTATATGTTAACAAAATGATACCAAAAGCAAGTGCATCATGTTATCCCATCTCCTTTGATCTAGTATCCCAACAACAACAAGTACTACAAGAATACTCACACTATCTCTTTATGGAGTGGCTAGAGCAACACTCGACACTTGAATCTCCAAGCCAACTATATAATCTCACAAATGTCTTCCAAAAAGTGCTTACTTAACCAAGAAAGACCAAAGAGAGTAGTTAATACTATCCAACCTATCCTCATTCGGAAGTACATCAAGAATATAAGAAGCATTGTTTCTTCGTTGACGTGTCCTTATGCATATAACAACAAATTCGCACCATGTGTACAAAGATCTATACAACCAATGGTAATTTTCTTTGCACAAGATCTCCAAAACATATCTCTCTTTGTACCCACAATACATCATACATATGTACTTTTAACCTCCACACTAACACATGTTTTTTGTAAGATACATATAAGAAGATTTTTTGTATGGCTGAAAACTATCTTCTGATGTGATACTCAGATTGAAAATTTGAGGGCCTAAACAACTTTGAAAGGGGAGTAAAATCCTAGGTTCTTGGTGGAAAATCTCTCGGAATGGTGAATATGCAAATCCAAGCTCCGAACCCGAAAACTGCCTGTAAAGTACACACATGAAGACAAAGAAAACTCATAAAGAGAACAAGGAGATGGAGAACAGGAAGATGGAGATGAAGATCAAAAGGACATACCTAGATACGGCCTCTAGAGAGAGCAAACCCTTCTCGTTGTGTTTTGGATTAGAAGAGCATAACAAAGTTGTATTCTAAAATACACATGTGCTACAAAGTTGTACTCTGGAATACACCTGTGCTACAAACTTGTATTCCAAAATACACAAGTGCTACAAACTTGTATTCCAAAATTCACTTACGTTGTACTTTTGTATTTTAGAGTACAAGATTGTTGCAATCTTGTGTTCTAGAATAGAAAAGTGCTAAAACTTGTATTCTAGAGTACAAGACTGAAGTACTTTTGTTTTCTAGAATGAAAAAAAAGTGAATCCTAGAATACTTATACACAATAGTTAACAAAAATCTTAACACTCTTGTATTCTAAAATACAAGTGTATTGTAAAGTTGTATTTTGGAAAAGAAGTTCAGTGCAAGCTTTTATTCAAGAATACAAGAAGCTTGCACACATGTGTTCTATAATACAAGGAGCTTGCACACAAAGTTGCATTCTTGAATACAAGGAGCTTGCACACATGTATTCTGGAATATGTTTGTGCTGCAAATTTGTTTTTCAAAAATTGACACATAGGTCGTTAGTTTGTTTTTTAAAGTTGTATTAAAAAAATAAAAAAATTATGTATTAGAATACACTAAATAGACATGCCGTGAAAATTGCTTCAAAAAAAATTTCATTGTTTTTTTATGTCAAACAACACTTTCAAAAAACAAATTTGTATTCTAGTATACAATTTCATGATACGTTAGTGCAAAAAACTCAAGATTAATGCTTTATTGTACTATATTTAAAAAATTGGTTTAAATTTTTAATTTAAAATGGTCTAAAACATTCCAAATAAATAAAATTCTATAGAACTTACAAAATTTATACTTTAAATTTTTTTGAGACAATATCGAACCATTTTACGGGTTTAAAAAAGTCATAAATATAAATACAACAAACTTTTTGCAGAAAAATCTTAAAAATGATCAAACTCAGAAAATTTATTTTTTTGTATAAACAAATTGTGCAACAATAAAAAGATAATATATCAAAAAATGAAATTAAAAATCATACCTAAAATAAATGATGGAGCAAAAAGTGTTGTTTTACAAAAACGTGCTCTAGAGATCAAATGCACAAAACTTTACGGAAGAGTGACTCAAAATGAGACTTTGAATCCCTTGTAAGGCATAAATAATTTTTTATTTTTTATTTTTTTCTATTTAAAAAAAATTACATTTAAATAGGGAAGAAGTGCCTAGGACTGCTCAAACTCATTCTAACAAGAGCCAAAGCTAAAGATTTTCTTTGTGAAATCATTTTTTTTTAAATTTCATTTTTTTGCCTCAAATATGTCATTTTCAAGCACTTCTAAATCTTTTGACTTACCTTCTTCCTTAATTACACCACCAATGGAGAATAATAGTTTCTAACACAATGAAGAGGCAATTAGCCAAAGGTTTCAAGAAACGTCGGAGATGGAGTTGGATAGCGCTTTTGGTTCTCAAGGCAATGCTGAAAGTACTGAGGATTCAAATGCTACTGTGAGCAGAACAAAAATATTTCTCAAAGGAGTAGCTATTGAGGGCGAGCTTTTTGAAATGGGGCCTCTAAACCCAAACCAATGGGCCTACCCTCACAAAATGTTCGTAAAGAGGTACGCATACTACTTGGGGCACCACCTTCTTTTGGGAGTGGAGAAGGAAACCAATCAAAAAATAACACTTGCACTCACCCACTCAAGCAACACACTTTGAAAACCCCCTTACTCTATATACACTTTGGACACTTGAACACCATCAACGATTATGCAACCCAATGCGGTGCATCAAAATGAAATATGCAATTTGTGGAATAGCATTCACCTTCTCCCCATAAGAATACCCATAATACATCCAAACTCTTCCTCTCTCAAGCACTCATCAAAAAAATCATGCGCACAAGACTTGCCTCTCAAACACACGAGAGAATCACTTACATCAAACTAACACACTTTGCATAGAGAGCTCATCTCCATCTATGCAATGCCGTGACACAAATAAAATCACCATGAGAGGTAGCCACATGCATATGTAATGAAGCAAAAGAGAGTTGGAGTGAGAAATTTCTTTAGACCAATTGAATAAGTGTGGAGAAACAAACCAATGGTAAATTGAGAATAGAACACTTACTTGATTTCTCGCACACCTTTTAAGGGGAGGACAGACGCTTTCTAACCATCACGAATTGCGACACTTGAAAGTTTTGAAGATGATTTCATGATCATTAACATAACCATGAGAGAGATCATGATGTATTTACAAGTTATTGAGGTGCTACAAATGATTTTTTGGGTTGATGGAGTAAGAGATTGTAGAATGGAAAGAGTGGAGAATAGAGTTGCACTTCCTCCAAAGAGGAGGGTTAGGAGGGAGGATGTGAAAGAGGGAGAGTTGGGGTTTTCTCTACTATTGATCAAGAAACAACATGAAGTTGAAAATATAGGTGTGTGTCCTTGAGTCTCTCCAAGGGGGGCTATTTATAGTTGTGTAGAAGTGGGATTATGCTACACTTAATTAGAGTAAGTGATTAGACCTAGTTAAGTGTCCTTTGACCACTCATTGAATATTGGACATAAAAGAGACTATTTATTCACCAAAAATATCATTTTAGACCGTGAAGGCTCCATAGGGGTGCATAATGTAGGTGGGCCCCACCATGAGGCCCTACGGGTGGCTCCTGCGGGGTATCTCAACTTGTCTGTCTTGGCATTTAGAAAGCATCTTTAGGTTGGTCCCATCACATACAAGTGACCTTGAACAGTCATTGCTCTTCTAGAAGATGAGTAGGGGAAAAATAAGATCTCACCCTCTTGATTTACTTGATTTACAGTTCCCTTTTGCTGCGAATCTGACAGATTTACACTGTTTTGACCATAACTTTTTACCTGTAGCTCGGAATGACATGCTTCAAAAGGCAAAATTGACCTTCTCAACATGTTTGATATGAATTTGGACTATTCTTCATGCGCATGCACCAAGGAATTCGGTTTGGAAGGTCCACACTAGGCTAGGGAACCTTTTGCTTCCAAGTCTTCTTGTATGGGCCCTTTGCTTGTATGCATCCAAGGGGAATCATGCTTTTTCAAAAGACTATGATGCTTAAACAAATAGAGGAGGGCCCAATATTATTTTCTTGTGAAAAGAATATACAATTGGAGTCTTTTTGAAAGGAGAGAAACTATATGTATATTCTTAAGAGATATTGGGCCACCTATGTAGGGGGCATAGAAGACTTGTAGAGAGGGACCATAATTTTTGGTAAAGACAAGTGGAGAGTTGATTTCCATGGGAATTTATCTATATGGGGTGGAAGATGGATATATTATTTTTCTACTACTAATTCACAAGAGGTAAGAACGTTTGGGGGTATATAGTTGGTTATTGTATGCTTATTCTATTTACAAAGCAAAAAAGAAAAGGGTGGTAATATAAATATATGACTAAGGTGACATTTTTGGGAAGAGTATAATGTATGTGTCGCCACAAAGGTTAAACGAAGAGGGAGAATTTACTCTAGATAACTTAATAGCGTAGAAACATATATACACATATGAGGAAGAGGACGTTGAGTAGGCTGACAAATGTTGCAAAAAGATGGTTACCATTTTATGCCACTCACTGTGAAAGAAACTTGTCGAGAGTATTGTTGTGCAAAGAATCGTTTAAGAAGTTTAGGCTTCAACAAAATCAAGCAAGAAAGAGAGATATTCTTTGGGATGAATCCATTTAACCAAAATAGTTTTTTACGTGCATCAATTGGGATAATGAATGAGCACACAAGATATACAGTTTTGGATAAAATTGTATGTAGAATATGTTTTGTAAAAGTTTTTTTCTTGAGCAAGCAGCGTATGAAATTCCTTTTAGCACATTCATGATCTAGAGATGAGGTTATGCAATGCTCATACACATAGCATGTGATACTCCAGAGCTATCATATTTAAAGAATTGGTTGGATGTATTTGTGGATTACAATAGCAAAAATTTCCCAACTGTAAGTTTACACACTTACCAAATAACTTTACAAAGACAGAGGTTTACAATCCCTATGTTGAAACTCTCAAGGAATGCAACATGCCAATCCTTTCTCTTTGCTCATTTTTATGAGTTTGGAGAAAACACTTCTCCCATGTAAAGATTTAAAAAAAAAACAAGAATGAGTGTGTGTCAAATGTGTGCTGAATTAAAAGCAAAGCGAGACACGGCCAAAACATCAGAACAAAAAGATAAGCTTGATCTAGATTTTGAAGTTCAAATATAAGTTTTTGGATCATTCTATTCAGTAACTAATACTGTTCTTTTGTTTTGAAGCTCCTATTCAACTTGCACTCAAAATCCACCGTAAACAACAAAGCGCAGAGCGACAAAAGCTAGCAAAGCATACGAAAAAGTGTCTAGAGCACAAAGATCAATACTTGGGATTGTTCATTGATGGGATGGATCACAAGAAGACTTTACCACTTCATTTTTTACGTGCTCCAAAAAATCTCAAAGAAGAAAATTTTGTGCAGCTACATGTGGTTGGAGCACTTATCTTCAATGGTTTCATGACACCCAAAGTTTTCATCAACTTACCTAATCTACATAGTGATCCAAACAACAAAAGTCACTGTGATCCAAACGATTTTGAATGGGTGGGAAGGAGAATTACCGGGAACATTGTACGTGCAGCTTGACAACATAGCTTGAGAAAACAAGAATCAAGTGTTGATAGTGTATTTAAGCATGCTAATGGAAAAAGAGGTTTTTACGAAGTTCAAACTTGGTGTTTTATTAGTGGGGCATACTCACAATAAAATTGACCAAATGTTCATTAGATTTTCAGTGAAGCTGGCAAAGAAAAGTGCATTTGACCTTCCTGAAATTTGTGAAATTTTCAGAGGATCTTACGAACCTCAATTGGAAGTACATGTTCTTAAAGGAACATATGATTTTTGTGAGGTTACCATTGGTGGAGATTTAGGTACATCATCCTTTGCACAACTAAATGATCATAGTTTTCAACACCAATCCAAGATGAAGAAGAAAGATAGTGAAACTCAACTTTGGTGCAAGATGTATTCTGGCACAGAATCATGGCATCCTGCTGATGGTTTAAAATTCATATCATTTGTTCTAGAATAGAAGATTGTGCCATCTAGATACATGCTATTAGGATAGACAAATGAATTGGCAAAAGCTCTAAAAGAGAATTGAAGCATCAATTATCTGCAGTGCTTAGCTAAAATCAAAGACATGGTACACACATCACATGTATACGTTCTAGCATGCTTGATGAAGTGGTGGTTTAGTTTTTTTGAGAAGCAAAAGCAGTTAATTGAGGGCCTTAAAAGTGACATAGCTGAATTCATAAACTTGGATCCATTTTTTTGGTGTATGCGTCAATCAAACATTATCCCTAATGATAATGTTATAGAGGGTGGAAATCAAGGGACTCAATTAATAGAGGAGTTGGAGTGATTGGTACACGGAGAGACTCCAGAAGCTTATGCCAGTGCAAGAAAAACAACATAGAGTCGACAACAAGAGAAAGAGATGTGGGAGGGGAATGTCAATGAGTTGGTTGTGGGCATCATGATTGTTGTGTTAGCGTTAGATGATGAGAGTGGATGTCCACTTTGGATAGCCAAAGTCATCAAGATCTATGAAGAAAATCAATTTTTTCATTCGATTGATGTTCACTAGTACAAAGCGGTTGGAGAAGATGCAATTACCAGTAGGTATTATCCTAAAGTGATCAAGGTGACTAAGAAGAAGAAAAAGGAAAGTAGCAAACAAGGTATCGATAATCTAAACTTGGAGGATGTGGAAATTCTTGTTTATGGTTTCACCTTGAAGAAATCTGGTCATCTTTGTCAACAAACCATAAAAAATTTGATGGAAAAAGTTCAAGGATTGTAGTTGAAAGCCTTGAGTCTTCAATTGTAAGCTTTCAAGGATGTAAATTTTTTCTAGTGGAATGTTGTGTAATTTTTTAAAAAATATTTACACCTTTTTTGTCTCAAAAAACTTTGTTTATTGACTTGAGTACAAGAAATTGAAGTTTTTTTGGTATTGTTCAATGTCATTTTTTTTAAGTAGCTCCAAAAATTGATGTTTTTTTAGTTTTTTGACAACTTTTGGCCAAATTAAAGGTGGTGTAGTTTTCGTGATTTAGGTGTACTTTTTGATGACCAAGTGTTCTTACTTTCTCTACCATTTTAGCTTGCACCTGTAGACACCCTAGTATTGCTTTGTCCACTTCACATCATCAACCAACTTTGGTTGCACCAACCTCACCGATTATGTACAAGAAAAGGATGTGCACCATAATATTTTCTACTTATTTTGTATAGATTATTGGGCTCATTTGAGGTTCAATATGTACTAAGCTATAAGCTAAAAGCTCAATTGAATCGCATTGTAAAAAGGCTTGGAGTCCATGCCTATATAAGTAGCCTATGCTAAAAGATAAGGCATTCTTGGCTGAGCTATGCTCTTTGTAGGGTTATGGCTATGAGGTGCTTGGTCTTTCCATGCCCATGTAGCTCTTGATTCTTCTAATCAAATTCTCTTTCTTCATTGTTAATCTATTTTTTTCTTAATCATGTGCAAGTAAATTTGTATTCGCTAATTGTATATCTCTAATGTCTCTTAATTTAATCTTACCTAGCCATACCATTGGCCATGGTGTGTGAGTGCAATGCCTTCTTTCTCTCTCTCTTTCTCTCTCTCTCTCTCTCTCTCTCTCTCTCTCTCTCTCCACCTCTCCACAAAGTATGTGTGCTAGAGTTTGTGCATGCATTGAGTGGTTGGACCATTGCATCAATGCTAATGCAACATAGGCATGTTAACCTCAATGTGTGTGTGTGTGTGTGTGTGTGTGTGTGTGTGTACAGGACCAACATTATATAGGAGATTAATGTAGAGGTTAACTTCAATGCATAATGTGTACGATATAGGTTATTGAGTATATTTGTGAGCTTGATTACAGGAAGCCCATTCCATGGACTTTCTCTATGAGAGTAAAGGGATTCTTTGAATTCTTTCATTCAATGCATCCAATGACACTTGTGCCTCCAAGCCCTAACAGGGTTATTGCACCACTGATTGATGATTTTGTTGGTCTTGGGTTGCGGATAAGGCCTATGCTACAATGGACCCCCAACATTTGTAGTCATTGCCGAGGATCGATAGCCTAAGCTAGTGAGTAAGGGATGTTCAAAATAAAGTAATTTCATTACTAATTCCATCATTTTTTAGTGTCTGTAACTCAATTTTGGTTTGATTTGACTATGCATGTAAGTATTTCAAGCTAATTATGAGTTATGTTAACCCCAAAACCTCCAATTCCACTTCCATTTCTAATAATTTCACACTAACCATTACTAATTTTGCTTCATTTTCATACTAATTTTCACTAACTTTTGACTAGTTTCACTAACCTAACCACTAGTATAATGTATGTGTAATTCCCTCATTAGATATTGATTTTTAATATGTTAACCCCAAAACCTCCAATTCCACTTCCATTTCTAATAATTTCACACTAACCATTACTAATTTTGCTTCATTTTCATACTAATTTTCACTAACTTTTGACTAGTTTCACTAACCTAACCACTAGTATAATGTATGTGTAATTCCCTCATTAGATATTGATTCATTGATCTTATTAAAATTTTTGTGCTAATCTATGCCTAATTTTACGATTTGAGTGATTGATTTTTGACCTAAATTGGTCAATTTTGGAGCTGATTTGGTGGTGCACACATTTGTGTGTCCAATGATGCATCTTTTCATGGAGCAAGGAATGGCTTGGAATGTGATAACAATGTAAATGCATTAAATTGTTCAATTGAATTCTTGATTGGTTAATGTGGCTTCAATGTGTGCTAATCATTTGCTAAAATTAGGTATGTAAATCAAGTGACCAAAGACTTTGTGCTTAATTTAATTGAATTGTAGTGAAATTGATAGTCAATTTTGAATAATGAATAATGTGTGTGTCAAGATTATGTTCAATTTTGACCAAGGTTCTGCTTAAAGAATGATGCTTGATTGAAGAAAATTTAGCATTGTCAAACACCAAAAAGGGAAGAAGAACCAAAATTTAAGTGTGTGTGCACATAATCTTGAGTGCATGCATGCTTAGAAATTGAGGGAAATGATGATATGTTAGTGTGAAATCATTTAATTGATGTGTATGCTAGGCAAATCCAATCATTGGATATCCCTAATTTCCAGTAAATTGGGAAAAATTTGAGTGTGTGCACCATTCAAGGCCACTTGATTTTCAATGACTAATGTACAATTGAGACACTTAAATGTTGTTTGATCATAGCATCAAATGTGTATGCAAACATTAGGTGTAAGCCTAATTGCATTTCCAATCGAGCCAAATTTGAACTTGTGCGCCTGCTATTGGAGTGTGTGCATTGCTTGATTAGGTCAAAATTAGGATTTATTTTTAAGGTATTAATCATGCATGCATTTAGTTTTACTTGATCAAGTATGAAATCTAAACAATGCAATGGATATTGATGGATTTTTGCTAAGTATTGGTGTGGGAACCATAAAATTGGCACAAGAATTGAGCTGGATTAATCAATTGGTGCAAAATTGTCAATAACTTATCTGTATTGCCATGCTAATGATTGTACAATTGGATGAGCATGGCAATGTTGCATTGATGTGTGTATCATCTAATTATTTGAGTTGGATGACTCAAATGAGAATGATTGATCTGCACTACCATTCCAATGTATGCCAAATTGATCCATATGGTAAACAGTTCATTGATCTATGTGTTCATAAAGTGCAAACGTGTGTTAATATGATGCATTGGAAATTTTAAAAAAAATGTGAGGGTGACTTGATAGAAAAGATTTTGCACTTGAGTTTGTTTCAAGTGGCTTTGCGAGTTCAATTCAAGACTATGGTCAAGCATGTGTTAGTATGTGTTAAAGTCTTCAATGAAATCATCAGAATTTGAGATCAATTTGGTAAGGGTTGAGGGAATGTTTGCCTAGCTAAGATTTGGGTAATGTGCAGGTATGAATCTTCTTTTCCAAATGGATTGTAATAGGAACAACTACTCTCATGAGATCTTGACTTTTAGCTGATAGCATGCCCATATCATTTGCCCACAAACTACCACCCATCCAAAAGTGTAAAGGTACCCGTTATTAGATGGGCCCCTCTTCAAGGACCCCTTGACCCCTAGTAGATTATGCTAATACGCACCAAATTAGGAACAAAACAAAAGGAGTACTTCCTTGGTTAGAGGAGAAATAATGGATGACCGTTAGATTATGGGATCGAGCCTTGTTGAAAGCGACGACTCTAAATCCCCCCTTGGTGTTTCTACTTTTGGTGCCCCATTTTTTTACACAGAAATGAAAATTTGGAGCCAATCCTCATCGTGGGACTACGGATTAGGTCTACTGCTTTGTTGCAGATAAGTCTTGGACATGGATTTCAATTGCTTTCCTCCATGCTGGAAATGATGCAGCGCAGACGTTGCAATTCCTTGCCCAATTTCACCGTCACTACTAAATGGGCACCCTTACCTTGCACACACACCCATAACCTTTGGTCACACATTTTGTGGGAAATATTCCCAAAAAAATATTTATTAAAAAAAGAATTATAATCCTTCGATTCTCTCTAACGCATCTTGGTGCCTGCCACCTGCACCCTAGAAAGCCATATCTCTATTTGACACCCTCAATTTTTGCAGGGGATCTACGATCCCGAATCATTGTTGATCATGGGCCATTGATTCATTTGGAGGAAAAATAGGGGTTGGGTGGGATTTGATCTCACAACCTCCATGTTCCAAGACCAAAGCATTACCACTACGCTATTGCACATGTTTTGATACACGCATAGAATAGTAACATTGCATTGCTCAGTCTAGCCCCTCGCGATCTTAGTTCACAATCGAATTTCCAATGAGTTCACATCAAATTTACACCACAAAATAATAGTACACATAGTTTGCGGAGTTTACATCTAGTTTACATACAAGTTCACAATGAATTCACATGTGTCCAAGTTTACTTCTAGTTTACATCAAGTTTGGGATCAGCGATTGTGATCTTTGCCAACAAGCAACGCCAATTTTCAACCGCAGACCCCTCTAAAAATTGAGGGTGTCAAATAGAGACGAGGCCCTAACAAGATCATTTTTGCCCTTCTAAGTTCCTAGGTTCACAAATCATGTTGTGCAGTTAACTGCCAGCCTGGTATGACCACACACACACTCACACACACACACACACACACACACACACACACACACACACACACACACACACACACACACACACACACACACACACACACACACACACACACACACACACACACACACACACACACACACACACACACACACACACACACACACTCACTCGCTTTTTTTTCCAAAACTCACAATGGTGATTAGATAGTATTAGCAAACTCTTAGAATTACAAATTCCTACCATGCTCGTCTCGAGCCACAACATCTTCAAATGATCGTAGATACATCGGCTAGTAGGGGAGCCACCCCATGAAAATGGATGGGTCCTCAACAAAACTCATTCAAGTCAATCATTATGGCACCCAATATCATATTCCACTCATCAGAGTCCATACGTTTTGCAATGGCGATGATAGTCCCTTTGCTTTCTTGAATTATCTCTATAAACTTAGCATCTTGCATGGTATTCTAGAAGATCTGACAGTTCCTTCCCTTCCAAACATGTATAAAGTAGAAAAACCTCACAATTTGAGTTTTGATGAGCAAAGCATGACTCTTGAACACCTTCCCTCCCAAAAAGAGATCGTCTTGAAAAATCTTATTTTACAGGTCTTTGGGACCCATTTGCAAATCTTTCCTACAAGGTCACTTATTGTCACAAAACTCGATTGTCCTTTTGCACGCTTGTCACTCTCTTTAGTCCAATCACTCAATTTTATATCCATTATGCACCCAAACAAATTTTCCATAAGAGACCCAATCATTATAGTCCGGTAGTTGTTTACATTCTTTACATCCCCTCCTTTATGCAAAGGCTTGAGCCAATTAGTACTCCAATCATAAAGCATACCATGTTGAAGTGCAAGGTTGAACATATCACAAATTCACTCATGGGTAAAATCTCTCATCCATTTGAATCATCTCCGGTTTGATACCTTAAAGATTTCTTGCTTTGTGAGTGGCCAACTTTCAAGCCCACGACATACATCCTCAATAGTAAACAAAAAGGGCATACATGGGAGTGAACCATAAAATGGTATTTTTTCAGCATTTGGTTTCTCATATAATTACCTACAATGTGTGTACATATCCACAAGACTCAATCTACCAAAATTCTTGGACTTTAAAAAATTGTTGATTTACTTCCCATTTTATTCTCTTCTTTTGAATCAATGCCTTGTATGTATGCAAAGGACTTTCATAGTTGTCTTTGTCTATAATTGCATCAAGCTTTATTAAGGACTTTCGAGCATCTTGACATTCTTTATCAAACCACCTTTTGCGTGATCTATCTTTGTTGATAACATGGACATGCTTTATGGCAAAGCATTCTTCGGCACAAGAACAAACAACTTTCTTGAAAGCCTCCAATTTAGTTTCCAAAGGTGCATGATAGTGAATCTTTGTCATCCATAATTTTTTCTCAACCATTTCAATGTACATACATGTCCGTTTGAAACCCATACATAGTGATAAATTCTCTTCCCTTTCGCTAAGATTATCATGCTTAGTTGCTTCTCCATATACAAGTTCAATATATAAGGTCCGACGGTCTGATTCCAGGGTCCATTGGCCAAGCGTAAAACTCTTTATGCTATACATGATGGCTTGGAATAGTGGACTATACTCAATCACACTATCCCCATTATGTTTCTTACATGTAAATCCATTAGTTTCACTCCACAAAAATACACCACTGGCAATGAGCATACCCATGCTATTACACATGTGTAAAAGCAGCTTTCCACAGTGTCTTTGTCATCCATTGAAGTATGATAATACAAGTGAACTTCCTCCAAATTTCTTGAAACATACGGCATATCAAATTGTTGAGTATCATGTTGCAATGTTTTTGTGTGAGCATTTTCATCCCCAAAGACAATAACATCACCTTTGCCTTTATTATAAGAAATATCCTCCTCTAAATAAAAAAATGGATGATCTCTATCCATGCAACCAAGAAGGGAGAATCATGATGAGGAATGTAGCAACCGGCTACAAAAATGGGTTCTCTTTTTGGTGTCATAATGTTTAGCCATACATAACGTTTGTGCTTGTCATCTTTCACAATTGATACAAAATCTTCCATTTCTTTCTAAACCATGCATGCTACACCTCCTTGCCCTCTTCGTTGCTTGAGATCTTTGACCACATCAATGAATGTACATTGTAATCCTCCAACCCGTTAACCCTTTGTCTATCATGCTCCCAATTTTCAATAAGAAGTACAACATCGGCTTTGCTTGTTAGTTCATCAATGCCTACCCCCACATTCCATGGGTATCCATTGAAAATCCAAAAGCATATTTCCAATTGTAACTCGGCCTCATAGGTCGCACATCCCTATTTTCTCGATGGACTTGCCTCCTCCTTGGGCACATTTTCTTCGTGAGAGATCTCCTTGTTTTTGTTAGTCTTTTCCTCATATGTCTTGCGACGCATATTTTGTTGCTTAATAGTGCAATCTTCACATACAAAACATTTTGTATCCCTCAGATAGATCCAACTATTATTAAGGATAATCTTTCATTTGGTCTCATCCGGCATGGTGCATACAATTGGCCGTTCTCCCGAGCGAGGAAATCCTTGCTTACCCACTCTATGTGCTCCATAGACCATAACTCTGGACGTGCCAAAATGAGTTTTAAATAAATAGTTGATAACAATGGCAAGAGAAGAAGGCGTCTCTAACTTCTCTTTGAGAATCCCACGAATAACAATGTTTTTGGAACGTCACTCCTATTTCTTCAGCTCCTCCACATCCACATTCTCAACATTCTTTGTTTGAGCAATAGCTTGCATGAGGGAGGAATTAGGAACCTCATTGCTGCCACATACACTAGTGTAAGAGTTGTTTGTGCATACCATTTTCATGTCACATACATCTTGGCTCATTGTGTCAAATTTCTTCTCTTTCAATACATGATCATGATCTACTTTGCTCATGCACTCCTTTGAAGCATTTAGGTCTACGAAAGAGCGTTTACATTCCTTGACTTCCTCTTCAAGCTGCATCAAACGTGTTGTTTGCATCTCAAGTGTCCTCTTGAGATTCTCATTCCCAACCACAAGAACCCTTAGAGTGCCATTTTCCATTGCAAGTGCACGTAAGTCTTCACCTTGTTTATTTACGATCTCTTGCAAAGATACCAAGTGTGAGGTCCCCAACCCTAGAAGATTGGGGAGACTTGATAGATGGTCTTCCTTTATTCTCAAGTTCGATTGACGACACCCTACTATGTTTGCACAAAGTAGAGATACAAGCAACAAAAGAGAGAATGTCATAATAACTAATATCTAATTCTCCTAAAGGATTTTCTCATGTTAAGCTGATCATTTAATATTGGGAAGTAGCAGGGGAGAAAAAGCTAGAATATTGGTTAGTAGGCTGGCAGACCGGTCACAATAGGGATCCAAAGGAGGGAAACTAGGGATCCAAAGGGGATCCATCTGCAAGAGATCAATGTGCATCAATGTGCTTCAAACACCCTAAGGTTCAATCCATTAAGACTTCCATAATTCTAAGGTTCCAAAATTCAAAGGTAATGTCCAATGGTCAAGCCTTAGGGTATTGGATGCTTGTGAGAAGACTCAAAAGTCTTCCCACATCCCTATCCTTGAGGGGGTGAGCCTTATTAGTAGGGAATGAGAGAGAAACACACACACACACACACACACACACACACACACACACACACACACACACACACACACACACACACACACACACACACACACACACACACACACACACTTGCAAGCTCCCTTTACACAAAGGGCATAGTGGACACATGTCAGCTCCCTAGCGTAGTTTCCCCCAAGGTGCATTCAAATCCTATTGGATGGCCATAGAGGTGGACCAATGAGAATTAGGCTAGAGTAAATTTAGTTTAATTCATTTAAAAAACACTTGATAAAAGAACCAATAAAAATTAAGCTCTCTAAAAGACTATTGGGCAGTCTCCCAAGGGGTCCAATGAGCATTCAACAACCCAATGGCTTGTCTGATTCCTATTGGCCAGAAGACTAACAATTCCGATGCAAGTTTAATTGCATTATTTAAATACCTAAAGCTCTCACAAAAGGAAAAGGGGAACACATGTCACAAGGCTATCGCTTATGATTCTTAATTGTCAGTGGCCAAGGTCCAATAGGATGCCAGCATGTGCAAATAGCAAGAGGGGTCGACCAAGAGAGAGAGGGGGTTGATTTTTGCAAGGCATTATCACTACACTCACACAAGCTCATGTGGGAAGTAAATAAGAGTATCTCTGCTTCTCAAGCTTTAATGGAAAGCTCATCATCTACTCCAAGCTTGTGATAAGGGAGGCCTACACCAACAACTCTTGGCTTTGTGATGCAAATCCAACCAAGAGCCAAGCTCCAATGAATGCTCATATCCTCTACCATGCTAATTACTAAGTTATGCTAAGCTATTATGAGTGATTATGTGAGGAGACATACTTCTTTCTCGTAAGGATACTCCTTCCTCTCGATCTTATCTCATACCCCGCTAGCTCTCACCATCTTCGAAGGTGTGTGAGGTCTTGGGTATGAGACCGTGAGGGAATTGATGTTGTGTTTTCAAGTGTAAGCTTGGTGCTTGAAGCTTCCATCTTCATTGTACCGGCAAGTTATTGAAGGAACACAAAGTATTGTATTGTAAAATGTCTCCTTTGATGGGAAAAACCTATAATACAAAGCCTTTTGGAGATCAACCATTTTTTGATTTAGAAGATGGAATTTCTTATTTCAAAGGAGAAGGTGATGTTATTGTATTTGGGGATATGAATGCTCGCACAAAAACATTGCAAAATGATACCAACAATTTGATATGCCACACATTTCAAGGGACTTGGAGGAAGTGCACTTGTATGATCGTACTTCAATGGCTGAGAGAGAGCCGGGTCACTATGGAAAGTTACATTTACACATGTGTAATAGCATGGGTATTCTCATTGCCAATGGTGTCTCTTTGTGGAGTGGAACCAATGGATTTACACATAGGAAACATAATGGAGACAATGTGATTGACTATATGCTACTCTCCAAAAGCCATCATGTATTGCATAAAGAGTTTTATGTTTGGCCATTGGACCCCGGCATTCGACCATCGGACCGTACGTATTGACCTTTCATGTGGAGAAGCAACTAAGCATGATAATCTTAGCCAAAGGGAAGAGAAATTATCACTATGTATGGATTTCAAATGGCCACCGATGTACATTGAAATGGTTAAGCAAAAGTTATGGATGAAAAAGCTTCAATATGATGTACCATTGGAAACTAAATGGGAAGATTTCAAGAAAGTTATTTGTTCTTGTTCCAAAGAATGCTTTTCCATAAAGCATCTCTATGGTATCAATAAAGATAGATAACACAAAAGGTGGTTTGATAAATAATGTCAAGATGCTTGAAAGTCCTTGATAAAGCTTGATGCAACTATGGACAAAGACAACTATCAAAGTCATTTGCACACATACAAGGCATTGATTCAAAAGAAGAGAAGAAGATGGGAAGTAAAGCAACAAATTTTTCAAGTCCAAGAAAATGCACATGCATGTGGAAGATTTTGGAGAAACTTGAGGGGCAAGCGAGTTGAGAATTTTGGTAGCTTGAGTCTTGTCGATATGTACATACATTGTAGGCAATTATATGCGCAAGCAAATGATGAAAAAATGCCATTTTATGGTTCACTCCCATGTATGCCCTCTTTTTTTACTATTGAGGATGTATGCGGTGGGCTTGAAAAGTTGGCCACCCGCAAAGTGGGAGCTCTTCAAGGTATCAAGCCGGAGATGATCAAATGGACGGGAGATTTCACCCACAAGTGGATGTGTGATATGTTCAACCTTGCACTTCAACATGGTATGCCTTATGATTGGAGTACTAATTGGGTTAAGCCTTTGCATAAAGGCGGCGATGTAAAGAATGTAAACAACTACCGGACTATAATGATTGGGTTTCTTATGGAAAATTTGTTTGGGTGCATAATGGAGTTGAAATTGAGTGATTGGGATGAAGAGAATGAGAAGCGTGCAGAACGACAAGCACATTTTTGTCGATGCCATAGTACCATTGGTCATCTTGTCACTCTTCATGTTCTCATGGAGGAAAGTTGATTGAAAGGCAAGCAATTGTATTGTTGTTTTGTGGACTTTAAGAAAGCCTTAGATATGATTCCACATAGCAATTTGTGGAGAAGGATGGAAGAACTCCAAGTGCCAAGTGAGTTTATGCTTGCGGTTTCTTGAATCTATGAGAAGGTGATTTGTCAACTACTCATGGGAAGAGAAATTTTAGAAATTTCTGTAAGCACTATTTGGGTTAAACAAGGATGTCTGTTGTCACCAACTCTCTTTGGTCTATGCATCGATCAATTGGAACAAATGGTACTTGACTTTATGCAAGAAGAAGATATTGAAGAGGTCACTATTTCCAATGCAATAATCATGCTTTTGTTGTATGTGGATGATGTAGTGCTTCTAGCAGATACTTTAGAAGATGCACAAAAGCTTATGGTTGTCCTTGAGAACTTTTGCTTGCATAGTGGGCTGATTGTGAATGAATCCAAAACAAAGGTTATGCTTGTACCATGCATTGTGTACAACAATGAGACACTTGAAATTGTTGAAAGCTTTAAGTACCTTGGCCTTGAGGTTCTGTCCAATCACAAGTGGCATGAATGTGCTATGCATCATTTGGAAGTGGGAAAGAGAGCATATTATGCATTTAAGAACATGTGTAATGAGGAGAACATCAAGTGTTGGGTTCTCAAGAAGTATCTTTTTGATGCATTGGTGACACCGGTTCTTATTTATTGAGTTGAAGTGTGGGGCGGGAGCATCTCAAAGTCTACTTGGAAAGAGTTTGAGAATGTCCAAAATTGTTTTTTTGCAAACTTTATCCAAGTTAAGACACAAACACCATATATGCTTCTTGAGTCGGGATCTCTTCCAATTGAGGTTATGGGCGTGGAAAGGGTTGTTGAGTACATGATAAAGATGCATCGAAACCCCTCACATTGACTTCCTACATTCGCATGGGAAGCAAGAAAAAAAGTTCAAAAGACGCATAAAAGCAAGATCCTGAGCATGGGATGGATGCAATACATAAA
This sequence comes from Adiantum capillus-veneris, assembly GCF_014529385.1. Classification (NCBI taxonomy): domain Eukaryota; kingdom Viridiplantae; phylum Streptophyta; class Polypodiopsida; order Polypodiales; family Pteridaceae; genus Adiantum; species Adiantum capillus-veneris. The sequence continues at coordinate 9,130,748 of NC_140952.1, read as the reverse complement.
GAAGTGGTTTGGGAGATGGGATGCATTACACTTGCTACATGATGCTTCAATTGACTCCCAAGTGAATGAAGCTTTCCTACAATGCCAATGTATTACGGGTTGGGAGAAATCTGGTGGGTCACACTTCATACATTACACCACCCATATTATCCCCAACTACAAAACCATGTTCTTTGCTGAAAGAGGAAACCGTACTCACACTTACATGCTTGCACCTATACCCTTGTTGGTGATACGCACTACTGCAACCATTCAGCTTAGCTCCCATTTCCTTCGATGCAAGACAGCTCATTGGGGCAATGGAGAAGAGTCAAATCAACTGTGCACATTATGCTCATTGCAAGTTTGAGAGTCTGAGTACCACACACTACTAGAGTGCTCAGCTTTTGGTCACATCCGAACTTGCTTCTCTCACATTTTCAGCCATGACTTAGACCTACACACTTTCCTCTCCCAACCAGAGTGTGGGCTCTCCATTGTGACTCTCATCACCACAATTTTGGAGCATATGGAGTCACCATCAGCCATACACATACTACATCACATGTAACTTTGGTCCCATAGGTCATATTTGACCTCTGAGGACGATAATAAAATCTATCTATCTATCTATCTCTCTCTCTCTCTCTCTCTCTCTCTCTCACACACACACACACACACACACACTCACACACACACACACACACACACACACACACACACACACACACACACACACACACACACACACACACACACACACACACACACACACACACACACACACTAAAGTACTGGTCTATGCTTGCTTTAGTTCAAATATCTCCCCCCACTTTGGTTTTTTTCACCCCCTATTGGGACTATAGAGCTTTTTTTCCTTTGCCATACTTTCCTTGTAATGGGGCTAGGCCCTTGCATAATCGAAGCGTGAAAAATTTGGTATGATTATAAGGGATAGGAGGCCCTGTCTACTCTCTTCCACTCTCTGAGTATGGACTTCACAGGCAATGGCAATCGCGGGCCGAACGTGGGATTTGCACAATAAGGGGTGGCCAGGCGCATTCATCCCCACCTCTCTGGAAACGTGCACACCTACGTATTTAAACAGAGGTGAGGGCACACCTTGGCCCTCACTTAGCCTTGGATTAGGTTTTTTTCTCTCTGCTCTGTATCGTTACTATCTGAACTTGTTGAGCGATGGAGCTTGCTCCTCAAACATCTCAGGTGCCTTGTTTTACCTGCTTTAGCTTTTTTCAGTTATGGTACTATGCATGGTTGGCTCCAAGTGAGAGCTGGTTGGTGTTAATACTGTTATTTGACCTTGAAATACTGTGCCGGACATGTTTAGCTTGCACCTTGAGACCTCTTATACATAAAAAAAGGGGGAGGACGAGTTGCTGTAGAAAACGTGGGTGGATTGTTGTACTAGCTCTATTTCAAGCCATGGTAGGTTTATAGCTACTGGTTGTTATGGCTCTATTTTTAGCCACTGCAGGTTGAGCACTACTAGTTGTAAAATTGGCACCTGTAAATAAACCGGTTGTCATATTGAAGCTAAGCATAAGTTTGTTTGCAGGTGGTCGTACTTAAACCACTAAGGGTTGCTTGTTACATTTATTTAAAAATGATCTTCTTTAAAACAAATTACTGTGCATGACTGGCTGGGGTCTTGAGACCTCGTGTTGGTAACTATTTCTGTTAAAACGCTGGCATGGACTGAGGTTCCTCTTGCAAGTAGGTATGGGCTTTGTGCTTGTAGCTAAGGGTTGTTGATTTCACTCATAACCACGTGGAAGTTTTCCGCTACAAGGGTTGCTCTGAACTGGCCAATAAGGGCTGTGTGTGTTTTCAAAAAAATTGTGTTGAGCCATTGCATAGTTGGCTTGGGTCTTGACCTTGCTTTGCATATGGTAAAAGACCTCTGTCGAACACTGGCAAGGATTGAAAGTTTCTAGCAAGAGCTGTGCTAGCAGCTAAGGGTTATTTTTTTCAATAACAGGTTATCTTACCTAGCTAATAAAATGTCGATACTAATGTGGTAGCTTATGGGTTGCCATGGTTGTAACCTTTCTCTTGGATAGTCAATATTCAAGGGGGGAGGGAGCTTGACTGGCAGGATTTAAAAACTGTTCGTTTTTTTGATAAAACTGGTTGCCACACTTGGGATTATCACCGTTGGTCTTTCATAGCAAATAAGGGGATGGAGTGGTTTTGTAAGTAACCATGACATTTGAAAGTGTAAGCATCATACTCTAATCTGGCCGGATACTACAACCCATGATAACTTGGCATTCTGAAGGTAAGTATACAGCTGATACTTTCGGCTTTGGGAAAAAAGCTATGGTTGGTAATCCATGAGTCTACTTAGTATAGATGGAGTCTTTTTGATACTCTGTTGATTGGTTATACTGGCATTTTTTGTTGCAAAAAGGGAGATGATACATTGACCTCTTTTTTTATAACATTGGGCATCTTAAATAGTTGAAGTTGTTCTTGACCTCTCGCTATGTAAAAGAACACCAATGACACCTTGAAATTGTTTCTCAGGAAGGTAAGTATATGGTTACTACTGCAAAGCATAGCTACCAAGCTATGGTGTAAAAAATAGATCTCACTATGATTAAATTGATATATGGATTCTTGGTGGGCTTCACAGCCAATAAGAAAGGTAGAAGGTAACACTCATCTTTTGATGTGATAAGTAAAAGACTGCTATCATACAAGTTCTAATGAATAACCTAGCTTGTCTAAAGTAAATAAAATCTGTAAGATGGACATGGATAACAATTGATAGGGTCCATTGATACCTCTAAAACACATCCAAGGCTAACTAAATTGTTGTCTTGTTTGGATGGATGTAGGTAAGGACTCTATCCTATCTTGGAGGGTTTTCTTTTCTTTGGCAAGCAACCGTACTTAATGAAGTACTCACTGAAGAACGGGGAAGTTCTTTTACTACTGGTTTAACTGAAAGAGGATCTCTTTCCTACAATCATTGTACCTAAATAATTCTGATACTGAGTAATTTTGGACTTAACTGTCCATTGTTCCTTGGCCAGCTGTCTTTTGAATGTAAAAATTTAATTATGTCTTATTAGTTAAGATTTAAATAGCTACAAACACATCCTATACATAAGGTTTTTCCTTTCTAAAGGAAACCGGGATGCTGGCCTAGGAAATTGTCTTAGGAATGCAGCTCTAATTTGGACCCACACTCTGTAAATCCTTTATTGGTAGAATGGTGTTAGGTGGCCCCTTTTTAGACTCTGTTTCTGGTTCCTTGCTCACGGCTACCATAGTCTATGACTTTGCCGGTTGAAGGTTTGCAGGACCAAATATACATTACAATTTAGACACTTTGCTAATTTTATGTCACCTCTTTTTCAGGATTGCTCACGTTGTCGTGCTGTGGCACGTATATAGTGGGAACGGGTATTAAACGATCTATCTTGTGACTTTTTGACGCATAAGTATACTTCATATAATACTCATATGCATAAATAAAAGCTTTCTACCATACGTTAGTATTTACCTTTGAAGTAATATAAATGTACATTACTATTAGAAAGTACTGCAAGAGAAGTATCAATGATTGTGCCTCTTTTTGTTTGGGGCAAAAGCATTTGTATATTTCTTCTAATATCTCAGCTATACCCTACCATATATAAATTATTTTCTTCTTTTCACATTTATTTAATAATATAACCCTTCAATAATGCATACCTTCTTGGATACATACAAGAGGGAAGGGCATACTAGAAGACTTTATGAAAAGGAAGATCCAAAGCTTCTTGGACCATCCCAATTTGAAAATCCCGACCTAAGGGCATGGAGAAAAGGCCAAAACCAAGTCAACCTCTTTTAGTAGGCCAATTTTTCTTTTTGAAGCATGTCAATCCGAGTTACAGGTCAAAAGTTACAAGGAAAACAATGAAAAATCCTCTCACAACTACACTGCAAGAAGAGATGGTAAACAAGTGAATCAAGTGAAAAGAGGTAATCTTGGTCTTTTTCCATAAAATAAGATATTTGGAGGATAAAAGATACAAGCATGTGAATGTGACACCTCAAAGATGCCTTGAAGGACAAAACACACAAGTTGGGACTCCCTGCTGGAGCCACACAGAAGATGCCTAGGTGGGGCCCACATACATCATGCACCCACATGGAGCCTCAACGAACAAAAATGCTGAATTTCATGATATTTTGAGTCCTAATATTGCCCATTTTAAGAAATATCCAAAGAACATTTGATTTGGGCTAATTCTTTAGCCTAATCAAGTGATTATGTAAAACATGGCTCCCTCACCTATAAAAAGGGCAACCTTCTCTTCATTGGGGGCAATTTATGAGTGAGTGAGAATAGCTCAATTCCATAGTGACACACTCATCTTAGTGCCATACTTTCCCTTGAAGAAAGGCTGAAGTCTTGCCTCATCTTCTCTCTCCATTAGCGTGGCGACGATTGCTCTCATGTAAGATATATGTTGCTAGTTTTTCTTTCATTTGCATATCTAGTCCAATACTTGTCTCTAATTCTATCTCTATCTCTCATTATCTATCTTTAATACCACCACCACACTTAGATCTATCTCTAATTCTATCTTTACTCCTCCTTTCATCTCTCTTGTTGTGTCCTAATTGTTTCATTGGAAGGTATTCAAGCAGCAATCTTGTCAATGTAACGGGCACAACCTTCTTGCGGGAAAAAATTATGTGCACAAGGTAAGTAACCATATCTTCATCTTTCACAAGCATCTCTCTCTCTTACGGTTCTCATTCTCTTCCACAAACTCTAGAATCTCCTTGCTACACGTACTTCTCTCCCCGCAGTATCCTTATTGCCTAAGGGCAACAATAGGGCTTGGGAGAGAAACTCTCTTCTTCTTCTCCTTTCACTTCTTTCACACCTTTATTTTTGAACATACTAAGTATATCATTGATGAATAACCATAGTCCACATAGAGGCAATTTCTTTCATTTCCATTTTGTGCAATCTATTAGGGTCAACATTTGGATTAGTCGAAAGATTCACTTTCAGCAACGCATAGTGTTTCTATTTGTTCCTGATAGGCTCAGCGAAATACTTCTCTCACCAGATCCCATCATACTACCTATTATTGACTATAACTTCTCTTTTGATGTGAATGTGTTTATTTTATTATGAATCAAGAGGATTTGTACTCACAACTAATCCCAATCGTTAGACAAAACATATACATTATAGTAAGCACAAAGCTACAGTTCCAAAGAGCAATCCGTAGCTTATTTGGACAACAAAGATTAAATATCATTAACTCATCCAGCAACCCTTTTATTCTACCCATGATACGATATGAACGTAGTCTCGATGTTTTCATTTTTGTTTTGTTTTGACTATCTTTCATGAGTTCTCTCCATCACGTGTGTGTTTGTAAGGGAAAGTGAGCAGATTGTTTCGCTACATTTCTTCTTTAGCTCTAGAAGCTATGTTATCTACATCTTAGCTCCTTCTCATAACCCTTGAGCTTCCTCACAAACTCTCACAGCAAGAGACCCGGTGCCTTCCTGGCAAGACCGCCAACTTCTTGACAACCCTATAGACTTTTTGACGCATAAGTATACTTCATATAATACTCATATGCATAAATAAAATCTTTCTACCATACCTTAGTATTTACCTTTGAAGTAATATAAATGTACATTACTATTAGAAAGTACTGCAAGCGAAGTATCAATGATTGTGCCTCTTTTTGTCTCGGGGAAAAGCATTTGTATATTTCTTCTAATATCTCAGCTATACCCTACCATATATAAATTATTTTCTTCTTTTCAAATCTATTTAATAATATAACCCTTCAATAATGCATATCTTCTTGGATACATACAAGAGGGAAGGGCCTACTAGAAGACTTTATGAAAAGGAAGATCCAAATCTTCTTGGACCATCCCAATTTGAAAATCCCGACCTAAGGGCATGGAGAAAAGGCCAAAACCAAGTCAAGATCTTTTAGTAGGCCAATTTTTCTTTTTGAAGCATGTCAATCCGAGTTACAGGTCAAAAGTTATAGGGAAAACAATGAAAAATCCTTTCACAACTACACTGCAAGAAGAGATGGTAAACAGGTGAATCAAGTGAAAAGAGGTAATCTTGGTCTTTTTCCATAAAATAAGATATTTGGAGGATAAAAGACACAAGCATGTGAATGTGGCACCTCAAAGACGCCTTGAAGGATAAGACACACAAGTTGGGACCCCCTGCTGGAGCCACACAGAAGATGCCTAGGTGGGGCCCACATACATCCTGCACCCACATGGAGCCTCAACGACCAAAAATGCTGCATTTCATGATATTTTGAGTCCTAATATTTCCCATTTTAAGAAATATCCAAAGAACATTTGACTTGGGCTAATTCTTTAGCCTAATCAAGTGATTATGTAAAACATGGCTCCCTCACCTATAAAAAGGGCAACCTTCTCTTCATTGGGGGCAATTTATGAGTGAGGGAGAATAGCTCAATTCCATAGTGACACACTCATCTTAGTGCCATACTTTCCCTTGAAGAAAGGCTGAAGTCTTGCCTCATCTTCTCTCTCCATTAAGGTGGTGACGATTGCTCTCATGTAAGATATATGTTGCTAGTTTTTCTTTCATTTGCATATCTAGTCCAATACTTGTCTCTAACTCTATCTCTATCTCTCGTTATCTATCTTTAATACCACCACCACACTTAGATCTATCTCGAATTCTATCTTTACTCCTCCTTTCATCTCTCTTGTTGTGTCCTAATTGTTTCATTGGAAGGTATTCAAGCAGCAATCTTGTCGATGGAACGGGCACAACATTCTTGCGGGAAACAATTATGTGCACAAGGTTAGTAACCATATCTTATTCTTTCACAAGTATCTCTCTCTCTTACAGTTCTCATTCTCTTCCACAAACTCTAGAATCTCCTTGCTACACGTACTTCTCTCCCCGCAGTATTCTTATTGCCTAAGGGTAGCAATAGGGCTTGGGAGAGAAACTCTCTTCTTCTTCTCCTTTCACTTCTTTCACACCTTTATCTTTGAACATACTAAGTATATCATTGATGAATAACCATAATCCACATAGAGGAAATTTCTTTCATTTCCATTCTGTGCAATCTATTAGGGTCAACATTTGGATTAGTCGAAAGATTCACTTTCAGCAACGCATAGTGTTTCTATTTGGTCCTGAAAGGCTCAGCGAAATACTTCTCTCACCAGATCCCATCATACTACCTATTATTGACTATAACTTCTCTTTTGATGTGAATGTGGTTATTTTATTATGAATCAAGAGGATTTGTACTCACAACTAATCCCAATTGCTAGACAAAACATATACATTATAATAAACACAAAGCTACAGTTCGAAAGAGCAATCCGTAGCTTATTTGGACAACAAAGATTAAATATCATTAACTCATCCAGTAACTCTTTTATTCTACCCGTGATACGATATGAACGTAGTCTCGATGTTTTCATTTTTGTTTTGTTTTGACTATCTTTCATGAGTTCTCTCCATCACGTGTGTGTTTGTAAGGGAAAGTGAGAGGCTTGTTTCGCTACATTTCTTCTTTAGCTCTAGAAGCTATGTTATCTACATCTTAGCTCTTTCTCATAACCGTTGAGCTTCCTCAAAAACTCTCATAGCAAGAGGCCCGGTGCCTTCCTGGGAAGACCGTCAACTTCTTGACATATTTGTGGTGAACCCAACGCGACTGCGAGGGTGAGAGTTTGTGGGTAACCATGGGTGATCATGTTGAGCAACAGGGTATGCATTTTGACCCAGCAACAATGAAAATGCAAAGACAACAGCCCAAAGAAGGGTTTGTTAATAGATGGATTTGGTGTGATAGTACAAACCATGTAAGAAGGGATTGTGATGATTTGAGTGATGCATTATCAAAAGGTGTTGTCTTTTTTAAGGATGGTAAAATCCACTTAAGAGAGACAGGTCTACCCTTGAGAACTAACTTTGGGAAGGGGGGAATGCAAACCTTAGTTGAAGATATGGAAACTAACCATGCTAGCTCTTCAGTTGAGGCAGCTACTGAGGCGGTCCGGGGCGGGCAACAAGAAGAGCGGCCCCTAAGCACCCTTCTAGGCTCCCGTGCTGCTCAATTGGGTTGGGGTTGGAAAAAATAGCAAACACACACACAAACCCGCAACCTAACCCTACACAAATTTGGGGCACCACCTAGTTTTGGATGCGAACTAGGACGCGGAGAGAGAGAGAGAGAGAGAGAGAGAGAGAGAGAGAGAGAGAGAGAGAGAGAGAGAGAGAGATAGTGCTCGGGCTGCTTTGAAATGTTCGATATTTATCAAGCAAACACAATTATATATGTAAGAAAAAAAGGGAAGGGGGAGGGGGTGCTTGTTGTACTAATACCTTCTTACAAATCTGTCATGGCCAGTGAAAATGAGATTAGTATTTGTTCAACATATCTTGAGTAAATTACACCACCACAACACATCACAAGAAAAGCCACCCCAATCACTGTCTTAAGGCCAGGGGAGTCCTCTCCACCCTGTCGCCCTCTTACAGTATGTGGGATTTATGGCTAAATTGATGACAACACCCAGAGACAAGCTATCAAGAACTTAAAAAAAAACACCAAGAAACTTACACATCATTGTTGTCCATTACTTCACGTTGGAAGAGAGACAAAGTATCCAAGCTTACTCCAAATCCACCCTCCTTGATTTAGTAAATGTTGGGCTTACACTAGTAGGAGAAATGATAGATTTCCTACTCTCAATTGAATGATCGCTCTCTCTTACAATGGCATAGAGTTCCCTTGCTAATCACCCTTAATACAACACATGCATATGCATAAGACAATGAGCTTCCACTCAAGAGCTCCTTCTTGAGAGGTTGAGCTTGGATTCTCAAGCTATAGCATAGTGCTCTTGCTTATGGCTCTCCCTTTGTGCTAGCTACACCCTCCTTTTATAGCAATTTTGAAGGCTAGGGTTACTCCCCTAACCATGGTTGGGTTAGATTTTCAGCACTTATCTAATTTCTTTTGCTTGGAATTATCAAGAAGTTGGTGTGGATAGATGAAGAAGAGAGAGAGGAGAGAAGTGGAGGTGATAGGACTTTCCATAGTAGGTTAGTGTTAGTAAATTAGTAGAGTTAGTTATTTTATTGATTTACAAATGGAATTGGATATTTACAATGGGAGTATCCAAGTAAGATACAAATGAGGAAGAAAAAACTCTTAATAGGTAAGAAAACATGGATTTCTTACAATGTTGATGCTCCAAGTGTCTTGAGTAGGGTCAATTTTGACGCTTGTTGACGGTCCACTAGCTTTGACGGTACGTTTTTTTCACTCTTGAACTTCCTTTGGGAGCCAAGGTAATTGAATATGAGTAATCAATCACCATGATGCTGTCTTTCAAGAGAAGAGGCTGAATTTTATGGTTTTTTGATAGATATGGGTAATATGGATGAGGAAAAATGAGACTAGGTGATCAATTTTGGAATGGAAGTGTGTGTAGGAAACATGAGTTCACCATGGTTTCTCTTATTCTTCAAGGTTTAGAAGAAGGTGAGTAGGGTGCAGAGAGGAGTGGTGAGAGAGGTGGGGATGATGAGTGAAGAGGTGTGTGTGAAAGAGGAAAATGATAAAGTGGAAGAGGGAGTGTGGCTACATAGCATGGGCAAATTGGGGTCCACAAATAAAATCCTAGCTCATAGCTCGTAGCTCAAAAAAATATGAAAAAATATGAGGTGAAAGTTCAGCTCACGAGCTACAACTTTTGTTTGTATCACCTTTTCAAATTCGGGGAGCATGTGATCTGTAAAAATTCAGCTAAACCGACTGTGTTTTCCACTGCACAAGGTCCTTGTGAGGTCCTTCTTTGGATGATTCTTTTGAATACCTCCAAGAGTAAGCTCCCCATGGTGCATGCATGCATTCCACATACCCTTGACCTTATTTGGTAGGTCTATAATTGAAGATATTGTTGAGATCATGATATAAGTGAATAGTATAACTAAGAAAATCAAATATTGAGGGGTCTAAAAAAATATGTACATGTCAAATATAAATAATATAGGTGGAAAAAATATAAAGGGGTCAAAATAAATCTCTCTCATTATAAGTCTACCATAAAAAGATGAATATTTTTGGTGTTTTAATTTATGAGAGTAAAAGAGAATAGATGTAGGAAGGAAAAATCACAATAGTGAGAAAATATACACATAAATAAAACTAGTTTTTTTGGATTTTTGTTGGGATGGAGTTACACCAAAAATAAGAGAAGCTTGCATGAAATTATTTTTTATATGGAATAAAGAGTATGCAAAATGTTAAGAAAAAATATGGTGAGTCAATGTACATAGCATAAATAACACACCATAGGTAGAAATATTTAAATAAATACCAAAATAATTATAAAAAATCCTTTTATTTAGACCCTGTATACAATGAAATATTTACATACAAATGGGCCATAATATACTTATATTTTTTATTTATTTTTGGCTCAACTAGCCCAATGACTAGCTAGTTGAGGGTTTTTAAGAAGATATGGGAAAAGTCCCCTAACTCACACACACCTATATACAGTGAAATGGTAGGGATAGCCACAGTGTTTGGATGATTTTGGTAGGGTGGGTTAACTCACTATGGCAATTACGGAGAGCCGAAAAACGGCTATCACTACTTATGGAGTAAAAATTGAGCATCTTAGTGATGAAGAGGTGAATGACCATCATGGTCAAATTTGGCCAAATGTCATGCAATTATCTAAAAAGGGAAAGCTTACAAAAGAGATTCTACATGAAGCAGGTGATTGCATACGTCTAGAAACGGGATGGAATGATCCAGTCGACTCATTGTCAGTGCATGCCTACATAACAAAATGAGGCTATTGTAGAAGAAAAGCGAAGGCGTGAGAATGCTGATAAAGGACCATCAAAAAGAGCTTCTAGAAGTGGGGGAAGAAGCGACTCAATGCCTTCTCAAACACCCTCAACACAAGGAGAATCTCCACCTGAAGTACTCATGGAGGAGTCTACAACAAGAAAGAAGAAAGAGCCAATGAAAGGTAAGACAAAAGGCCCAACTTATAAACTACAATCTGATATTGAGGTTGCTACAGATTAAAGAAAGTCTTGGAGGAAAGGATTTTGAATAGCAAGATTGAGTTCACTCTGGCAAAATTCCTTGGCATTGCAAAGTGTGAATTCCACGAGGAGATCATTGACATCATCAAGAGAAAGAGGCAAACTCTTGCTGAGGTTGCTCGTCCACAGGTTGATGGAGAAACCTTGAAGACACAAGGGATGCAGTTGCAAAATAAGGAAGATGATGGAGCTGTGGTAGGATGCTATTAATCTAGTGGGAGAGTGAAGCAAGTGCATTTCTCAAATGATGATGAAAGAAGTTGAAGCTATTCCTAGGAGTTACTATTCACGAAGTCACTGGGCAAGGGCTACTATATAAACTTTGGTCAAGGTAGGTGATCTTGAAGTGCCATTTGTTGCCTTGATTGACCATGGTTCAGAAATAAACATAATGTCAAAGAGTCTCTACAACAAGTGCAAATGGCCGATGGACACAGATCATGGTTGGATGGTGAAACAATTCATCCGGTGAATTGTATGCAGCATGTCCAGGTGTGAAGGTGACAATAGGTGATGTAAAGATTGACCAAACCTTCTTTGTACAGGATACATCTTCATATCATCTCATCCTTGGAAAAACCTACATTGTGGGAGTTCGAATGGAAACAAAGGTAATGGATGATGGTTCAGCATATACTAGGATACGTAGCAAAGATGGTAAACGAGCTGTCCAATTTCTCACAGTTTATGTAAACCATGAAAGAAATCGTGACAACCTCAGAGAACATCCTCTACCAAAGGTGAGCAAAGAGTTTCATGATCATAGAGAAATGATGGGTTTTGGCCAAGTACCATTGTAAAGCGGGATTGCAGTGGTACAAAAAGAAAAAGGGTCTCGCCTGATCCAAAAATAGGTGAAACTTTTTCAACGAGCTCCTTGGAAACAAGGAATGGATCAATATGTTTAAAAAAAATTGAAGATTTGAAGAGATGTGAGAGGCAATATGTGCATAATGTACAAATAGGCATGAAAAAGAGTGGGTTGCTAGAGCCTACTAAAAATGTTTTGGGTTTGTGTGAACAAGTTTCTTTTGTAGATACTATGGGTGAGCTTGATGCTATGATGGGGTCTAGTTTGCATCTTGAAAATGAAGTTGTAGAAGTTTGCTCTATGGAAATGTATCAAGAAATAGAAGCCTTTAAAGAAAACCAAATAGTTGGCCTAGAAGTCCATGTTGAACTAAATACAAGAGTGTAGCAAAGAAGGTGAAACCAGTAGCTTCACCCTTACCACCCAACAATAGGGAAAAGATTGAGCAGGCTTCTTTACAACCAAGTTTGAGGAATCCTAAAAAGATTGGGCATACCTTCACAAAGGAGTCTTTCCAAGAGTTGCAGATTGGTCGCGAGGAGTTTCTAACACAGGAGGAGACAAAGTGCTTCAAAGGAATGCTTTCAAAGCATGGTAAGGCTTTGCATTTGAGCCACATGAGATAGGATGTGTTGATCCTTCTATTGTGGCTCCTATGGTAATTTTCACAATACCTCATGTGCCTTGGAATCTGCGGCCTATTCCGGTTTCAAAGGCTCATTTACCAAAGTTAGTAGAGCTACTGAATGAGAAAATCAAAATGGGAATCTTGGAGCCTTCTTGTGCTCCATACTCAAATAGGTGGTTCACAGTTCCAAAGAAGAATGGTTCTCTACGCTTCATCCAAGATATGCAACCAATGAACAAGGTGACAATTAGAAATGTAGGTACAGGTCCAATTGTGAATGAGTTTGCCGAGGCGTTTGCAGGGAGGGAAATCTACTCAATGGGGGATCTCTACTCAGGGTATGATCAATTTTAGCTTGCAATCAAAAGCAGAGATTTGACAACCATGAGGACACCTTTGGGTTTGGTAAGGATGTGTAACTTGCCACAGGGAGCAACCAACTCGGTTGCACATATGATGAATGGGATGAATAAGGTCTTACGTGACTTTATTTCTCAAATCACAATGCCTTTCATCGATGATTTGCCTATCAAAGGATGTGAAGAAAGTGACAAAGATGAAGCTTTGGATTTCAAGGGATGTCACAGGTTTGTGGTAAATCACATAAATGATTGTGATAAAATTTTGTTTAGGTTGGAAGAAGTGAATCTTACATTGTTAGGGAAAAAGTCTATGTTTGGTGTCAATGAAGTGCTCATTCTGGGGCACATGTGCAAGCCATATGGTAGGAAACCTTGTCCGGCAAAGGTAGATGCCATCCAAAGAATGAAAGAAACATGCATTAGCATCACTGAGGTTAGAAGGTTTCTGGGAGCATGTGTCTTCTATGTTATTTGGATTCCACATTATGCACATGTAGCTGATCCTCTTTATGAGTTTCTTAGAAAGAATCAAAAATTTAAATGGACAGAAGCACATGTAAAATCCATGAAAAAGCTAAAGGAGTTGCTCCAGTCAACACCAACTTTGAGAAAGGTAGACTATGAGTGTCAAAGGCCAGTAATTGTGATAGTAGACACCAGTCCTACAGGGATTGGATGGGCAATAGGGCAAGATGATGAAGAAGGACGCAGGTATGTGGTAAGATTTGGAGCAAAGGTACTAAGTGCTCGCCAAAGAAACTATCGACAAATAAAGAGAAAGCTATGGCGTATGGTTACAACCTTGAAAAATGGAAAAGAGTACCTAATTGGTGCATGTGTGGTTGTAGAAGCAGATTGTCTACCACTTCTTGGGATGATTACAAGCTGCTCAACACCAGACATTGCTATGTTGTAGTGGATTGCCTACATTAAGTCCTTAAATCCCGAGTTTAAGCACATTGCAGGTAAAGACAATACAGTGGCAGATATGCTATCAAGCGCAAGGTATGAAGATGAGTCACAAATGATTGATGAGGGAGATGATGTAGGCACAAAGTTCTATTCCATCTCTCATGTCAAAGGTAACAATGTCTGCATGACTAATTCACTTGAATTTTTCTTGAAAGATCTTTATGAAGGTGATTGGCTTCTTATTGGAAGCTACTTGAGTACTCTAACAAAACAAGATGATTGGTCTGAACAAGAATTCAAGAGGATACGCAGAAAAGCATATGGGTACTTTTTGAGGGTTGGTTACTTGTGGAAGAATCCTAAACAAAAGGGTGCTACACCACAACGGGTTATATGTAAAAAAGAGACTCAAGTAAAGCTCATGCAAGAGTTTCATGAGAGTCTATGGGCTGGACACAGAGGTGTGTGGGCAACCTTCTCCAAGTTGAAAGAAAAATAATGGTGGAAGGGTATGTATAAAGATGTATCTCCGTTTGTAGAGTCGTATGTAACTTGTCAAATGTATTCAAATGTCCGACATCGTGATGGATTGCACCCTACATATCCACTAGCCATGCACTATAGATGGGCTGTGGATCTAGTCACAATGCCTTTAGGACTCTGGCAGATGATATACTTGGTTCTTGCACGAGAGGACCTAACTAACCAGGTTGAAGGAAGAGCATTAAGAGTTAAAACCACAGAAGCTGTGTGCAAATTCCTTCTTGATGAGGTGATTTGCCGTTATGGTTGTGTGGGAAAAATCAATGCAAATAGAGGTGAACTGGATGTTGAAGAAGCAAGGGAGTTCTTTTCTAGATTAGGAATCAAGCTTTCTCTTACTACAGCTTACAACCCTGAAGGCAATGGAAAGAGTGAAAGATGGCATCCTACTATCATCAAAGCTTTGGCCAAGGCTTGCGAAGGAAGAGTTGGTGAGTGGCCAAAGCTGTTACCATATGCTTTATGGGCTGATCGTACAACACATAGCTCAGTAACTGGCTACATGCCTGCGGAGCTAATGTATGGTCAAAAGCCAGTGACACCGATTGAAGATACAATTCCCACATGGAATGTACTACCTTGGCAAGAGGGGCTTAGCAGGGAAGATCTCCTTGCGCTGCGTATAAGGCAACTAGAGAGAAGACCTGGAGACATTGAAGTTGCAAAAGAATGACTCAAAAATGCAAGGTTGAAAAACAAGGACTACTTTGATAAGCGACATCCACTCAGGAGCAAAGCAATTGACAAAGGTGACTGGGTTTTAGTGTATGATAGTAGCCTTGATAACCAACACACAGTCATGCGTAAGTTCTCAAAAAGATGGTTTGGACCGTATGTTGTAAAGCATGTACATGAAAATGCTACTTACAACTTGTCTGAACTAGATGGTACAGAAGTAAAGATTCCCATTGTGGGAAAAAGGATCAAAATGTTTAAGAGAAGAGGAGACAATGATCTAGAAGATGTTGATGAGGAAGAAAAACAAAACACAGGTGAATATCAAAGTGAACATGAAGCTCTGAAATCATCCAGTGAAGAAGAAAGCAAGGAAGATGTACAAGAGGGCTGATCTTACAAAGAGATAATGTGGCACATACCGGAGGATGTGCAAGTTTAGAGGGGGTGGATGTCATGCTGTGGCACGTATATAGTGGGAACGGGTATTAAACGATCTATCTTGTGACTTTTTGACGCATAAGTATACTTCATATAATACTCATATGCATAAATAAAAGCTTTCTACCATACGTTAGTATTTACCTTTGAAGTAATATAAATGTACATTACTATTAGAAAGTACTGCAAGAGAAGTATCAATGATTGTGCCTCTTTTTGTTTGGGGCAAAAGCATTTGTATATTTCTTCTAATATCTCAGCTATACCCTACCATATATAAATTATTTTCTTCTTTTCACATTTATTTAATAATATAACCCTTCAATAATGCATACCTTCTTGGATACATACAAGAGGGAAGGGCATACTAGAAGACTTTATGAAAAGGAAGATCCAAAGCTTCTTGGACCATCCCAATTTGAAAATCCCGACCTAAGGGCATGGAGAAAAGGCCAAAACCAAGTCAAGATCTTTTAGTAGGCCAATTTTTCTTTTTGAAGCATGTCAATCCGAGTTACAGGTCAAAAGTTACAAGGAAAACAATGAAAAATCCTCTCACAACTACACTGCAAGAAGAGATGGTAAACAAGTGAATCAAGTGAAAAGAGGTAATCTTGGTCTTTTTCCATAAAATAAGATATTTGGAGGATAAAAGATACAAGCATGTGAATGTGACACCTTAAAGATGCCGTGAAGGACAAGACACACAAGTTGGGACTCCCTGCTGGAGCCACACAGAAGATGCCTAGGTGGGGCCCACATACATCATGCACCCACATGGAGCCTCAACGAACAAAAATTCTGAATTTCATGATATTTTGAGTCCTAATATTGCCCATTTTAAGAAATATCCAAAGAACATTTGATTTGGGCTAATTCTTTAGCCTAATCAAGTGATTATGTAAAACATGGCTCCCTCACCTATAAAAAGGGCAACCTTCTCTTCATTGGGGGCAATTTATGAGTGAGTGAGAATAGCTCAATTCCATAGTGACACACTCATCTTAGTGCCACATAATTTCCCTTGAAGAAAGGCTGAAGTCTTGCCTCATCTTCTCTCTCCATTAGCGTGGCGACGATTGCTCTCATGTAAGATATATGTTGCTAGTTTTTCTTTCATTTGCATATCTAGTCCAATACTTGTCTCTAATTCTATCTCTATCTCTCATTATCTATCTTTAATACCACCACCACACTTAGATCTATCTCTAATTCTATCTTTACTCCTCCTTTCATCTCTCTTGTTGTGTCCTAATTGTTTCATTGGAAGGTATTCAAGCAGCAATCTTGTCAATGTAACGGGCACAACCTTCTTGCGGAAAAAAATTATGTGCACAAGGTTAGTAACCATATCTTCATCTTTCACAAGCATCTCTCTCTCTTACGGTTCTCATTCTCTTCCACAAACTCTAGAATCTCCTTGCTACACGTACTTCTCTCCCCGCAGTATCCTTATTGCCTAAGGGCAACAATAGGGCTTGGGAGAGAAAGTCTCTTCTTCTTCTCCTTTCACTTCTTTCACACCTTTATTTTTGAACATACTAAGTATATCATTGATGAATAACTATAGTCCACATATAGGCAATTTCTTTCATTTCCATTCTGTGCAATCTATTAGGGTCAACATTTGGATTAGTCGAAAGATTCACTTTCAGCAATGCATAGTGTTTCTATTTGTTCGTGATAGGCTCAGCGAAATACTTCTCTCACCAGATCCCATCATACTACCTATTATTGACTATAACTTCTCTTTTGATGTGAATGTGTTTATTTTATTATGAATCAAGAGGATTTGTACTCACAACTAATCCCAATCGTTAGACAAAACATATACATTATAGTAAGCACAAAGCTACAGTTCCAAAGAGCAATCCGTAGCTTATTTGGACAACAAAGATTAAATATCATTAACTACTCCAGTAACCCTTTTATTCTACCCATGATACGATATGAACGTAGTCTCGATGTTTTCATTTTTGTTTTGTTTTGACTATCTTTCATGAGTTCTCTCCATCACGTGTATGTTTGTAAGGGAAAGTGAGCGGCTTGTTTCGCTACATTTCTTCTTTAGCTCTAGAAGCTATGTTATCTACATCTTAGCTCCTTCTCATAACCCTTGAGCTTCCTCACAAACTCTCACAGCAAGAGACCCGGTGCCTTCCTGGCAAGACCGCCAACTTCTTGACAACGCTATAGAATGATAGCTCGTATGACTACTAATCACAACCCTGAGAATCATGCAAAGATTCTCAATCAGATTAAGCTTTACCTTAAAGAATATAAACCAAATAATGCCTTGGCTACTAGAACTAGACCTTTCCTTTCTAGGAAGGCCAAATTATGTATTACATACTTTGGCAAGAAAATGTAAACCTGACCTCACTGTTTTTGCAGACTCTTGCTCTCTCTCAAGGATTGGAGCAAACCTCAGAGCCCCTCTCTGTGGCCTCCTCTCTTGTCCTAAGATGTATTAGCAGCTTGGATGCTTCGCATCTTATTTATGATTCGGCACTTGCCTCTGATAAAAAACTATTTGTCTTGCATATGTTGTCATTTAATGACTGGGTTAAAATTCTGTCTACATTGGACAAAGATTCTTTAGAAGGAGTTAAGTTGTTGTTCCAATACATTACCCAACTGCCTGTCCTAGCTTCACAACATCAGCAAGAGCTTGCCATGTTCTCGTCCTCTGGCGCTGAGCTGTCTAACTTCCTTAGAAAATTATGTGGGCTGAACCCCTCGTTTGTCTGCACACCAAATACCCCATCCATCCCTCAAACTGGGGGCATCTTCTGTAGAGACAGTGCAACACTGGAAGCAATAAAAGAATTTCAAAATAATATGTGCTCCCTCAATGATGTTAACCTCCTTGAGATGGTACCAAAAATCTCTAAAGTTTTTCCTGTCTTACCAGTAAGACAAATTGAAATTGAGTCCCTCGGAGTTGACCATCAACTGTGGCTTCTTCTAAACAAAGCCTTCCTGGATCCTATTCTTAGTGAAACCTGGGTGTACCTTGCTAACCTTCCTGTCTCAACAGTGGAAGACTGCAAACTCATGAAGATTCTTAAAGGTGCACAATTCATGGACAAAGGGGAGCTGATTAAAGCACCTTTCAACCTTCATCTCATCGACTACTCCAAATGTCCTTGAAATGCAGGATTATATATACGCACTAAGGAGAACATGGAATTTGCTAAAAGTAACCCGGATTTCTACACAGAGTCCATCTGGAATATCTTCCGCCCATACGTGAAATGTGCTTGTAGATTTCTTGATCCCAAAGCTTCCTGTGATTCAAGCATCATGTGGTTTGATCATACAATATGGTACATCCTCAACCATCTGGATCTACTATTCCCAGAGAAACCAATCGACTTTCATCTATCCCTCATTTTCTCCTGGCTAGGTGGACAAGCTAAGCAGATAGTGATTACACAAATTACCTTTAATATATTCCGTAGTCTCATGCATGATATTCGGAAAGAGCTTAAAGCAGATGAACCTAGTCTATACCTCACCACTTATGCTAGCTTTAAAGGGATCAAGCTCATTACTAGTCCTCTTAAACCTTGTATTGAAGATGATGATTCTCCTGCTCTAAAAAGAGCTAACTCCCTGGCTACTCCCAACTCTTTCACCTCTTTTTTAACACCAAGCTCCTCGTCTAATCGAGGAAAAACTCATAGCTTTACAAGAGGGAGAGACAAGTTTCCTGCAATCAGAAACTTTCCTGAAATCTAACCCAGTAATATATTGCAGGTCTCAACAAACCCAAGTGGAAGAAGAATTCTCTGCAGAGAAGATCCGAAATGTGGTGCTATCTACATACACTGTCTCTTTCACAATATACTTCTCGTTTGGATTCAACCTAAATTTCTTTTTTGTGAGTGCTTTGACTTACTTTTTGGGAATCATAAACTACTTGACAATATTCTCATAGGATGGAAATATCATCATCCAATAAAAGGATTAGTATTAAATAATGACTTTCTTCGGCAAGAAGCAATCCCTTATTGTACATGCATATAGTTTGCCACATTCTGTAGGAATTTTGAAGGTATTGGTAACCATGCCTGCACACAGGATCTCAATATTATTGATAACACCGCAATTCACAAGCTATTGGCTAAAGGCCTCAATCATATACCTAAATTTCCAAAAAACCCTTACCTTGCCCTATCAGCTTTACTTAGTTGCCTCACTGACCTTGTCAGTGCTCTCCGACTGGAGATGAAAGTCCTACCGGACTTAAAGGAATAAGTGAAGGAATGCTTCCTTTATAAAATTTCTCAATTGCCTAGGAAGTGGCTCTCGTCTGATAGGTCTTGGCTTACATCTCAACTAGCTCTTGATTTTCAACTAATCTCAGATAAATGGTTTGTGGTTGGGCTTGACAAAAGCTCCAACTGCCCCACTATTATGTGCAAATACCTGGCCTGGAAAGCCGCTCGGGATCGTGTATCAGGTAAAGAATTCTGTCATACTGACAATACACCTCACAACATCTCTAACAAAATTTCTAAACACTTAGGACCGCTTGGGTACTCGGTAAGTAACACTAAATTACCAGTACTATTTCCTACATATAAACTCCACAAGCATAAGTTCAGATGGATATCTGATGCCTCCAACTGTATCTTCTCTGATATCACCAAAGATATTACTCTTTGCCTTGACCTTATCCTCACAGAATTTGAGCTCATTTGTGCAGATAAGCAAAGAATCTGTAAGGATTTCCTAAAAATCCAATATAATCCCTTTTGGTTAACGAAAATGCTACAGAAGTCACACTTAACCTGCCTCAACATATCTTCCACATCTTCAGTTGATATTATACAATGCTACAAAAACATTCCACTTAATGGGGATCTCGGCCTTAAGGCTGTTCTAGCCAAGGTTATTAATTTAGCCTTTACCAATGCTAAAAAGAGAAAATATCATTTTATTTCCCTATCCAAGAAGCCTAGATGGATTCAAGCATCTTGCTCCTTGAACCCTCTACACTTCAATGAAGCTAAACTTTGCTCCTATATTTTTTGGCTATTAAATAATTGTACTATTGTTTCAGGCGGCTGCTGCTTTAACCAATGCCTTGGTATCCCTATGGGCTTCTCTTGCTCACCAGTTATGTGCAATATCTACGTTGCTTTCTTTGAATACAGATGGTGTCTTAAAAACATGAAAATTGACCACAAAAAGCTTCCACTATTTAATCATACTTTTAGATACATGGATGACTTGCTTAGTATTAACAACACGGAGTTCTCTAATGAGATTAGCCTAATTTACCCCCACTACCTAAAAATTGAGCCAACTTCCCTCCCAGATGACTCGTCATTGTTTGGGGATTTTTGCAAATCTGTCCAATTCCTTAATCTTTGAATATCCCTTCACTCCCCATCTACAGGTGGATATGACCTTAGGTTTATCTGGAGAAAGGATCTCCTTAATTTACCCCACATGGATTTCATTAAAATAAATAGCAATAGGCCATACAAAGCTTCTCTTTGCTCCTATATTGGTCTTCTTTACTTAATCTGCTACTCTTCATCTACACCTTCCTTGGCTTGGGAAGAGATATCCGTACTGATTAAAAAATATTGCTATAACGGATTTAATCAGAATCAAATCCGAAACACTATTACACAAGCTCTAATTAGGCATAACTAGCCTGGAATATTGTTTCAGAAAGAGAATCTCATATCTCTTATAAGGTAGTAGGCCCATACACAATGGGCCTACTACTGACCCATTGTGTGTGGTGCTTGGGTTAGGACAGGGACACACACACACACACACACACACACACTAAAGTACTGGTCTATGCTTGCTTTAGTTCAAATATCTCCCCCCACTTTGGTTTTTTTCACCGCCTATTGGGACTATAGAGCTTTTTTTCCTTTGCCATACTTTCCTTGTAATGGGGCTAGGCCCTTGCATAATCGAAGCGTGAAAAATTTGGTATGATTATAAGGGATAGGAGGACCTGTCTACTCTCTTCCACTCTCTGAGTATGGACTTCACAGGCAATGGCAATCGCGGGCCGAACGTGGGATTTGCACAATAAGGGGTGGCAAGGCGCATTCATCCCCACCTCTCTGGAAACGTGCACACCTACGTATTTAAACAGAGGTGAGGGCACACCTTGGCCCTCACTTAGCCTTGGATTAGGTTTTTTTCTCTCTGCTCTGTATCGTTACTGTCTGAACTTGTTGAGCGATGGAGCTTGCTCCTCAAACATCTCAGGTGCCTTGTTTTACCTGCTTTAGCTTTTTTCAGTTATGGTACTATGCATGGTTGGCTCCAAGTGAGAGCTGGTTGGTGTTAATACTGTTATTTGACCTTGAAATACTGTGCCGAACATGTTTAGCTTGCACCTTGAGACCTCTTATACATAAAAAAAGGGGGAGGACGAGTTGCTGTAGAAAACGTGGGCGGATTGTTGTTTAAAACTGGTTGTTGTACTAGCTCTATTTCAAGCCATGGCAGGTTTATAGCTACTGGTTGTTATGGCTCTATTTTTAGCCACTGCAGGTTGAGCACTACTAGTTGTAAAATTGGCACCTGTAAATAAACCGGTTGTAATATTGAAGCTAAGCATAAGTTTGTTTGCAGGTGGTCGTACTTAAACCACTAAGGGTTGCTTGTTACATTTATTTAAAAATGATCTTCTTTAAAACAAATTAACTGTGCATGACTGGCTGGGGTCTTGAGACCTCGTGTTGGTAACTATTTCTGTTAAAACGCTGGCATGGACTGAGGTTCCTCTTGCAAGTAGGTATGGGCTTTGTGCTTGTAGCTAAGGGTTGTTGATTTCACTCATAACCACGTGGAAGTTTTCCGCTACAAGGGTTGCTCTAAACTGGCCGATAAGGGCTGTGTGTGTTTTCAAAAAAATTGTGTTGAGCCATTGCATAGTTGGCTTGGGTCTTGACCTTGCTTTGCATATGGTAAAAGACCTCTGTCGAACACTGGCAAGGATTGAAAGTTTCTAGCAAGAGCTGTGCTAGCAGCTAAGGGTTATTTTTTTCAATAACAGGTTATCTTACCTAGCTAATAAAATGTCGATACTAATGTGGTAGCTTATGGGTTGCCATGGTTGTAACCTTTCTCTTGGATAGTCAATATTCAAGGGGGGAGGGAGCTTGACTGGCAGGATTTAAAAACTGTTCTTTTTTTTGATAAAACTGGTTGCCACACTTGGGATTATCACCGTTGGTCTTTCATAGCAAATAAGGGGATGGAGTGGTTTTGTAAGTAACCATGACATTTGAAAGTGTAAGCATCATACTCTAATCTGGCCGGATACTACAACCCATGATAACTTGGCATTCTGAAGGTAAGTATACAGCTGATACTTTCGGCTTTGGGAAAAAAGCTATGGTTGGTAATCCATGAGTCTACTTAGTATAGATGGAGTCTTTTTGATACTCTGTTGATTGGTTATACTGGCATTTTTTGTTGCAAAAAGGGAGATGATACATTGACCTCTTTTTTTATAACATTGGGCATCTTAAATAGTTGAAGTTGTTCTTGACCTCTCGCTGTGTAAAAAAACACCAATGACACCTTGAAATTGTTTCTCAGGAAGGTAAGTATATGGTTACTACTGCAAAGCATAGCTACCAAGCTATGGTGTAAAAAATAGATCTCACTATGATTAATTGATATATGGATTCTTGGTGGGCTTCACAGCCAATAAGAAAGGTAGAAGGTAACACTCATCTTTTGATGTGATAAGTAAAAGACTGCTATCATACAAGTTCTAATGAATAACCTAGCTTGTCTAAAGTAAATAAAATCTGTAAGATGGACATGGATAACAATTGATAGGGTCCATTGATACCTCTAAAACACATCCAAGGCTAACTAAATTGTTGTCTTGTTTGGATGGATGTAGGTAAGGACTCTATCCTATCTTGGAGGGTTTTCTTTTCTTTGGCAAGCAACCGTACTTAATGAAGTACTCACTGAAGAACGGGGAAGTTCTTTTACTACTGGTTTAACTGAAAGAGGATCTATTTCCTACAATCATTGTACCTAAACAATTCTGATACTGAGTTATTTCTGTACTTATCTATCCATTGTTCCTTGGCCAACTGTCTTTTGAATGTAAAAATTCAATTATGTCTTATTAGTTAAGGTTTAAACAGCTACACACACACACACACACACACACACACACACACACACACACACACACACACACACACACACACACATTTTATGGAACACAGTTGCTCTTTCCCTCTTCTTGGATCAACCATGTCTCTTTCTATCTCTCTCTCTCTCTCTCTCTCACACACACACACACACACACACACACACACACACACACACACACACACACACACACACACACACACACACACACACACACACACACACACACACACACACACACACACACACACACTTACACTTTATGGAACACGCACTGGCATATCACACACTTAGGCCTACATGGTCAACCCCTTAGTATATGTTCGACACAGTATGGCCCATTTTTTTATCGACTATATGTTAGTCATACTCACTCAATGCTTGCAGTTTTAAAGTCTAAACACATGGTTCGATATATACACACACACACACAAAGGCACACATTACATGGAAAATAATGATGCATAGGACATACAACCCCATAACATACACATGCTAACATGGTAACAAGACGTCATTTCTATTAACAGATTTTTTCATGACACAGACAACAACATCTTTGGCAGAGGAGTAGTCGAAAGGCCAAGACACACAACATGAGCAGGTTGATGGAGCATTCAAGCAAGAACCCCTCCTATTTTTTAGTTTATTACTTTGTAACTGTTTTCCAGATGCGTGTTTGCATCCTTCAATTTGTCAAGTTTCTGTAAATGTGCACCCTATGGAAATAATGCATGCTTATATTAAGGTCTCAATGGCATTATGGGATCCGTTTCTCAAGTAATTTTCTTTTCCCCCCCAATTTTTTTACAACAGGGGCACTTACTAGTCTAAACAAGTGGTATGGAACAATAAACAACACTGCCTACTTATTGTAAAGGCACCAAGTTAACTAGATAATATCCAAAAAAGGGGGCGTTTTTTCTAAAGCCTAGCAACTGGCAACCTGCAACCTTGATAAAAGTAGCAAGCAACTTAATAGGAGCGCCGTATCCACCCCTGGCGCGATTTTTCTGCAGCTGGCATGGCTAAACGATTGCCTTTATGGCATCGAACTGGGCCTCTCTATAAAAACAAGGCCTCGCAAGGCGTGCCAAGGAAAATCCGCATACACACAGTCCTCACAAGTGCGCCACACACAGTATTCCTCACATGCGCTGCACATACTTGCTATAGGCAATTCACCCAGGAAGGCACTGCATACCAGCTCTGGTTGCGCAAACACTACACCTTCAAGCCCAAAGGCATCGCCTTTTCCTGCACGCAAGGGAAATTCGCCGGATGCAAATATTGCAGAGAAGGTAAAATTGCTTTTCTGTGCAACTTATAAGTTAATGTGCATTAACAATACTATTGTTTAAAACATCCCTTGTATACAGTGTTCTCACAGAATGGTTTTTAAAGCATAGGATTACTTTCTCTTCACTCACCTTCCACTAAATAAAGTACTCAGATGTATGCACACGCATGAAAAAAGAACGCTATCACACACTAAAATCTCCGGATGAAGGACAAAGATTTGCCTACGGGTGGTCAATCCAAGTAAACATTGGCAGGATATGCATACATGTACATGCATAGTATAGAAATAGCATGTGTTCAAGTACAATTTTTAACAGGTACACCCCATATTCATGTAAATAGCACGCATTAGGCACAAGTAATACATCCACACTCCGGTTTTTTGCATACTTGTGCATATGGCATGCATTCATAAGCGTAGTTACGCAACAATTGGGCATGTAAACAGGTATATAGTATACCTAAACTAAAATGCATGTATAGCCGACTAATTTTTGTACATAAAATTATGTGACAAGGCAACAGTCTCAAGGAGAACACTACCTTGGACATCCAAAGGCAAAAGGAGCACTTCAAGATGTCTACTACAAGTAACAACTAGGTGAACTGATATTAAAAGCCTTGAGTATATTTTTTTTTCCAAAAATAATAAGAGTAAAAGTTTACTTTTTTCTCGGTTTGTCTTGTAAGTACTATTGGGTATAAAGAAGTATCAATACTTTGCATGAAGAGCTAGGATAACCTCAGATTAAGACAATGTCATTATGTAAAGACCATGTCATTGTGTAACGACGGTTTTTTTTAAAAATAAGGATAGAACAAACAAAATTCTGAAAAAAATTTCACGAAATTGATTGTAACAGGTACTTATTTTAAACCATAAAAAGGCTGCCCCTAAGGAAACATACAAGAACTGGTACAGAAAACCTTAGAGGTAATGTTTGTAAGTAAAAATGTAAGGTTTTTAATATGCTCTTCTTTATGATCAATTCCTAGCAAAATAATGGATCAATGATTTAGTGTATACGACACTTCTCGTAAGGACAGATGTCGGTCTCGTTTGGAATATGGTTTTTTTGAAAAATAAACGGTTTTACAAACAGAATGCTACCGAAATTTTCAAAAAAATCAAGAGTACTTATAGATAAGAACGCTTTCGTATATACCATAACGATAGGGTTGCACCTATAGCAACGCATAGTATAGTCTCTAAAGAATGCTAAACTCATAATCATTGATGACAAACAGGGGTACTGGTAGACAGCTAGGATGAATGTCACTCGTGATATATTCAAGCTACAAAGGATTCGGGGCAAGCTCATGGCAGCACACAAAGGGAATAATCAAACCAAGCCATTAGCAATTAGAGACCCCATTTCCAAACCTTGTAAACCTATACGAAATTTCACAAACCGTAATCAACCGTACCTACATAGACGAGCAAAAGAAAATGTCAAATATACCTAGGAGTAGGGTTGGGCTTCAGGGTGTGACATCGATAACAAGTAGTGGGGATTTCTTGATATACCTGTCACCCATTTAGTGCAAATTAATTCTAATTGATTGTACTTGTGGTTGGTTGGCAGGTAAAGATCCCTGCTTTCATTTGATAGGAGTTCCGACTTAAAGCTCCTATATTTTTTATGTACCGAAGGATCTTGTAACAATTTTTATATTAAAAAGTTCTACTTTTCTTTGTTGTAACCAGATGATAAGTGCAAAAAGTATTTAAGTTCTCTCAGTATATGATTCTAAGTGATGGGATTTTTCAATCAAACACACACACAATTCTCCCAAGATACCTTTGGTCGGGTATCTATCGTATATTGAGTAAACTTAGTATTGGTATAAAATAAAATGATGGTTTAGTCATTTTTTTATTCAGGCTTTTTGGATTCCATCTCTCACCCGTTTGGGATATGGAATAGAAGAAGGCATTCCTATTCCTCCGGTGGGGACCCAGTGTATACTGTCTTGTTTCAAGGGTGTAGAATTCCACAAAAAGTTGCTAGATTTTGAGAAACAAGCCATACACACCCACTCTTTATCAGTGTTAAACACAACTTCTATTAATGACTGGCTTTCCTTATTGATTCTTTCTAGAAAAGATAAAAATAAGCTTCTAGAGGCCTTCAATACTTTCTTAGCTAAGCTTCCCATTATTGATGCACAAGATAGTTCAGATGTTGATTTTTACTTTACTTCTCCGCCCACTATTGTGAACAAGCTATATTTTATCAATAACCTTCCTACCGTACCTATAGAAATCAACACTCAGAAAAGGTTATCAATCCCCTTCTTGATCTTGACCTTCTGGAAGAAGAAGAGAAGGAAGACCTCAATTTTTTCGCAGATGCAAACTATATAGCCCCCGAAAGAGCAGTTTCTAAACTATTTTCAGAGGTTATTCCTTTACTACCACCCAGGCAAGTGGAGTTAGATGCTATTAGACTTGAGCACAAACTTTGGGATTATGAAATTTTGAACCATCGGGCACCTTTTACAATCTCCTCTCTAGGGCTGTTGTGTAGTATTCCCACAGACATCGTTGAGCAGTGTAAAACCTTAGGCTTACATTCCAAGCATCTTTTAGCACAAGATGTTCTCTTTGAACTTAAACATGTCAAATTATCAGATGTCGATGGAAAAAAGTGTCCAAGCTCTTCAATCATTGCTTGCACCAAAGGACTCTCCCTTATGGACAAAGCAAAGGATCAAAAACGGTTTTTGAGAAACTGTTGGCATTCCTCTTAAGGAAAGGAATTTTTTATGTTTGGTAAAATGATTTTTCCCGAATATTGGTCCACGGACTCCTGAATCCACACCATGATTCTCTCTCTCTCTCTCTCTCTCTCTCTCTCTCTCTCACACACACACACACACACACACACACAAATGCAAACACAGTCCACAGTAGTTTCTGGGAAAATGTGTCCCAACTTAATATCATGCCGTTTTCAACTTCAAAAATACCGGTTGAGGGCAAGGGACATGTAAAAACCTAAAATAGAAACCTATTTTTCTAAAAGTTTCTCTTGGAAAATTCAAGGAAATAAATTTTGTAAGTTTGGTAAAATGATTTTTCCCAAATATTAGTCCATAGACTCCCGAATCCACACCCTGATTCTCTCTCTCTCTCTCTCTCTCTCTCTCTCACACACACACACACACACACACACACACACACACACACACACACACACACACACACACACACACACACACACACACACACACACACACACACACACACACACACACAAACACACACACACACACACACACACACACACACACACACACACACACACACACACACACACACACACACACACACGTAGATAAGAGTCCACAATAGTATTTGAGAAAAATGTGTCTCAGCTTAATATCGTGCCGTTTTCAATTTAAAAAATGCCGGTTGAGGGCATCTCAGTTCCCCCCTTTTTTTACAACTCGAGCACTTACTAGTACTATGTACACAAAAAAACTGTTTACCCACTGTATGGTCAACATGGTAACTATACATGGTATATAAAAAAGCAATTTTTTAAAGGCTTAAACACCTTGCAAGTGGCACAATTGCCAAAATTAGCCAATGAATTTAAGGAAAGTGTCGTATACAGGCTCTAGCGCAAAATCGCTACAGCTAACATAAACAAGGACTGCCTTTAAGGCACCGCAAGGGGGCTCCCTATAAAGCAAAGGTGTCGCAAGGCATAATAGCACAAGCTCAAGTATGCACAAGTACTTTGCACAGAGCGCCTCACACACAACAAAATTGCCATAGGCACTCATACCGGCAAGTCACAGCACGCGGGCTTGAGTTGCGGAATCGCTACACCATCAAGCCACCCAAGGGCATTGTCCTCTCCCACACACAAGGGCAACTTGCAGGCTGCAAACAAAACAGAGAAGGTAAAAACGTTTTTTTCTGTATATTTGTCTGTCAATAAACATAAACCTTACTCTTTTTATCTACGGTTTCTCACAAAGCATGTTTTGTAAAAGCATAGCATTAATCTCTCTTGACACATCCTCCATTAGCAGTTTCTCACAAAGAAGGTACTCGGTTGTAGGCACACACATGAAAACGTACAGTATCATAAGCAAAAATTCCGGCGGTAAGAACTGGGACCTGCCTACGAGCGAGAAATCCGGCTTAACATAGGCTGGTTATGCATACATGAACGTACATAGTATAGCAATAGAATGTATCACTTACAGTTTTGAACAAATGTATACACCTCATATTCATGTAAATGGCACGCAAATAGGCACAAGATTAATGCATTGATAATCCACACTCGTGTTTTTTCATACTTGTGCATATGGCTTGGCCTTCATAAGCGCAGTTAACAACATTTTATCATGTAAACCGGTATATAGTATACCTAAAAGGATGTGTAATCGGTTTAATATCTATACACAAAATTATGTGACAAATGAAGGTAACGGTTTCAAGGAGTGCACTACCTTGAACATCAAAAGGCAAAAGGAGCACCACAGATTTCTACTGCAAGTAACAACCAAGTGAACTAATACTGAAAGCCTTGAGTATAGTTGTTTTTAAGAGCAAAAGTTTGTTTTTTCCTTACCAATTTTTCTTTTAAGTAATATCGGGCATAAAGAGGTATCAATACTTTGCATGAGGGTTTAGGATAACCTCAGATAAGACAAGGTCATTGTGTAAAGATGGTTTTTTTTTTAAAAAGAGGGATAGAACAAACAAAGTTCTGCCAAAATTTTCACGAAATCGATCGTAGTATATACTTACTTTTAAATCATAGAGAGAAAGGCTACCCCTAAAACAACATATAGTATATAAGAAGGGAATTGGTACATAAAAACCTTGGATATAATGTTTGTAAGTATAAACGAAAGGTTTGAAATGTGATCTTCTTTATGATTAATACTTAGCAAAAGAATGGATCAATGAGTTAGACACCTCTTGTGAGGACAAATGTCTGTTTTGATTGGAATATGGTTTTTTTGAAAAATAAACGGTTTTACAAATAAAATGCTACCGAAATTTTCAGAAAATCAGGAATACTTATAGATTAGAATGTTTACTTGTATACCATAACGATAGGGTTTCCCCTATAGCAACCAACACATAGTAGAGTCTCTAAAAGAATGCTAAACTTGCATATGTAATCATTGATGACAAACAGGGGTACAGACAGACAGCTAGGATGAGCGTCACCCATGATATATTCAAGCTACAAAGGATTCGGGACAAGCTCATGGCAGCACATAAAGGGAAAAATCAAACCAAGCCATTAGCAATTAGAGACCCCATCTCTAAGCCTTGTAAACCTGTAAAAAATTTCACAGACCGTAATCGACCATACTTACATAGACAAGCAAAAGAATGTAACATATACCTAGGAGTAGGGTTGGGCTTCAGGGTGTGACATCGATAACAAGCAGTGGGGATTGCTTGATATACTTGTCACCCATTTATTGCAAATTAATTCTAATTGATTGTACTTGTGGTTGGTTGGCAGATAAAGATCCCTGCTTTCATCTGATAGGAGTTCCGGCTTAAAGCTCCTATATATTTTTTAATGTACCGAAGGATCTTGTTACAATTTTTATATTAAAAAGTTCTACTTTTCTTTGTTGTAACCAGAAGTTAAGTGCAAACAGTATTTAAGTTCTCTCAGTATATGATTCTAAGTGATGGGATTTTTCAATCAAACACACACACACACACACACACACACACACACACACACACACACACACACACACACACACACACACACACACACACACACACACACACACACACACACACACACACACACACACACACACACACACACACGCACGCACACACACACACACACACGTAGACAGAGTCCACAATAGTATTTGGGAAAAATGTGTCTCAGCTTAATATCGTGCCGTTTTCAATTTAAAAAATGCCGGTTGAGGGCAAGGGACAAAGGAGAAATTTCACCCCAAAATAGACAAAATAGTGTAAGAACCTAAAACACAAACCTATTTTTCTAGAATTTCCTCTTGGCAAATTCAAGAAAAGGAATTTTGTATGTTTGGTAAAATGATTTTTCCCAAATATTGGTCCACAAACTCCCAAATCCACACTGTGATTCTCTCTCTCTCTCTCTCTCACACACACACACACACACACACACACACACACACACACACACACACACACACACACACACACACACACACACACACACACACACACACACACACACACACACACACACACACACACACACACACACACACACACACACACACACACACACACACACACACACACACACACACACACACACACACACACACACACACACACACACACACACACACACACACACACACTGTGTCATAGTAGCTGACCATATCTATACACACACACACACACACTGTGTCACAGCAGCTGACCATATCTATACACACACACACACACACTTGGTCATGAATTCTGACCTAGATAGCATCTATGGGCTTGATTAATGTTCTATTGTGGCTTTAGGGGATTCTTCCTTATGTTTTACATGCTGCCTTGGGGTTGTGGTGGCTCTAGCACCTCATCTGGAGGGGGTGGTAGACTATACTCCGAATCACTGTCTGAGCTCAAGCGGTTGAATTGAATTGTTGTCGGGTAAGGGATTACCCTGTGCTGTACAAATGCTTAATTTGTTATGTGGATCACATTGATTAAGCATTCGAGCTAGTTACCATAAAGCTAAAGCTTTCCCATCATTTTGTTTTGGGTACCCTATGGATACTATCCCCTGATCTACCTCCTACTAGTTTTATTTTTTAGCTAAAACTTACTCTTTGGCCCCTTCAAAAAACCTAGGGGGCTTTCTAATTCACTATTCCTACTTAGGTTTTTCACTATGCTGTCGCGACAGCCATACTACATCACTACCCCGCATAGAAAAACTCACATAATGGAAAAGTCGCCGGCCATGGCCTCCCTACCTCCCACTCATTGATGGAATCCTACCCAGATTACCTCTTACACTCTTCGATTCTAGGCGGCCGCGGCATCACCACTAATGAATATATGTCGGATTGCATCCCTTCTTCCTCCACTATAAAAGGTGAGGGTGTTTTCCCCTCACTTAGGCTTGGTCTTCCTTAGTTTCTTGGAAAATTACTTGGCATAGCGACTGCTCACAGGTTTTCGTTGATCTCATGCTCTGATATCTGACTATAATACAAGATTAAAAGAAACTTTTTAAGAAATGATCTTTTGGGATTCTTTTTGTATTTTCACATTAGCAAAAGATCTCTCTCTCTCTTTTTGGCTGCTTGACTGGTAAAAGATGACAATAAAGCTGGTAATGTGGCTGGTTATGCACTAAATCTGGTGATGATACTGATTTGGGCTTCTGTATCTGATACTGATTGATCCTCTGCTAAAAACCTGGTGATGGTGCTGACTATGCAAAAAACTCTCTGGTTAACTAGAATACTGTCATATTCGAATACTAGTGTTTTTGGGATTCTTTTGAGAAATTGGATATTGGCTGCTCACATTAATAAAGGGATTAATTTTTTTGTTGTTGGCTTCTTGACTGGTGGTGGACTGCATGCGGATATCAGATATTTCATGTATATGGTTATTATTCTGGTTTTTGACACTAATGGTAAGGATAATGGCTAAATGCCTGGTGGGGATGCTGGATATGCATGCAAGATTCTGATTACTGGAAGGTAAGTTGCTGGTTATGCTGCCATATTCTGATGGTTGCAATAGGTTATGATACATTCAACAAAAAAAATAGGGGAGTTCATACTTGAGGATCTGGCTTGGTCGAGCTGATTGCTTCTTGCTTTTACCTTGGAAATTTGATTGCAAAGGGGAATGCTCTATGTCCTTTTTTGGTTGCTAAGGCAAAGAGATAATATATTTTTTTGCTACTGATATTCTGCTGGCATTGCAGTAGGACTTGGTATCATTTGTGATTAGAAGCACAAAATAATATTCTCTCTAAAAAACCTATATGGTATGCTTGTTGGCTTTGTTTTACCTACAAACAGGGATTAGTTGGCATTGGAATGCAGTTTAGCCTCTCTACCTGTTAGTTATGTGTTAAAAAAAAGGGGGGGAGCTTGCAATGGGCTTGGACTAGCCGGTCATACTTACAAGTTACATATTCAGGCCTAATCTAAAGGAACATTGCGATAGGGTACACTGGTTTTTTTATGCCATTTTCTGGTTCAGATTGGTTCACATCAGTAGCTGGTCATACTTGCAAGTTACTCAGGGTTAATCTAAAGGAATATTGCATAGGGTACACTGGTTTTTTAATGCCATTTTCTGGTTCAGATTGGTTCACATCAGTATATGAGGGTTTTTGGCTTCTTTTTCTAATACTAACTGATCCTCTGCTACTGGGTTGAAGTATAGCAGATACAAGTAGATTCCCGATACAAGTGTTGCTCGATATTTTAAATTTTTGAGAGCTACTCAAGCTTACTTTATGGTTGCTGGTTTGAGTATTGCATACTGGATCCTACTTGGATCTACTGCTCTGTTTTTGACTGGTTTCTAATTGGATCCTACTTTGATAACCTTAGTTAATCTGATGATTGAAAGCTTGGTAACACTACTGGTTCTGCTACCGAAAGGGGACTCTAGCAAAATATATGAATAACTCTAGCAAAAAATAAGGATGCAAAATCCTCGAGTCTTTAAATGTGCAGGACAGTAGCTAGTTAAAATTTTAAGTTTGACATGCATAACTACTGATAGATTCTTTGAAGCCTGCCATACGTAGCCAAGTCTAACATGTCTGTTGTCTTGAATATATGGATGCAGGTGAGAATTCTATCTTGGCTTAAAGAGGTTTAACTTGCTGCAGTCTGACTTTCGAAGCATTTGCTGCTGCAATTGTGATAGTTTTTGATACCTTTGTACAAATTCCTTTGGAATGATACTTCATTCTTACTATATTGTATAGTTTTGATTCAAAGACTGAATTGTTTCTGTACATATCTTTGTCTTGACATATTTAGCCAGTCATCTTTTTGAACATCTTGTTCAATTGGTGTGTTATTTATTTAATTTAACAGCTACACACACACACACATACACGCACACACACAAATACAAACAGAGTCCATAGTAGTTTTTGGAAAAATGTGTCTCCACTTTATATCGTGCCATTTTCAATTTCAAAAGTGTTGGTTGAGGGCAAGGGACATGTAAAAACCTAAAAAAAAATTTGTTAGCAGCAGCTAACACAGGCTACATCAAATATGCATCAAGTGGGAGATATGTTACGGATGTGCATAATGTTTTCCAACTCACTTTGTATAAGTCTTGGGCTCATGGGGAGTTCCAAAGTTGTATATGCTACTTAGAGGGCTCAAGCTTAAACCATAGTAGAAGGTATTGTGGTGAAAGCCTTTAAAAGGAAGCCTTTATGCAAGGAGGCTTCATTCTTGAGTATCCACTCTTGAGGATCCACTTTTGAGATCTCTCTTTCTCTCTTGAGTGTTATTCTATGGATGGCCTAGCCTAAAGCTTAATGCCCATGCTTAGGAGGCTAGGACTAATCCATTGTAATTAGAGAAGACTGATTAATATAATTCCTATTTTACTCATTAGTCTTATTTTATCTAAATTTCATTATGTCATGAAGTAGTATTACACTCTCATTATTCTAGATTTGAGAGAGGTATCTACTTGTTGCTTTGATCTTAACTCTCTTCTTTCATAAGTATTTCAAATAGTTGCTTACTTGTCTAATTCTCTTGATTAGTGTAGTGTGTGTGCACTCTTGGTCATGTCATTAGAGTCTGTGCCTAATTGTGTGCTTAAGTGTGTGAAGGTTTAAGAGCCTTGAGCTCAATGCCACTTGTGTGTGATGTGATTAGAGTAACTTGGTTGGCATGTGATGATTGGGAAAGCCAACTTCAATGCAATAAGTGTGTGCTTTGATCATGGATGCTTGTGTTGATTGTGTTCTTGTGACTCCATAAGATTGGCAAGTCGGACTTTGGTGGACGTAATGTGTGTAGGAGTTCATAAATTAGTGATTAGAGAATGATTAGAGTTAGTCTTTCCATGGCTAATCTCTACTTGCATTGGAGAGGTATTCTCTTGAATCCTCTATTTCTATTCATCCGATGATTGTGCTTCCATGCCCTAGCTGGGTTGTCGATCCACATATTTGATAATTTTGTGGGGGTTGCAATTAGATTGTTGCTACAATAATGCCCACTCAAGAGAGAGAGAGAGAGAGAGAGAGAGAGAGAGAGAGAGAGAGAGAGAGAGAGAGAGAGAGCTCTGAAAAGTGGATCCTCAAGAGTGGATACTCAAGAATGAAACCTTCTTTTATAAAGGCTTCCTTTTAAAGGCTTTCACCACAATCCCTTCTACTATGGGTTTAAGTTTGAGCCCTCTAACTAGTATATGCAACTTTGGAACTCCCCATGAGCCCAAGACTTATACAAAGTGAGTTGGAAACATTATGCACATCCATAGCATATCTCCCACTCATATTCGATGTAGCAGTAGCTAACATAGGCTACATTGATTATGGATTAAGCGGGAGATATGCTGTGGATGTGCATAATGTTTCGAGCTCACTCTGTATTTGTCTTAGGCTCATGGGGAGTTCCAAATTTGTATATGCTAGTTAGAGGTTTAAAATTTAAACCCATAGTAGAAGGGATTGTGGTGAAAGCCTTTAAAAGGAAGCCTTTATGCAAGGAGGCTTCATTCCTGAGTATCCACTTTTGAGATCTCTCTCTCTCTTGAGTGTTATTCTATGGATGGCCTAGCCTAGAGCTGAATGCCCATGTTTAAGAGGCTAGGACTAATCCATTGTAATTAGAGAAGCTTGATTAATCTAAATCATATTTTACTCATTAGTCTTATCTTCTCTACATTTCATTATGTCATGAAGTAGTATTACGCTCATTATTCTAGATTTGAGAGAGGTATGTACTTCTTGCTTTGATCTTAACTCTCTTCTTCCATAAGTATTTTAATTAGTTGATTACTCCTCTAATTCTCTTGATTAGTGTAGTGTGTGTGCACTCTTGGTCATGTCATTAGAGTTTGTGCCTAATTGTGTACTTAAGTATGTGAAGGTTTAAGAGCCTGGAGCTCAATTCCACTTGTGTGTGATGTGATTAGAGTAACTTGGTTGGCATGTGATGATTGGAAAATCCAACTTCAATGCAATTAGTGTGTGCTTTGATCATGGATGCTTGTGTTGACTGTGTTCTTGTGACTCCATAAGATTGGAAAGTTGGACTTTGGTGTACTTTATGTGAGTAGGAGTTGATAGATTAGTGATTAGAGAATGATTAGAGTTAGTCTTGCCACATGGATAATCTCTACTTGCATTGGAGAGGTATTCTCTTGAATCCTATATTTCTATTCATTTGATGCTCGTGCTTCCATGCTCTAGCCGGGTTGCCGATCCACGGATTTGATAATTTTATGTGGGTTGCGATTAGGTCGTTGCTACAATGCCTCCCAACATTTGGCGCCCTTATCAGGGATTGATTACTTAAGCTAGTGAGTATAGGATGTTTAGAATAGAGTAATTTCACTACTAATATCTTGGTTTTTGAGTGTGTGTAACTCAATTTTGGTTTGATTTGATGATGTTATGCAAGTAATTGATGCTAATGTTTAGTTATAAATACCTTAAATCCCCAATTCCACCCCCAATTTCACTAATTTCATACTAACCCTTGCTAATTTTGCTTCATTTCTATGTTAATTGTACTAATTTCATGCTAATTTTTACTAATTTTTGATTAAATTTGCTAACCTAACCGCTAACGATTGAAGTGCAATGTATGATTAATCCCCTTGTAAGAGGTGGAATAATCACTCTAATCAAGTTAATTGTGCTAATCTATGCCTAATTTGATGATTTGAGTGTTTGATTTTTGGCCTATAATGGTCAATTTTGGAGCCGATTTGATGGTGCAGACACTTGTGTGTGCAATGATGCGTCTTCACAAGGAGAAAAGGAATAGCTTGGAGTGTAATTAGATGTAAGTGCACTCACTTGATCATGTCAATTCTTGATTGATTAATGTGGTTCAATGTTGCTAATTTTTTGCTAAAATTAGGTGTGTAACTCAATTGACCTACACTTTGCAACTAATTTGATGCACTTGGAATGAAATTGATAGTCAAATTTTGACTAATGAGCTTCGTGTGTATCAAGTTGATGCTTAATTCTCATCAAGAATTCATGTGTGTGCATAAAAATCATTGTGTGTGTAATGCACTAAAGAGGGAAAAAACTGTCAAAAAATCAACTGTGTGTGCACCTAATCTTGAGTGTGTGCATGCATAGAAATTGATAAAATTGATGGTATATGAGTATGCAATCATGTAATTGATGTGTATGCTGGGATAATTCAATCATAAATAAGCCTAATTGCCAAAACTTTTGGGCAAAAATTGAGAGTGTGTGCCTATCCAAGACCACCTGATTTTCTATGATTGATGGTCAATTAGGACACCTAAATGATTTTTTATTGTGAAATGTTCATAAGAAGTGTGTGAAATCAATAGGTCTAAGCCTAAATTCATTGCCAATTGAGCCAAATTTGATCTTTTGTGCTTAATGTTTGAGTGTGTGCATTGCTTGATTGGGTCAAAATAGTGTTAATTTTTAAAAAATTGAGCATGCATGCATTCACTTATGCTTGATAGAGTGTGAAAATTGAGCATTGCAATGTGGAGTTGATGTATTTTTTTCATACAATTTTGGTCTAAATTTGGGTGTGTGTGTGTCTACTCAATGGCATTCGGCATTCAAATTGGGATGAATAATTGGTAGAAATTACCAATTATGATAATTATTAGACCTAAAAGATTGGTCTATATGAGATTGATTGACTTTGGATGATTTTTGGTACTCAATTGAAGATGATTTATGGGCATTACCTTTGTAATCACTATGCCAATTTGATTAAAAATGGTAAAAATTTTGTTGATTTGTGCATGTGCAAATACCGAAATAAATTATGTAGCTATGCAAACCTAAATGACAATCCAATTGGATTTGGATGATGAGGGCCATTAGACACGAGCAATTTAAGATTGCAATGATGATAATTGGGAATGGGAGAATAATGATTGAGCTTAACTTTGAATGTTTTGGGATGAGAATGGGAGAATTAAAACCAATATGCACAATTGAGTTGCCTTGTGTGTTTGTCATTAATGGATGATCGATGAAATTTTGAAAATAGTGGTTGATACTTCACTTTTGATGGTTATGTTTGTTCAATCTGCATTTAAGATCAACGCGATTTCTAAACAAAGGTGGCCGATGATGTTATTGACACTCACATGCATGAGCACTCCATCTAACATTCACTCATACTCAAGCTTCTCTCTCTCGTTCGCGCTCGTCGCTTCATGAATTCACTCACATCTTGTGATGCAAAGCTCCTACATACATGCATTTTGTGCCATCATATGGTGCTTGCCTTGGGTTCAAGCTTACCACACAAGCTATCTCATCGTGAGAACAGACTCTTCTTGAATTTTTTTCAACAAAAAAAAAAGAAATTAAAACCACCCATTGCCTAACCTTTTGCCCATTTGGCGGCATGCATACTGCCTAAAACCCCTCACACTCTGGTTCTAAGGCTTGAGCATTACCACACAAAGTCTCGCTCTGGCCCGCCAAAAACCCAAAAGTGACTGAGTTTTTTTGCCTACAAATCTGGCGGCTTGCAATCACTGAGCCCCACACGCCTCATTCGGCTTGTTTCAACACTTTTTGGCCTGCTCTAAATCCCCAAATCCCCTTCAATGAGAGAAACCCCACTTGCAAGCTTGTGCTGCATACACACTAGCGCTAGACTGATTTAGCGCATACACTGCCTGCTTGAGTCTCAAACTCACATGCATCCAGTTCCAATGGCTCCACCCCGCCTTAGTTGCACACACACACACACACACACACACACACACACACACACACACACACACACACACACACACACACACACACACACACACACACACACACACACACACACACACACACACACACACACACACACTCTTTCTCTCGCCACTTGCACACCCACTTCCCTTGGCCGCATCCCATGCTGCTTGGTGTACAGGCTGAGTGGTTGCCCACTTTTAGTATCCTGTGACTTGCCCTGGTCTTCGGACCCCACATGCACACACACACACACACACACACCACTGACCGCTTTTCTTGGGGCACACCTTGGCTCACAGCACACGCTACACGCCACAGATCACCCATTTTTCCTTGCTTGGCTTAACCCCACACGCATACACACACAGTCTGACATACTGCTCACTATTCGTGATGGCATACGTCACACGCATATAATTCCCCCATCAGCTGTTTCCGACTTGCTAAGGAGAATAAACGACCATATGTACATATATTCTAGAGAAAAAAGGCTTTTTTTTTAAAGGAAACAAAGGAGGGTTCACACCCTCCTCACTTTCGAGCTTCAAATTGAGATTTTTTTAAAAACCGAGCCCAGCAGAAGGTGAGACCATGCCTAGTTCAAAAGGAAAAAAAACCGTAGCGATGAAAAGAAGGAGCCTAAAGGATCACTCAAGCTGTGTAAAAGATCCTTTTTTACTCTATAAAAAGTGGACATTGATGGCTTTGAGAGAGATGACATTTAGTTTTCTATGCTGTGTATGGAAAAACTTGCTACATAAGAGCATGCAGGCATTAATTGTGTGTACCTATATTGCATTGAAAATTTTTCATTGAGATTTTCAACCGAGGATTATTTTTATTTCATTGCGCTGAAAGGCAAGATCTTGTTGAAATGCATGTGAGTTTCTCGATTGTGAGAACTACATTGGGCATGAATTCATGTTTGGTTGAGTTATTTTGTGCATTTTAGTGCTTAATATGAATGCAAATCCTTGCAAAAGCACTAATCATTGAGCTTTATTTGAGAGTTACATTGATGATACATTCATGCTTGATCGAGACATGTTATGATTGGACTTGGCTTGCTTGTACATTTTAGTGCTTAAATTTAATGAAATATCATTGGAAAGCACTAAAATTGAGCTTCTTAATAGCAAAAAGAGATCACTAAAGTTTGGGCTTGGCATTGGTTGTGCATTTGAAGTGATTAATTTGATTGCAAAATCTTTACATAGCACTAAAATTTGAGCTTCTTGAATGATTAAGAGAGAGCAGTAAAATTTTGGGCTTGTGATTGAGCATGCTTTTAGTGCTTGTGTTGAATTTCCAAATGCTTAAGAGCACTAATGAGTTGCGTTTTTTTTGAAGGGTTGTGGACAGGCATGTGATTTCATTGATCCAAGAAGGGGTCATCATTGCAAAAAATTCCAAAATGTGGCTATTTAGAGCCATTCCAATTGTTTGGATTAAAAGTTGTATACATGCTAGCTCATAGCTTGGTCAAAAGTTAAAATTTTTCATTTTTGAGCTAGTGTTTACCCAAATTTTTTTAGAGCTTTCAAGTATAAAATTTGGCTATTGAGAGCCATTCATTTTCATTTCATCAAGTGTTAACCCTCACGGCTCACGGACACCCCATCACCTATGACGGATGTGTATTATGTATTTGGTAGAGTCAGGTACCGGGCTTGTCGGACCAATAGGAAAAGGGTAAGAGTGATCGCCGATGAGAGGCGCACTCTAACTGGGACATTCAAGGGATTAGTTGGCTAAGCATGGGCGCCCAAGTGTGAATGGGGTGAGCTCATATAAAAGCCAACTAAACCTAAAATTCACTGATTCTCTCATTTGTGCAATAGAAGAGTGCTCTTGCTCCATCTCCATCTTCTTCTTCTTCACCTCCTTGTGTGTATGAGAGAGAGAGAGAGAGAGAGAGAGAGAGAGAGAGAGAGAGAGAGAGCAATCGAGCATTGCGGCGGCACGACGGCGGTGAAGCAGTTGAGCGCGACATAGCGGCGTCTCCTTCTTCTTCGCGGCGAGGAATCCTCCACGGCAGGAGCATAGAGTGGTGAGTGACACACCATTGCCCTCTTTTGAGCTTACTAGCTAAGCTAGTTGTGTGCTTGGAGCCGTCTGTGGCTCGCACACAGTGTTAGGCAAGTCCCTTGCTTCGACAGTGCGGCAAGGAGCGCACATTTTTGGCGCCGTTGCCGGGGAATCGCCCTGCACTAAGCCCAAGAGGCACTTTGTGCTTCTTCTATGAGTTGTTTGTAGTAGGAAAGAAGAGGAAGAGGAAGAGGAATGAGTTATTTTTCTGCAGGTTGTTAATTTCCGTATTGTCTACAAGTTCTGTGATTTTTGCATAATGTTGTGTTTTCTGTTTGCACACAGTCTTCGCACAATTAGTAGTCGTTAGCTTGTTCGTAGTGAATGAATACGTAGGTAGATAGTTAGCAATTTCTGTTTGCACACAGTTTTCTGTCAAGGTTTGCCTGCACACAGTCTTTGCACAATAAGGTAGTGAGAGAGGAAGTAGGTGGACAGTTAGCCCACTGTCAGTAAGCAGTTAGTAGAGTGGTTAACAGATTAGTTAGTAGATTAGTCAGTGGTTAACAGCACTGTTAGTAAGTAGATAAGGTAGTGAGCTGTCTGTGAGCTATTGACAGAGAGGTTAGGTAGGTGTTGACAGTGTGTGTGGCCAAGAAAGGGTCACCTAATCCGCGCATGGTCGTCGCCTCAAAAAAATAAAAATAAAACCAAAAATATTTAAGCGTGAGTGGCTGGGGGGCTACACTAAAATTTTGATCGGGGTGACCAAGCCCAAGCCCAAGCCCAGGCCTCAGTCTTATGATATATACTAGAATCACTCTTATATATATACCCTACCCCCTCAAGAGGGAATGAGAGCATGTGGGGCAAGTCCTCCACTCTCCTCCCTTCTCTTCCCACTTGCACCCTTCGACTTTCTAATTTGGGCCTAGTTCCCTACTAGAAATTGACGGTTTTAGAGATTCCGAGGGCATAAAGTGACCAAACAGAGGGCTATAAAGCACGGCACGTCCCTCTGACCGAAACGCTCGTTTTGAGCTATCATACGTTCGATTCTATAGCTGGGTCAAAAAAAAAGGACCAAAAAATCAAAAAATAAATAAATAAGAAAAGACTTGGGTTGCAAAACACCCAAAATTACTAGGTGAGCAGCCTTCACGGGCACTCATTGACACTTCTAGGGGATCCAAGTCATATGAACCTACACTTTGGACGAGTGTTAGAGCACGAGCATATTGGTAGTGCCTCCATTTACGCGGGCACCCATTATTCCTCCACCCTAGGTTCTGGACCTTCTGCCGGGACTCAAGGTAGAGCGACCCAAGATCCTCACATTGCGTCTAGTGATTCTTCCTCTGACTACGAAGTCATGGAGGGGTATCCTACACCAAACCCTGATAGTTCAAGTCAAGACATGCATGCCATGGGCCCACGGCCCGGGTCCAGCGTGTTTAGCCGCTTAAAAGAGACCCTTAGTAGAGCTACTCGCTCCGAACATGCGGTTAATGAAATAAATGAAGGGAGTGGGGAAGTAAATTCGTCATTCATGCCTAAAATAGACCCTATGCTTCTTGAGAGTGTGCATGTGAATGTTCCATCCACTGCATCTCCTGATCCTTTAGAACTATCTTCCTCTGAGGTCTTACTACCTGATGGTAGGAGTCTTGCTGAAGTACAAGAGATCGAACGCTATATGCAAGCAACAAGGGAGAGGGAAATTGAGAACCTACGAAGGCTAGAACAAAGTCGAGCCCTGAAAGCAAAGGCTCCTATGACAACAATCATGCTAGCCGAGCAACCGAGTGCTCCCAAGGTAGCAGTCACGGAGGGGCAAGCGATGGGGAGCAATAATGCTTCCACCTTGAGGGAAACCTCCAGCATGCCAGGCCTAGATGGGATATTCCTAAATGAAAATTGGGAGTATGACCTACAAGCAGAAGCTTTAACTGATCGGTACACAGGACACACCTATCATGTGGGTTGGTTCTACAATCCACATCGGGTGCTACTAGCATAGATGAGCAACAACACAAAGTTTGTGATGTCCTCCATAGGATTGTCGAGTTAGAAAGATAGAACACAGGGATCAACATGCCTTCAACAGGCCTAATGAGATTCTTGGATACGGGAAAGGCCAACCAACCAACCCTATCACAAATGGAGACTCCCTCACTGAGCCCCATTGATCCTCCATCTGTTGTTTCGCCAGGAGCCTCAGTACAATCTGAGCCCACAAGTGGCAGCTTTACCTTCCCAGATCTAGCTCATCTTTCTCTTAATGACACTACGGCTACCATGCATATCCCAGTGGTGAGCATGACAAGAAGTACACCATGGAGTTCATTTGTTAACACTGCGCCGATGCCTAGTAGCACAGTGCCCCCAACTATACCTACATGTATGTATCAATCATGTGCACCTGTCGTACCTCAGCCTCATGTAGCTCCTACACCTCCGATTATTCC
The DNA here is from genome assembly GCF_014529385.1 of Adiantum capillus-veneris. Lineage (NCBI taxonomy): Eukaryota > Viridiplantae > Streptophyta > Polypodiopsida > Polypodiales > Pteridaceae > Adiantum > Adiantum capillus-veneris. The sequence goes on along the minus strand of NC_140952.1, from coordinate 9,087,350 downwards.
AAGAGCTTACAATCTAGAATGGCATTATCCAAGATCTTATACAAGTGGAGCCATGCCATTTAATAATAACATGCCATATCAGGCACCCCCTATGCCTAGGGCCACGCCTATAAACTTTGGACCACCGTCTGGTACACCACCATACGAAATATGGGACCCAAGAGCCGCGTGTATGCCAAGGCCAAGGCCAACTCCCATCTCACATGTGGTTCCAGGATCACATACACCCATTATACCTGCTCAAATAGGAGATTTGGCAGCATTTGCTCAAACTATCGGTCGCTCTATTGCGGAAAACATGCGTAGTGCACCTTATAGAGAGCCTAGGAGCAAGGCAGTTCAAGTAGCTAAGCTCACACAGAAATTCAGTGGAGACGGAGATGCTAGAAATCATATGGAAGTCTTTGAACATGTGTGTGATTCCTTGGAAGAGCACAATGAGCTACATAAGTGTAAGGCTTTGAGTTTGACCCTAAGCAGAAAGGCTGGAGATTGGTATAGAACCTTAAGAGTAGAAGAGAAAATGATCTACTCTACTCTTAGGAGACTGTTCTTAAAAGAATACATACGAGAGGGAGTACTTTGGGGTGTAGCCTCTCAGCTCCAGAAAGCCCAACGAGAAGAAGGTGAATTCGTGAGAGACTTCATTAGTCGCCTAAAGAATTTGAATTCTCGATGCAATCCAAACGAGCAATTCAACAACAACCAATTGCTCGATAGATTCATTAGGGGACTACGACATGAAAGTATCTATAATGGCCTAGTCATTAGAGGTATCACTACTTGGGAAGCAGTCACCATGAATGCAATCCAATTGGAGGATAATTTAATGATTGCAGGAGAAAGAGTGTCAGCCGAGCCGAAGTCTAGTAGCTCGCAAGCGTCAGGGCATGAGCCAATGAAGATAAAGCCAATCGTGAAAGAGCAAACGATATCTGAGATGACTTTGGCAGATCTCACCAAGGCCATCCAAGAAAGCCTTAGGGGTAATCGTGCTCCACAAAACACTCATATGTATCCAAGAAGGGAGCAACAATGGTGCTCAATTTGCTTGGGCCCACATACTACGAGTGAATGCCCTACTTTCAGAGTAAAGTTTAACGGGACTTGTAACGTGTGTGGTAGGTATGGCCATCAAGCAAAGGATTGCCTAATGCTTAAACGCATCATGGAAAATAGACCGCCTATAGCTTGGGCAGACTCACCTCGAGTTCCTGCATTGATGCCTACCCCACCCATGGAGCAACAATTGCCATTATAGCACATGGTCCCTAGAACCCAAAATGTGGTCCAAACCACACCGTTGCCACCTCCAGTGCTAGGACAGCAACCCCCTCATCCAAGAGTTACACCTATGAAACAAATAGGTTGTGAGTCATCTAGTACTTATGTAGATTGCGAAGAGGACATAAACTCTAGTATCACCTATGGAGTCGACATGCTTGAGGAGTGTCCCATGTACTATATGGAAGACCATTGGGGACAAATCAAACCGGTATATCAAGCTACTGCGCTAGAAGCAAGAGGCCAAAATATTAATAGTTTTGCTAGGAGACCACCTCTTCAGTGCTACGAATGTGGTGGACCACATCGAGTAGCTGAGTGCCCCATTAGAATGCAAAAGAATGCTGCACTAATGCAAACAAGTCAAGGGAGTGCATTGGCAATTCCAATACTCACTTGTAATTGTTGTGGCATAGATCATTTGATCGCACAATGTCCTATCAATCCAAACGCACCGAAAATCACACCATTGAACATAATAGAGATTGTTGATGGGACACCACCAACTATAAACATAGCACCAGTGAATGCACTCACACGGTCGATGCTCCAAAAGAAAAATTACATCCTCGAAGAGAGAGATGATGTATCCATTGGCCGAGCGAGAAAGAAGAAAACACGAAGAAAGAAATCCCTTAATGCTTCTAGCTCAAAACCTAGTTCAAAGACTAACATAGGGACATGAGAGGATCCCGTGTATATGAATGACCCTGAGGATGACTCAGATTTGATAGAGACCACGGAGACCAAAACTATTACTACAAAGCAAAAGCCAGTGAGGAGGATCACGAGAGGGAATTACGACGAACACCAAAAGAGTATTCAAAGTTAAACCACCCAGTTGCGAACCCCCAAGATAAGCCACGAGAGACAAAAAATGAGGATTGCAAGAGAAAGAGTGCAAGAGAACGAGTCCAACAACTGAGGGGTTTGGTGGAAGAAACTCAACGAACATTAGAACCTGAACCCAAACATATCCAGATGTCGGACACAGTGTTTCCCACACAGGTTCAACCTCACAAGAACTACAGGCCATTAGCTATACCCAGTATCATTCGGGAAGAGAGTGAGGGTAGGACATCTGAAAGTGGACACACACCTTTCCTACTAGAGAGAATGTTTGGTGAGGGAATGCCCGACCCCCTTGAGGAAGTGGAGATTCCATCTTCACCATTCTCTTGTCAGGGTCCTACGTCCCACAAGATGCCATTAAATGTTGCCAAATTGATGGATTTCATGTCTTCAGAAGTTAGAACCACCATCATGTCCAAACTATATAAAGACCCCGAGCTAGTCTCAGCTCTTTGAGCCTTCCTCAATGGATAATTACAGGCCGGATTACCACAGTTTGCACATATGAACAAACCTGACTCGGTAATGAATGATGAGGAACATTTAGCACCACCATCTGACCTAGCGGGACATGAATCTATAATTGAAGTACCCGTTAACAAGTTGGGGCAATACTTTGAAGGTGATGAATCTAATGCTACTCTACCAATCACTAATAAAGGATTAACTGTAAAGGGGGTGACAGAGAGTTGTTGGGAGTCTATGGGGCGACCTCACCTTGAAGCCACAAGCGTAGTGGTAAAAATGGCTAATGGATCTATTGTTACGCCTATTGGAATGCTAAAGGATCTTAGAATCAAGGTCTTGGGACACAAGGTAAGGCAGACTTTCATTGTTATGGATTTTTCCAAGCATCCTATGTCATTTGAGATGATCTTAGGGTGTCCATTCATGAGGGAAGAAAAAATGGTGCATGACTGGTCCAAAAACCACGTCTACTTACAGTTCCAAGACTCTGTTGTTTGAGTTGATCTTTTAAGTGGTCAAATGCATCCTCTAGGAAATAAATTCATCATTGATAATCAATCAGACAAAACAATTCACTCAGCTCCATTACAGTATTGTTACACGTGTAACGAAGACACGGATATTGGGGAGAACTCTCCTTATATGGATATCCTACCCGGAATGGCTGAGTCAGAAAATGTTGATTGGGTGCACCTAGCGGCAACTATAGATACATGGGGAGCTAGAGGAACAACCTGGGTAACACCAGATGGGGAAGAGATACCACACATTGCACCAGTAAACATGTTAAGTGTAGCGCATGTAACATCCGATGATAAGAAAGAGGCACACCTACCTGAGAGTGAAACCGATGATTCCTCAAAGGCTTCAGGCCAATACACATCAGAAATGGAATCTCAAGGAGAAATGGATTCAGAACCTGAGGAAACATCGAGTGAACCAAGTATAGAAACTGAACACTCAAGGCCTAGTACGACCATCTATGGTAATTTATATGAGAGTGAAGAAGATACAAGCGAAGACCTATCAGGCGAGTCGAGTTCAAAAATTTACCAAAATAAAAACCTTAACAAGAAACAAAGGTCATATAAGAGACGACGATATTGAGAAAATGTGAGAGCTAGGATAAACAAGGAAAGATCTACTGCAGAATGGCTTAGCTATCTAGGGGCATGTGATGCTCATCGAAAGCTAGTAGACAATTGGGGTGAACATCTCCAGAGTGTCATGTGGTGCAGCCCGCGACCCATTGACCTCGCTCAATTGGAGGTTACAGAGCCGAAATTGAGTCGAACTATAAGAAGACGTCAAAACCGAGAGTTAGCACAACAACAAAAGGAGGCTAAACTAAAAGAAAGGTCTTCGTCAGGACAAGAGCCTGCTGACTTACATACGGCTCCTGAACATTTTAAATCTTATACCACGGGGGAGCGAAAGGTTGTGTATGCCAAAGCCCAACGAATACCTACCAATCGAAGCAGTGGAGTCTATGATGGTCCAGCGGTAGTTAAAGAGATAGAATTAGCAGAACCAGGTGAGGAGTCTAAACCAGTCTTTATTGCTGAAGACCTTACCGAAACTGAAGAGGTTGTACTTAAGGAGCTCCTCAAGGAATACAAGGATATCTTTGCTTGGACATATCATGACATGAAGGGCGTTCCACCTTCTGTGGTGCAACATACAATTCCCATGATCAACACTGCTAAACCCGTCCAGCAACGACCATATCCAATGAATCCTAAGTACGCCAAAATTGTACAAGAGAAGATTGAAAAACTTATCCAATGTGGATTCATATACCCTATTGAGCACTCAGAATGGGTTTCTCCAATAGTCATTGTGCCAAAAAGAATGGGAAACTAAGAGTATGCGTGGACCTCAAGAAAGTTAATGCAGCTACTAGGAGAGATCATTATCCCTTGCCATATTCAGAACATGTGCTTGAAAGAGTTGCGGGCAAGGAAGCTTATAGCTTTTTAGATGGGTACTCTAGTTACAATCAAATCTCAATTGCATTAGAGGACCAAGCTAAAACTGCTTTTATCACAGAGTTTGGAGTGTTTGCATTTCGTGTTATGGCTTTTGGCTTAACAAATGCCCCTGCTACATTCCAACGATTAATAAACACTACGTTTAAAGAATTTCTAAGGGAGTTTTGTGAAGCTTTCCTAGACGACCTTTGTGTTTATTCTTCTTGGGAGAAGCATTTATTATATCTACGAAAAATATTTGAAAGGTGCAGATTTTATCGCATCTCATTGAACCCTTTCAAATTCCAATTTTGGGTTAATCATGGAGTCATTCTAGGGCATATAGTGTCCAAGAACGGGATATCCACAGATGAGAGTAAGATTAAAGCCATTGCCGATTTGCCACCACCTACGAACTATAAAGGAGTTCAAAGATTTATGGGCCATGTTGGTTATTATCGAAGGTTTATTTTAAACTTTGCCGAGATAGCGCGTCCATTGCACAAGCTTCTTATCGAGTTTCACTGGACGGAAGAATGTCATCAATCTTATGAGTTATTAAAGAAGGCCCTAACAAGTGCTCCAATCCTGCGAACACCTGATTGGAATGTACCTTTTCATGTGCATATTGATGCATCAAACTTTGCTATTGGGTGTGTTCTAACTCAACTAGGAGAACATAAATTGGACTACCCTATTAGCTTTGCATGTCGCCAATTAAATGATGCCGAGATGAACTACACTACTAGAGAGCGCGAAGGTCTAGCTATGATTTACGCAGTAAAGAAATTTCGCTATTACCTTCTTGCTACCAAGTTTGTGTTTTATGTGGATCATCAAGCATTGCTATATTTGGTAAACAAGCTTTGTTCCACAGGTCGAATTACACGATGGTTGTTAATTCTTCTTGAGTTTGACTTCACCGTTGTTGTGAGGCCTGGGAGAAAACATGTCATGACGGATCATTTATCTCGTATCCCTAATGGAGAAGCTCCTATGGGGGTTGATGATGAATTGCCTGATACGCCTTTGTTCATTGTTGAGACAATGCCTGAATGGAGTGAGAAGATTGTTAACGTCTTAGTTAATGGTTTTCCACCCAAAGAGCTGCGAAAAGATATAGCTCGAAAATAAATCAAGGAATGCGAACCCTATTGCTTACTGGCGGGAACTCTCTATAAGAGAGGAAAAGATGATGTTCTTAGACGCTGTGCCCGCGAGGATGAGTATTTATATATTCTACAAGAGGCACACATGGGCGTAGCTGGTGGTCACTTTTCAGGAAAGTTGACTGCCCGAAAGATCTTACAGTCAGCCTATTGGTGGCCCACTCTGTTTAAGGATGCATCACTTTTTGCAAAGGGATGTGATGAATGCCAACGCTTCAAGAAGCCACAAAGAAGTGATAGGATGCCTCTACATCCCATCAAATTAACCCAACCATTTGAAAAGTGGGGCTTAGACTTTGTAGGACCGATTAGTCCGGCTGCACGTAACACGCAATCACGATATATCATTGTGGCTACCGACTATGTAACCAAATGGTCTGAAGCAAAAGCAGCACGGAAGGCGGATGCAAAAACAACAGCTAAGTTCCTCTTTGAGAACATTATCACACGTTTTGGATGCCCCTTTGAACTTGTGAGTGACAATGGAACTCATTTTATAAATGAAGTAATAAAAGAACTCACATCAAACTTCATGATATCTCACCACAAGTCTACACCCTATTATCCCCAAGCAAATGGCCAAGCTGAGAGTACCAACAAAACTCTCATCTCCATTTTGACAAAGACAGTTGAGGCTCATCGCACTGATTGGGACCTAAAGCTTACATCAGCTTTATGGGCTTATCGTACTGCGTATAAAGTTACTGTTAATTGCACACCGTTTAAGATGGTGTATGGCCAAGAAGCAATTATGCCATGGGAGTTTGTCATTCCTAGTCTTTGAGTAGCTTCTCAAGAAGGTTGGGATGGCAACCCCTTAATTGAGCGATTATATATCCTGGAAAGGATAGATGAAGAGAGGCAATTAGCTGTGCGAAATGCTCTAGTGGAGAAGGATAGGAGAAAGAAGTGGTTTGATAGCCATTTAAAGGATAAATACATCAAGGTTGGTGATAAAGTTCTTATGTACGGGGTACGTAATGAAAAGAAGAAATTGAAATACGCTGGTAAGGGACCATATCGAGTGTGTGAAATTACCCCGCAAGGTACCATTCGTGTGGAGACTCTAGATGGAGTTGAAACCATTGGATTCCTTAATGGGAGTAAATTCAAAAGATATTATGATCCTCTAAGCCAGGAAGAGTTGCAAGCTATACATCAAAAGAAGGCTACCAAGGAACAAGCAGAGCTTAGAAAAATCCAAGCAAGAGTTGAGGCTCGAGAACGACAACAACGTCTTAGACGCCAACGAGAGGCTAATCTGGGAATCACGCAAGCATTTTTCGAGGACACAGATGACGACTTATTAGAATCTGAGCCACCCCTACGATACCCAATTGAGCTAAATAGCCCCTATGAGAAAGTACTATACAATGCCTTATTAGATACGGGAGCTAAACACAATTTGTTGTCCTATAGAGTTTGGTGTCAATTAGGGAAACCGACCCTATCCCCGAGAACGATGCAAGTCAAGGGCATTAATAAAAAGAAAACTGCTATTCTTGGAGTCCTTCAGACCCCTGTTGTCTATGACAATGGAAGCATAGTGCAGAGGTTTCTAGTCATGCCCGCGGGAGCTATGGAAGGCAACGTAAACCTGGGACACACGTGGATGTTGGCAACCAAATGCACTATTGATTGGGATACTGGTAGTGACACGACGTGACCATCGACTCTTACCCCTATCATTCAAGCAAAGTCACCTACGCTGCAAACTCTAGCAAAGTTGAAGGATAGCCAACATTCACAAGCCAAGGTGGTTAACTCGTCTTTGTCGGCTACCCATGAACCTAGCACTTCAACACTTGTAGTTGCAGCAAGCAGTAATATTGCAAGTACTCAACCTGCACGACCTAAGAGTACATATCAATGGGTCCCCAAGGCCTTACTTCCAACTACCTCAACCCTCCCATCCATTCCAAGAAAAAATTTCCCGGAAAAACCAAGAGCGCGCCCTAGGAGAGTCAAGACCAAATCACAATGGATTCCAAAACAACTATTAGAAGCCGAAGGCTACTATGATGGAAATGAGCAAATTTGGGTACCTAAATGTAAAATGTGTCCTTCCCTATCGACAACAAACCCATATGAGTCAAACAGTGTAACGCTAAAGCCAATGGCAGACCGTGGGAAGGAAAAGATCACAGAATGCTACACACCTAGTCCAGAGCTAGTTTGGGCTCCAAGGCAAAACCAATTTATTCCACCTAGCTCAGGAAGGGGGGAGTTCCATGAAGCTTCTAGCTCCTCATGTAATACATCCATAGAGGTAAAAGATTCTACACAGCCTCCATCTATAGTAGTGGACCTCCATGAAGCTACAAAAGAATCCACACCTCCTAGTGTTCAAGAATCACCTGATGAACCACTTCAAGTTCGATGCTGTGAGAGTACCTTACCACCCTTGCAACTTGACGAGGCACCTAGGGTAATAGAAAACTACTGGAAAAAATCCTCACCTATTACCAACTGGAACAATTGGTTTCAAAGGGTGACGAGCTCATTTCAAACGGTATGATCTACCCAAGGAAGGGGGGAGTGTTTGCTGATAGTCATCATTCACTTGCTTCCCTCTCAACCTTTCTCCCTGACCTCTTAATCTCCAATCTTAGGGAATGTATATATAAAGTCTTATACTCACAAAAACAATATAAAAAAGTGAAAGAGCAAGAGCCATAACACAAAATCATAAAAAAAAATTATGCACAAGAACACGACCCTTGTAATATTTGCACTCTAACCATCATCTATTTGCGTGTATAGATATGGCTAGTACGCTAGAGTCATCCACTCCTGCCTTGGGTGAGAGGTACCCTAGTTACTTTTCACAAATATTTCACATGGTCTTTCTAGTGCTTGCATGTGAATGGGATTTGATAGGTACGCTAGTATGTGAGAGGAATTTTGAGGAGTTAGAATGGCTGGTACGTCTCTTGACCACGTCTGATCCATACTTAGTAGAGAGAGTTTCTCCCATTGCACAAGCCTACCCTTTTGATCAAGATGACTATAGGCGTCTAGTGACCTTCTTAGTAAACATGGGCACCTATGATGAAGAAGAAAATTTACAGGACTACACGGATGGCACATATGGTCTCATGGATGATGACTTTGTTTATCTCGACGACGAGGATAGGGGTTTAGCCTTAGGGTTTCCCCCCAACCTCTACAATATCCTATTCCCTTGACTCTCTAGGGGAGTGCAAATAATTAGGTTAGGGATCCTTATGTTTTTTGTTGTGTTCAATAAGTGTTGGTACCTTTTCCCACTAATGTGCCTCCTGGAGGTATTCCTTTTGTTTCCTAGTGTGTACAGGAGCGTGTTGCTATTGATAGGATTTGGAGCTTCATGGAACCTTTCTCTCGTTCACACTTCAGATCAAGCACCACCATCAACACAAACAGGTGTTTCTTGTCCATTAGCATTGTCCCTTATCTTTTTTGCATCTATGTCTTTTTGGCTTAGTATCAAACATTTAATTCAATGTCTTTTTTGTCATAATCCCTTGTCTAGGTTTAAACATCAAGCAAGTCCGACTAAGCTAGTTTGACCAAGTTCGGTATTAGAGATCTTCTCTTAATACCATGGGGAATGCTTTCCTAATAATTAATGGTTACTTAGGTTCTTAATCCGATTTAGGCAGCATTGTGTGAAATGTACTAGGGCTTTCTAGTGGGCTTGACCCTATTGACCTTTCGCTTAAGTATTATAAACGGAGTTTACTAGTGTGATGAGCCTGGGGAGGTGTATCAGTGTTATATGACCCGCCAAAGTTACAAAATTAAAATGATGAAAATGAACAAACAAAAAATCAAAGTGCCACATTGTAAAATCTTAAGCTAGAAGAGAAATCTCAGCTTGATTGGGTACTTCACTCACATGTATCGCCTATGGTACTAGAGCCCTAGAGGTTCCCAGTATGGGCGCTTTTTCTTGAAAAGAAAAAAACCCAAGGCATACAAAATAAGCACACACATCAAAATTGAATCACTGTGAAAAGAATTTGGGGGGTCAAAGAAAAAGTAATCAGTCAGGCGATGATTTCATGAGAAATTCCTTTTATGGTAGCTTAACTACAAGGTCCTCTAGGTATAGCCTCTAGTCAGCCCTCGAACATGAAATACTTGGCTCTCGCGATTAAACAACTTAATTAACCAGAGAAAATTAAGAAGCTTACCCATGGTATTAATAGTCGATCTCTAGTGCCTTTCGACCGTTAAATTAGCGACCCCAGACTTGTTTAATTTTTTACCTTTACATCTGTTTATGCATTTGATTACATTGCAATTTAATGCTTATTGCTGACAAATTGTTTGAAATTATTTTACCAATCAATTTGTCTACCTAAAATTGCATATTCTTTTTAATCACTTATGAGAATGCAATTACTATGCCAATGTTGTTTGATTTTGTAGTGACTGAAGAAGGCTAAGGACATTCATCTCAAATGCTCTTCCACCTCGACGAACGAGCTTCAACTCAATAGCTTCCGAGGACGGAATCTACATCAGGAAGGGGGGCATGTTAACCCTCACGGCTCACGGACACCCCATCACCTACGACAGACGTGTATTATGTATTTTGTAGAGTCAGGTACCGGGCTTGTCGGACCAATAGGAAAAGGGTAAGAGTGATCGCTGATGAGAGGTGCACTCTAACTGGGACATTCAAGGGATTAGTTGGCTAAGCATGGGTGCCCAAGTGTGAATGGGGTGAGCTCATATAAAAGCCAACTAAACCTAAAATTCATTGATTCTCTCATTTGTGCAATAGAAGAGTGCTCTTGCTCCATCTCCATCTCCATCTTCTTCTTCTTCACCTCCTTGTGTGTGTGTGTGTGTGTGTGAGAGAGAGAGAGAGAGAGAGTGAGAGAGAGAGAGAGAGTGTGCAATCGAGCATTGCGGCGGCACGACGACGGTGAAGCAGTTGAGCGCGACGTAGCGGCGTCTCCTTCTTCGCGGCAAGGAATCCTCCACGGCAAGAGCATAGAGCGATGAGTGACACACCATTGCCCTCTTTTGAGCTTACTAGTTAAGCTAGTTGTGTGCTTGGAGCCGTCTGTGGCTCGCACACAGTGTTAGGCAAGGCCCTTGCTTCGACAGTGTGGCAAGGAGCGCACATCAAGTTGCAGTCATCTCTAGCTCATAGATTGCTCTAAAATTGTAAAGTTTCATGTGAGCTAGTTATTAGCTAACTTGTTTGGAGCTTTTATAATGGAAAATTTGGCTTTCAAGAGCCAGTTCATTTCATCAAAGTTGTATTATATTTTAGCACTTGGATTGTTTTAAATTCCATACTTCAAGTGAGCTAGAAACTAATTGACTTTTGAGTCATGCATGAGAGATTGTAAAAATTGTAAAATTTTGCTTATGTAGAAGCATTTTATCTCTCATTGTCGATATGTATGCTTAAATTTTCTACTTTAGAGCATCATGTGCATAACCAAAGGCACTTTTTTCCCTTGGGTTTTTTCCCTTTGGAAAATTTGTGTATGCAGACCCTAGCTTTAGGTTTTCATTAATGGTTTTTGTGTGCTTTTGGATTTCAATAAAGGGCCTTTGCAGCTTGTGTAACACTTATCTTCAAAACAACTTCTTTGCGAATAAAAAGATCAAAAGACTTCTCTACAAAGGGGATGCTTGCTCAAGGATGCAGAAAGAGCATGAATAGGTGTAATCCTTCCATGATTTTTCTCTTTTTCTCTCTTCATTCTCTATGCTTGGCTTAAATAATTTTTGCTCCTAAGCTATGGTTATTTCATCTTCAAAAGCTAGGCATACTAAAGTTTCAACACTTTGCTTTGTGAATATTAACTCATCAAAAAATTAGGTTTTGTGTGTGCTAATTATAGGTAATTGGCCTTGACCTTAGGTTAATGTAGGTTCATTTCTAATTAGTCCTAGACTCTTAGTGATAGTCTTAAGAATCCATTCATTTTTAACATGACCTAGGGCTATGATTAGGCTTTAGTCCTTTAGTCCAATTTCCATTAGCATCTCATATTGGAAGCAATAAAAAAGTGCTTTAAAAAATGAGTCAATGAAGCAAAAAAGTGTCAAGAAAAAGTAGCAAAAATGCTAATAGACACGTGAAAAGAAAATTTCTATGTTATGTTGTGTCCATGTGAGGCCTAGCACCTTATTGGCACTTGGGAGACGAGGGGAATCACCTTGACGTGCTTGGTCAAGACCCTAAACCGATGCCCTAGGCTGATAGGGGTTAGCCATCACCTTCGTATGCTAGTAGGCTTTTGAAACACCTTCTTGAGGGTTCAAGGAGCCGATTGTCGTACCTAGACTTGCCTTGGGGTGGTAGCCTTGTGATTGTGCTTTACTTTTTTTCTATGAATGACAAAAACAAACTTCCATGAGAAAAGCTGTGACAATGTACTAATAGATTAGGAGCTCTGATATACTTGATTGATTTATTAAGATTGGTCGCATAGTTTTTAGGCTAGTAAGTTTATGAACTTGCATTAGCCTAGGGTGTTAATTGATTGCTTGTGTTTGAGGCAAAAAACTGAAATTTCAAGTGGTTTAATCTTCATGATAGTTTGAGCGTTTTTTTTCTTTATGTTGTTTAGTTTTTGACTATGATTCACCCATCTTCTAGAAACAAAAAATTCACTTTGAATGATTGTTCATTGTGCTTCATGTTTTATCCTTATTGGCTTTTGATGCTCATTACTTGTTCTTATGTTTTGCAGCTCAACATTTCTTCCATGAACTTGCTTTCTACCATGTCACCGTGTTTTGCTTCATTGGTACACGAGGACATGTGCCAAATTAGGAAGGGGGGAATGCTAGCAGCAGCTAACACAAGCGACATTGAATATTCATCAAGCGGGAGATATGCTATGGATGTGCATAATGTTTTCAACTCACTTTGTATAAGTCTTGGGCTCATAGGGAGTTCCAAAGTTGTATATGCTAGTTAGAGGGCTCAAGCTTAAACCCATAGTAGAAGGGATTGTGGTGAAAGCCTTTATGCAAGGAGGCTTCATTCTTGAGTATCCACTTTTGAGAGCTCTCTCTTTTTTGAGTGTTATTCTATGGATGGCCTAGCCTTGAGCTTAATGCCCATGCTTAAGAGGCTAGGACTAATGCATTGTAATTAGAGAAGCTTGATTAATCTAATTCCTATTTTACTGATTAGTCTTATCTTCTCTACATTTCTCTACATTTCATTATGTCATGGAGTAGTATTACACTCTCATTATTCTAGATTTGAGAGAGGTATGTACTTCTTGCTTTGATCTTAATTATCTTCTTCCATAAGTATTTCAATTAGCTAATTACTCCTCTAATTCTCTTGATTAGTGTAGTGTGTGTGCACTCTTGGTCATGTCATTAGAGTCTGTGCCTAATTGTGTGCTTAAGTGTGTGAAGGTTTAAGAGCTTTGAGCTCAATGCCACCTTTGGTAACATGATTGATTTGGCTCCAAACTAGGATTGATGTGTATGACGTGTACTTGTTCCTTTTGGGAAAAAGTGTTATGTATGCAAAAATACATACCATTGGAAAAAACCTAACTATATTGGGCATTTTGAAACAATTTCAAAAGACATTTAGAGAAGGTACTTTTAGAATATCAAACAATCAAGTAGATCCCAAAAGCCTTACTATTGCACAACACATTAGACACATATCGCCTTGTCTACAAATGAGAGCTATCAATATCACACTAATAGTAAAAAATCAAAATGAAAATCACATTCCGTCGCCTCTAAAAGGCTCGTCATAGTCCCCACCAAAAAAGGAAACATCCAACTAAGTAGAGCCATTTGGCATAGTACGATTCAAAATGTATATAAACATAAGAAGATAGAGGATATCACAAGGAGTCTAGTGGTTTGTTCAAAAGTGAATTTGGATATCAAACCAAAAGGATTGACCTAATGTTCAATCCAAAGGTCCATTTTCAAAACATTTGATACGATAGGACCTACTAATCATGTTGATTCTAATGGTACCAAAAAAAGTTAATTTGGGCTCCAAACATGGATTGTGATCCATGTACCCATAGTGACACCTTGACCTGAAACTTTTCCAGATCATTAGCGCACACATAAGGGAACATATCACCAAGCCTAGTTGTGGAAAATTTGAGCAAATTTGGGTCAAAAGGGAGAAAAATAGATGACAGACATAAAATCGTAGTGTAGACCTTGTATTGGGCATTTTACCTGTCAAACCAAGTTCAAATCCAAAAAGATTTGAGATTTAGCTTGTTACATAGAGTGCAACAAGCAGCCAAGAGATCAAGTCTAGATGTGTTGAACATGGACCACAATCCATGTACCTCAACCTCAAAATTTGATGAAAATGGTACATAGCCTACAAATGACCTTGTCTACGTACAACCAAAATTTGGGAAAATTTGGAGAAAACATGGATACCAATATATGTACCTCATCATAGTGGGGGAATTTGACTTGGTGATCTTGTAGACATACTTGAGAACATCCCAAATCTCAAGTTTGAGCTAAAACTACCTTTTAGACACCAAGATACAAGCCAAAGTTCTTGTGTTCTCCTGAGACTATCTTGAGTGATGTTTCAAGTGCAGTTTACTAAAATTGCTCTAACTTTTGATACACAACTCCAAATTGAGTCAGGTAAAGCCAGGAAGAAATCTTGTGGGCAATAGGAAACCCCTAGACCTTTTGGTTTTATAACTGAATTTTCTCTAGGTTTCCTAAATCCAAACTTTTAGGGTATCCCAAGACTAGTTTTCACAGAACAAAAGAGTCCCAAATTCCTGACTTCTGAGGGACCTGATCAAGGGCAAAAAGGGATAGCTTGCGCTAAACCAAAGTGGGCTTGTCAAGGACTATCTTGAGAATCTTGAGTGAGCCTTAAACATGACAAATCATCCACCACCAGGGTTTTCTACTCCGCTAAGAGACATGAGAAATGCAAGAAACGTTGCAATGTCTTTGAGAGTGAGATTCAATGAGTTTTTGTTTTAGAGCTAAAATTTTTTAGGTTTCCTAATTCCAAACTTTTAGGGTACCTAGAATTAGTTTTTAGAATCCAAAAGAGTCACAAAGACCTAACTTTTGAGAGACCTGACTAGGACCAGCAAGGGATAAGTTGCACTAAGCCAAAGTGGGATTTTCAACTACTATCTTGAGAGATTTGAGTGAGCCTTGACTATGACAAATCATCCACCACCAAGGTTCTCTACTCCACTCAAAGACATGAAAAAAGCTGAAATGCCGACAACAGGGGGATTGGGAGAATACATAGAGGAGAGGCATCCTCTGATCAACACACCGAACATGAGATTCATCAAATCCAATGAATCCATGAGAGTGCTTATAGATTATGCTCATGAGGGCTTGTATAGGTTCAAAAATGGAGATACATATATCTTCTACAAGTGGAGATCCATATAACTTCTACAAGTGTGTAGAGCCCTGTTACCATATACATGTGGTAGTGATGTGTGTGAACACACTAGGACCGCCGGGGCATTTTTTCCCTCTTTAGGAGGTTTTTTCCCCCGTGCATTGTATATACGCCCATCACTCTAGGGCTATCTATCTTTCCATTGCACACTAAGTAACACACTCTCTATTGTGTGCCTTGAGCTTCCTTCGTCTTCTCCAAGCTGTGTGTGTTTCTCTGCAACCCTAATTCCAACAAGCCCAATGCTAGAGAGTTGACCACCCATAAGAACGTCTATGCATTCACGTATATAGATGCCCATGAAGTGCAATTTTTGATGGTAGATAAGTATGGAAGAGAGTACAAACTTGTCAATTCAATTGACTTAGAATGATACACAAACAAGGGTACTCTGATCTTTACTTACTTTTAGCCAATAAGATGCCAGAGCACATATTTGAGTGGATTCCATCGGGATTTTCTCCAAGACGTGAGGAGAGAACGAGATACATCTTTCCAAGAGACCACAAATTGGTTAGATTAGCAATTGAGGCACAAACATTAAGACCATATCAAGTGGCTCAATGTGTCAAAAGAAAGTACGATGGGTCAGGGGATCCATATGCACATGTCTCACTCTTCAAGCAAGTTTTGAGAGTTGAACAGATTGCGGATTTCCATACTCAATATGAGGGATTTGGGTTGACATTAGAAGGAACGGATTTGACGTGGTTCCAACCACTAAACAGAGATTCTTTTCCTAGCATATCACAACTCTTACAAGAATTTGTAGAGGATTTCTCAAAAAGGGGAAACAAACATAAAACTGTGTCACACATCTACGCTTTCAAACAAAAAGCAAATGAAAAAGAGAAGGAAGCTCTGCTTCTCTTCAAAGAATACATCAAGAGATGTCTTGTGAGAGAGCTACCGCAAGATGAGAGATTGTCAATTCTCTTCATAGAGGGCTTGAGAAATGAAACTCTCAAAAAGGACCTACATCTAAAAGGATGCCTTACATTTGCGCAAGTCACTAGAGAAGCTCTATATCTAGTTGACAATTGTAAGGCCTACAGAGAGGTGACCGAAGACACAAACAACGCGACTATAGTAGTGCCTCTTCTCCAAAGAGTGAATCTGCAATAAAGTAAAATGTTCAAACATCTACGATGCAAAGCTTTGACCAAGTGGTCAAAGAGGTGATTAGAAGAATAAATGAAGGCTACAAACAATTTAAACCTGAATGTACGACAACCTCAATTGAGGAGTTACAATACTTGTGGAGTGTTGTGGTTCATCAACATAGAGAAAACTAACCAAAGTACTACCCTTAACCTCATATAACTCAAGATTTCATTCAGATACAGCAAGGTAATACACAGAAGAGATATGATAGGGCAAGAATGTACCTCAGAACAGAACTTAGATTCATGCTATTCATCAAGAAGAAAACTACAAACTCAACTCATTATAGTCGTCTCCATACAAGCATAGAGTGAGCTTATAAGCCTGCTTCACCTGAATCTAGTTATAACAACCTCAATCTTGGAATACAACTAATTGTTAAATATCTGATTCACCACAACCCCAACTGACCATAATCCAAAGTACTACAATCTGACAAGGTATATCCGACTGGCCAACAAACTACATCCGATTCACCAAATAACTGACATACTATTGTGCCTGTCAACACATGGCATGTCCCGGTGGTGGATTTTTGAGAAATCCGACCATTAGGGAAAATTTGGACTCACAAAGGGGCCTTATAAGGAGTTTGACTTCCTCTCTCATGTCCAAAACGGGCGTGCGGTAAAATTTTTGCAAATCAACTCTAAACTTGGCGGAGATTTGGCAATTAGAATCTACTCTCAAGCTCTTTCTATTTATATATAGCATGCCACATGATTCCTCATATTTTGAAAGATTCTATTTTTGATTCTCTTGTGATGTGACAACTCCGTATAGAATCTCTTGTGATGTGACAACTCCGTATAGAATCTAGAGAATCAAAAATAGAATCTTTTAAAATATGAGGAATCTTGTGGCGTGCTATATATCAATAGAAAGAGCTTGAAGAGTAGATTCTAACTGTTGAATCTCCGCCAAGTTTAGGGTTGATTTGCAAAAAATTACCGCATGCCTGTTTTGGACATGAGAGAGGAAGTCAACAAACTCCATATAAGGCCCCTTTGTCAGTCCAAAGGTTTCTGAATGTCGAATCCATATATCCCTTGATAAAAAAGAGATAGACAAAAAGAAATGTAGCTTGGATCACCCTAGACTCTCAAATCTTCTTTAACAACACCTCCATACAGAACATCAGATACTAATTCTAACACAGCCTTAGCATCCAAAACATCAATCATATCCTCTACTGCTTCATCAACAGCTTCAAACACCTGCTCAGGTTCAGCCTCCACTGAATGCTCATCAACACTTGACTTCTAAACTTTATTATCTGGCTCCAAAGTTTGGACGGATACATCAACCAATTCCTTCTGCTCAGAATTTGATTTCAATAATTGTGCTTCATCCCTGTGCAAACCCTGTATTTTGTATTCCTTAAGTTGTTTTAAACAAAGGTCCTTCTCCTTCTTCAATTGCTCTACCTCGTGTAACAAATCAGCCTCATAAGTACTTACAAAACCAATTTTCACAACTTCATAGGGATATTTGACTATAGAAGTCAATCTCTCCCACATAGCTTTCCAGACATCTTGCATCCCTTCTATGAGCTGCTCTCTTACCACATTCAAATCCCCTTCATCCATAAGAACCCCAATGACACTAATCTCTTCATGAGGTAAAACCTGTTTCTCCAATTCCTCCAAAGGCTTTAATCCTCTGCTCCAATGTCTTATTCTCAACTTGTAATTCTATATTTTTGACAACAATCTAGTCTAACTTTGAATTCACCCTTCCTTCCAAATCCTTGGTCCAATCCTGAAACATACCCAAGGACATCTTACTTTTGCCACTTCATACTGATGCGTAGCTGCAATTGACTCTGCAAATTTTTATGATGTTTCCTCTTCATCTCCTCCAATTCTAGTTTCAAGGCCTCTGCTAAATCCGTTTACTGCTGCAACAAGACCTTAGATACCCCTGAATTAGGTACATCTATAGATGCTCTTCCATTTGATGCTATTGATGAGTAACAAATCCCAGCAAATCTTGTAACATTTTGACAGCTGTAGATGCATAAAAGATACTAGTTGCAGGTTTACATGAAGTGCTTGGCCCAACTCTTGCAAACTCTAAGGATTTAGGTACATTATGAATAGTAGCATCCAGCTTCCTTTTGTTAGGAATAGTGAAAGTTTTCCTACTTAGGTTAACATGGTTTTGATCATCCACAACTAACTTCTGGTTGAACATTGGCATATTTTCCAATATTGGCCTATACTCAAGACTAGCCAAAACCTGTTGAGCCTCTTGTTCAGAGTATCAACTGCAATCAAGTCTTGAAAAGTATTTACTTTCTCTAAATCTCTTGTAATCACATCTGATTTTTGAGATTTTTTTCCCTGATCATGCACTTCTTCTAACTCAGTGATTGGAGTTTTGTTAGGCACAGACATTTCACCTGAATCCACCCTCATATAAAAAGAAAATAATGCTGACAAAAATGCAGACAACCTACTGCTCAGTACTGAAAATCTCAGCATGAATTCTGGCATAGACCCAATGGGCCCAACTCACCTCTCCACCACTTTCAGCAAAACATAAAGGAGCATAATTATCCTTTGACATATAATCATACTTTGCCAAAAAACGCACTTTTTCAAAAACCACTGAAGTTGTTCCCATCTGCAGTAATCAACATTTTTAAGCATGTAATATTGTCTTCCTCCCTCTCTAGGACCAAATTCCTTCTTTAAATCATCATCTGAACATCTAGGCACTCTAGTAACAGAAGTAAAAGGTAATTGAAATACCTCAGAGATTACCCCCGGACTTAAAGCTAGCTTTTTTGAAAGTGCTCCCCTTGTTTTCCTCAATAACTCCATCTATCTTTTTGCAGTATGTTGGCTTTCCAACATTGAGACCAAGGTAAAGTAGCAAAATCATACAACCCAATAGTCTTCAACCACTGTACATTCTTGTCAGCCTGGCAATCTATCTTCACCTTGAAATCTGTTAAAGGCTCCATCAAACTCTCCAGCATCTTGCTGGAAGACAAAGGAGCTGCATCCTCCTGAGGAAACAACCCAATCTCATCCTCAAGGTCTGAAGTGTCGACCCGCATAGTGACTCCCTTTCGTCTTGGTAACAGCTTTGAGGACTCCCCTTGTTCATCATCAGGTGGAGGCTTCATGGTGAGAACTGCCTTGTCTTTTGGCATGGTGGAAGGTGTGGAGGGTGAGGCAATTTTGAATGCCTACGGAATATACATGCAAGACAGTTTGATGCGAGGATTCACACAAACATACCCGCGTTTCCAGGTGCTTGAAGTGAGTAACGCTTCCCTCACTTTAATCATAGCCCTTATTGGAGAATAACCTGCACGCAGATCAAGGCCATATTTCAAATCCACACGTTTAAAATATCCGATGAAAGGAAATCTGATGTAGCAAAATCCTATCCAGTACAATCTGAGACAGCTTAATCCGACCAAGTAAAGTTCAAGCCAGCAAAATCCGGCCCAGTACCTAATTGGAATCTTAGTACTTTTAAAATAAGTTTCAACAATGACCTGCTCCCTTGGATTATGCAACAACCCAAAAACTTCACACAAGCCAGAATCTACAACAATAGATTTAATCCAATCTAGATGAGGTGGCTTTCCTTGAAAATTCTTCAACTTGAAACCATTTACAGGCTTTTCCATTCTAGTTCCAAAGACATCAGCCACAATAAATGTACCTTGACCCAAATCCTAAACAATCTAGATGAGGTGGCTTTCCTTGAAAATTCTTCAACTTGAAACCATTTACAGGCTTTTCCATTCTAGTTCCAAAGACATCATCCACAATAAATGTACCTTGACCCAAATCCTAAACAGTCTGATAAGGTCCTTTATATCTCAAATTCAACTTACCAGGATGAGGACCCAACCTGGAATTGTAAAGCATAACCCAACCTCCAACCTAAAGAACTTTGAACTTTACATTCATACTTGCCCAAGCTTTCCTTCTTCTCTGAATTACCTCTGTGATGTAAGAACTGACCAGCCTGTCTTCCTCCAATTGCATCAAATACTTACTTTTGTGCTGAACTGATAATTTAGGAGTCATTTTCTCAGCAGTGACTCTGAGACTAGGGACCACAAATTCCATAGGTACCACAACTTCAAGACCATATACCAATCTAAAAGGAGTCATACCTGTTGTCACCTTAAAGGCTGTTTGGAAAGACCATAAAGCAGAATCCAAGTTTTCATCCCAGTCCTTATTCTCCTGAACAATCTTCTTCAAAATTTTAATAAGTGTTTTGTTGGTACTCTCAACTTGTCCATTTGCCTGAGGATGGTAAGCTGTAGACTTCTTATGCATAAGCATGTGAGTTTTGGTAAGCTCATGAATAGTTTCATTTAGAAAATATGTCCCCCTGTCACTTACCAACTCAACAAGACATCCAAACCTAGTCATAATGTTGTGATACAAGAACTTAGCTACACTCTGAGCCTTATTGTCTTTTAAAGCAACATCTTCCACCCACTTAGTACAATAATTAGTGGCAACCAAAATATACTTGCACCCTTTACTAATAGTAGATTTTACAGGCCCAACAAAATCCATACACACTTTTGAAATGGTTCCACTAGTAAAATAGGACGATCTGTCATCCTATCCTTAGAATCAGGCTGACCAAATTGCTGACATACCACACAACTCTTAGCATAGGAATGAGCATCCTTTAATATAGTAGGCCACCATAAACCAGCCTGTAAAATCTTTTTACTTGTAATGTCACCTAAAAGATGATCTCCTGCTGCCCCAAAATGAGCTTCTTGCAACCTGACTGCTCAAAATTAGGTACACATCTCCTAATTACTTGATCAATTCCTTTCCGATATAAGGCTCTAGCAATAACCAAAAAAGGGCTGCTAGTAAGAGAAAATTTCCTCCTTTGATCTGTAGAAAACTCAGTGGGCATGATGCCATCATTTAAGGAAATCAACATCTGATCATACCAAGAATCAGAATTATAACTTTGTACTTCAAATAATTCTGCATCTGGTAAATCATCTTGAACTCCTATAGGTTCTTTCTATCTCAGTCCGACTTAAATAATCAGCTATGGCATGCTCTTTCCTAGGTGTATGTACAATCACAAAGTCAAACTCCTGTAACAGCAACATCCACCTTGCCAACCTTCCTGTAAGTAAAGACTTCTTGGTAAGATATAACAAAGCTTAGTGGTCAACATGAAATCTAACCCTATTGCATAGAAGATAGTGCCTGAATTTAGTCAGGTCATAAACCATTCCTAAGGATTCTCTTTTAGTAATTGCATTGTTCCTTTCATCAGTTGTTAACACCCTACTTGCATAATAGACAATTTGGAACCATCGTCTGATATTTTCTTGCATCAAAATAGCTCCAATAGCCACATCCGAGGCATCAACAAAAACATGGAATGGCAATATCCAATCAAGAGGTTGCAAAATAGGAGCAAGCAACAACATCATCTTCAGCATTTGGAATGATTTTTCTTGAGGTTCAGACCATACAAAAGCTACATGCTTTCTGGTCAAGTGAGTAAGAGGCATGCAAACATTGGCTAGATATCTGATGTACCTGCTATGCCATTTGACCTGACCCACAAGCCTGCTCGTTTATTTAACATTGATAGGTGCCTGAGTTGATTGAATCACCTCAATATTTTTGCATCAATGGACATCCCCTCCTGAGATACCACATGGCCTAGCAAAACACCACTTCTGACAGCCATTACACTTTTGTAAGGATTCAAAGAGAGTCCGAACATCCAACATCTTTCAAAGCACAACTTCAGATGATGAAGATGAAAATCCCTTTTACCAAACACCAAACGTGGTCCTTGGTAGGGAATGGTTGCATAGCCTAGGACCATCACTGGAGCGTAGCTATGAGCACAACAACTTGCTGTTCGAATCCCATGGTGCACATGTGTTGTCGTTAGGAGAGAAGGATGTACCTTCTTCACCATTGATATGTATAGCTGAGCTTATGCAACTTGTTTCTGATAATGATATAGATCAAGTTTTATTGTGTTACTCATTGTCTCATTTTCTCTCTAACGTTGAATCTGTTGAACATTCCTCAACGTTGCATACTTCTCTCTCATCTCTTCCACCAATGGCTACTTCCAAACATGCAAAAGTTGCTAGTGAGTCACAAAATTTATTAAAGGAATTTCACGATGTTTTTCCTGAGATTTTCCACCAGGATTATCGCCGACACGATTGGTGCAACATAACATCGATGTGGTTGCACGCAGTAAACCTGTCAGTAAACCGCCCTATTGTTGGGGTTGGAGCTAGGGAGGATGCCGCCTGAGGGCCATGGCGAGGAGCTTCATGGTATGCAGAGAACGAGAAGAGAGAAGAGAGCTCGACATAGTTGGAGAGCAAAACAACTCACGCTATATTTTGATTAAATTGTTCTTTCTAAAACCTTACATATAAAAGGAAATTTTCCATGCAAACTTTACTTTAACTGGATCTCTACTGCATGCCTATAAGAGGCTTTTCCCACGGGCTGACCGACAAGGGCTTGAACCCAACAATTCCCCCCTCAAGCCCGAACTGGACAAGCAACTCATGATACCTCGAGTTTTTGGTGTACTCGTCAACCGTGAGTTTTAGGTTTTCTCACAACCAAGGATTTCTAGTGTATCCATAACCTGGTGCTATGATAAACCCCCCCTTGAACAGATAGGGTCTAGGTCAAAAAAGTTAGCTACCAAAAATGGAGTTTTTGGTTCATTGCCAAACCTTGGGTTTATGATGTACCCAGTAACCTCATGAAAGTGCAACAAAAATGGCTGAGAACAAATACTTTTGGGAGGTCTTACCACTTGATTGTCGTGGCAGTGTCTATAACCCATACAAAATTTGGCATGGCAGTGAAATAGCATGACAGTAACCGACTACAAGGATTTTGACAGGAGAAGATAATGCTGTTGACAAAAGAAAAACCATAAGTCTATGACACTTAACAAGAAAAAAACAATCATGGACTGTGTATATGTTTTTGTTTAGCGAGAGCTTTGAGAAAACCGTTGAATGAGTTGTCTTGGAATTGATTCTATCTTTCATGCACTTGCCGCCTGAGGCCCATGGCAAGGAGCTGCATGGTATGTAGAGAACGAGAAGAAAGAAGAGAGCTCGACACAGTTGGAGAGCAAAACAACTCACGCTATTTTTTTATTAAATTGTTCTTTCTAAAACCTTACAGATAAAAGGAAATTTGCCATGCAAACTTTACTTTAATTGGATCTCTACTGCATGCCTATAAGAGGCTGTTCCCATGGGCTGACCGACAAGGGCTTGAACCCAACACCTATCGTATGAGTTACAATGAAGCTGCTGAGGTGGAACGTCAGCTTGTTGACTACCTTAGAAGAGGGTTTATCCAACCCAGTTCTTCACCATGGGCTTCTCCTATCCTATTAGTGAAGAAAAAAGACGATAGTATGTGCATGTGCGTAGATTACCGTGGCTTAAATGCGGTTAATGTTAAGAACAAGTACCCATTGCCACACGTGGATGAGTTGTCCCACAAACTCACTCATGCTCGTATCTTTACGAAAAAAGACTTGCAGTCAGGTTATCACCTAGTCCGCATTCGACTTGCTGATATACCCAGAATTGCATTCCAAACAAGGTTTGGACACTACGAGTTTTTGGTTATGCCCTTTGGTTAACCAGTGCGCCCACAACATTCATGACACTTATGGATAGTGTCTTCAAGCCGTATTTGGGAAAATTTGTCATCGTTTTTCTCAATGACATTCTAGTCTACAGTGCTTCTGAAGAAGAACACTTACAACATCTGAGGAAGGTGTTCGAATTGTTATGAACAAATAAATTATATGCCAAGGAATCTATGTGTGATTTTCTGAAAGAAGGAATTCACTATCTTGGGCATGTTATTTCAGCTAATGGGCTATATATGGATCAATCCAAAGTGGATACAATCCGACAATGGCCTTCTCCTACAAATCTGGAGGAGTTACATATTTTTTTAGGATTTGCACGTTTTTATCGAAGGTTCGTTAAGTACTATGCTAATATTGATGCTCCCATGATGGACCAATTGAAAGGCAATGGGAAATCTTTTTAGTGGGGACCCGCTCAACATCACAGTTTTGATACGCTCAAGGATGCATTAGCTACAACTCCCATACTAGCTATTGTAGATCCTTTGAAACCATTTGTTTTGGAAATGGATGCCAGTGACCGTGCTATTAGAGAAGTCTTGTTACAAGACGGACGTCGAATGGCATTTGAAAGCAATAAGCTTGATGCAGCTCAGTAGAACTACTTTGCTTATGAGCGCGAACTCTATGCAATATTGTCTGCCTTAAAAACATGGCGACATCATTTTTATGGTGCTCACTTTGAGATTTTGTTTAACCATGAAAGCATAAAATGGTTTACACAACAAACGGATTTGAAGGGTCAGAAAGCCAGGTGGGCCAATATTCTTCAAGAATATGATGCCAAGCTCCGGTACCATAAAAGACGATACAATGTGGTGGCTGACGCTCTAAGTTGTATACCGGAGATCGATTCTCTCTTGTTCACGAAACTTCTCTCTCAAGGGAAAATATGAGCATGATGAAGCATATTCCAAAGTGTGGATCCATGTACAAATGAGGGATCCTTCTCATTCCAATGAGGGTAGTGTAACGTTAACCTCCACACATAGTTCTCCTCTATTGAGTGATGAGCTACAACGATGGAAGCATTTCACCATCGACATGGGTACCCACTCCATAAGGGGAGAGTTTGTGTACCGACAGACACAGACATTCGGCGCCAAATTCTTTATGAATGTCATGATAGTCCAAGTGCAGGGCACCCGGGTATTAGAAAGACTTACGCTGCTCTCGTACGACAACAATTTTACTGGCCAGGTTTACATGGCTTTGTTCAAGCTTATGTCTTGCATTGCCAAAAATTTCAAGTTAACAAAGCAGAGCGCCTGAAAGCAGGAGGACTCTTAGATCCTTTGGAGATTCCAAATGGAAAATGGGAAAGTATCTTTATGGACTTTATTGTGGGTTTACCAACCACTGTACGAGGGCATGACTCGATATGGGTGGTCGTAGACCGGTTGACTAAACTATGTAAGTTTATTCCAACAAAATCAATGGTTAAGACTCCAGAACTAGCCAAGTTATTTGTGGACAATCTATACAAGTTGTATGGTTTGCCAAGTAACATTGTCAGTGATCATGATCCCAAGTTTAACAGCCATTTTTGGAGGGCTGTGTTCAAACGATTGGGTACACAACTAAACCTCAGTACAGCCGATCATCCAAAAAAAAATGGTCAGACTGAACGAGTTAACCAAGTGCTAGAGGATATGCTGAGAGCATACATTACCAAGAAACAGTCAGAGTGGGAAGAATATTTACCTATTCTCGAGTTTGCCTACAATAGTGCTAAGCATGTCACAACTGGATTTAGTCCTTTCATGCTCATGTATGGGTTTCAATCTAGGTCACCTGTTACGGTGGGGTTGGCAACCGAAAAGCTCCAACAGGTTAAAGATTTTCTCCAACACCACATGGATATGCTGAAACTCGCTCGTCAGAATGTCCGACAAGCGCATGATTGGTATAAGAAGTACGCTGATGAGAAACATCGGCAAGTTACCTTTGAGGAAGGGGAGAAATATTTTTACGTGTGCCAGAACATTCAGAAAGTATGAAAATTGGGCCAACACCTAAATTATCTGCATAATATTGTGGGCCTTTCAAATTACTCAAGCGAGTAGGTGATCGTGCCTACAAATTATTGCTACCTACAC
This sequence comes from Adiantum capillus-veneris, assembly GCF_014529385.1. Taxonomy (NCBI): domain Eukaryota; kingdom Viridiplantae; phylum Streptophyta; class Polypodiopsida; order Polypodiales; family Pteridaceae; genus Adiantum; species Adiantum capillus-veneris. Next base: position 9,061,243 of record NC_140952.1, on the reverse strand, counting down.
ATTTTCGTATTCATCCAGTGTTTCATGGAAGCCGTTTACATAAGCGGTTACATGGGGACGACAATGTCATTGACCACCAGATTTTGGTTGATTTCGTTGAACCTCCTACCTTACCGCATGAACCTGAACGCATTCTCGACTATCATGATTTACGTATGCGTCATCATGTACGTCAACAAGACTTAATCAAGTGGAAAGATCGACCTGAGGAAGGTGCCACTTGGGAAAACATTAGTGTTCTTAAGAAGAAGTTCCCCACTTTTGTTTTCGAGGAAGAAAACCCTTCTTTAAGGGGGGAGTAATGTCAAGACAACGGCAAGGCCAAACTAGACAAGGGCAAGGCCGGGCTAGGCAGTGTGGAAAGGGAGTCCAACTAGGGCAAAGGGCTAGGAGCCATGCTATATAGTGGGTGGTTGGGAGGTGGAATCCAAGGTTCTAGTTACCCTTGTCTAACAATCATCCTCCGCTCGCAAGGGATTCACCATGGAAAACTTACCGCATCACGTAAGTGCAAGGGAGGGGTTTTTTTTACAAGTCACATAAGCGTATAAGTTAGGGACAAGCCCCCAATAATTCATCTCCTAAGATTAAAAATAAGGGAGGGGGTATCATATTTATTGGTCCGGGGGGGGGGGGGGGGGGGGGGGAGTGAGAAAAGGACAAAATGAGAGGAAGCTTTTGTGTTTCAAAATCATTGCTTCCCAAAAGAGTCTGCCCTTGAACTTTTGAGTCAAAAGCTACAAAGATCCATGCAAGAACTAACACTGCTTTGTATCAATTGCTTGTTTTGTGATTATAGTTCATTTGTTGAGGGATGAAAGCTATAAAGAGTTTGTATAGATGCAAATTTACACTAAGAACCTAGCACAACTATATGACCATGTTTTTTGAGTAACTCAGATGGAGCAGAATTGGATGAGTACCTAGAGTGCAAGCTGAATGGGTACATAGTTTGAAAGTCAAACTAAGACACATTGAGAGTACATCTAGTTATCAACATAAGTGGTTCTTTAGAATGTTTCCAGTCACTATGCTACACGCTCTTTGACTAGTTTTACTCAGTTAGATAATGTGAGACCTAAATTTTATATGTAAGATAGGGGTATGATAATTTACTGCATTGATTGTCGTATAAGCGTAGAAAGGGGGGTCATATTCCCTAATATGAGTCGTATATAGGGGTTTTATCAAAGTTGGTCACTTGCATGTGGCGTCCCATTTTATATATAGAGTGAATCCCCCGGGCTTCCACTTCTACAACCAAATTAATAGATTGGGCAAACAATGGCCTTTCTTTGCCAGGAATATGCTTTCTCCCCAACATAGGAATAGTGATTACCTGTTTACCCTTGGTAAAAACCACCTGATTCTCACCCCAACATTGGTTTAACTTGGCTAACATGAACCAAGGACTTCCCAACAACATTTCATTAGAAGCATCTCCTTCCTTCATCCTTAGTACTACAACATTGACTTAAAACTGCATACCTGCAATCTGAATGGAAGAGTTCCTCAAAATACCCACATGCTGGACCCTTCTCTGATCTGGCATTTTGACTTGAAAGGTACCAGTTCCAAATTCCCTAACCCCATTATAAGATAGACTGACTCAGGTAGAATATTGACCCCAGATCCTGTATCCGACAGTACCTCATCAAATATCCTGTCTTCTTGTAAGGTAACTTTAATAATAAGAACTAAAAAATCCACATCAGAAGGATGAATTTTGTTCACAACAGTTCACCCATCTGCTGAGTTGGAACTGCTGAGTTGTTTTTTTAAAGATTGGAACTATAGAAAGCATCTGATCCAAAGATAAATGTAAAGAAGAATTAATGAGTACCTCAAACCAATCAGGTTCAGATACTTCAATCCTTTGTTGGTGTTGCCGTGGTTCAATGGAAGAATCAAAATTATCTCCAAAATTTGATGTTGCTGCTCCTTCTGAACATGCTATTGCACCCGATCTCGTACTCCTTTCTGGTGATCCCAGTCAATAGGACCCTTGGCCTTAGACCTTGTTACAATCAATACCTCAATCTGATGGCTATGATATAGCTCCCTTATTTACAATAAAGGTGTTGAAGGAATCTAATGAGGTTTGTGAGTGTGAAAGAAAAAAAGGTGAGACAAATGCCTATGTCATGGGGTATGATGAAGAAATGTTCAAACCATTTGGATGGGATCAAATACTAGTGACTCTTGATATCTGTGTAATTGAAGCAACCAACACCACATTTTGCAATGAAGATGGCTATGATATAACTCCCTTTTTTACAATAAAGTGTTGAAGGAATCTAATGAGGTTTGTAAGTGTGAATGAAAAAAAGGTGAGACAAATGCCTATGTCATGGGGCATGATTCCAAAATGCACATGAAGGAAGCAGAGTAACAACGACAATATGTCATCATTGACATATCCGAAGAATCAATAAAAAGTTGTTTTGAAGAAGCCGACTTGAGAAAAAGTGCAAATGAAAGCAGATGAAGAAGAAAAGTTTCCAACCTTTGCATCAAAAGTTCAACAAACTCAAGATCAAGAGAAGGATAAGGATGAGACAAAAGATTGAGTGTCTCTAACATTGGTCAAATTCAGCATATGTGGAGAAACAGGACTCAGAATCACATGTTCAATTGTGATAGATCCAGAAGCGACAAAGACACTAATGCCTTATGGCAAATGGATCATGATGGGAAAGCCACAAATCACCGAGCTAGAGGAGATAACAAACACGAGTTCTAAAATGGATATTCCTAGCTTTGGCATGGCAGAAGCCGTACTCAAGTTGAGTAATGGGGAGTACAATGATACTTTCCACATAATTGAATCCCATCATATCAAAGAGAATCTGATCCTATAGAAAGCTGGAGGAACATCTTCTTTTGACAACAATCCAAAGCTTTGACAACAACAACAATAAAAGTCTATGAAGCTTCTCAAATCCATGCGAAGAAGAAATCACCAACCATTGTGAAAAAAGGTAAAGCAAAGGTAAACAATGAAGTATATCAACTTTGCAAGACAAATTTACCCTCAACAAATATCGATAAAAATTCCCGTGAAGCCTCTACATCAAGAGCCAAAAAATACAATGCAATGGAAACCGAAACAAAAAGTCTATCAACCAAAGTTTCCATTACTCATCCTGGCTGGCCTCCTGCTCTATTTCTGCCTTCTCTTTGGCATTTCGCATGGCCTCAACTTCCTTGGACTCCTCAGCAAGTTGTAGGGTTAGGTTATCCCTTTCCCTCTCTGCACCTGTCAATGACTTGCTGAGTTGTCTATACTCCTCTTCGGCTCCTTGCAGTCTTTGAGTTGCTTCCTGATTTTCTCTTTCCATTTCCTGGCACCTTTGTAATGCCTTTGCCAGGCTGGCTTGCAGCTTTGTCTCTCTCTCTATCTGCCTTTGGCTTTGCTTTTGTAACGTGTCGACTTCAAGCTTTATCTGCACTTCAATGGCTTTGAGAGTTGCCATTTCACTTTCTGAGGCCATTGACTGTGCCCTTAATCCGGTTAGCTTTGTCATCACCACATCCCAATCATTGGTGGGTGGATGCAGGTCCACTGTATCAGTGGCCATCTCCTTTAGCTCCACTAACCGTAGGCTTTGCATTTGCTCTTTGGGCCCCGTGCTTGCCAAGTCGAATGCGACTGTGGCAGCCTTTTCTTTTGTATATCCGGCAGCTAGTAGGTCTAGAAATGTGTTATATCTAGCTTCATTTGGATCTGAATGCTCACTTTTAGGCTTAGCCTCTTCCTTTGGTTCTTGCTCTTGGCTTTGTTCTTGCTTTGAATCTTCTTGGTCTTCTGGTTTGTCTTGCTCCTCTTTCTCTTCTTGTGGAGGGCTACGAGGAGGTGGTGAGGGTGGTGGGCTTGACTCAGGGCTGGGCAGTGGAGTTGTCGGCTTTTTATTGAAATCTATGTCCGCCTTTGTCTTCCTTTCTCTCTCTTGGCCTTCCTGCTCTTCTAGACGTTTCCATCGGACTTGCTCCACTTCCTCTTTTGTAAATGGTACATGTGGGATATTCTCTGTTGTGGCATCCAGAATCTCAAAATTCTTAATGTAATCATCAAATCTGTCTTTGTGTATCCTTCGGGATGATCCAGACATTGCTTCTAGATACGGCTTCCATAGTTCATTCAAATCTCCTTTGAGGGCTCTTTCGGCCCTGAAACTTTCCATCAGCCGCTCTAGACATGCAGCTTTCTATGATTTCGTCTCTTTTACTCGCACTTGGGCAAATTCCTTCTTTCCCTTCTTCAGCTCTGGCTGCTCTTCTTGCACGGTTTCTAACCGGCGTTTCAAACGGGTTTCCACCCTTGGTGCTTTGGGCTATTCGTCTTCCTTATCTTCCTTGAGCCTCAGCCAGTCGTTCTGTGTTGGAGGGTCAGGCCATCTTCCCTTGGCGTGCAATGCTCCATAAATCACCTTCGTGATTAACTCACCCGGCACGATATATGTGGGGTTCTTGTTGCCCATCTTCACCAGATTATCATGTACATAAGCTGCATAACTGATTAACTTCAGCTTGCTCTTTTGCATTGCCCAGGTGAATGTTGTGGCAATTGCTGCAGGAGGCATCCTGTACTTTTGTGGGCTCTTTGTACACATATGGAAATATTGATTGTACAGCTGACTCATGATTGCCACTTTAGGGTTGGCAATGTCTTCAAAGGTGTAGTTGGATTTCTTTTCTGTGTACACCTTTACTTCGTCTCTTCTTTTGGTTACACTATCCCCCTTGTTGGAGAGGTCTAGTGCAGCTGCCACTACTCTTTGATTAGAATCTCCGTGCCTGGCTTGCCCTGCAGATCCGTTACTCTGGCCACTCATCTTCCTTGATTGTCGTCACAAATTTCCATACTCTTTTTATGTCAATACCTGCCGACACAGCTTCAAAATAATTGTGGAGATCAATCTTCTCCAGATACTCCGCCATGACGAGCTCATTGAGTTCCCGCGGTAGCATTGGTAGCTCTATCACATTTCCTTCGTTGTCTTTGAACACGCCTTGGTAAATCTTTAGATCATTTGACTCTAGCAGATCTTCTTGGATCCAGGTGCTCGTTGGCTTTAGAGTTCCTTCTAGTATGACGAAGGGCTCTACCTCTTCTAGGTAATCTTTTATGGTCATCCTTTTCTTCTTTGCTGGTGACTTTGCGGCTGCCATAGATCCTGTTGCACTCAGTAGTCCGAAGTTAGCGTTTTTCCCATATCAGCTGAGAACTGAGTTTTAACTATCCAAATGACTTGAAAATTGAAAATAAAACTTAAAAGGAACTAGGACAATTGTACATGTGCTCACAGTGAAATTCTGGCAAAAAATTTTCATTTAGACATCCTACGCGTAGGATGTATTTTTCATCAGATTTGGGTGATACTTGTCATGCTGGTGGTCCTTGGCCTGCTGTAAAACATGGCTGTGTGCTTAAAATTGGGTTTGGGTACCAAAAAGTGGATTTTTGGGCAAATTCAGGCTTTAGGCTCACAAATAGGGTAAAAGTCCACTATAGGTAGTAAATGATATCCAAATGGGTTGAAAATTGATATATGGGCTCCTTGCACCATGGTATTGGCTTCCATGATGTCATTCTTTGCACAAAAGGTCAAAAACATGCAATAGACATCCTACGCGTAGGATGTCTATTTCATCAAAATGGCTTGGGATTTGTTCTGTGGGTAGTCATTGGCTTGTGGAACATGGCCATGCTCTTGGATTTTGATTTTAACAAGAATTGATGTTGGTAAAACCCTGTGTAGTGTTTTTGGGCTCAAAAAGTGTATCTTGAAGGTGTTGGGGATCAAAATTGATTAGAATGGCTTCAAACTTGATATATGAGCTCTTGAAGATGATAAGAAAAGATCTGGAATGTAAAAATACCCCTTGTAGGCCAAAAATGTCAAATAGACATCCTACGCGTAGGATGTCTACTTCATCATTTCTTGCAGGTGACCACACAGGTCGGTTGGCTATGTGCTCATGAATGTGTTGTGCAAGTTTCATGTGATTTGGACAAGATTTGGTAGGTCTATGGCCCATTATTGCCTCTATGACCTAACTTTGCGTTTTTTCATGCATATGAGGTCAATGTTGGTCCAAATGTGATGAAACTTGGTGGGTAGAATGTAAAGGCTATTCAGAAAATGTGTGTGATGAGAAATATTGGGTTTTGTGCCCAGAAATGCCCTTGAGACATCCTACGCGTAGGATGTCTCCTGGTGATTTTTCAATGGAAACTGTCACTAGTGCTTGCCCTTAGTCCCCCTGAGTCCCTTTTAAGCCTAATTTCAACAAAAAAGTCAAATGGATAGAAAGCAACTCCCTGTGTGGATTTCAGAGCCTCCGAGCCGTTTTCGAATTTTTGGAGTGCTTTTCGGCAATGAAATTTCTTGATGTTGGGCTCCATAGCTTCCCAATCCCTTGGGGATCCTTGCCGTATGGTTTTTGTCGACTTTGCCTTCAGCGGAGCTCCATTTGGCAATTTGTCGCTCTAGAAGCACCCGTGGTTGCGTTTACATGTCTTGGATGACTTGTGGTGGTCTACCACCATAGGACTTGGTTGTTGATAGTCTAGGAAAGCCGCTCGTGAAGTTTGGTGGCAAACGGACATGCGGTTTGGTCGCGAGAGCTATTTGACGCTTTGTGTGGCTGATGCCGTTTCTGAAGTTTAGTGCCGCTTCGGGTCACCTTTTGGTCATGTGGGTTACATAGACTTGTCGAGCATGTCGAGATGCTCCTACCCATGAATTTTGGTAGCATTTGGACGCCTTTCCGCTGATTTCTCATTTGGGGGCCTCTTGCGGGATTCTAGGAATTAGGGTTTTTTCCGATGGTTTTCTACTGCCTTTGGACATCCAAGACTGGTCTCCTATGCTAGGGTAAGCTGCCAATGAAGTCTCGTTGCTTTTGGGTTAGCCGTTAGGTGGCCACTTCTACTTGTAGGTCTCTATTGCCCGCTTTGTGTGTGAACCCTATGCTAGTTTTCGCGACAAAACGACAAACATGCGCGAAAAGCTCAAGGTGGTGAGCCTACCTCTCATGTTTGAAGCCCGTCGGGTAGTCGTGCATGTCGTAGAAGCTGCTGGAAGTTCCGCTTGCTCTAGGTGGTAGAAGCTCTCTCTCAAAGGTAAATAGTGGAAATGAGCTAAAATTGAAGTGAAAAATTCTTATAATGGAGGTCCCCGAACCACTTTTCATGAAATTTGACATGTGCTCGCAACTTCTTGCGAGATGTGGTTTAGGCTCAAAAATTTCTTGATTTGGACTCCATTTGCCCTGTTTACCAGAAATTTGGCAGTTCGATCAAAATCTGGCCAAAACACGCTTTTCGCTCTAGTTTCATAATTGCACCCCCATTGTACTAGAGGTTGTCCTATAGTCACTGATCATCCCCATATTTTTTTTTTCATTACGATCGTTTTTCACCTGCTTTTTGTATTTTTGAAGTTTTTCTGCCGAAAATTAGCAAAATTAAAAGGAAAATAGAAAATCCAACCCAAAAAATCCCCAAAAATCATAATAAATCAAAAACATCACCGCAAAACATTATATACACTCACATGAAATTTTTATGGCCGGATTTCTCCATTTTACCAATATTTTGTCCGAAAAATGGCTATTTCTACTTATATACACACACCTAGGGGCTTGATTCGGCGTTTGGCCCCATATACTTGTAGATTCATGCTGTATACGGGCATATGTACATGGGTTAGTCCAGAAAATTTTGCAATCAAACAACAACCCTTAAAAATAGTTGAAAAACATGCCCTTTTTTGCTCTTTCTGTTATTGGGTCGGCATTTGAGAATGCCTCCCCTCCTCCTAGCCGGAGTCCTCCCGGACGACAAGGTATCACCTCGGAGTATGTGCCGTGCATAGGTTGAAAAAATTGTGCTAATGCTTGGCTGTGTAATGTGGCCCTATTTTATGCATACTCGGTCAACGCATGGAAAAATTAATGTTGTGCAAGAGAAAGGTATAAGCAAGATGCTTATTGGCATTCGCCGTCGAGGGTTCCTGTTTTCTTTGCAAGTAACAGCTGTAACTCTACTGCTCTTTGTTTGATTGTCTTTCTTGCAAAACGCGGTCGCTTTGCCGCTACTGTTGATATAGCCGTAGTTGTCTCTTTGGAGAGAATTGGCTTGTCTGGAATGCCCGTAGACCTTATCTCTTTTGCTTTCCATTGGTAGCTTGTTTTTGCCGGTTTTGGTAGGTTTCTTGCTACTTCCTTGGTTACCACTGTTTTGTTGCTTATTGGCATCCACATAAGTCGGTTTGCTGGTTGCAAATGCAGCTGTCTGTCTTTCGATGTTGCTTGCACTGAAGGGAGTTCCTTTTGCTTTTGTTTTGGTATCCAAATGCGAGTTACATTTGAACACCATATTAGAGAGTTTGAGACTTTAAGGCCAATTTGGGGATCACCAATGTATCAAAGATTTGACCATATGGACAAATCTGAAACTAGTTTTTAAAACCAAAGCCTTCCACAAGGTAGTACTTGAAAAAATCTTCCAAGCCCTACTCTCAAAACTTTGGCTAAGATTTGACAATGTGGTCAAATATAAGCTCTTGTTAAAAGTGGGAATTGAGAAATTCCCAAATTCACTAATATGGTGTTTTTGGGTTATTGCTCAGCATTTTCTTTGGGATCCACATCTGTTTTATGGCCGTGGTTTTTGGTTGAACTATCTGCTTTGGTTGAATTCTTCCATTGTCTTGTTTTCTGTCTACCATTGTCTTGAACTATCTGCTTTGGTTGAATTCTTCCATACTTGTTTCTCTGGTTTTGGTAATCTCGATCTTTGCACTGCGGGTGGTGACTTGTCATACTTGTAGTGGACAATGTTGGTTGTTACCTGTTTGTTAGCCTTGGGTATTATGTTGTTCTTTGGTGGCACCCTTGCTTTTGACTCTTTTTCCAGTGATTGCATTGCTGGTGATTATTGCGGGGGTGCTGAGCAAAGGCTATTACCTGTTGTTCTTGTGCATGCTGAATTTTGACTACATTCGCATTCCAATCTATCTGCACATTGTACTCTTTTTGCCGAGGTTGTCCCAACAACATGGGGTGTTGTGTGCTTTCATCCTCGACTACATAAAATTTGTGTGGGTAAATATATTGATGTACTTGTACATGCAATATAGTCCAGTCCAATGTTTTCAGAGAATGTGATGTACTACTTTCCAGCACTTGTGGAGTAGGATGAAGTTGACCTGTGGACTTGAGCTGTTTGTATAATCTATAAGAGATCAAATTTGCTTGAGCTCCAGAATCAAGCAATGCCGTCGATTCAACTTGATTGCTACCCACTTCGACTGCAATTATTGGCTCCACTGTGTCTTCGTCAAACCTCGTTAGTCGAATGGCATTGATTCGCAATGGTGCTCCACATTGTTGTTGTTGTCGCAGAAGTCTTCTTTTTGCAATGCGTTCTTTTGCTTCTGCTTGAGCTTCTTCTTGTACCCTTTGCTTCTCCTTCATTCATTGTTTTCCTTGATGGATTTGTTGAAGCATATCCTGTGTTAGTGATACTTCTTCAATTGACACCCACTAATCCAATTTGGCATTTCTTCACCTACTAATGTAGCAATCTTGACAGCTCCGCTTTGTGATAGGTTACTAATCACAAAGGGTCCCATCCTTGCTTTTTAAGTTTCTTGGTATGTTGCTTCAAAGTATAAACAAGTACATAATCACCAGTTTTGAACTCTTTCGTGCGCACACGCTTGTCAAAAAACTCCTTTTGCCTTCTCTTTTTAGCATAGATCGAAGCTACAGCTCTCAAGCGGAGTTCATCTAGCTTTTCAAGGTCATCTATTCTTGAAGAGAGCTCATGCCCTGTCCATTCTAAGCGTTTCGCTACTCGTAGAGTTGGAATTAAAAACTCTATGGGTAATATAGCATTTAGGCCAAACACCATTTTGTACGGTGTCGTTCCTATCGATGTTTTGTAAGCTACCATGTATGCCCATAATGTTGAGTGTAGCTGTTGATCCCAATCTGTTCTTGTCTCTGATACAATTTTAGTGAGAACCGTGCATAGTGTTTTATTTGTGGCTTCAGCTTGTCCATTTGCGTGTGGATGGTATGGAGCAGATTTCTTATGTATGACCATGAATTCCTCGAGCAGATATTCAATGACTTCATTAAGAAAATGTGTTCCACAATCACTGACAATTTCTATTGGTAAACCATATCGTACAAAAACATTCTCATACAAAAAATGTGCAGTGGTCCGTGCATTGGGTTTTTGTGTTGCTTTGGCTTCCTCCCATTTTGTGAGATAGTCCATAGCCACAATGATATATTGGGTATGGGTGCGATAAGCAGGGGGTGAAATAGGTCCCACAAAATTAATGCCCCATTTTGCAAATGCCCTTGCTCCCATCTTTGGCCGTAGTGGCATCTCATCTCTCTTTATCGGCACCTTGGTGCGCTGACATGCATCACAACACTTTACAAACTCTTCAGCATCCATGTGTAATGTAGGCCACCATATTCTTGCGGTTAAGATGATTTTTGCCGTCTTATCGCCCAAAAAATGTCCTCCACTTATTCCGCTATGTGCATGTTCTAAAATCAGCAGGTATTCACTTTCACTTGCACAGATTCCAAGTTGATTGTCCTTTCCTCTCTTATAGAGTTGGTTCCCAATTAACTGAAAGTCCCGAGCCTCCAGCTCTATAGCCCTTTTTCGTGCTCTTGTTATGTTTTTAGGAAACGTCCTTGTGGTTAAGAAATCAATGATATATTGACTCCATGCAGGTGCAATGTTTACCTGAAATAATGTCGCGTGATCCACTGGTCGTTTGGCACTACATATAGTACAATTGGTAACATAAGAATGTGTGTCCGTATACATAGTTGGCCAATAAACCCCTAACTGTTCCAGTCTCTGGTGTGTTTTCACCGTTGAACAATGAAATGCACAATCCTAGACATGTGCTTCTTCAAGGTAACACTCGAATTCTTCCGGATTTATACATAATCGTAGAATTTGGTCCGATCCTAGATGATATAGCCGTCTTGCAATCAACTGGAAATTTTTTGTTTGTCAAATTGTTTGTTGTTTGGATCTATATTCCGTGTTATCAAACCTACCTCCAAAGGAAAGAATGCTAACAATTTTCTGAGACCATTTGGGTATCATTTCAATATTGAAAAGATAAGCATCTGGTATGTCATCATCTACTCCTTCAGGAGCTTCCCCGTTGTGTATCCTTGAAAGATGACCCGCCCGTAGATGAGTTTTACCCTTTTTGACCACCATTGTGAAATCAAACTCTAGCATTACAATAAACCAGTGTACAATTCTTCCTATATTGCATGGTTTATTCACCAAATACAAAAGAGCTTGATGATCTGTGAAGAACACAAATTTGTTTGCGAGCAAATAATGCCGAAATTTCTTTACATCATAAATCATTCATAACCCTTCTCTTTCGGTGGTTGTGTAGTTCTTTTCTACATTGTTTAACTGTCGGCTTGCATAACAAACTGGAAAATCCATTGTTACGTCTCTAGGTTAAGCCAGAATACTCCAGATTCCATATGCAGAAGCATCAATGTGAACATGGAATATCTTTTCCCAATCCGGTGCTTTAAGTACTGGTGCTGATACAAGGTTTTTCTTCAGCTTTTGGAATGAAGTTTCACACTCCTCAGTACAATCGAAATTGACTAGCAAACGATACAGAGGTTGTGCGATGACTGCATACATATATATGAATCTTCGATAATACCCACATTGTCCCATGAAGGATTGCACTTGTTTCGCATTAGTAGACCTGGGTAGGTCTACTATGACTTTGACTTTGTCTAGGTCAGTGGTTATGCCATTTCTTGAGACAATGTGTCCTAAGATGCGGCCTTGCCTAACCATAAAAATACACTTTTCAGGGTTAAGACAGATTCGATATGTCTTGCATTTTTCAAATACCTTTTGCAAATGGTCAATATGTTCCTCTCATAGAAGAGAGTGTACACAAAGATCATCCATGTATATTTCTAAGAATATTCTCAGGTATTCTTTGAACGCGTGCGTCATTAACCTTGGAAGGTAGCTGGGGCATTAGTTAAGCCAAAATGCATAACTTGATACGCATATATTCCCCATTCTGTGGCAAACGCTGTTTTGTGTTGATCCTCCATTGCAATTGCCAGTTGGTTGTATCCTGAAAACCCATCCAGAAAGGAATAAGCCCGTTTTCCGGCCACCCTCTCAAGTACATGTTATGTGATTGGCAAGATATAATTGTCCCTTATGGTGGCTGCATTTACCTTTTTCAGGATTACACACACTCGTAGTTTTTCGTTCTTTTTGGGGACTACCACAATGGGTGACACCCAATCTGTATGTTTGATTTCATAGATGAATTCAGCTTCCATCAGCTTGTCAATCTTCTCTTTGATTCGTTTAGCAAATGTGTCATTATATGTATAAGGACCCTGTTTACTAGGTTTTGCATCTGATTTCAAAGGAATTGTATGTTGACATATTGATGGGTCAACTCCTTTGAGGTCTTTATAGGACCACGCAAACACATTTTTATACTTCTTGAGAAGTTGTGTTAGCCGTTCTTCTTCTTCAGGCTCTAAATCGGTTGCGATATAGACCGGCTCAGGCTTCTCATCTGGTTCCATGAGGTCTATCCTTTTTGCATTTTCTGGCCCATCGTAAGATTCCTGGTTTGTTCTTTCCCTGACTGGTGGTGTCATTATGATTTTTCTGTCCTGGATGGTAAATTTCCGATAGTGTGATGGTACATTCATGTTTCCCTTTTCTGACTCCCCTTTACCATCACTATCTCCCTCAGTAGTCCATATTTCTCGTAAAGATTGTTTCAGTTCTTGGTTTTTCTGTTTATGCTCTAGTTTGGTCCACTCTTGGTCTTTCGTTGTTTCTTTTTTTGAGTTTTGAGATTTTTGTGATTTTGTTTCTGTTTTAGCTTTTCTTACTTGTTTTTTTTTCTCTTGCGTTCTTTCCCTTTGAATTTTTGAGAATATTCCTGATATTTGATCTTTTACACAATCCTCAGCTTTTACAAGCATTAGATAGTGAGTTTTACCTTTTATCCTAGGCATCAAGTTCTCTCTCTCTTTGTTCCCTACTCGTTTCCTCCTATAGTGTTCCTGGCGTCTAGGGTGATGATTAGCAAAATCATAAAACTTGATATTCTCTGTTTTTCCATCACGCTCACTTGAGTTGTCTGAACATTCATTATCCGCATTGTTGTTTACCTCCAGATGTTCAGAGGAGTTATAAAACTCTTCTTGTTCTGGTGGTTCTATCATTTCATCTCGTCCTGGTATAATGCTTACCATGTAGTAGGGTAGCACATCATAGCCATCCTTATCGCAAAATTTTGTTGCTGGACTATCTGTAATGGTGCAGACATCCAATGTTGCTAGTATGTGTTCCCATTCTAGAGGTTCCAAGGCATCTTCAGGAAAAGGTTCCGGAATATACTCCTTGCCCTCAATCTCTCTTTCTAAGACGCATTCCTCTCTTTTTAAGCTCCCACAATGTGAAGCTCCGCACATCCATAGCTCTTTTTGTTGCCCTAATCATGCTGGGAGTTTCGATCCTGCGACTGTAGCTGAATCAAACTCTTCCACTGGTGTCTGGTTCACATCCTTGTAACTATGGTCTTTCAGGTGTATTTTGGTTGTTGTTTTGCCATGTTTGAGGTATTTGTGGTCGTAACCCCAATCCTGGACCATCTTCAATTGTCGCATGAATGGTCTTCCCAAGATGATCTCGTAATTGTTCTTTTTGTCGAAATCGACAATTGCAAATGTATGCTCATAATCGATTCCGCATGAAGTGACAATCACCTTTTCTAAGAGTCCTAGAGGCTTCTCCATGAACCCATATGCCAATTGCAATTTCATTCTGGTAGCTCTTAAAGCTGGTTTTCCCCATTTTTTCCAGATTTATTTGGTGGTGATGACAAACCCTACTCCACTGTCAAGAATGGCTTTGAAAACTACTCCTTGGAATTCTATTGGTAGCGTGGTGTTTCCATCTTCTCCCTCACAATACTCTCCAACTTTGCTTAAGGGTACTGGCCTAGTGTTTAGTTGAGGCCTGTCCAATTCTCTCATCCCTTCCTGACGCTTCAAGGTGGTGTCTTTCACTCCAAATTTTCTACGCATTTGCCTACTGTGGTCCACATGTTTGGTCGTAACCTTAGGAGTTCAGTTAATGTGATTATGCATGCCACCGGGGTGGACAATAAATCAATCAACCCGTGTGAATCCATCACTTTGTTAGAATAAAGTCTTTGAGATGGGATTGCTCTCACCTTAGACTTGGATTCATACTCTCCTAGGTAAGAGGGTAGAGTTTTCAGCGAGTCTGGTTGGTTGTGCTTAGAACTAATTGATCCCTGATCTCCCCCTTGTGAATGTATATCAAAGTTCACTTGTGACCTTGCCTCAAATTCTTCAATAGGAGGTAAGATCTCGTTTTTCTCTTTTCTCGTGCTGTTCATGTGGAAACTCACCCTGTTAGCTTCGTTGGCCTCACGGATTTACTTCCACGGATCATCTAGACCATTATAGTCCTTACCCATTTCTTTCAATGTTTTAGGTTGGAACCCGTCACTTGCCTCATCTGTTGTATTTGGCACTATGATAGGCTCTCCCCTAGACTCATAGGCATTCGTGAGTCTTTACTTTGTTTTTACTTACTCCTCCAAAGTTGGTTGGATAGGGGTTGGAGCTGGGACTTCATGCCAATTTGCAGGTTTACCAAGTGGGTTTTCCATCAAAGATTGAGTTGTTTCAATCATCTTTCTACACATTTCCAACCTTTGTTTTTCTATTTCAGCATATGGATAATTCATCCATCTTTGCTCTTGGGTTTGGTTCTTTTTGTGTCTGGCTTCGTAAGCTTTTAGAAGTGCATCCAACTGCTCATTTACCTTGTCTGCCAGTACTGATCCTCCTGATCCTGCACTTTTGGGCTCTGCTATTTCCTTAGGTGCTATGGTTGCCGTAGTGTGTGAGCTTTGGCTAGCTAGATCCTCTAACTGCTCTAATCTATCCTTTGTATATTTTAACTCCTTGGATAGAGCCATTTGATCTCGTTCTTTCCTGGTTTTCATACGCGCCTTTCTAGCTTTCCAAGTGCTTCTTTGATTTTTCGTTTCTGAACTTGGGGCATTGGTTTTTGGCTCTTCAATTATGGATTCGTTCATCATTCTTTGAGCTTGGGCTCGTGTCACTGCCTGAATAGGTATGATTGTTTCATTTTTTGACCCTCCACTGGAAGGCACTATTTCCAGCATGTTCAAGGTAGTTTTTTCTCCTTTGCTCAGGTTCTTAGGGCAATCAGGAATCAAATGAGTAACTCCACACTCGGTGCAATATGCGTTGACTCTAATGATTTCTTCATGAGGACAGTCTCTTAGCCAATGGTCTCCACCACACTTGTAGCAGGGTCCCTTGGGTTTTGAGGTGCTCCTTGAGCTCCTCTTTGTTGGTATGCATGTCTCTGTCCGCCCATGCCTCCGTTGGCTATGAACAACAATGTTCGTTCATCTAAGATATATCTTCCTTCTCCTGCTGCCTGTGCAGCTGTTGGTGGTCCTGTATTTCCTATCATGCTCCATGGTTTTGGTGTCGAGGGTTCTTCCGGTGGATAATAGACAGGATTTTCCGCATATACACTGGGATCTTCATAATATGCATGCATAGGCACCAAAGCCTTCTCTTTTGATTCGGTTACGGTTGGCGTGTATCTTATACCGACTGGTCATAATCCTGGTAGGGGTGGTTGTTGCCTTAACGATGGTTGTGGTCTTTCTACACCTACAGGTCCTGGTAGGTTGCCTGCTTGATACCTAGGCATCGGTGGAACTTGAGGAGAAGCTACCTGAGCTTGGGGAGCGTAAGGTCTCTCTCTCACATATCCCTTGTTATAATAACATTCCTCCGTCCCATGGTTTGTCCATTTTTGTCCAATAGCACACCACTTAAGCTGTTTAGCCTGGGGTTTGGCGTACAAGTTAATCTTTTTTTGCACTTCTTCTACAAGCTGCTCCTGTTTACAGCTACTTCTCCTTTTGGTGATGTCTTAGAAGATTTGCCTCCGCTTTGTTGTGAAGATGAATCGTCATCAAGATCCTTTAACTCACCCTCTTTGTAGACCGCACAATTGTCCCACAAGGTAAAGAGCCTCCTTGGTCAACTCATTCGACGTCGTGCTCCTCTTCATATGTAAGTCCTTCCAGTGATCTGCATTCCTTAGTCCTTGGATGAATATAAGCATAAGTCTGGACTGAGTTGGCAGTTCTTCCACCGGGCAGAACTTAACATACCTTTTTAGTCTTAGAGCTGTCTTTCGCACAGATTCCCCGTCTTTCTGTTTGAATTTATGGATTTGTGAGACAGTATTATGAGCTACCCCCCTTTGTGAGAATTCCTCGATAAACTCGTCAAACACTTCCTCCATAGACTCAAAGTCTCTACGCTCTACAGAGTCAAACCAAGTAGCAGCGTCATCCTCGAGGGTTAGTCCAAACCCTGCAAATTGGGTAGGAAAGTCTAACACCTCTTCCGCTCTAATTACACGCACAAAGGGTGCTCCATGATCTCTTGGATCCCTGTTTCCTGTATATTTCTTGTTTATCTATTTTTGCACTTGAGAAGGTCTAATTCTACGATGGTCTACAAACCTCATCATTAGATCTCCACGTCCTAGTCGATATACCTCCTCTGGTCTTCTGTAGTTGGATGGTTCCTCTCCCAGTGGTTCTCCTAAGCCATAATTTCTAACAGTTCTTGCAAGAGATGGTTCATCTCTTCAAACTCGTTCTATGGATGGTCTTCCAGGCTCTGTTGACCCTTGAGTTTTTGGTTTACTCTCTCCTTGATACCTTGAATAGAGTGGTGGTTCTTGTAAATCCCTTAGCCCTCGTGATTCTTGATAACCATCTCGGTTTCGGTCTCGCTTCAATGTTCCACTCTATCAAAGCCATGCCTGCAATGATGGCTGAGTTGCTGGTTGGTTCTGATTGTTGAATGTCTGCGGTCAGGTAGAATGTGAGGTAGTGTCATACTCTTTTGAAAAGGGATTTGTAGACTTGCAAGGGGTGTAGGTGGCTCTTGGCACTTCGTCAGGGGCATATGTTGATGCTCCTGGAACTGTTTCCTTTTCTATCTCCTCTGAAAGAATACGTTGGTATTCTCGCCCATACCTATCAACAAAAACTATATCCTTCCCCATAGCAGTTTCATAAGAGAATAAGTAAAGAACCTTGTCTTTGCTTAACTCGTTTGGGTATGGTTCTTTGCAGCGAAAGTAAGAGACTATTCCCTCTCTCTCGTGCTTGTAGATTCCCATGTTCTCATTATAAGTTGAAACCCTGGTTGTTTTCTTATCATACATAAAAATTGCTCCAGGTCGATCAATGTTTGGTGGCGGTTCTTGAGTTTCTGAAACCATTTTCCCCTTCGCCACGTTATCTCCATATCTGTTGTAATCTTCAGGGTTACTAACTATCAGATAGTGGTTCCCCTTTTCGTCTCGGAATCTATCTCCATCATCATAGACTTGAATTATTTCCAATCTCTGAGCCCGTCTTTCTTCAATACAAATACACTTGCATCCTCAATAGTCAGAATAGACTAGGGCTCCCCTCGAGTTTGTTCCTTCTAAGAAGATCACAGTGAACTTGGAATCATTCAAAGGATTTAGGGAGGTGCTTCCTCCTGGCATTGGTCCGTCATAGGTAAAACCTCCTGGCTGTTGACTACCCATCATAAAGAAATATTTGTCTGACGAAGTGTCAGTATCACTACCTTCCTCAATAATCGGTGCTAGTGGATCTAGCCTTGCCTGAGTTACACTCTCCTCAGTGGACACTAAGCTACCTTGGTCACCTGCCACCTTCTGGTCTCTAAAAATGTATCTTCCTGATCTTAAAATCATCAAACTTATCAATGCAATTTATCATAAATCCAACCACTCACTGGCAAAGGATCAGTCTCCACACAACTTCTTGCTTTACTACTGAATATACCTGTACAAAAGCGTTTAATTTCGGCAATCGAATCAAAGCATTTAACTGCTAGAGGTGATTTTAGTAATGATTGGTATAACTAGAGAGTTAATCTCAACCACTACTATATTTTATACAGTGTTGATGTTTTGGATTAGGTCTGCTAATTTGGAACTGTACTTCCCTCGGATGTTGGTCAATTTACGTAAAAAAGTCTGAATTCAGTCTTTGCTCCGTCAAATGGCCAAACAAGGTCCAAATTCACTTCTCAAAGAAGTTCTGGAACCCTTAAGCTAAATGGAATCTCACTATCTAAGCCCAGTCAAATTTTCTCTTCATTAAGTCCCAGTAGACATCCTACACGTAGGATGTCTCCTGCTTTGTTTTGTCTGGATTTTTTCACTATGGATTCCCCTTGATGTGCTAAGTCTACAACTGTTTATACTTTTTGATTTGGACACCTATAAGCTAGTCAATGGATCAGAAATCTGTTCTGACAGCCTACTGCTGGTCAGTATCTGGCTTCAATTTCTTGCTTTAGACATCCTACGCGTAGGATGTGTTTTTCATCAGATTGGCTTTAAATTCAAAGCACAGGCTCCCCTTGAGGTGCTGATCACTTTGGTATGCTCAAAATTAGGTTTGGAGTGCAAAATCACACAGAAGACATCCTACGTGTAGGATGTCTTTTTGGCCTGTTTGGCCCCAGACTTGACCCACAGCTTCCCCTTGATGACAACAACCCAGTGGTATGCTTAGATTTTTGTTTGGATTTCAAAAGTCCCCAATTTTAGTTGTTCTTGCCTTTTTCAGTCAAAAGTGCTAAAGTCTGCTTAGAACCCTATTTTCTCACCCAAATGAGATGAAACCTCTCTCAGTCACTCAATATATCATGAAGATCATGCTCATGCAGCCATCCTATGGTTTTGGTCTTAAAATAATGCTTTGGCACAATTTGGGTAGGATGTCTGGCAATTTCAGTCTATCTGGTCTTATCTTGTCAAGATATGGTCAAATTGCCACTTTCCAGGTGAAAATAGGGTAAACCCCACCTTCTGGACACACTGGTCAACTCAAAATTCCAAAATTCCCACCAGATTAGCCTGTAGACATCCTACGCGTAGGATGTCTCCTGGCTTAAAATTAATTTTTTTCCTGATAGAAATGCTCTTGATGCTCTGCAGCTCTATCAGAAACACTCACAGTAACTTTTGGACTTCACTTCACCTTTCAAACAAACTTTTGGATCTTTTTGCGTCTTTTACAACCTTGTGATGAATCTACCAAGCAAGTGTACATGCAGGAAGTGCTCTAGATCTTGAATCATGATGTCCTACTTACTCTACTCCTACTCGTCATATGAAATGGTGATAATGGTGTTTTGGTTGCTTCCTGACCTCTCCGGACTCTCAAGCTCTCCTCTCACTACTTTTACCACTCCAACTCCTACTCTTCTAATACCTAAAATTATCTCAGTCTACCTAAATCTACCTAAGTCGAAGGATCTAAACCACACACACGCTTCCTAGACTCCCTCTAAGACCTAGAGAGTCCTCCACCCTCTGATCCTATCTAAATGTAAAACGAGACTCTTGGCAAGCCAAAGAATCCCTATCCTCAAGGACTAGTCTCGGTCAGCTACCTAAGGTTTTCTTCCCCGGCAATGACGCCAATGTTGGACGGATATGCCGCGACGGACGTTAGCACAGTGAGAGCTCACCTAACAAGATTTGTCAGCTAAGGACGAAGGTCAACCCGCAGGCAGTTTGTTGCTCAACATATTGCTGATTGTGATGCTATTTTATCCACGCTTGAAGAAGTTAACATTTTCAGGAAAAACATCAACTTTTGGTGCTAAAGAGGTTTTAATTGTGCGGCATATGTGCAGTCCAGATGGTAGAAGGCCAAATAAGCTAAAGTTGAAGCTATCCAAAAGATGAAGGATGATGGGTGTAATGCTATGGGGGATGCCAATGAGGAGCCATGGTGGCTGTGGAGGAGCGTGCAAAGAGAGTAGGGAATGAGAGAGAGAGAGAGAGAGAGAGAGAGAGAGAGAGAGAGAGAGAATGAGAGAGACTCGGTACAATATTGCAAAAAACACATTATTGTTACTCTATTGTATTGTCAAACTGTTTACATGATATTTATAGCAAACATGCCATGCAAAAGACTTAACCTTGAACATACCTTTCCTTGCATGCTTTATGAGGAGGTTCCCACAGGGTTTACACTTGGCACCACAATTGGGCTTGCATATTCAACAACCCCCCCTCAAGCCCAAACCACTGATTATGGACTTGATACAGACCATGGTAGAGTCCATTCACGTGAAGCCATGAGTAGAAGTCCCCCCCTTGAACATAGGTGTGTGTGCACTTCCCTCAAACAACTATCAGTGTGAGACAAACCAGAACTCGACCAAACAACAAAGGGTGGTCTTACCACTTTATTTGTGGTAGTGTCTATAACCCTGTACAATTTTGATTGCATGGCAATAATTGACAAATTAAAGGCTAACACAAAACTTTGTATGATTGTTCTAACAAGAGAAAAAAGATGAAAAATCTATGACACTAAACTAACGAAGATAGTAAGTTGTGAAACTAGTACCGCAATCTTGAAGTAGTTCTTCATGTATCAGTCTTTGACTTCCTCAAGAATTTGCAGCTTAACACCGATTGGATAACCACGTCGTTAATTCTTTACCATTTCTGGGACCGCATGTCTTTGCCTTACTTGAACCACATCTACTCTCATGTTTATTTGATAATCATAATCTATCTTTTCTTTAAAAAACTTTGTTGTGGCAGCATCTAGCTTGCAAGCCATAAGTCGATTCCAATGCTTTTTGATATGCAAGCTTGTTGTTTCACAGTACGATTGCTTCATCGCTTGCAAGTGGACACAAGGCGTTTGATATGCTGTGAAAAGCTGCCAATATCCTGCATTGAACAGTGCCAATATGCAAACCCTTTCGAAATCTTTAAGCTTCTACAAAGCCGCCAAACACGACTTGTCGATGGACGATGAATAATGGGGTGTGAATAAACTTAGTGAATTATCACACTGTGTGGGAACCCTTGCTTCAATAGGATATTTTCAATCAACACTTTGTTTTGTGTTTATGAAAATAACAATTTGTAGGCAGCTCTGAAGTCGTCTTTCTGAAGCACCACGTGCAGATTAAGCCCGATTGTCTCATGCACCGTGAGCAGAGGTATCTCTTAGCCAGTCTGAGGATGCATCTCCAAGCGGGATGTGTGCCTCTTGAAGCAGATGTCAGATCACAGTGGCTTGCCAGCGCCAAGACTTTTTATTGCTTATGCGGCCCACCTAGGCTCTGATACTAGTTGATGGGTGTAATGCTATGTGGGATGCCAGCAAGGAGCCATGGGGGCTATGCAGGAGCGTGCAGAGAGAGTAGGGAACGAGAGAGACAGAGTGAGAGAGACTCGGTACAGTATTGCAAAAAACATGCTATTGTTACTCTATTGTATTGCGAAAATGTTTACATGATGTTTATAGCAAACTTGTCATGCAAAAGACTTAACCTTGAACAGACCTTTCCTTGCATGCTTTATGAGGAGTTTCTCGCAGGGTTGACACTTGACACCACAATTGGGCTTTGCATACCCAACAAAAGAAACATGCTCTTCAGTTATTGAAGGTCGTCGATTTCTAGGTGCATGTGTATTCTACCTTATTTGGTTTCCACATTTGCTCATGTTGTTGAGGTGCTTTATCAATTTCTCAGGAAAGGAAAGAGGTTTTCATGCCACCTATCTACTGGCTATGCACTACAAGCGGGTGGTCGACCTGATTACAATGCCAGTAGGTATTTGGAAAATGAAATACATTTTTTTTGCCAGAGAAGATCTTACTAATCAAGTTGAAGATAGAGCTTTGCGTACCAAAGCTACTAGTTCACTATGCAAGTTCTTGCTTGAAGATATGATTTCTAGGTAAGGATGTGTTGGAAAAATTATTGCTGATGCAGATGAAACTCGTGATTTCTTTGCTTGTTTGGGCATTAAATTGGCTCTCACTACAACATACAATCCAAAGGGTAATGGAAAAAGTGAAAGAGGGAATCTGCCTATTGTTAAAGCTTTAGCAAAGGCATGAAGGACATATTGGTGATTGGCCTAAACTCTTACCATTTGCTTTGTGGATTGATCGTACTACACGCAATTCTGTTACAGGTTTTATGCCATTTGAGTTGATGTATGGGAAAAAACTCATTATGCATACAGAGGAGGTGGTTATTTCATGGACTATAATGCCATGGAAAGAGGGTATGTCTACAAAAGGTTTGCTTGCTCTACATATTTTCCAACTTGAGAGGCATCAAAAAGATATAGAGCAAGCTAAAGTGAAGCTTAAGAAGGCAAGGTTGAAGCTTACGACCTCATGCTATTAAAGATGGGGATTGGGTACTTGTTTATGATAGTACAAGAATCAATATACTACTATACAAAAGATGATTTAACGATGGTTTGGACAATATGTGGTACTTCATGCTTATGATAATGAAACATATAAGTTACGTGATCTTGATGGCAATGTGCTCAAGGTGACTATTGTAGGAAAGAATGTTAAGTTTTTCGAGAAGAGAGAAGGCAAGATTGTTCTTGAAGATCTCAATTTAGATCAACCTCCAGAAGACAATGATATGAATGCATCGGGACGATTTGTCTGATGATGCACAGTTGGCATAGACCAAAGGTTGTGCACGTTCAAAGGGGATGGATGTTGCAAAACTCTGCTTCCATGAAGGGAAAAAGATCAAAAGGATGCACATCGTGCTTGATTGAAATCTACATGATTGTTGATCAATGATCAGGGCTTGATAACAAGCTAGCTCAATGTTAAATGTATGCCAGGTGCATCTTTAAAGGGCCAGAATTTTTCTTGATCAATCTTGAAAGAGAGTATTCTTAAAGTGACAAAAAATGGGAGTTTATAGACTAGAATTTTAGTACTCGAGGTGCTCTATAGGTCTGTCTTTATGACTCATTAATTGGAGCTACGAAGAAAAAGTTATGACAATTTGAAGTTTGAGCATTTTGTAGATCTATACCAAATTGGGTAGATGTAGATAAAGGATCAGGGATGCAGTAAGTACATGGAACTGAAGTTCTCATCTTGTGGAGCACGTTGGTCTTTTCAGATTGGCAATCAGAGTTCTGTAGATACTGCCAATTTAAGTTTCATCAGGGGTCAGTTCTGTACCAAATTGGTCATCTAAAGGTTTTGCAACCTCACAAAGGATTGTATGCAAAGTATGTGGTATTTGAAGGCCATAAGAATTTACAACTCGTAAATTGGAGCCTAGGTCGATGAAATATTGCAGTTCAAACTCGGCGGCAATTACATGCGGATGACGACGGGTGATTTTTCCTAGTCTTTGTCACCTTAGTTGGAGGGCTTGACAATGTCCAAGAGTGATGGAGTTGACCCAGTCTAAGGCTAGGTAGTAGGGCTTTCAATAGGATTTGGTGTCTTGGGAAGAGAGCCCTAGGAACTCTATGGAAAGAGATCAAAGCCGGAGAAAATAGAAGCACTTTTTGGGATTTTAGGAGATTATGGGGGACTTTGGGGATCAAATCGAGCACAGACTGCCATGTGGTGATAGACTAAACCCACATGGGATGCTTGGGGGAAAAGGTGCATGCTATAAGAGCTAGAGTGTGTGCTTCACATGGCCAATGGAATAAGGAGAGGGAGCTCCCTATCTTGTTGAATATGGTGTTGGCTCGTGGCAACCCTTTGGGCACTGCGTGTGGCCGCGCTTTGGCGTTTTGGTGGCGCCTTTGTTGCAGTGGGCAGTTATGGTCAGCAATTGTCGGGTGTTTGTATGATGACCTAGTAGTTGCTGGGGAGCTATCCCATGGTCCTATGGACGCCCATCTCTTTTTAGGATAAAGGGAGGGGGTTTCCAATCAGTAGCACCAACGCTACTTCTTGCCTAGAAAAGGGGGGGTTTCCTATGATCACGTGATGCTCAAGCAAGCCGAATATAGATAGCGATGTGTTTCATGGAAAAAACAATCCAAAAATAGAAAGAGGGACTTGCATGCGAGGAGAAAAAAACACACGCCCATAAGGGAAAATGTTTTGGGGAAGTAAGGGTAGTTTGAGTTTGTTTTTGGAGGCACAACATAGAGAGAGCTTTTGAGAGCTCATGAAGCCGGTTTTGGGGCTCTTATTTGCGACAAAAGGAGAGGAGATTCATCATCAACATTGGGCATTTAATTCCATTAACGGATGCTCAAAAACAATGATTACTACTCTAATTGGATTTAAACCCTTTGTAAAGGAGCATAAACTCCTAAATCAAACATGAATCCAATTCTTGATGTCGTTAATGACACCGCTTGGGCAAACAAGTGTCGGTTCTCGTACGTGGCTCCAATTTCAATTGTTTTCGTGATTCTTTTTCATTGCAAAGAGGTTCTAGTCTATGGTGCAGTGTTGTGCATCTTCTCTCTCACCTTTTTCTTGGATCCAGAGGCTGTGTGCCTTCTCAGCTCTTTCAAACGCAATATCCCCTAACACCGTCTATTTTAGAGATCTGATAGGTGTTGACCTATGTGGAACCCTAGACATTGACGTCACTGTCTAGAACAAATACATAGACTAGAGTGAATATAACCAAGTTTGATAGAGCTTCCTCAAGTAAACTCTTAGTCAAATAGGTTAGAAAAGCAGACTAGGGTTTCCGTGGTCTATGTTTTGTGCATGATTGTGATGAGTTTCTTGCTACTAAAGTGCTAGACAAGTTAGGATTAGAGTTTCAAATAGGGTTGGATCTTAGTGTAAGGCTTCATCATCGACAAGTAGAGTGGTAAACCTTGCACTAGGCAAGAAAAACGTAAGAAAATGGAAAAGATTTTAGAGTTGAGTTAGGGAGTGTAGGTCAAGAATTTTGAATCTATTTTTGGTTGATTTCTTTTGTTTTAGGAGTAGGGCAAATAAACAAGTTTGACAAGTACTCTTAGCATCTCATTGGATCGGCATACCACCAAAGGGATAAGGTAAGGGAAGCTTGAGGAATGATAGTGCATCCAAGGAAGTGAATGATTCTAGGCATGGTTTGCATGATTGCTCAACCATCACCAAAACTCTCCAAAAACTCTTAACCAGAATCTATGAGAGAAAATCACGATTTTCTCCTGCACGTGAGGCTAGAGGGAAATATTGTGTATGAGAATTCATCAATGTCTTTGACTAGTGTGTTTAAGCAATTGTGTGAAGTTTGGTACAAATTGAACATCAAAAAGTGAGTTTGGGGCCAAGACCTGACCATTTAGGTCAAAAACATTGTTGGGATAGAGCTTGAAATCACTTCACTTGCCCAATTGATGTGTAAATTGGCACAAGTACTCTTGAAGAAGGGGAGAACACTTGGGAATTGACTAAAACTTGAAAAAGTGGCCAAAAGCAGGAGACAAGGAGAAAATCATGATTTTATCCTCAACTTCTGCTAGAAAGGGGTTTTTGGATAACTTTGATACCAACGGTTTTTTCTCAAGGTGTGAATTACACTCATAAGGTTAAAATTGAAAATTGGTGTTTTTCCACTTGGGAAGGAAGAAAATCACAATTTTCTCCCTTGAATCTAATCACACTAGATTTGAAGAGCCCATACTTACACCAGAGGAAGTCTCCAGCGTAAGGAGCACACTCACATAGCCAAATTTGGAATTACTCTCTTGTGCATGAGATTAAGCCAAAACCCACTCAAAAACCAGGCCAAAAGGAGGTCAGAGAACTCTTGAGACCATCAGAGGGGTCAAAACTTTAAAATTCTTGCAAGGATGAGTTGTTTTGACTGGGTAAAAATTCTTTGAGACAATTGGAAGAAAACAAAACTCAAAAGACCATAGGCATGAGAAAATCACAATCCTCTCCCACAAAGTGTTAGGATCAAGATTTTTCAACCAAATTTGGTTCCACCTTCTGGAGCAAGACATGTAGAGCATTACTAGGTCTGAAGATCATTGAAGTTGTTCAAGAAGTCATGCAATTGATAATCTTGTGTGTACACTGGCTGCCATTTTGTATGAACTCCATCTGTGTTCAAGTATTTACCAAGTCTTGTACATGAAGGGAGATTGATGAAAAAGAGGAGTTGGAGTATGGAAGAGACTGCAAAGGATTTAAACACTCTCAGGTAATAAGTCAAGTTTGAAATCAATAGTTTTTTCATGTTCTTGAGATCATGATCTTGCTATCGGGCAGGTGTTAGATTACCTAGAAGCATGGATTATAAAAAAATCAACACAAACCGCAAAGATTGTATCCTATTTTTTATGGAGTACGAGTAGTTGCAAGAATTTCCAAGTGTAGAGAGAAGCGGTACAAAGAGGATGCATTAGGAAGAATGTTGCCTATAAAAGCCCTTTGACACTTTCCCATTGTTCCTAGAATAAAAAATATATTTAGGAGCAAGTCAACTGAAAAGTCAATGCCATGGAATACTAGCAATAGGTCCACATATGACATTTTATGAGTTCAAGCTGGCTCAACTACATGGAAACATCTTGAAGAGAAGCTGCATGCCTTCAAGGAGGAGCCTTGAAGTATATGGCTAGGCGTGGAAATGGATGGGGATAATCAATTTGGGCTTCAAAGTTTGTCTCAAAGTATGTCGCTTGTGTACCTGGTGAACTACAACCTTCCACCATGGTTGTCTATCAAGAGGGGACACTTGATTTTGTCTCTATTTGTTCTTGGGAAGTACAAAATAGAAAACATGGATATGTATTTGTCTCCACTTCTAGAGGAGATACATACATTGTGAAATGGGATTCAGGTGAGCAATATGTCACAACCAATCAGTAGAAGGGACTTTCAATTGCAAGGGATTATCATGTGGACCATGCACAATTGGCCATGCTATAGAGAATGCTCACATACACACCATGGTGCCAAAATTTAAATTTCTTAGTGCACATGTTTACCGTTTGAAAAACTAATCCATAGTCCTTTGGTGTTTTTGTCGCGATAAGGTCTATCCATCTTTGGCGACAATGCGTTGGCAGTATGTGGTGCAAGCCATGATACATGTAGGTAAAGTGCACTTTGAAAAAACACTTATGAAGGGAATCACAAGTATCTACCAAATAAGCACGAGATTCAAAGAGAGAGAATATGTTGTTGTAGTCAATCACCCTTCCTACAAGTGTTTTGATAATACAATTGTATCTTGTAGTTCATGGCGTTGATGCACGGATGTTCATTTTAGAGCGCTTTATGAAAACTCTAACAAGGTTCATTGAAAAATTTGCGGTGGGAGGTACTATTCACAGGAGGTGGATGATCTTTTTAGAGCGCTTTATGAAGGCTCTAACACGGTTTAGGTGACAAAGATCTAGTCTAGAAGGAAGCAAGGCCAAGGGATGTCTTGTGCCAGAGTCTATGGTCTTTAGTACCAAGTTCTTGCTCTCTTTAGACCCTGAGATGCCTTGCCTATGGACTAAAGTAGAGGATTTATGACCACTAGGGTTTTTCCTCAAGGGAAAGGAGTTGCAAGAAATATGGGGGAGGCACTAAGAAGAAGATAATGAAGTTCTATCTCTTGAATGATGAGCCAATGAGGAAGTGGTTAAAAAGTGTAAGACAAAAAAGTGCAAATATTCCTAAAAACATTACACAACACTTCACTAAAAAAACAATTACATCCCTGAAAGCTTACAATTGAAGACTCAAGGCTTTCAATTACAATCCCTAAAATTTTTCCATCAAAATTTTTTAATGGTTTGTTGACAAAGATGACCCAACTTCTTCAAAGTGAGACCGTAAACAAGAATTTTCATATCCTCAGAGTTTAATTTATTCATACATAGTTTGCTATTTTTTGTTTTCTTGTTCTTAGTCACCTTGATCACCTCAAGTAGTACTTACTTGTATTTACATCTTCTCAAACTTCTTTGTACCAATGAACATCAATTGAATACAAATTTTCAATATGCTTGTATCGTAGAATACACGAGTATGAATAGTTTTGTTCATTTGTTGTGTATAAGTATTTTAGGATTCAAGTTTTTTTCAATTTTAGAAGACAAGAGTACTTCAATCTTGTATTCTGGAATACAAGTTTTAGCACTTCTCTATTTTAGAACACAAGATTGTAACAATTTTGTATTTTAAAATACAAATTTACAATACAAGTGTATTCTAGAATACAAGTTTGTAGCACAAGTGTATTCTGGAATACAGATTGTAGAATTGGTGTATTCTAGAATACAACTTTGTTGCAATCTTTTATTCCAAAACACAATGAGAAGGGTTTTCTCTCTTCAGAGGTCCTATCAAGGTATGTCTTTTCCATCTTCATCTTCATCTCCTTGTTCTATGTGTGAGTTTGCTTTATCTTCATGTGTGTACTTTGCATGGTTGTGTGCAAATTGTTTTTGCGTTTTCATGCGCGCGCATGAAGTATAAAGGCAATTTTTGGGTCTTGAACTTGGATAAACATATTCAACATTCTGAGAAATTCTCCAGCAGGTGTCCTAAGGTTTTACCCTCTGCCTAAGGCAACAACTCTAATAGAAGCAATCCTTACAGCAAGACCTGCAACATCCTCAATATTGCCTACATCCTTAGAACTAGGACGTAATCAATGCCCTGCACAATATTCTAGACGCCCTTTGCCACAAGAACATGTTGCATTATACAAGTCCACATAGGGTAATTGTCCCCATCCAACCTACCCTCAACAGAAAACATCTTGAACACATCTGTGTTGTTGTCAGCCATGGAAAATATTTGCACGTGATGTGAAAACTACCAATAGTGGAAACAAAGGCAGAAATGAGCCCGAATCAGAAATCTGAGCAGACAGAGCTCTATGAGCACACCCAAAAATTTTATCAACATACAAACACTCGCCAAAGCTCACCGAAATCAGAGAAAGTGAGCAGGTGTGTGCTGGAGCTACTGGCGACTAAGCCCAGGAGGATGCAACCTGCTCTGATACCAATTGTTGGAAATAGAGTTGTAGAGAAACGGACACAGCTTGGAGAAGATGAAGGAATCTCAAGGCACACAACTGGGAGTGTATTACTTAGTGTGCAATGGAAAGATAGATAGCCCTAGAGCAATGGGCGTATATACAATGAACGGGGGAAAAAACCTCCTAAGGAGGGAAAAAATGCCCCGGCGGTCCTAGTGTGTTAACGCGGATCACTACCGCATGTATATAGTAGCATGGCATACATTTAGCATTAGGCTGCTAGCTTGTTATCAAGCCCTAATCTTTTTTCAATAAACACATAGCCTTCAAAGAAGCTTAATTTATATCTATTTTCTAATTTTCCCTTCATGGAAGCAGAGATGCATGACATCCACCCCCTTTGAACCTACACAGCCTTCAATATTTTCTAACTGCACTTAATTCACCATCATCAAAAGCATCATTAGACACATTGTATGATGCATACATAACATTGTCTTTTGGAGGTTGATCTGGACAAGGAAATTCAAGAAAATCTCTCCGTCTTGCTTCTTGATCAACTTAATCCTTTTTCTTGCAATAGGCACCTTGAGCACAATGCTATCAAGTTTACATAATTTATATGTTACATTATCATAGACATGAAGCATCACATATGGTCCAAACCATCGTTTAACCATCTTTTGCATAACAATATAGAGATTCTCCAAGCTACTATCATAAACAAGTACCCAACCACCATCTTTGATATCATGAGGTTGTAGTCTATGATTTCCATCAAATGCTGCTTTATTCTTCAACCTTGTCTCCTGGAGCTTTACTTTAGCCTTCTCAATTTCTTCTTGATGCCTCTCAAGTTGGAGAATGTGTAAAGCAAGACAATATTCTGTAGTCATTCCTTTTAATGGGTTTTTGCCCATACATCAATTCAAATGGCATAAAACTTGTAACAGAGCTATGTGTAGTACGATCAGCCCACAAAGAAAATGGTAAGAGTTTAGGCCAATCACCAATATTCCCTTGGCATGCCTTTGCTAAAGCTTTAACAATAGGCAGATGTCCTCTTTCACTTTTTCCATTACTCTCTAGATTGTATGCCATAGTGAGAGCTAGTTTAATACCAAACAAGCAAAAATTCACAAGCTTCATCTGCATCCATCTCTCCTTTATAAACAGTGATTTTGCCAACACATCCATATCTGAAAATAACATCTTCAATCAAGAACTTGCATATTGAATTGGTAGCCTTGGTATGCAAAGATCTGCCTTCAACTCGGTTAGTAAGATCTTTTCTAGCAAGAATAATGTACCTCATTTTCCAAACACCTACTCGCATTATAGTCAAGTCCTCCACCCATTTGTAGTGCATAACCAGTGGATAGGCTAGATGAAATCCATCTCGATGTCGCATATTAGAATACTATTGGCATACTAGGTAGGTCCCACAAATTGAGCAACAAATTTATAGATACCTTTCCACCTGTATTGGTCCTTGATCTTGACAAAGGTTGCCCATACACACTTATGTCTAGCCCATAAGGTCTCGTGAAACTCTTTTATCACCTATTGTTGAGCTATATTTTCACAAACAACCAGTTGTGCTACCCCTCTTGGATGCTTTGGCTGCTTCCATAGATTCTCGTCCCTTAGAAAATAGTCGTAGGCCCTTTTTTGATCCTCTTACAATCTTTGTCACTCCGTCTTTCTTGCCTGGTTAGATCGCTAAGGTAGCGGACAATCAAAAATCACTCTCCCTTATAGATCTCTTCATAAAATAATTCAAAAATATGAGAAATAGCACCATAATTTTCATGCAAATAAGAAGAAGTGTAGAACTTCAAGCCAACATCATCATTTGTGGTAAGCATCTCTTCTTTGTCTTCAAACCTGGCCCTTGATAACATATCTGCAACAGCATCATTTGTGGTAAGCATCTCTTCAAACCTGGCCCCTTATAATATATCTGCAACATGATTATCTCTAGAGGTGAAATATGAAAAAAATCAAGGTTAAGAGACTTAATATAGGCTATCCACCAGAGCATGGCAATGTTTGGAGTAGAGTAATTTGTAATCATCCCTATCTGTGGAAAACATGAAGACACACGAGAGCCGTAATACACAACCCCTATTGGAGATGCAAGATAGAGATTCAAAAGAAACTACGTTGTACAATAGGGATGCTTTGTCTACGTCATTAGAAGAAAGTGTAGAGGAAGGCTTGATGCAATTGTGTCCTGATCTATTTGGGATAAGTGTTGAAAAGGAAGCATCCATGCATGACATGGAGAGGTCAATGAGGAGAAGGATAATACAAAAGCAATTGTAGATCCTACCCAAGTGAACACAAGGAGCATGCCAGGAGAGGACTTGACAGAGAAAGAAAAGAAGGATAATGAAGGCATGTTTACAGAGTTTCCAAAGCTATTTGCCACTGATTATACAGAGTTACAAGGAGCTAAAGGGGATGAGCATAGAATCAATCTAAAAGAAGGTGCCAATACAAAGGTTCAAAAGCTTAGAAGGTTGGGGGTCATTCATGAGAGGGCACTTTGGGAAGATGATTTTACAAAGAAAATTTCATCTTTCGAGTGGAGGAGTCTGCATGGTCTCTCCAATAGTTATTGTGCCAAAGAAGAACACAAGATTTAGGTATGTGTTGATTTTAAACCTTTGAATGCTACCACAAAAAGGAATCATTATCCACTACCCTATCTAGATGAAATCCTCAATTAGGTTGCACGTCATGAATGCTACTCAATCGTGGATTGATTATTTGGCTACTTTCAGATCTTGATAGCTATTGACGATTGACTGAAGATGACCTTCATTACTCCTTGGGATGTTTTGCCTACAAAAGAATGCCTTTTGTGATGGTTCATGCATATGATACCTTCCAAGGGTTAATGAATCGAGTGTTTGGTCCCTACTTGTGTAAGTTCATTCGTGTTTTCATGGATGACATTGGATGTTATAGCTCTAGGGTCACACATTTGGAGAAGCTGAGGTTGAGTTTTTAAAGGCTTCAACAAGGGATGGGAAACTTAACCCAAAGAAGTGTAGGTTTGCTCATGCAAGATTCCATTTTCTAGGACATGTGGTTTCTCAAAATGGAATAGAGACCGACCCAGAGAAAGTTAAGGATTTATTGCTTATGGATTCACCCAGTAACACAAACGATTTTCCATCATTTGTGCATAATCTTAGGTACAAGTGTCACATTTTTTTGGATTCTATGTCAGTATGTGTATCCTCTCCAAAAATTGAGTCAAAGAGTTCAAGGGTATGAGTGGAATGAAGATACACAACAGGATTTTGATGGTATCAAGAAAGTATTGTGTGCTCTACCAACAGCGATTCCTCCTGACTTGCAACTGATTTTCTATGTATCTATTAGTGTGAGGTGAATATCTTTTGGGTTGGTGCTCTTACAAAATCAAGGAAGGAACTTCAAGCCAGTCTATTTTGAGAGCAAGATGAAGAATGTAAGTGAGTTCGCCTACACAAAAATGGAACAATGGGTCTTTGCCTTGGTTCTTGCTTGTCGTTGGTTCAAAACATATTTGTTACCCCAAAAGTTCTATGTGCCCACCACAACAAAAATTTTACCGGATGTAGTACAACATTTGAAGCCTATCAAGTGCATCTTAAAGTGGACTATGGAGCTTCAAGAGTATGAGTTTGAGTTTAAAGTGGCTCATTCTATTGAAGCTCACTTGGCGGACATAGTGGTACACAAGGGAGGGGAGATTCCATCTTATCTAAGGGTTGACAAGGATGATCATGAAGAGGAAGTAGATATTACAGATGCATATACAATGATTCTTGATGGTGCATATAGGAAAGTTCTTCAAAAGTTAAGTGGTGGGTGCAGGAAATAACGGTGAGATTTCCAGTCAAGGGGCTAATCAAGAAACATGTTGTGATTAGCAATGCCTTGGTTGACATGTAATCTAAATGTGATTTATTTGAGAGAAGCTGCGGGCAATATGGTCGCCCAAAGACGGGTAGCCGCCCAACATGTAAAGGCCACCATAAGAAGGGCCATGTAAGGGCCTCCCACTATGTCACCTAGAACAAAGTGGCCACCCAATGGGGGCACAATTTACAAGTATGAATTAGGGAAACAAAAAAGAAAGCAAAGGATGGCATGTAGCGAGTAGGGGATGGTGTAGAGGATTCAACAGCTTGTGGTGAGTGATAGGAAGCTTGGATGAGCCATCTTGTGAAGCAAGAAATGATGAGAATCCCATGGCATCCCTGTTGGTATCAACCCCATTGCAAACCATGTGGGGTAATCATTAACCCGAAAGATGATGTGATTTTTTCTAGAGCTTATGATCTTGATGAAGCTACAAGTAACAATGAGGCCAAGTATCTCATGCTTTTCATTGGATTGAAGCAGTGTATTGAGTTTGGATTGAAGAGTGTCATTGCAGAAGGGGATGTGTTGCTAGTCATGAATCACTTGCTTGGTTTGTGGAATGTTAAGAAAGGCAATTTGGAGAAGTGGTTCTATGGAATCAAGAAGCTTTTGCACGAGTTTGAGAAGATACAATTTAAGCATTTTGCTCTCATGATCAGAATAAAGAAGCTGATGAGTTGGCTAGGGACAAGTTAGATGATTTGGTAGCTCATTTAAAGGTCAAGGAAGCCTTGTATGCAGGAAGTGTTACCATATACATGTGGTAGTGATGTGTGTGAACACACTTCGGACCATCGGGGCATTTTTTTCCTCTTTAGGAGTTTTTTTTCCCGGTGCATTGTATATACGCCCATCATTCTAGGGCTATCTATCTTTCCATTCCAAACTAAGTTATACACTCATTGTTGTGTGCCTTGAACTTCCTTTGTCTTCTCCAAGCTGTGTGTGTTTTCTTGCAACCCTAATTCCAACAAATGGTATCAGAGCAGGTTGCATCCTCCCGGGCTTAGTTGCTAGTAGCTCTAGCACACGCTTGCTCACTTTCTTTCATTTTTGTGAGCTTTGGTGAGAATTCAAGTGTTCACTCATTTCGGACTCCATTTCCACTACAAGCAGTATTGCACATGCTATTTCATCATTTTGTCCATAATTTCTCTCAGTGCCATTTTCTGCATAGCAGGTCCTTACGATCTTCTACAATTTTTTGCTATATAGCACCTGTTGTTCCCACTTTCCTTCTCCTCTTTTCGAGAAGTTTCCATATCACGTGCAACATTTACCATGGCTGACAACAACACAGATGTGTTCAAGATGTTTGCTACTGAGGACAGATTGGAAGGGGACAATTATCCTATGTGGCCTTATATGATGCAACATGGTCTTGTGTCAAAGGGTGTTTGGAACATTGTGCATGGCATTGATGTACGTCTTGGTTCTGAGGATACATGCCATGTTGAGGATGTTGCAGGTCTTGCTGCAAGGATTGCTGCTATTAGAGTTATTTTGCCTACGATAGAACGAGCTCATTGAGATGTAAAGGATGCGCAGGCTCATGCGTTGATTAAATTTTCTGTGAAGTGCACCATTACTCCTCACATTCGTTTAGCCAAATTTGCAAAACAAGCTTGGGATATTCTAGCTGGTCTTTATGCAAGCCACAATTAGGTAAAAATTTCATTACTACGTAAAGAGTTGGAGTCTAAGATTATGCATGATGAAGATGATATGGACACTTTCCTTGCTGGTGTCAAGGATATCAATGAGAAACTTATTTATGTAAAAGAAATTATTTCACACAGTTCCCTTGTGCAGACTATTTTTGATGCCTTGTGAAACTCATACCAGACTTTTGCTAGTACTTGGAGACTTATGACCCAAGGAAATCCTGAAGTTGTCAAGTTTGATGCATTTTGCACATTGATGTTGTAAAAGTCACTTTCCAAAAAAACAAAGACTAGACAACATGCAGTTGAACAAGATTTTATTACTGCTCAAGGAAAGGGTGGTAACAGCAATGTATCCACTTCTTATGGTTCTTCTGCAAGTGGAAAATCACATGTTTCTAATGCTTCTGTTGGCAACAATTTGTCTGGAAATTATGGGATAAGGGAAAAAAGAAGATGTGTTGCCATTATTGTGAAGCTAATGATCATGTTAGCAGCAAGCTAACTCAAATATCATTTTTTGGAGCTTTTATTGTAAAAACACTTATTATTTTGGTGAATCGAGAATGTTGTAACTCCTACTTTCTAGACAAACATTGTAATTGATGAGCTGGGGCTACAAGCTTTCAGATTGTATCAACCTGTCTTTAGTTAGAGCTCCTAGATTATTAGTTTTGACCACAAAAACCTTGGCTAAGGTATAAAACCCAATTTTTCTAAGTTTGTTTATAAGTTTGGGATAATAGAAACACAGCGTGAGCTGACGTCACTCACTTCTCTCCTTCTCGCACTTTCTACTCCCTTCCGGGTTGTCACATTGTAGTGTTGTCTGTTGCACTGCAACCACAATTAAGAGCTCTACGCATTGATGTAAGCATTTCATGGTAATCCATAGTTGTTGGCGTCGCTGACCCGCGGCCTAATTTCATTTTAAACTGTAGGAATTTAAGCTTCAAAATCATAAACTAAGTATAGGTGGGTATTGGAGAATCATTGCTAAGCATTTAAATGCATTCTGGGTCGAAAATGACTAGGTCAAAAACTCACTACTATTAATAATCGCGATCTTTTCACTTGACCTAAAGTGAGATTTGAGACCATAAGCATGTGTTCTTAGGTCCCATAAACATGTCCTAGAAGTTTTGTAATGTTTGGATGGTGTTTGATGTTGTAATGGATGTTATTTGTTTACCGATGAGCGATTAGCTTTTGGTAATTTCTGCCATTTGAGTGTAGCATGAGTTAGATACGAGTTGTTTGTTGTTTTCCAAAAGATTGACAACCTCTTGTAGCCTCTATGCACTAGTCGAGTCAGCTTCGTCCCATGGATTGACAATTATATTCGTGGTTCTCGCTATGTCTGCAATAAGATAGGAGTGAGGTTAGACACCCATCCCACATTTGGCACCGTTGCCGAGAAACGAAGAGACCTAAACTAGGAAAAAACACGAGCGTCTTGTGAAGTTATCCTTTAACTTCCTCTAGGATCACGTAGAGTCAAAACTTTCTTTCTAAACCGCATAGCTTAAGATTGTCGTCTTTTGCTATGTAGAGATAGCTTGGAAGTAAGTGTACTTGCTACGTACCTTTAGGATTGTAGGATTAGATTAGGATTTTGAGAATGATTGAGGATGAGACAAGTCTTAAGATCAAGGCTCAAAAAACCATAAAAAACAAGAAAACGAGTGTTTGTGGACACTTTCCATAACCCCATTGTAGTAGAACCTAGGAATAGGGTAAGTAGACTCTGAGGTGAAATCTCAACAAATTGCTCGCTCAAAAAGAATCAATTGTGAGCTGTTTATGTGAAGTTGCAGAATTTTAGGTCTACAGCTAGAAGTAGCACCAGAAGGCTGTCAACCACTGAATTCGGCTGGGGATTATGTTTTAAAATTTGTATGAACCAATCGGTATGCTTAAGGACGCATTGAGGTAAAAATTTCAAGAGTTTACAAAAACTCAGATTATTTACTCTTTCTTGACCTTTTAGGCCAAATTAAGTTTTGACTTGACTCAGAGGCTTAAAATAGCTCATAAAAAGACTGTCCATGGAAAAAGTTGAAAAAAGTGCTCATTTTAGGCCAGAAGTAAATAATGGCAATTATTTACTTTCAGCTCAAAAGTGACCAAGGTTGATACTAGAGACTCTATGCATGTGCATCTTTTGTAAAGGCCCATAGAATTTGGATCACCAAACTGACCAAAAACTTGATAAAAACTCAATTCTGTGTATTGACTATCGAGAACTTGAGTGTAAATTGGAAAAATTTTGTTCAAACTCAGTGAAATTTGACTCATAGGCTTATATTGAGGTGTTAAACAAGTGTACATGCTTAGTTGACCAACAATATGTGAAAATTTACCAAAAATAAATAATCATAATTATTTACTTTTATCCCATTTTTCAACTTTTTTCACCCACCCAGCATACCACTAGTTTTAGCATGTTATATTAAACCCACAAACCAAATTTGGTAAGATTTTGATCATTGGAGCGAAAATTATGGCCAAATTTGCAAAGTCAGTCTACGGACACAAAACTGTTGACCATTTGAACAAGAACTATCCAAACTTGATAAAACTTGGCTAGGGAGCTTAAGTTGAGATGCTTAACCATTCTGTGTTAAGATTGTGACAAAAACTTGCACAAAATAACAGGAGTAAATAATCGCGAATATTTACATATGCTACAAAATTGGATATTTTTGCACATTTGCGTATACCACAAGGTCATGCATATCAAGTAGACCACACAAATCAAATTTGGTGAAATTTGGATCACAAAAGTGAGACTTAAGCCAGATTCTTGAAAACTGAGTCTACGGACACGAAACAGTTGTTGATAACTTGACCAAATTTTGTTCAAACTTAGTGAGACTTGTCCAGAGACCTTAACAAGTTGCATACTTGGAAAGTCAAGCCAAAAAGTATAAAAATTTGAGAAAAGTAAATAATCACGATTATTTACTACTGGTACACAGAGACAGACTATTTGACTTTTGAACTTATACAATGGTAGACCAATATAATACAAGGCCGCCGAGAAATTTTGGGTTCAAAAGCGGATCCAAATTAGTACATGTTCACTCAGTTTCCAGGTTGCAAATTAGTCCTTTGGCTTTTTGAAAAAGTACAATCTGAAATTCTCAATTACTAACTCACTTAACTCTATTTGAAGAGATACACGTAGACCAATGTTAGCAGTGGCTAACACATGCTACACCGAATATGCATCAAGCGGGAGATATACTATGGCTGTGCATAATATTTCTAACTCACCTTGTATAAGTCTTGGGATCACTTGGAGTTCCAAAGTTATATGTGCAGTTAGAGGGCTCAAGCTTAAACCCATAGTAGAAGAGATTGTGGTGAAAGCCTTTAAAAGGAAGCCTTTACGCAAGGAGGCTTCATTTTTGAGTATCCACTTTTGGGAGCTCTCTCTCTCGTGAGTATTCACTCAATGGATTAGCCTTGAGCTTAATGTTTATGCTTAAGAGGTTAATGCTAATCATTGTCGTTAGAGTAAGCTCTTCTTGATTAATATAATTTCTATTTTCTCATTAGTCTTATCTTCTCTACATTTTATTATATCATGGAGTAGTATTACACTCTTATTATTCTAGATTTGAGAGAGGTATGTACTTCTTGCTATTAACCACTCCTATTCTTCTACAAGCATTCAATTTGTGATATTTAGCATCACCAATTAGGCTGATTAAGTTGGGTCTTAATCTTGTAATTAGTGTGTGTGCCCTATTGTTTTCTTGTGTGTAGATAGGTTTTATGAAACTCTAGCACCATTCACCTTGTGTGTGTAGCTATTGATGAAGTGCCGTGATTGACATGTGGTAATTAGTGCGTGCTTATTATTAGTATGCTTGGGGTTTCTAGTCTATGGTAAGTCGGACTTCGGTGGACTTGATATGTGTAGAAGTTTTTAGATTAGTGATTAGAAAATGATTAGAGTTAGTCTTGCCATGGCTAATCTCTACTTGCATTGGAGAGGTGATCTCTTGAATCCTCTATTCCTATTCATCCGATGCTCGTGCTTCCATGCCCTAGCCGGGTTGCCGATCCACAGATTTGATTATTTTGTGTGGGTTGCAATTAGGTCGTGATACAATGTCTCCCAACATTTGGTGCTATTTCCGGGGATCGATAACCTAAGCTAGTGAGTTTAGGATGTGTATAATAGAGTAACTTCATTACTAATTTCTCAATTTTTGAGTGTGTTCAACTCAATTTTGGTGTGATTTGATGATGTTTTGCAAGAAATTGATGCTAATTTTGATTTATGAATACCCCAAACCCCCAATTCCACTAATTTCATACTAACCCTTGCTAATTTTGCTTCGTTTCCATGCTAATTTTACTAATTTCATGCTAACTTTTACTAATTGTGACTAATATTGCTAACCTAACCACTAATCTTTGAAGTGTAAATTATGTTAAATCCCCTTTTAAGAGGTGGAATCATCACTCTAATCAAGTTAATTGTGCTAATTTATGCCTAATTTGATGATTTGGGTGTTTGATTTTTGGCCTATAAATGGTCAATTTTGAAGCCGATTTGATGGTGCACACACTTGTGTGTGCAATGATGCGTCTTCGCATGGAGCAAAGGAATAGCTTGGAGTGTATTTACTATGTAAGTGCACTCACATGCTCATGTTAATTCTTGATTGATTAATGTGATTCAATGTTTGCTAAAATTAGGTGTGTAACTTAATTGACCTACACTTTGCACCTAATTTGATGCACTTGGAATGAAATTAATAGTCAAATTTTGATTAATGAACCTTGTGTGTATCAAAATAATGCTTAATTCTCATCAAGAATTCATGTGTGCATAAAAAACATTGTGTGTGCATGCACCAAAGAGGAAAAAACTGTCAAAAAATTCAAGTGTGTGTGCACCTAATCTTGAATGTGTGCATGCATAAAAATTGATAAAATTGATGATACATGAGTATGCAATCATGTAAGTGATGTGTATGCTAGGCTAATTCAATCATTGGATAAGCTTAATTGCCAAAAAAATGGGCAAAAATTGAGTGTGTGTGCCTATCCAAGACCACTTGATTTTCTATGATTGATGGTCAATTAGGACACCTAAATGATTTTTGATTGTGAAATGTTCGTAAAAAGTGTGTGCAATCATTAGGTGTAAACCTAAATACATTGTCAATTGAGCCAAATTTGATCATTGGTGCTTAATTTTTGAGTGTGTGCATTGCTTGATTGGGTAAAAATAGTGCTAAGTTTTTTAGACATTCAGCATGCATGCATTCAATTATGTTTGATTGAGTTTGCAATTTGAGAATTTCAATGTGAAATTGATGGATTAATTGCATAAATTTTTGGCCTAAATTTGGGTGTGTGTGCCTACTCAATGGCATGTGCAATCCAATGGGTGAATGAATAATTGGTATTTTTACCAATTACGATGATGATTTGGTCAAATAATTGAGGTGTTATCACAAATTGGGTCAAATGTTGAGATAGATTGCTCAAATAATGCCCAACTGTGAAGATTTTTTGTGTTTCCATGCTAATGATTGATCTAAATGATGAACATGAAAATCTTGCATTCATTTATGTGCTTGATTGTACCCAAAAATCACTCATGAGTAGCCATGTAAACCAAAAATAACAAATCCGAGGGGTTTAAATGATTAGGGTTTTGAGATATGAGCGATTAATTTTGCAATGATAAAAAATCGTGTTTGAATTGGCCAATGTCTTGTGCAATTTGGTCTACGTAATTATGGAGAGTGGTAGGGGTAACCAAATTGCAATAATTGATACATGGAATTGAATTTGTAATTGTGAGAAAATTGTGCATTAATGAAGCATGTGTGCATCTACCAATTGATTACAAATCGATTCAAATTTGAATTCAGCTCCATAATTTCTTGAGCATTCCAATCCATTTTGATGTGTATTATCAAATTGAAGCAAGATTGACAAGAATTGGACTTTATATAATCATGCTTGGATTTAGTGAAAACCAATGACTAATTATGCTTTCGGACTAACTTGCGTGCATTAGGGAAGCATTGATTTTGAACAACAATGTAGATTCGAGATGGAGTCCAAATTTAAATTAGTTGTGAGAATTTTTGACTCATTATTGTGCATGAAGAATGATATCAAGGAGGAATCCGAAACTTGTTCTATTTGTGCAAACCGAGTGAGTTTGATTATGGATTGCGAGAATTTTTTGAAGTGCAATTGCAATCTTGGATGATAATCATGCTGCACTCTCCCGGTGACCTTGCCACTTCCTCATGAACACAGGCACAATCGCTGCGTCATGGCCTACCATAGGAATGACTTCTAGAGCTTTTTTTCAAACAAAAGAAAAAAACCAAATATGCATCACGATTGCATATGAACTGAGAGCCCTCCCCCACTTGCCACCTCTGAGCCCAGCTGACAGGTTTTGGCTTGGCGCTACTCTACACACACACAACACCCATGTGCATGAGCCTTGGCACTACTCACACACACCCACGATGAGTACTAGCTTGGCGTAAATTAGCGCGCGCACACACTCTTGGCACTGTCGGGATTGTCTCATAGCACACGTGAATTGTTTCTGCTCTTGAGATGCGAATCAACACACGCTGTCGGTGGATATGTGTTCGCTACGTGAGCCGGGCAGGCCCCGGGCCTCTGGCTGTGGGAGGTGTGAAAGAGAGAGAACAAGAGACAATGACAGCTCTGCCAATCACCGAAATCATCAATTAATTGAATATTACTTTGAGTACAACTTAGTCCTTATGCCAAGGCGGGCTGTTAACAGCACCGTCACTTGGATCATCTGCTAACTAGGAGTTTAGGCTCCCGCTTTACAGAATTAACCGGGCCGTTAACGACACCGGACTTAAAAGAATGTTAATTCAATCTCTATATGATGATGGTTGTGGAAATGTCCTCCTGTCGCTTTATACTGTCTTTGAATTATCTGCTTCAATTGCCTTCAAGAGCGTTGTGCAATGCTCCTTTTCCTTGCTTAACCTTGTTTTCATCTTACCTTTTTAATCACGGTCGCTCGCCTTATGCTCGACAAGAGAGAGACCTCATGCTTGCTCAGCTTCACCTCACCTCTCCGAGAGTCTTACTTCTCAAGCGCGAGAGAGTGAGCCCTCACTTTCTTCCTTTGATTATGCAACCATCCTTGTCCTTGCCTTCACAAGAATACCACTCTCCTCTCTTGCCTTGCTTTGCTCTTGTTCAAGCTAGAGAGGGAGAGCTCGCCTCCTTTTCTTCGCCCTTCAATACAAGAGAGAGAACGAGAGGGATGGCAAGCCCCCCCATTGAGGTTGAGATCCTTCCCCTCTCTTGCTTCCCATCCCCTCTTGCCCTCATTGGCTTGCCCCTCTTCTTCTTACGCTTGCTCCCGTCTCATGCAAAATCACCCACTATTAATAGCGTGCCTTCTTTTTGCAATGGAGTCGGCGTCATTGACGTGGCATGGGAACCGTTTCCATGACGTGGTAGGTCGGAGTTTTAAGTGCGTGGAACCCAGCAGGGTTGGAACCAAAAATGGTCGCCATGGCACGTAGAGCGTTTTCCGTCTGTGCCACGAGCTCGTCTGAGTACCCCAGCAGCCTGCGTGAGCTCCCCATTCCCTGCGCAATTCCCCCTTCGCTACCTATCCACGCCATGCCCTCCTTAATTCGCCTTAAGTGGGCAGCCTTTTGCTCCTTATATTGAACAAAGCACATTGCCAAGCACGACAACTTCCTTGAGTAGTCCCGCAGTCAATGCATTCCAAAATCCCGGCTGCAGCTCATTGACTGAGCTGACCGAAGTGGTACGAAACCGGCCCCCGATGAATATTTACCGGCCAATATCTTGGCAACCGTAAATCCGATCACTGATCTGAAAAGACCGACGCGCTCCACAAAAGCACTTCGGGCCCGTGCATTCATTTCATTTCTGTCACCTCAGCTATAGTTTCCCAATCCGGTGCGGATCTGCAATCGACTTAAACTTCAAAGTGCCATAACTTCACGCCCGTGCATTCATTTCATTTCTGTCACCTCAGCTGTAGTTGCCCAATCCGGTGCGGATCTGCAATCGAATTAAACTTCAAAGTGCCATAACTTCTTCACCGTAGCTCCAATCGGCGAGCCGTAAAGACAGGCCGATAGAGCACTTCAAGCACTGCAGTTCTAGATCATAAACTCACATATGTGCTCACTTCAAGCATACTCCTTTTTGGCATCATTAAGGCATAAATTGGCCCTTTAAAGCCGCATCTGGCATACATTAATCATTAGACTTGGCCTATTAACAAGCCCTCATCACTGACCATTAATCAAGTAGGCTTCAAAGAAGCTTAGCTTGCATTTTTGCTCTTTTTCTCTTCATGGCAGCAGAGCTGCACGACATCCACCCCCTCTGAACCTGCACAGCCTCCGGTCTGTGCCAATAGCACTTCAATATGCATCTGCTTTAGGTAGCTTAAGCTCTTTCCATCATCAGACTTACATTACTTGTAGACATATGAAAAATAAAATAAGGCTTATACCCTATCATCAATGTTCTAGCTTAATCATTAGGTAG
Source organism: Adiantum capillus-veneris (assembly GCF_014529385.1). NCBI lineage: Eukaryota > Viridiplantae > Streptophyta > Polypodiopsida > Polypodiales > Pteridaceae > Adiantum > Adiantum capillus-veneris. The sequence continues at coordinate 9,018,104 of NC_140952.1, read as the reverse complement.
TTGTCCATCAAAAATCTCTGAACCTCACCTGTCGTATCTTCAAAGCATTCAATTATGGATAACCTGTTTAGTGAACCCCGCCAGACTCAAGTGCTCCAGTTACTAATGCACACGCTTGACCATTAAGCTCTCTTTAAGGAACCCTGTCAAGCTCAAGTATGCCTTACTCTGTCTGCACACGGAATGGCTGCCAAGTCCTTTAATTCAAGTTCTGTTAGAAGAACCAACTCAAAAGATGTAAAGATACTTCAACAATTGTCCAAAGAAGTCAGCTCGAAGCCAACCATGTAGTCTTATTGACCGCATAACAAAAAACTCTTATGACTTAGCGTAATCTAAGAAACAAAACCTTGTACCATGCAACCTGCTGCAACAGATAGCTGGTACTCTTCAAATCTGGAACTTTGCACTTTATTAGCCCCCGAGATCAAACGGGAAACTAATCATCTGTCCCACTGTGAGCAGTCCTTTAAAAATTTTGCACCATCCTCCAGGATCATAGGGAAAATACAAGAATTTCCAATCAATATAGCATAAACATACATTAACCCACAAATCTTCATACAAACCTCCTGGATCATATGGCATATAAGTCAATTGCCCAGGACCATGCATATATCTGTCACCTCCTAGCTCAAAATCCCCTACATCATAGGGTAACATCAGATTCCATATAGCATCAGGTAACACCAGATACTGCCATATCCCATGTGCAACTGGCTCATCCAATTGGCGATCATCAATCACAAGTAAAAGCACTGGCAGTGCATCTTCACTCTCACTAGTATTGGAATCCCAATCATGCATATCTGAATACATCAAGTCTCTGGTAAAATCCTCTTCATTAGGCTCAAAAGATGCATCTGAAAACAATTCTCTATCTTGTAGATGCTCAAAATCAAGTAGAGCATCATCCAAAGTACATGATGTGATAAGCCCACTAGCCAATTTTGAGTCAATTTGGATTTCAAAATCTCAAATTTCCTTTATATCTACTATTTCAGAGACCTAAAGACAAAATCTGGTACCATTTTCAACCTGTGCATCCAAATGAGCCCATATATCCCTCAGAGCATGTAGTTGGCATATACTTCAAGCCTATAAAGCCAAGTTTGCAAAAAAGTTGAAATATTTTCCAGCTGCTGTAAATAATCGCGATTATTTACTTTGGTTCTAAATTTTTGTTTTGACCATACAGTTTTGTTCCTTGCATGATTTTATGCATCTTTGCTTGTTCAAAAATTGATTTGAAGCAAAATGGACCAGACTATCAGCTATTCGGTCTAAAAGGACATTCCAGAGAAAAATCCGACAAATCTGCTAACTTTGCACTCTATTCACTGAACAGGAGCAATGCAAGCCGCAGAGAAGGCCAAGAAGAAGTTAAACCAAAAGGAGAAACTGCAAGAACTACCCCCGTATCAAATGGACCCCGAGTCAGTAAAGGCAGCAAAAGCATCCTACCTTTCTAAAGAACAGTTGGAAGAACACCGCAGCACCGTCTTCACTGGCAGGTTCAAGAGTGAAGAAGGGCATCAGGTGGAGTTGCAGCTCTTGCCTAAAGAGGTCTATGATGTAGCTGCAAAGCCAGAAACCAAAGAGGCTAACCGCAGGTTGGGGGCTCCAACATTTCTACGAACAAGAGCCTGCATAGTCTTCATCAGCTGCATCTGGACAAACTTGCTCATGCATGATTCTGAATTGATTGGTATCCTTAGCATATGTGTTTGAGAACCCTTCCAAAGCTTCGTCCAGTAAGCACATAAGGTCTAGGTCCACCACTTCAGAAGGTTCATGCACATCTCAGGTTGCTGCAGTAAACCAAGATTTCCACATGTGACATGCATACTAAATGCATCTGCTGTAAACTGCTCTTTAAGTCTTTCACCCTCAGCTAAATATCTTTGCACTTCTGTAGCACAAAGTTCAGCATGCACATTGAAAATTTCATCTACTACCCTGTCTGTATCATCGGCACAATGGAACCAATAATATTCATCAACAAGAGATTGCACTTCACTATGCACCCCCTTTGAATCAGCATCATCAAGTTCATGATCATCTTGCCATAGTGTGAGTCCTCTGTCACAAATTCTTGATAGAGAAGAAGTTTTCTCCCTCTCTAAATCACCATAATCAAATTTAGGATCAGTCTGCCAGATCGACAGCTCTAGGTCACAGAAGCGTGTCAAAGTAGGAGTCTGCACCCCCTCTAATTCATCATCATCACATTCAGGTTCAATTGTCCAATTTGGTAGATGTGCTTCACAAAAGCTTGTCAATGAAGGAGTCTGCACCCCCTCTGAATCAAGCACATACTCTTGCTTAGCCAAGTCCTCAAAATCTGGTACATCCAAATTCAGTAAATCTAGTATACCAAAATCCATGGTCTTGCCACTCTCAACAACAGCCCTGCTTTGACCTATGACATATGTATCATTAATCAACTCTTTGGCAAAACCTGTACCAGTATCATCAATCACCTCTATGGTTGTACGAGAAATTTTTTTCTCTGATTCTGAGTCAGTAGAAAACGTATCAGTTGTAACTGAATCTTCCTGCATGTCTACTTGAATTTGGTTGCACTCATTTACCTGTAAAATTTCTTCTTGAGCTTTAGCCACTTTACTGTTTTGATCCCCTGATTTCTTTTCTTCATGTACTGCATGCATAGGTTCTTTGCAAAATTCATTCTGTGTATCCCAAACTGCATGTGTAGATTCTTTGAAAAATTTACCCTGCGTAGTTTGAGGCTGTAGAGACTCACTCTCAAGGACTTCTACTTCATGCAAGGCATCTGCAAACCCCAACTTCTCATACACAGCTTTGACTATGTCTTCATCATTAGCCTGTAAGAAAGTAGCATCTTGCACAATAAACTCATCAATCACAGCTTCTAACTTTGATCGTACTTGTCCTCGAATATCTATGTAGTCCGGTAGACTTGCACTCTGTTCTTGATAGCATTCATACTGCTCATATCTTACATGTACAATAGATTCTTTGAAATACTCCCAGTTGCTGTCGCAAGATCTTGTAACCTCTTGAATCTGCTCCTTCACATCTGAACTCACTAACTGCTCAAAAGATTTGATCATCAACTCTTCTGGTATCCCTCTTACCTTGGTCTCCAGCTCATAGCACTATAGGTAGCCCTCTGGATTGTATCCATCAAAGAGTCGTCTCTCGTCGTATACTACATCTAAAGCTGCATCCAAAGCTTCATCGATTTGATTTTTCTTCTTCGCGGTCTCTATTTCAAGCAAAGATCCTTGAACCAATTGAAGCATCTTTGAAAAATCTGGCACTGTTGACTTATCATCAAAACCGTTTGCACTTAACTCTGCAATCATCTTCATCATCTGCTCTAAATTTTCCATCTTTACCTCCCACCCCGGCTCGTTTCACGTCGGGTTCACCAAAGATGTCGGGGGATATGTGTTCGCTACGTGAGCGGGGCAGGCGCCGGGCCTCTGGCTGTGGGAGGTGTAAAAGAGAGAGAACAAGAGACAATGACAACTCTGCCAATCACCGCAATCATCAATTAATTGAATATTAATTTGAGTACAACTTAGTCCTTACGCCAAGGCGGGCTGTTAATAGCACCATCACTTGGATCATCTGCTAACTAGGAGTTTAGGCTCCCGCTTTACAGATTTAACTGGGCCGTTAATGACACCGGACTTAAAAGAATGTTAATTCAATCTCTATATGATGACGGTTGTGGAAATGTCCTCCTGTCTCTTTATATTTTCTTTGAATTATCTGCTTCAATTGCCTTCAAGAGCGCTCTGCAATGCTCCTTTTCCTTGCTTAACCTTGCTTTCTCCTTGCCTTTTTAATCATGGTCGCTCGCCTTATGCTCGACAAGAGAGAGACTTCATGCTTGCTCAGCTTCACCTCACCTCTCCGAGAGTCTTACTTCTCAAGCGCGAGAGAGTGAGCCCTCACTTTCTTCCTTTGATTATGCAATCATCCTTGTCCTTGCCTTCACAAGAATACCACTCTCCTCTCTTGCCTTGCTTTCAAGCTAGAGAGGGAGAGATCGCATTGCTTGGATTGGAGATCGAGAGAGAGAAAGAGCTCACCTTCTTGCTTACCCTCCCCTCTTTGCCTTGAGTGAGTGGATTGGAGATCGAGAGAGAGAGATAGCCTTGCTCGGTCATCAGAGCTCTACTTCGAGAGCCTTCCTTCGATCCTCGCCAAGCTCGAGCTTACCTCCTCCTTGGCTTTGTGCCCTCGAGGTCTTCGCCTTCTTTTCTTCACCCTTCAATACGAGAGAGAGAACGAGAGGGATGGCAAGCCCCCCCTTGAGGTCGAGAGCCTTCCCCTCTCTTCTTCGTTTTCTTTGCCTGCCTTTTTTCTCGTTGGCTTTGCCATACCCTCATGCAAAAGGCATCGTCCTATTATTAGCCAATAGCACCGGCGCTAATGATGTGGCACGAGAACGGCCACGATGAAGTGGCAATCTCGGTGTGGAGGTGCATGGAATGCAGCTGGGTTCGAAACCAAAATGGTCGCCATGGCACGTAGAGCAATTTTTGTCTCAGGTGCGCTCCCATTCGACCGCTCTACGGCTTGGCGCGAGTCCTCCTTTCCCTGCCTGCGCCGCTATCCGTTTTCTCCACGCCATGGCCTCTTCTTTTCTTCCCCATTCACACTTACTCCTCTTTTTTTAATAGGGTGGCCACCCCTCTTAGGTAATGGCCGGGTAGCCTTTTAGGGTATAACCCTTGGGACTTTGGGCGGCCGCTTAAGCTTTGGTCTTGGAGGGTTTTAAGCCCTTGTAGGGCACCACATTTGGCATACTTATCGGCAAAGCCTTACCAGGCTCAATCATTTGGGGCGGTCGTCCTTCGTAAAGGCATCACATTTAGCATACAAATCGGCCAAGGCACTTCCAAACACTCGGCAGCCTTGTCACCTCCCCATTCGACAAACGTACTGATTAAAGCATTGCCATTAATAACATCTCTATGTAGACGCCACCTTGCAAACATATCGGCGAAGCTCTACCAAGTTACTCAGTTTTCTACAGCAAACCATAGCAGTGTTGGCACTCCAACCGAGTGGACCGGCTAATGTGGACTCGGCCCCTGGTAAATCTTAAACAATTAATAATTTGGTAACCATAAGTCCAATCTCTGATCTGAAAAGACCGTTATGCTCCACAAAGTGAGCACTTCAGCCTGATGCATCTATTTCATTTTTATCCCCTCAGCTGCTGTTGCCCAACCCGGCACGGATCTGCAATTGACTTAAACGTCAAACTGCCATAACTTCTTCACCGTAGCTCCAATGGATGAGCCATAAAGACAGGTCGGTAGAGCACATCGAGCACTGCAGTTCTATGGCACAATACCCCATCTGTGTTCACTTCTAGCATAACACTTTTTAGCATCATTAAATCATGTTTTGGCTCTTTCACCCGTATTTGACATACATTTAGCATTGAGCTCGGCCTGCAGCCAGCCCTTAATCACTGTTCATTAAACACATAAGCTTCAAACAAACTTAATGTGCATTTTCCTGGCATCTTTCTTTGCATGGGAGCAGAGCTGCACGACAGCGTGCATTGGGTGAAGGGGACACTTGAAAAGTACAAGCAATATAGGTACATGACAATGCCCATGATGAAAGCATGGTAGGATGTTATCATTCCTTTGGGAGCACAAAACATGCTCACTTTATGGATAATGAGGATGATGATGATGCTATACACATGAGTCATTATGCAAGTAGCCATTGGACACGATCCACCACAAAAACTTTGGTCAAGGTGGGAGACCTACATGGACCTTATGTAGCCTTGATTGATCATGACTCTGAAATCAACCTCAAGTCCAAAAGTCTCTACATGAAGGGGAGGTGGCCAATTGACATAGATCATGGATGTTTGGTATCCTCCATCTCAACATCATCATCATCATGGAAATCAGCCTCGATAAGACTTACAACCGTCGGACTTGAATCATCTACTACAAACAAAGACGCGGAGAGCCCTGCAAAATACCCAAAATAGCACACAACAAGTCATAAACGAACAAATCTGCATACTTGACGACTCGCAAAAATCCATAATCAAGCTCAACAGGAATTGAGAGAGACAGAGAGACAGAGAGATATATTGAGAGAGCATGTGTAGGCACACCTCCTAGAACAGAGTGCTACATTGGCACAGCGAGAGAGAAGAAAGGAGAGGAGAGAAGAACAATGCAAACACTGGGTGCAATCTCCCCCCGTGCAAGAGTGACCAATTTCCTCTTGCACGTATTTACTTATAGATTTCTTGAATGCTAAAAAATGAGTACAAACTGGTTGGTTGTTCATTAATGGCCAAAGCTTATAAAGAACACTTGAATAATAAAATGTACATAAAATGTATATCCACTCACATAGGTCTTAGCTCGGTTCAGCCTTTTCCACCTGTCAGCTGCACTAGATAATACAATATCAATTCCATTACAAACCTCTCGGTTGGAAAGCAACCATTCTTTGTAAAGATAATTTATTAAACTAAACAACATTGCTTATGCCTGTCGTCATCCACATACTACCTATTCTAGTGTCCCATACCACTAAAATAAGCAGTATATATCATATTCTGATAAATCAATATATCATTGGTCACATTCATCATTCAATAATCAATTCTCATCAATCTCAAATCCAATTCCATAAATACTATCGCGACAGAAAAATGTCATATACCAAGTCCAAATCCCACATAAATCCAAGTCCAAATATCTGCCAAAATATACATATACCCGGGTAACAAAATCATACTAAGGATAGTGGTGGCCAACCATTGCAGCATGATCATGTGATGGGTGCTGCCTAAATTGGTGAATCTACACCAATAAGACCTGCTGCCTAAGCACTAATGCTACCTAAATCGGGGAATTTGCATTTTGTATTGTTTATAAATCTTGAATCTGTAGTTTGTTGTTGTGGTGCTTAAATTGACAAACCTGCACTCGTACTACCTAAATCGGTGGATTGGTGCAGACAAGTGGTGTTGCCTAAATCAACGAATCTACACCAGGCTGAGCATTGACACATTGCCTAAATCAACAAATCTGTGTGCATGTGACCAATGGACCAAACAAGACATAAAAGAGAAAAATGTTTACTATTTTTTTGACACCACTTTGGAGTATACCAAATCGCTTACAAGCCATTTGTTCATTAATGCAAAGTATCAAAGCTCGTGGGAGTATCTACATAGATTAATGTCAAATGTTCTCAGTAAAAACTCCATTTAGTGCGAAGTTAAAGCCACTATATGAAAAATGGCTAGGTTCATAGCTCAAAAAACAAGAAAGCAAAGGAGGTATTGGATGTACGTACCTAGATGGTGTACTGCATTTGAAAAATATATACCAATGTGTACGTGTGGAGAGAGCCACAAGTAAGAGAAATTTGCAACTATCAAAAATATAGTTAACAAATCCAAAATGTGTTAAGTTTGTATTAATAATTGGCCATGAAATAAAAAAATATTTTTCCTATCTAAAATTTGATTTGATATAAGTGTTTGATTGCACATTTAGGACGTACAATCTTGGTACCTTGACTTAACAATGGAAATGTTAAAAATAAATTATATTGGAACACAAATAAAAAGCTATCCATAGCCTTGATGAAACTGAAATATGAGACAACTTAGTGATATATATTTTTCTAGTCTTGGGCCATGGAGCAGACCCACACTAGAAAAACCAAGCAAGGGTAATACTCAAACCCCCAACCAAAGCCCACCAACAAGGAATTATGGCTTGAAAGTGCTACTAAAATCTGCTGCCTAGGAAAGTGCAATGCAGTCTTAGTGTCAGATCCCATCAACGAATATCCACAAAGTAGATCACTTAATCATTCAACAAGAGAGAGAGAGAGAGAGAGAGAGAGAGAGAACATTGTCTTTATTTCAAAAGAGAGAGAAAGACAAGAAGAGCACGAGACACGTGTGAAATATTGTGCACTTATGAATATTGAAAATCTTGTTTTTATAGCAAGCTCAACGAAACTTCTCTTTTGTCTTCAAGAAATTTACGTCGAGACAGCTTCGTAGGCTCCAAGCTTCAAGAAATTTTGAATGATAGATGTTGATCGGCTAAGCAGTTTGGCTTACAGCCTATAGGGCAGCACTTTCATTTGGCTTACACCCTATATGGTAGCACAGTCTGCTCTTGATAAGTAGCTCCAAATACTCACTCTCTCTCTCTAACAACAAAGCCTCCTCTCTCTGTCTCTATCTGCAACTCGGGCAAGTGCCCTCATTGTCTCTCTTTTCTAGGTTTCAATGAGAGAAATTCTCTCCCTCTCTCTCTCTCTCTCTCTCTCTCTCTCTCTCTCTCTCTCTCTCTCTCTCTCTCTCTCTCTCTCTCTCTCTCTCTAGAGGAGAACCTCACTCTTAATCTTCTGGTTTATGCAAGAAGGGTCACCCTCTCGACAACAAAAGTTTCCCTCACTCTCTCTCATTTCTAGGTTTCAACGAGAAGAAGAAGAAGAAGAGTATTTTTATGTCATAGGAAACTATCTCAAGAGAAACTCTATCTCTCTCTTTCTCTTTTTGACTCACACACAATAAACTATCTTGCTCGCTTTTCTATGGGAGCATCCCTTTAATGGTTCTCCTCACGTTTGTTTTTAAATTATGTCGACCTGTAGCAAAAAAACGGGCTGTCCTCATTCCTCTCCCCATCTCTTCGATTATGCAAGAAGAGAAACTCTCTCTCTCTTTGATTCGATACAAGACAGGGCCAAGCCCTCATTCTCTCTCCCTCCTCGCTCTTGACAACCCATTCCTATCTCTCAATATGGCCCTCCTGCTGGCTCTCACTTGGCCTCTCTCTTAGCCTGCAACAGAACGGCCCCCCCCTTCACCTCGGCCTAACAGGGCCCCTTACTATGCTCCCAACCTTGCATCCTTCTCCCATCTCTCTAGCGACCCCGCTGGTTTAGCTCTCACTCGTTATTGCTTGCAAACGGCCTGCCAATTGACGCTCACCCCATTCCCACCCGTCTTCAGCTCGTTAAAAAAAAAAACATTAAAACACCCCTTTTTCTTCGTTTAAGAAAAGCCCCCCCTCCCCCCCCCCCCCCCCCCCCGGGGGGGGGGGGGGGCTCTCGCTCCACCTTGCTTTCAAGCCCTTATAGGTTTTCTTAATGGCCATACAAAATCATTTATTTTAATATGCATATACATATGCAAAAAAAACTCCCCCTATGGACTTTGTTCACACATAGGCTCGGAAACCTTACAAAGGGGTTCCCTCTCTTCAATCAATATTATAGCAAAGGCACCCTCCTCCCCTCGGCTTTGAATTACATGGCCAACCTTGCTTGGGTGTTCAATTCTTTATTCACCTTGGATGGTCCTCTCAAAGCGTCGACATCTCTTGCCTCCAAGTCCATCACTAGCAATCTTTCTATCTTTTTTTTCCTGCGCAAAACAATACTCATGGCAATCAAGTGAGAGTATCATCGTGATAATTCAGAATATATGATGTTGAAACTTGCTGGAGTGATCAATCTCACACTCATCTCTCGTACAAACACTCTTTTCCCAGGTCAAAACCCTAAGTTTCTAGCAAACAAAAGCTGCAACACTTAGCGAGAACGAAAATCTCTGCAGTTCTAACTTAATAGCATAGATAAAGTAGAGTCACAAACAAAAAAATGTAGAAACTAGATATGGTTTGAGTGTATATCTCAATGTAAAAGTCAAGATTACACTAATTACTTACAAACATCTATTATAATTAGCCTTGGATCGATTGCAAAGTGAGATGGAATTGATATATTGTTGATTGTTTTGTTTGAGCTAATGTGTTGGCACATAAGCCAAGTTGATCTCTCCTGCTGAGAGCCTCTCCCTGACATAGTGGTAATGCACCTCAATGTGCTTTGTGCGAGCATGAAAAACTGGGTTCTTCGCAACTGCCAATGCGCTCTGATTGTCAGTGTAGATAGTGTTGGTAGTGTCCTGTCCAACACCCAAATCAGCCATAAGGTGTCTGAGCCATACACACTCAACCGTAGCTGTGAAGATTGCCCTGTACTCAGCCTCACAACTCGAAGTGGCCACAGTAGGTTGCTTCTTGCTCAACCATGATATACATGAACTACCAAGCATGAAACAAAAACCACTTGTGGACACTCGCGTGTCAAAACAACCAGCTCAATCTGAGTCCAAAAAAGCATGTAAGTCTGGCGGCAATGATCCCCCTTGGGATAAAACAAGCCAAGATGTAAAGTGCCACTAAGGTAGCGGAAAATCCTCTTGACATCCTGCCAATGCTTAGACCCTAGGCTATGCATAAATCTGCTGACCTGTGAGACTGCAAATTGAATATATTGCCTCGTGTTGCATACATAAATGAGGCAGCCAACAGCAGTTTGGTATAGAGTGACATCAACAGGATCGCTAGCATCATGTAGACTCAACTTCAAACTTGTTTCCATGGGAGTGGCAATAGGTTTGCAATCCTCAAGTCCAAACTTACATAGCAATGTCTCTATGTAACTTTTCTGCCACAAGGCAATACCACCATCACACTGCTTAAACTGTATACCCAAGTAATGATGCAACAACCCCAAATCTTTCATCTTGAAAGTAGCATTCAAATCAGCCTTAAATTCAGTAATATGTCTCTCATTTGGTCCAGTGATCAGCGAATCATCGACATAAAGAACCACAATGAGAAGTACATCACCCTCACGCTTTACATACAATGTGCTTTCTGTTGGACTGTTTACGAAAGCCTCGTTTAACCAAATGAGTGTCAGTTTTCTCATACCAAGCACGAGGAGATTGCTTCAACCCATACAAAACCTTCTTATGTCTGCACACTTTGTCCTCTAGTCCTTTTATGACAAAACCACGAGGCTGCGTTACTTAAACTTCCCCAAATATGTCACCATTCAGAAAGCAGTAACAATGTATGATTGATGTACATCCCAACCAAAATGAGCTGCCAATGAACATAGAAAACGCACAGTAGTCATACGACAAGTGGGAGCAAAAGTCTCTTCATAATCTATACCTTTTTGCTGTGCATAACTCTTTGCAACAAGTCGAGCCTTATGGCGATCGATCTCACCATCCGGCTTGCGTTTCAACTTGTAAACCCACTTCGTACCAATGGCCTTTTTGCCAGGAGGCAAATCACATAAAGTCCATGTGTCATTTTCTATAAGTGCATCATATTCTGATTGCATGGCAGCCATCCATTTTTCTGAATTCTGTGCTTCATCAAAAGACAGAGGCTCCTCAACATCATGTAAGCTAGACACAGCCAAAGCATAACAATATGATGCATAAGATGCATGGCGAGAGCCTGAACAAGTACGACTAGACAAAGGTGCATCCAAATTACTGTCATGGAAAGTGTGCACCAGCCATTTTGGCATACCTCTAGCCTGCTCATTTTCAGCCCTTTCCTCATCAAGTACATCATGTACATCTGCATCAGTCCTAGGCTGATCTGTAACATTTTCAGAAACCCCCATAGGCTGTACATTTGCCTCATTGGAAATTACATTCGTATTTCCACCACTGAAAAGAGGCAACAAAGTGTCATAAATGTCATGTGAGATTACATTACTGTCTCTAGTACATGACAACAAGGGCTGAACAGAATCTTCCACAAACATTACATCCCGTGAAACCAGAATACGCTTTATTTACGGGTGATATAACCTGTAACCTTTGCTTTCAGCACTATAACCAACAAAAATACATTTGACAGCTTTATCATCCAATTTTCTGCGCTGTGTTTGTGGCACCAAAGCATATGCCAAACAGCCAAAAACACGCATGTGCTCAATAGAAGGCTTTCTATCATGCCATGCTTCATATGGAGTAATAGACTGCAAAGCTTTCGTAGGACACCTATTAAGTACATAAGTGGTACACATGATGGCCTCAAGCCAAAAAGAATGCAGCAAATCTTGAATTTTGACCATACATCATGTCATTTCCGTCAGTGACCTGTTTTTCCTCTCAGCAACACCATTTTGCTGAGGTGTATAAGACACTATACATTGGTGTTTTATCCCACGACTAGCCAGAAATGCATTAAATTCATGAGACATATACTCCCCCCCTCGATCGGAATGAAGGGTGCCCATAGTACATTTCGAGACATTTTCAACCATAGCCAGAAATTGTTTGAAGCACATAAGAACTTCGGACTTCTCTTTAAGCGGAAATACCCATGCATGCCTAGAGTAATCATCAATGAAAGTCACGAAGTAAAGGTAATTGCCCAAGGACGGAGTTTGCATGGGCCCACAAACATCACTATGCACAAGCTGCAACCTGCATGTGGCCCGAACTGAACCATCCTTTGGAAACTTAGAACGCTGTATCTTACCCAAAATACAGCCTTCACAAACATGTTTGACAGGTGCTTCAAGAGGCGGCAAAGAAGCAACCATATCAGATTTCTGCAAATGCAGCAAACTGGCAAAATTCAGATGACCAAAACATGCATGCCAAAGTTTTGCATCTGAAATAGTCCTTGAATCTGCAACAGCATTTGCAAAAAAATTTCCACACTTGTCATACAAAGTGAGCTTATACAAACCATGGCACAAAAGGCCAGATGCAAGAATTTCATCACCAAAACTGAGATCATGAACTGTACATCTGTCGTCCAAAAATTTGACTATAAGTCGAAGTCTAGCAAGTGCGGATACAGACAAGAGATTCTTCTTAATCCCAGGTACATAAAGTGCATCAACAAGTGTGAAGGAACTGCCATTTGCAGCAAAAAGCACAATCTTTCCAACTCCCTGAACCGGATAAGAGGCATTGTTGGCCAAATGACTGAATTCACATGAGGGACAGACTCGAGAGAGGTAAATAATTCACGATGTGAGGTAATGTGCTTTGTAGCACCACTGTCGAAATACCACACATGTGAATCTGCAACAACTGACAAGCCCATTCTGTATCAACATCAACATCACAGTCTTCTTTCACAGAAGACTCAACAAGGCTGCATTTGTAGTGGAACCACCCTCTTTCTTCTTAGCCTCTTTGGCCTTCAACTTAGGACACGACTTGATCAAGTGATCATTAGCTTTACAATAATGGCAACGCATCTTCTTTTTGCCCTTATCACCAGAATTTTCAGACGAATTGCTGCCAGCAGAAGCATTAGGAACATAATTTTTTTCACTCGCAACAGAACCATAAGAAGTGGCTGCATTGCTGTTACCACCCTTTCTTTGAGAAACAATAAAAGCCTGTTCAAATGCACGCTGCCTAGTCCTGTTTTTTCTGGAAAGTGACTCTTGCAACAGCAATGTACATAATGCATGAAACTTGACAACTTCAAGATTTCCTTGGGTTATAAGTCTCCAAGTACTAGCAAAAGTATGGTAAGAATCTGGTAAGGCATCAAGAATAGTCTACACAAGAAAACTGTCTGAAATGACTTCACCTGCACAAATAAGTTGCTCATTGATATCCTTGACACCAGCAAGAAAAGTGTCCACATCATCTTCCTCATGCATAATCTTCGACTCCAGCTCTTTACGCAACAAAGCAATTTTAGCCTCATTGGGGCTTGCATAAAGACCTGCTAGAATATCCCAAGCCTGTTTTGTAGATTTTGCTGAACGAATGTGAGGAACAATGGTGCGCTTCACAGACAACGCAATCAATGCATGAGCCTGCGCATCCTTTACATCCCAACGAGCTTGTTCTACCGTAGGCAAAACAACTCTAATAGCAGCAATCCTTGCAGCAAGACCTACAACATCCTCAACATCGCCTACATCCTCAGAACCAGGACGTACATCAATGCCCTGCACAATGTTCCAAACACCCTTTGACACAAGAACATGTTGCATCATATAAGCCTACATAGGGTAGTTGTCCCCATCCAACCTGTCCTCAGCAACAAACATCTTGAACACATCTGTGTTATTGTCAGCCATGGTAAATGTTGCACCTGATGTGAAAACTGCCAGAAAATAGGAGAAACGGAGCGGGAACAACACGTTCTATATAGCACAAACCGTAGAAGACTATGAGGCACTTGTTATGCAAAAAACGGCACTGACAGAAATTCTGCACAAAATGACGAAATAGCCTGTGCAGTATTGCCTGTAGTGGAAACGAAGGCCGAAATGAGCCCGGATAAAAAATCTGAGCAGACTGAGCTCTTCAGGCTCACCCGAAATTTTTGTCGACCTGCGAACGCTTGCCAAAGCTCACTAAAATCGGATAAAGTGAGCAGGCGTGTGATGGAGCTGGTGACTAAGCCCGGGAGGACGTAACCTGCTCTGATACCAATTGTTGGAATTAGGGTTGCAGAGAAACACACACAGCTTGGAGAAGACGAAGGAAGCTCAAGGCACACAATGGAGAGTGTGTTACTTAGTATGCAATGGAAAGATAGATAGCCCTAGAGTGATGGGCGTATACACAATGCTCAGGGAAAAAAACCTCCTAAAGAGGGAAAAAATGCCCCGACGGTCCTAGTGTGCTCACACACATCACTACCACATGTATATGGTAACACATACCTTGTTATGGAAACTTATGGTTATTGACATGTGTATTAGAGTGCCTACGCCTCGTGAAGAGGACTCTCCGCTTTGCAATAATGTTATGGAATATTTATGGATGTCAAGTGCCTACGCTTGGTATGTCATGGAGACTTTATGGATGTTATGTCCTAGAGTGCCTACGCTTGGTACGGCAGGACTCTCTGTGGTTACATTATATGTGGAACTTGCCCACCACATTTGGTATGGATTGATATGAAAGGATATGATGAATTGGTATAGAAAGGTGGCCACATGGTGGTCTATTTGGAACAAAAATTCTAAGCACGATTGCACTCCGCACCTATGCACATTTACTTCATTTTATGCACTCCCATCACACCATACACCTGCTACACATTTTGTACTTTTAAATTGCTTCTTACTAATCATTGTTACTCTTTTGGTTTTGAGTTACTCATTGTGCTATGCAGGCATGTACCTAGTGTCTTGTACCTCGCACTCAACTCCACCACTTATGTACCTCGCAACTGAGGACAGTTTATTTTTCAACCCCAGAGTATGTTATGGATAAGGATATGTACATTTATTACTCAAGTGCTCATTAGGGAGCTCTGGTCATTTATGTCAGCCAGCCAATGTGTATTCATTTTGAGCATTGAAGAATCTATAAATGAAATACGTGCAAAAGGAAAATGCTCACTCTTGCATAGGGGGAGATTGTACCCAGTGCTTGTGTGTTTCTTCTCTCCCCTCCTCTCTTCTCTCTTGTTGTGCCGGTGTGGCACTCCGCTCTAGGAGGCGCATCTGCACGTGCTCTTCTGCTCTCTTACGCGCTTTGTCTCTCTCTATTGGCGGTCTTCTACGCATCCATTTGTAGCATCGAGGACATGGTTGATCAGTACGCCACAGATCTGGATTTTTTGGATTTATTCACTCAAATACAGAATGGGGAGGTATAGTAGGATATTCCATATGAGATGGCTACTTGATGAAGAAAACGATGTTATATGTTACACAATCATTGAGGGAAAAGGTTTTGATTGAGTATCATTGTCCACCTTTTACGCATCATCGCAGTATATCGATACCACCTTGAAAGGTGTGGAGCGTTACTTCTTTGGCCGAGACTCAAGAAAGATATGGACGACTTTGTATGCAGTTGCTTTGTATGCCAAAAGGTCAAGTTTGGCAAGCATAAAGCACAGGGATTGTTACAGCCTTTACCCATTTCCACCTTCCCCTAGGAAAGTATTGCTATGGATTTCATTTTTGATCTCCCAAAGACACAGAGTGGGCATGATGGATTTGGAATGTCATCGACAGATTTATCCAACGAGCTCACTTCATTCCAGTGAAGAAAACAGTCACGCTGGATCATTTAGCAAGATTGTACATTGCACAGATTTTGAGACTACATGGCATACCTGAGAGAATAGTCTCTAACAAAGTTCCCCAATTCAGGAGTTTGTTTTGGAGGGCTATTTGGGAGAACATTGGCACATGGTTGTAGTTCTCATCATCATTCCACTCGCTCATATGGGCAATCTGAGATAGAAAATTCAATTATTCTGGATTTATTGAAGTCTTATATTTCTTATCAGAAGACTCAATGGGAATTTTTTTTGCCCTTGGTGGAATTTGCCTACAATAACACGACCCACTCTTCGACGGGGAAGGCGCCATTTGAGATTATTGAAGGTGCACCAAAGGTTCCACCCTTCTTTGGCACGAAAGATAAGATTTTTAAAGCCGACCAATATACGAGGGACTTGGACACTGCTTTTGCCAAGGTCCGGGAGACTTTAGCGAAATCTCAGGAAAGACGTAAGAAAGCAGTAGATTG
Source organism: Adiantum capillus-veneris (assembly GCF_014529385.1). NCBI lineage: Eukaryota > Viridiplantae > Streptophyta > Polypodiopsida > Polypodiales > Pteridaceae > Adiantum > Adiantum capillus-veneris. The sequence goes on along the minus strand of NC_140952.1, from coordinate 9,001,732 downwards.
ACACCGTCGCAATTTGAAATTAAAGGAAGATGATTGGGTGCTCTTATGTTTTGAGAAGGCATGCCTAAGAAAGAAAAAGAGAAAGGAGATGCTTTTTTCAAAGCTTAGCATGAGGTATTATGGCCCTTTCCAAATAAAAGAAAAGATAAATGATGTCTCCTTTAGATTGAATCTGTCCAATACTTCTAAGATTCACAATGCATTTCATGTGATTCTATTAAAGCCTTTTAAAGGCAATGTGCCCGATGACGGGAAGCCAGATGAGCAACCCAAAGTGGAGGAAAGTGAGGAGATACTCATTCCAGAACATATATTGGCACACAAGGATAACAAGATAAAACATAAAGTCATTAGACAATTCTTGGTTAAGTTCAAGAACTATCCTGCATCGGATTCGAAGTGCATCGGATTCAAAGTGGATGCAGGAGGAGGACCTAGCAGACACTCCTCAAATTTTGGAACTTTACATTGAAGCATTCGATTTAGCATAGTCTACTTCGATAGAACCTCAATTTCAACAAGGGTGAATCTAGTGAAGCAGGTTTGCACAAGAGAGGAGTCACTCCGCTCCTTTGTCAACGGATTACTGAGGGTGAGTTCCCGCGGACTCTCTTGTACTTTGCACACATATTAATATTAAAAAAATTATCGAAAACGACAATAGTCTTTGGGGCAAATACCTCTTGGCACAGAACTACGCTAGGTTGTGTCGTCTTTTGTGAACTGTTTAAAAGTAAATCTTTAATGTGTCCCGGTAGAATCTTGACTTGGGGTGTCCAAGTTTGTTACACTTTAATTTAATTTTGAGCTTTAATATTGAGCCTTTCTCCAACAAAGTGATGGAATAATCTTCATATTGAACTTCATCATTGATTGGTTGAAGTATGAGCTATTCTAAATATCAGATTGCCCGTACATGCGTTGCTTTATGTTAGGCTAAATTGTCCTCTCATATTTGGTGTGAGGATGTTGCCCTTTATGAAAAGAGGAGCAACATATACTACAAAGGCTCAAAGAGTCAAAGGTGACCATAAAGGCTCAAAAAAAGAAAGTACAAAGCCGAGAAACAATGTTTTAAACAAGAGGGAAAAAACGTGATAAATCACGAGGCCTGCAACCAAGAAGACGAGACTATAGTAAAACTTACCCTCTAATTTTTGTGGAAACTCCCAAAATACGCTTCAAATTTCAAACATGGAATGACTTCTCTTTTTACTTGTTTTAAAAATCCCAATTCTCAAAATACCCCCAAAAAAGGTGTGCTCAATTTTACGTGAGGAGCATCATTAGTGGGGGAGAGAGAGAGAGAGAGGCTAACAAAAAAATATTTTTTCTCTCTGTGTGATGTCGTCCAACAACCCGATGAAGTGCATGTGCACTCCTAAGTTGCTCCATTTGGCCTGTCAATGCCATGCACCAGGGATATATGAGGACGAGCCGATGCAGATAGAGCCTACATTTTCTTGCTTTGCTTGGGCAGATAGCGAACATAGGAATGGGAGCAACGAGGACAACTGTGATGAACGGAGGGAAGAAGGATGCAGATCTTAGGCATGGATGCAAGGTAAGGGCGCAAGAGTTGTCAAAGAGCAACCAGAGAATCATGCGTGCGAGGCAGATGGTGAGGGTTGATGCAGCAGATGTCAAAGAGTAGCAGAATCGGATCGGAGGTGCATCCGAGGTAGTTGGGGATCGATCGAACCTGGGCATCACGTTGCAGGAATGTTGTGAGCAAGCATCATATGGGAAGTTGTGTGGGAGGTTGCTCAATGAGCAACAGGAAACAGTGCGCACAACATCTCATGGCCTTTCAATGCAAGAAAAGGCCCTGCATTGGGTCACCAACAGAGGATGGACCCAGGAGTGAACCCGCCAGTAAATATCCCATGGATACATTCCACCAGCAGCAGAAAACATAGGAGCCATCATGCCACAAGAGCCTTGAGACACATGGGCACCCTTTCGTGTATGCTCCCGAGTTAAAATCTCAAATAAAGCCTTCCTCACAAGAGCTGCATCATCAGTCACCTATATGAAAGTTTGACTCTCACGCCTCAAAGAAGCTATTCATTAAGAAACCCTACACCCGAAAATTTCACAAGACCCAAATTTCAAAAGAGACAGATAGATCTTACCTGCACAAGCTCATCAGTGGAGCCAGCACAGGGCTGCTGTTGCTCTTTTGGCAAGAATCTGATCTGGGCATCAACTTCCTTTCGCATTTGCTCAATTATCTTGCCACCCTTCCCAAGCAAACAGCCAATGTGGCTCTTAGGGACTAGAAGTCGAACAAACACGGGGGCTGAGGAGGCTCATCATCATCATCATCGGCCTCTGTAATCCTGGCATGGACTTTGAAAAGGCTTTCTTGAGCAGCACAAACATAGTAGCCTTGTTCTCTGAATTGGTCAGTAGAGGAGCTGATAAGGACTACATGTTCATCAGAGCCAGAGACGGGGTCTTCTACTTTAATCTTGGATCTTCACTTTGTTCGGAAGGCCTTAATGGTGGAGCCTCCGTTGCCAATGAGGCTGCCAATCTTGCTAATAGGGTAAAGAATACGGTACTCGGTCTCTTCAGCTTGTGCGGGCTTCTTCTGCCTCCCATTACGCACTGCAGCGTCATCTTCATGGAGGTCACGCTTCCCAGACAAGCCACTATAACCTTCCGTAACGTACAAAGAAGCTCAACAGTAAGGCAAGCTTCACGTAACTAAGGGGAGGGGGGAGTGATTTGTATGGAGCAGTCATTGTCTGAGGATGCACCCCCTGCAGGTGATGGTGAGAAGGGGTTGCTGCACACGATGTTGAGAAGAGGAGGACGTGGGCGGGGCGATGAGGGGGTTAGGCTCGGATGCCATAGTGTAGAAGGGGTTGCGAGGGCACAAAGCCAAGCCTGAGCAACATGATGCAAGCTGCGTAGCAGGCAGGAGCTGTGATGAAAGGGGCTGCGACTGCGCGCGGCAGCTAGAGCCAAGCACCAAGAAAGTGCTTTTTTACAAACTGTACACTTGGTCATGGAAGTTGCAGGAGAAAAGAGGAGCCAGACTCTAATTGCGAGCCCAATCAATACTTGGAAAAAATCTTATGTGAATATCTTTTGAGAGAAAACAGCAGATTGTTCCCCACTGGCTTTTCACGCTTAACCTTCTCATGAGTGCTCACTACAATACTCACCTATCAAACATTTTTATTTTTTATTTTTATTTTTAAATACATATGAGATTTTTCACTAACAATTACCTTCATGATTCAACCGATGCCAATATATTTGACTGTCCTTGCAATGAGTATCTTCTTCTTATATCATCCAATATAAAAAAAAAAAAAAAATTTTAAAATAATCTTCCCTTTTTCCTTAAGAAAAAAGGCAAACCACCACTATGGCCTGCTCCTAGTTACGCAGGGTTCACACTGCACTGCCCATGCCAACTTTTTCTTAGGTGGACCAATGAGATTTGTCGCCCCAAACCGTGCCATTCACACTGCACAGTTTCCACCCGTCTTGAACCCTACTTAGCGTAAAAAGCCAAATCCTCCAAGTTTGGACCTCAAAGGCGGGCGAGTTTTCCTTGGTTAAAAAAGGTGAAAAGTCGCAAGGGCCTAAATAAAAGAATAATAAAGAGCGTGTGTCATGTGAGTCACTCTGGAGATCGAGTATGAGGCCAAGTCAGAGGTTGTTGCAGTCTTGAGATCCATTACATTTCCAACAAGACAATGGCTAGCACAAGGTGGAGTTTACCCCTGCCTCAGAGTGTCAACCTACCCTTGCCTAGCATTTTAACTCTACTGAAATGGGTAGAGTTCTCTCCACCCCCGCCCTAGTTGAGCATTCACGCAACCCAATAAATTATAAAAGGACGACATTGTTGATGCAAGCGTGCGGAACTCCTCTTAGTTAATGCCTCTCTTAATTAGGAAGAAAGAAGGTTGCTATTAATTAACTTGAATGTGGCACTAATCGACGAGCTGTAGCAATGCTACACAGTTGCCTTGTGTAGAGCTTTTGGAAGTTTTGCCATAACACAAGCGATGACTACTAAAGATAGTATACTACCAGCCAACACGAGGAGAATACGGCATTACGAGCCACACTTGTGCGTAATAATCTCCACCTATTAGGTCTCCGTCCGTTTGCCATGTCTACTCTCGGACGCTCTCTCTCTCTCTCTCTCACTCACACACACACACACACACAGTCACAAATTACAATTATGCAGTTTTCTCGTTACTCTCTCTCTCTCTCTCTCTCCCCCCTGACGTAATTACAATTATGCATTCTCTCTCTCTCTCTCTCTCTCTCTCTCCCCCGACGTGTCCTTCATGGGTACCTCGACTACCCCCTCTCTCAGGGATTGTTCCTCGTTTTCTACGACGTTAAAAACCTAACCTTCTCCTCTTGTCTGCTTTCCACCGTTCCACGCATCTTTTGTTGCATGCCCATGCGTCAGCGACCGGGGCAGAGAACGACCGGGGGGGAGAGAGATTTGGGGCGGCAAAGATTCTTCAATGCTGGTCGACCGGTAGCTGAAGGCTGTAGCAGTGCATGTGCATGGGATCTCTCTCTCCCCCTCTCTCTCTCTCTCTCTCTCAGGCTCTCAGCCGAAAAAAATGAAAATTGGGCAAAAAATCCACCCAACCCAACTTCCATCTACCGCCCCACTTCTCCTCCCTGCTTTTAAAGTGCCCATATATCATCACGTTGATCTTGCTCGCTCTCCCTCTCTCTCACTCTCTCTCTCTTTCACACACGCACACACACATAATCACAATGAGGAGCTAGCGCCGTGTGCGTGGTTAATTTTCAAGCTCAGAAGGGGCCTCTCTACTGTCAAGTTTGTTTGGGCACATGCAGCTATGGTGACCTCTCTCTCTCTCTCTCTCTCTCTCTCTCTCTCTACAATTAGCTAGGCGCTTGTGTACTTGAGATGTGCTAATTCAAGCTGCTGTCACTTGTATACCCACGCAATTAGTGTGATGAGGGTCGTAACTACCCTCAAAAGCTTGCTTCTCAACTGAACGAACTACTTATCATCTGCTAGTAAGCAAATTTAGTGTGAATTTTTGCGGCAAGGTTGCCGAGCTAATTCCACCTGCACACAATGGAGGTTAGAACATACCATGTTGCTTATTCCGATCATTTCATTTTAAACAGCTACCGTTGTATTGGAAACTTCTCCGATACACGAGAGTGGGATACTCACTCTCATGTAAGACACTACAGCACTCGCATGTGTGCCGTGTATGGCATATGCACTCACTAACAATGCTCACTCCTGCACGATGTTACTCTCATAAAACTGGCGTAACATACAAAGAACCCACACGCATGTATCCCAATGTGTGCATGCTAGGTGTCAGAAATTGAGCATGTTATTCAACTTCAACTTGCTCAATGATCCTCCTGAGTTGATTCACAATTTTTACTTATCACAGGAATTTGAAGATGCCAAACTTTCAAACCTGACGTCCAAGGCGCCGCCAGGTCAGCTCCAGGTTGAGAAACTCGAACAGAATGATCAAGATAGTTTCGCAGCAGAGGCCCTTGATTGGAGAGGACGACCCGCTACACACAAACATGGAGGCCCAAAGACAGCATTTTATATCTTAGGTGAGGAAACACGCTTTCTATGCATAAGAGCATCCTGTTTGATTAAATCATGGCAATGAATTTGAAGCATTTATTCCCCCGATCAATTCAAGTCCACCGTTTTATTTTATGGAGACTGAAAGTAAATGACTCGGATTGACATTTTCTCTTGATCATGCTTACTAGTAACTAAATTAACGACTTAAACCTGCCTTCAAATGAACTACTGGCTACAAATAGTAAGAGAACTAATTTTGCATCAGGAACTCTCTGCTCAAAACATTGTTTTTTCATAATTTGAGAGTGAAATTAGTGACATTGCAGCTTCCTCGTGCGTAATGGTTTCTAATTAGTTTGGCATGCGAAGAAATCTTTTGTTGTGTAATGATTCTCACCAGATTCTCACACTAGGTCTACCCTTCTGAAAACAGCGAGCCAAGGCTTGTGGAATGTTGCCAACTTTGCCATCTTGACCAGTTTGGTGCTGTATTTTGTGAGGGTGTTGCAAATGAGTAATGCCTCGGCTGCAAACAACGTGACGAACTGGTTCGGTACGCAGTTTCTTGTCACTCTGCTGGGTGGCTTCTTGGGTGATGCCTATTGGGGCAGATTCCGGACATGTGCAGTCTTTCAAGTGGTCCACGTAGTGGTAAACAGCTGAACTTTGAGGTTTTCCCTGTATTCATCATAATATACATGTAGGATTGCTACTAATTTACCTTAAGCTTACAGTTGATTTGGCTCTTCTGTTGTATATATATATATATATCAAATACCATCACATACATATGGTGGATGATTTGCATCAGTAAGAACGATGTTCATTTTATTTCTCCAAGATCATAGTTTCTGAATTTATGAGGTAATTGAGGTAACAATATTCTCTGCAGGGACTAATAATACTAGCACTTACAACGACAGTGAACGGCCTAAAGCCGCCAGCATGCAATGGACCCGTAAGCATGTGCGCAAAGCCCTCTTCACTTCAAGTGAACGTCTTCTTTGTGGGACTGTACATTATAGCATTGGGCACAGGGGGTTACTTGCCGGCATTCCTAGCATGGGGAGCTGATCAGTTCGACTTGGAGAAGCAGAAGACAACTTTTTTTGGTTGGATTTTTGTCTTTCAGAATATAGGTACATTCTTGGCCAACACGCTCTTCGTGTGGCTACAGAACAAGGGCGAGTGGGCTCTCTCATACTGGCTAGCAACAGGAGTGGGCATGTTGGCATTGGCGGCATTTGGGCTCGGTGTCCCCACATATAGGCAATTCCGGCCTGGCGGGAACTCTTTCGTTAGGGTGGCTCAAGTGATGGTAGCCAGTGCTAGGAAACGGCGGGTTGAGGTGCCAAAAGATTCCAGTGAGCTTCATGATTTGCCGGAAAAGCAGCTCCTTCAGCAAGGATCCCAGAAAATACCCCACACAGAAAGATTCAGGTGTGTTGCACATTCTCGATGTTTTCAAGTTTGACCTGTAAAGATGTATTTCTCAGCAGTTAATCTGTGCTCTGCAGAGCGCTATTTTCCTAAGGATATCCTTTGGCATATATCCACATAGCTTCGAGATTGCTTGTTAAGGTGCATTTTACGTTCACAGCACGGGCTCTGGATTGCATGTTTTGAAACTACATGAATCAAAAGCTTGATTAGGGTGGATAGGGCCCCAATTTTGTTGGCTCATTGAGCGGATTGTTACTTTTTTATGAGTGCCTCTAATGGGACTCACGTCCAAGAAACTGTCTCAGAAGAGTGAACGTGCAAGATGCACTAACTTTTGAGCATTCAAGGGAATCTACGCGCCCTCTCCATTGGTTCCCAGATACATTCCAAGTTTTCTGATGCTTGGTGATATTTTTAGAGAGCTGTAATGCCATATGTGGCTTCAGCAAATGCCCTTTCAAAATTTAAGATCTTCAACATCAAGGGCATTCGCTAGTGCCGCGTAGGCATTAGTGCTCAAAATTTAACCGGATGAGTTTCTAATAATGCCAAAGTGACCCATCATGCCCACACGATCTTCCTCCGCAACCGCACAACATCCTCCTTGACTGGATGCCCGTTGCACCTTTACATGCCACATTACTTCTGTAAGAGGATTTAATTTACAATGAGCATAGTGATACCTCTAATGCTGGTGAATTCTCTCAGGAATAGTCAATTTATGCGTTTCACATCTTAGTAACTGCACCACTGCCCAGCATCAAACCCTTGAATCTGTTAATTTCATGCATAATATCAGCCGCTCGAGAGATGAAGTTGGCCTTTGCCCCATTGGTCCTTCCCCAAGTTCTGTGTAATTCCGGTGGACTCTTTTTGCTAATTTCTTTTCTCAATGCAGTTTCTTTGACAAGGCTGCAACAAGCATGCCCACCGACAGGGAGAATCCGTGGAAACTTTGCAATGTGACTCAAGTAGAGGAGCTGAAATGCCTGTGCAGGATGTTACCCATATGGCTATGTGCTATACCCTTTGCTGCAGTATTCACACAGATCAACACTCTATTCGTGGAGCAAGCAGTCATGATGGACTTGACGCTAGGGAGCATCAAGATTCCACCAGCATCTATGAGTGTGATTAATGTGGCAAGCATTTTTTGTTTCACGGTGTTATATCCATACATAGTGGTGCCTGTGGCACGGCTAATAACAGGCAGACCCTCAGGGATGACCCAGCTGCAGAGACTTGGCTGGGGTCAGGTTGGCGTAGCGCTTGCGATGGGCGTGGCGGCATTGGTGGAATCGAAAAGGCTCAGCCTGGCAAAGCAGGGGCAGCAGATGAGCGTGTTCTGGCTATCACCTCAGCATATCTTACTTGGAGGAGCTCAGGTCAGTCTCTACCAGCACTTGTTTCTATGCTCCTCGCTTATCAAGTACAGCATACTCTTGTTTTCTTGCAACTTAAGCCATGTAAGCACCGTCAACCACAGATAAGATTGCAATTATCCATGTATTCCCCTGAAGGTAGACCAGTATGCTTCCTAGCTCCCAAAAATTGGCTCGTAGCTATCTCAGGTGCAAGAAGAAGTTTGAAATGTACCTAAAAGTGTGCTGCTCGAGGAGTCATCATTCCGTTAGTCTGCAATTGTGCGCCGAGAAAGGGTTATCTTTACATAGGCCTTGCAGTGGTCAAATTTATAAACATGTTCTGTTTCTATTCTATGCAATGTCGTTTTATCAGCAAACGGCTCACAAGCAGAGGTTGACTTCACATGTAGCTGACAAGGTAGAATTATATGTGTGCAGGTCTTTGCTGTGGTGGGTGCAATGGACTTTTTCTACTCAGAAGCACCGCATGCAATGAGGGGATTAGTGAGCTCACTCTCGTTAGCCAACCTGGCTATTGGTAGCTACTTGAGCACGGTGCTTGTTTCAGTCACTATGAGCTTCAGCACCAAGGGAGGACGCTCAGGCTGGATTCCAGCCCACAATCTCAATATCGGCCATGTCGACTACTTCTATTGGTTGCTCATGTGCCTGACCTTACTTGACGTTATGGCCTTCATATGTAGCTGTTGGTGGTACCGTCGGCGATAGGCACTTCTGTTGTCTAATTCTTGCAACAGCAACTTGTTCTTTTGTCTAATCCTAGCAGCAGCAACTGGTTATGGTCAGTCCGAGTGCAAGATTGCAACTTTGAAATATTGTTAGATTGACAAAGCACCACAGCCAATTGCTTCTTCAATAGTCTGCAGTCTCAAATAATTAATTAACAACCTGTAACCCATCAAATATGTGAATATAATACACCACATAGACTTCTAAAACTCGCTTACATTTGACACATTACAATATTTACACTTCAAAGAGAAATCTGCACCAACAGCTATTCCTGATGAAACCCCTCTGTTTATACAATATTATTACTACTGCAAAAAGGTTGATTTGAAACTAGATCCGCTTCCCCTCTTATTCCCCATATGCAGCTTCGACAGTACAAACAACTCTGAAAGCAGAATAGAGGGCCTACCTTTGTAGTCTTTACTGCTGTAGCTATGACCGGCGCAGAATAGCTATCAGCCAATTTAGCCCTTTACGCTTTTGACTTTTAAGTTGAGACGATAAAAAATTGAGCGCACAAGCTCTTCCTTCGGCTCAGATTTGACAACCCACTACTTTCGAGTCTCTGTAGTCTGTAGTCTGGACTCTGTCCCCACAAACCATGTGAAGATTAGAAAGAGTACGAGCAGACACGGCTCCCAATATACCTTTGAAAATCTGTGCAGGTCTAATATGGGAGCCCTATCTTGGCATGCATCGCATCGACCAATTACTAGCGCAGCTCAGCTTGCGGCTGTCTGCCTTTGCAGCCAGCGCGGTTAAGCTTGGGGTAAGACCTTCGCTTCTCGACCGCGAAGGCGAACGTAGAAGTTTGTTGGCACTGCATAGAAGTTTGTTGGTACTGCCGTTAAGGCAGGGTCTAAGGGGAGGAAATTTGTCCCCCATGGTCATAGGGGCTTTGGCCAATGAAAAATGGCGTGTGAGTGTTTCTTTTGTGTGGCTTGCATGCAAGGATTTAACTAATTTTAGGGTCAACGAGGTAAAATTTGGACAAGTGAAGTATAATCGATCAGCAACGGTGATTTCTCGCGTTCTACAGCTCTTGTCTACTTTAGACGACCTTGTTACAAATTTGTAGCTCGACGAGATGTGTCTCTCTGTTTATCAACGACCTCGCGGCCTGTGTGGGCTCTAAAACCATGCTTTCGTCGGCTCATTATTAATGCCCATCACATAAGCTTGCGCAGCCCGCAGCCTCATTCGTTAAGCCATCCATCCTTACACTCGTTATCCCCTTCCATGCGTAATATGCGCTGCTTGCATAATAGACTGACTGACTCTCTCTCTCTCTCTCTCTCTCTCTCTCTCCCCCCCCCCCCCCCCCGCCCCGGGCGTCAGTGCCAGTTTCTTGTGAAAGCTTCTATATATGGTCCTTTTTAAAGTATGCCGAACACATTTTGAAAAACGCTAAATAAACCGAATCTCGCAAAATACTTCTAATCTTTCGCATCGGCAGGACGACAGCGAAGAGACGAGGGGACAAGGGTACAATCCAGGTGCATGTGTAGGTCTCTGCACACAGAGGGTTGGCAATTGAGGTGTTGAGAGACTTTCGGAGGAGGCCAAAGGCTCTTTTTGCGCTATCTGGACGCAAAGGCCACCACGTGGCACGGTTATTTTAAGTGGACTCTTTCCAAAAGCGCCCTGTGTGGGCTGAGTCGAAGGCGTGAACTGTTGGATCTTGGAAAGGTTTCGAGAAACATGGTAGCGGGCCATAGACGCCCGTATTGGGCTGCAGAGTGTGATGTTAGTTCAATCTCAAGGTGTTCAACCTTGCCACACTTCTGCACCTCAAGCAGTCCATCCATCTGCTAAAAAAGAGTGGCATCGACCAGGACAAGAACCAGTAGGAGGGCATTACCTCATGTGCAAGTTTATTGAAGCATAAGCTTGTGTTGGACTACACCAGCATCTACAATTGACACCTATTTCAGAGCTTAAAGTGAAGGGAGAGGAACCCGAATCAAAGTGTACCTGAAGGGACATGAAGAAATGGCAACTGCCCCGCAATGAGCCCTCATCCTATAAAGTCATGGGTGGATCAGGGTGGGAAGGGGAGCCATGAAGTTGTTGCATTTCGATTAGACAACAACGTCAATTTAGACATTACATAGTTGGTCTCATGCACACCCAACATGCCTAATAAGGCTCAACTGCCATGGATGTTTCGAAAGGCTGCTTGCATCCATTTTTTGGCGATGGCATCGCAGCTAGCGATGTACGATCAGGCCAAGGAGATCTTGGCTTTACTTCATTAGCCTAATGAGGGTTTTTTATTTCCTGAACCTACAAGCAACCACATGGCATAATCTACACAGCACCTCCGTTGACAACAATTAATCCAGCGTCTTTCAAAAGCATCAACGGATTGAGTTCCAGCTTTCTATTGCTTCAAAATCAACGTGTTGAAGCAATAAGCAATAAAGAAATAAAGAGCTCCCTCAGAAGCTTTGCCGATAGCAACAACGAAGGAAAGATGAATGAGCCCATTCCAAAATGTAAAAAGGAGGAGAAGCTGCATCAATCACACAATTCCAGTAACGTGACAATCATTGGCTATGGAGATGATCGTTCTTGGATTGTTCCTACAGGGACCATAGTTGTAATGCGTTCCATCTTTTTATTGCTTCAAAGGCGACATGATGAAGCAATAAGCAATGTCATAAAATCGAATATCTAGCCTTACCCAAATGATTTTCTCATATTAAACTAATCATTTAATATGGGAAGGTAAAAGGGGAAACAAGAGCTAGGACATGGATATGTGTTGTTAAACCTAAGTCAACACGGGGCCAAAAAGGACATGGTTACATCTCGAGAGGGGTTCAAAAGGAGATGGTCTATTGAAGAACAATCTGTAAATAATGGAGCTTAAAAGACCTTAGGGATAACTTCATTAAATACCTCCAAATGTTAGTGTTAAAAGTCCTTAGACCTTAGGGCAAGCTACATCTGTGCTTGAGGTGCTTGTCGTGCTTGAGCTGACTAAGGTTCTTGAGGTGCTTGTCCTGCTTGATGACTAAGGTGCTTGATGACTAAGGTGCTTGAGGTGCTTGTCATGCTTGAAGGCCAAGGTGCTTAAGGTGTGCAAGTCAACCATGATCCCTACAAGGAGGGGGGCGAGCCCTAAAGGTAGGGGCATGAGAGAGAACACACACACATACACTCAAGGAAAGCCTTTCCACAAGAGGCATATGGGACACATGTCAAGCCCCTAGCAAGGTTGCCCTTATAGTGTGCCTAAAGCCTATTGGATGCCTTGAGGGAGGTCCAATAAGAATTAAGTTTGATTAATTAAATCTTGGTGAGTCTATATTCTTCACAATTATGGACAAGAACAATGCTAAAGAACTATGGGAGTCTTTATGCTCAGCATAGGATGGTAATAGTGCATCGAACAAAGTATTTCTGATGAAGAAACTAATGCATTTTAACATGAAATAAGGTAGCACTATCAGTTCATACATAAACAAGTTTAATAGTTTGTTTACTCAATTGACATCAAAGCGTCTTAATTTCAATGATGAAATAAAAGCCATTTTCTTGCTATGTTCTTCACGTTATCATGGGATACATTTAATACTGCCATTAGTAACTCTACCCACAAGAGCAAGCTTGGTTTTAGTGATGTCACATTTGCTTTACTCACAAAAGAGATCATTCAACATAAATATCGTAACACTAGTGGGCATGATGATGTGTATATGACAAGTGGAAGTAACCGGAAGAATAACCAAAGGGAGAGAGTTATAGTCATAGTTGCGGTCGATCATTCTCAAGATTGGAAGAATGCACGTAGCAAAATCCATGGACGTGACATGAGGAGCATTGAATATAACCATCATCACAAGAAAGGACACAAGAAAAAGTATTGCCATTTGTTGCAAACAGAGAAGGGTAAATGTCATAATAATCAATATCTAATTCTCCTAAATGATTTTCTCATGTTAAACTGATCATTTAATATGGGGAAGTGCCAGGGAGAAAAAGCTAGAATACTGGTTAAGTTAGCAGACCGGCCATAGTAGGGATCCAAAGGGGGGGCCATCTGCAAAAGAGCTATGTGCAACAATGGGCTTAAAAGACCTTAAGGTTCAGCCCATTAAAACTTCCAAAATGCTAAGGTTCCAAAATTCAAAGGTTGTGTCCAAAGGTCAACTTTAGGGAAAATTGGATGCTTTGTGTGTGTCCCAAAAGTCTTTGTCAAGCCCTACATAGGAGGGGGCGAGCCCAAGAAGCAGGGTGCTAGGTACAGCAGAATGATTGTTTGCGCTTTGCTCAAGATGAGTGCTCCGAACTATGCTCAAGGTTCCTTTTAGTTCTTATGAAAGGAAGAGACTTCCGTTCTTAATGGAAAGTGCTATGATCACAAACAAAGTTAATGGACACCGTGCGTGCAAGTGTATGAGACTGAGAGATAGAGAGAGAAGAGAGATACGACACCATAGAGGTTGTAAAACCCTCCTCTGAAGGCCCCACTCTCGTCGGCGAGAGTGGTCTACTTATTGATTGCACAAAGTGGTACAATGACGATGCAATGGACTGATGCAACCAGGAACTATGCTGATGATGACGACGGTGATGACGACAACGACTTTAGGGCTGAAATCTATGGTCTTCTAACTGCTGAATTTCGAGGCTATTTTCGTGGCTGAAAATGACTGTTTTGGCTGCGTTTTCGAGGGCTGAAAATGGTGATATCTGCAATGCTTCTAGGGCTGAATCTGCTATTGTGTGGGATGCTGAAAACGCTGCTGGATCTGCTGCATTTATGGCTAAAAACCAAAAACGTTGGGCTAGCTCTGTAGCGTTAGTAAAATGCTATGCAAATCTGGGACTACTGCTATCGTTGATCAAAACATTGGGGTTCTGAGAATGGATGGCGATCAGGGGACTTTGCAAACACCAGGAGTTGGGGAGTGCTGCTGAAGACCAAAACGCTAGGGATGGGGAAGTGCAAGGATGTCCAAAAATGCTAGGCTATGGGAAGCTTGGCGCTTGAGGGTTCTTTCTGAGAAGAATGCCTGTTGAGCGGGAAGCTCCTGCTACCTCTTCTGCCATTAAGTGCTAACTTGGGTTTTGCTTATATATTAACTTAGCAAAATTGCCCTACCTACTTTTGTTGGAAAGTCACTTAAAAATAATAAGTGAAAAATACCAAAAATAGCCTAAATGCACTGGAAACTTCCCTAACTGAGTCCACTACAACACTAAATGAAGATATCGACACGCCTATATCGACGGCCATGCCTTTCCACGCGTATATCGACGACATTAGCGGGCGTCGCTATACGCGTCGCAATGTGCGTCGATATACGCGTGGAAAGGATTTATTTGCCACGCGTATAGCGACGCCAAAAAAATTGGGGGAAAAAAGCGAAACCCACGCGCAGGGGCCATTTTCGCCTGCTCGGGTCTTGGCCGAAACCTGCTGCGCAGATATTATGTCCATCTCCACCCTCCCCAACCCCTCTCTCTTGCTCTCTCTCTCTCTCTCTCTCTCTCTCTCTCTCTCTACCTCTACATCGTGTGTGTGTGTGTGTGTGTGTGTAGGAAAGAGAGAGAGAGAGAGAGAGAGAGAGAGAGAGAGAGAGAGAGAGAGACAGAGAGCAGTGTGTGTGTGTGTGTAGGAAAGAGAGAGAGAGAGAGGTGTGTGTAGGAAATAGAGAGAGAGAGAGAGAGAGAGAGAGAGAGAGAGAGCGGTGTGTGTGTGTGTGTAGGAAAGGGAGAGAGAGAGGTGTGTGTGTGTAGGAAAGAGAGAGAGATAGATAGATAGATTTTATTATCGTCCTCGGAGGTCAAATATGACCTATGGGACCAAAGTTACATGTGATGTAGTATGTGTATGGCTGATGAGTGACTCTCGATGCTCCAAAATTGTAGTGATGAGAGTCGCAATGGAGAGCCCACACTTTGGCTGGGAGAGGAAAGTGTGTAGGTCTAAGTTATGGCTGAAAATGTGAGAGAAGCAAGTTCGGATGTGATCAAAAGCTGAGCACTCTAGTAGTGTGTGGGTCTAAGTTATGGCTGAAAATGTGAGAGAAGCAAGTTCGGATGTGATCAAAAGCTGAGCACTCTAGTAGTGTGTGGTACTCAGACTCTCGAACTTGTAGTGACCATAATGTGCACAGTCGATTTGACTCTTCTCCATTGCCCCAACGCCCTATCTCACATCGAAGGAAATGGGAGCTAAGCCGAATTGCTGCGATAGTGCGTATCGCGGACAAGGGAATAGGCTCAAGCATGTAAGTGTGAGTACGGTTTCCTCTCTCAGCGAAGAACATGGTTTTGTAGTTGGGGGCAATATAGGTGGTGTAATGTATGAAGCGTGACCCACCGGATTTCTCCCAAGCCGTAATACATTGGCGTTGTAGAAAAGCTTCATTCACTTGAGAGTCAATTGAAGCATCATGTAGCAAGTGTAATGCATCCCATCTCCCAAACCACTTCTTTATGTCTTGCATCCATCCCGTGCTCAAGATCTTGCTTTTATGCGTCTTTTGAACTTTTTTGCTTGCTTCCCATGCACTTGTAGGAAGTCGATGTGAGGGGTTTTGACGCATCTTTATCATGTACTCCACAACTCTTTCCATGCCCATAACCTCAATTGGAAGAGATCCCGAGTCAAGAAGTAGGAGCATATATGGTGTTTGTGTCTTAACTTGGAGAAAGTTTGTAAGAAAACGCTTTTGGACATTCTCAAACTCTTTCCAAGTAGACTTTGAGATGCTCCCGCCCCACACTTCAACTCCATAAAGAAGAACCGGTGTCACCAATGCATCAAAAAGATACTTCTTAAGAACCCAACACTTGATGTTTCCGCATTACACATGTTCTCAAATGCATAATATGCTCTCTTTCCCGCTTCCAAATGACGAATAACGCATTCATGCCACTTGTGATTGGATGGAACCTCAAGGCCAAGGTACTTAAAGCTCTCAACAACTTCAAGTGTCTCGTTGTTGTACACAATGCATGGCTTCTCCTTATGGTTGGTTTTCACAAGCATAACCTTTGTTTTGGATTCATTTACAATCAGCCCACTATGCAAGAAAAAGTTCTCAAGGACAACCATAAGCTTTTGTGCATCTTCTAAAGTGTGCTATAAGCACTACATCATCCGCATACAACAAAAGCATGATTACCGCATTGCAAATAGTGACCTCTTCAATGCCTTCTTCTTGCATAAAGTCAAGTACCATTTGTTCCAATTGATCGATGCATAGACCAAAGAGAGTTGGTGACAATGGACATCCTTGTTTAACCCCAATAGTGCTTACAAAAATTTCTGAAATTTCTCTTCCCATGCGCAATTGACAAATCACCTTCTCATAGATTTGAGAAACCGCAAGCATAAATTCACTTGGCACTTGGAGTTCTTCCATCCTTCTCCACAAATTGTTACGTGGAATCATATCAAAGGCTTTCTTAAAGTCCACAAAAAAACACTACAATCCCTTGCCTTTCAACCGACTTTCCTCCATGAGAACACGAAGAGTGACAAGATGATCAATGGTGCTATGGCATCGACGAAAACCCGCTTGTCCCTTTGCACGCTTGTCATTCTCTTCAGCCCAATCACTCAATTTCATCTCCATTATGCACCCAAACAAATTTTCCATAAGAGACCCAATCATTATAGTCCGGTAGTTGCTTACATTCTTTACATCCCCTCCTTTATGCAAAGGCTTAACCCAATTAGTACTCCAATCATAAGGCATACCATGTTGAAGTGCAAGGTTGAACATATCACACATCCACTCATGGGTAAAATCTCCCGTCCATTTGATCATCTCCGGCTTGATACCTTGAAGATCTCCCGCTTTGCGAGTGGCCAACTTTTCAAGCCCACCGCGTACATCCTCAATAGTAAAAAAAGACGGCATACATGGGAGTGAACCATAAAATGGCATTTTTTCAATATTTGCTTGCTCATATAATTTCCTACAATGTGTGTACATATCCAGTAGACTCAAGTTACCAAAATTCTCAACCCGCTTGCCTCTCAAGTTTCTCCAAAATCTTCCACATGCATGTGCCTTTTCTTGGACTTGAAATTCTTGTTGCTTTACTTCCCATCTTCTTCTCTTCTTTTGAATCAATGCTTTGTATGTATGCAAATGACTTTGATAGTTGTCTTTGTCCATAGTTGCATCAAGCTTTATCAAGGACTTTCGAGCATTTTGACATTCTTTATCAAACCACCTTTTGCGTGATCTATCTTTGTTGATACCATGGAGATGCTTTATGGCAAAGCATTCTTCCACACAAGAACAAATAGCTTTCTTGAAAGCTTCCCATTTAGTTTCCAATGGTGCATCACATTGAAGCTTTGTCATCCATAATTTTTGCTCAACTATTTCAATGTACATTTGTGCCCGTTTGAAATCCATACATAGTGATAACTTCTCTTTCCTTTGGCTGAGATTATCATGGTTAGTTGCTTCTCCACATGAAAGGTCAATACATAAGGTGCGATGGTCGGATTCCGGGATCCATTGACCAAACATAAAACTCTTTATGAGATACATGATGGCTTCAGAGAGTAGCATATAGTCAATCACACTATCCCCATTATGTCTCCTACATGTAAATCCATTGGTTCCACTCCACAAAGATACACCATTGGCAATGAGCATACCCGTGCTATTACACATGTGTAAAAGTAACTTTCCATAGTGATCCGGCTCTTTCTCATCCATTGAAGTACGATCATACAAGTGAACTTCCTCCAACTCCCTTGAAATGTATGGCATATCAAATTGTTGAGTATCATGTTGCAATGTTTTTGTGCGAGCATTCATATCCCCAAATACAATAACATCACCTTCACCTTTGAAATAAGCAATGTCCTCTTCCAAATCAGAAAATGGTTGATCTCTATCCATACAAGCATAAAAGGGAGAATCATGATGAGGAATGTAGCAACCGGCTACAAAAATGGGTGCTCTTTTTGGTGTCATAATTTTCAGCCATACATAATGTTTGTACTTGTCATCTTTCACAATTGATACAAAATCTTCCAATCCTTTCTTAACCATACATGCTAACCCTCCTTGTCCTCTTCGTTGCTTGAGATTCTTTGACCACATCAATGAATGTACATTGTAATCCTCTAAGCCGTTAATCCTTTGTGTATCATGCTCCCAAGTTTCAACAAGAAGTACAACATCGGCTTTGCTTGTTAGTTCATCAATGCCAACCCCCGCATTCCATGGGTATCCATTACAATTCCAAAAGCATATTTTCAATTGTAACTCGGTCTCATAGGTCACGCATCCCTATTTGCTTGAGAGACTTGCCTCCTCCTTGGGCACATTTTCTTCATGAGAGATCTCCTTGTTTTTATTATTCTTTTCCTCATATGCCTTGCGACGCATATTTTGTTGCTTAATAGTGCGATCTTCACATACAAAACATTTTGTATCCCTCAAATAGATCCAACTATTATCAAGGATAATCTTTCGCTTGGTCTCATCCGGCATGGAGCATACAATTGGCCGTTCTCCCGAGCGAGGAGCTCCTTGCTTCCCCACTCTATGTGCTCCATAGACCATAACTCCGGACATGCCAAAGTGGGTTTGAAGAAATCTTCAATAACAATGGCAAGAGAAGGAGGTGTCTCTAACTTCTCTTCGGGAATTCCACGAATAACAATGTTCTTGGAACATCGCTCCCGTTCCTTCAACTCCTCCACATCCACATTCTCAACATTCTTTGTTTGAACCATAGCTTGCATGAGTGAGGAATTAGAAACCACATTGCTACCACATACATCAGCCCAAGACTTGTTTGTGCATACATTTTTCATGTCGCATACATCCCGGCTTATAGTGTGAAATTTATTCTCTTTCAATACATGGTCATGCTCTACTTTGCTCATTCGCTCCTTCAAAGCATTCAAGTCCACAAGAGAGCGTTTACATTCCTTGACTTCCTCTTCAAGTTGAATCAAACGTGTTGTTTGCATCTCAAGTGTTCTCTTGAGATTCTCATTCTCAACCACAAGTACCCTTAGTGTGCCATTCTCCATTGCAAGTGCTCGTAAGTCTTCGCCTTGTTTGTTTACGGTCTCTTGCAATGATACCAAGTACGCCATGATCATGGTTTCCGATGTCGTTGGTTGGGTGGTTGTGTTGCTATCTCCACACTTAGGAGATTTTGGATCATTTTCCACAATGGTTGTGGACGTTGTTGAAGAAGAAGAACCCTTGCGAGTGCCGGAAGACATTGTATGTAAAATAGAAGATGAGAATCAATTTTGTTGAACCTGTTCACTTCGGAAATGCTGCTAGAGAAACGCCTTCCATAACTCTAAAAATTTCTGTCTTTACATCAATGCGTAGAGGACTTCGTGCTCTTCGATTGAGGCTATAGATCACCCAAATCGGAGTTCGGATGAAGAGAGAGAGAGAGAGAGAGAGAGAGAGAGAGAGAGAGAGAGAGAGAGAGAGAGAGAGAGAGAAATGTGTGTGTGTGTGTAGGTAATCAAAGAGAGAGAGAGAGAGAGAGAGAGAGGAGAGAGAATTAATGTATGCTTAGGAAATTAAAACTAAAGAAAAAAAAATTAAAGAGAGAAATGAAATGAAATGTTATATTAACGTGTTTGAAAGGCCAAAGTGACCTATTAGACACGAGACAAGAAAGTTACAATGTGATAGATCTGATACAAAGTCAGAGTAAGAAGATGACAAAATAAAATATTATGGAATCCTAAACTGCTGGGTGTGGACTAAACGGCTAAACGAGCTAGTTGGGATAGGTAGATCTCCTCCATGGTCAGTACTCTGACCGGACGTTGTGCATGTCGATCCAAAGTGACCTAGCTAGATCCTCTGATGCAGCCTCTGTCGATGTTGTGTAGTCCTCCGCAGTCGTGGACATCTAGATCTCCCTAGATCAGTCGCTCGTTCAATCATTAGAGAGATAGAGAGAGAGAGAGAGAGAGAGAGAGAGAGAGAGAGAGAGAGAGAGAGAGAGAGAGAGAGAGATAGGAAATAGAGAGATAGAGAAAGAGAGTTATATATATATATATATATATATATATATATAGAGAGAGAGAGAGAGAGAGAGAGAGAGAGAGAGATAGGGAAGTGGAGCTCCAGAAGTTATGGCAGAGAAATAGGAAAATAGAGAAATAGAGAGAGATAGGAAAATAGAGAAAGAGAGATAGCGAGAGCGAGATCGAGAGAGAAAGAACGAGAAATAGGGTACGTAGATAGAGAAGAAACTGTGGAACTAAAAGAGGCAAAGGGGTTTTGCCTGCTACATGCATTGCCATGTACACCTGGGAGTGCACGTATGTGTCTACCCATATAGGATTTGACCAATAAAGACGAGATTTTGATCTGGTGGTCCTGATCTCCGTACACTTCTGGACCGAGGTGTATGGAGATTGGGCAAGATTAGAGAATGCGAGGTAGTTTACATTGTGAGGAGTATATATATATATTAAAACAACATTCATAATCATTGTAGATGGCAACGTCATCAACTAACATGGAGGAAAAGATTGCATGCTCGTACACGCTCTGCAAGTATCAAATCCTGCGCAAGCGTAGGATATGTAATGAGCATGTGCACAAGTACAGAGAGTTTGCTAGAGAAACCGTACAAAATCTGCGATACAACTCCTACGGAACGGGCATTGATTTCCGTGACATAGCACCTACATCTGAGAGAGAGAGAAAAAAGATTATGCGTGAAGGTCCGACCAATATAGAGCCACGGATGGAAGCAGAAAAGGGCTTACAGATAGAAGACGACGGCATGGAGAAGATGCTGGATGCCTTCTTCCAGACAAGCGAGGAGAACGCCAACGAAGCAGCACCAGAAGCCGTGCGCCTATCTCCTGAAGACATGTTGAGAAAGTTGGCACGTCAACCAATCTATGAAGGCGCCAAAATATCTGTGCTTCGTACTTGTCTGGCGTTTTTGAATCTTCAGTCAGTGTACGGGTGGTCAGATGCAAGCGTCACTGCTTTGTTTAGGTACGTAATTTACAAAAGAGATTTTCCGATTGCAACGGTGATGTGCTCGGAGAGCTTTAATTTTAATTTAATGTGGCTTAAACAGGTTATTGCGGGAGCAACTTCTCCCGGCTAGCAATGAAATGCCCCCCTCCAGACCAGACGCAAAGCAACTTCTGACCTCAGTTGGCTTGGACTACAACAAGATTCATGCATGTCCAAATGATTGCATTCTTTTTCGCAATGAATTCGTAGATTGTCTGTCGTGTCCTAAGTGCGGAGCAATGCGCTACAAACAAGATGCAGTTGGCGAGACAGTGCCAGCTAAAGTGTTGTGGCATTTTCCTATTATTCCTAGGATAAAAAGCATGTTTCGTTGTGGTTCCATTGCAAAGTTGATGCGGTGGCATTCTACGAATAGATCCACTGACGCAACATTTAGGGTGCCCGCTGATTCGAAGGCTTGGAGGCACATTGAAGATACCTGGCCACATTTTAAGAGTGAACCACGCAATTTGCATTTGGGCATGGCAATGGATGGAGTCAATCCATTTGGCTTGAGAAGCTCGTCATGGAGCACTTGGCCTGTGTGCCTTATCAATTACAACCTCCTGCTGTGGCTTGCTATCAAGAAGGGTCATTTGATTTTAAGCTTGATTGTACCTGGTAAGTTCAAAGAAAAAAACATGGATGTTTATCTAGCTCCACTAGTTGACGAGCTCCAGGAGTTATGGCATGGGATCGACATAGCAGATGCGGTTGAACCAGTAGGACAAAAGCATGCAAGGATCCATGGACTTCTTATGTGGACTATGCATGATTGGCCAGGATACGAAGAAGCTTCTGGTAATGGTTATTGATTTACAAAATTCTCGCTATTCGCAAACCCTTTGCCTTGGCCTGATTCATGCTTTGATATATGCAGGACTAACAACTTCAGAATACAATGCATGTCCAATTTGCAGGCAGTCTTTGGATGTGCGCTATTCTACCTCTCTTCGAAAGACAATTTATCAAGGCCACCACCGTTATCTTCCAGATGGCCATCACTTGCGCGAAGGCCAGCTTGGTCGCTTCGAATGTCGTCCTATGCATGTACAAGAGTGGCGTCATGGGAGCAACATGAGGGGCAACCTGTTCCAGGAATGAAACGTTTGTCCATTCTCCATACGTTGCCGTACTGGGGTGATCTACTAATTAACCATTTGCTGGATCCAATGCATATATTCAAGAATGTGGGAGAGCTCCTCTGGAAGACAATCATGGGAATGAAAGACAATCGAGCTTCATGAGATGATTTGCAGTCGGTTGGAAAGATGCCAGAGCTGTGGCCTTTCACCAATGCAGCTGGTCAAACAAAACTTCGAAGAGCGCCATGGGTATTGCTAAAAAACGAAGAGCGACAAGTGAAAAGGGTGATTTCAGAGTTCAGGACGCCAACAGGATATATGAGATGTCTCAAGATAGCATTCACCCGTGACGATCAACTGTCAGGGTTGAAATCGCACGACTGGCATAAGTTCTTGCAATTCATTCTTCCAATTGCGATCAAGGGGTGTTTAACGGAGGAAGTGCGGACCTGCATATACAAGATTTCAGGGCTAGTGTGGTGGATCTCTTCCAAGGAAATACGGGAGGAATCTATTGCAGTCGCAAGTGCTAACTCCATTGAGGCAGTTTGCATGATTGAGAAGTATCTACCCATGAGCTGCCTAACTATCCAAATGCACTTGCTCGTCCATGTAGTAGATGAGGTTGCAGTGACAGGTACAGTCCACAACCGTTGGATGTTCTTTCTAGAGCGGTTCATGAAAACACTTACGCCAAAAAGCGCGTCTAGAGGGGAGCATGGCAGAAGGATGGCTGGTGCAAGAGTCTCTTGTATTGACGACCGAATTTCTATCCTTTTCTGACCTAGAAATGCCTCGACTGTGGAGCGATGAGGAGGATGCAAGACTGGTGGGAGAGGAGCCGCAAGGGCAAGGGGTACCGAAGAAAATGAACTTGGCCATGCGAGAAAAGATCATGAAGTTCTGTATACTAAATTCAGCGCCGATGCAAAAATGGCTTGAAAGGTACAAAGAAGAGAAAGAGAGACGCAATCTAGAGCGACAGGATTTCAGGCGAAGTCGAACGACTAGAGGCTTACCCTTGCCAGACTATCTCTCTCCTCTACCTGAATTCCCTACAATGGCATGGTTGGACAAGACAATAAGAGCAGCTCGACAGATCGGAGAACCCATATCTCTAGAAGAGGAAGAGCTGGCTATTGGATGTGACTGGAAGTATCATACATACATGGCACTGTGGTCACATGGAAAGCATTTCAGAACACAAAAAATTGACAGCAGAAGAAACATGTTTGACAGTGGGTAATGGTTAGTTTCATGCAAAAGAGCAGGGCCAGTGCTAGAGACACGAATGAGAGCACTAGCAACCTGGATTACTGTGGTCTGGTGTCAGATATCCTGAAAGTAAGCTTTAGGCGGTTTGAGATGTTTTTGTTGGATGTGAAGTGGTTTAAGGTGATTACTTCTGGTCGCAATGCAACGGTACGCAGAGATGGAAACAAACTTGTGCAAATAGATTCTACAAAGACTTGGACAGATGCGAGCGACACATTTGCTCTCCCCGAACATTGCGAGCAAGTGGTCTTTGTATCGGACCCTCGAGAGCGACAATGGTGGTTTGTGGTTCAGGTTGCTCCAAGAAATAAACAAGTATTTGAAGGGCAAGATCTCCTGGAGGAAAGTCAGTCAGACGAAGTCCATACTAATGTGACATTAGATGAGATGGATGAAGGTATGGCAGAGGAAGCTGACAGATATACGAGGGATGACGCAGACGAGCCAGAATTGACACTTGTAGATGAAGATGCAATGGATGAAGACAATCTGCCAGAACGAGTTGGGGCAGAGTTATGTTTGAAATTAGAGAGATAGACGATGATACGGTGCAAGATCTTATCGATGATGCCTCACTCGTCGAGGCCTAGGCCTGTAAGTGTTTGTGTGAAGACTTTGATTTAAAATTAAGCTTAAAGTTAATTTAAACAACTGTGTTCTGATGCTTTATTTTACTTTCTTTGTGCAGGACTTTAGTATGGCAGACGAGATTCCAGATCCCGCTTTCATGAGTGCAGATGCATTCATGGGCTTCGTTACACGGATGACGCCTGCTCAGATGGCAGAGGCTTCTCAGTACTGGTTAGCCAGAGGCACGGGTCCGATGCCTAGGGGGGGATGCCTACGGGGTCCAGGACGCCTATGGGTACGACGCCTTCTTCTCCCATCACGGTCGCTTCGACACCTAGGGGTGGGGCAGAGGCGGTACGTCCTCATCTCCGCAGCATAGCCGCACTCGCCGATCTCGACGATCGTTAGGTGGAGGTGGTGGTTGCTGTGGAGGAGGGTCCACAGATGCTTCGACCCCTCCTCGCTCACGACCCTGTCTTACCCAGGCACACCTCTCGACACACCTCTTGGCACACCTCGGACACCTTGAGGGGCACACGATCCTAGTGCCTCCAAGCTCTATACTGTACGGGAAGATGGTTCTGTTGACATGGATAGAGTCGGGACTGAGATGCGACAGCGGATTCGCCAGCTCGTGGAGTTGCAGTTTTTGACCAACATTCTGACATCTTGGGATCATCAAGAAAAGGAAAAAGTCACTTACATAGTGGAGACCATCCTGAGAGAGTACTAGCCTGCTTCGGGTTCTTCCGTTGTTTCGGCGCGGTGGATTAAGGGTGTTGCACGAGACACCATCAAACATCGACGAGATGTAGCTCGGAAGGCTTTCAGGACCGACTCGGGCATCCGACACGAGACGTGGCTGCAGATCAGGGAGGATGAGCGGACAGCGGCCACGCGGTTCAGACAGCAGTGTGAGGCCGCGCAGGTACGACAGATGACTATGGGGACATCTCATCTTGGCAGCGGAGGCTTCGACACCTTTCTCTATGAGTTTGTGAGTTTCTAATCCAATCTTAACTATGTCATTTTTTAAAACGCGATGAATAATGTATTCTTATTACTTTGATTTTTGTATAAACGCAGAATCTTGCGATGCATCGAGCTCCATCACGCGAGGAGTCAGATGGATATCGCAGAGGTATCTATGAAGTACTGAATGATCTTGAAGCTTCAGGAGAGCCTGTAGACTGGGAGGCCTTACAGTCTCGCTGATCACTTGAGGTGAGACGTTAATATGTGTGAGTTGATTTAATTAAGTCAGTATATGTGAAGTAATATCAATACTAATTTTGTGAGTTGTCCTATGTGCAGGTTGCGACGCCTAGTCATTAGTTGACCAGATTTCATCTATATGCTTTGTGAGACACAAACACGCTTCTGTGTCTCTTTTTTGTACAAACAGTTAGTGTTCAGACAGTTATTGTTTCCCTTATGGTTATGATTATTGTCATTGTCATTGTATAGACAGTTATTGTTTCTCTTTCTGGTTATGCTTATGGTTATTGTTAATTTTGTTTATGGTTATGGTTATCTCCATTATGGTTTTGATCAAAGTGGTTATAGCCGGTTATGGTTATGGTTCGTTATGGTTATGCTTTTAAGTTATGGCTATGCTTTTCAGTTGGTACGGTTGTCCTTCATTGGCCTTAAATCTCATGTGAGATCCTACATGGATAGCATGTAGGAGGCGTATACATGATATGGTTTCTTTTTAAAAGTTTATGTAAAAACAAAGGGAACTCTGCCGAAATTTCTGCGCGCTGGAGCATGGTTGATATTTTGGTGCTGCTCGCTTTCTTGGGCAGAGGGCAGGAAGTCTGGCTGTGGCTGTGTCCATCTTTTAACTGGGTACAGGCCAGGCTACTTGCCCTCTGCCCAAGAAAAACATTTTCTGCTATGGTCGTCGCTATGTGCATCGCTATCTACGTCGCTATCCGCGTCACTAATAACGACTGGTTTCACAACGACGCGGATAGCGATGGGCCGCGTCGATATCTGCGTCGATAACATGTTTTTTTGTTGTAGTGGTCTAATGGATTCTTATGGGAGTACTGATGATCATGCTGTGTGCAACCAGAGGATATGCATCTACACTAAGTGACTGGGCATGCACGGTCTACGAATAGACTCACAAAAGTGCCAGATCACTTCTAATCTAGACTGATTGGACTGAATGAATCCTGATCATGCTGTAGCTTGTCCACGAACACATAGGGTTGGATGATGTCACGTATATGCATCTACACTAAGTGACTGGGCATGCACGGTCTACGAATAGACTCACAAAAGTGCCAGATCACTTCTAATCTAGATTGACTGGACTGATTGAACCCTGATCATGCTGTAGCTTGTCCACAGACACATAGGGTTGGATGTGTCATGTGACATCCCCTCCTTTTCAAAGTGAGGTACTGGTACTGAACTGTATGGCATCGAGGGAGATCACCAATAGCATCCAGAATCCTGGAAGGGACACTTCGTCGACGCACTATGATGTGTGGGTCATGCGGTACTTGAACTTCATAAAGGTCTGCAACGCTTGCTTCTTTGGGCCGCGCCAAAAGCGACACAAAGTCTTCTTTGGCTCTTTCGATGCTCCAACTTCATCTAGAGTCGTGCTTCTTCCATCTTTAAGAATCTCCATGGCTGAAAATTCCTGAAACCATTTCCAACACAAAACCATGAACATACCCATTCCATGTAAAGTGAGTGGAAAAAATCTTATCTTCGCTAAAGACTTTGTATGCAATGTAGACGAACATAGAGACAGAGTGACAACCCGTTCATCAAACACATGCAAACAATGAGATCGAATCTTTCTCTTATCATCTACAACAATCAAATGTGGCAAAACATAATAGAAATGCCCGCGCTTGATGCTCATACTTTCATGTGCTTGTTCAGAAACTGTGTCATGCCAAGGAAGAGACATGGAATGTCCTTACTTACATACTTTTTAGCTTTTCATGAAAAATCCACATACATTCGTGCTCATCCATGAGAGAAACATGCTCAACATATAATATGTCATGCCTAGGAAAAGGGATCACATAACGATGCTGACTAAAATACGGGAAATGATCACAAATGAAACATTCGAACAATGCGTGTGTATCAATCATGCGAACACATAATACTTCCTGTGAGGGTTCTTTGGACCTAGGCTCGAGAGCCAAGATCGGTTCTGCGGGATCTATCGAATCTTCTTGTGGAGGATCTGTGGACCTAGGCTTGAGAGCCAAGATCGATTCTTCATGATTGATCGAATCTGCAATGAGGTTAGCTTTGCTAGAAAAAGCATCAACTAACACATCATCCTTGTGAACAATCACATCATCTTCATGCAACTCATCATGCTTGTGACAAATCACATATTGATCATGCAAATCATCATGCTTATCATTATCATTCAATTCATCATGCTTCTCACAATCATGCAAATCCTGTGTGTCATGCTTTGGAGAAGAATAGACTGAGAGAGTCTCCTTTTCCTGATCCTCTTGCATCTGTGCCTGAACTTGAGAAAAGAGTCGCAAGAACTCTTGCATTCTTGCTTTCTTCTCGCGATCAAATCTTGCTAGTCTTTCTTTGTTCTCGCGATCAAATTTTGCTTCTCTTGCTTTGGCTTCCAAGCGTGCTTCTTCGCTCTCACGCTCTATGACTGCCATTCTTTCTTGATATTTGCGCTCTATGGCTGCTATTCTTTCTTCGCTTTCAAACTTCTTGTCCATCATCCTCTTGTCATAAGCCTCCATAGGAGTTAGTGCAATCTTTATCGTAGATGGAAAAGGGGGAGGGTCGGAAAAACCTCTTGGTGGGGAAATTCTTCTTCACCTCTCTCATGCTCATCACCTCCAAGCGAAGTATCCATTCTGCTTCGAATGATGATCATTCTGAAGTCATGGGTTCTTGTGGTTTTGGGTTCTTAAGTTCACGAGGAACTTGAGTTCTTGGGTTCTTGAGGGTCCTGAGGTTCTTGAGGGTCCTGAGGTTCTTGAGGTTCTTGAGGTTTTCTTTCACTTGCAAACCACGTTTGAGAAGGATCTTGTCTTCACCCGAGTTCTTCTCCTTTCCGCGGGCGCACCCCTTGGCGGCCTTGCGCTCACACCAAGGTTGCTTTTTCCCACCTCACGTCTATTGGCTAGCCGCTAAGTGCACGGTCCGCTCTCAATGAGTTAAAAGAGACACAAGGGGAGGCTGGACAAGCCCTTCTTTCTTGGGATTCCTGTCACTCTTCAAAAAACACGATTAGGAATCGACACGCCCAAGCGAACTTGGGTTCGTGCGACCTCAGCAAGAAAAAAAAATTCTTCTGATTCTTGTGGTTATTTCCTTGAGTGATAGAGAACATTGCCAAAGCTCTGATACCAATCTAAGGTGCAACGGAATGATTGTTTGAGCTTTGCTCAAGATGAGTGCTCCGAACTGTGCTCAAGGTTCCTTTTAGTTCTTATGAAAGGGAGAGCCTTCCGTTCTTAATGGAAAGTGCTATGATCGCAAACAAAGTTAATGGACACCGTGCGTGCAAGTGTATGAGACTGAGAGATAGAGAGAGAAGAGAGATACGACACCATAGAGGTTGTAAAACCCTCCTCCGAAGGCCCCACTCTCGTCGGCAAGAGTGGTCTACTTATTGATTGCACAAAGTGGTACAATGACGATGCAATGGACTGATGCAACCAGGAACTATGCTGATGATGACGACAACGACTTTAGGGCTGAAATCTATGGTCTTCTAACTACTGAATTTCGAGGCTATTTTTGTGGCTGAAAATGACTGTTTTGGCTGCGCTTTCGAGGGCTGAAAATGGTGATATCTGCAATGCTTCTAGGGCTGAATCTGCTATTGTGTGGGATGCTGAAAACATTGTTGCATCTGCTGCATTTATGGCTGAAAACCAAAAACATTGGGCTACCTCTGTAGCGTTAGTAAAATGCTATGTAAATCTGGGACTACTGCTATCGTTGATCAAAACGCTGGGGTTCTGATAATGGATGGCGATCATGGGACTTTGCAAACGCCAGGAGTTGGGGACTGCTGGTGGAGACCAAAACGCTAGGGATGGGGAAGTGCTGAGGATGTCCAAAAACTCTAGGCTATGGGAAGCTTGGCGCTTGAGGGTTCTTGCTGAGAAGAATACCTGTTGAGCGGGAAGCTCCTGTTGCCTCTTTTGCCATTAAGTGCTAACTTGGGTTTGCTTATATATTAACTTAGCAAAATTGCCCTACCTACTTTTGTTGGAAATTCACTTAAAAATAATAAGTGAAAAATACCAAAAATAGGGAAAATAGGCTAAATGCACTGGAAACTTTCCTTACTGATTCTAATGGATTCTGATGGTAGTACTAATGATCATGGTGTGTGCAACCAGAGGATATGCATCTACACTAAGTGACTGGGCATGCATGGTCTAGGAATAGATCACAAAAGTGCCAGATCACTTCTAATCTAGACTGACTGGACTGACTGAACCTTGATCATGCTGTAGCTTATCCACGGACACATAGGGTTGGATGATGTCACGTATATGCATCTCTACTAAGTGACTGGGCATGCCCGATCTACGAATAGACTCACAAAAGTGCCAGATCACTTCTAATCTAGACTGACTGGATTGACTGAACCCTGATCATGCTATAGCTTGTCCACGGACACATAGGGTTGGATGTGTCATGTGACATAGGGGATGAGAGAGAAACTCATACACACACACACACACACACACACACACACACACACACACACACACACACACACACACACACACACATACACACACACACACACACACACAAGCTCCCTTTGTACACAAGGGAAAAGAGGGACACATGTCAGCTCCCTAGCCCGGATGCCCACAAGGTGTACTCAAATCCTATTGGATGGCCTTGGAGGTGGACCAATGAGAATTAGGCTAGAGTAAATCTAGTTTTATTAATTTAAAAACACTTAATAGAAGAATGAGTAAGAATTAAGCTCTCTAGAAGTCTATTAGACAGTCTCCCAAGGGGACCAATGAGCATTCAGCAGCCCAATGGCTTACCTGATTCCTATTGGCCAAGAGGCAAAGGGGTCCAATGAGAGTTTAGTTGAATTATTAAATTACCTAAAGCTCTCACAAAAGGGGAAAGGGGGACACATGTCAGAAGGATATCACTTATGCTGGTTAATTACCATTGGCTAAGCCTGGGGAGGTCCAATAGGATGTTAGCAAGAGCAAATAGCAAGAGGGGTCGACCAAGAGAGAGAGGGGGCTGATTTTTCAAAGGCATTATCACCTACACACTCACACTAACTCATGTGTGAAGTAAAGAAGACTCTCTCTCCTTCTCAAGCTTTAATGGAAAGCTTATCACCTACTCCAAGCTTGTGAGAAGGGAGGCCTACACCAACAACTCTTGGCTTTGTGATGCAAATCCAACCAAGAGCCAAGCTTTAATGCATGCTCATCTTTTCTACCATGCTAATTACGAAGCTAAGCTATGCTAATATGAGTGATTATGTGAGGAGATGTACATCTTTCTCATAAGAATACTCCTTCTTCCTCTCAATCTACTCTCATACCCTGCTAGCTCTCACCATCCTTGAAGGTGTGTGAGGTCTTGGGTCTGAGACCGTGAGGGAATTGATGTTGTGTTTTGATAAATGTTTTGCATAGTGCATGAAGTTTCCATCTTCATTGCACTAGCTAGTATTAAAGGAACACAAGAAATTGTATTGTAAAATGTCTCTCTTGATGGGAGAAACCATAATACAAAGCCTTTTGGAGGGGGGACCAGCTCCATGCAAATCCGGTCCTCAACTGTTGTCAATTGCTTAATTTCTCTCTCTTTTGAAGTATTGTTCATGCTATGTAACTAGGTGTTATGCTTTTGTTGCTTTCTCCACCCAAGCATTTTTTTATTATTATCATTAGGAATCTATTCTAGTGAAATGCTCACTATGTTCATGCTATTTTCCGCTACACACAAGTTACTAGGCCATTAAATGTTACAGTAAATCCATTCTCATGTGTTCTACACCTTCTAAAAGTAGTGTGAAGATAGAGATTGAGTCTCCACATGTTGATGACGCTCTTGACTTGTCACATTTGGTAGATGTGACAAGTATTGCTTAATTTCTCTCTCTTTTGAAGTATTGTTCATGCTATGTAACTAGGTGTTATGCTTTTGTTGCTTTCTCCACCCAAGCATTTTTTTTTATTATCATTAGGAATCTATTCTAGTGAAATTCTCACTATGTTCATGCTATTTTCCGCTACACACAAGTTACTAGGCCATTAAATGTTACAGTAAATCCATTCTCATGTGTTCTACACCTTCTAAAAGTAGTGTGAAGATAGAGATTGAGTCTCCACATGTTGATGACGCTCTTGACTTGTCACATTTGGTAGTCTCCACATGTTGATGACGCTCTTGACTTGTCACATTTGGTAGATGTACTAGTCTTCAATTTTTATTTGATTCAATAGGTGTTGTTAGCTCTTGATAAATACTATGCACACAATTGGATTATTAATTTACATGCGAGTTTCACTACAACAGGTTCTTCAACGTAGCGATGGTCGTACTGCAACGCTCAAATGTGAAAAATCTCGGCGTCGTTATATAATGAAGACTATAACAACGCTTATAACGATGCCTATAGTGACGCCAACCCTGTAAAAATAATACGAGAGCGCCAAAAACTCAAATCTGTGATTTGAGTTTTGATGCTCTCTGTGAAATAGGTATACGTGCCTCCTCTCTCTCTCTCTCTCTCTCTCTCACACACACACACACACACACACACACACACATGAGGAGAGGTGGGAGAGCCATGTATGCTCCCTCCCTCTCCTCTCTCTCATGTTCCATTCCCTCTCTTTCTCTCTCTCTCTCCCCCCCCCCCCCCCCCCCCCCCCCCCCCCCCCCCCCCCCCCCCCCCCACACACACACACACACACATACACACACGCGCGCACACACACACACACACAGAGGTGTGTGTGAGTGTGTGTGTGTGTGTGTATGTGTATGTGTGTGTGTGTGTGTGTGTGTGAGAGAGAGAGAGAGAGAGAGAGAGAGAGAGAGAGAGAGAGAGAGAGAGAGAGAGAGAGAGAGAGAGAGAGAGAGAGTACACACATGCATAAACAGAGAGCGCACACACACACACATTGAGAGAGGAGAAGAGAGAGATAGAGAGATATCCTCGGAGGTCAAAATGACCTATGGGACCAAACTTACATGTGATGTAGTATGTGTATGGGTGATGAGTGACTCTCGATGCTCCAAAATTGTGGTGATGAGAGTCGCAATGGAGAGTCCACTCTTTGGTTGGGAGAGGAAAGTGTGTAGCTCTAAGTTATGGCTGAAAATCTGACAGAAGCAAGTTCGGATGTGACCAAAATCTGAGCACTCTAGCAGTGTGTGGTACTCAGACTCTCGAACTTGTAGTGACCATAATGTGCACAGTCGATTTGACTCTTCTCCATTGCCCCAACGCCCTATCTCGCATCGAAGGAAATGGGAGCTAAGTCGAATGGCTGCAATAGTGCGTATCACTGAAAAGGGGATAGGCTCAAGCATGTAACTGTGAGTACGGTTCCTCTTTCAATGAAGAACATGGTTTTGTAGTTGGGGGCAATATGGGTGGTGTAATGTATGAAGCATGAACCACAGGATTTCTCCCAAGCCGTAATACATTGGCATTGTAGAAAAGCTTCATTCACTTGGGAGTCAATTGAAGCATCATGTACCAAGTGTAATGCATCCCATCTCCCAAACCACTTCTTTATGTCTTACATCCATCCCGTGCTCAAGATCTTGCTTTTATGCGTCTTTTGAACTTTTTTGCTTCCTTCCCATGCAATTGTAGGAAGTCGATGTGAGGGGTTTTGACATATCTTTATCATGTACTCCACAACCCTTCCCATACCCATAACCTCAATTGGAAGACATCCCGATTCAAGAAGTAGGAGCATATATGGTGTTTGTGTCTTCACTTGGAGAAATTTTGTGAGAAAACGCTTTTGGATATTTTCAAACTCTTTCCAAGTAGATTTTGAGATGCTCCCGCCCCACACTTCAACTCCATAAAGAAGAACCGGTGTCGTGCAGCTCAGCTCCCATGCAAAGAAAGATGCAAGAAAAATGCACATTAAGTTTGTTTGAAGCTTATATGTTTAATGAACAGTGATTAAGGGCTGGTTGCAGGCCGAGTTCAATGCTGAATGTATGTTAAATGCGGCTGAAAGGGTAAAAACATGCCTTAATAATACTAAAAACGTGTTATGATTAAAGTGAACACGGATGGGGTATTGTGCCCTAGAACTGCAGTGCTCGATGTGCTCTACCGGCCTGTCTTTACGGCTCGTCAATCGGAGCTACGGATAAGAAGTTATGACAATTTTAAGTTGAGTTAGTAGCAGATCCGTACTAGATTGGGCAACTGTAGCTGAGGGGACAAGAATGAAATGAATGCGTTAGGATGAAGTGCTCACTTTGTGGAGCGCATCGGTCTTTTTAGATTAATGATCGGAGTTCCACTTGCCAAGTGTCAGTCTAGTCGGCTCAGTCGGAGTGCCATCTGAGAATTTTTGAGCTTTATTTGGGTTTTGATATGCGAGAACATCAAGTGCTTGAGGTGTGTCGTGTTCGGAATGTCGTCTTTTGGAATGCAATGATTGCGGGATAAACCTAACAGAAGCAGGGCTAGGAAGCTGGCTATTTTCAACAAATGCAAAGACGGCGGCTGCAGAAAGATGTTGTTAACGACAATGCTTTAATCGGTATGTATGCCAAATGGGAAGGGATGCCAAGGTTGCCGAGTGTTTCGAATTTCCTTGGCCGAAATGTATTCCAAATGTGGTGCCCTCAAAAGACCTCTCATAAGCCATTACGGCCGGCCGCCCAAAGGCCTTAGCAACGGCCGCCCAAGGAGCTAAGCTATGGCCACCCTAAATTTAATTAGGGTGTGAAGCCAAGGAAAAGGATGAATGCCATGGCGTGGGCAGTGAGCAGCAGGCTCAGGCAGCCGGAGATGAGCTCGCGTCGGGCTATGCAGGGCTTGAATGAGCATGGGCGTGAAGAAGAAGATACCGGCATGCCATCGCGCATCTTTTCGGCATCGGTCCCGCCGCAAACGGCGATGGTCGACTTGGTCTTGCCACGTCACAATGGTGAGGACCCATTAGCAACATCGCTAATGGGTGCCTTGCTTTTTTTAGCAAAAGGGGAGGCCCATGCAACTATAAAAAGACAATGAACGTCTTATTCCTATTATCGTCGTGAATTCTTCTCGGCATCATAAGCAAAAGCGTGGAAACTACTCGGAATCCTTGAGCTCTTAAGCTCTTAATCTTGGTAATCCTTAAGTCTTAAGCTCTTAATACGGATTCTTAAGCTCCTCGTGCCTTCAAGCTTGGGAATTCTTAAACTCCTCCTAATCTCCTCCTCTTAAGCGGGGATATTCTTAAGCTTCTCCTCCTAATCTTCATGCTCATAATCTCTTACACATAATCTCATAAGCTTGCTTCTCTTAATCTTTAAGTGTGAAAACCATTCAGAAGCCTTAAACTCTTAGCTCTTACTCCGAATTCTTAACATCTACAAGCTCGAAAGCTCGTATAAAAGCTCTTAAGCTCGCATTAATTGCGGGGAAGCTCTCTCGGATTCCCTAAGCCCAATTAAAGTTTCAAAGCCATCATTAGAAATTCGAATCGGGAAGCAAAAGGCGAAGTAAGCAGAATTTTATTAATTTTCCTGTTCAACACCTGGACTAAGCTAGGATTTCTTCTTGTAAGGAGCATTAAGCCTCCATTAGGGATTGATTAATCATGGATTCTGTCGATTAACTGGAGTTAGGCAAGCGGCTTGTTTTGAATACTATTGTCGGTAATTGCATCTGCTACATCTTTTTTTCCACACCTCTCACAGTCGGGGGCCCAATGCCTTCCCGGCTCACCTTTTGCACAATTATCCCCCGACATTTTGCAGTGTGGTGAAGAAGGATGTCGACACCGCAAGAGGCTGCCATGCAGCAAATGATGCATCAATTTGCTGCTTACATGCAACAACAGCAGGCTGCCCAACAACAGTACAATTTGCAGGAGAGGATCCGTAAAGCTCGACACACAGTTACCGAGAAATTGCATCGATTTGAAGACCTGGATATTAGCAAATTCTGCAATATCTATGAATAGGCAATGGAAGAGAATGGAATTGATGATCAGAATGCAGTAGAAGGGTTCCATTTGATTGCTGAGCCATAACTTACGAGTCAAATTAAGAAAATTCAGGTGCTTCACAGCCCGAATTGGCAGGATTTCAAGAAGGCGCTTCAGGAGGAATACTTCCTGGAGCATTCTCAAAGAGTAACCAGGCAAAGTTTCATGAAGTGGGTGCAGAAGAAGAACAAAAATATGTATGCACGAGAGTTATTGCGGGAATTTGAGAAGAAATTCGAGCAACTGTCCTCGACAGAGCAACGTTCAATGAGGGATCAGAAGGTTGAGCTGTTCATCCAGGCTGCTGATCATCGACTTCAGAAGAGTTTAATGTAGTTGCTAGAGGATCCAAGTGGAGAATTGGGCTTAACATCCGACTGGAAGGTAGTCACCGAAGCACTCAACATGATCGTGAAACGACAGATGAGAGTCGACAAGATGATCGTGGCTGACATCATGGATGTTGCGGAGGAGGAACCTAAAGAGAAAACAACCTCGACAATACCCAGAGTGGAGGAGCCAGTTCTTGACGAATTGGTAAAAGGTATTCAAGAATTGAATTTGAATTTTAAAGCTGTTAAATTTGATGGTCTAGCTGCAAAGGGGTCTACATCGGAGCCTAGATAGCAGCCACCACGCAAAGGCTGGGACCGATGCATGTGGTGTGACAGTGAAGAACACAAGTATGTTAAGGAATGTGATGATTTTGATGAAGCATATAAAAATAATGTGGTGTTCTGGAAGGACAAGAAGATACACCTTAGCGCAACAGGTGAGATGCTCCACCTGAACTTCGATAGGGGCGGCATGAAGAAGATAGTTGATGAGATTCAGCATAATGTTGCTCTTGTGGAGGCAGCTACATATGGGCTGCAAGTCTGCGGGAAGGGTGATGAAGATGGTGCAAGTACCAAGGGTCAATTATGGCCTTATGATTTGAAGACAACAGAAACTGGACAGGTAACTTATGGGAAGCTGCGGCAAGTAGGGATTTCAATTCGAGAAACCACAGGGTGGACTGATCCAGTGGATTCCCTCTCAGTGTATGCGTTCATTGCGAAGTCTCAAGCTAATGAGGCTATGGTGGAGGAAAAGCGGAAAAGAGATGAAGAAGCTCATGGGACATCGAAGAGAACAACGAGGTTCAACAGCAAGAAAGAAGAAAGTCCTGCTCCAAAGCCCGCTCCTGAAGTGGTGATGAAGGAGGCACCTAAGGACAAAAAGCAAGGTTAACCAAGGGGACCCTCTTATAAGCTCAAGTCTGACATTGAATTAGCTACATATTTAAAGAAAGTCTTTGAAGAGCTAATTCTGAATAGCAAGGTGGAGCTCACATTGGGTGATATATTGGGCATTTCCAAACGTGAGTTTCATGAGGAGATAATAGAGATCATCAAAAGGAAGCGGCAGTTACCAAGTGAATAGGAGCCGGAGTCAGTGAAGAGACAGGTGGTACGCCACATTGAAGCAATTCTAGACTGGACTATGAAGAGTATTTGGCGAATCTTGAAGAAGAAGAAGAAGAGTCGAGGTCTGTGGTGGTGTCAAATCCAACCGTACCTGAGGTAAGGCATGTTCATTTCAATGAAGATGAAGATAGTGAAAGCATACAAAGGAGTCACTTTTTAAGGACTCATTGGGCAAGAGCAACAACCAAAACTCTTGTAAAGCTTGGCGACATCGAAGAACTGGTCTTAGCACTCATAGGTCATGGATCGTCGGAGATCAATTTGATGGCTAAAAGCTTGCACAAAAACGGGAAATGGCCTATTGATGTGGACCATGGTTGGCAGATTCGAGCTGCCAATATGCTTCCAGGCGACCTCTATGGTGCATGTGCCAATGTTAAGGTAACTGTAGGGTATGTCTCTGATGAGCAAAACTTCTTTACACAGGAGCATTCCTCTTATCCTTTAATTCTGGGGCAACCATACATTACGGCAGTGCGAATGGAAACCAAAGTGCTGGATGATGGCTCAGCCTATGCCAGGGTTCGGAGCCGTGATGGTAAGAAACCAGTGCAATCCTTGACTGTATGTGTTGACCATGCTAGGAATAAGGACAGTCTACGTGATCATCCAATGCCGAAGATACGCAAGGAGTTTAGAGAACACAGGTTTGCACAGGATTTTCTTTGAGTGCCATTATAAAGCGGGACTATGGTGGTACAAGTGAGGAGAATTTCTCTCAAAGAGAAGCTTTCTCTTCGGGGTTTTTGGGGTTAACATCTGGAGGTTTAGTCTCTTTCAGAAAATTTAATGATTTGCAGAAGTGTGAAAAACAGTATGTTTCAGGTATTCAAAGTGAATTGCAGGGTTGTGATGTGCTTGAATCTGATGATGTGATTTCGGGAGGTTTTGAAGGGGTATCTTATGAAGATGCTATGTCAGTGCTTGAAGAGATCAGGCAAAACAGGTTACAAAGCAGAACTGAAGTGGTCAAGGTACATTCAATGGACATGTATGATGAGTTAAGTTTATATGAAGCACTTATGCATATTGAAGATGATTCAGGTGAAACTGTTGAAGCGCAAGTAGAGACAAAATACAAGAGTGTGGCAAAGAAAGTGAGGCCAGTGGCTACACGGTTGCCAGAAGGAAGTGATGGGATGATCAAAGAGGCTTCTCGACAGTCTATACTCAGAGATCCGAAGAACATAGGGCATAAGTTTACTAAGGAGACACTGCAGCAGCTGAAGGTTGGTGAAGACGGTTTCCTCAATGAAGAGGAGATCAAATGTTTTCAAGGTATGCTCAAAAAACATGGTAAAGCTTTCTCTTTTGAGCCAAATGAGATAGGGTGTGTGGATCTGAGTGTTGTTTCACCAATGGTTATTTTCACTGTTCCACACATGCCATGAAGCTTGCGTCCTATTCCAGTTCCTAAAGCTCACTTGCCAAAGCTCATCAATTTGCTTAATGAAAAGATTCAAATGGGAATTTTGGAGCCGTCATGTGCTCCATATTCTAATCGATGGTTTATTGTTCCGAAGAAAAATGGTACATTAAGATTCATTCAGGATATGCAACCGGTTAACAAGGTAACAATCCGCAATGTGGGTACTGGCCCAATTGTGGATGAATTTGCTGAGGCCTTTGCAGGTAGATCTATTTACTCCATGGGCGATCTTTATTCAGGATATGATCAATTCCAGTTAGCTTTGGAGAGCATGGATCTTACTGTAATGCGTACTCCTCTTGGTTTGGTAAGGATGTGCACTTTGCCACAGGGTGCTACTAATTCAATAGCTCATATGATGAATGGCATGAATAAGGTATTAAGGGACTTTATCCCACATGTTACTATGCCTTTCATTGATGATCTACCAATTAAGGGCTGTGAAGAAGGCTCAAAAGATGAAACAAAAGACCAGAGGGGGTGTAGACAGTTTGTGCTCAACATATTGCTAACTGTGATGCTATATAATCAAGGCTTGAAGAAGTTAACTTAACACTTTCAGGTCAAAAATCGACTTTTGCAGCTAAGGAGGTCTTAATTGTGGGACATATGTGCAGTTCTGAAGGAAGAAGGCCAAGTCCAACAAAAGTTGAACCAATCCAAAAGATGAATGATACATGTTCTTCAGTTACTGAGGTTCGTCGATTCTTAGGCGCATGTGTGTTCTGTCATATTTGGCTGCCACACTTTGCTCATGTTGCAGAGGTGCTGTATCAATTGCTACGAAAAGGTAAGAGGTTTGTTTGGGAAGAAGTTCACACACAAGCTATTAACAAATTAAAGAAGATTCTTCTTGAGGCTCCGACCTTGAGGAAAGTTGATTATAAATGCGAGTGGCCAGTTATTTTAACAGTTGACACTAGCCCGACAGGTATTGGATGGGCTATAGGTCAAGATGATGCTGAAGGAGACAGGTATGCAGTGAGATTTGGAGCCAAGGTGCTCAATGCTCGTCAACAAGGATATCCACTGGTTAAGAGGGAACTTTGGGGCGTTGCTATTGCTCTAAGGACCGATAAAGAATACTTTATTGGAGCTTGCGTTGTGGTAGAGACAGATTGCTTGCCACTGATAGGGATGATTGCAAATTGCTCTACTCCAGACATTGCTATGCTACGATGGATAGGGTAGATCAAGTCTCTTAACCCTTAATTTTGTCATATTGCAGGTAGAGATAACCCTGTTGCAGATATGTTATCAAGAGCCAGGTTTGAAGATGAAGAAGAGATTTGTTGACCACGAGTGATGATGTTGGCTTGAAGTTCTACACGTCTTCTTATCTACATGCCAACTGTGGTAGTATTGCTCATGTTTTTGAAGTCTTTTCTGAAGAGTTTTATGATGGAGAGTGGCTTATGATTGGCCGCTACCTAAGTACTCTCACTAAACAAGAAGGATGGAGTGATCAAGAATTCAAGAAGATCAGGAAAAAGGCCTATGGCTATTTCCTGAAAGAGGGACATTTATGGAAGCAACCGAAGTGCCCAGGAGGGGTACCACAACGAATTATTTGTGAAAAAGTGACCCAACAACAGGTGATTAAAGAGTTTCATGAAAGTCTATGGGTTGGACACAGAGGGTCTGGGCAACCTTTGTCAAGATTAAAGACCGATATTAGTGGAGAGGTATGTACAAAGATGTGGTTCAAATGTGCAGTCATGCTTAATATGTCAACAATACTCTAATGTGTGACATAGAGATGGGTTACATCCCACCTATCCACTGGCTATGCACTACAAGTGGGTGGTGGACCTTATTACAATTCCAGTAGGAGTGTGGCAGATGAGATATATTGTTCTTGCCGAGGAAGATCTTACTAATCAGGTGGAAGGTAGAGCTTTGCGTACCAAAGCTACCAGTTCAGTATGCAAGTTCTTGCTTGAAGATGTTATCTCTAGGTATGGATGTGTTGGCAGAATTACTGCAGATAGAGGAGATCTGGATGCAGATGAAGCTCGAGAGTTTTTTCTTGTATGGGCATTAAACTCGCCCTCACCACATCATATAATCTAGAAGGTAACGGGAAGAGTGAAAGAGGACATCCGCCTATTGTTAAAGCTTTAGCAAAGGCATGTGAGGGACATATTGGTGATTGGCCTAAACTCTTGCCATTTGATTTGTGGGCTGATCGCACTACTCACAGTTCAGTTACAAGATTTATGCCATTCGAATTGATGCATGGGCAGAAACCCATTATGCCTACAGAGGAAGCAGTTACAACTTGGACCATAATGCCATGGGAAGAAGGTATGTCTACTGAAGACTTGCTTGCTCTACGTATTCGACAGCTTGAGAGGTGTCAAGAGGATATTGAGCAGGCTAAAGAGAACCTTAAGAAGGCAAGATTAAAGAAAAAGGCAACATTTGATGGAAGCATAGACTACGACCACATGCTATCAAGGAAGGTGACTGGGTACTTGTCTATGACAGTAGCTTCGAGAACCAATACTCTGCTATGCGGAAAATGGTGAAATGGTGGTTTGGACCATATGTGGT
The DNA here is from genome assembly GCF_014529385.1 of Adiantum capillus-veneris. Lineage (NCBI taxonomy): Eukaryota > Viridiplantae > Streptophyta > Polypodiopsida > Polypodiales > Pteridaceae > Adiantum > Adiantum capillus-veneris. The sequence continues at coordinate 8,960,980 of NC_140952.1, read as the reverse complement.
GCAACATGTTTTTGATAATGCGACATATCAATTATGTGAACTAGATGGTACTATGCTTAAAGTTCCTATTTGCAAGAAAAAGAATCAAGCTGTTCAAGAAGCGAGAAGGCGAGATTGTTCTTGAAGATTCCTATTCAGATGCGCCTCCAGAGGATCATGTTATGTATACATCAGATGATATGTCTGATGATGATTTTAATGAAGCTAATTAAGTGCAATTAGCACAGACCGGAGGCTATGCAGGTTTAGAGGGGGTGAATGTAATGCACCTCAGCTCCCATGCAAAGAAAGATACCAGAAAAATGCACATTAAGTTTGTTTGAAGCTTATATGTTTAATGAAAAGTGATTAAGGGCTGGTTGCAGGTCGAGTTCAATGCTGAATGTATGTCAAATGCGGCTGAAAGGGTCAAACATGCCTTAACAATGCTAAAAACTTGTTATTCTTGAAGCAAACACGGATGGGGTATTGTGCCCTAGAATTGCAGTGATCGATGTGCTCTACCGGCCTATCTTTACGGATCGTCAATCGGAACTACGGATAAGAAGTTATGACAATTTTAAGTTGAGTCAGTAGCAGATCCGTACCGGATTGGGCAACTGCAGCTGAGGGGACAAGAATGAAATGAATGCGTCGGGCTGAAGTGCTTACTTTGTGGAGTTCGTCGGTCTTTTCAGATTAGTGATCGGAGTCCCGCTTGCCAAGTTATGGGCTGTTAAAGATTCTCTGGGGGTCGGTTCCGTGTCAGTCTAGTCGGCTCGACCGGAATGCCATCTGAGAATTTTTGAGCTTTATTTGGGTTTTGATATGCGGGAACAACAAGTGCTTGAGGTGTCTCGTGTTCGAAATGTCGTCTTTTGGAATGCAATGATTGCGGGATAAACCTAACAGAAGTAGGGCCAGGAAGCTGGCTACTTTCAACAAATGCAAAGACGGAGGCTGTAGAAAGATGTTGTTAACGGCAATGCTTGAATCAGTATGTATGCCAAATGGGGAGGGATGCCAAGGTTGCCGAGTGTTTGGAATTGCCTTGGCCGAAATGTATTCCAAATGTGGTGCTCTCAAAAGGCCTATCATAAGCCATTACGGCCGGCCACCCAAAGGCCTTAGCAACGGCCGCCCAAGGAGCTAAGCTATGGCCACCCTAAATTTAATTAGGGTGTGAAGCCAAGGAAAAGGATGAATGCCATGGCGTGGGCAGTGAGCAGCAGGCTCAGGCAATCGGAGATGAGCTCGCGCCGGGTTATGCAGGGCTCGAATGAGCACGGGCGTGAAGAAGAAGATAACTGGCATGCCATCGCACATCTTTTCGGCATCGGTCCCGACGCAAATGGCGCTGGTCGACTTGGTCTTTCCACGTCACAAGGGGGAGGACCCATTAGCGACATCGCTAATGGGTGCCTCGCTTTTTTTTAGCAAAAGGGGAGGCCCATGCAACTATAAAAAGACAATGAACGTCTTATTCCTATTATCGTCGTGAATTCTTCTCGGCATCATAAGCAAAAGCGTGGAAACTACTCGGAATCCTTGAGCTCTTAAGCTCTTAATCCTAGTAATCCTTAAGTCTTAAGCTCTTAATACGGATTCTTAAGCTCCTCATGCCTTCAAGCTCGGGAATTCTTAATCTCCTCGTAATCTCCTCCTCTTAAGCGGGGATATTCTTAAGCTTCTCCTCCTAATCTTCATGCTCATAATCTCTTACACATAATCTCATAAGCTTGCTTCTCTTAATCTTTAAGTGTGAAAACCATTCATAAGCCTTAAACTCTTAGCTCTTAATCCGGATTCTTAACCTCTACAAGCTAGAAAGCTGGCGTAAAAGCTCTTAAGCTGGCATTAATTGCGAGGAAGCTCTCTCAGATTCCCTAAGCCCAATTAAAGCTTCAAAGCCATCATTAGACATTCGAATCGGGAAGTAGAAGGCAGAGTAAGCAGAATTTTATTAATTTTCCTGTTTAGCACCTGGATTAAGCCAAGATTTCTTGTTGTAAGGAGAATTAAGCCTCCATTAGGGATTGATTAATCATGGATTCTGTCGATTAACTGGAGTTAGGCAAACTGCTTGTTTTGAATACCATTGTTGGTAATTGCATCTGCTACATCTTTTTTCCCACACCTCTCACAGCCAGGGGCCCAGTGCCTTCTTGGCTCACCTTTCACACAATTATCCCCCAACACCGGTGTCACCAATGCATCAAAAATATACTTCTTGAGAACCCAACACTTGATGTTTCCCGCATTACACATGTCATCAAATGCATAATATGCTCTCTTTCCCGCTTTCAAATGACGCATAGCACATTCATGCCACTTGTGATTGGACGGAACCTCAAGGCCAAGGTACTCCAAGTGTCTCATTGTTGTACACTATGCATGGCTTCTCCTTATGGTGGATTTTTACAAGCATAACCTTTGTCTTGGATTCGTTCACAATTAGCCCACTATGCAAGCAAAAGTTCTCAAGGACAACCATAAGCTTTTGTGCATCTTCTAAAGTGTGTGCTAGAAGCACTACATCATCCGCATACAACAAAAGCATGATTACCGCATTGCAAATAGTGACCTCTTCACTGCCTTCTTCTTGCATAAATTCAAGTATCATTGTTCCACATTAGGAAAATTTTGAGCTCATTTTTGGGCCTTTTAAGAGTGCCACATCATCAAAGTTGTACAAAAGAAAGCAACCCGGTAGACCCCTCTAAATATTGCTTAGAACCCCATGATATGACCAATCATTGGAAAGTTCTTGAAAAATGGATTCTAAAGAGCCAAGGCTTGAAAAGTTTGGATGACTTCTATGAAAGTTATGCCATTTTTTTTCAATCAGCCAGGTTTTGTTACCGTTACGGTAATCTAAAATCACCTTTTTCTAGATCTACATGAAGGCAATGTCCGATACATGCATGCTATATATCAATAGATAGCATTTGAAGAGTAGATTCTAAATATCCAACCTCCGACAAGTTTGGATCTTATTTGCAAAAAATTTACCGAACCCCACTTTTTGAAAGCTATGCCACATCAACAATTCTTACAAGGCCCATTTTTGAGTCCGAACTTTTCCTAATGAATTGATCGATGCATAGACCAAAGAGAGTTGGTGACAACAGACATTCTTGTTTAACCCCAATAGTGCTTACAAAAATTTCTGAAATTTCTCTTCCCATGCGCAATTGACACATCACCTTCTCATAGATTCGAGAAACCGCAAGCATAAACTCACTTAGCACTTGGAGTTCTTCCATCCTTCTCCACAAATTGTTATGTGGAATCATATCAAACGCTTTCTTAAAGTCCAAAAAACAACAATACAATTGCTTGCCTTTCAACCGAATTTCCTCCATGAGAACACGAAGATTAACAAGATGATCAATGGTGCTATGGCATCGACGAAAACCCGCTTGTCCCTTTGCACGCTTGTCATTATCTCCATTATGCACCCAAACAACTTTCCCATAAGAGACCCAATCATTATAGTCCGATAGTTGTTTGCATTCTTTACATCCCCTCCTTTATGCAAAGGCTTAACCCAGTTAGTACTCCAATCATAAGGCATACCATGTTGAAGTGCAAGGTTGAATATATCACACATCCACTCATGGGTAAAATATCCCGTCCATTTGATCATCTCCGGATTAATACCTTGAAGATCGCTCTCTTTGCGAGTGGCCAACTTTTCAAGCCCACCGCATACATCCTCAATAGTAAAAAAAGACGGCATACATGGGAGTGAACCATAAAATAGTATTTTTTCAACCTTTTTTTGCTCATATGATTGCCTACAATGTGTGTACATATCCAGAAGGCTCAAGTTACCAAAATTCTCAACCCGCTAGCCCCCTCAAGTTTCTCCAAAATCTTCCACATGCATGTACCTTTTCTTGGACTTGAAAAAGTTGTTGCTTTACTTCACATCTTCTTCTCTTATTTTGAATCAATGCCTTGTGTGTATGCAAATGACTTTGATAGTTGTCTTTGTCCATAGTTGCATCAAGCTTTATCAAGGACTTTCGAGCATCTTGACATTCTTTATCAAACCACCTTTTGCGTGATCTATCTTTGTTGATACCATGGAGATGCTTTATAGCAACGCATTCTTCGACACAAGAACAAATTAACTTTCTTGAAAGCTTTCCATTTAATTTCCAATGGTGCATCATATTGAAGCTTCTTCATCCATAAATTTTGCTCAACCATTACAATGTACCTTGGTGCCCGTTTGAAATCCATACATAGTGATACTTTCTCTTTCCTTTGGCTAAGACCCTCATGCTGAGATACTTCTCCACATGAAAGGTCAATACATAAGGTGCGATGGTCGGATTCGGGGGTTCATTGGCCAAACATAAAACTCTTTATGCGATACATGATGGCTTCAGAGAGTAGCATATGGTCAATCATACTATCCCCATTATGTCTCTTGCATGTAAATCCATTGGTTCCACTCCACAAAGATACACCATTGGCAATGAGCATACCCGTGTTATTACACATGTGTAAAAGTAACTTTCCATAGTGATCCGACTCTTTCTCATCCATTGAAGAACGATCATACAAGTGAACTTCCTCCAACTCCCTTGAAATGTATGGCATATCAAATTGTTGAGTATCATGTTGCAATGTTTTTGTGAGAGCATTCATATCCCCAAATATAATAACATCACCTTCACCTTTGAAATAAGCAATGTCCTCTTCTAAATAAAAAAATGGATGATCTCTATCCATGCAAGCATAAAAGGGAGAATCATGATGAGGAATGTAGCAACTGGCTACAAAAATGGGTGCTCTTTTTGGTGTCATAATTTTTATCCACACATAACGTTTGTACTTGTCATCTTTCACAATTGATACAAAATCTTTCAATCCTTTCTTAACCATATATACTACCCCTCCTTGTCCTCTTCGTTGCTTAAGATTCTTTGACCACATTAATAAATGTACATTGTAATTCTCCAAGCTGTTAATCCTTTGTGTATCATGCTCCCAAGTTTCAACAAGAAGTACAACATCGGCTTTGCTTGTTAGTTCATCAATGCCAACCCCCGCATTCCATAGGTATCCATTACAATTCCAAAAGCATTTTCTCAATTGTAACTCGGTCTCATAGGTCACGCATCCCTATTTGCTCGAGGGAGTTGCCTCCTCCTTGGGCACATTTTCTTCATGAGAGATCTCCTTGTTTTTCTTATTCTTTTCCTCATATGCCTTGCGATTGATATTTATTTCTTAATAGTGCGATCTTCACATACAAAACATTTTGTATCCCTCAAATAGATCCAACTATTATCAAGGATAATCTTTCGCTTGGTCTCATCCGGCATGGAGCATACAATTGGCCGTTCTCCCGAGCAAGGAGCTCCTTGCTTCCCCACTCTATGTGCTCCATAGACCATAACTCCGGACATGCCAACGTGGGTTTTGAAGAAATCTTCAATAACAATGGCAAGAGAAGGAGGTGTCTCTAGCTTCTCTTTGGGAATTCCACGAATAACAATGTTCTTGGAACATCGCTCCTGTTCCTTCAACTCCTCCACATCCACATTCTCAACATTCTTTGTTTGAGCCATACCTTGCATGAGTGAGGAATTAGCAACCACATTGCTACCACATACATCAAACCAAGACTTGTTTGTGCATATATTTTTCATGTTGCATACATCCCGTCTCATGGTGTGAAATTTCTTATCTTTCAATACATGGTCATGCTCTACTTTGCTCATCCGCTCCTTCAAAGCATTCAAGTCCACAAGAGAGCGTTTACATTCCTTGATTTCCTCTTCAAGTTGCATCAAACATGTTGTTGGCATCTCAAGTGCCCTTTTGAGATTCTCATTCTCAACCACAAGTACCCTTAGTGTGCCAGTCTCCATTGCAAGTGCTCGTAAGTCTTCGCCTTGTTTGTTTACGGTCTCTTCCAATGATACCAAGTATGCCATGATTATGGATTCCATTGTCGTTGGTTAGGCGGTTGTGTTACTATCTCCACACTTAAGAGATCTTGGATCATTTTCCACAATGGTTGTGGACCTTCTTAAAGAAGAAGAACCCTTGTGAGTGCCGGAAGACATTGTATGTAAAATAAGAGTTGAAACTCAATTTTCTTGAACCTGTTCACTTCAAAAATTCTGTTACAGAAATGCTTTCGATAACCCTAAAAATTCGTGTCTTTACATCAATGCATAGAGGGCTTTGTGCTCTTCAATTGAGGCTATAGATCACCCAAATCAGAGTTCGGATGAAGAAGTTATGATCAAAACAGTGAACTGTTGTCTACAAGGTCAAAAAACGGCTGCGTTTTTTGTTGGGGAGAGAGAGAGAGAGAGAGAGAGAGAGAGAGAGAGAGAGAGAGAGACGTAAACACAAACACACATACATTAAGAGAGAGGAGAAAGAAAGAGAGAGTGTGAGAGATAGAGAAACATATATAGATAAAGAGAGAGAGAGAGTCATAGGTTTAGGATTTAGTTTTATATTTAAGTTAGAGTTTATGTTAGTGTTAGAGTTTAGGTTTATATTTAATGTTAGAGCTTTGGGTTTATGTAAGGACATGGGTCCTATGGGCAAGGCCACCGGCACGGCCGAACAATGTGTACGCTAGGGGGAGGCCATAGGATAGAACGGTTGGGTGGAGACTAGCACATGCATTGCCGCCACCCGTTCACTGGTATTCGAGCTATTTTTGGGAGGAGGCGAAGAGCGGGTTACAGGCCACCGGCACGGCTGGACAATGTGTACGCTAGGGGGAGGCTATAAGATAGCATGGTTGGGTGGAGAAAATACTCACCCACTTTCCTTTCTCGTCCACCCACTTCCTGGTATACTTTCATTACCCACATTTTGCAACAAATAGGTAATAATTTGCAAGCACCTTTGATGGCTAGATAGGCACCCTACTCCGTGCCACTCCCAGCCCCAAGGCATATCTTGCTTCTATTACCATTTTAGAAAACCTACCTAGTTGGAACGTAAGGAAACTACAAACAATGCTTCTTCAACATGGTCCTCCTGACTATACCTACCCATATATCGTAGCTTGGAAATCACACCCTCAAATTTACCCTTTCTCGTTGCTTTTTGGAATACTAGTGGGTAAAGCTACCTCTATGCTAACTTTAATCATTGATTTTTTTTCCTCGCTTGATTCATGCTATAGCAAATCAACCCATTACAACTTTTCATTTTCTCCTCCTCCTCCTTGGGTATTACACCAATTGCTTCAAAGAATGATGACTATCTACTAGCTTGAAATAGTACTTGCGGTCAAAATGGAAGCATTGACAACCTTGATACTGCAGATGTTGCATGTAATCAAGAGCCTGGATCCCTGAAATGGTTTATCCTAGGAATTTTACCCGTCCTAAACCCTCAAGTAACTTTCTTCATCCACGGATCGGTACTGTATACTACAAGCTCGACAACCCTTGCATGATGCATGCTAACAAGCAAGTGTAGCGAGATCATTAGATAACATCACATCTAACATCTTTTCATATCTTATGGAACACATCCCTTACTATAATATTCCTTACCATACTTGGTTTGAACCTTAATTATCAATCCTTTTTGTCCCCTTCCTTCATAATCAAATGGCATCGGATCTGGCAATTATTCAGGGAAATGAACCAATCCATTCTTGTACCTGGTTTGACCCTCAGTTTTGAATCCTTTTGCACCCTTGCTTTATCATCAAATGCCATCCGATCTAGCACCCTCTCATAGTATGGGACCCATCCATTATTGTACTTGGATTAACCCTTGGCTATCAATCCTTTGGCCACCTTGGTAGGGGCTTATGAACTTTCAAAGCCATATTTCCTAAGTCATAAAATTCCTTACCGCTTGCTACCCAAATCCAAATTGGTGTTACCATCAAACCTATGTATAGAGATATCTTTATGTTTGCCCTCAAGCATTCCTTTGCCATCTTGAACATTTAGCCTTTCTCCCCTTTAGCTCTATGTGTTTGGCCCCAAGTGGCTATGTTAAGCAAGCTTTGTATACCCAACACACCTTTTTCCTCCTATAAATGCTCAAAACTTAACCTAAGATAGCTTTTACATTCACCACTCTAACCTTTCTCTCAAAGAAATTTCCCACCTAAGCCTATTTCTAACAGCTCATCCCCTTAACACCTATCATTATTGCTCTCTTATTAGGCTTCCTAGATTGCTTTCATAAACACCAACAGATACATCACATGGTTCTCATGTAAATGTTTGCCTCATAAAATCATAAACAATGGGGTACACTATAATCTCCTCCTCGTTTTCTAATCCCGTTTGCATAAGATGGTTTTCAATGAGCATTCGTATGCTTCATCAAAACCTCTAGCCCTTTGTTCAACCATAAAACCCAATACAAGTGATGGTCCTTCTTAAACTCAAATCTTCATCACGAAAACTTGAATTTACCATTTCCAAGGACTAAACATTTTCACTCTCAATCAAGAGACTCTACCATTCCCAAGGAATCACACTTTCACTTTCAATTAAGAGGCTTTGGGTACACATTCATTATGCTTGAAAGCTCATGAATTTCATGTCAGGCCAATAAATGCTCCACCTAATCACTTTTTCCCTCCAAAAATTCTTATAAAAGCATAAACCTCAAGAGAGATTTTTTGTATACATGGAATGAGCTGATGAGACTTGTAAGTCGAAACGCATTGGCAAATGCCATGTTTTAGTGAAATCTCTCTTTTTCCTTTATGACTCCCTTCCCTTTCTTTATGCTTACATGAAGTACTCACACGCTTGGCTTCTATAATTAATGAGGCCTTTCCACAAGAGGCATATGGGACACAGGTCAAGCCCTTAGCAAGGTTGCCCTCATAGTGTGCCTAAAGCCTGGTGGATGGTCTTGAGAGAGGTCCAATAAGAATTAAGTTTGATTAATTACATCTTGGCGAGTCTATATTCTTCACGATTATCAAGAACAATGCTAAAGAACTATGGGAGTCTTTATGCTCAGCATAGGATGGTAATAGTGCATCGAACAAAGTATTTCTGATGAAGAAGCTAATGCATTCTAACATGAAAGAAGGTAGCACTATCAGTTCAGACATGAACAAGTTTAATAGTTTGTTTACTCAATTGACATCAAAGGTTCTTAATTTCAATGATGAAATAAAAGCCATTTTCTTGCTATCTTCTTCACGGTATCATGGGATACATTTAATACTGCCATTACACTACAAGAGGTACTTCACATTAGCATTAGGAAATTTCGGAGGTCATTTGGAGGGCCTTCTAAGAAAATGTATTTTTTGCACTCTCTCTCTAGAAAAAATCGCAAATAAAAGAACTGGGTCTTTCATAGTAAAAGTTCAAAAAGTGTACTTTAAGTAGATTTCTTACTCTTCTGAACATTCGTTCGTAGTGATTGAGGGATAATCCTCTTTTCAGTTGCATTGAATGAACCTCGTCAATATGGAGGGAATGAGGCTAACATGGAGGGACGAAGGCGCAGCCGCTATTCACTTTCCATTAAACCTGCACATTTGGCTAATGGCGCACTCCTCAAATGGCACAAATGTTACCCAGAAACAAGCCAAATATCACCTTCACATTTATTTGGACAATGAGTACCAACCATTGATTAAGCGCAATAAAACAAACACACATATACCTCCCGCTTCCATAGACACGCTCAGAGCTCAGGGAGCTAAACACATAGATATCTGGATGAGAGGCTCTCTCTACCCTAAGAATCCAATGACTAATGCGTCTCCACCGTTTGTCAATCCTACAAGCTTATTGACCTTTGCTGGTGATGGAGAAAAGGGCCTTCTGGGTTATTGTAAATCTCTTACAAGAGAAGCTGAAACTTACAAGAGCATTCTCCAAGCTCAACCATGTGAGATTGTTCGCCTTTCACATTTACATTCTACAGATCAAGTTACCATTTTGCAACATAAACCAGAGGTACAAGAACTGAAAGGAAAGGTGCGAAGTTGTCAAATGAAGGACACCATCTTGGGTGGTCGTATCCGAAAGAAGAAATTGCGCAATCTTGAAACATTGCAGGTTGCATCAGGAGGTCTCAAGAAAAGAATCCGAGCATTAAGGTGATGCTTCTTGGTTGGCTACATTGTCTTAGTTAAGTAATCTTTTTGTTTTTTCTTGTTATGCATTGTTTTCATGTGCCTAAATAGTGTTAGTGAAGCAAATTTTCTGTTATTTACTTATGCATTGTCTTCATGTAGAGATTCAATCTATCCGGACAAGGAAAACATTGACCCCAAAGCCAATATAGGAAAGAGATTGAAGCCACTTATAAGTAGAAGCCTGGCAGCAGATATAGTACATGACAAGAAGTTTAAGGTCCTACAACAAAATGTAGTGGACCGGTTTATTTCAGAGAACTCAGTGCCTGCAAAAGAGATACAAGGCACACTTGATTCACTTGGTGTAAGCAAAAGAGGATATTCGGGTATCCAAAAGTCTGTCTCATCCATCTTTGTTAGGAAGGGTATAAAATCCAAACTTCTACCATCAGCCTCAAGTGTTTGGAAAGAGAGGCTTCAGCTTAACGAGGCACAGGGAGACTATCTTGGACAGCCCTTTCATATTAAAGCAACTTACAGTGGCCATGGAGCAAACATGGCATATGATGAGTTCAACAATATTTTTATGGACCTGCGGATATTATAGAAGAGAATGGTGGAGTTTTACAACATCACATTTGAAGAGTTACGTGGGGTATTACATTTTGTGTTAAAACTGGATGAGTGTGAGCTTGTTAAAGAGAAAAAGCTAGAGCGTGTTACTATTACTTTAATGAATAGAGCCCTCTCAAAGTGTCCCAGTGATGATCCTTTAGATTTTAGTGTTCAATCAGAATCTAACATATGGTGGCTTGGTGCGTTTGAGGTAAGCGAGATTCTCAGGTAAGCTCAAATGTTCACATCTACTTAAGTCTCATTTATTTTGTGTTGCAGGTAAAGAAAGTAGATCATGAGATTCTATATTGGGTGTTCCATCGAACTAATATTCCGGAGGTGATTGATCGACAGACTAACCAGGGAGAGGTACTACGTCTAGATGGAAGGGGAGACTTTCAAGTTCAGTGGCATCTTGTAGGTGACCTCAAAACATTAAAGTGCATGTATAATTGTGGAATGGGTGCAATGGCAAAGTCACCATGTTTGTTCTGCATGGAGCCTGCAAAGGTCATGGACCCAAAGTGGTGGAGAAAAGCTCCAACACGTCACATTGAGGATCCTGCTTTTCGACCGGTTTTGAAAATACCACTTGTGAATGTCCACATTTGTACAATGCATGCCCTTTGTAGAATTGTGGAGAAATTGGTCCACTTATACATCGGGTTTGCTTGGAAGATTAAGAACTCCGCAGAACGACAAGTAGCCCTGCAGTGCTTAGAAATGGTACTGTCGGATATGGGGCTTCATGGTGGCAATGTGAAAATCCTGCGGGATGAAAAGAGATCAAGTGCTGAGAAGGATGTCCCATGCAAACCATCCATCGGTGGGGTGAAGGCACGGAGGTTTTTATCTAATCCCCAAGGTACAAGAGATCCAAAGCTAACAAAACATGGAAAAATATATAACACATCTTATGTTAGCAAGGTAGAGTATCAGAGCTGGAAAAAGCTACATATTGCAGTCAAAGACCACGAACCAACTACTCGTAACGCGAAGGCTGAGGTTTGGCGATCAATAGACATCCTATTTTTGATGTGCGACAAACATGACTGGTCACAAGGTGATATGAACAAGTTCAAGGAAAATCTCAACCTTCTGAAAAAATCATTCAAGACAGCATGGACAGACACCCAGATTACTCACTACATGGTACTATCATGTATTTCTTTCTCTCTTATGTGCAAATATGTGACTGTAAAACATTCTAACTAATCTGTTTTCATATCCAGCACATCATCTTCAATCATTTACCATATTTTATACAAAAGTATGGGAACCCGGCAATATGGAATACCCAAGGGATGGAAAAGTCTCATTACATGGCGAGAAATGCTTATTTCAGGCACACACGACATGATGGCTCTCGAATCAAGGCTAACAGTTTGAGAGAACTATTTGAATGGTTCTATCGTAGAATCATTCATCGAATGCAGGCAAAAGAAGTCTTGGCAAATTCAGCAACAGCACAAGCCATCAGACATTTACAACAACAAAAAGTTAAAAGATCAATGGCATACAACAACTACGGAGCTCGTGAAAGTCAACGAAGGTGCAGAGAGACAATGGTGTATGTGAATCACAAGTGGAGAAAGATACTCTGAGTGGATGACATTGTACAAAATTTATGTAATACATGATCTTATACAATTGCTACTTGAAGTGTATCAAGATTTTGAAGGTTCAATTTTGTTTTTTGGCACGTCACCCTTGTAACGAATCATGAGATGTTTGCCATACTCTAAAAGTTCATCTGGGTTTTGTCTACCAAGAGCTAGTGCCATTGCTGTGTAGGTGTAGTAATACGCTGCCCGACCACCTGTATAGCCCGGGCAATAACCAAAACAATTTCTAGCAAACACTTTGTCCACAAGAATGACTTTATCTGCACTTTTGGGCAGCACCGGTCCACCCAAGAAGCGTGATAGTGTCTTGAATGTGTAAGTTGCTATTGAACCCTCTTGTGACATGGAATTGTGAAAAACTACTATCGGCGACTCGCAAAGCTTTGAAAGGTACTACGCTAGGGCCGCATCCCTTCCTCGATACTCTCGAGTCCGGCGCCGAAGGAAGTCATCCTTGTCAGCAATCCAAGAATGCACATACCATGTCAGAAGTGACACAAAGAGAGAGAGAGAGAGAGAGAGAGAGAGAGAGAGAGAGAGAGAGAGAGAGAGAGAGAGAGAGAGAGAGAGAGAGAGAGAGAGAGAGAGAGAGAGAGAGAGAGAGAGAGAGAGAGAGAGAGAGAGAGAGAGAGAGAGAGAGAGAGTTACCATGATGCTCTCATCCTGCAGAAAGAGGTTTTCTTGCCACAGGTCTACAGATGTAGTTGACCCCTGACCTGAATGGTTAAACCAATCCTCCACTTCTTTGTTACTTGTTGATGGTCTTAGGCTTTGTCTTATTGCTTGGAAGGTGGCTTCATCAGGTAGTGTCTCCTTGTATTTTTCAGCTTTCTGAAAGCATCTTCGAAGGCATTCCATTGGATTGCTGGATGTTTCCATTGCCTCATCATCACTACTATCCTCTGAAACAAATCCACTCCTCTCCTCTTGGACTCTGGAAATAATAGCCAGGGAGAAATCCTCCCTTAAATAAAAGACACTTTGCACATCATGTAAGAAGATATAGGTCCTGTCTCCAATCCTGAAGTCAGGCACAGCAGGCAACATCATCTGAGCATGCTTCTCAGTGAAGTTACTGACATCCAATGGAAGTTTGATTTCTGTGGTTTTCACAGAGAGCATCTTACTTCTTTGTACTTCAATTGCCTCAACCTCAAGGTCGACTGTGTCTTCAACCTCCTTGACTTCTTGTATATGAGTTGTCTCCTCGCATTCTTCATCTGGTGCTGCATCCTGCTCCTCTAACACCTCATCAGGATTCTGCATGAGGAATCCAAACAGGCTGTTCAGGTAAATCATAAAGCCAAAGGCTTCCTGAATGAGTTTGCATTCTTTTTGATGCAAAGGGCAGGATGAATGTCGACAAGAAGGTGGTAATTCCCTATACTTCTTCAGTCCCTGTCCCTTTCCACCACAGTCATTTAAATGCACAAGAGTCATAGTAGGCAGAACAACCCTCCCTACCTACACCATCACTTCAAACTTATCTTTGTAGGACTGCAAGAAATTACTGTGCTGAGCTAATAGGTCTTCAATGTCAAACTTTGGATTAAACATAGAATGAACTAGATCAAACTTGTCCCCAGCACCACAAGATGCTGCAAAATCAAACAGCCTCTCATCAGTTGCAGCTGGGTCTTCCAGAAAAGACACATCCTCTTTGTCTTTACACTTAGTTGCACAGGGACTACTTTCTAGCACATCTGCATCATCTGAGAAGTCTATATTCCTCTTTCTTGTATTTTTCTTCAGAAGTACTGTACAGGGCACCACAGCCTTGTAGGGTGAGGGATCCTCTTGCCCTGGTGACCTCTCTGATTGATCTTCACCAATTGACTTTTCTTCAGATATGTCCTGACAAAAGTCAACAGTTCTTTTGGCAGATACATTAAGCAACTGAGCCTACAAGGGTTGAAATCCTGGCACAAGCTCTGGATTTGGTTTCAGCCTCCTCTGCCTATTGGACCTTAATCCTATTCATCAGGAACATGACAAGTCTCTCTCTCTCTCTCTCTCTCTCTCTCCAGATAGATATAAATATAAAATAAAATATATATATATATATATATATATATATATCTGTCTCTCACCAAAGCACAAACAAAAACACACATAGTCTCTCTCTCTCTCCAAAGAACACTAAAAAAATACACATAGACTCTCTCTCTCTCTCTCTCTCTCTCTCTCTCTCTCTCTCTCTCTCTCTCTCTCTCTCTCTTTGTATGTGTCTATTTGTACTAAAGGCGCGCAAGGACGAAAACGTGCTTTTTGCAACTCTCTACGCGCGCCTTAAGTGCAATTGAGGGAAAGACGCGTAAAGATGTAAACGTGCCTTTTGAGAGAGTCATAACTATACTATAGGCGCGCGGAGAGAGCTGGAGCCAGTGTTTGGTTGGCTCTGCGCACCATTAGTAACGGGGACAGAGAGGGGAGGGAGAGAGAGAATGTGTATATCTCTGTGTGTGTGTCTGTGTGTATGTGTGTGTGTGTCTCTGTCTATGGAAGTATGTGTTGAGGTGTGTGTGTTGAACAAGAGTCTGGGTTTTTCTTTGTTTAGAGACACACACACACACACACACACACAATTTGTACCAACTGTTGGAAATACAGAGAGAAAGAGTGAGAGATCACCTTTTGTTGGTGGGGTTTGCAGGAACTCCAAGGGAGGTGTCTACTCCATTGCTTTTTGTGTGTCAAACTGACTCTGTCTCTCTCCCTCCCTCTCTCTCTCTCTCTGAGAGTAAGGAGTCCCTCTCTCTATCTCTCTCTCAATCTGTGTCTCTCCCTCTCTCTATCTCTCTCACAATCTGTTCTCAGTAGGAAGCAGTTCACTCTTTTGACCATAACTTGCTCATCCGAACTCCGATTTAGGTGATCTATAGCCTCAATCGAAGAGCACGAAGCCCTCTACGCATTGATGTAAAGACAGAATTTTTCTGTGTAATGAAAGGCTTTGCTGTAACAGCATCTCAGAACTGAAAAAACTGTCAAAACTTTGCGTTTTTGTTGCCGACTTGAAGGCAATGTCAGACAAAACTCGCAAGGGTGGAAAAGCCACACTCGCCATGGAGAATGATGCAAAATCTCCAAGGAATTTGGATGCTAATCCAACCACATCGTCTACAACAACGGAAGCAATGATCATGGCTTACTTGATCTCGTTACAAGAAACCGTCAACAAGCAAGGTGAAGAGTTGCGCGCACTTGCAATGGAGAATGGTACTTTAAGAGTTCTCGTTGTGGAGAATGAGCACCTCAAGAAGGTTCTTGAAATGCAAACAACACGCTTGATGCATCTTGAGAATGAAGTTCAAGAATGTAAACGCTCTCTTGTGGACATGAATGTAATGAAAGAGCGCTTGAGCAAAGTTGAGAGTGATCATGTATTGAAAGAGGAAACGATAGATACAATACGACATGATGTATGTGAGATGAGAAATGCATCCAAATCATGGGCTGATATATGTAAGGATAATGTGGTTTCTACATCTCCTATCACGCAAGCCGTTGTCCAAGCAAAGAATGTAGAGAATGTGGACACTCAAGAATTGCAAGAACGACAAAAACGCTCAAAGAACATCGTCATTCGTGGAATCAAGGAGGAAAGCATGGAAACACCCCAATCTCTTGCGGTTGCTATTGAAGAGTTTTTTGCTACACACTTTGGCATGTCAGGAATCATGGCTTATGGTGCACATCGAGTTGGAAAACAAGGAGTCCCTCGCTCGGGAGAAAGACCTATTGTATGTACCATGGCTGATGAGGTAAAGAGAAAGATCATCCTTGACAATGGTTGGATCTACCTCAAAGGAACGGGTTGTAATGTATATGAGGATCGCACTCTTATGCAACAAAATGTACGTCGCAAAGCATACGAGGAAAGAAGCAAGAAGGTTAAGGTATCATCTCAAGAAGAAAAGTCACTTGAGGAGGATGCAAGTCCACCCAACAAATAGGGACACATGCTTTATGAGACCAACTCACGCTTGCGAATAAGCTTTTGGAATTGTAACGGGTATCCATGGAATGCGGGAATTGGCATTGATGAGCTTACCAATGACTCCGATGTGATACTTCTTGTCGAAACATGGGAGCATGATGCGCAACGAATTCTTGGATTTGACAAATATGATGTACATTCTTTGATGTGGGCCAAAAATGAAAAGCAACGAAGAGGCCAAGGAGGCGTAGCATGTATGACCAAAAAGGGTTTGAAAGATGTTTCCATTGTCAAAGAAGATAAGTATAAACGCTACTTATGGCTGAAAATCAGCCCACCAAATGGTCAAGTCATGTTTGTGGCCGGCTGCTACATTCCTCACTATGACTCCAACTTTTATGCTCGGTTGAATATGGATAGAGATCAGCCCTTTGTTGAACTAGAGGAAGACATTGCTCATTACAAGGATCAAGGTGAAGTCATTGTTTTTGGAGACATGAATGCTCGCAAAAATATGTTACAACACGACACACAACAAGTCGACATGCCGCATGTATCAAGAAGAGTGGATGACTCATACATGTATAATCGAAGTTCTAATGATGCAAAAGAAGTGGATCACTATGGAAAGTCACTTCTACATATGTGCAATAGTACCGGAATGCTCATTGCAAATGGTGTATCTCTATGGCAAGGCACCAATGACTTTACATGTAGAAAGCACAATGGTGCTAGCGTGATTGACTATATGTTGTTCTCAGAAGCCACTCTAGAATGCATACAAAGCTTTACACTTGGTGAATGGAATCCGGAATCGGATCATAGGATGTTATGTATTGACCTCAAGTGTGGTAAACGGCCCGAGCATGTAGCCTCCAATCATGATGTGAATCATTTGTACCTACGTCTAGACTTCAAACGAGCACTTATATATGCTGATATGGTGGACCAAATGTTAAGCATGATAGAGCATCAAGGGAGCCCAACATTAGAATGCAAGTGGAAAGTTTTCAAAGAAGTAATTTTCTCTTGTGCGAAGGAATGCTTTTCGGTGAAACACATGTCTTGCAAAAGGTCTAAGAAGGGTAGCACCAAGAAGAAATGGTTTGACATGGAATGTAGTCAAGCCCGAAAACACTTGCTAAGATTGGATGCAATCAAAGACAAAGAAGTTTACTTGGAATGTTCACACACATACAAAGCACTTGTTCAAAAGAAGAGGAGAAGGTGGGAAGTCGAAAAACAACTTCTTTTAGCACAAGAGAAAGCACATGCATGTGGCAAGTTTTGGCAAAATCTAAAAGGCAAGCGCGTTGAGAGCTTTGGTGACTTGACTCTTGAGGATATTTATATGCATTGTAAGAATCTCTATGAGCAACCCAATGTTGATAAGATGGAGGGTTGTAGCTCCCTTCCATTTATGTCTCCCTTCTTTACCATTGAAGATGTATGCCGCGCGCTTGAGAAACTTGCTACTCGCAAGGCAGGTGACCTTCAAGGTGTCAAGGCTGAAATGATTAAATGGACAAGCAAGAAAACACGATATTGGATATGCGATATGTTTAACCTTGCACTTCAGTATGGCATGCCTCATGATTGGAGTGCAAATTGGATCAAACCTTTGCACAAAGGAGGAGATGTAAACAATGTGAACAACTATCGCACTATAATGGTTGGTTCTTTGATGGCAAAGTTATTTGGATGTATCATGGAGATGAAGATAAGTGAATGGGCTTAAAAGAATGGCAAACGTGCGCTTGGCCAAGCAGGTTTTCGAAAGCATCATAGCACTATTGATCACCTTGTCACTCTTCGAGTTCTTATGGAAGCGTCTCGATTGAAAGGAAAAAAGTTGTATTGTTGCTTTGTGGATTTCAAGAAAGCTTTTGACATGGTACCGCGAGGAAATCTTTGGAGACGTATGCAAAGCCTTCAAGTGCCGAGAGAATTTATGCATGCAGTCTTTCGCATCTACCAAAAAGTGATATGTCGATTACGTATGGGAGATGGAATTTCAGAATTTTTTGCAAGCACTATTGGTGTCAAACAAGGATGCCCACTTTCCCCAACCCTCTTTGGGCTACTCATTGATGAATTGGAATACATGGTTCTTGATTTTATGCAGCAAGAAGGCATAGAAGAGGTTAAGATTGGAAATGCGGTGATCATGCTTTTGCTTTATGCCGATGATGTAGTGCTCTTGGCACATACCTTAGAAGATGCACAAAAGCTTATGAGTGTCTTGGAACGCTTTT